>NC_137422.1:1677283-3057283 GCF_964374335.1 Astatotilapia calliptera | reverse complement strand
TAAAATCGATTCAGGTTTGGATAATGTGATATCGATTCATTAAAATCCGGAATCGATTTTTTTTTTTTTTTTTTATATAAATGTATTTTGCCCAAAATCCTTCTCCTTCTTATTGGATTCAAGTGCACATTTGAGTTCTGTGAGAACAGTTTGCAGCCTTGTCTTACTAGTCATTTCTACACAGACGCCATGAAATGCACAGACGCGGGCACGCACAACACGAAGCACATGGTCAATTTAGGGGAGGCTTAGGTTAAAGCAGAGTGTATTTGTGTTAGAAACGTCCCCAAAAGTTACAAGTGTGAGACCTAATGATGACTGTAGTTGGTGATGTTTTTGTAGTTGTAAGTGAAGTCATGTCTCTGTTTTCAGGATAAGTCTACTCTAGAGATCAGCAACCAAACCGGTGATCTTGAACACTGCATTCAGGTAAGTGTTATGTTCTCATCAGTATCTAATGAGTATCTAATGAGTGGCCTTAGTTCAGTTTGCCATTTACTGTCCTCACTTAGGTTAAAGCAGAGTGTATTTGATCCCCTCTATGGTGTGGTGTATAGTAAAGGAGATTCACATGTGTACTACCTCCTGTTACCCTTGTACCATTTTGGGCCCCATTGACTTCCATTATAATCACATATTTTCCATATACTGTAATCCTGACATGTGATAAGGCTTTTCTCGTGGATACCTAATGGATCTAAGCCTCTGCCTTCAAAATAAAGGAAAAATAGGTTTTGGATCAAATGAGCACAATATTAGGCACAGCACCACCATAGACACTCAGTGGTTTTGAATGCAGGACATGGTTATCTTACCTTGCAAAATACATGGTAACAAAACAGCTAATCACCATAAAATAGTCTTGATGTAGTGGAACTGATATAAGAGAGTGGTGTGAATGTGATTGAGAATAAATATATATATATATATATATATATATATTATACTGTGTGTGTGTCGGTGGCAAACAAAACGGCCCGTAGAGCCGCCTCCTTGAAGTGAACAACGGCAGCCTGCCCCGTTTTGTTTTTCCTTTCTCTAAATCTCTCTAAATGTTTTTTTTTTTTTTTTTTTGCTTCACTCTGGACATGAGGCTTGTGTTTGCTCTGAGCAGTGAGGGGGAGGGGCAGTCGTTACACTCCCAGTGGCACATCAACAGAGCTGGAGGGAGAGAGAGAGAGATCCTTCTTATTGGATTCAAGTGCACATTTGAGTTCTGTGAGAACAGTTTGCAGCCTTGTCTTACTAGTCATTTCTACACAGACGCCATGAAATGCACAGACGCGGGCACGCACAACACGAAGCACATGGTCAATTTAGGGGAGGCTTAGGTTAAAGCAGAGTGTATTTGTGTTAGAAACGTCCCCAAAAGTTATAAGTGTGAGGCCTAATAATAATAACAGTTGATGATATTTGTCAAAGCTGAGCCCAGGGCAAACTAAGCTAAATTATTGGTTTTAGCTAATAGCTACAATAAGCATAACAGTTACTGTTAGGCTGTCATTTGTTCGCATGATGCTTTTTCTTATACACGCAATACATTTATTACCCAACTAATTCAACAAAGTTCTGTCCATACAAGTACTGTGTAATTGAAAACACAAAGATTGTTTATTATTGTTAAATATGTCTGCTATATAATGAATTTCACAAGTACACTGCTGTGCAGTTTAGGTTTGTTTTAATATTAATTTTC
Source organism: Astatotilapia calliptera (assembly GCF_964374335.1). Classification (NCBI taxonomy): domain Eukaryota; kingdom Metazoa; phylum Chordata; class Actinopteri; order Cichliformes; family Cichlidae; genus Astatotilapia; species Astatotilapia calliptera. The sequence continues at coordinate 3,055,587 of NC_137422.1, read as the reverse complement.
ATATCCCTCTTTAAAAATACCCTATGCAACCTTGTTTTCTAAATGACATATTATTTTTTTTCAAATGTATATCCTCAAACCAGTGATTCCAGTGTTGAATTTTATGCTATAACTAGTATTACTTTTACAGTTTAATATTTCCTTATTTGGTTTTATAGATATCAAAAATATGTTGTAATAATATGATACTTTTAGAAACTCAGTTTTTGTTTTTTGTCCATCCTTTAAGGCTGCAGTTCCTCCTATAGTTGCCACAACATCATTACTTCAACCAGCATCTGATAATTGCTTCGTTGAATACTCAAAAAAGAGGTCCTCAAGACAAAAACAGGTGGAAAATGTTTAATATACATGTTTTATTTATCTTTAAATAGCTCTAACTTTTAATCTGTCACAAAAAATACTTCTATCATGTCTTAAATCTTAAAGAGATGTTATTTTTTCCCCAAGGTCTCGACATATACAGAAACATCTTCTGATGAATCCGATCACACAGACTATAGTGATGCTAATTATGTTCCAGACACTGAAGGAAGTTCCTCTCAGCTAGATGAAGATGAACCTCTTTATCCAACTGCACAGAAGTCTCTGCCTTCTCTGCAATACCCCGATTTATCTCCACAAAAACTAGATAATTATTCAGAAATTTTAAATAAAGGCAATGGTGCCACAACTTTTAAGAAGAGGATCTCAAAAACTCCAAGAAAGAGAAAGCTCTCGTCCCACAGTGCAACAAATAGTAATGAAAGTACACCGAAGAAAAGCAGAACTCAACAGATTTTGGACTCGATCAAAGTGTTACCACCTTCAAAGTCTGGAAGTCGCCGTGTATATGATAAGAGAAACTATTGTTTGTTTTGTCTCCAGCCTACATCAAAAATTGCACGACACCTGGAGACTGTACATAAAAATAAGGAAGAGGTTGCTCGTGCATTTCAATATCCCAAAAATTCAAGAGAGAGGCGCAATAGGTTGAACATCCTTAGAAGACGCGGAAATTTTGCCCATAATGCCAGTGTTGTGAAGAGGGGGGCTGGTGAGCTACAGGCCTGCTATAGACCAAAGAAATCCACAGAGGGCATTGATTACATTCATTGTTATCACTGCCAGGGACTCTATTCTAAGAAAACACTGTGGAAGCACATGAGAATATGCCCAGCAAAGAAAGAAAGTGAAGAAGACTCCCAGAGTGGGAAGCAGCGGGTTCGATCCAAATGTGCACTGAAAACTGCTGTTGTTCGTGACATTGGAGAGGGCTTGAAAACTGTGATTTCCTGCATGAAATATGACGAGGTAACTCAATTAATCCAAAATGACCAACTTCTTCTTCAGTTTGGACAGCACCTTTATGATCTAAATGGTTCAAGAAAGAACAGACATGACTACATAAGGCAAAGGCTTAGGGAACTTGGGCGACTGCTGCTTATAGCTCAGAAGAATACCCCCATTCAAAAGGCAGAGGAACTGATTTATCCTGCAAACTTCAACCATTTGATATCTGCAGTGAAAGAGGTGGCTGGGTACGATCCTGAAAGAAATACGTTCCAGAAACCTACCTTAGCTCTAAAAATTGGCAACAATCTGGGAATTATCTGTGAGCTTGTAGAGACTGACAATTTGTCCTCAGAAGACGGAGACTCAAGCCTTGTGCAATTTGCCAGAGAATTTAAGGCTATCAAAAATTTTAGATGGAAGGGACTGATCACCAGAGGTGCAACAACAACCATGAAGGAGTCTAAGTGGAATGCACCACAGATTTTACCTTTAACAGCTGATGTCAAATGCTTGGATCGCCATATGGAGACTGTTAAAAGCAGTGCTGAAAGAATGCTGAGGTTGACTCCAACTCCATACAGCTATGCAATGCTTGCCAAAGTGACACTAGCTCAAGTGATCATTTTTAACAGAAGAAGAGAAGGAGAGGTATCAAGAATGGAGGTGTCCACCTTTAAAGACAGAAAAAAGTCAGAAATCAATATGGACATGGCTGCTTGTCTGACCTCACTTGAGAAAAAAATGTGTGATTTCTTCACCAGAGTAGAAATCCGTGGAAAACGAGGGAGAGGAGTTCCTATTCTCCTAAAACCATCAATGGTCTCTGCAATGGAGCTCCTTGTGGAAACTCGTGAATCTTGTGGCGTCCCCAAAGAGAACATTTACATGTTTGCTAGACCAGGAGCTTTATCTGCCTATCGAGGAAGAGACTGTATCCAAATGTTGGCAAAGGAGAGTGGAGCAAAACACCCTGAAATCTTAACATCAACAAGGCTCCGAAAACATATCGCAACAATGTCGCAGGTGCTTAATCTTCAAGAAAATGAAGCAGATCAACTAGCAGACTTTCTGGGTCATGACATACGTGTGCACAGGCAGTATTACCGCTTGCCTCAAGGAACACTTCAGCTTGCTAAGATGAGCAAATTACTTTTGGCACTGGAGAACGGAACTGTTTCACATTATAAAGGCCAAACACTTGATGATATTGAAATTGACCCCGAAGGTAAGAGTGTAAATTTTATTAGGATGCTCTAAAATATAATAATTGATTTTTTTTTTAATTATTAAATGCTCTGGAAACCTTTAGAAAAAGTTGATCTGGAAAATTCAGATAACTCAAGCGATGAGAGTGAGCCTCTTCAATCGGCTCTGGAGGCAATAAAAACACCAGAGAATGAGACAACGGATCAGGATGGAGACAGAGGGCCATGGACTTCTTCATCTCCAGGGACGTCTTCATCTCCAAGGACTTCTTTCAGTCCTCCCTTGAAAAAGGGTACTGACCAATTTGTTTTGGCATAAACATAAACTTTATACATTGGCACAGAAAAATAAATATGGTTCAGTGAATTAATGAAGTGAAAAGGTGATAAATAAATGACGGTCACGATCATCAACTCGGCGAACAAATAATTCAGAATTCATCCAATATGCACAATTTTGCTTTTACTTTGAACAGGCTTGTGCCTACCTTTAAATCTTTTTAGACCGGTCTGTTGTCCGCCTCATATCAGATCGTACCTTAAGGTCCAAATTAGACCTCTCAGCCGCAAAAGAATCCAGGTCATGGCACCAATTATTAAATTCATTTCTTTGTATTCTTTTAACAGCGAAGAAAGACACGGCTCAAAGTGGTCTAACTCAAAAAATGATCTTTAATTTTACATTTTCCGGAAAATGGAGACTGAGCACACAGACATCAGCTCAAGTCTGAAGCAGCAGCAGGCAGTCTGGTTATTTATATACTTCCTCTAGACGTCACGCACACTTTTAAGTTTCGATCAAACACTCTACTTAGTTTCACTTTCTGCCTGCAGCTCATATTCTTTGCAAAAGCATGCAGTTTCCTATCAGCCTGCGACCTAGTTTACACTCAACGCTGGCCATCTCTTATACGTAAAAGAATATAATCAGCAAATAAGCACTAATAATATATATATATTAAATACATGACATTATTCATTGAGTAGAGGAGGAAAACATTTGATATTGAAAAAGTTTTAAGCAGTGTATTGATGTCTGTTTTCTTTTCTTCAAAGGCAACCGAAGTAACGCCAAATGTAAGTGGGAAGATCATGAGGTACGTGCAGTTGAAAAACACATGATGCGTTTCATCAACACATGCAAGTTGCCTCAGAAGCTGGACTGCACTCAATGCATCAATGCAGAACCCTATGCACTGAAAGACAGAAACTGGACTGGGGTAAAAAATTATGTTAGAAATCGCATTACTGCCTTAAAAAGAAAAGCTTGTGCAAAGGACTGAGGGCTGTTTGTGATTTCAGTGAGTTAAAATTTCCTGTTTCTCTGGTAAAATGGTTCTGAAGATGTTTTGAAGATGTTGCACTCCAAAAATTTCAGGTTCAGTAAGCAGGTGTAAGTTTGTTTCCTAAAACCTTTTGTCATTCTGAGAGGAAAAAAACAAATCTTTTCAAGTTGACATTTTTTTCTTAACATGGTTTTCATTGTGTCCACTTCGCACTGTATGAGATGTATTTGGAATCAAAGTTTTTTACATTTGCAGGTAGAAGCACTTAATGAATTGTGCAGATATTTTGTTGTTTCTTTGTTGCTGCAAGTTCCTGTGTATACATGAAGTGCATGTAAAGTGCTAAAAACAACACGGTAGAAATAAAAGAAGCAGAATATTTAAATGTTTCTGTGGCACAATAAGTTGTGATTTCTTTCATAATAAGTAATGACCTGACTTTGAAGTTCTGGCAAATCCATTGGATTTTGTCAAGTTAGCAGACCTAATTGCAATGAATATTGTTAGGTTGGGTAGAAAAAGATGGCTTTTAACATTGTGACACTGAGCAGCAGCAGCATCCTAAAACATTTCTAGATGGTTAAATCATAACATTACCTTGTACTTACTTTGATGAAGTAATATCCCCAAAACTGAAGTTATGTGTGTATTGCTGAAGACCCCAAATGGAAGTAACGACCCCAAAAGTGGCATAACATAATTTGTGTATGTGTGTATTGCTGAAGACCCCAAATGGAAGTATGGTCCCCAAAACTGACATAAAATAACTTGTGTATGTGTGTATTGCTGAAGACCCCAAATGGAAGTATGGTCCCCAAAACTGACATAAAATAACTTGTGTATGTGTGTATTGCTGAAGACCCCAAATGGAAGTAAGGTCCCCAAAAGTAGCATAAAATAGTTTGTGTATGTGTGTGTCGCTGAAGACCCCAAATGGAAGTAAGGTCCCCAAAAGTAGCATAAAATAGTTTGTTTATCTGTGTATCGCTGAAGACCCCAAAGAGGACATTAAACATTCCCAGTCCCCAATGTGAAGGTAAAAATACTGTCTGGACAAATGTTGCTTAAAATGAAAATCTCAAGTGATTTTTTATTTCTGTGGTCTTGGAGGAGTAAAACTGAGTTGCCAGCTTGCTTCTAAACCATACAGAAAGTGGTGTCCCCAAAGGGTGGGAGTTAAGATATGCGACCCCAAACGGGACTTAAGCGAGTATGTGTGTGTGTGTGTGTGTGTGTGTGTGTGTGTGTGTGTGTGAGCACACCTACACACCTGCACAGAAGTTCACTGAGAAATGCCACCATGCATCTGCACATCTTTTTGTGGTGGTGTTTGCAGGAGCACATGATTCCCAGACGATTAACATGTGATGGGTAACCATCAATCCAAATTAAAACACATGCTCTGTGGTCTTTTCCCCTGCCTCCTCTTCCTCCTCCTGTTTCTTGGCAGATGGACACATTTACAAGCACTCTGCCACACCATCACTACCCACACTGTCTAGCTCAGCCCATGTCCGATGTCAGAGAGAGAAGTGGAAAGAAGAGATGCACTTCACGTTATAGAAAAGATGTGAAGACAAAGCTGTAGTGTAACGATGGGATGAGATGAAGAACAGAGTAATGAGGAGGAGGCAGAGGTTGCTGAAGGAGAGAGAAAGGAAGTTCAAACTATGGCATGTAGAGTGAGGGCAGAGGGGATTGAGTCAAGGCAAGAAAAGTGATGGGGGAGATGAAAGAAGGGGAAGAGCAGTGGAGGAGGACAGTTGTCTTTGCTTCCGCAGTAACATGAACATCACCATCACATCTTTTGACATACTTTCAATAAGACGCTCATGCGGCTTGTAGAGGAAAAGCAGGGTAGCTGCTGTTCTCAACATTTTCATGTGTTTAACTTTACTAAACTCACGTTTGCTTTGCTGATAACCGATGAACATGAACAGATAATATAATGCTGTCAAGCAATCAAGCAGAAGTTCTCAGCTGTTTCATTTAACGTGGTTGATTTTCATTTGATTTTGATTGTGATTGCTTTCGAAAGGCTTACATGAATATATGATGAGGAAGTTTTAAGTATGTGCACTTTTACTGAGAGGAGAGGTTCCTTTTCTCCAATTCTAGATTTGGTGGGTTTCATTAGAGTACTTAGAAATGCTCTCTCTTTATTGTCTACCAGATTTGCCACACATTTGTTTTTAGAATTTTGTCGAAACGCAGTGTTTTAATAGGTCTAATAATTAAAAATATCCAACTCATTTTCTTTTAGCAGGTGTGGCCAGGTGTGTGCATAGGTGGATAAATCTGGCAGAAACTGCTCTTTATATAGGTCAACCTTTTCCGGCCTGCCCTACTTATATGCCAAAATCATGTAACACAACATTTTTTATCAATTATTAGCTATTAAAAAAACAGGGACACGTGACATTTTTGCAGAAAAAAGTATCTGATATACTTCTCTGTCTCTTTTTCATGTTTAATCAGTTAGACTAAATTTAAACACTGACTTCCAAAGTTGGTAAATCAAAATATAATTTTACTGAATTGGTATTTTTTTAGTGAGATTTTAAAAGATGATAACAGGAAAGAACTTAAAATTTATTGTATTATTCACCTAATTTAATCACACTGGTCTCATTTGTGCTCTGAGTCATTAGGCTGCTTCAGAGTCACCTAAACACCAAAATTAAAAAGTAATTTTCATGATTAATAAATAATATTAGTAATATTTTATATTAGTTATTATAGATATTTTAAAAATCTGTTTGTATATAGTTTTGTGCCATAAAAAATATGAAATAGAGCACACAGTACATGAATTTCATGTACTTTAGTTTTTGTAAAATAACTTCATGCTTCAGTATGAAATAAGTGAAAAGTTCACATTTATAATGTAATGATGATTGTGTAAAACACTGCGTATCGCATCCAGAAGAAGAAATAAATGGGTATTTAAAGCATATACTCAGGCCTCAGTTGCATTTGAAGCCTTGTGAAGTGCAGCCTAAAAAAACAATAAAATAAATACATATTTAACAAGTACATTTGATTTATTTATTTATTTATTGAATTGCAAATGACTTTTTTTTGGAGTTTTTTGGAGTACACAAAATGTACAAAATATACTGTGTTAGAGAGGGTTAACTAAGAGGAAATATAGGACCTTACGTGTGACTAATAAATACCCTATAATGTAGTATATGTACATGTAGTATGTGATCCTAATCATAAGATGCATACATATACACTGCAAGAGTTCTGATATAATAATTAAAGATTCTGATAAAAGACGAGATCAATTAAAAATCAGGTATTTGTTTGTTTTTAACTTAATATAAGACTATATAAAAGTCATTGTGGTTTGAGCTGGTGCAGGAAGGCAAGTGGGTTCGAACCAAAAGAAAAGGATAAGCTGGGTAATAATTACAATATAAAAATGACTAATAATGTTGGTCTGTGACCCAATCCGTATTTTTTCCATCAGGGTTAGTAATGAGGGACATTCATAGCCTGGGCTCAGTAGAATTCCTCATGGCCCAGTTCTAGAAACCAAGCAGCCCATGACCTTTTATTGTATTTCCCCTTGGTCACATTTATATGACTGAAAGTCGATATTCAGTACAAATTAACAATAACACATTTAAAAACACTTATGTAGCTCTCTGCAGTACAGTCCATGACTTTGGTGTGGTTATTTTCCTAATTTAGTTATTGTGTTTTTTATAATGAGCACTTTCTGTTCGAGGGATGGATAACCAATGTTTCTCGAACTGTGTTTCCGTAGTATCGTTAGGAGTCTTGGTTGTGTTATACAGCACTGTAGTCTCCCTTTGTAAGATTTGTAAAAGGTTGAAATCAGATCAGATTTACACACGCCAAAATTGCCAATTCTTTAAAAAATGAAATATAATTTGTGTTAACTTTATTTTAAAATAGTTCAAAGGTACTTATTACAGCTGTTTGGGCACAAAAAATGAGCTATGAATTTGGAAAAAAAAATGTACTGCAAATGTCGGGAATTTACAACAAATTTTATTTCTGTTCTCAAGTCTTCTGTTCTCGTCATCAGATCTCATGAAAAGGCTTCAACAGTAATCGCTGCGTTCTACATTAGAGCTCCATTATTTATGTAAAAAAACGTATAAAAGCACATTAGTGAGGCGCACTGTTACACTAGCTGTTGTTCGTCTATTACTGTGAACTCTTATAGTCAAGTTTAGCTCATCTCAGTCCCACATATTAAATGTCTCTATGCATGCTCAATCATCCAGGTAAGGAAATCCCAAAAAGTTGATTCTGTTCATCTGGATGTAGAGCTAACTCGTTATGTCCAGATGAACAGAATCAACACCGTGTTTATTTCTAAAGTGCTTTACAAACCTGATCATTGCGGCGTTTCCATTTGAGCGCAGCTAGCCAAACAGCAAACAGCCAAATACTCCTAAAGAGACACAGAGTTGGTTTCTTCACATCAAACTCAATGTTGCAGCCAGCGACAGCCCAAAAAGCCCAAAAATGTCCGTTTTTGGGAGCAGGGCTCAATGGTGTGGATTAATCTGTTGGTTCCAAACTACAACACAATTTGTGTCGTGTGTAGAAACAGCATGTGACTAATATCCAAAGACAGCAAAGCTAGAAAAAAAAGAGAAACTCAAGGATGCATTGTTGTTTTTGACCTTTCCACAGCAGGTATAAACATGCTGTGTGTAACAGTATAATCTTTGCCTGAAAGTATCGTGTTGCACATCTGTACATACAGTACATACAGTGTGTATATATATAGAGGACATTCAGGTTAGGACTCTCATTGAGACCTATTTATGTGTGCTCAGCTCCTGAGGCACCTCGTTGGATAATTGCCCTCATTTTTAGAACCAATTCACTATCAAATGTCAGTTTTGTTTTAACAATTTTAACATCACTTATAGGCAGTGATTGAAGCTCATGGCACATTGGAAATGACCTTGCAATAAGCCAGCTGAAATGATAATATCATGTTGTTGCTCACAGTCCATGTCCAATAAGTGTGAACTTTAGCTCTCAGCTCATTCCCACCCAGCTGCCCTTTAAAGCTCCCAATTCCAGCACTTTCTGTTTGCCTCTGCTCGCACGCGTTCTTCCTCACCCACCGCACCACCACCCCACCCCCCAATCCAACCTCAGCCCACACACATGACAACGTCTGTGTAGCATCCCTCTGCTCCCACTTGACATGTCCTTTGTCAGAATGCAACACACATGCACAAGTGAGACCAAACTCCCACACTCACACACACAAACTATCACACAGTGACAGCTGTCAGTTAGCCCTGGGGTATCATGGCAACAGCTAGATGTGGTGGGAAATGAGATTCGTCCAATAGAAGGACAGGCCAGTGCTGTCTAAACAGTGTGGCCACGGGGCTCCAACATACATTATCACAAGACCTGAAATCTACCATGTATACCGTGTCGTGCTGATTAACAGATCTGCGGATGGTTAAAGGCTGGCAGTGATTCCAATTATGGTGGTGAAATATGTGACAGCTGCTGAAAACGCTCAGCAAAATGAAACCATAAACAGAAAATGAACTCTCAGGGCAAAATGAGCCAAGATGGAGAACAGAGGTGTGCACAGCTGCAAAAATGTTATTAGTAGTTTTCTATCTGGTTAAGAAGCTTTTCAGCTTAAGCAAACATAGAGAACTTCATCTTATTAAGAAATCACATTGCTGTGAAAAACTCCTAGGCTAACACTGCAAAGTAAATCACATTATACCTCAGCAAAGATTTGCTCTGTGAGTGTGATGCAATTATGAAGTTCCCTTAATTTGATTTGAATTGAATTACTTCAGATGTAAAGGAAAAGTTTCCATATATAAACAACCCTCAAGCCAACAGAACACAAATAAACAAAACCAAAAAATGAGAAAAATAAAATACACACGAAATGTTACGTAAGAGAAACTACACTCACCAGACATTTTATTAGCTACTCTGGTTTGGGCCCCTTTTGGTCTTCAAAGCTGCTTTAATACATTATAGCATAGATTCAACAGAGTGCTGGAGATGTTTGTCAGAGGTTTTAGTCCATTTTGAAATGATAAAGTCACGTAGCTGCTTCAGATTTGATGCAAACTTCCTGTTCCATCACACTGCAACAGATCTGATGACTGTGGAATACTTTACAGCAGAGATGTCCAGCTCCAGGCCTCGAGGGCCGGTGTCCTGCAGGTTTTAGATGTGTCCCTGATCCAACACAGCTGATTCAAATGGCTAAATGACCTCCTCAACATGTCTTGAAGTTCTCCAGAGGCCTGGTAATGAAGTGATGTGATCCAGGTGTGTTGACCCAGGGTGAGATCTAAAACCTGCAGGACACCGGCCCTCGAGGCCTGGAGTTGGATACCCCTGCTTTATAGTATCAGTATAGTAATTGGTACAGGGCAGGGTGGGCCCATGCTTTCCCGTTGTTTATGCCAAAATTTGACCTTATGATCTAAATGCCACAGCAGAAGTCAAGGCTCATAATACCACGTAACATTTTTCCAGAGGGGAACCCAGCGAGATCTTCTGCTGCTCCAGCCCATGCGTCATAGTTTGATGTGTTGTGCATTCAGAGATGCTCTTCTACCTTTCCATTTGTTTGAAGGAGTCTGCCCATTCTTCTTGATGATCCGCTTTCTATTAGATCATCAATTTCTATCTGAAACCAACAACCGTGTCACATTCCGAGTCACCTAAATCATTCTTCTGCCTTGTGATGCTCAGTTTGAACTTCAGTGGGTCTTGACCGTGTGTACGTGCCTAACTGTAATAAGATGCCACCTTGTGATTTGTTGGTTTTGATTTGTATTAACAAGTAACTGAATAGGTATACCTAGCAAAGCGAGAGATGAGTGCATATGTAAAGATAAAAGATAAAACATTCAAAAATAAAACATTATAGCATTTTACTCAAACTGCCTTCTCATTTAATCTACATAAAAAACAGATATACTAGCTTAATTGTGACATTTAGCATTAAGTGGTTGCAGTTTATGCCTGTCCTGTCCGGCACTGCAGCAATCAGAATTTTTGTCTGAAGGCCAAGAACGATTCCTAACAGATGTATTTTGACAATTGGATCATTACAGCTTTTGCCATACTGGTCCACTTGATCGCTATAGTTTGTTCGATCTTTATTGTTTATTTATTTATTTATTTTACTTTTAAGTTATTAGATTCGAAGCAGACAGGACCGGGGGATAGGAAAGAGAAAGATGAAGAAAAGAGAAGTTAGAAAGAGGCTCAACAAAAGAAGAGGGAAAGAAAAACAGAGGGGAAGAGAGACAGAGAGAAAGAAAGAAGAAAATAAGCAAAAAGAGAACAACACAGGAGGGAAACCACAGCAAAAACCAACATAAGAGCCAGCCAAGGAAGATAGTGTGTGTTTGTGAACACCCTGTGTGCGTGAGCACGCTTGTATTCACAAGGTTTCTCCATGTAACTATCTAATAATAGGCATGGGGAGCCATAACCCCATCCCCCAGGACATGAAGTAGGCATGGAAAAGATCCAGGCCCCAGACATCTAGAAGCCCCCTAGAGCACGAAAGCCCAAGAAGGCCTCTGGAAGGGGCAAATGCCCCATCCACCTAGAAAAGAGCTGAGGACAGCCCTAGATGGGGGGGGTGTCACCCAGCAGCCACGATGCAGAAGCCACAGGGAGCTGCGGCAACGTGCCCACAGGCTCCACCGGCAGCTGGCTACACCAAAGCTGGCTGAGCCCCGGGCCCAGAGACCCGAGATCCAAGGGTCCTCCACACCCCAGAAGGAGCCTGACCAAGCCATGGGAACGGGCCCTGCCAAGAAGCTGCCAGGAGTGAGCCAGTACACACCCGAGCACCCAGACACCGAGATCCACCAAGGCACCGGCGAGTGAGGGCATCTGCCACCGACAGGGAGTGTGGTGGGGGGGAGATAGGCCCCCACCACTGAGGGGGCCTATGATGTTCCCAAAGAGGTGAAGTCTAAGACCCGACCTGACACATAAAGATAGACGAAGAGGCACACATAGACACAAACATGCATTCCCACCCTCATCTACACATATACAGATACTCAACTCGCCCAACATGGAGACAAACAGAAATGAACACTGTACACACACTTACACTCCCCAGATATTCTCTATACTCCCAGGTCCAGTACCCCCTCCCTGCAGCCAGCTCCTCCACTGACCCCGGTAGACACTCCCATTCCCCGTAATCCACCAAGGCCAGGTCCATCCAGACTGGAGCCCCTAGCAGCAGCAGCACCAAGCCCCAGAGAGCCCGGGCGGCCTACCCAAAGAAAAACTACACCAACCCCAACATTCAATCAATCCCCAGACTACATAAGACAACAGTTACCCCAGTTGAGTTCATCCTCCACCTCTGCTAGAGGTCCCAAGGTCAAAATGGGAGACGCCCCCTAGGCTGGTGGAGAATGACTGATCACCATCAAAATGGTGGTGGGTAACCAACCGGACATAGTGGTGGTAGACAAGTGGAAAAAGATGTCCGTAGTGATCGATGTAGTGATACCGAATGACAGCAACATCAGGAAGAAGGAACATGAGAAGCTAGAGAAGTACTAAGGGCTCAGAGAAGAGCTCGAGAAGATGTGGAGGGTGACTGTGCTCCCAATGGTAATTGGAGCACTAGGTCCAGTGTCTCCCAAGCAGACGAGTGGCTCCAGCAGATCCCAGGAACAACATCCGAGATCTCTGTTTAGAGAAGCGCAGTCCTGGGAACAGCTAAGATACTGCGCAGGACCCCGAGCTTGAAGGATAGACCGCCCGCAGGGGCGAGCGGGGAATTTTTTTCTCTGTCAGTTTTGTTTATTTGAAATCTCTAGCCTATTGTGTTGTTTGACATGAGTTTATTGACAGACAATTAACTTGGCTCCTGCTAACTGTTAATCAAAGCTCTGTTCAACGCTCACAGGCAGTTTTTATGTTGTCTTTCATTTTAATGGCAACTGACAGGGTGCAGTGTGCTTAAGTGTTGTTTGAGCTTGTCCTGGTCCTCCTGAGAGTTGAAGCCCAGTGCATTCAGCAAAGCAGGCTTAGAGGCATAAGTGTGCACACAGTTCAGTCTCCTACTTCTGTGATATGTCGATGCTGGTATTGAATGACGCAGAAAAATCAGTCCATATTTATATATATTAATCCTCCCTACAGTAAAAGTGTACGTTTATAGCGCTTTTAAAGGCACTCAGTGGAATGATGAACATTTGTGCTGTGTGTTTTGTTCTGCTGCCCCCAGTAGGCAATAAAATGATATAAAAACGTAATGTAAGTGGGGGCATCAACCATCGGAGGTCCAAGTGATCATCAGTGATAACCCTAACTCAAGTGACCGAGATTCTTACGTCACATTAATGGAGAGGACTGTCCGTCTGGAAGGGCCTACTGCTGCATGTTTTCTTTTCACTCTTTACCCACCCTCTTGCCCTCTCCCTTTTCTCCTCTCTCCCATGGTCTCAGGTGATCATCCAATAATAGCACAAATTATGCACAGCTGGTATTAATCAACACTGTCTAATTAGCACCTCAAAGCCACGTGGGTAATTGCCAAAAAAAGAAAGAAAGGGAAAACATGGCTGACAGTTTTCCCTTCTCAGTGGGCCTGCTGATTTTGGAGACCAGGATTTAATTCTGAATTGACTTAGTAGTAAATGCCTCCTTCACATCACCAACAAGTACAGATTTAGCATTTTGTGCAGTGCATAAGAATTTGGAACATGAGTGTGAGACTTTTTGAATTCTCACAATAAAAGCATCTGCTTTGATGACACAGCATTTAATAGAACAGTAGCTATAAAGTATGGTTTTCCAAACTGACGTTAGAGAGCAAACACACACTCTCACATTGTCTCTCTCAGCACCATGGACAGCAATTCAGTCAGAGACACGTAAACTGTTCTTCAGTCAGGCTACCACAAGCTAAAAAGAGCAGAATCTTTGTTAAAGTAACATAAAGACTGAAAACTATAATCTCCATGCAGTATGCAAAGTCTGAGTGGACGTTCCAACAAAAACACAAAGACAACACTCCTCACCCATCAGCACATCTTTCGTTATTGGCAGCATGAGTCAATAAGACACTTGGGGAAAAACAGATAGTTGGCGTGCCCAGGTTTGCACTCATTTATGACAGCGTCGGGTAGTTTAAGTAATAGATTTCACACTTAATCAATATAATGATTGAAAAAAAATCCATTACTAAGGAAAAAGTACACTGGATGAATAAAGTTAGACTTTGGTTCTCAGATAAAACTGTGAGATTAACATATAATGAAAACTCTTATAATCTGTTCAATTATAAATAGATGCAGTTTGATACTGTAGTTCTGTTTATTAATAACTCGAGAAGCGCAAATTCATTGCAGTTACGTAACACAGACAACAGCAAAAACGCCTTCGGTTGCTGTCTTTTTATAAATATATTATTCATTATTTCTAAGAAGTAAATATTTTAATGAGACTTGAGTTGTTTTAGCTGGATACTCATGAATATGTCATGCACTTTACTTGGTTAGGGTGACTGTTTCTACAATACATGAAGGTTTTTGTAACTAGACTTGTAGTCAAGACCGCCTAAACCAAGACCAAAACAAGACCAAGACCAGAGGGTATCGAGACCGAGACAAAAAAGTCTTCAAACTGCAGCCAGACGCTGCTTCGTTTACGGGTATCAGGCATATTTATGTGTTTTTGCTGTCGCACAGCCCTCCTCACCGCTGTCTACTGTCTCACTCACTGAGAGGACAGACGCACGCTCCACTTGACTGTCGCGTCCATCACCCTCTCTGTTTTTCACATAATGATATTAGATTGGAGCATAGCTGAGCCACTGTGTGAGAGCTGAGCAGCGAAAGGAAATTAAGTGAGGAGCGGCTCTCGCTCAATGGCAGTCGACTCTTCTGATTCACTACAAAGCACTCCGTAAGCACGGCGCTTAGAGCTGATGATTTTGCACATGACACATTATCGAACGTTACGTTGTGTGTCATGGATACTGTTGACTCCAAATCTCCCGACCACTATGTCGATCTGAGACAGCGAGACCGGGACAGCAAGACGTAAAAGTGGTCTCGAGACATCCAACTCTATTTGTAACTTATTTTGGACTCTTAGTTTCATGCAGCAGTCTGTGAAAGAGAAGACGACACTCATACACCGTGCTTAGTATGTCTGGTGCGTTTGGGTCGTCCTCTTTTATGCCTGTTAGATTTAGGGTGTGTGTTAAATACCACAGTGCTGTGAAAAAGTTCCTAGTTTTTGGCATATTTGTCACACTTTTTCACATAGAGCTATGGACACTAAGGTACTTTCCCCCCTTAATTTAAACATTTCATTTTGTCTAATATTAAAATTTGTTTTATGATCTAAAATATTTACTAGTGAAAAATATGCAGAAAGCTAAGACATCAGGAAGGGGACAAATACTTTTTCACAGCACTGCGTTAATCATCGACAGCGAGCTCAAGTTGTTCTGTGATATTCAGTCATGATGTCAGCTGTGAACTGCTGTGTCTGAATACTACAGTATCGGCCTCTCGGTGGTATACACAGTGTTTCAGGACACTTACAGTGCACAGTTGCAGTTTGGTCCACAGCTTTCCCTCGGAAAAATGTGTGAGCACTCTCAGTAGGTATTGAATGGGGTTAGCTCTCCAAAGGCCCATGAAGGTTTGAAGAGGAGTACAGTCTACAGGACAAGGTGACCCACTTACTTGAAAAAACTATTTCCTTCCTCTCTCTCAATCTATCGCTCCGGCACTCCTAGTTTTTCTTTCACTGTGGTTTTATCCTATAGCCTCTCCTTCACTGCTACCCTCTCACATGGTGAGCAAGTGCAAGATGCTAAAATGAAAACACCTGTCATAACTGTTTTTTGCTCTTTGTACTCTAAAGTCTACTTTACATAATTTTACAGCTTCATGCACCTCAATTAGGCAAGTTAAATAGTCAATAGTAGTATCATACTTTTATTTCCCTTTTCTGCTCCGTGGATGTGGTTACAAAGGTTGCCCACTATGTGGCACTGTGTTATCATGTCAGACACATCTACCAGCACCAACCACTCTTCTCTCTGTGGTCCCATCTCCTCACATATAAATGCTGCCTTTTTTTGTGCATTCAAATTTAACAACCAGTGCAGAATAGTGATATCTCTGCAGGAGCCGATTGTTCAAATGTCACGCTGATACGCACATCAAAGATTTTTAGCTGTCTTAATTTAGCAGTTTGTTATTATTCCTCTGTACTACTGCCAAATCCTGGCTAGCTCTCTGTGTGGTCTTTAGCGAGTCTGGCCTCCTACCTGGAAGCCACTGCAGCTCCGTGGGTCAGAGCCAGCCCACATTCTGCCCCACTTACCAGTGTGGGACACACGCCAGCAGCTTTCCCAGTGTCGCCTCTGCCGTTATTGTTTTTCATGTAACCTCCGGTGATTTGTTCATACTTTTGAGCATGTATTTAAAATATTGTTTACCTCTTAACCTTTAGTGTTTCTCCTAAAGTAGCTTTTAAATGACAGTGGGCACATTTTTCCATAGTGTGCGACCGCACCATCTGTATGTTTCCCTGTTTTCTTGTGTTGCAAATAATGTAGTGATATTTGAGTTACTTGCTGACATGAGTCTTTTTACAACTGTACCATTATATCAGTTGGTAATCTCTAGACCGCCTGTGCATAATTTAAATCACGTGCATTTTCACATGTGAGTTTTTTAGTTTTTTAACTAAAGAAACAACATGTGTGATGTAATACATCACGAGGACCACAATTTCCTGCACACTTGTAGAATTAGGTATGTCTGTCCTTATACCCACTTCATATAAAACATTTTTTTCTTTCTTCCAGCCCCAGCAGTCGTGGAGAGGCAGTTGGAACCAGAAGGAAGCTGTACAGTGCAGTTCCAGGAAGACACTTCGTAGTGGTTCGTTCGTATACAGCCCAGGCCGAGGGGGAGATTAACCTCTACAAGGGCGACAGGGTCAAAGGTGAGACGGGGAATTTCTAGACTAACATAGATGGAGTTTATTTCTGAAGTTAGTATTTCAACCATCTGAACAAATACACAGCAAATACATAAGCTGCTTCTCGCTGTAGTTTGGCACATGGCCTGTGTTGCTAGCTAGTGTACATTTGGTCTGTTTTGGAGGACTAATGTTAAACAACGAAACACTCGGATATGGAGAAAGATTTAAGAAAAAGAAAAGAGGGGAGATCTGTACAGGATTGGCTGTTGGTTGGTTATTCTTGAATGAGTTGATGTTTTTAAAGGTTTCGTTGCCCTGTACCTGTGCATGTGCAATGACAATAAATTTGAATTCTATTCTATTCTATTATGTCTAAGCTGAGTGTATAGAAATGTTGTTTTAAAATAACATGGCAGGTTTCCTGTTCCACAGAGATTTCCGTTGCCTTCTTTGAGTGTGTTGTCTTTCCTTAAAAGTCACAAAAGCCAGTAAACATAAGAGCAAGCAGCAGCACAGCCTGACTGCAAAGAAAAGTCCAACATGATGCAAATTATTAAATGACTTGTTCTGAATTTGTAATTGTTTCCATCCAAGATCAGCCCGCCTGTCATATCTGACTCTAAGCTCCAGATACACATACACACTTACACCTGCTGAAGCATGTGTGAAACTGCAACGGAAGACATACGACCACTGCTGGGTCCGTCTGAAGTCAAATCACTGTATTTCTTAAATTAGTGACTGTGGCTTTTATTTACCTCAACTGTAGTATCTCTTTATTTGAAGCAGTCAGACTTTTAATGCTAATTCCTTTTGTCTGACATCCATAAGTGAGCATAATCCAAACACTGTTATACAGTTAGTAGTTAAGAGAGATGGGCGAAAAATGTTTAAGCTAATATCAAAGTTTTGCTACGACACACATTATCAGTAAATGGAGAGCAGTTCTTTTATAACAGGCCAAGTGAAATCTATGCAACAGCCTGACCAGACTGTTACTACAGGCCAGCCTTTATTTCTTTATGTGAACGTGTACATCAGGGGTAGGCAACGCCAGGCCTTGAGTGCCAGTGTCCTGCAGGTTTTAGATCTCACCCTGGGTCAACACACCTGAATCAAATGATTAGTTCATCACCAGGCCTCTGGAGAACTTCAAGACATGTTGAGGAGCTAATTTAGCCATTTGAATCAGCTGTGTTGGATCAAGGACACATCTAAAACCTGCAGGACACCGGCCCTCGAGGTACAGTACATGTTAGTGGACATTCAGCGGAGCACATTGTTTAACGTCGGTTTGAGTCCCACTGACACGAGCAACACCAGCTACTACAATAACTTGAATTATTTGTATTTTTACATTTCTATGTTGTTTTGCAGTAGAAAATACATCTGCTCAAAATGAGTAGAAAGGGGTCATATAAGTACCGTCGATTTAAACATGGCCGAAAATAAGTAAATAAATAAGTGAAAACAAGCTTTTTCTTTAATATGGTCGTCTCAGGCTCTGGCTGTGAGCACAGAAGCTCCACCCACCTGCTTGTATCTTCTGCTGTGTAGAGCAGAGCTAAGTCTGAAGTCTTACTCAATAAGAGACCAAGAATAAAAATTATGGAGCTGGAAATTAGTATAAAATGAACCATGTGTTGTATAATTTGAATGTTTGGAAATGACTGCAAATGTTAAATATTATAAAAATTTTAACTCCTTTATATAAGAATGAGCTGCAGAGTAGAGGTTACAGCCCACCACCGATCCTAACTGAACAAATGTTGAATTCTAAAACTGAAAAAAGACAAGAAAAAAACCGATTCCTTTATTTTAAAATTGTGTCTGAGACAGCTGGAAACAGCGAATTACCATATCTGATGAAAATGACTTCATCAGATACGATGCATCTGTATTTAGACTCCACAGAGTGGCGATGCAGGGGACTAACATCATCTTCATCTGCACATGTTAAGTCAGACGCTTCATCTCTGTGGTTTGCATGAATGAGCACAAAATGCATTATTTAGTAAGCAATCACACAGGATGTGTACCAGCCCAACACATCAATGTTTTAAGCCACTACTAATGTTTGCGTGGAATACTGTGACCTTTCAAACCAGCAACGTCTCTACTTTTAAATGCAGAGAGAAAGTATTTGTCTACAATAATCAAAGATTTAGTTTTACAAAGCTTTGCTTTTATTGCAAACTCATCCTGTCGAGCCAAACTTTCTTCAAGTCAAATAACTTTATTTTAATGCACAAGATCTCTATAATATTTATACTTGATGTGCTCGTCTAGCCATTTAAAATGGTCAAGTTCTAGGTCTGAATATTTAATTGATCCAGACTGTGGCTTTACAAACGTCCTGAATTAGTTCATTCATTCAGTCATTCTCTAAATCTAACAAAAAGACCGTAGGCAGAGCTGGAGGTGGCAGGGTGAAGATTTTGACATTTTCATTGGGAGCGACCAGAATGGACAAGATTAGACATGATTACATCAGAGGGACAGCTGAGATTCAGTGGTTTAGAGACAAAGGCTGAGATGGTTTGGACATGTGCAGAAGAGGGACAGCGGAAGCATTTGGCAAAGGGTGATGAAGATGGAGCCGCCAGGCAAGAGGAAACGAGAAAGAACTGCATATTTAATTCACTTGGAAAAATGGACAGAAACCAAAAGGTGACAGAAAGGTGGAGGAGAGATGGAGACGATAAGATAAGATAATGAGATAGCAACATTTTAAAAAAAGGTCAGTCAAAACACAGACATGTCCACACACAAGTCTCTGCATGAGTCTGTATAAGCACATACCTTTGGTGCCTTTGCTTTAAATGGATTAAATGATCTGAGGGTCCTATTATCTGTACAGTAAAAAGCATGTCCCTTTTTCACTGTCCTCTAACTTTCCCAATTTTCTCTCTCCTACCACTTGGTCCAGTTCTGAGCATCGGAGAGGGGGGTTTCTGGGAGGGCAGTGCCCGTGGCCAGGTGGGCTGGTTTCCAGCCGACTGCGTGGAGGAGATCCCCGCCAAAGCCACAGAGGAGAGGAACTGTAAGTCTAATCACCTGCGGCTGCGTGTTGGTTGGAGGTGGAACCAAGATGTAGGACATGTTCTGTTTGCCATCATGCGTTTTTGTGGGGAGGGAAGGAGGTTAGTTCTAAAGAACAAAGCTGAGGCTAAATGCTGTGGTTTCCTGAGGCAGTGTAATGGCACGTGGCTCCCCCCACCCCAGGTCTTGGCTGTATGTGTCTCTGCTCCTCTATCTACTAGCATCTCTGTGTCTTACTGTCTCCTCAGGCAATGGCGTACGACGCTTAGCGCTACATTCCCCTGCTAACTCAGCTGTGATCTGATGTCCTCTGGGTGCGAGCTAATGAACATATCGTGCCATACTCCATCCCCCGTAAATTTCCAATGTTTCTTCGTCCCTACTTTTACTTTGTGTGTGTAGTGAATGGCCTCAGTATGTCTATGAGACCCCCCTCCAACCCCTACTCTCAATCTCCCATAGTTCTAGGAGTATGTCAGCAGCAAGAGGCAGATGGGAAGCAACTTGTCCTCCTCTTGCTGTGCTGTGGCTGTTTGCCTTCTTCTGTGTGGCTTTTTTTAAAGCTTAACCCAAGGCCATTGGCAGAGGACGCTTTTCTCACACTG
Organism: Astatotilapia calliptera; assembly: GCF_964374335.1. Taxonomy (NCBI): domain Eukaryota; kingdom Metazoa; phylum Chordata; class Actinopteri; order Cichliformes; family Cichlidae; genus Astatotilapia; species Astatotilapia calliptera. Next base: position 3,035,187 of record NC_137422.1, on the reverse strand, counting down.
TGCCACATTTAAATTGCCCCCAGCTCTGCCTGTGAAGAAAGCAGGCAGGGCGAAGAAAGCCAGTGAAAAAATGGGAGCACAGTATAGTGGCCTGCAAAGACTCACTGGGAGGTGGCCAAGGCCATTGGTCATTTTAAGGGACACTGAATGCCTGCATGAAGCCTAATAGTTGGGGCTGATTGGGGCCTTTAGAGAAGTACATTCTTTGGCCGGAGTGATTACCATTTCACAAGTCATCACAGAGGTCTCCAAAGTATATATATCCATCTTTCCAACTCTACTCAAAGGCACCAAAAGACACCAATTAGCAATCAAAAATCAAATCAAAGAGTACAAGAACTTTTTTGCTTAGAGTTGATTAGCTTAACTTAGCGCTGAGACCAGAGTCAAAGTGAAATAATCAATCTGGCAGTGCAAACTTATTATTTGGTATTTACTTGCAACTCCAAGTCAACACCAGTTTGCTTGGTACCCTCCCACCTGACTTAGCCTGACAGTTAAAACATGACCTGCACAGATACAGACGGACAGTTGGCTTTTTCAAATGTAAGGTTTTACACAATGTTTTAAACAAAGCTTCATTTCATTGAAGTTTGTTGGCATTTGTTTATGCACCACTCTCTCAAGGATACACCACAACATTTCATCGGGTTGAGGTCTGGACTGTGATCGGGCTTCTGCGACACACCGATTAGTTTCTTTTTCAGTCATTCTGTTGTAGATTTGCTGCTGTTATTTGGATCACTGTCAAGCTTTAGTTGTTGGACAGATGGGCTCATATCTGACTCCAGTACACAGACTGGTCCATTCAAGTGTCCAGTGGGTGCAAAACCAAACCAAATCATCACCCCTCCACCACTGTGCTTGAAAGCTGGAATGCTGTGTGCTGATATGTTGTGTTGGTTTTCACCTGCAGTGGTCCACTTGGCAAAGCACTTTATTGCTGTTACATATTGTTCCAGTTCCTGGGGTTTGTGCAACCCTAATGCACCGTGCTATGTTCTTTCAGCACGAAAGACTTTCCCCTGAAAACTCTTCCAAATAAGCCATACTCACTCTGTCTTAAACTTAAACATTTAACATGCTAACTGAGGCTTGTACAGTGTAACATGTAGCTGCTGAGATTTTTGCAATTTCTCTAAGCATTGCACAGCTGATTTTGGATTAATTTGCTGGGATGTGCACTATTTTAAATGTTTTCCACTTGTGAATAATCTTTCTCACTCTAGAATGATGAACTTCAAAATGTTTGGACTTCTTTGGAAATGGCCCTTCGCAGATAGACTGATGGGGAGCAACAATTACTTTCCTCTCTTTCCTCCTCAATGCTCCAAAACAGCAAACTGTCGAAAATTCTGCTTTTGTAGAGGTGATCACTTCATATACAACAGCTAATGTTAGGCTTGAGAGTCCTAAAAATTACCAACTGTCAGTCCAACAAAGTATCACCGACCTCGAAGACAGCTTCACCAATACAGGCTAACAAGAGCTAACTGCAAAACCAGCAGTGTTACCGACATCTCATTTCAGCAGGGGCGTAATTTCCAGGGTGGTTAGGGGGTTGTGCCCCCCCCAATAATCGGACCCAACCAATATAATCCCCCCAATAAAATTATGAATTATCTTGCATACATAGGCTGTTGATTTTCTTAACTTATTTCAGTTACTACCAGCAAAATAGTTGCATGTTTAATCATCTGGGAATTTACCCAGGTTTATTTATTTATTTAAACAGAGATCTTGAGATGTTTGTCCTACAGCAGCCTTGGTAGCTAGTATTATGTACTTGAACTGGGACGGGTAAGAAAGCAGAACTCGACCACAATCTACTGACATCGAAATCTTTTCTGTAGCTGTAATGATGATTTGAGTAAATAAACCTTTCGTTTTCTTTATACTTAAGTTACATTTTACTCAAAAAGATTGCTTCATGTTTACGAGGGCAAAGAACTTCTTTTTTTTTTTGAATGAAAAAAACGTATAACAACAAAATGACATATACAATATATCTAGGGGAGAAAGAAAAGGTAGACAGTATTTTCCCCAAAAATGTTTTTGTTTATCATTTTCCAAAGTTTTACTTGTAGAGTAACGATGACTGTAGCCCCAGCTCTCTCAGCGGTACTGTAGAAAACTCCAATGACACCAAACTCAAACTGAGCTTTCAGGTGTTTTTGTTCACATCATATCCAGAATTTGTCATAGTTATGAGTTGAACTTTGTGCCATTAGAAACTGAATTGGAATAAGTGAAGTTCTACCCATACATGATGTTCTTTCTCATTCCCCAACATGTTTTCTGAAATACTTAAGTTAGACTTTCTAGGTTTAAGAAAGTTAAAGGGAATTTTGAACCAAATTGTAAAACAACACATCGAGCGATTAAGTCAGATTAACTGAAGAATGCTGGTTAATTTAACTGTTTTCTTTTAACACATTATTGTCCAAGAGTGACATCTGCTGCCATTTTGTCATTTTTTTGTCTTGATGATCGGCAAAATGTTTGTTTTGACAAATGTGAGGCAAGCTTCAGTGACCTTTTTGCTCAGCAGCTGTTGAACTCTCCCATGCATTCAATTCATGCCCAGTCTCTTTCTTATTAGATGTTCTTCTTGGATAAGTTGCTCTTGGACTTATTTTAGTGGACAGGCAACTCGTGGGAAAGTTCACCACTGTTCCAAGTTTTCTCCATTTAGGAATATTGTCTGGTGTCTTTGTTTCTCAGATGATTTTTTTAGATTGTTGTATGAAGTGTTGCTTTTGAGACCTTTCAGCCTCCTTCATTTTGTCACACAGCTTTTATTTAAGTGATTTCTTGACATAACAGGTCTGACAATGATGAGACACGAGTACAGGTAGTGAAACGGAGCTCAGCTTTCCCCAAAGTCCAAAGTAACTCCTTTTTCACATAAGGCCAGTTAGGTTTGGATACATTTTTTTCTCTTAATAAATTGGTAGCACTTTATAATAATGTCACACTATTACGCATTATTAAGGCATTAGAAAGTGCTTAATTCATCATTTATATTTTAATTTATTACTTTGGGTGCCATTTATAAATACAGCTATACTGTTCTGATTATGATTATTACTAGCAGTGATGTAGTATCAGTGATAGCAACACATAGTGTAACAGTAACAGATGGATAAATGTATCTGTATTTATACATTCCATAAAGCCTTACTAACACTAATAGTGTGGCATAATTAAAGGGGTCACCAGTATATGAAATCATAATTTTGTATTTGTTTTGGTCAATCTTTGTCTAATATAACATTTTTTTGATGATCTGAAACATTTAAATCTGACAAATACGTAAAAAACTGGCTGCAGTATTTTGTTTTGAATATATGAGGGTTGAAATGAGAATGTAATCTTTCTCCATCTATCCTCTGTGACGACACTCAACTGGTTGCTATTATGTTGTTGTTTTGTTGCTTTGCTTTTTAGGTATCAGACTAATAAAATGTTACAATTCCAACCAAACTGAAGCTCAAACCTCTGAATGACTCAGCAAGTCATAAAATTTGTCAGCTCCATTTAAAATCGCCCCAAACACCACCAACACGGTAAATGGGTCCAGTTCATCGACTGAAGTTGGCAAGGACGAAGTCAGACATCAAACACTTAACTGTGCCAGCACACCAAACCTGAAGCCTAAATGCTAAATCATAGTTACAGTGGTAGAGGTGGTGAGTGAAATTCTAGTATTAATTAGCAGATATTAGATTTCAGCACACTTTAAGTTTTGTTGGGAAACTGTTAAACCTCAACAACTTGCAGTATTTTCTGGATTACAGACCCCTGAAAACATCTGCACAAATGAATGAACTAAATGGGTAACTGGCAAACTGGTAAATGATAACTTTGGAAAAACCTCCCTGAAGAGATCATTCTGTCATCTTTTCAAGCATGTTTTAAAAACTCTAAGAGCTCTGAGTCTTAAATATTTGTCTGCTTTGTATTTAGTAACAGTCTGACAAGTTTACGGGCCTCTGGAAACATGCAATACAATTAAAAGACCTGAAATAGAGTGCAGAGTCATTCACAACCGGGCTTTATTTTAAAATCAGGTGCGCTCCTTTTTTCATGTCCAGGTAAACTCCCAGCTCCTGCGTTTGAGCGCTTGCAAGGGTTTTTGCTTAAGTGCACTAAAGACGACAATACACAGTCACAGGATGTGCAAGAAGTGCCAGATGGATGATGGTGATTATATAAAAACACAAATCAAATCACATAATCTGAGAGAAAGCAAACTCTTTAAGTCGACAGCTTAAAACAGGGACTTCCCCTGTAATTCCATGTCACAGTGTAGGTAATGATGCTGTCACCAAATAAAGCTGTGCTGAGTCTCTTTGGATAAATGTGCCAATTCCCCCGTCTCATTTTCACATTCCTACCTCACAGACTAGGTTAAGAAAAAGAAAACATTTGCAAAAACAGCTTATGGAAAAACAATATAAATGTAGTCAAGGAAAAAGATGTTTTCTGTTCTTAATGGTAATGCACAAGCACGCATTAATACACACACACACACACACACACACACACACACACACCATCTCTTGATCTGTGGCCATAGAAACCAGCTGGCCCGAGTCACACAGCAGTTGCTATGGAGTGTGACTATGTTGTAGATTTGCTCCTCCCTCTTTCTCTGCTTTCCTCCATGATTTTTTTTCTTAACTCTGCTTTATTGATCGTCCTCTTTCTTTTCTGTATAAACACTGTTAATCTCTTATCAGCCAATCACCTACTTCAAGCCACATTTTCCCTCTTCCAATTTGACAATGTGGACATAAAGTCTGTGGGGGAGGGGGGTGGGGTGTTCCTGTAAAAATGACAAGATCTAAGCCGGATCAGAGGAGATGGAGTTTCTGTGAAAGTGTGACAGCTGGTGTGAGAGAGAGTGTGTGAAGGAAGGAAAGAGAGAGAGAGAGAAGGGGGAGGAGACGCTGCTGAGAGAGTAAGACAGCTTTACTCAAGCCTGTGTGTCCACAATACTTCTTTTTTAAATCAAGCTCTTTTAAAGCTCTTTTTCAACACCATTTTCTAAAGTCCACTAAAGTAGAGTGTGGAGGCTAATGCACACCTTCCACAAGTGTGAATATGGGTAATAGACCTGACAGAGAAAGCATTTCTAACAGGATTTCTTACAGCTTAAGGTTTGTGTTTCTTAATGATAGCATTCGATAAAATGTTTCCTGTTTTATCTTCTGTGCCTCCACTATGTAACACACTGCTTTTGAATTTCTACATTTACCGGTCAGCTCTTATATTAGTGCATGTATTAGCCAATATTGCCACCCTCTGGAACTCCAGAAAATATATTTTTTAAACTGTATGTGCTGCCTGCTGTGCACTGCTTTTAGTTCTTATGTATTGCAAACAAAAAAATGTTAACTGAACTTGAAAAGTTAAGAAAGCTTGCTGCCTTCATATAGTTAAGTGAACTTAAAGGCCTTAAAGAACTTAAAGTTGTCATAATTTTCATATTTTTATTACTATCTAAAGTACTTATTCAGACACCTGAACTATATTCAGTTAATTTCTCATCGACTTCTACAAGATTAAGTGGATTTAAAAATAACAAGGTAACATGAACCTTTTTATGATACGTGGTACATTTATGGCAATTATCCTCTTCAAATATGCATTCGAAACTTTCACCACCGCAGGGCAGCACTTTACCAGGAAATATTAATGTTGCTGCCCACCCCTGTAGTAAGAAACAAGATACTAGAATGTCAAACCTGGGAAAATACTAATGTGCAATTTTGATTCAACTCAATTCAGTTTACTTTTATTTATATAGCACCAAAACACAACAACAGTTACCTCAAGGTGCTTAATATTGTAAGGCAAAGAATCACAATAATACAGAGAAACCCCAGCAATCAAACGGCCTACTTTGAACAAGCACCTTTTGTAAAAGGGAAGAAACCTCCAGGCTTAGGAAAAGGCGGCCATCTGCCCTGACCAGGTGGGGGTGAGCGGAGAGAGACGGTACAAGAGACACGCTGTGGAAGAGAACCAGAGATTAATAATATCTCATAATTGAATGCAGAGTGGTGACTTAACACATGAGAGACGATAAAGGTGGGAGAAGGAGAAACATTCAGTGCATCATGGAAAGCTCCTAGAAGTCTTGTTGTAACTAAGGGAGGATTCAGGGTCACCTGATCCAGCCCTAACTATATGCTTTATTACAAAGGAAAGTCTTAAGCCTAATCTTAAAAGTAGAGAGAGTATCTGTCTCCTGAATTTAAGCTGGGAGCTGGTTTCAGAGAAGAGGGGCCTGAAAGCTGAAGCCTCCCATACTACTTTTAAATAGCCTAGGAACGGTGATATGATACAATAAGGTCTTCAAGATGAGATGGTCCCTGAATATTCAAGACCTTGTATGTGAGGAGAAGGATTTTAAATTTGCTACTGGATGTAACCAGTGAAGCCGGAGCCATTATAAGGAGAAATCTGCTCTCTTTCTGTCCCCTGTCAGCATTCTCACAGAAGCATTTTGGGTCAACTGAAAGCTTTTCAGGGAGTTTTTAGGACATCCTGATAATAATGAATTACAGTCGTCCAGCCTTGAAGTAATAAATGCATGAACTAGTTTTTCAGCGTCACTCTGAGACAGGATATTTCGAATTTTTTGAGATGTTGTGCAAATGGAAGAAATAATTAAGAAGCAGAAAGTTAGCGGCCATCCAGGTCTTTATGTCTTTAAGACATTCCTGCAGTTTAACTCATTGGTGTGTGTTATCTGGCTTCATGGACAGATAGAGCTGGGTGTCATCAGCATAGCAGTGAAAATGTATGCTATGTCTTCTAATGATGCTGCCTAAGGGAAGCATGTATAGTGTAAACAGAATTGGTCCTAGCACTGAACCCTGTGGAACTCCATAATTAACCTCAGTGTGTGAAGAGGACTCTCCATTTACATACACAAACTGGAGTCTATTAGATAGATATGATACAAACCACTGCAGTGCAGTACCTGTAATACCTACAGCATGTTCTAATCGCTCTAATAGGATATTATGGTCGACAGTATCGAACGCTGCACTGAGGTCTAGCAGGACAAGCACAGAGATGAGTCCACTGTCAGAGGCCATAAGAAGATCATTTGTAACCTTCACTAAAGCTGTTTCTGTGCTGTGATGAGCTCTGAAACCTGACTGAAACTCTTCAAATAAGCCTCTGCAGATGATCTGTTAGCTGTTTGACAACTACTCTTTCAAGGATGTTTGATATGAAAGGAAGGTTGGAGGATTGGCCTATAATTAGCTAAGACTGCTGGGTCTAGAGATGCTTTTTGAGTAAAGGTTTAACTACAGCCAGCTTGAAGGCCTGTGGTACATAGCCGATCATTAGAGATGGGTTGATCATATTTGAGATCGAAGAATTAATTAATGGCAGGACTTCTTTGAGCAGTTTTGTAGGAATGGGGTCTAAAAGACACGTTGATAGTTTGGAGGAAGTAATTATTGAAGTTAACTCAGAAAGATCAATTGGAGAAAAAGAGTCTAACTTAACATCAATGGTACTAAGAGTAGCTGTAGATAATATTACATCTGTGGGATGATTATTTTTCTCTAAAATTTTATTTGTGAAGAAGTTCATGAAGTCATTACTAGTTAACGTTAAAGGGATGGTTGGCTCAACAGAGCTCTGACTGTTTGTCAGCCTGGCTACAGAGCTGAAGAAAAACCTGGGGTTGTTCTTATTTTCTTCAATCAGTGATGAATAGTAAGATGTTCTGGCTTTGCAGAGGCCTTTTGATTTTCAAGATTCAAGAGCTTAATTGTCAATACAGCAGTATACATAGTGTACAGTGTACTGAAATGCTGTTTCACCCCAAGTCCCCCTTCGTGCATATATAAGTATATAAAAGATATATCTCCAAGAGATATAAAACTAGAAATTACAAATAAATAACACGCTAAATGTTGTTAAAAATAAGGGATAAAAAGGTACTAATTACTAACTATACAATACTAACTGTACGATAAACAAAGACAGGACAGAGACAATGCAAAGTGGGTTGTGCAGTGATATTGAATACCAGGTTCAAGTTATTTTCAGGATATTATAGACGAGACATGACAAAGACATGTGCAAGATGCAAAATGTGCAAAATGTGTAGTATAGTTTAGATGTGTGTTCATTAACTAATTGACTGAGTGTGCAATTTTGACCCTATCCCTGTCCTAACACCAAGAAAAGCAATAGTGAAGAAGTCATATTCAAATAACTTAACTTGTTAAGTGTCAACAATTTGTTCCAGTTATAGGTTTGATTTAATATAATACATGTTTAAGATTAGTAACTTAATTATTGTAAATTATGAAAAAAGTTTTTAAAAGAATTACTTTGGATAAATTGTGGTATTAGTTATGTTACATTAAAGAAGATGTGAAAACAGTACTAGCAGTGAAAAATTAAACCAGTCACTTCCTGCATTTTAAAGCTAAATTCACAGCTACAACAAAACAAGAAACACAAATTATTAGTAGAAAAAACAAAGTTTAACATCTTGTCCACATCTCCCTGCAGACTCTGGGGGTGGCTGTAAATGGCCTGTATTTATATAGCGCTTTACTAGTCCCTAAGGACTTCAAAGCGCTTTACACATCCAGTCATCCACCCATTCACACACACATTCACACACTGGTGATGGCAGCTACATGTATAGCTGTAGCTCAGGTGGTAGAGCTACTAACCGGAAGGTTGGTGGTTCGATGCCAGGCTCCACCAGTCTGCATGGCAAATATCCTTGGGCAAGATACTCCATGTTACTCTCCGATGCAGCCGTATGAATGTTAGACAGTAAGCACTTAACAGTTTAGAAAACAGTGCTTGTGTGAATGGTGTGATTGGGTGAATGAATTATTTGTATAAAGCGCTTCGACTGCTCAGAGTAGAAAAGCGCTATATGAGGACCAGTCCGTTTACCTTTACTCTCTTTCATCCATCGCTCACAGCCAACCCTCGTCATCAGGACTAAAACTCTCTTCTCTGGCTGTCCTCTGTATTTTACTCTTTATTTGCTTGAACGTTCTCCACACTCTGGACTCTATGCACAGTTCAGGTAAAGCTGTACAGCCAGCAACACATCCAGGTCTCCATGTTTCCATGCAGTAATTGTGGCTCATGTCTCAGCATTAAATGCAGGATGTGTTCAGCCTGCAATAATTACTCTGCTTTTATCTCACTAAGGTCCAAGCTACTACGTTAATGATAACAGCTGGCTGATGTGGCTGTCGGGTAATTGCTAGTAGTTAAATGGTGTTCACGTGCACGCTGGCCAGGTTAGCATGTGTGATAGCTGGTTAATACTTCAGTGTTTTTGAAATGGGAGCTTTACTGAACTGAGATTCCACCTAAAGTGTTGTTGAGTCGTATGAACATTAACTACTTCATCTGCTAGTGAGGAGACGAGAGTCTGTCTGCATGTGCTGTGTGAAGTTGTATGCCAGCTGAAAGGAACCAACATGCCACTGTTGGTATTGATGTTGTTACCAAGTATCTTAAATTGATATCATTTGTTAGCATCAATTAATATCTGAGTACAGACTTTCTGGACAGACCTACAGTGCAATATTTGGTCAGAGATCCTCACTTCACAGTTTGATAGACAGATATACAGGACCAATTAAGCTAAATACATAAAGTGGCACGGTGGTTAGCACTGTTTCCTCACAGAAAGGTCTCCACAACTCCACCATCTGGTCTGTACCCTTCTGTGTGGACTCTGCATGTTCTCCCTTTGTCTGCGTGGATTTTCTCCAAGTACTCTGGCTTCCTCCTACAGTCCAAAGACATGCAGTTAGTGGGGTCAGGGTAATTCCTGATTCTAAAATGCCCATAGATGTGAATGTGAATGCAAATACCTGTCTCTCTGCATTAGCCCTGTAACAGACTGGCGACCTGTCCCAGGTGTACCCTGGGATAGCTGGGATTTTAACTGATTTGCCTCTTTCTTATGAATACTGCTTGCTTATTGTATTTATGTGGTGTTATATACGTATATTCAACATACAGAGACCTCCTGTGACCCTGTGAATTATGATAGTGTATCTACTAGCAAGAAGGAGCATAGCTGATCAGCCATCGCTGACTATTTTCTATAATCTATTACCAACTGGAATTGTTTACTCTTAAATCTTACTGTCACCTTAATGAAAGAATTGTATTCTGTAATCTTGTATTTTCCCACAGGTCATTTTTGTGATTTTAAAAAAAAATGAATTAAAGTAAATCTATAATTTGTTGGAGAAAAATACAGTGGATTGTAAATCAAGTAATCAATATCAAACTTCCAAATTAGGAGGTTTTACAAACTCTTAGGAATTACAGTCTTTATACTGTTTGAAGTGCAATTTCAGAGGTTAAAAAGTAAATTACACAATTTAATGAAAGGTGAAAGTGTGTAGTTCTGTACTTGTAGCTCAGTTGATAGATCAAAACTGCAAACATTGTGTTGTTGTGCAGAAAATTATAGACCTCGCAGTATTTTTTTGTTTTAAAGGTGAAGATATTCCCAACCTGAGTCAGATTGTTTTTAACAATAGCCAGTTATTATTGGATTTTTAAAGGATTTTTCTAGTATGGCAACCCTGTTCTCACTCCCGAGGCATAATATAGTGAAGATTTGTCCCGAGGTGAAAGGTGACCTTCTGCGTTCTTATGCTATGCGCCAGGTTATGGATGAAATCCAGTAGAATGACGCTCCCACGGTAATACACGGCCATGAATTCCAGCCCTAACCCTAACATTATCCTTAACCCTAACCAGCACTTTAATGACGTTACATAGTGTTTTCCAAAGCGATATCAAAGCGGGATTCATTGCAAAAGGTTTTCATGTTCACTCATTTTTCTCGTAATATAGGGACGTGCTGGGTGCCGGGAAGCGTAATATACCGACGATTTGTCACCTAGCGTAAAATGTTATGCTTTGGGAGTGGGAACATGTTGGGGTAACCCATCTGTTTAAAACTATGTAATGTAATCTAAATACTTCTGGATTCACTTGAAATGCGTCGGTGCATTTGTGTCAGAGAAGTTAAAACCATTAGTTAATATCAAGGTTTCACAGAAAGGTCAATACGTAATCAAAGTCTAGTCAAATAATCTTGACAAAGAAACTTTTCTCAAATTACAAAAATTAACATTGAATCCATGCTGATTATGCTTTTTGCACTTGTTCTCTGGAGTATTATGACATACCCCCGTGTCTCTATCAGTGCATGAAACTGTCATGAAGAGGAGCTTATTTAACTTTTTTGGGTCATCTTGTTGTATTTACATGTTTATATGTGACTGAACGAGATGGTGTGATGTTTCTTTTAAGAACACATTCCAACCAAATACAGGTGACTACGTTCATATTTGCTGCTCTGCTGTTGTTTTAGAGGATGCAGGGCTTATTGTGCCATATTTTAAGTGCCACTCTCCTAACAGCTGTCACTGATTTGTAAACTGCTATGAATGGTATTTGGGTATTGATCTTGTTCTGCTGTAAATTGGCAGATTCCCGAGCAGACCGTGCTGACAGACGGAAGCTCTTCAGGCACTACACTGTGGGCTCCTATGACAGCTTTGATGCTTCAAGGTAAGAAGTCACATTTAAAAAAACAAGCTAAAAAATCCATGGATGTGTGAACTTGCTTCATACTTTTTGGTATTATGGATTATACCAAAAAGTCAAGAGCACTTTGGCAAAGCTCCCATTTAATCTTTTGCATGATGTTTCTGTCTCTTTCAGAAAGCTCGTTGTCATCTCTTGAGTGAAACAAAATCTCTTTATGTTAATGTAGCATCCAAATTCTGTGTTGTCAATTTAAGAAATACAAGTTATGCCAACTTAATTTATTTATACTAACTTATTAGGCTCCAGTGAAGCTATGTAGCCAAATGGAGTCCAGCAGTGGTATGAAACAGGACAGCACCAGAAGTCTAGACAGTGGTAGTAGCAAAGGTGAAGCTGGTGGAGACTTGGAGGAAGATGTATAATTCACCAGGATGAGGTGGAGGGGTGTAGGAGGAAAGTGGCACAAATAAGAGTCTGAAATGACAGAATGACAGAAGAGCACAGGACATCAGCTGACTGGCTCATAGAGACAGAAAGTGATTGGGCCAAAGCGGTGATGGCAGAATGAAAGTTGGCAGTGCGGGAAAATATTGAATAGTATGATATGATGAGTATAATGAACACAATACACAGGAATCCAGCCACATGAGTGAAACCAGCCACACCTTACTAATACGCACTGAACTCGTGCATAAGCTTCAATGTAAGGCGTAGCTATGGCCATCTACTAATTGGAAAGTTGGTGGTTTGATCCCTGGCTGCTCAAGTCTGCATGTCAAAGTATCTTTGGGCAAAATACTGAACCCCCAGTTACTCCTTATGCGCTCGTTGGAGTTTAAATGTGTGCGTGAATGTTGACAGAAAGCACTTAAAATGTAAAAAATGTGTGTGTGACTGGCTGAATGAGACATGATCGATAATGTGCCTTGAGTCTTGCATAGAAAAGCACAACAGAAGAGCCAGTCCATTTACCATTTGGCAAATTATGCAATAAATACAGTTCGAAAGTTGCCCAGAGTTTTTTGTAGACAGTGCACTTGTCCACCATGTCTGTATAGGTTTCAGAGGTTGTAGTTTCTGTCATACTCACAGTTACAGGCTTAATTCATTTATTACGTGACACTGTCCTTTAAAAAAGTTCGGGTTAGACTATGAGGACATATTTACATTGTGTTTTGAAAGACAGACATTTTAGTTTTGGTCACAACTAAAAAAAATGCTTGTTGAATTAATATTTGAACAAATGCCCACCGACTGGAAATCAATAATCACTACAGGATTCTCACTCATGGTGGTCTATTATAGGTAAACCTATACACTGTACCTGATACCACAAGCACTGCAGCATAAATGAATTATGAATTTTAATTCACTGTTTGCCATCACAGAAGCAACACCTCAGTATAAAAAGTAAACTTACTAATAAAGAAAGTCATTATTTGTATTTTCAGTGTATGGACAAATCTTCAGTAAGCTCTGGATAGAAAACTTCATTTTGTTCTTCAGAGAAAAGCAAAGCCACAGTAGCAAAAATGGAATCAGCATGCAACCGTGTCCTTTCAGCTAAATGAAAAGTTCTGTGTAATGGTACCTGACATCGAATCCCAAGGTTTTTACCATCTTGTCTCCTTTACTCGTCTCTCCTGTCACATCTACTTCAAGATAAGGTTGGTTGGGAATGAAGAAAGATGTACACTTCCATGTTTGTGTTTGTGTGTGAGAGAGAGCCAGACAGAGAAAGAGGGCTTGATATGCTTTGCGGGAACTTTGAACATCAATTTTTTAAACAGTCAATCCTACGGGTGAGCTGAATGTCCTCGCAGAGATGTGGCTCATCCATCGAAGCAGAACATATGCAGTGATATAAATTGCTACGTGGAAACGACCAACAATACGTATCAAAGATTAAACTATGTCAGTCTGTCCAGGAGGAAAAGCTACAGCAGATGCACTGAGGAGTAAAGACAATCACATTTTTCTGAATTGAACACAAAATAAAATCAATGCATCAATAAGAGATGAATAGTCTGTCATATAATGTGGATGTTATGCTTTAAAGTAGATAGAACTTAAACGCAAACAAAGAAAAACTATTCGTTTCAGTTCTGTTTTATTTCTATAGTGCCAATTCGCAATTTTAAGATATTTTATATTTTAAAGATGCTTCAGTGTTTTTTATTTATTCATAAATCTAAAGCACATAATGAGAGCAAATATCACTGATGCTTCTTGTTTTGGTTTTATTATTATTATTATTATCCATCCGTCCATTCGCTTCCTCCTTTTCAGGGTCACGGGGGGCGCTGGAGCCTGTCCCAGCTGTCATAGGGCGAGAGGCGGGGTACACCCTGGACAGGTCGCCAGTCTGTCGCAGGGCCAACACACAGGGACAGACAACCATTCACGCTCACATTCACTCCCGCATTCACACCTAGTGGCAATTTGGATTAACCAATTAACCTATCCCCACTTATTATTATTATTACTATTTATCAGTTATTTTATAAAAAGCAAAGAGTTTCAAATAATTCTAGTGACTGTAACCACTAGACGCTAGTTTTAAATTGCTACATAAAGACATGCTGGAATGTCTGTGCTGATGAAGCTGTGAAGGACACAATGACATTTCTCTCATTGCTCTGCTGGATTTCCTCTGGCACGATTTAGTGAACATGCCGATGGATTTTTCCCCCCCAATATGGGTCAAGGTGAATCATGTCTACACCGCAGTGATGAAGACCAGTTGGCAAAGACTGAAGGCTCATGTGACATTTAAGTCCAATGGAAATCTTAAATTAAACTTTAACCTGAATATCGATGGAGCTTTGACAGCTTTTGTGCTCACTAATGGAACAAACTGTGTCATAACTAATATTTTTCTCAACCTCGACGATTGGCGTGTTGCACTTTTTCCCTTTTGTTGGAAGATTGACTTTTCTAAGGCACTCAGTCCTTCTGGGCTTGTTAAAAATTCATATTTGTTTTTTTAACTGGCAGAGGGGGCTGATGAATTCCGTATGAGGCAGGAAGAGTTTTCTTGGTCTGTGTGTTTGTGGACAGAAAGAAGGTGCCACACTGCTCAAACTAAACTAAGCTGAAGGTAGCACTAAAGCATGACTGGCAGCCTGAATAGTATAATGCAGGTATTCTATAAAACCCTAGTAAAAAGAAAACATATCAAATGTTAAATCTGAGTCTTTTCTTACATTTGAATCCATCCATATGTTTTCAATACGTTACGATCTGAAAGCTTTAAAAACTGGGGGAACAGCTCGCAGTTAATTCGATTATTTGGCAACAGCTCAGTAACATGTTTGGATATAAAAAGAATCCCATCCCAGAAATGATTCACCACTATGTGTAAAATGGTTCAGCAATTAAAGGTTCAGTCACACTAGAATAAAAGCAATATGGCAAATTCGTACAAGAAATACAGAGACATATGACTATCTAGATTTTACACATATTAGGGCAATTTTTCCATTACAGAAATAATTATTTCATGTCCAAAATATCTAAGGCAGCACATCAAAATGTTAAAAAGTAAATCTAGCAATATACCTAAAACAGGATTTGTAATTTATAAAATGTGGAGGTGAAGAGTAGTCATGGGCATGCAGGGACATTTCAGGTTGTGTCATTGTGTCATCATACAGATCTTTACATCATCAAAGGAGTCCCCTACACCAAAGAAAGACACAGCCACACTGGCTTTGCAATTACTTGTTATCAGCAGGTTAGACATGCGACCCTACCGTCTCCGTAGAGCTAGCAGTCTGAACAACAACGACAGCTGGTTGTAAGCTAACATTTTGCCAGCTAGTGTCAAACTTTTCCTCTTACAGTATGTAAGTAAGGTATGATTCGAACATCAAATGAGTTTTTTTCACTAAGCATCAGAGTCAAACAAAGTTGCATCCACTTCCAAGATATTGGCTAACAGTGGCTAACGCTAGCTAATAGCAGCAAAACAGCAGTTTCACCAACAGAAAGGTTTAGCATATTCTCAAAAACTCGCTGTGATTGGTCACCAAACCATATCAGATTGCTTTACAAGCATTACAATGATGTTTTTATTGCTGTATTTCACCATTTTTGATACCATAATCCACAGGTACTCTCTTCTTCCACTCCATTACTCTTCAAATCTGAAATGTAAACAGGAAATCGCTCCTTGCTGATAAAGACTGCAATGGAATTGGAGTAGAAAGAAAGCCAGATGTCAGATGCATCAACTCTTGGCTGTCTGAAATAGAACGCTGATGATGCTGGTGCCCAAAGAGTCAATTTCACAGTCATATGTCACAGATGATAATGCACAAAGTAATGAAATGATGACTAGGAGTACACGCCCACATATTCTAACCACCATGAGCTTACATCATTTTCTCCAGCAGCCATCAGTCATGTAAGGAAACAACTTATTGCTGTGCTCTTTAGCCAGAACTCCAAACCCCAATAAAAAGTTTCATGTAGACAGCAGAAGAGCGATATCATAGCATAACATATAGAGCCTCTCATGCTGACTATAAATACATCATTGCCTCCCACAGTCCAGACCAAGGCAGCGTTCTCACTGGGGTAAGCCAGCACTTTATCCCATACATCCTGGGGAGCGTGTCGCACACCCGTTATCTCCCACTCTGTTTTGATAAAACAGCCTCAGCCTGATGTCCCCCTCTCATTAACTATCGAATAGGACACTTCCTGTCAGGCCCTTTCCCGTACCCTGCTGTGCTGACCTATTGAAATGTCCACCGTGTAAGATTTAGGTGATCATGGTGTGATTACCAGTGACCGCCTACTTTAGGCTGGAGGGTGTCTGCGAGTGAGTGAGCAAGTGTAAGGGAATGCTGGGAGATAACCTTCAGTATGTCAGCAGTGCCGGCCTCCTTCCTATCCAGACAGATTGCGTTGCTAAGGGAACTGTTGCTAGGATGGCACTAGCTCCTCTCTCTCCTTCTTTGTTCTCCCTTCTCTCTCCCTCTCTCTTTTCCTTCTCTCTCTCATCCCACATGTCTATTCACTGCAATCCTTGTGCCTAATATAAGCTGAATGATGCACTTTCAACAAACACCTCAGGCTGGAGCAGCAAACTTGGCCTTTTACTTGGACCTCTCCCCAGCCAGTTTCATGGTCAGTTCTGCTTGGCAGCTCAGATGATGCTGGTCAGTCTCACCACAGCAGGCTCGGCCACGATCACTGCAGGGAATGAGAGGTTGAATGTTGCATGCATATAGAAAAAGAACAAAATAGTTGTAGTTAATATATGCAGAGCTGAGGAGAAGATGTCTGATTAGACCGTTTACATAAAGGGGTGCCTCTGTATTTGGAGCAATCCTGCTGTTTTTGTGGAGATGCTGCATTGCCTTGTAGAGGATTCCTCAAACACAAGTGCAGTGTAACGGTTTAGGTTAGGACTAGCAATCATAGCTGACGCTGATGCTAAACATCGCAGATATATGCATATCAAACACCATTTGCAGTATGACTGCACTAGACATTTAGCATTGCCATTAATTAGCAAAAAGAACAGAGGATTTCAGTAGAATATCAACCTACTAGTACATCATTTGACCGCAGCATTAAAACTACATGCCTAATATTGTCTGGGTACCTCTTGGACCATCAAAACCTCTCCGAGTTATCGGTTCAGAAGGTTTGATGGTTTCCTCTGCACTATGACTTCACAGCAAGAAATATCTGGGTTTGAACCCACTGGTCAGCTTCGGCCTTTCTGTGTGGACTTTGCATGTTCTATCTTTTCTGGCTTGGGTTTTCTCCCACAGCCCAAAGACATGTACATGTTAAATGAATTTGTGATTGTAATGATGCTGTGGATGTGAGAATTTGTGGTTGTCAGTCTCTTTGTAGCCCTGTGGTGAGCTGGTGACGTGTCCAGGGCGTATCTGCAAACAAACTGGACTTTGAAGGTCAAGATTTCTCAGCACAACACCGCATAATATCAAGCTGACCAATATAATTCACTTCACCTCTCAGTTATTTCAATGATGTGGCTGATGAGTGTAGCCTTATGCTACAGAGTCATTTTAAGAAAGGGCTATTAAACACTATTAATCCATGTGTTTATGAAAACAGCCATTTAAGCAAAGTCTACAGATTTGCAAGGCTAGACCAACAAAGGAAGAGAAGGTCCGATATTAAGATAACCTTTCTGAAAAAATTACTTTTTTCACTCAGAGGAGTTGTTGCATGTTAAATTTTTTTTTTATATACAATCAATTTTTTTAACATGCAAAAAGGGGGAGGATCCCCCACTTTATGGGGGAACACGCTTTTAAAATTGTAGTCTCATGCACCTCTGTGTGCAGATTACCACAACCATGGCCTCACTGAGGAGTACTCTAAAGGACAAAGCACATAGCTTATGATACTTCATGCTTGTTTCTTTTAACTTCTATTTCAAGCTATTCAGCTGACAAGTAGGGGAGACTCAGAGCAACTGCAACTTTTTTCTTTTTTTTTCTTTTTTTTTTTACTACAGTGTACATGTACACTCACTGGCCATTTTGTTAGGTACACCTGTTTTGGTCCTTGTTAATACAAATATATACGTCAGCCAATCACATGGCAGGAACCCGGTTCATTTATGCATGTAGACATGGTCAAGATGAACTGCTAAAGTACAAACTGACCATCAGAATTGGGAACAAAGGTGGCTGAAGTGACTGTGGCATGATTGTGCATGCCAGATGAACTGGTCTGAGCATTTCAGAACCTGCTGCTCATCTACTTGGATCCCACACAAACATCTCAAAGTTGTCTAAAAAAGAAGAGTTCTCTTAGTGAGTATGGCGTGTTGATGTTAGAGGTTAGAATGGCTCATTCTAAACAGATAATGGGACAAAAGTAACTCAAATAACCACAAGGGAGCATCAATTAAATGCCACAGCCTACCCGAGTATCGATGCTGGCCATGTCCATCCCGTCATGACCACAGTGCACCAATCTTCTGATTGCTGCTTCCAACAGGAGATTGTCACAAAGCTCATATAATTTCAAACTGGTTTCTTGAACCAGAGATTTAAAGAAACAATGCAGATGGAAATGGTTACAAAGTCATTTCTAAAGCTTTAAGACCAACAAACCACAGGGAGGGCATCTATGGAGAAAACCTGGAACAGGAGTGGCCAAAGTTACTACCAAAGTGCATTCATGTTGATTCAGGAGGTCAAGAAAAAGCCCAAAACATCATCGAAAGAACTTCACGTCTCACTTGTTTCAATGAAGTCATTGAAAGATAAGAAAGACACTGGGCAAAAATGGCATTCATGGTTTATTACCGTGGCCAGAAAGAACACAAAGGCACAAATAAAACATAATGATTTTTAAGTCGTCCCAGTACAACTCGGAGCAATTCCTTTCCCCAGGACTGTACCACTAACTCAGACTGACTTCATACAAAGATCAGGATCCGAGCAGCTCTTCAAACAAACAAACATTCAACTTTATTCATTCAGTCATCAGTGTTTGTTACTGCTCTGATTATAAAAACTGTTTCCGGTGTCCCCTTAAGTCGCTGTTGTTGTTTTTTAATTAAGATGTGATTCTAATAAAGCGCTGTATAAAACTGATCCGATCCTCCGCTGGGTCATCAATCAGTGAGTCCGCCGTCACCGCCTCACTGCTGCTGCCCCCCTCCCTCCCTCCCTCCCTCCCCACCAACCTGTCGGGTGCAGCGCGCAGCACACCTAGACATCTCTCCGTCCACAGCGTGGCTCCCTCCCTCTCTGTCTCTCTCTCGCTTTCTCTCCCTCCACCTCCCAACCCGGGGAGCTCCAGCCTTCCTTCCCGCCTCATGACGAGCCGTTAGAGGCTATCACCACCAGCCTGATGTCGCGTCTCCTCGGCGGCGCAGCACTCCCGCACGCCGGGTCAGAGCCTCCTCCTTCTCCTCCTGCGCAACGGGAGCAGCAGCGGAGGTAACCGCGCCATCGACCAGGAGAAGCGGACAGGGAGCGACTGCGGCGGGGAGAGGGCAGGGAGGCGCTTCTCGTGCGTCGTCTACCCCCGGTTTGTGTTTCTGCTGTTTTTTTCTCGGAGATGATGTCGCCGGGCTCCCGGGGCCGCTGTCATACCGTTTGATAGAGACAGAGGCCGACAAGAGGAGGAGGGGGGAGGAGGCAGCGGTGGTGGTGGTGGTGGGGTGGGGTCAGGGTTGCCCTGCCCTGCCCTGGCCGGACTAGCGCTCCACCAGCAGTATGAACCTCCACTCGGGCAGGGCGTCCGTGGCCATGCTGCGGATGATGGGTTGTGCTAACGGGCGCTCTGCTCGGCATCTCCTCCACAGTGACTGCGTGGTGGACGAGAAGACGGTGGTGCTGCAGA
Organism: Astatotilapia calliptera; assembly: GCF_964374335.1. Taxonomy (NCBI): domain Eukaryota; kingdom Metazoa; phylum Chordata; class Actinopteri; order Cichliformes; family Cichlidae; genus Astatotilapia; species Astatotilapia calliptera. The sequence continues at coordinate 3,015,243 of NC_137422.1, read as the reverse complement.
AAAAGGAGAATGAGGGATTTGGCTTCGTCCTGCGTGGGGCAAAAGGTAGGAGCATTTATCGACTTAGCTACTTTTTGTGATTGTTATTCGGATCTGTTCTCCCTTTCTCCCCAAACCGAAGGATCCGTATAAGTCATCAACACTGACATGCCTCATGAAACTATTCACCAATATATGTCAATTTGCATTTAAATTTCAAGTTTAAGCCTTCTCACTCAGAGGCGTGTGTCTGCGTGGCACTACAAAAACATGCAGATAAGTTCCACTAGAAATATACTTATAGAAACTTTAATGCACATAAGGAGTGATTGCACGCCAGCACTCATTTGATTGCACATAAGTCTGCCTACATTTTAATGTCTTTTCATGCATGCTGCAGAGGTCTGTGAACATCTGTAACAACATCTGTAACAACATCAGACTGAAGGCCTTTTTTATTCTTTTTTTTGGTTAAGTAAGTCTGCGTGTAGCCGTCTTTGTTGTGTCCGCCATCCTTCACCTCTTTCCACCACACCAGGAGTTGTTGTGATAAGAGTGGCCTACCCATGCAGTTTGCCGTTTCACCAGGCTGTAAGATTGGCACTAAAAATAGCCAGTTTGAGCTGCTGCATCGGTTTCTATGACGATTCTCGCCATGTCATAATCCACGTTTGCATTCTACAACTGTGCGCCGCTGTTCCATTGGTCTACACCATGGTTACTGTCGAGAGGTAAATTTAGTATGTTCATGTTTTTTTAAGGCACATACAGAGAGAGGGGGAGAAAAAGGAGAGGGACTGACATGAAGGGAGAGGAAAGAGGGATTTGGCTTGAAAAACAAGAGGAATGTTCTAGTCATCCTAACACACGTTGCTATCACCCCGGGGGAACTGACCCAGCCGAGCTTATCCTGCACTGCACGGGGTGAACAGGCATACACAAACTCACAAACATGCGCTGATGCTCGAGCTGTCACATAAGCTCACATCCTCTTTTGTGCTCTGCAGTTCAGCCTCTCTCTTCTCTCTCCCTTGCGCTCGCTGTCTCTCGTCCTCCTCTGTCACTGTGTCACACACAGACAGACACCTAAAGAAACACAGTCATCACAATCATGCAAATCCCCTCATAAGTGCTGTGCAGGGTGAGTTATAGGAAACGTCACTTGTCACCGCTGCGTTCTCTCAGTCCAGTATTTTCTAACCTCCCTTCCCGCCACAGAGGGAGCGCGTGCCGCGGCTGCGCGTGATGAAAGTGATAGTAGAGAACAGGAGAGATGGTAAACTTTTCTTAAAACGAGGGATGCTTTTTTGCCACTTTATTCCCGAGAAACAAAGAATTTTACGAATTTGCTTTATTATTAAAATTAATGAACAAGTCTTGCTCACACAGAGACTTGACATGGGGAGTATGGCCAGACTATATTAATAGTTGTATATGTTGTGCTTTATGTTGCTTTCTTATCATAAGCCTGAGAGAATGACTTTAGCACGGAATAATCTCCTTATTCGTACTTTGTTCAGCCACTACTAACCATCTAGTTTCCTGACTCCTGCTTCCCTACCGGCAGGCTGACCGAGTCGCTATTGTGCTGGTCCTTGATGTCATTCACCTGCCTTTCAAGAACGTTTCTCGCCCCCCCTCCACTGCTATGGACTGCAGCCGGTGATAATAATCGAGGTCACAGCAGACCTCCAGGGCAGAGCAAGAACTGCTCCTGAGCTGTGCAGTGAAATGGAGAGTCATTCTAAACTGTTGCAGCTGGTAAAAGTGGTTCACATGCTACTATGCTGAGCTCAAGCAGGCTGCAAAGCAGGACAAATGCCTACATGCAAGGCAGTTTTTCTTTCCCACTGTCGCCAGGTGCTAGCTCATAGGGGGGGTCATCTGATTGTTATTGTAGGGTCTCACAGTGTAAGGTGGCGGCAACTGTTGTTATGATTTGTCACTGTATAAATAAACCTGAACTGAGTTAATTCTCTGGGTAAAACTGTTTTAAAGTCCATCAAACTGTCAGTTTTGCTGCTTCATGGTCTTAAAAGAATTTTAAATCCTTAGCTGACATATACAAACCCGTTTGTAATGAACATGTAAAAAGCTAAGAATCTGGGTCCAGCTCATGGTAGCCAGGAAGTAACTTTAGGCACACGTGAACGTTGGGTGAAGCTAAAATCCCCCTTTTAATTCTGCCATGGGAGCATTCATGCTTTAATCATACCAATTATTGCTAACCCTCTAGTCAAACCATGACAGTATTAACAGGGCAAATTACACACGCTGATAGACTGTGTGGTTGTTCATCTGCTGCTGTGTATTTTGTAGCTTGCAGAACTGAATGTAACAAATGGGTTACATTCTGTTTAAATGTTTTACAGGTTTTTATACTACGCTGGGGTTAATCTGCCCGTGCACAGAGAATTAACTGACATTTTAAAATCAGGTTTTAAAAAGGTTTTACGTCTCAGATTCATTGTGTCATTGTGTTAACATATACCTGTTTGTTTAGATCTTGTCCCTTTTTAAAACTGCTTTCTTGCATTGTGCCTTATTTTATGGGACCACGCTCTTCTCTCTTTGATGTCCAGCGGATACGCCCATTGAGGAGTTTACTCCCACACCTGCCTTTCCAGCCCTGCAGTACCTGGAGTCTGTGGATGAGGGAGGAGTGGCATGGCAAGCAGGACTTAGGACGGGGGACTTCCTCATCGAAGTAAGAGCTGCTGCAATTATTAAATCATTTTGCTGTTCCTGCGTATGCAATTCGGTGACCGAGCGTTGGTCAGACACATTAACGGAGCTGAAGTTTCTGGACGAGTTTTGCTTAGTAACACGGGTTGAAAATGTTGGTTTTGTTGTGTGGTTTTTGGTGCATTTTACCTCAGTGCTCCTGGTTGTCATGTTGGCAGTGGGACATGCTACCCTTCTTATAAAAGGGTTTGCGTACACTCAGAGCTCGCTGTGTTTATGTGTGAATAAGCAAAGTGTGTACAGCATGTGCTGCATTCATCTTTTTGTCCCCTCATTTGACTGGGCTTATTCAGCAAACTCTTCTGAAAGAAAATTTGGCTTGATCGTGCAGACGTTTTCAATAAGACCTCACTCTGTTTGAAAGTGTTTGGGAGCCACTTCACTGTGAAATCATCAGTTTGCATGCAATTAGACCGACAGCTGACTCCTGCCACTTTTGATTGGTATGGTGACTTATGGAGTGAAACATTTTGTCGTCTGGTGAGTGTAGACATTGTCATGGGATTAACAGAGCACTGAGTGAGTCTTAAGGCCTGTCCTTCCTGTTTAGTGCCACTGAGCCACGCCTGAATAGTTGACACGGGACTGATGCTAGCATGTGAATCCACAGCATGTTTGCCTTGTGCAATCCTTGATGAAATATAAAATATACAGACAACATTAACTGCATGTATCAGTTTAGAAGTGTTGCTTGAAGCAGCCAGCACAGACATTCATGTGTTGGGTCTTTTTTGTTGGGATTTGTTTGGAAACAATATTTTGAATTGTTACACTGTTTAAGTGTTTTCTCCCTTGTCTGTGGTGCAAGTCAGCAGCTGTACGATGCATCATTATATTCCTGCACTTGGGGTTGTACCAGATGCAGAGGGTCACTGAGAGTATATTTGGCCTGATTAAGAGCCTGGTGCATGATGTATAACATGAAACAGTATCTGTTTGTCCTCCATAAGGTGTGATATTACTGCGAGTTGTCAGAGCATTTTTCACCAACTTTAAAAACACCAGGTTAGCTTTGATTAGGTCTATAGTGAGAGTTGATATTTACACATGTTGCTGACTGGATTGCCTGTCCCAGAACTGTATCAAGCACTCAAATATGATATGGAAATGCATTTCATTTGATTTGACTTCCAGTACAGGGTTAGGCTTTTTCTTCCACCACCCTCAACACACCAGACATTTATGTCCCTTTAAGAAATATTCCTGTCTTTGGTTGAAAAGTGAAATGTGGTGGTTTTAGGGCATAACAGAGAGATGAATTCAACCCAATTTCAACCATTCACCAGAATCCCACTGAGCAATTTTCCATGTAACAAAAAACAAACAAAAATTTTTAACTTCAATTATGAAAATCCAGCAGATCCTGTTATTGTTTTAAAAATGCTACATGCTACAATTTGTTGATGCTGTTCGAGCTGTAGCCTCTGTTTCCTGTTCTAGCTGAAAGGATTGGGACCTGGTGTGGTCTTTTTTTTTTTGCTTTAAGCTTCAATGTGTTGTGTGTTCAGGGATGCACGTCTGAATACTTTAGTTGTAACGAGGTTTTATTTGAATTACCGGCACCTTCCTTTTAGCTCAAAGAAGTCAGGCTGTTCTCCTCTGCCATCTCTGTACACTGTGTAAACCATAAAGATGGTTATGTGGGAAAATACCAGTAACTCAGTAGTTTCTGAAATATTCAGACCAGCCCATCTGACTCCAGTAACCTTGACATGTTCAAAGTCACTTAAATCTCATTTCCTCCCTGTTTTGGTGCTCAGTTTGAACTTCAGCAAGTTGACGTGACCATGTCTAGATCCATAAACACATACATTGCTCCCATGTGATTGGTCCATTTCATATTTGGGTAATGAGCAGGTGAACAGGTGTGGCTACTGAAGCAGTCGGTAAATGTATTTTAGCAAAACAATTATTTGATCCCTGCTGTATTTGTAGATTTGCTCGTTAGCAGAGAAATTAAAACCAGCTTCATTTTAATGGCGAGTGGCAGAATATCAAAATACAAACAAACAAAAGAAACATGAAGGTTATAACATGATTTGCAAGTCACTGAGTAAAATATTTGGTCTCAAGCAAAACATGACTTAGTACTTGGTGGAGAAAACCTTGTTGGTGCGCACAGATGTAAGAAGTTTCTTGTAGTAAGCAGAAAAACAGCCCCAAAGCATGATGTTTCCACCTCCACACGTGACTGTGGGGATGGTGTTTTTTTATGCCAAAGAAGTCGATTTTGGTTTCATTTGACCACCTGACCTCAGGTCATTGGTTTAATATGGACCCAATGAAGAGAAGCCAGTTTAGGAGAATATGCTCTCTCTCTCTCAGTCCTTTAATTAAAGCATTCAGGGAGTTTTTACGACATCCTGATAATAACGAATTACCACAGTCGAGCCTAGAAGTAATAAATGCATGAACTAGTTTTTCAGCATCACTCAGTGACAGGATGCTTCTCATTTAAGAGATACTGCTCAAATGAAAGAAAGCAGTCCTACTTATTTGTTTAATATGTGCGTTGAAGGACATGTCCTGGTCAGAAAGGACTCCAAGATTCCTCACAGTGTTACAGAAGGTCAAAGTCAAGCCTGAAAATTAGAGGTCATTGTGGTCTTTATACCTTTAAGACATTCCTGCCTAATTGGTGTGTGTTATCTGGCTTCATGGACAGATAGAGTTGGGTGTCATCAGCAGTGAAAATGTATACTATGCCTTCTAATGATGCTGCCTAAGGGAAGCATGTATAATGTAAACAGAATTGGTCCTAGCACTGAACCCTGTGGAACTCCATAATTAACCTCAGTGTGTGAAGAGGACTCTCCATTTACATGCACAAACTGGAGTCTATTAGATATATATGATACAAACCACTGCAGCGCAGTACCTGTAATACCTACAGCATGTTCTAATCGCTCTAATAGGATATTATGGTCGACAGTATCGAACGCTGCACTGAGGTCTAGCAGGACAAGCACAGAGATGAGTCCACTGTCAGAGGCCATAAGAAGATCATTTGTAACCTTCACTAAAGCTGTTTCTGTGCTGTGATGAGCTCTGAAACCTGACTGAAACTCTTCAAATAAGCCTCTGCAGATGATCTGTTAGCTGTTTGACAACTACTCTTTCAAGGATGTTTGATATGAAAGGAAGGTTGGAGATTGGCCTATAATTAGCTAAGACTGCTGGGTGAAGACATGGCTTTTTAAGTACAGTTTTAACTACTTCCAGCTTTTTGCTGATGGTCTTGTAGCCTATTCCAGCCTGATGCAGGTCTACAGGTGGTTGAGAGATTGGAATGGAAGAAATTGCAACTGTGGATAGCTGTGCTTTATACGCATAACAAGTGGAAAACAGGAGTGTATATAATTGATAAACTGATTCATTTCGTTGTGAGAAAACTTAGATCTATTTCCACCACTCAAACACGCTGTCAGAAAATCATGGCATGCAGTAATTTGTGCTGTTTGTGCTAATAACTGTAAAGTTGTAAAATTAAATTGGTGAACATCGTGCTGAGACACGCTAGCATGTCGTAATGCATGTTGCACATCTGTGTTGTGTATTAACAGCTGAGAGGAGCTCTGTTGTTACAGTTCACAACAGTAAAGACAGATGAGGATGAAGAAAAGAGAGCAGAGATGCCTCCAACTGACTTCTGACCAACAATAGTAACTGTGACTGCTGTTTGGAAGTTTTTCACTTTAAAAAAATAAGATTGATTTTGCTTCATGTCCGATTGTGCAGCTTTAATGTTCTGGCTCAGGAGTATCGGACACACAGAGCTACAGGGAACCAAGTGAGCCAAAGGTAAATGTTACTCGAGGCTGACAGGTGTTTTTACCTGTAGGAGAAATAATTTGAAGAAGAATTTGAAGAATGCATCACACTGGACATTGTCTTAAAGCCAGATTTGACAGCTCTGCTTCTCTGGAAACATTAATACTGATGAAAGACATGTTGAGTAGCAGTTTGCTAAGGACTGACTGCAAAATATTGTGTTTTTAATAATACAACTAAAGATTAGGTCAGTTTTTGTTTTGGATGTGTGCAGTTATATTTTATATATATATATTTGTAACAAGGTTTGTTGTTGTGGCTGTAATTTGTGATGATTGATAACTTCGACCCCGCTGTTTGATTTGCTGCCTAGTAACAGATGTTAAACTGTTGCTGAGTGAATTCAATGAAAGTGGTGAAATGTCATCGATTGGTTGATTTGTTTTGTACCTGACAGATTTAGTTGAAACATTTTCAGAGAAATCTAAGATCAGGAGTCTCCGTCTCACTTTACTCATCTTGGTTTCTGTGTAGTCTGCACAAATGACACTGTGTTGTGTAAGCAGCTGCAGTATCTGATCTCTTGGGGTTATCATCCACTAGTAAGGATTTGTGTTTATCAAAATGACTTGGAATAATCTTTAGTGCTGCTGGGTGTTTCACTAATGTGAGCAAGGCTCCTCACCAAAATGCTTCAGAGTCATTATGGATTTCTGACATACTAGTGCAAATCTCATACTCTGAATACTACTGTAGGAATCTCATCTTGTACGTATCACAAATCACATCAGAGTGGCACATCTTCTATTTTGAGCGAGCTTTTTTTATTCTGTTCTTTTACGAATCCATAACGGCCGTGTGTCTGTAAGCAGCACTGCACTGGGGATTGCTTTATTCTGCCTTTCTGCTAAATGGAGCATCAAATGAAGAGAGCAGACTCTCTGTGTCTGAAGCTCAATGTGACTTCAGCTCAGTCTCCACTTGTCTGTTATTAATTTTATCTCCAAATGTTCTTGCGACCTCTTTAATCATCTCATCAGTCTGTTTCAGAAGGTCCAAAGTCAAAGCTGCCGACGTGTCAGCAGCATCAGTGTCTTTACAAAATGCGTCAGCGGGCTTGAAAATGTTTGACACGTTCACAGCTGTACAGCCTCTAGCTAGTTAGCCAACCACAGCTCATATTCTATAATGAGCGTGTGCAGAATATTACTGCACTGATTCCAGTCACTGTTTTACTGTTTTGCTGTTTTAGTGTAGCACTGCCATCTCCAACCCACAGCCCTTAAATCATGTTTATTTGCACAACGAAGCACACAACTGTCTTATTCCCAGAAACATATTTCACAAAATTCATGCTGGTTCATGTTTGCTACTGTGTTGCATCCTTTTAAGAACACTGTGTTTGGGAGTTCAGAGGAAAGTTGATGATGTTCTGACAGATAGATATTATCCCAATCTTTCTTGATTGCTCAGCAGTTTGAAGTCTCCCATTTTCATATGTTTTGTTTCATAATGACAATTTAGTACAGAGGCATGCTCTTAATATGCGAAGAATGTTGTGTGGTGCTGAAATATACTTTATAAATAAAGCCATTTCCCAAAAAGGGGGTGATGCTGTTGTTAAAATAAACTGGGATATATGTGATTAAAAGCTAACAGCAAATGGGCTGTCTTGTAGCAGTTATGACATAGTGGTGATGCAGTTACCATGGTAGCCTGTTGGCTGTTGTATCTAATCCCATTACAGTCCCAACAGATGACCAGCAATATTGAGCTGCTAAACAGATTTCCAGTGAAGGGATGTCTCTGGCATGTTTGCCTGACAGGTGAACTCTCCATGCTCACATTTCTGCTACATGTGAGGGAGGAAAGTCATGAAGCATTGGGGCTGTGAAACCACTTTTCTGTCTTTAAACACATTTTTAGTGGAATTCTCTCGAGGATGGTGCATGTTGATTTTAAATTCATGGGTTGAATGACAGTAGCAGTGACTCAGAGGCATGCAAAGATGGAAAAACAGAGGAATGTGTTAAAGTAGTAACAACAGGCTTTTGCATGTGGACACTGGGCTGATGCCTTTTTTATTATCCTGCAATTTATTTTCCAAATACCTGGCCATTGCTTTCAATGCTAAATTCAATTCTTGTTTACGCAAGAATGCACAAGTGTGCTGTTTCTGTCTCCACATTAGCAGAATGCATATCCTCTTGTAGGCATGATTTAAGGCTTGGCTGAGCATCAATCTTTTATTGCCGTTAGCAGCCTGGCATGATGATGCTTGCGTGCATTTTGTGCACTTGTACACAAACACTCAAGTCATCTGTCTAAATGTGTTTAAGTGGGTGCTTGTCGTAGTCCCCATCAATAACTGCGATGCTTCGGCTGTCTGCACTTCCTGTCAGTGCAGCTAGTTGACTTTGTCTGAGTGAGAGAGAGAAAATGAGGGAAACCTTCATTCAAAGCAAAGGAAGGTGAGGGATGTTTGCTGCAATTAAGGGCAGATTTACTAATAGTTTGCACCAGTGCAGAACCCTGTTCTACTGTTACAAAGAACAAAGTCTGGATTTTCTAAAGCACTATAGTGCATATGTATTTGTAGGAGTTGCTCGTTCCGTACTCAGGGCAAGCAGGGCATTTGTTTTGGGAATAGTATTCCTGCTTTTTGCAGATGACTTGGTTCTGTTGACTTCAAGAAAACATAGTCTTCAACAGCAAGCTGATGTTTGAAGTTTTCCAGTTATACGACAAGTTGCGAGGATGAGAGCCTGAAGCCATGGTTGCTGGAAAATGGTAGATTGCTCTTTCTGGTTTTGGGAGAGTCATTGCCACAAGTGAAGGAGTTAGGTACCGGACCAGTAACAAAACACAAGCATGCAGACATCTGTATGGACTCTCCCACTTGCTCCCTGTCCGGTAATGTGGATGGAAATGGAAAAGCTCTTAGAAATAGAATGACAAGCCCAGTCATCCAGAGGGAGTTGGGAGCTGGGAGGAGACTCCTTCTGTAGGAAAGGAGCCAGGCAAAAGGCATCTGATCAGGGCGCCTCCTGCTGAAGATTTTCTGGGGATGCTCAGCTGGGAGGAGACCCCACGTCAGGCCAGAAACTTGCTCAAGAGATTACATATCTCTTGTGGCCAGAGTAGTACCTCAGGATTCTCCATGAGGAGGATCAGCTGACCCTGAATCCTCCCGTAGTTATGCTGCAATACAGTGGCTTGCAAAAGTATTCGGCCCCCTTGAACTTTCCCACATTTTGTCACATTACAGCCACAAACATGAATCAATGTTATTGGAATTCCACGTGAAAGACCAACACAAAGTGGTGCACACGTGAGAAGTGGAACAAAATCATACATGATTCCAAACAATTTTTACAAATAAATAACTGCAAAGTGGGGTGTGGGTATTTATTCAGCCCTCTGAGTCAATACTTTGTAGAACCACCTTTTGCTGCAGTTACAGCTGCCAGTCTTTAAGGGTTTGTCTCTACCAGCTTTGCACATCTACAGACTGAATCTTTGCCCATTCTTCTTTGCAAAACAGCTCCAGCTCAGTCAGATTAGATGCACAGCATTTGTGAACAGCAGTTTTCAGATCTTGCCACAGATTCTCGATTGGATTTAGATCTGGACTTTGACTGGGCCATTCTAACACATGGATATGTTTTGTTTTAAACCATCCCATTGTTGCCCTGGCTTTATGTTTAGGGTCGTTGTCCTGCTGGAAGGTGAACCTCCGCCCCAGTCTCAAGTCTTTTGCAGACTCCAAGAGGTTTTCTTCCAAGATTGCCCTGTATTTGGCTCCATCCATCTTCCCATCAACTCTGACCAGCTTCCCTGTCCCTGCTGAAGAGAAGCCCCCCCAGAGCATGATGCTGCCACCATTATATTTGACAGTGGGGATGGTGTGTTCAGAGTGATGTGCAGTGTTAGTTTTCTGCCACACATAGCGTTTTGCATTTTGGCCAAAAAGTTGCATTTTGGTCTCATCTGACCAGAGCACCTTCCACATGTTTGCTGTGTCCCCCACATGGCTTGTGGCAAACTGCAAACGGGACTTTTTATGGTTTTCTGTTAACAATGGCTCTCTTCTTGCCACTCTTCCATAAAGGCCAACGTTGTGCAGTCGTGCACTGCACAACGTTGGCCTAATAGTTGTCCTATGGACAGATTCCCCCACCTGAGCTGTAGATCTCTGCAGCTCGTCCAGAGTCACCATGGGCCTCTTGGCTGCATTTCTGATCAGCGCTCTCCTTGTTCGGCCGGTGAGTTTAGGTGGACGGCCTTGTCTTGGTAGGTTTACAGTTGTGCCATACTCCTTCCATTTCTGAATGATGGCTTGAACAGTGCTCCGTGGGATGTTCAAGGCTTGGGAAATCTTTTTTTAGCCTAAGCCTGCTTTAAATTTCTCAGTAACTTCATCCCTGACCTGTCTGGTGTGTTCTTTGGACTTCATGGTGTTGTTGCTCCCAATATTCTCTTAGACAACCTCTGAGGCGTCACAGAGCAGCTGTATTTGTACTGACATTAGGTTACACACAGGTGCACTCTATTTAGTCATTAGCACTCATCAGGCAACGTCTATGTGCAACTGACTGCACTCAGACCAAAGGGGCTGAATAATTACGCACACCCCACTTTGCAGTTATTTATTTGTAAAAATTGTTTGGAATCATGAATGATTTTGGTTCTACTTCTCACGTGTGCACCACTTTGTGTTGGTCTTTCACGTGGAATTCCAATAAAATTGATTCATGTTTGTGGCTGTAATGTGACAAAATGTTCGAGAAGCAAAGGTTCGAGAAACAGTGAATATATCCTGTGAGTGTCCATTTTAAAAATCTTTGCTTCAGCCTTCAGAGCTAACTATAAAGGGGTGAACATAGGCTACATAAACTAAAAACAGGAAATTGGGGGAAGCTCTTTTTTTTATAGAGCAGCAAACAACTTTTCCATGATAACTGATCTTCTGAATCTGTGAGTTGCCATTTCCTCTTCAGCTTAAGAGTTATCTGCTTTAAGGTGCGCGTTTGAGAGTTATACCAGGGAGACAAGTACTTCTGAACTGAGGCTTTCTTTTTCACAGTAGGTACAGTATCCAGATTTAAGAAGTCAAATTATTAACAAGATAAATATGGCAAATAGAACAAGTAATGAGGGATAATTATGTTAGAATGGCCAGGATGCTCTTGGGCGTTACAGCTGAACTGTCCTTGAAAGTAAGTTTCTCACAGATTTACAGAGCACTTCCCCATGAATGTTAACAATATCAACAAAAATGCTCCTGGTCATGAACCTGACCTAATACCTTCAGACCAGGCTTAAATGTGATGCACAAAGCCTGCTGCTTAGTCTCTGGGTCTTGTCATCATTTCTGATGCTTCATGTGACTTTTGGGTCAGTTTGAATACGTTGACATTTCCTGTCCTCAACCTTAAGGTGTATGATGAAATTGATGGTTGGCAAGTAGACAAAGCAGGATCTCGAGGGAGCATTCGAAGCCTAATGGAGGTTTTTGGAGCCATACGTGTGCTACAGTGGACGTTTACTGTGAAATACGTACCAGCCAAAGTTTTGTTATCACAAAACTTTAGGTTGTACATTGAAGTTTAGCCATGAGATGCATTTGTCTTCTTAAACTGAAACTATCAAAAACTGACAGAGTTTGTTGGATTTAAATAGGATTTAAATTCTAAGTGCATTTCCTAATTACCTAATGCTGAGTTGATGATCTGTGGAAGCACATTTCAAAAAAGAGGGAAAGTGTATGATTAAAGAATTTAACTTGTTTTTCTAGTCTTTCAAACAGTTTAGGACTTTGTAGTAATGATGATGATATTTCCTAATGACTATCATCGTATTTTATGGGAACATTCAGTTTCAAGTGTCTTCTCTTCTGGTCAGAAAATCTCCGTCACAACGTTCTTTTTTTTTTTAAATAAAATTCCACGACACAGCTTGAGAGTTTTTTACTCCATTTGCTCACTTCAAGCCACCCAGTGTGGGGAAGTGGTGAAGGAAGTGACCCAGCTCTCTTGTTCAAACCATCCTGTCTGCAGCATAAGTAGAAAAGTACACTCTCTGTTGAACAGATGTTTTGTGCAGTGTCAAGCATATATATCAGAATTTTTTCTATCTAAAAATTTGTATTATTATTGGCCACAGTGTGGCTCTAGTATACTTGTATTAGTTTGCTACTACATGATACAGTGAGCTTTAAATGGTAGTTTTTGATGTTGGCAATTCATTCGTGGACAGTAATTTATCAAAGAAAAGTATTTTTTGGAGACATGTAATAAATTATTGGGAATTTTCACATGTATATATGAAATAGACACATTAAAGACTTTCTTACATAATTTATGTAAAGTTCTCTCCACCCTGTAGATTTCTGCCTTCTGTTTGTTCCTCTGTGTCAGTAATTGTGTGTATACAGTGGAGGTAAATTAAGTAAAGTATTTATAAGCTTATATAAGACACAACTCTGAGCCAAGGGAAGGTCTGTATGACCAGCGTAACATGCAAATGCATGTGACTTCCTGTACCTCCAGGTGTGTGTGTGTGTGCGTGCGTGTGTGTGTGCGTGCACACTTGTCCTGTCAGAGCCCTGCCTCTGCATCTCAGAGGACTGCAGCACAGCACACAACTGTCAGTTGTTCAGTGAACTAGCACAGGCAGTCCTCACCATTTCTTCCTCTTAAAAAAAGGAGGGCTTCTTCATTGCCGTGCAGCAGGCATTCTTACTGAGTTTATCTTGAATAGAAATCTCATAACCCAGCTACCCTTGCAGAGGCTTTGGTTTCTGGAAAATCAAAGCTTGGTTGTTTATGTTTCCAGGGATAACATTAAAGTACATGAAGTATAACCTGATTCACAGCAGCAGAGATTCGAGTGTTCGTCCCTGTTAGAGAAAACAATATTAAGAATGTTTGTGCATTGATATTTTACAAGGTCTACTTTTACAAGTGGAATGGTCAAAAATATACAGAATTATAGAATTTTGCATTTCCTTGTAAATCAAAGTGGTAAATCAAGCAGGACCTGACGTTCAGCTGAACTGCAGTCTTGATAGATCAGCTGATCTCGGTGCCATCTTGATACTTTTCACTCATCCAACCGGACAGTTGCACATTCAGTCTGCTATTTCAGCTGCTTAAGCCTGGCCACAGTTACTGCACTTCTGCAAGCCACTTTACTACCTATAGTCAGCCCACCTCCACCCTTCATGTTGTATCTAACTTAATAGTGTATCTATTGTCTGGTGTTTTGCTGCTGCTTGCCTCACAATGGAGGCACCCTAAAAAATATAGTTTATTGCCTTCATCCATCCATTCTCTTCTAGTTATCCTTATCAGGGTCACGGTGGGGTTAAGTGGGCGGGCTGGAGCCTATTCCAGCTACCATAGGGTGAGAGGCCGGGTGCACCCTGGACAGGTCGCCAGTCAGACGTAGGGCTAATGCAGAGAGAGAAAACCATTCACACCTATGAGCATTGTAGAATCAACAATTAACCTAACTAACTGCTTGTCGTTGGACTGTGTGAGAAAGTCAGAGTACCCAGAGAGAACCCACAAACATGGGGAGAACATGCAGACTCCACGCAGAAATACCCCGACCAGGTGGAGTGGAGTCAGACTCTGGACTAGGGCTGGGCGATATGGCCTAATATTCATATCGCGATATAATTTGAAGCATGTGCGGTAACGATATATATCACGATATATTCTTTTCTTCTGTATAACGTATTTTCCACACTATAAGGCACACTAAAACTTTAATTTTCTCAAAAATCTAGAGTGTGCCTTATGTATGAATTCTGGTTGTGCTTACTGACCTCGAACCGATTTCTGCGTGCAGAAATCTGTTAAAAAATGTTTTAGTACAACTTTATTACACTACAGCAGATGCTGCCGTAGTGAAAAGATTCGCGGAGTAATCTGGGTCCAAAACTCCGTCCATTTCAGGTCCCAAAGTCAAACGAACACTAAGAGTTAAAAACGGTCTAAATTCTTTCATCTTTAATTAAATCATCAGCGTTGCTGCTTTATCGGGTGTAACAATTAAGTTTAACATCCATGAAAACAGAATTTATTAAATTTAACGGAGTTAGAAGTTAACAAGAAGTTAGCTCGCTAGTTTACACCTAAACATTTCATACCATGTTCTGACTGAGAGATTTTTGAAACTAATTCAAACGTACAGCTCTGCTATCACTTCCAACATAAATGAAGACAGAAAACTAAACAGCAGTGACGTTTGCAGGGTTACTGAAGTTGGACTACCTGGCATATAATGTTGTGCTACGTGATTGCTATCGACACAGCTATGTTAGCATAACATTAGCACAGTGAAGCTGGAGGATGAATGCCAACTTTTTTTCCGCTCGATAAAAGTTTTTTGGGTTTTTTTTGTGTCCCGTTTGGATCTTTAGCCATCAGAATTGTTGTCTTAAGGCCAAGAAAGATGCCAAGCGGATTCATTTTACCAAGTGGATCATCATGGCCTTGCCAGCAGGCCCGGCCCTAACCAATCTGGCGCCCTAGGCAAGATTTTAGGTGGCACCCCCCTACATCGGCAGTGTAGTGTATGTACTCACAAGAAACCGAATAGCTTTGTCTTTGACCTTTTTTTTTTTACTTAAAGAAAGCAAATTCACAATCAGAATAATTAACAAGATAAAAAAATATATGAATAAATAAATGAATACAAAAAAATAAAAAATGAATATATGAAATACAATAAATTTTACATACATAAACACAATAAAACGTGTCAACAAGTTGGATAAAATAAATTAAAAATACAATGTAAATAAGGCACTGCACAAAACAAGATATTAAATAAACCAGTATGACTTTAACAACTATATTACAAAAAAGGGGATCCTACAGAGTTCTCTAGTTGTGCTTTTTAATACTGCATTAACTAGAATGACTTACAAATTACTGTACACCACCCCCTCATCAACCTCACATCACCTGCTACAGCCTTACTCTCCTAGTCTTTCTTGCAGCAAAGTCATCTACAACATCATCATATGACAACTGATTTGAGACCACATGATTTATGCTTATGATGGAAAGTCCACTGAGACGTTCTTGCATCATAGTAGATCTCAGGTAGGTTTTAATGAGTTTGAGCTTAGAGAAACTTCTTTCAGCAGCAGCCACTGTAACAGGAAGAGTGGCAAAGATTCTCAGAGCAACCCACATGTTGGGGTAAATTTCTGCCAGCTTCTTCTCATGCAGGAAGGTCAAGAGTTCCATGTTTGTCATGTTCTTTGATGGCAATGGTGGGAAATTCTGCATTTCCATTGCAAGTTCTGTGCCATTAATGTCCGGCTGGCTGTCATGGGTCAGAGTAGTACTCAGTGTTTGGCACTGCTGTAGCAGCTCTTCTTTTTGTAAGTTGTGGAAATTGAGGAGTACTCCAAACTTGTCATTCACCTCTCCAAGGTTCTGAAATCTCTCATCAAGTGAAGAGATGGCTGTATCCACTACCACATTAAAAAATGTGGTTTCCATTTTTTTTTAAGTGCATCTTGTATGGGCTCATCTGGAGACTCATAACCGAAGTGCCTTTTGGTGGTTCTCAATCGCTTTTGTTTGAGTTCAGCCTCCACATTCATTTCTTCACACATCTCCTTTGCCGTTGTCTGTGCATCAGAAAATCCAGTGTTTCTGTAGCTGGTGAGGGAATCTTTGGTTTTCTTCAGCAAGTCGACAGCCACATCTAGCTGCATGGAGGGCGACTGCACCGCTTGATGCTGCTGCAAAACTGGTGGGTTGTGCTGCTGAGGTGGAGGCAACAGGAAGGCCGCTTGATGCTGCTGCATCATGGCTGGGTTGTGCTGCTGATGCTGCATCACTGGTGGGTTGTGCTGCTGAAGTGGAGGCAGCAGCGGTAGATGTGGTAGATGGCCCAGGGGTGGGATTTAGAAACTTCAACAGTGCATCTGAAGAGAGGAGTATGTGACACCACTGAGTATTAAAGTCTAATAATAGAAACATATGATTCCAGGAATAAAATGAAATGATATAATATAAATGAAAAACCAAAGAGATATATGTATGATGTTAACTGATATGCAAATTAGATTAGATTCAATTTATTGTCATCATTACAGTGAAATGCTGAATAGCAGAATGCAAAGTAACAGTATAATATCATATGAGAATGTTATGTTATGATTATCTTTGACCGAATCACAGCAGTGCTCATATTAAAAAACAGCATTCCCTCTCATGTGATATTGCTTAATTAACATTAATGATGTGCGCTTTAACAACTAGGCTTACAACTATAATATATACAGGGGTGGAAAAGTGACTATTACCTGCAGGGTAAACGTTAGCTAACCAGAAGGCAATAACAATGTAAACAAGAAACACCTGCTTAAAAGATGAATACAAATGAGGAATGGTGGGAAAGATGGGAGTACTGTAATTATTTATTTTCCATAACAATTTAGCCCCCTCCACAATATTAACTGACGTTAAAACAGTTAACTAGCTATTTATTGATTAGCAGTGTTGGGGAGTAACGGAATACATGTACCTCCGTTACGTATTTAAAATACAAAATATGAGTAACTATATTCCGTTACAGTTACCGTTTAAAAAGGTGGTATTCAGAATACAGTTACTTTGTTGAAATAAATGGATTACACTGCGGTACTTTCCTGTTTCATTTTGTCGCGGGTCAGGACTGTTTGGGTTTTATTTGACAGCTACGTTCTGTTGTTCCAGGCGGCAGCGTTACGGTTGCCATGGTTACAGGGCGACGCTCTCTCTCTCTCTCTCTGCGACTGTGTGTTTCCTGGGTGAGAGAGCGCCTTTTCGTTGTTGTTGTTGTTGTTGTGCTAAGCTAACAGGCAGAATGCTACAAGCATAGCTCTAAAGAATGTAGCATCATGGGCAGTGTAGTCCGTGTTGCAGGGAGAATGGACTGCCATACACGTTATGTGTCTGTGAGCGCGAGGAGGGAGAAAAAAGGGAGTGGAAAGGTACGAGTTGTCATCGAGGAAAAACGGGAGCTGGAAGCATGTAAATATAATAATAACCACTTCAGCCAAGAAGAGTGCCTGACGAGCCCAGTTGTAAGTAAGCTATTAAGACTCGACTGTACACCGTGTTCGTGTTTTCCTCCGAAACAATAAGTTCCGTTGGAGCAGTCTTTCAACGCCTCTCTCTGTCTCTCGCCAGAAAAGTTGACCCACACAACAAAGTAAAGCTATTTTTCGGCTACGAGCAGACAGGGACCCCGCCGTATTAGTCAGAGGTCCCTTTACTACAGTTCGGAGTCGCGGACCTTCAGTAATAGTAATAAATCACACAGCAATAGTACATTCACGTAGTTGTAAAAAGCATGATAATATGTTAAGTAATCCAAAGTATTCAGAATACGTTACTGTCATTGAGTAACGTAACGGAATACGTTACAGAATACATTTTGGGGCGTGTATTCTGTATTCTGTAATGGAATACATTTTAAAAGTAACCTTCCCAACACTGTTGATTAGCAATTAGCGAATCATGTAACATTAGCTTAATGCTAAAAATTTAGGTTACTATCACATTCAGACAAATAATTCCATGTAGGCTAACGTTACCTACCTCTGTCTTTTTCTCGTTTCTCCTCCTCTTCTTCTCTCTTTTTTCTTCCCTGGGCACCTGACAGTTTTGGCCGTTTTGACATCTTGTGTTGATTTTTTGATGTGGTGACGTCCAAAAGGAACCATGATAAGGGAAGGGAGGGGGCGCACCGTGCGGGGGGGGGGGGGGGGGGGGGGGCGTAATGTTGTAACAAATAATATTTCTATTAAATAAGCTTTACTTTGCATTTTAATTAACGTGGGATTATTTTTTGTATTTAGAAATAATAGTACCAACTTTTTTTTTTTTTTCAACATTTGTGGCACTGGCGTGGCGCCCCCTGATGGACGGCGCCCTTAGCATTTGCCTATACGGCCTATGCCACGGGCCGGCCCTGCCTTACCATATTGGTCCATTTGATTGACCTTTATTATAATTATTAATTTATTTTATTTTCAGTTGCTACAAACGGGACAGACATGACTGGGGGATAGGACAGGGAGAAAGAATGAAAGAAAGAGAGGGAGAGAAAGAAAACCAAAGGGGAGAAGAGACGGTGAGAAGGGGGGGAAGAAAGAGAAAAAACAAACAAACAAAAAAACAAAACACCTGGGTCACCTGTATGGAGAAAAAAAAACAGAAGAGAAAGCAAACAACAAAGAGCAACATAATAAAAAAAACAGCACCATCACAATAAACTAGCTAGCAGTAGATAACAGTAGATACTAAATAATAAACGATATTGTGCAGCACGCAAGATAGACAGCGCACAATGTGCTTTGAGGCAGCAGCCAAGAAAGCTGTAGTCCGCGTCTGTGAATACCCGTGTGTACACCTGTGTGGATCAGCATGCTTGTATTCCAAAGGTTTCTCCATGTAACGATCTGCTAGGGAGTGTGGGGAGCCACAGCCCCGTCCACCAGGGTATGAAGCAGGTATGGAGGAGATCCAGGTCCCAGATATCCAGAGGCCCCAGAGTACAAGGACCCGAGGAGGACCACTAAAGGGGGGGGAACTGTGCCACCCTCCTGGGAAGAGCTGAGTAGAGCCCCAAAGGAGAGGTCATCCAGCAGCTACGGAGCAGAGACCAGAGGGGGTTGCAGTGGCGTGCCCGCGGGCTCTGCCGGCAGCCAGCTGTGCCAGAGAGGACCGAGCTTCAGGCCCAGAGGCCTGAGGGCATCCCACCCCCCGGAAGGAGCCCAGCCGGGCCACAGGCGCCCGGCCCCGCCAATCGGCCACCAGGAGTGAGCCGGTACATACATGAGCGCCCAGCCCCAGACGACAAGGACCACCAACACACGATAAAAGTTAACGTGAGGGATTCTGGTGGTCAGGGACAAATGCAATCGCATAGCAGGATGCTATACACAGGCCAAACTTCAGTCAGGAGAACTGCGATTATTCATCCACAATACGAGGTTAGTTGTTAACATACTGCAACAACATGGGAATAGAGCAGCTGCGAAAGAATTCAACATTAATGAATCAATGTTACGGAAGTGGAGGAAGCGCAGTTTTTGGCTTTCCCCATATTTCAAAAGTGCTTCATCTCTTTGCTATGACTGTCGCCTGCCATAATTTGCAGATGATAATGGTTTTAGCCGCTGCGATGCTTTCGACCAAAACAGGCGCAGCTTGATGACATCATCAACATGCGCTATCACGATAGAGCGATATAGTCAAAATCTCTATCGTTGGCCAAATTTATATAGTTTATATCGTATATCGTTTATATCGCCCACCCCTACTCTGGACCTTCCTCCTGTGCTGATGCAGATAAAAATAATCTACCTTTGACTTTAGTTGTCCTGTTGGAAATGCAGATTAATAAAGAAGTAAAAAGAGATTCCCGGTTTTCCATTAAAAACTGAACACATGCTGTACTACTGACAGGATTACACTTGTGTCAGAAAGTTTAGGCAGTGCCATAAAGGGCTTCATTTTTTAAATTATATTTCATGTAATTCTACCATATAGTGAAGAAAAATCCCAATTATTTCATAAGTTTCAAAAGCCTTTATGAACAAATAATAAAATGTTTAGCTTTTGTTATTAGCCTACCAAGGTTTTTGAATTGAATGAAATATTTGTGAAGGAGACTATTAAATCGTGATGTACTTAGCCACTCAGTGGTATCCAGGTGTATCTTAAGACATGGATAGTAGCTAAGGAGGTAGAGCAGAGTATCCATTAATCGAAGGGTGCAGACGACCAAGTCTGCATGCTAAAATGTCCTTTGGCAAGTTACTTTACTGTAGTTACTCTCTGATGTGTTCATCAGAGTGTGAATGTTAGATAGAAAATACTTATACTTGTATGACGTGCTTTCAGTACTTTTGAGTGGAAAAGTGCTGTATAAGAAGAACCAGTCCATTTACCATTCACATTGTGTTCAGCTGAAGGGTGCGTCCAGGTGTTAGATCAGATGTGGAATTGGAGGACAAGTCTGACATGTGATGAGCTTTTTGCATGTCATTCATAGTACACTCCTCTTCAATGGATATGATTTTAAATTGCTTTGGTGCATCCACCAGGTCACCACTGACCTGGCTAGTCTTGGGTTCACATCTACTCAGTTATATGGAATTCTCAGCCATACGGCATACTCAACTAGAAATTGGAAAAAAGGAGAACTATAAGTTCGTTGGGGTTCTTCCCGGTGGATGAGAGGGTTTGTTCCCTGCGTCTTAGGGTCGGGGAACGTGCCTGACTGTCATCTGTGCTTATGCGCCGAGTGGCAGTTCAGAGTACCCAGCCTTCTTAGAGCCCCTGGGTGGGGCGCTGGAAGATGCTCCACCTGGAGACTCTGTTGTCCTATTGGGAGACTTCAATGCTCACGTGGGTAACGACAGCGAGACCTGGAGGGGCGTGATTGGGAGGAACGGCCTCCCTGATCTGAACCCGAGCTGTGTGTTGTTATTGGACTGAGGCAGTTAAACAACTCCTTGGTGGCAGAGCCACTGGTGTGGATGAGGTCCGCCCCGAGTTCCTGAAGGCTCGGGACGTTGTAGGGCTGTCCTGGTTGACACGCCTCTACAATGTTGCGTGGAGATCAGGGGCAGTACCCCTGGACTGGCAGACAGTCGAACCTCAGATACAGGAGGAACAATGCGGTTTTCGTCCTGGTCGTGGAACACTGGACCAGCTCTTTGTCCTCTCAAGGATACTTGGCGCATGGGAGTTTGCCCAACCAGTCTACATGTGTTTTGTGGACTTGGAGAAGGCATTTGACCGTGTCCCTTGGGAGGTGCTACGGGAGTATGGGGTGTCTGGCCCATTGCTATGGGCCATTCGATCCCTATACAACCGTTGCAAGAGCTTGGTTCGCATTGCCGGCAATAAGTTGGACTCGTTCCCGGTGGGTGATGGGCTCCGCCAGGGCTGCCCTTTGTCACCGATTCTGTTCATAATTTTTATGGTCAGGATTTCTAGGCGCAGCCAAGTGGTGGAGGGCTTTCACTTCAGTGGTCTCAGAATCTCATCTCTGCTTTTCGCGGATGATGTGGTTCTGTTGGCTTCATCGGGTGAGGGCCTCCAGCTCGCACTGGAACGGTTCGCAGCCGTGTGTGAAGCAGCGGAAATGAGGATCAGCACCTCCAAATCTTAGGCCATGGTTCTCAGAGGGAAAAGGGTGGAGTGCCCACTCCGGGTCGGGGATGAGTTCCTGCCCCAAGTGGAGGAGTTCAAGTATCTCGGGGTCTTGTTTGCAAGTGATGGGAGAAGGGAGCCGGAGATCGACAGACGGATTGGTGCTGCGGCTGCAGTGATGCAGACGCTGCACCCGTCCGTCGTGGTGAAGAGAGAGCTGAGTGTAAAAGCGAAGCTCTTAATTTACCGGTCGATCTACGTCCCTACCCTCACCTATGGCCACGAGCTGTGGGTAGTGACTGAAAGAACAAGATCGCGGATACAAGAAATGAGCTTCCTCTGAAGGGTGGCTGGCCTCTCTCTTAGAGATAGGGTGAGAAGTTCAGCCATCCGGGAGGGGCTCAGAGTAGAGCAGCTGCTGCTCCACATCGAAAGGAGCCAGCTGAGGTGGTTCGGGTATCTGACAAGGATTCCTCCTGGGCGCCTCCTGGGTGAGGTGTTCCGAGCATGTCCCACCGGGAGGAGGTCCCGGGGCAGACCCAGGACACGCTGGGGAGATTATATCTCTCGGCTGGCCTGGGAACGCCCTGGTGTTCCCCCGGATAAGCTAGAGGAGGTGGCTGGGGAGAGGGAGGTCTGGGCTTCTCTGCTTAGGCTGCTGCCCCCGCGACCCGGCCCCAGGTAAAATGGAAGAAGATGGATGGATAAGAGAGACTTATAAGGCAAAAATACATGTAGGAGTATTCTTTTAGATGGAGAGCCACATCTTCTACTTATTGGAACTAAGAAACTATGCATTTTTGTTTAGCATGTGACGTCACTGTTGGTTGAGATGTTATCTCTCTTGCTCTTGTTCTATCCTTTGCACTGCTTCAAGGACTTTAGTCACATGAACTTTTAGCTGAGTACTGTCACCATGTGGTAATGCCAAAACATATAACCCCACCAGAAATGTAGCTAGTGTTGTGTTGTGTTGTTGTTGATCCTTTAGGTTATCCCTGTCATGAAGGCATAAGTCATAGCAGGAAAACAACTTTTTTATTGAGAAAAAGAGCCATGAAAACTTTTGTCTGTGCTGTCATCCATGGTTTTTGTTTGTTTCTTTTTTTGCACTTTGTGTGTTATATTCTGATGGTTTTCCCTTTAAGCTAACTTTTCAACTAACCAACACTGACCCATGCAAAGAGTCATTGCCTTGGCACAACATGCTGCTGGCCGTTTGGAGTATTTTATGCGAGTGTGTCTATATTCCATATGTAAAGGTTGATTCTATCAAACGTTGGATGGCTGCAAATTTCCTCCAACTCAACGAGGGGAAAACTGAAAACCTTGTATGCGCTCCTGACAGATTTTTACCCTTTGGTCCTCTCTCAGTGTGTGTTAAATCCTCTATCAGGAATTTAAGTGTCACTTTTGACTCGACTCTCACATTGGATGGTCATGTTAAATCTCTGGTTCGGTCTTGTTTTTATCATTTACGAAATGTGGCTAAGTTAAGCCCTATTTTATCTCGCTCTGAACTGGAGATTGCTATACATGCATTTATTTTCTCGCGCTTGGACTGTTGTAACTCACTGTTTATGTGTCTAAGCAAAGGTTTCCTGGGTCGGCTGCAGGTTGTGCAAAACGCTGCAGCGAGGCTTCTGACCAAATCCTCCAAGTAATCACATGTGACACCGTTGCTATCACAATTACATTAGCTTCTTGTTGAATTTAGAGTCCATTTTAAGGTCCTGGTTCTGTCTTTTACAGCTTTGCACGGACTGGCACCAGCTTACATCTCTGATCTTCTACAGCCCTATGTCCCTAGCAGGTCCCTGAGATCATCTGATCAGGGCCTACTTGCTGTACAACAAACCAAGATGAGCACTAAGGGTGATAAAGCTTTTGCCACTAGACTTTGGAACTCTCTCCCCCAAAGCTTAAGAACTGTAGACTCAGTAATTGTTTTTAAAAACCAACTCAAAACTCACCTTTTTATTGCTTTTGCTTAATTTTTGCCTGTTTTATTTGTTATGTTATGTGCTTTGTACTTTGTGATTCTGTCCTAGAAAGGTGCTATATAAATAAAATGTTATTTATTTTTATTTATTTTTATCCAAAGTCTCTCTTTTTGCATAAGGAGCAGGGCAAACATATACCAACAGAGCACCATAGGTTTCACATCAAGGATTTTGAATCTGTACTTGGTTGTCTGATTATCCTTCACTGATGTATTATGCAGTTTTTGCATATAGTTGTCAGTGTAGGCACTCGGTATTGTCTGTCTTCAATGCCGAGTGCCCCAAAGATTGCTCAAGTCTTAGACTTGAGTCTAGTCTTAGATACAGTTTAAATCCAAAGATCTGAAATGTGTTTATTATTGTAGAGAAAACCCTGCAGACCTCCTCTGGGCCATATAGTTCCTTTATTTTTGGTTTATTTTGAGTCATTTGCTCATCATCTGCTGCTCACTGGAGCTCTAAATCTGTTCCCTTCAAACACACAGTTTATCCTTTTTTTTCACAGTGATGGTGCTCAGCTGTTTTAGGATATTATTTAGCCTAAGGATACCACTGGAAGCAGACACTTTCTCTCACTCCTGTCCAGATACACAAACACAAAAGGCTGTACAAACACATAAAACACAGAACAACTCTGACATGAATGATCAAGTTTTTATGGTCGTAGTACTTTTAATGCTACGATAACTTTATTACTAGAGGAGCAATTTTGTTTGCCGTGATGACTATATGAATTTTGCAGGTGTCAGTTTTGTTGGAAAATCTGTTTGCTTTGGCGACTCTGAACCGTGAGAGTACCACGAAACGTTTTCCGAACATCTCCGCCTTATTCATTCTATCGATTGCTTTTTGAAAGGGGGTTTTGTGGTGGACCTTAATTCAGGGCAAGTATAAATGTATCAGTGAGACATGAAAAGCAAGAGAGCCGCTTTATTTGGTCAGAGGAATGGGATTGCTCAGGGATGTCTGATGACTTTATTGATTCAAATTTTAATATCCCCTGTTGGTATAAAAGTCACTACAAAGACTTTCATGTTCGGGTGGACTTAACCCTTTCAAACCTGAAGCTTTTTTAGCAGTAAGCTGGAACTAAAACAATGCTGTTCACATTCTCACTGTAAAGTAGTGCCATCCATCATCCATAATCAAGATTGTGTGGCTCAAACACAAGAAACAAAACCAGTGCTGATATTGATAGAAAGAGGCACGCCTGGAAGTTATTTCCTACTTCCAGCATAAACCGGTCTTTAAGTCTGACGTCATTAGCCGTGTCTGGGCCCAAACTCCGCTTCAGTCAAACGAACATCACTGAGAGTTACAAACTGTCTAAATTCTTTCATCTTTAATAAAATGATCAGCGTTGCTGCTTTACCAAGATTGTGTGGCGAGGGGCGATTGTGGCTCAAGAGTTGGGAGTTCGCCTTGTAATCGGAAGGTTGCCGGTTCGAGCCCCGGCTTGGACAGTCTCAGTTGTTGTGTCCTTGGGCAAGACACTTCACCCGTTGCCTACTGGTGGTGGTCAGAGGGCCCGGTGGTGCCAGTGTCCGGCAGCCTCGCCTCTGTCAATGCGCCCCAGGGTGGCTGTGGCTACAATGTAGCTTGCCATCACCAGTGTGTGAATGTGTGCGTGAATGGGTGGATGACTGGTTGTGTAAAGCGCTTTGGGGTCCTTAGGGACTAGTAAAGCGCTATATAAATACAGGCCATTTACCAGGTGTAACTATGAAGTTTAACATCCAGGTATCCATGAAAACAGGATTTATTAAATGTAACATAGTTAGAAGTTGGAAGGAAGGGAGGGGCCGTGCTAACACCTGCTGCTCTCTGGCAGCAGCACCATGCTCTCCCGTGTTTTAAATGCACCTTAGAACAACACGCAGCAGCACTACACATGAGCGAGAGGAGGGAGGTAGTTTGGACCCGGAAGCAGGGTTCATCATGTCATCACTTAGAGACCGGATGAGAAAGAAGCTGGCTGTGCATGTAGGAAAGCCTCATTCACATACAGTGATAAATGATGTAGTGTTCTGCAGATGTGGGCAGCATAGCCTCAGAAGTATATTATCATATTTCAAGGAAATTTGCAATGATAATATTTACAATGATATAGAAAAAAAAGCTGAACAATATTCTTATGCAGCTTATAGTCAGCAACATTTATTAGTACTAATCAGATGTGGGGCATTTTCTAGCCCTATTTCAACAGTGAAGACATGTGGTCAGACTGGGTCTACTGCCCTCAAGGCTTATGGCACCTGCTCATCCCACTGAGCTAAACCATCAGAATGCAAAGTGTCAATCTGGTGCCACAAGGTGCCAGCAGCAGCGTTATGTTTTGACGCATCAGCAAGTGCACCTCTGAGTGGCTCATTAAAAAAGAAGGTATTGGAGTTAGAGTCTAGACTTGAATCCAGTTGGCACGACCTTAAACAAACCTTTCATGCTTGAAAGGCCTCCAGTGTGGATGATCTAAAACAATTCAGCAAAGAAGAGTGAGCCAGCTTTCCTAATGTTATCCACTTATCAGAGACACTTGAATACAGTTTTGTTAAAGTGCAGCTATGTTTTCACACAGGTTTGGAATTTTTTTCTCTTAATAAATAAAATCATCATTTAAAAAGTGCATTTTTTATGTGTCTACTATGAAAATATGTTTGATGATCTGAAACATTTGAACAGCAAGTAGCAAACAAAGAAGACAAAGAAGCAGCAAACACAAAAACAAAAAGATATGAAGTGTATAAAAGTAGTGATCCTGCAGTTGTTGCATTTCCTCTTTTCAGAGTTTTAACAAACCCACAGGAGGCATAACTAGAGAGATATAAAGCTAAGACCTGGGAGTGATGAATTAGACTTGTGTTAACCCAGAGTGAAGTTAAAGGGGAAAAGAAAGAGCCCACAGCTCCTCAGAGTGCAGCTCAGATTGTGTGTGTAGTTTGTTTGTACAGGGTTTGGAAGTACATTTGTGTTTAGCGTGCTTTTTCCCACCAGGTGTTTCACTGTAGTGGATTATATTAGCCAGAAACACAGTGTGTAATTCACGACCTATGTTTTTTCTGCAGCAACATTGAGCCAAATACTGAAAACAAGTCAAACATCACTTTTGGATCGACTGATGTAACAGACATTTGCTTAACTTTGTGCCGTTCTTTTGTTATCTTAACATGTGTTTGGACGCCTTATATTCAAGTAGGCTAATGAGTTCCTTTCCCTCATACACTCCTGTCACGTTACGCATACATGATGATGGCAGAGGAGAGAAACTATGAGAGAATCTGTGTGATTCTACATTACTAGAATACACAGTAGAGACTCTCAGGCTCTTAAAAACAAGGAGAAGCAGTTGGAATAGGAAAAAGTTTGTGGCTTTCTGTATGATTCCCTGTTGTGCTTCACAGTGGCTCCACTGTGGTAACAGCGGGACACATAAAAAGACATAAAGAGACATGATGTTTCTGGATTGTCTTAAACATAATGTCTGAGACTGATCAGAATTTGTTGATCAAAGGTCAAGGTCACTGTGACCTTACAAACCATAGCTCAGAATTAAACGACAAAGTTTCACACAAATGATTTTGTTCTGCCGAAACATTATCTGAGTACAGCTGTTGGCCGTCACCTAAAACAGGAACAGGAGAGAAACAGAAAGGGAGATAACGAAGGGATGATTCAGGGTCACCTTATTCATCCCTAACTATGAACTTTGTCGAAAGATTAGTCTGAAACCTAATTTTAACAGTACGGATGTCTCCCAAATCCAAACTGGAAGCTGGCTCCACAGTTTGAAGGATCTCCCTCCCACGTCTGAAAACTTTAGCAACCACATGGAAGCCTGCATGAGGAGAGTGAAGTCCTTTATTGGACCGGTACTGAAAAGTCACCCATATGCATAAGAATGAACAATAATAATAATGAATCTGGACAGAACTGCAAACTGACTAGTTGGGTAAATGCCAAATGGTCAAGTTCGTGTTTGTCTGGTGTTTTTGCTTTAACTCTAATCAAAATCATTCAGTGGAGAATTGCTCAGATAGGCACCAGTATGCACACAAACCCCACAAGTCAACACACAGGCGCACTAAAAAGAAAGTCACGTGATATTTAGTCTTAAAATAACGCTGGGAGGAAGCATCGTTTCCTATAAATAATTTATTTATAGGTACATCACACAAAGAGCAGCGTGCCTGAGCCCACATTGCTCAGAGAGCAGCTTTTTATTTCTGAAACAACTACAGCGCAGCCCACTATCAAAATATGGCATGAAAGTAAAACCTTTTAAGATGGCTGCACTGAGGCGAGAGAGAAAGAGGGATGAAATTTGGCAAAGCAGTTCATTGACAGAAGAAGCTCACTATCAAATTAAATCCGTATTTAAGAATGAGTGGTATGATCCATGCACCCCCGAACCTAAGCCACAGATAACGTTCTCAGTACCACTCCCACATCCAGTGACATCACACAGTAACCGTCGCTTAGCAACGGGAGAATGTTGGGCCTCGCTGTGTACACGGTGGAAATGCAGTTTTTAAGAGTAAAGCTTAGCAGAGCCTCGAAAGACTAAAGAGCAGTTTGCTGCTGAGTGCAGCGCCGCGGTTGGGGCTTTGTAGCGGTGGACTGGACCGGTGACGGCACCAGCTCTGGGTCTCCTGGTCAGGACCGTGCACAGAGCGATCTCAGTCTGAAATCCTGGTTCAGCGTGACATCTTCAAACAGTTGTAATGCAGTTGGAAAATCCTTTTTGGGATTTAACACCCAAAAACATTGGCAGCGAATAGGGCTGGGCCATATCATACAGTTCACGGTAATACCGGTATAATGTTGGGCAACGATAAGAAAATGAGATATCGTGATAGAATATGGGTAAAACGCGCATGCGCAGTGCCTTTGTTTTCATACGCACATGGCAGAAAAAGCATGGCGGCGACAGAGAACGAGGAGGGCGAAAGCGGATCGTTGAATGAAACTGATGAACCAGAACTGGTTTGTAAAATGCTGCAACTTCAGTGGTGTGGAACTGGTTTAGCTTTTGTCCGTCAGATACACAACAAAGCACTATTTTTGGTAGAGCATGCTAGCAGGCCGTCGTTATTACCGTGTGTTTTGGAAAATACGGCACACTTAACCCTGGAGAACCCATGGGGTCAGAGCCGACCCCATTGGTTTTCTAGGGAAACCATGGTGTCAAATTTGACCCCATGGGTTCTCCAGGGTTAAAATCAATCCTTTGATATTTCTGAAAGTCGACAGAGCCCCTTATAATCCCGTGGGCCTTATGTATGAATTCCGGTTGTGTTTACTGACCTCGAAACGATTTTATGTACACGGCGCTCGAAAATCTGTCAAATGTTTTAGTGCGACTTTGCTAAGCTACAAAGCCGCACCGCTTGATGGATTGTCGGAGCATTACGGCTATCGTAGGCAGGAGCCTCGCGGAGTGATACGTACTTTGCTTCAACATGATATTACCGTATTGTGTGTGTATAACCTCTTTTTAAGTTTTGTGGATATTATACATGGTTATGCTGAGGATATGTCGGCCAGTTTCCACTGGAAATGCCTTTTGGTTAAACTGTCAGCGAGGAATTTGCACTGTTACATTTTTATATAACTTTAATGCACATAAAAAACAGCTGCTTGTTTAAGTGAAAATACATTGATGGGGTTTTTTGCACTAATAAAGTTGTGGAGTTGTAAAGTATTTTGTCTAGTGTCAATTATATCGTCAGTTATATCATCAGTTATATCGTTATTGCAAATTTTCAAATGTATATCGTGATAAATATTTTTGGTCATATCGCCCTGCTCTAGCAGCGAACGATGTTTCCGGCTAAAGAGGATCCACTGATTGGATTTTCAGTCTACATAGATTTTGTTTGCAGCAATCAATGAAAATATCTTGTGCAGCTCCGTCTTCGTCTAGGCGTATCACAGTTTTTGTGTCCAGTTGTTTTTCATGCTTACTAGAAGATTACATCTTCCTCCTATTCGCATTTACAAATCTCTACAAATGTCTGATTAGAGTCGCACACGTAGGAAGAATTAGGCCATTAAAGTGTTAGAAGTCACAAAGATCCCCGCTTTAACTACCCTGGCATGCCAGATGGCTTGTTACACAGTGCCAGGGGCGTGTCCAGAAGGGCTTAGAGTGTCCACCACGCTCTCTACTTTCATTTATTTCTGCAGATTTTAAGTTATGAATCTACTAGCATATGATCCGTATGATGCTTTGTTACTGTAGATAAAGCTGCCCAATAATAACGTTGTTTCAGTTCAGTGTTATCTGAACTGTCACTGTCCACGGTTTACATTGCTGTGGACAAACAAATGCCTTCTAGAGAAAATGAGTTATCTGGCCACAGTGACAGGAGCTTTGTCTGGAGCAGCTTTCAGTCCTAAGAACACTGCACCAGCTGTCATGGTGCTAGCATCATGCTCTGGGTCAGGCTAAGCGGGTGTGAGCTCAGGGTGTGATGCAAGCTTTGTTTGACTGCTTGGCTCTCCACCACCTGGGCAGGGTGGTAGCTAACACCGTACACTATCAATTAGAGGTGGGAATCACCATACATCCCACGATACGATATTATCACAATACTTAACGCACGATATGATATTATTGCAATTTTTTAAAATATTTTGCGATATTCAGATTCTGTACATAAAGGTAAACTTTATCAATATTCATTTAATCTAATATCAAAGTCTCGCGCTCAGTCTTTCTCTCATTTCAGTCAGTTTTATTGTTGACAAACTGAACGGTTTGTATTACAGTCTAGTCCAACTTAACTGAATGCAACCATCTGGTACAATTATAGCTATTCTGAACTATGCAATTTATGAAAACTATGCAGCCCCTTCAGCAACTGAAGAATTTGAAAGTAAATTAAAACAAAATATAATTTTACATTAAATAAAAAGGTTTTAAACTTAATTAAAATAAAACATGTCTTAAATTAAAATAAGTAAACTGTCATGTTTATTGCTGCCAAAAAACAAGTTAAATACATTTGGACAGTGAAGGAATGTCAGGATTCTTGCTCAGAAAAAGGATCAACATGCTCTGAAGTCAGAGCACAAAAACCTTTTTGTAACAAAATATCGTTTTCTGCTGTCCCTGTATCGATACATTATTAGCAAACAAAATATCACGATACTACACAGTATCGATTTTTTCCCCCACCCCTACTATCAATTAGTGTCCTCTCCGCTGCAAAACAGCTCAGCAACAGTTTGTCTTTCATCCTCGGGACGTAAATGTTGAACTGCAGTGACTGGAGTGAGTGTCAGTGTACCTGCAGTCAGAGTGGATTTCAGGGGGACTGGAGTGAGCCTGACCTTGTGTGGGTGTTTCCAGGAAAAATACAGTCAGCGTCGAGCTGATGTGCTAGGTTGAAGGCAGCAGGGCATTGCTGAACACACCGAGGTGCGTGTAGCATGTGTGTGCACACACGTATATGCGCTCTCATCGTCAGTTTGATATTCAGAGTCGAGACTCTTTTAACTAGGACTCTGAGTCATCAGAGTAAAACTCGTCTCATCTTCTTTCAAACCTTCATTTGCTTCATGATGTTGTCCTGCATCTCTCGTACACGTGCGCGCGCGCGCGCACACACACACACACACACACACACACACACACACACACACACACACACACACACACTTTCTGCCTGTATATTTCTGTGTTTAATGAGTCTGCTTTGATATACAGACAGCAGCTTCCTACAAGGGGGAAAAACACACAGAATTCAGAGAGCTCTCACCCAGCCCTCAGTCTTACGTGAGTGCTGGGAGGTAAAGACGCAGAGGCAGATCAGGGTCCAAGTTTCTGTGAACGCTGCTGCTTTTAACATGATATGAAGGCAAGTACACGTACATGCCACTGTGTGTGACTACCAAAAATACCACAAACTGCAGCTCCTCTAATGTCCACTTGAGACTAGTTAAAAAACTAATTTCCTCACAGCAATAAAAAGCATTTTCATGTCCGGGTTCTCAAAAACAGTTTTAGTCTATCTGGACAGTTTCCCTTCCATAGCAACAAGGTGCAGCTGATTAGCTTTTCCACCTGTGCTTGGGTTTTCTCTGGACGCTCTGGCTCCCTTCTACATTCCAAAGAAAACCATCCATTCACTTCTGCTTATCCTTTTTCAGAGCCTACCCCAGCTGTCTTAGGGCGAGAGGCAGGGTACACCCTGGACAGGTCGCCAGTCTGTCGCAACCATTTGGGGTGGCTGTAGCTCAGGTGGTAGAGCAGGTCAGCTACTAACCCGAAGGTTGGTGGTTTGATCTCAATCTGCTCCAGTCTGCATGCCAAATAACCTTGGGCAGATACTAACCCCATGTTGCTCTCCGATGCACCCATCGGAGTGTGAATGTGTGTGAATGTTAGATAGGCACTTACAAAAAGTGCTGGTATGATTGGGTGAATGAATTAGTTGTATAAAGCGCTTTGAGTGCTCAGAGTAGAAAAGCGCATTTGCACTATGGGCAATTTAAAGTTTCTAGTTAGCCTATACCCACTGACTGCATGTCTGTGGAGTGTGGAGGAAGCTGGAGTACCAGAGAGAACCCAAGTTAACTCCACAAAGAGGGTCTCAGGACCTCCTTGCTGTGAGGCAAAGGTGCTAACCACTGTGCTGCCTGATCCTGTTGCAGGATGTCATCTTAAATGTTGATACTAAATTAGCCAAGGATGTAAGGTAGATAAAGTGCTTTAGGTGTATAGAATTAAGTATGCATGAATAGCTTCTACTATTATGGCCAGTATACCCTTACTGGCCACCATACCAGTATGGGTGTACTGGTTTGCTTGCCAAATACTGCAAGATTTATTTGCACACTTACAATTAATCATTTTCAGAAGTACTGCCGTCACTGGTCTCCTTTTGTTTTCTCTATAAAAATCACCTCCAATAACATTCACACTGTAACTAATACTAACATGGCCTACCTTTACAGCAAAAAGAAGCAGTTTTTGGACTGAAACAGTGACACTGAAACCTGTCACATGTCAGGTCTTTCAATCACAGTTATTGAAACATTGCTGAGATTCAACTTTTCCGCAGAATTGAACCTATTTTGAACCAGAGCCTGGCCGACACTGGCCTGATGGGGAGAGTGCTTACACGGCTGTTTAGGGAATAAAAGAATCTGAGCTTAATATATAAACCAACAGTCAGAACAAATCGTCTGTTTATATTTTGTGTTTCTGAAAAAAAGTATATAATGAAATATATAATATATTATAATAAATATGAAATCATATAGTAATATATAAATATCTTAATATGCTGTTTCACATATAAATATTTTGATGAAATATTATTTAATAAAATGGAAATATTAGATCACCAAACATTAATAGTGTTATCAGTTTTAAAACCCTGTGTTGGTCGGACTCTAATATGTAGTACAAGCAGTATGTTAGTGCTACTGCTGCTGGCTGACCCATAGGCTTGATCATGGATGTTTTCCAGTTGTTGTTGTCAGATACTGTTCATCAGCTGGAGGGCTACTTCTTCTTTTGTTCTCTACTTGTCCAGCTTCTTGGGATCTTTTAAGGACACGCTGCACACCATGCCAAGATTTACGTTTTTAGCTAATAGTTCTTTGAGAATCACCTAACAAGGTCCGTTTTATTTAAAATGTCTACACTGTGTTATCTTTGGCATTTTTCATAGATTCAACTAAAGAAATGGGAACAAAATGTTTCTTTTCTTCAAAGTGCTACAGTGTAGCACTTTGAATATTGTTCAAGAACAATTTAAAAACATTGAAGAAAGTCTAGTTCCTTGGAAGCAAGACATAAAGAAATGAGGACTGACTGCAGTATGTGTACGTGTGTGCCAAGTTTGGTTGTTCGACTCCAGGTTGTGTAGGGCGCGTTTGCAGACTGACAGACAGAGATTTGGTGAATTAAAGTGAGATATTGAAAAAGGAAAGTACAGTATTTCATAGTTAGCTACTTGTCATGATCCCCGCTTCTTCACTGTTGCTAGTCATTTAATCCTAGCTTGCATTCAACCTTAACTTCCTGTTTTTGGTTCAGTCAAGGACATAAAGCTGCTGCCGCTGGACTGCGATGGCCCTGAGCTTTTTAGAAGGGACAATGTTATGTCCAGGTCCATCAGCATGTCATGTCCTTTCATGTCTGCTGCTGATTTGTCTCTGTTTACACACAACTGCTCAGAGGTTTTTGATGCTACAAGAAAAATGGTCCGCAAGTAGTTTTTATTTTTAATTTAGTTCCATCAACCACCTCCCTTACTGCATGTATAAAATTATAAACACGAAGCTTTTGCACACTACTGTATATACAGTGAAGACAAGTCAGGTGACCTCAGTGAGGGCCTGTTAATCCCTGCCTACTCCGGCATCTGGATTAGTCGGGTGACATCATATCACGGTCTGCACAGGTCAGATTATAATTGGTTAATCAGATTTGTGGCTGTCAGTAAGTGAGGCAGCAATACTTACATTAGAAGAGATTGGATTGGGCGATCAGAGCTCGGGGCAGCCCGTGTACAGCTAAATGGTCTGGATGATGCCTAATGGTTATGATAATGATAATGACTTCTAAATAGGCCCTTCTGCTTGATCTGCTGCCTTTTACATGCGTATTATATGGAGGCTCTGATTTCCCTGAGTGTTTTGCATCCATATGTGATGTGTTTGGCTGCTTGTGTGTGTTTGTGTACCAATGATTAAACTGCTAATTTTACAGCCATAAAGCTGCTGCTTCGTTGCTGTTTTCCTGGACTGTTTTGCCAGTTTATGGTCTTCCGATTTCAAATCTCTTTTGTGTCTTTTTCCATGTAAGAGGACCAGAAAGAACACTATTCACTCTTCTTCTTCTTTCTCTCTCACCTGTGCCCTTTCGGGGTTGCCACAGGGGATCATCTGCCTCCCTCTCACCCTCTGCACATCCTCCTTCACTACATCCATTCATCCTGTCTATGGTCTTTTTCTCCTGACTGGAAGCTTTTGACCAATATATTCACTATTCCTCTTCTGTACATGACTACACCATCTCAGCCTTGCCTCTCTGGTCACTCCGAATAACAATCTTGAACTGTGCCACCTCCAGCACAGCCTGCTGTCTTTTTGTTAATGCCACCGTCTCCAAACCAAACATCAGAGTGCGTCTCACTACCAACTAAACCTTCCCTTTCACTCTTGCTGCTGCGTTTGTGTCACAAAGCATCCCTCACTATCGTCTTTGCCTCTCTTGTGCAATGTCCATTAAGCATAAGATAGTAGTGTTACTATCTTATTTAGCCCGAGACACAGTAAAAAAGCTGCTGTGTTGTATTGTAGCAGTTGCCCAAACCCCCATGAGTCGTCCCCAGTAAGGACATGTGAAAATGCAGAGTTTCACACACACTTTTGTTTTTCACACTTCTTTATCCACACTCTTGTACTCTTTGTTCCTGGCTGCCACTCACTGCTGACTGCTGAGCTCACTGCTGAGGAGAGGATAATTAGTTACACCCAGCTGGTGCACCAAAACCAAAACCATACTGCGCACATTCATCTTGCACTGCTGGATTCCAGTATGCAGTGGATACCTGGCCATGGGAAGGTGTTTAGCTCAAACTTGCAGCATACACCTGGTGGTTGGGTCAGCTCGAGTGTGATTAGCATGTTTACGTCTGCCCAAATGAAACAGATCAAGGTAGAAAACAAGTTCACTTTATTCTGACTAAAGAGCTCAGGTGTAAAAACAGCCTCAGAGACGTACATTCAGAATACTTATATGTAAGTAAAGCTATTACAGTAGAGCTTCAGTAGGGAAAATTAATGACCTACTCCTTCTTTTTTTATTTGAATTCTATAATATTTTTTATATATTGTCTTTTTTTTTAAGATAATAAACGTGATTATACAGGTTTTTTTAAACCAAGCTCAATTTGTCTGATTTTTCTGGTCCAAATAAACAGATCTGACCAATCGGAAGACTGCATTTAGCAACAAGTGCACTCATAGCTCAAATCGCACACTGGTACCAAATATACTGTATTTTTCGGACCATAAGGCGCATTAAGCGAAACCAAACAGTCAGATAAGTCAAACTTTATTCAACTCATTCTTCTTGCTTCCTCCACTTCTGTACCATTGATTCATTAATGTTGAATTCTCTGCAGCTGCTCTGTTCCCATGTTGTTGCAGTATATTAATGACTAACCTCGTATTGTGGATGGACTATTGCAGTTGTTCTCCTGTACGTAGCACATCACTATATATACCAGCTAGCCCAACTTCAGTAACCCTACAAACGTCACTGCTGTTTAGTTTTCTGTCTTCATTTATGTTGGAAGTGATAGCAGAGCTGTACGTTTGAATTTTTCAGAAATCTCTCAGTCAGAACATGCTATATCATGTTTAGGTGGAAACTAGCGAGCTAACTTCCTGCTAACTCTGTTACATAGGGCTGGGCGATATGACCCAAAATTCATATCTCGATATTCTTTAGCTGGATGGCGATATAAGATATATATCTCGATATTTAACAAAAAGAGAGTTCTTAGTCAAAGCTGTGTCCCAGATGTCACACAGGCACTTTTATTAATATAGAGCATAGATGTACATAAAATTTACTCAAAAATAAATTATGAGCATTTATTAAATAATAATGCTCCATAAATAAAAGAAAACAATGTTGTTTTTGTGCATAACAAAAAGCTCACAATTGTGCAGTCAAAATGTAAACTCTGGCTACATTCACTCTGCAGGTCTTGATGCTCAATTCCGATTTTTTGATCAAATCCGATTTTTTTGTCAGCGTGTTCACACTACAAATAAAATGCGACAGCAAACGCGCTCTAGTGTGAACGCTCAAAGCGGCCCGCATGCGCAAAAGAAGACTTCACACACAACACGCTCTGTTTAGACCCAGAGCAAACAGTATTGTTTGACTGATGGCCCTTAATATAAAGACTTCGGACTTTACGTTTCCCAATTTTTGCTTTAAGTTATTTTGTTATTGACATAATAATGTAAATAACCTAATAATGATCCTTATTGCTGTTTTAGAGGAGCGGTGCTTCAAAGGATAGCTGCAGATTTCTGTCAGAATCTGCAGATTATACAGTACAAATAAAATGTTTGTACATTGTCTTCCCAACAGTTTCACTGATATCTACACTGGATGGCCAGGAAGCGTTCGCGATGTCTTCTCTGGCGCTTCTCTGGCGCTGATAATTGGCGTCTGTCTTGTGTCAGTGACGTAAAAGACGGATTTAATGCGACCTGACGGTTCACACAGCAGTCGCTTTCTAAAACATCGGATATGTATCGGATAGGGGTGCAACGATAAGCAAAATTCACGGTTCGGTTCGATACTTTGGTGTCACGGTTCGATATTTTTTCGATACAAAAAAATGTTCAAGCATTTTTAATTTGTCATTTATTAAAATTATAAATATATATTTTAACTCAAAAGTACAGTTTTTAAATTTAACCCTAACCCTTGTGCATGTTTTTTATTTTGACAGCGAATGCGCACCTGCGGACCACTTATGTGCAGCCCTGGTTATTTAGCTCGTCATATTGCAGCCACAGAAATTCTTTTGTCCATGAAACCATAAAGCTGCACTTTCTTTTTGCCTTATAGTCTGATTTGTCATAACTTCTCCGTTTTGTGGTAAGCTTTTCTTTGGCTGTCACTTCTTCACCCTGACCTGTCTTATTTGGCTCAGCAGAACTGAAATGCTTTTACACACGCACTCACATAAGCTCAGCGATTCTCTGCACGATCAACCTCTCACATGTTTAAGCGTGCTGCGGGAGATTTCACTTGTCATGTTTGCATAGTAAGCTAACGATTAATAAGACGATGTCAGAGGAATTGGTGCACAAATTATCATCACTCACAGATCAGTGCTGTCGCTCTCTATACACAGTTCGCACAATTGCAAAGTGAAAGCAAAAAAACAAGCGCAAATTCAAACGCGACTTCAATATGTCACATATTGACATAATTACCCAGCTACATTTCCGAAAGAATGCAAAAGCATTGACATATATTTTTCCTACAATAGCCCGACGGGCAGGGAAGAGATAGATTTTGGTAGCCCGACTGAAAAAATCGCTAGCTCCAGGACATCGGGCTAGCGATATTGCAAGCCCTGTATCTGATTGAGGAATCACTCATCTTTGTAAAAGAGAGTTTATTACAGAGAAATGGCTCTTTCCAAAATAAAAGCTATACTATCCGCTTCTTCTGGGCTATATTCTCAGCAGCATAAGGAGAATCATGTGCTAACAGTCTAAATGACTCGGCTAAAGTTAGTAGCATGCTTGCTTGTTTTTGTCTGCTTCCACTTGTCTTTGCACTAGGATGATGTCGGCGTAAATGTGCAGTCATATTCGTTGTGTTCCCACTAGTGCTTTCAGGTTAATCTCGTTGAAATTACCTTAACGCCACAACACGGCAAATCTCCGTTAACGAGCTACCGCCGATCGCTCCGTGCATGGGGCTAGACGGCCAACACGTTAACGAGCTAACTGCGCTAACACACTAGTTCACACCAATGTAATTGAGCATTGCGTGGCACATCCAACATACTGTTTTACTTTAGTCCATGACTCGCTTACCTTCAGGGTCATACGTCACATGAAAACCAAAATAATTCCAAACGCCAGATCTGAATGAGAGTGGGGGAGGTCCATGTTAAAAGGAGAGCTTAACTTCTGTCTCGCTAGCTTGCCCTGCGCTCTTCCTTCTGACTATGCTGTCTGTGTTGAGCGCTCAGTGGATCTGCGCTGGACAGTGCAGCCTAGGCGGAGTAGTCGAACACAGATTCACTGAGCGCTCAACACAGACAGCATCGTCAGAAGGAAAATTGATAAAATAAATTACAAATGTTGTATTGTTCGATACATATGCGTACCGAACCGAAAGCACT
Source organism: Astatotilapia calliptera (assembly GCF_964374335.1). Taxonomy (NCBI): domain Eukaryota; kingdom Metazoa; phylum Chordata; class Actinopteri; order Cichliformes; family Cichlidae; genus Astatotilapia; species Astatotilapia calliptera. The sequence continues at coordinate 2,976,657 of NC_137422.1, read as the reverse complement.
GTATCGAATGGTTCAATATCGATACGAATATCGTTGCACCCCTAGTATCGGATTCAGTACCACATACGAAAGTGACCCAGATCGGATTTGAAAATATCGGATTTGTGCCGTTCACACTGTCATACCATGATCGGATATGGGTCGCATAGGGTCAAAAAAATCGGATTTGATGCGCTTTCGCCTGCAGTGTGAACGTAGCCTAACAGACGCTGAGCATAGTAACAAAGACAGATTTCACAGCTGCTCTGTTCCCAACTTCTACTGTGTGACTGACAGCCTGGAGTTTGAAATCCTCTTCGTAACCACGTCTCTTAACAGGTGCCATTTATGGTCCTTATTCACAGTAAGGTAATATTACGTTGAAGCACAGTACGTATCATTCCGCGAGGCTCCTCGGTAGCCGTAATGCTCTGACAATCCATCAAGCGGTGCAGCACCGTAGCTTACCAAAGTCGTACTAAAACATTTTTTGACAGATTGCTGAGCGCTGTGTACCACATAAAATCAGTTCGCGGCCATCAAGCACAACCAGAATGCATACATAAGGCGCGCTGTCAACTTTTGAGAAAATGCAAGGATTTTAGGCTGTGCAGCGCCTCTGGGCTGTATGCCGTTAGCGTGGTTAGCGTGGTTAGCTCGTTAGCGTGGTTAGCTAGCTAACACATTGACAGCGTCCAGCCCCACGCACGGGTCGATGCGCAGTAACTCGTTAACGGAGATTTGCCGTGTCCATCTTGTCACTTCCTGCAGGTGAAGCCATGGGGGAGGAGGGGGAGTTGTGTTCAGTGAAGGAGGGGCGAGGCCGAGTAACGTTGCGTAAAGACAAAAGTGGACGAAAGAGAGGCAAACTTGAGGCTCCACAAGTATAGTTATAACGTAACATAGACTATATCTATATAAAAGATATTGTCACATCTTATATCTCGTATAAAAATATATCGATATTTTTTTTAAAACTCGATATATCACCCAGCTCTACTGTTACATTTAATAAATTCTGTTTTCATGGATGCCTGAATGTTAAACTTCATAGTTACACCTGGTAAAGCAGCAACGCTGATCATTTTATTAAAGATGAAAGAATTTAGACAGTTTTTAACTCTCAGTGATGCTGCAGTGTTCGTTTGACTTTGAGACCTGAAGCCGACGGAGTTTAGGACCCAGATTACTCCGCGAGGCTCCTGACTACGGTAGCCGTAATGCTCCGACAATCCATCAAGCAGTGCGGCTTTGTAGCTTACCGCAGTCGTACTAAAACATTTTTGACAGATTTTTGAGCGCCGTGTAGCACATAAAATCGGTTCGAGGTCAGTAAGCACAACCAGAATTCATACATAAGGCGCACTGTCGATTTTTAAGAAAATTAAAGGAGTTTAAGTGCACCTTGTGGAAATAGTAAAATGACACTATTGTACCTAAGACACACAAATAAACTCCGCTCTGGCTCACTGAACTGATTCTTCTGCCTCCTCAGATGTGTTCCCAGTTCTGCCCCACTGACATCCTGATATATGTATGAAAGCAATTGTAATACAGCTTCAACTGCTGGATCAAACCATGCAATTCTTCCTGTGAACTGGATGAACCACAATCTCTGTTTCTTCCTTTTCTCTAAATGTTTTTTGAGGAACTTTAGAACCAGCACATCATCACTTCATGTCAACTTAATTTTTGTTTCTTTTTTCTGAGGACGAATCTCTGCAAAACCGCAACAGTGTGTGTAGATTTGGATCCGTAAAATTTTGTGCTGTTTTTATGCATTGTGCTTAGTTTGTAATGTCCTTAAGTATAAGAATAACTTAATTGATCCAAGAGGGAAATTCATGTGTCTGTCATAGCTCACCTGCTATTTGTATGGGTATTAAAAAGCCTGATGGCTGTGGGTGCAAATTATTTTCTGTATCTCTGTGTTTAACAACAGTAGGAGAGGAGTTTTGCAGTACTGATGTTTTCTGTTCCATAAAGATGTTGTAAAGCGGGTGATCAGACTTATTCAGGATGGCTTCTAATGTCTTCAGGATGCATCTTTCCACCACCTACCCCAGCATGCCCAGCCTGGCTCCAATTACAGAGCCAGCCTTCCTCACTAGTTTGTCCAGTCCTCTTGTAGTCTTACTTCTGTTGCTGCATAAACAGCAGACCCCAGCATACAACAGCACATTTGTCACCATAGACTGATAGAACATCTGCAGCAAGTTACTCCAGATGTCAAGAGATCTTTGTTTCCTTAACAAAAGGAGGCAACGATCATCAAATATCATTTCCTTTGTCTTAGAGGTGTTCACTATGAGGTTGGTTTTGTGACTCCAGTCGCTGAAGGCTTTTACAAGATCCCTATATTCAGATTCCTGTCCATTTCTGATGCACGCCACAATGGCAGGGTCAGCCAAGTATTTCTGGATTTGGCAGGACTTGTATTTGTATTTGAGTTGTATTTGAAGTCTGCTGTAAACAATGTGAAAAGGAACACCCAGGACAGTCCCTCGTCAAGCCCCCATGCTGCTCATTCATGTCCCAGAGACACAGTTACCCAAACTGACAAACTGTGGCCTTTCTCTTAGGTAGTCTGTAATCCAGAAAACAGAGAAGGAATCTACTCGCATCTCTGTGAGCTTGTCTTTTCGGTTGGATGGTATTGAAAGGACTTTAAAAATCAAAGAACATAACTCTCACATGAGCGCCAGATTGCTCCAGATGAGCTAGGGCTCTGTTTGCATGCAAACTGCAGAGGAAGTTTGTCTTTGATCTCAAGTCTCAGTCGGTGAAGAATCAGCCAAGTTTTTCATGATATGCGATGTGAAGGCCACGGGTCTATAGTCGTTCAGTTCGGGTGGACGCTTTATTTTTGGTACCAGCACAGTACGGGATGTTTTCCACAATGTCGGCACCTGCCCCAGTGGTAGGGCTTTCGTCGCTTTGGCTCTCGACGAAGGCCGTCGCACTTTTCTCCTCTCCCTTCCCTTATCTTCCCTGCTTAGCTTCTGTGTCCTTGTCTAGTCTCATCTATTTTCTACTCTTGCCCTGGAACACTCTCTCACAGTCTGTTCTCTAAAACCTAAAAGAGGAATTATGGATTTGATCAACTGGTCCTTGAATGCAATTGACACCCTCTTCTCAACGAGAAGCCTGGGCTCGGGTGAGCCTGAGTGTCCTGGAGGGACGTTCCCTGCTGGATACACGATGGGTGGGTGGCATAACTGGAGGGTCGTGTGCCTGGCGGGACTGTCGATCGAGGACATTGAAGATATCTACCTTTTCGGAACCATGATAACAGGGTTCTTGCTGATCGGAGCTGGCTTGGCCCTGGCTAATCGAAGATTAAAGAAAGCGGAATCGGCTGTTCAAAACACCACAAGGCTGCCCGTTGGGATTGAAACGATGGGACGAGTCGTGAGTTCTCAAAATGGGCTCATTGAGCGCAGCACGGATAAGATCTTGGAGAAGCTTACGGCTGCCGTGAACACTCAGACTAAGACTTCTGAGCGAAAATTGGATAACATCTTGGAGAAACTCACAGCGGTCGTGAGTTCTCAGAATTTGCTCTTTGAGCGCAAGAATGATAACATCATGGAGTGTAAGATGGATAACATCTTGGAGAAGCTCACGGCTGTCCAACGGGAGATTGAGAGACCAGTGTCGGACTGCTAGAACAGCTTTGAAATTTACATGAGTTGTTCGCACTAAAGTAAAAACCACCATCATTTCATGCGGCTACCATTTTGGTGCCAGCTGTGGTCTCAAGGCTGGAGCTGAACATAACAAATTCTCACCCTAATAACAGACTGTGTTTAGACTGTTCCCCCCATTCCATGCAAGGCTACCTGGGTCTGCTGGAAGACTGTTTACTTAGCCTGGCAGGGCGAAGGACACTATCAGCTAACTCAGGACACACACACGCATACACATACACTGATACACACTCATCCCCCTCCCTTTTCAAACGCCTTCGATGCTTGTTCCCTCCCGGGACAGATGGCGGGTCGACTGGACCAGCACAGACATGCTGCAGGACCGGATGCGCTGTCTACACCGGCTCTCTCTTACCCTTACCCGCCCCTGTTGCTTGTCTTGTGTTTCTGTAGTGTATTGACAGTCATGTGCTTTTTGTGCCCGGGAGCAGGTTTACTTTATGTAAACAGGATTAGATCGCGGCCACGCAGGTATGTCCGCTTCATTTATACGAAAGCAACAGCGATATTCCACCACTGTTCCACCATAAATAAATATTATCAATGTAACTAAAGATAATGCAGCACCTGATCCTTTTATTGATGTCACACAGATACATACAGGTCATTTCCTAAAAAAGGGAAATGAACTATTAACATTCTATTACATGTGATTATTACAGATGTAATTCATATTTCAGAGTAGTAATTGTAAATTACTTCGTGTAATCAAGATGAGAGACCACGGCTATAAAAGCGAAGGTGGATTTGGGAAGTCTGTCGCAGCCATGTCCTGTCCGTATACGGGACCAACCCATTGCAGAAGGTGCAAGATTGATAAGGAGAGTCCTCAGAATTCAGCGTATATTGCGGGACAGACAGGATCCTTTAGCTCAGCGCGACAGTGTGCTCATAGAGAGATATCGATATTCCCGTGAGGGTATTATTCACTTAACCAACTTGTTGACGAGGGGGTGCAGGACCACCACCTGTCTTTTTGTGCTCTGCCCTTTTCTTGGTTGCTGTTATGAACAAACTAACAGAGTATTACAGGCCAGTATTACCTTGCCAAGAGACGAAAAGCAATCTAAGAGATAAATATTACCATTCTGTAGAATACTCCTGTATTCCACTTTTACTTGTTCCCATGTTCTTGTGGGTCCTGTTGTGGCTCTAATGTGAAAGGGGATATAATATAACATATTATAATATAATATAATGCCATATGATATTGGACAATATAGTGTCATATGATAGATCTACCCTACCGCCTACTGGTGTTGGCCAGAGGGGCCGATGGCGCGATATGGCAGCCTGGCTACAACCGTAGCTGCCTCCACCAGTGTGTGAATGTGGGAGTGAATGAATAGTGGTATCGTACAGCGCTTTGGGTGCCTTGGAAAGCGCTATATAAACCGAATCCATTATTATTATTATTATTATTAAATTACCTACGAGTTTGATTTGTCAGCAACTTTCTGCCAGCCCTCTCTCCTTGCTTTTGCAGCCTTTGCAGTGTTCTCTTGCGTTTTAATTAAACTCTGAAACTCCTGAAATCCCGCACTCATGAGTTCTTGCTCTGCTGCCGAAAAATACCGAGCCGAGCGCACTCCTTCGACATTTTCGCCGACCAATCAGCGGGTTGCCGATCAATGTTTCTACTATCGATGCGTAGCCCCTTTTACGACACCCAGTGATGTCACATTACTGCGTCCAGCTGTACTAATCGTCAACAACAGGTGTGTTCGGGGAACCGGATTAGCGAGCTCACGGTTAGCGCGATGGTTTGGTCTTGGATGTTTCATTTGATCTTGGATGTAGTAAGCGACGTACGAAGCACAGGGCCCAGGGAAAGAAGCTATCCCTGAATCTGTTTGTCCTGGTTTTATGTGACCTGTACCGTCGGCCTGACGGTAATAGTTCAAACAGTTGGTTGCTGGGGTGAGAGTAGTCCTTGATGATATTGCCAGCTCTGCTGAGGTACCGAGAGTTTGCAGTGACCTCCAGGCTGGGCAGAGAGCAGCCAGTGATCTTCTGGGCTGTGTTGATGACCCTCTGCAGTACTTTCCTGTCCGCAGCTGAGCACCCTGCATACCATGTTGTTATGCCGTACGTTAGGATGCTCTCTATGGTGGCTCTGTAAAATGTCACCAGCAGCCTCTCCTCCAGGTTGTTCCTCCTGAGCACTCTCAGAAAGTGGAGACGCTGCTGGGCCTTTTTAACCACCGCCGTAGTATTTGCAGTCCAGGAGAGGTCATCAGAGATCTGCACGCCCAGAAACCTCATGGAGTGTACCCTCTCCACACAGTTCCCGTGAATGTAAAGTGGGGCCGGGTCTGCTCTGCCCTTCCTGAAGTCCAAGATAAGTTCTTTAGTTTTCGTGGTGTTCAGTTGGAGGTTGTTAACTGAACACCACTCAGTCAGTTTGTTGACCTCATCTCTGTAGTCCGACTCATCCCCCCTTGAGATGAGTCCAACCACTGTGGTGTCATCCGCGAACTTTATGATGGTGTTTGAGAGATGGGTAGGGGAGCAGTCTGATCTGAGGAGTTTGGAGGCTCAGTTGACATCTTGGGGTGTTTGTGATATGATTGTGTTTAGTTGTTAGGTATACATCAAAGTATCATCAGTGTGATTTTACAGATACAGTGAAATAGGTAGTGTAAAAATGCTAACATAACTTATCACTATTTAATCAACATTTCAAAATCAGACAAGATATATTTGCATATTTTACAAAGTTTTGAACACTTTTAGCATAGTAGAGTTACTATTGCTGCTTTTGCTTATAGTTTAATGTTCAGTGAGAGAAATCTAGTCGGTTTTGTGCTTGAACAAGTGCATAAAAGTCAGGTTCACTATCCAATTATTCTCTTCCACTTAACCTTATCAGGATCACCTACTCCAGCTACCATAGGGCAAGAGCTGGGGAACACCCTGGCACAGTGCTAACACAGAGAAACAGATAACAACCCCACCGCCATGCTGCCCCATGGCTCGGTGTCTTAGGTGGAAATAAAAAGGTCAAAATCCATCACTGGGAATGTTTACTAACATATAAAGCTAGCCATCTTCTGGGCATCTCTCTTGATGTATGGAACGTTCTCCTCTTTAAGAGAAGAATGAAAATCCAGCACTGATACCGACTTAAAGTGCTCGATAACAAATTGCAACAAACTGTGATTCAGTACTCTTGCCCTGATGGAGTTAGCGGTTTTGGTATAATAATACAATCCACTTTAAAAGTCCAACTTTTTTGTACAGCCACCATCACAGCTGTGTCACAGACATCACAGCTTTCCTCCAAGAACAAAAAGTCCAAATTGTTTCTTTGTTTTTAATTGAAGCTTCAGATTTCTCACTGTGTCCTTGAGCCATTATTATATGAGCTGATGTTTATGACGTATACATGGAGAAACATAGAGGGCAGCAGCCAGGCTCCTTTATGAATATTGCAGCCATGAAGATTTTGTTGATTCCTTCAGCTGCTTATTTTGAAAATTGTTAATCAATTTCCTGGTTTCATTGTCTTTTATTTGGACGTACAGAGGTGTAAGAAGTCTGTTCTCTTGTCTGTCACTGTTATGTAGAAGGAGATTGTACAACTCTGGCCTGTACGTTGCTGTGAAATAAAGTATTTGTCCTTTCCTGAATGTTTCAGATCATCCAACTAGCTTTAATTTACATTAAAAATAACCCCTGTGAATACAGAATGATTATTTAATTCATTAAGGTCAGTTTTCATGATTCAGCAATAAGAAAGAGATTTTGGCAAAAATTGGCAAGATGTCAAAAGCATCTTGATCATCACCGAGACTTTTGGGGAAATTATCTGTGACAAAAGTCCCCGAGACAAAATGTAAACTTTTTGGAGGTTTTGGACGAGCTACGTCCAGATGAACAGAATCAACCTTTTGGGATTTACTTACCTGGATGATTGAGCATGCATCAAGACACTTTGATTAAGGCTAAGTGTAAACAGAATTGTATGCAGCCCGTGGGTGAACCCTGGGTAATTACCAGGATTTGTATCTTGTTTTCTCATGACAAGCGTTTATCCACAAAGCTCAATATTTTGCTTTCAACAGAATTTTGTTCCAAAGGTGTTTGAGTGGTTTTTGTAATTATGTGATCTTTGCAGATTCCAAATCCTAAAGCAAAGTAGCAACATTCCTAAATTTCCTTCATTTAGACAGCTTCTCGGTTTGCAGACTAACACAACATTTTTCAGCTCCATGCGTCTCAAAGCTGCTTTTATAATTCTATGAAAGTTTTTGTGATCGAGGAATGGTTCACACCAGCCGGTCTTTCAACAGGTTTTGACAACGGCACAAGTTTGTTTTTCATGCACTTTGCAGGTTTTAATTTAGAACATTATATACACGTTTCTATGATATTGTGAAGAAGAATTACAAGGATTTAATATGTTTCAAAATCTTTTAATGGCAAATAAATAAATTAGTTTTGGCCACAGCTGTAGAGAAGATCAGTGCTGGTCAGTCACTGAACTTTGTAGATCTTCATTTATACATTTATGTCCTTAGACAGAACATCTGACTCAAACTAGCTCATGGCACAGTTGTTAGCACAGAGACTCACTCGCTTTAACTGCTTGAAATATGTCTACACAGTGTGTTCAATAAAAATACATTTTAGTAACGTTTTAAATCAAACTAGTGGATGTGGTGGCTGGAGAGACAGTTTACCAGTCTGGTTGGTTTCCAGTAGAAAATGATGGTTTGCACTGTGAAGCCATACTTGCACTTTTCACAGTTTCTTTTGTATTGAATTTTGCATCTTCAGATTTAAATGAGCAGCAGTTTTCTCCCACACAAAACTGAGGTGTCGGTCCAGTGTTTACATGTTTGTGCTGTTCATAAATACGCAGTTAATAACATGAGCAAAGATGCAGGATAAGAAAACTTTTGGTTTGTTTGTGGCAGGTGAACCAGGAGAATGTGGTGAAGGTGGGCCATCGACAGGTGGTCAACATGATCCGCCAGGGAGGCAACCGGCTCCTGATTAAGGTGGTGACAGTGAGCCGGAATCTGGACCCCGAGGACACAGCACGCAAAAAAGGTACAGAGACTGAAAATGGCTGCCAGTCGTGTTTAGACATGGATTCGAGAATATAATCGTCATGAGGTGCTTCAGCTGAGGAGCAGCAGAGCACAGCTGTAGCATACAGCCTGCTGTAGTACAGTGCTGTGTGAACCTGATCACAGATGTACCTCCTGTATTAAAATATTAAAGTGACACACTGACTGATGATTTAGTTCACTATTATCTGTATAGCTAGAAGAAATCTCAGCGCACTATGTGTTGTAAAGCAAATCCTCTTTAATAGCCAAACGTCCATCCATTTGCTCCCACTTTTCCAATTCAGGGTCCCGGGAGGAGCTGGAGCCTATCCCAGCTGTCACAGGGCATGAGGCAGGGTGCACACATATAGAGACAGACCGGTCACGCTCAGATTCATGCCTACTATAAATTTATAATCACCAGTTAGCTAATGTGTTTGGACTGTGAGAGGAAGCTGGAGAGACATGGTGAAAACATGAAAACTCCAAGCAGGATCTCCTTGATGTGAGGTCACAGTGCTAGAGACCAACAGAGGTCAGCTAGAGGTCAACAGGAAGAGACCTCCAACAAAGCCATTATCAGGGAGGTCATCTACTGAAACTGGTTGGGGGGGAAAGAAGGACTGTGTAATAATACCCCTCAAAGACCATGAGAAACCGGACCAACTCTGTGCTTAGGATACAAACAGCAAACACGAGAGGTCAGACCAGGTGGTTTTAATACAAACTAGACAAAATCTACACATGGAAATAAGCAAACCTTTAAATGTTTGTCAAAAATCTCTGATCAGAATATTGCTTTTGTCTCTGTGTTTTTCTGATACTCTATTATATTTTCCTATCATCAGAAAATATTTCTGATTTGATCCTTTTCCCTCAGTGAAATTTGACTGATCGATTAAAGATTTACCTGAAAAGGTGTGACGCCTCCAGATCACTGCAGATGACCTGCCTGCTTTTGGTCACATGTCTGTTTCTCTCTGCTCAGCTCCTCCACCTCCAAAGAGAGCCCCCACCACAGCCCTGTCAATGCGCTCAAAGTCGATGACGTCTGAACTCGAGGAACTCGGTAAGAGCTGCAGTTTTGACTCTGGTAACTCACAATGGCAAATGGGAGCAAGTGTCTCACAGAAGATCTTTTTTGTACCTCTTTCTCATGGTTGGTTAATCTCTCAATAGTGGATAAAGGTAAGCAGATAATGCTGTATAACCTTCTGCCATCCATTATGCCCAACTTCATATTCATTTGCTCACAGTGGCTGATTGAGGCTTTCGTTCAGACTAATGCAATATGCGTTTCCATCATCTGGTCACTTTAGTTTGCCTTAAAGAAGAAAATAGAAGAAAAACGCTTTTCCTCCCTCATCTCCTCTCCTCCGTTGCATGAAGTGCTCTTGCTTCTGGATGCCCACACTCATCCACACTCATGACTTGTTGCTTCTGCTGCAAAGAGCAAACGAGTAAAAAGAGTATTAGTGTGACTGTATCGTCTTCGTCTTTCTGTTTGTCCGTGTGTACGATGTAGTGCTGGGCGATATGAAGATATATATTGTGTGGACAATAGAAAAGTGTCTATTGTGCCTTTCTATCGTTTCTAACCTAATTTTATAAATTATTACATAAAATATATCATTAACCCTTTAAAGCCGGTCGGAGCAGCACGCTCCGTTTTGCGTAAATCCCTGTAAAACCGGAACCGCGTAAGCTAGCGCAATAATTTTTTTTGCATATGAAACCGGAGGAGTTGTACTTACATCTGATGCCATCAGCTTGTCCTCGGTCACGGTTTCCTTCCACATATGGCTTTGCAAAAATTGCATAAAAAGCACTTGCAGCAACAAAAACATAATATTCCAGAAACAGGCTTTGCCGATCCGATCAGTTGTTCATAACACTTCCTACGTTGGAATAGACGTCAGCGCGAACTATCACATGTCCGCCATTAACTGGCCAGAACCGGAAGTGACGTCATTTTCACAGAAAATGTTTTTTATTTACCTTTAGGGCCTTATAAGCCTATGCTGGAGTTTTTTTTAAAGTCATGTTTGACTTTATGCTTTTCTGTATCGCTTATAACTCAAATTACGCTGTTGGAAATAGTTTATTTTGATGCACATGCTGGGTTTTTTTTGCAAATTTGCACTATAATATTTATTTTCATTTTCCCTGCAGTATATAAAAATTAGTGTATCTCAAAAATAAAACTATGAAGACACTCAAAATAAATTTCCTGTGGTGGGAAACTATTTTGTGCAACTTTTTTGTATTTGCAGTTTTGAGGGATAAGCCTCTTAAATTTCTCTAACTAGAAATATATGTAAAGAAAACCCCAAAAACAATTTTCAATTTTTTTTTGCACTTTTTTGCAATTTATGTAGTTACTATGGACTTAATGCATACATATTATTAAAATTTGGGCTATAATGGTTGTATTGATGTATAGCAACTGGAAATGCTCCCACAAATGGCACTACAGCATGTAAAAATATAAAGATAAGTTCTGGCAGACTTGGTTCTATGGTAGGTCTTAAAGGGTTAAATAGCCTGTGGCAAATATATTAGTGTTGTCTTCTCACTATACATACTCTTAACTTTATGCAAGAAGAAATAAAGTATAAAAAATTATATTTTTCACAAAGAAACTCCCTCTTGTGGTTTTGCGACATGGTGCTGCTTTACGTGCACCCGGATTTGCAACATGCTTTAAGGTAACTCAAAACGATGGACGAGCGACAGGTTGCAGTTTCATGCCCGGACATGCAACAGCAGACACAGCTACACAAGCAGCCCAAGAAGAAGCACTTTTACCGAAAAGAGGGGGTACGTCTGTGATTTGGTTACATTTTGAGTTCAACAGCACCAACACAGAGCAGAAGACGCCCATTTGCAAGCTATGCTATAAAATTGTTCCTGCACTCAATGGCAACACAACAAATCTCTTCTATCACCTACAGAAGGTCCACGAAAAAGAATACTCAAGATCAGAAAATCCAAGCTAAACCAAGTTGTGGAACGACGGGAGCAAGTTGGGAAAAGAAAAACTATACCAGCTGAAGATACAGCAGTCTTTCGCACAAGGCACGCCGTATGAGAAAACGTCCCAGCGCCATAAACAAATCACAGGAGCCGTCTCGCATTTATAAATGCAAGACGGCATTTATACATTTCTAAAGGCATGGCCCCTGTTTATGTAGCTGAGAAGGACAGCTTTCGTGACCTCGTCAAAGTCCTTGATCAGAGGTATGTTATGCCCGGTCCTAAGCACTTCAGTAAAGTCGAGTTGCCAAAGTAGAGAAGGATGTTTGCAGTATCGTGCATTATGCCTTGACGACTGACATATGGACGAGCAGAGATACGCAGCCCTACATGAGCGTAACCATCCATGTCATTAACAAAGACCTCTGCGCTCGTTTACAGACTGCGTACTTTCCAGATGACCACAGGTCAGGTGGTATATCGTGATATATATCGTTATCGTGATATAAAATAATTCATATCGTGATAAATATTTTTTCCATATCGCCCAGCACTAGTACGATGTACATTTTAGAGGTGTTTTGTGTTGTCCTGACGCCTCATGACAGAGTTAGAGTTTCTGAGATGATGCGTTCAAAGGAGACACAGGCCTGAAAGGAGGGCAGCCATGAAATGTGAAAGGAGCATTAGAAGAGGACAAACAATCAATTTATGAGTGCTCACACGCATAAATGTCCTACCTTTCCCAGGTGAAGAAAGGTTTTTGGATGTTTGATTTTTACCTGATGTTAAAGTTGTAACCCTTCTTATTATAGTCTGAGGTGATGACACCTGTCGTTACCGTGATGACACAAATCATTGTTGAGCTGATCCTTTGGTAGACAAACAACAAACAGCAGCAGGTGGATCTCTTTCCACTGTAGCCAAAGGTTTTTAAACAGAATTTAGGAAGTAATAACTTGTGACTGATGTCACGCTGAACTTGGTTTGCTTGCAGAGGACGTGGATACATGCAGTTTGTTGCATGTGGTTTTTTAAAGCTTGCTGTGGTTGCTGCTAGCTGCTCGATTCTAACTGATCTGCTGGCAAACCCAAACTTACTTTGACTTGTTAGGCAGACACATGTTAAAGGAGACCTGTTAGAACTTTTAACCTTTTTTTTAATCTTTGGACTAAAGCAGCATCGCACATGGTCCAAAATAATTGTTATTTGTCTTACACTTGGTCTATGTGCAGCTCATCAGACAGATATCATGGCAAAATGTGCAGTAGACACACATGTCCACTGTGTCCGTGCAGAAGTTGCTCTAAGCTGCAGTAACAGCACGGGGGGGATATTTTATTTGTGTTTAAACAGGCATAACTAACACATTTACATATAAATTTGTGCTGTCAGCGTTAATCTAGTTAAAAAGATGTTAACGGCATAACTGCATTAACGCAGCAAATCTCCGTTAGCAAGTTACCGCGGATCGCCCCTCGCGTGGGGCTGGACGTGGCGCTGGCCGCGCTGACGCCATGCAGCCCCACGCACAGGGCGATCTACGGTAACTCGTTAACAGAGATTTGCCTCGTTAATGCAGTTATGGCGTTAACGTCTTTTTAATTAGATTAACGCTGACAGCACTAATGTAAATACACATTAGCTGCCTAGCTTCATCGTTTCAGCCAATTACGAACCTTAGAATCTACTTCATACATTTTTTACTCACTGCTGACTTCTTGACTTCAAATGTATAATGCATTTGCATGTGTGCATGCATGAGTGTCCATTTCACATTTTGGAGAGGCACAGTGTGAAATGGACACTGTGGAATACACGTTTTGCTGTGATGCTGGGTTGCATCAGTTTATTTATTCTTAATGAAGTCGTTTTTTTGCTCCCACCTCCCACTCACCAAACACTCTTCTGATTGGCTACCACATGCAAATAAAAAAACTATATATACAGATATATAGTTGACTGCATTTAAACTGAATATGATCACACCATCATGTCATCATATCCAGGAAGTTGTTTCCATAATTTCCTAATAATAATTTCAGTTTCTCTTGGCCAGATGATAGGACAGTTTTCTTCTTTATCTCAGACTGTTTTAAACGAGCTTGGGCCCACATCCTGAAAAAGCATGCTATCCCTATGCTATCCCTCCCATGTTTACCTTAAAAACCTCAGCCAAATTCTAGATTAAGATTTAGGAGCTGATTAGGGTTTGTTTTTTAAGCGGCGAGAACACACTGGCTGCTTTAAAGTAATCTGGAATGCAGCCTGATGAAGGAGAATTATTTATGACAGGGAGAAGCTGGGGGAGATGACAGGCAAAACCTCTTTCATGAAGTTAGGAGGAACAATGTCAGTTGGCCATGTGACTATATCACTATATCTTTTGTAGGAATTAGCTTAAATTTGGAGCACAGAACTGGGTCAGACATTTGGAAAAGGAACTGTGACCTGATACAGCGGTCCCCAACCTTTTTGCGCCACAGACCGGTTTAAATGTCAGATAATATCTTTAAGGTGTCGCGGATAAATACGACAAAATAAAATGATACGAGCAAGACAAAAACTGTGGTGTTTTGAAAATATAATAATAAACGTGAATTCACTGTGTAATTGTGTAACTTTATTAGCAGCGTCCTCCTGAAATGCGCCAACAACACTGAGAGTAACATCCTCCTCTCTGCCCCTTTATGCTCTCTGGTCGCTATGGTAACACGTAAATATTTCTTTCAAAATAAGACGCACAACTACAACACGAGAAGAGACCCAGGGAAACCCAGTTAACGATAAAAACCCTGAAAACCATCAATTTCACACCCGAGCCTCAGCTCTCGCAGCCCGGCACCAAACGGACTCACGGTACCAGTCGGAGGCCCGGGGGTCGGGGACCGCTGCCAGAAAAGACATTCAGAAGATATTAGAGAAAGACGACTGAGTAGCATTTAGTTAATAGTACTGAACAGGATCCTTGAATTGTGCTTATTATTGTTAATCAAACGACCAAAATAAGAAGTTCTCACATCTTTCATGAGCCGCCCTCATCACAGGGCTTTGGGACGAGGGCAGCTTTTCATGTCTCCGGGGAAAAGCGTTGAGTCTGTGTATATGCTCTGAAGACTCTTTTTTTGTCATCCTTTAAGCCACTCTAAGGAAAAAGAAAGGTGGTAAGTTACAGCGGGCATGCTTTCAGTCTGATCTAGTATCTCCAGTGATTGATTTCTGTCCCGTATTTCCCACACAGTCCACCCCACTGTGATTAACTAACACTGTTGTATTTAGTGATTCCTTTTCTGACTCGCTCCATTTCGACCGAATTAAACCAAATGGAGCTACGCCCATAGTGCATTTGCATGATTTACAAAGTGTTTTGATTGCAGCTGTTTCTGTCTTCTAAATGTTGTTAGTGCATGGTTAAATGTCGTAGTAATCACAGGCTATAGATTCTTCTTGCTGAGCATTCCCAGGGTTTGCTTTTGATTAAAGGGGCATGTCACCTCACAGTGCTTCTTTGCAGGCAGACCCACAAACCTAATTTGCAACACTATCAGCAGTAAGCATACACTGTTTACTTTCTAGAATCTTTTTACGCTTTAAACACAAAAATATACATAGTGGCAGAGGCTTAATGAGGAATTACAAATGAGTGTGAGTCAGTGTTTTTTCACTATACCTGACCTTTAAAGTTTCATGTTTCTCTTCTTCATGTGTGCATTTTTCTGTAAGCTACTTATGTGTGTTAGTGTGTGTGTTCGTGTGAGGAGGAGGTTTATTCTAGGAAATGTTTCACTCACACATAGGTTTCCAGGGCAACCGTGTTGCATGTTGTTTGATAGGTTGTAGCTGCGATCCAACTGGGAGACAGATCAGAGAGAGAGTGAAAAGGAATGTGCGTCTTTCTGCTATTTCTGTGTGTTTGTGTGGTTTTTACCTCTAACCGTAGTTAAGGTCATTGATGCTCCTTTCCTCCCCTTTCCTCTCCTCTGTGTATAGATGCGCAGAAGAAGAGGATTGTTTTCCAAGTCACTCTAAGTAATCACTCCGCTGACGCATGGAAGCTTTGTACATCCTAGACAGTTGTAGGCAGGTGACACAGTAAGAGGAGAGATCAGGGCTAGCATGTAGCTTCTCTGAGCAAAACCCTTTAGCTGGACTCTATTTGATGGCATCATCACACACCAGAGGGAAGTTCAGGTTTGCCAAATTTGCCATTGATAGCTTTCTCGTGTTGCAGGCAGAGTAAAAAAATAAGATAAAAAAACAATAAAAACACAGAGAAAGGTAATGGCAAGCTTGGCAGGCTTTCACATCCATTGCTCATTTTACATTTAACGAGGGAACGACCCTGAGAGCTGGATGATGCTGCTGAGTCGGCTGTTTGGAAAGAGCTTGCACGGCTTCCAAGGCTGGACATGCCAGGCGCATTTCATCAAAGTTGCCCTCTCTCCCCTTCCCCTTGCTCCTCCTCCCTCATACCCCCACACCCACAAAAAAAAGAGTTTCAACTGTTTTTGGTTTCAGTTTCATTCACAATTCGGTGTGGAAACACAAGGAAGGGTCACTGTAAATGACTGAATGAGTAGCTTGCATTTGACCCATCAGATCTGAAACTAAGGCTTTGCAAGTTCACTCCTGCCCCTTGTCACGTTTTTCAGTGCTTACATATTATGACTTGGTTTGCTTTGCAGACAAAGTAGAAGAGATGACCCATGCCCAGAAGACATCACCTGTTGACATGAAGATAGCCACAATTAAACCACGCCCATCCAGTCGCTGCTTGGTTACGCCAACTGATATGAATGTAAGCATAAGCAAACTCACTTTATGGTGATCATTGTTTCAGATCGCTGTTACTGTAAATTAGATTGTTCAGTATCAGGTTGTGTGGCTGTACCCTGTGCTGCTTCCCCAGACTGGATGCCATGATGAAAAACTGTTTGTCCTTTTAGAGCTCCTGTAGTAAAAGCTTCAGGGCTAATGCTGATGTTTAGCAGCCGATTTAAGGTTAGGGTTAAGTTTACGTGTAAGAAAATATTATAAAAGTAGAGCTGATCTTAAAGTGCATGTAAGAGAATTCATTTGAAAGATAACATCTTCCCGTTTCTGAAAGTTTGCTTTATTTAAAACACCTGAAATCAGTAGCTAGTGTCAAAACAGAAAAATTGTCCTCCTATTTGCAAGTAGCAGTCAACACAGCCAGTGGCAGGTGATGCCTGGACCTGGCCGATATGTTATGTATCCTAATGTGTGAATTCCTGTAAGCAAATGCTGTTATTGTTATTTAGAGATCTAATGAAACAATTATATATTCCTAGTTATATTAATAATTTACAATTGACTTTTCAGTCCTTGTATCATGACCGCCAAGGAGTAGCTGTGGTGCCACCCACTGTGCCAGGAGCCTTCCTGGGGATACCTGAGAAGGGCACTATGAAAAAGCAAAAGTCCATAGGTATGATGTATATACAGTAAAAAATATGTGTGTGAGTGTCCAGTAACCTGTGCTTTTAGCTTGTCATAATATTTTATTAATGCTCTGAGGACTTGCTCTTTGTGGTCTAGCAATATTAAAGCTAATTATAGATAAATTAGAGTGAGCCAGTCAGCAAAGTGTGCTTTCAGGCGATAATATTGGAGGTCATTAAGCATGTGCTCAAACCTCATTCTCACTCCCGAACTAGAGGGATGTCATACATGCTAATGTTGGTTTCAGGTTTTTTGACTTGCAGTGCCATCAGAATTACCACGAAATTATCTTCTTTATCTTCTTTTTGCACAGTAATCCATTCAGGGCTCTATCTACAAACTGCATAGCCATACTCTTCTCTACACTCTCTGAAAATTAAGGACCTTATTGTCCCTTTAACCCTTTCATGCATGAATTATGACAACCTCAAACAGGATTTTGTATTTGAACTTCATTTTTTTAAACATGTACTTTTCCACTACATTGGACACTGATGTGCATGGAGCAGCACATCAGTGTCCAATGTAGTGGTTTATGTGCAAGTATACCATCAATACTGTAACAATTACAAGAAAACATGGACAAACTAATTTAAAAATTATTATTTTTTATTATAATTTAAAAAATAAATTTTTTTTTTTTTACAATTTTATAAATTATAAAAATTAGGGCTGTCAGCATTAACACAGCGTTAAAGCATTCATCGCGATTAAGGCGATTAAATTTTTTTAATGCGCTCGACCCATCTGGAGCGCAGAATGAACAAGCTCTGGACAAACTGCCCCAAATGCGTTGGCAGAGACATTTCAGGGATTTTGACTCCGTCTGCGCTCCAGATGGGTTAATTATTAATCACGTTAGTCGTGATGACGGCGCGTTAACGCTGACAGCACTAAAAAAAAGTCGATATATTCGTCCAATCGCCCAACCCTAGTGACCACTGAAAGGGTTAACGTGAAAAGGTTAACGGTATAGAGATTTGTCACGAGGCTGCATCCTCAAGGGTACTCAATGGTACTACTCGGTGGGTGCTTTGTGGTTTGTACCTACAGAGTAGACTCTTAAAACTCTGGTGCAAATTTTATATCTTAATGTAAAAGTTAAAACTGGATACTGGACTAGACATAGATTTTACCCACATAGACCTTTATTTCTGGTATTATATGTTAGCAAAAACAGGAAATTGATGTGAATTTTTGAGCTAATTTGAGCCATCAGCTCCTCTGGGTGGCTGAGGCTCAGCAGGTAGGGCAGGTCTTCTACTAATTGGAAGGTCAGTGGTTCACTTCCTGGGTCCTCCAGTCTGCGTGTACTCATGCAAGCTATTGAATGCTGGTTTGCACCCAATGCATTCATCAGAGTGTGAGTGTTTTGCGACCGTTAGACAGCGGGCTAAGGTATAGAAAAAGGTGCTTGTGTGCTTGGTGAATGAGTCTTGTACTGAAAACGTGCTTTGAGTGTTCAGCGTGGAAAAGGCCTGGATAAGTAGCAGGCCATTTGCCCTTATTTCTGTAATAACAGCTACATAACTTCTGTCCTGATTTCCAGATTGAACATTTCAATTGGTGAGAATATTCCTACTTACTGTCGAAACAGCAGTTACATTTCACATCTATCTGGCCTCTCACAAATTTCAGGAACCTTTCCTGCATATATAAATAAATCCAGAGAGAGCTAAAGAAGGCATTTCTTTTGGAACTAGGGGGCCAAGCAGGAAGTGAAACAAAGGGATGTTTCCCCTAGGTCCTGAGATAATTATTCCTTCTGCTCCATTTCTTCAAGGTACATCGGAGGATGAGAAACAGGGATTCCTCACACCTCCCCTACTCAAGTTCTCACGCAGTCTCTCTATGCCTGACACCTCAGAGGACATCCCTCCTCCCCCAGCCATTTCACCCCCTTCACCACCTGCCTACAACTCAGCTGCTGGACCTACACCCAAGAGCTATGGCACAACACGACCAAGCTTTACCCAAAACTCGCCCAATGCAGTGACGACCATAAGCCGGACCACCGACGTCGGTACGTTGAGGCGTGGCTATTTCCGTCAGAGCTCTGAGCACTTTGAGAGCACACGAACTCGGGGGCGTACGCCAGTGCCTGAGAACCCGTATTCAGAGGTGGGCAATAGGACGCTGTATGTGCCAGCAAAACCAGCCCGAAGGAAGGGTATGTTAGTAAAGCAGTCTAACGTGGAAGACAGCCCAGAGAAGACGTGTCACATGCCAACAAGTCCATCAGGCCCAGTTTCCATGCCTACTACGCCTGTAGAAAGAACATGCTCCTCTATCCCTATTCCCACCATCATTGTAAAGGAGCCATCCACTAGCAGCAGTGGCAAGAGCAGCCAGGGTAGCAGCATGGAAATTGAGCCTACAACCCCTGAACACCCGCCTCTCACACCTGCTGTCGGTGGAAGTGGAGGTTTACGCCCTGAAGACCCCCTTTCACTAAGCAACCCCTTTGCAGCAGCTATTGCTGGAGCAGTACGGGACCGCGAAAAGAGGCTCGAGGCAAAAAAGAACTCGATTGCCTTCCAGTCAATAGACATCGGGGATGATGACTTGAGTGGTCCCACGCCAACCCCTCGCCTTCGCCAGTCCAAGTCCATCGATGAAGGCATGTTCAGCAGCGACGAGCGTCTTCAAAGGATATTAGCCCCTCCTTTGGCAAAGCAGCTCGGTCGCCCTGTTGGTGGCGGTAGTGGAAATATGACAGATTTCAACACTCCTGAGCCCACAGTTGTTCGGGAGCCACTAAACACTAGAACAGGGCAGTGTCCCAACCTGGACAGTCCTGTTAGCCTCCCAGCCACTCCTCCTAAGAGCCACTACAGGGCCAATGGAACCTACCTCCATCCTGTCACTGGCAAGCCGTTGGACCCTAATTCTCCACTAGCTCTGGCCCTTGCAGCTCGTGACCGGGCCATGAAAGAGCAACAAAACCATCCTCAGAATCAGTCTCAAAATAATCCTCAGGTTCAACAAACCCCCAAGCATGAAGCCCAGTCCCTGCCAGTTCAGCAAAGTCACAAACCTGACCTCAACCAGCCTCTATTTATTGACACCAAACTCCGCTCTGGAATCGAGACGAGTTTTGCTGCAATCTCCACGGCAACAATGGGACGGCCTGGCCGAGGTGGCCTTCAAAGACAAATGACAGAGCAGAAGTACGAGTCTGATGGAGCACGGGAAGAGCGGCAGCATCAGGCACTTGAAGAGAGGAAAAGCGCACCAGCAGATGTGGCAGACACATCACAGCCCAAGTCAGCTGGATTACTGATGGTTCACACCAGCACAGACATAAGCAACAAGGCGAACAACCAAGAGGCCGAGGGGCAGGACAGCAACCGACCGTCTGAGCTGAAAGATCCAAACCAGCCTGATCCTCTTAGTTCTTCAACACTGTCCACTCCACAGCCACCCACATTAAGGAGGAGGAGCATTCCTTTAGGCGAATCCATGGACGAACCTGTAAAACTGCCCTTTCGCATCCCTCCTCCCCCTCTGGCCTCAGTTGACATTGATGAAGAATTTGAGTTCTCAGAACCCCTCCCCCCACCTCTGGAGTTTGCAAACAGTATTGACATTCCTGATGACCAGGCTAGTGCCATTGCAGAGATGATTCAGCAACAGAGACGGAATGGGGGGCCTTCTCTACCCCCATACCACCCTCATGCCCCACCACCTGTCACTGATCAACACAGAAGGTTGGCAAACAATATGCCCCCCTCGTATGCCCCTCCACCTGACCCAGAATCAGGGGTAGGTGACTCAGGCATTGAAGAGGTGGACAGCCGCAGTAGTGGGGATCCTCAGCACATGGAGACCACCAGCACAGTGTCTAGCATCTCCACCCTGTCATCAGAAGGAGGCTTCTGTGACAGTGCTTTGGAGAGCCTCTATGCCACTGCAGACGGTCACGCCTTCCTGGTGGATCGGCCCCCTGTGCCACCAAAGCCCAAGAGCAAGTCTGTCATTAATAGAACGTCACTTTATCACGATGCTCTCATTGAAGAGCCACCAGAGTCTTATGGGTCACCGCCTCAGGCCCCTCTCCCTCCTCCCTCGTCCTCTGAACCTCCTAGGACTCCTACTCAAAGGACCTCCAAGCTGTGGGGTGATCAGCCCCCTGAGCTACGCAGCCCCCCATCCACACCAGACTCCAAGAACACAGTTATCACTGAGCTGAGCACCATTCTACAGCATATGAATCGCGACAGGCCAACCAAGCCAGGAGAAAGCCTTGACTCCCCAACAGGCACCAGAGGGGGCTTCGGAACAAGGTATGTGAAGTCATTCCTTACTTTAGTTTTTCCTATCTTCTGTTGTTTAGATTTTGTTCATGTGACTGTAGAGTCTGAGCAAACACATTTTCTGTCTAATTTAGCTTCTAGAAAGCTGTAAAATTTCATGCATATTGGCTTATAAGCTGATCCACTAATTATTGATCACCACTGATTATAACCAGGCATCCATGAATGCTTAGGCTAAATCTGAAAATAGTCCGAAGTAGTCCAAGACAATTTGGAAGAACATGAAGTTGCTTTATTAAGATGCAGTATTTGATAAGTAAGAACCCCCCCCCCCCCCCCCCCCCCCCAGAGTCTAGACGTTGCTCATGATGAAGATGGAGGATTGGATGATGACCACAGTACACACAAGGCACACAGAAGAAACCCTGATTGGCTTGTAGAAGGCGAGCAGGAGTATAATTGGAGTAGAATGATGATGTCAGTGTTGAGTTTGACAGTGAGTAGAGAGTAAGTGGTGAAAAGAATATGTGAAAAGTAGTGCTGTCAGCGTTAGTCTCGTTAAAATGATCTTAACACAATAACCGCATTAATGCGACAAATCTCCGTCAGCGAGTTAGCGCGGATTGCCCCGTGTGTGGGGCTGCACGGCGTCAACACGATAGCGCAGTTAGCTCGTTAACATGTGCTGTCCAGCCCCACGCACCGGGCGATCTGCACTAACTCGCTAACGGACATTTGCTGCGTTAATGCGGTTATGGCGCTAACGTCATTTTAACGCTGGCAGCACTAGTGATTAGTGAAAATTTGAACTCATTTTTCTGTTTTTGTTGTGACAAGTTTGGTTTTGTGTAGTCCGGTGACTCCAGCTGTTACCTGTGTTTTCATTGTTGATTATAGCTGTTGTGTTTGTCAGAAGAGCCCAAAAGGATTATGGGATTGGGAGGAACATCAGCTTGTTCTGTGAACTGTGTGTGGCTGCAGGGTTTTGCTACATGTGTTGTTTGAAATGGTAGTATGCCTGTTCTGGTTTACACTCTGTTCATCCGTGCATGATGTATGGATGCATCACATTCCAGAATAAAGCACCTGCTGACGTCAGTCAGCCATGTTGAACATTTCTTGTGATAATATTTGGTCACCGTGAGATTTCACTTTATTGTGGTAGCAGTGGGAATTTTCTGAAGATTTAATGGAAGAGTTACTGTGGGATTCCTCACTGGGAATGTAAAGAGACTGGTTCTTATTTAGTGCTTTTTTACTCGCCTTTTCCACACACGCAGTTATTTCTATGGTTAAGTGCTTTTGAGCTGACATTCACACTGATGGATGCATCAGAGAGCAACGTAGGCTTAGTATCGTGCCCAAAGATATTGAGCATTTAGACTGGAGCAGCCAAGGGATTGAACCACCAACCTTCCCGTTAGTAGATGACGCCTCTACTACCTGATTTATTTCACTATTTAGCTTAATCCTCCTATGTCACATTTCTTCTGTTTGCTGGCACATTTTACAGTAAATGTCCATGTGAGAAACACAGAGCACCGTGCACGTAGCTCGTTTGTTGAACAGTCACAAAGGCATTAGTTGGCAAATAAATATAAAATTAGTTTTGTGAGTGGTGCCGCTGCCTAAACATTTGACCACAGCTGTACCTGTTGATGGTTAAAGAATGATCAGTTAGCAAAGCAAGCGTTGTGCTCGACACAAGCTGGAACAACATTTTGATGGAAACTGCGCCTGAATCAGCCAACCTCATGTTTTTTCATTTTTCATTTTTTTAACCCACATCTCACTCCTGTGAGAGGGAATAAAAAGCACGATAAATAATTCACTGCTTGCATGCATTTTGTATGAACAATCCCATCACTCATCAGAGACTTGTAGAGAGTGCCACGAAGGTTTTTGTTCCTCTGGGCACTTGTGCTTTCTGATTTAATAAACACTATTAGCTCCACGCAGCGGTGTCCATTTGGGGTAATTGCAGCAGGATGCCCAGCAGCAGGTCCAGTAGGTCCAGCTCTGTGTTCCTCCCTTCATGCTTCATTCCACACGCTGTCGTGTTATCCTCATCGTCATCCTCTGCAGCTTAAAGTCGTGTTTGTTGACCTTTAACTTCTGTATTCATTCCAGCTCACGCCTTTCCAGCTTCATCTCCATTTTTTTCCAGTCTCCCGTTGTTCCTTCACCTCTCCTTTCTTCATGCCCCTCTGTGTCTCCCACTCTCACAGGTAGGTTCCCTCATCATCCGACATTCCATCAAAGGCCTGTTTTCACTTATGTGATCGTATGTATTTCTGCCATGTGACATGGTATAGAAAATGATATGCTGTTTAAAATGTAGAGTATTTAGTTGCAGAAAGGGTTGGTCTACATGGAGCTTGTTAGTGACAAACAGAGGAACTAAGTACAGTTGTCATTTGAACAATAGAAACAGTAAGGTACTAGAGATCAAAGTTAAGAAAAGGTAAGACACTTTTTTCGTACTTTCGTACTAAAAGTATTGGTCTACAAATGTAGAAATGTCCTGTGTTAAAAACCACTTGCACAGGTGAAAAGCCACTCAATGCAGAATGATGAAACAGCATGTAAGGGGCTGAATGTCCCAAATGAATCTTGCATTCCTTAAAATGTCTCTAAAATGTAAAAGCAAACCTCGTTTATTCCTATAAAATCACATCAGTGGCTACACAGAGGTCCACTAAAGCCTTCATCAGCAAAAACACCGATACTTACAGAACAGCATTTAGAGATGATATCTGTGGATGAGACAGGATGAGCTTTATCTTCTCTACAAGATAAAAACCTAAATGTGTTCAGATCAGTTCCTTTACTGGATCTAAGAGCCAGATGTTTCCTCGGTTAGAGGTGACTGCAGCGCTCTCGCCAAAGTCAGTGAGTTATTTGTAACTGCTTTTCAATCGTCGCACCGATGCATTTGTTTCTCGTGTCAGCTTAAACCCTGCTCTGTTGTATACACCAGGGTCTCTGATTATCTGCCTGCATTGCCTGCGTTACTTAGTGTGGTGGAGAAGGCTGCCAAGCGCCGCAGCAGAATATACGGTTGTAGGCAGCTAGAGAGCGCCTCGTCATCTGAAGAAGCCCGAGGAGGGTGAAGGTGCTCCTGTTTCTGTGACCGTCAAACAGATGGCAACAGAAATGCACAGAACATGGCCTAGATTCACACATGCTCTCCCTCTGTCACTGCATCCTTTGCTCTCTCGCTCATTCTTGTGCACACTCTACAGCTCTCTCCCTCTCTCGGTTTTCTGTCTTCTCTGGTATGTTGGAATCAGCCAAAGAAGCGGTGATAACATCAGATTTTCTTCTCTGGATATTTGTACTTCTCTCTCTCCTGGTCTCCCAGATTAAATGTGCGTTGGTTGTGCCTGTGGACGAAACGGTTGCCTAGTAACCGCCTGATGAGAGCAGCCTTGAGGCCTGCAGTGATGTCAGTTCGAGTCGGGGGAGGGGTGCAGATTTATATGCGAGCGTGTGCGTGCATGTGTGTAAGAGAGAGATGGAGCAAGAGATGGCAGGCCTAACCCTCGGCAGAGTTCAGCATCATCTCACGCAGGTCACGTGCTGCGCTGCTTTTGTAGGCCATCCTTACGTAACCCGTGTCAGTCTGTGTGTGAGAGCGCGTATTAAAGGCTTCTATAAAAGGCTTCTGTGCATGGCAGTGAGCGCGACCCTGTATGCACGAGCCGGTGTGTGCTAGAAAGACGAAGGGTGTCATGCGATGCGTGGGCGTGGTGAAGGTGAGGTCTCCCACCACCGATATCAATAGCACTGCATCATCTTGTACCAAAGTCACTCAGCTGATGGGAAGCAAGCACTGTCCCTGTGCTCAGCAGAGGCCACGTGTTCGTGGTGCTTATGTGTGGGGGAGAAATGCAGAGTGTAAGATTTGTATTTGGCTGGATTGAGTGATCGTTGGGCAAACAGGTCACAGACATTCAGGTTACATTAACTTACATTAGTTAATATAACCTGAACATCTGCATTTCTATAGTGCTTCTCTGGGCCCAGCCACATTACTTTGTTCACAAATATTCATACAGAAATTTATTCAATCCACACAGGACTTCATCTACTTTGCATTCACATCTACAGCCAGTTACGATCCACCAAACAACCTAACACTGATGTCTTTGGACTGTAAGTGCCTGGTGTAATGTTTCAGCCACATGCCTACAGCAGGGGGGGGCAACTCCAGGTCTTGAGTGCCGGTTAGATGTGTCCTTGATGCAACACAGCTGATTCAAATGGCTAAATGACCTCCAGAGGCCTGGTAATGAACTAATCATTTGATTCAGGTGTGTTGACCCAGGGTGAGATCTAAAACCTGCAGGACACCGGCCCTCGAGGCCTGGAGTTGGACACCCCTGGCCTACAGGCTCAGGGTGAGGTTTCTTCAATGCACGATTTCTCTGTGTCATGTTTAGGGAGTGATCACTGTTCTACCTTTTTTCCAACAATAGAGTAAATACCTTAGCTTCCATATGGTTGTCAGTTACTTGGCTGGACTTGGCTTAACAATGCCTCTGTATGGAATTTAGACCTATTTAGTGCCCCCAAATTCTACCCATGATGGAGCTATTGGGACTTGTGACAGGAAGTGTGATGTCCGGCTTTCTCAGAATATAAAATTCATAACTTAATCTGGACTATATAAATCGTGGATGGCTCCCGAGGTTATGCAATCCACAGTACTTTGCTACACAGCAGAGCGCTGTGCTCGGCTTTTCATGTGCTACTCTTTGTAGCTGCAAGAAATGGAATTAAGGTCAGCGAAGCTAAAGAAGACCCTGTGCTAATCAGCCTTAATAGCCAATTACATGCTTTTCACATCAGTTTAACACCTGCAACAAAAAGTCTTTCACAGATGATAGAAGAGCAATTAGAGAAACACTGGGAAGGCTTCGAATGAAGTATTTTTAACCTTTCAGTGGTTTAAAACCTGTTTCTAAAACATGTGGTGTTCTCCCATGTTCTTCTTTTGTCTTTCATGTGTGCAGTTTTCTCTGTGGTCAACATGGTGTCCTCTGTTTCCATCTCATCCATCCAACATGCGCTGTGATAAAGTGAAAGTTTTATTTACTAAGAAGCAGGGAAGCAGCACTTTAACTTTGGCCTAGTTCCATTTTGGCAGAAGGACCCCCTTAGTCTACTTCACTTCCCCTCGGGCCTTTCCATATGCTACAAGTAGGAAAGAACAATATCTAGGCTACACATAGCACAGAGAAATTGATGGGAAAAGTCCGTCTGACAGGGCAGAGGTCAGATTTGGACTGCTTTCTGCCTCCTGGCGCAGTTTCTCAGTGCAGTCAGTCAGTGTGCGCACAAACTGTGTGTTGACAATTCAATCAATCTATTAGCAGAGGACTCAACTGGAAACTGAATCCTCAGGGGAAACTGAATTAAGGTATGATGGTTCTGCATGGATTGATGTGTGTTTGTGTGCTGTGGTGGTGAGGTGTGGGGGTGGGGGGTGTCTCACTGCTCCACAGTCCAGCATGGCCGTCACAACCCTCCATCTGGAGCCTCAGGTAATGTGTGATGGTGATGCTTCTTACTCATTCAGATTTACACAGCACACACTTGTGTGTGTTTGTTTTTGGTTGTTGTGATGTCGGGTTACTTAATAACTGGCTCGGTTGAACGGTGACATAAGGATTTTCTTCAGAATATACATTCCCACTGCACCACATCTTGCGTGTGATTCTCAGCTCCTTGTAATCAGCGCAGCTCTGCTCGCTGCAGCTTCACGGCTACACTGGCCTCACCTCAGCTGTCAGTCTCTCCAACAGCAAAGATCATTCCTGATGTAATTCCACCTCCACCTTGAACTCATCAGTCACTTCTGTCACCATTATCTCACTGTCCTCATGTCCTGCAAGACCTTCACGTACTTCTATGACTTCCTCTTGGAGTGCCACAGCTCCTCTCTTGACACCCTATCGTATGCTTTCTCTAGATCCACATAGTTCTCTGTCAACACTCTCAAAGCAAACATTACATCTGCAGTGCTTATTTTCAGCTGGAAGCCGCACTACTGCTCACTGACCCTCACCTTCTTCTCAGCCTAGCTTCAACCATTCCAGAAAGTTCATTCTGTTCATCTGGACGCAGCGTTTTCAGTGAGAGGAATCTTTAATTACTCCTTCACACGACTTCTTCGGTCTCAGCTGACAGCAGGTTTCTTCAACAGCACATTTGCATAATGACCAAAACTTACACCAATAACCAAGAGTGCGCCATGAGCTCAGTTTCATCAGTTTTAATAGGCAAATTGTCATGGCCACTGATTACTGGTCACGGCAGTTTGCATATTACCATTCCCACTTCAGGAGCATCAGCCAGCTGTTGCTTCAGGTAGCTAAATTTTCTTCCAGTTTATTGTGGATGAAAATCAAGTCTTAGAATCTACCACAATTCACTGATTGCATCAACTAAATGGATAACCTCATCAGGTTTACTATGTAGGAAGTAAAAGATGTCAGAGTAGTAGGGTGTCATGTGAAAGGCCCAGTCACAAGGAGGCATATTCCTAGTGGCAGACCCAAGCGAGGCCAAATGCTGAGGGTTTCTTCAGGACAGGCGTCCAGCACGAAGTCTTGGCCAAATCAAAGATGTGGATCAATGACTGCCTTCAGTAACCAGGGTGCCAGTGAAGCTGTTTTTAAATTGTTTTTTTCTTTGTTTGTTTTTCTCTTCAGTACAGGAACAATAAAATTGCTTTTGTTCATTCAAATTAGCACAACAGGGGAAAAAGTGGCAACAATGAACACACCAATTCAAAGCAGGCTGAGAGAATCAGCCAATCCATCGCCTACTTTTTGTGCAAAAATGAGGGCTTTTGTTGCACGTCTAAGACACTGGTACACAGCTGTGTGACAGTCTTACATCGTTTTTCCCACAGCATTATTCAGGCTCTGCACAGACGTGAAGCAGAAAGTTGAGCAGAAAGGGTCGCATTTTCTGTCATGTATATATGCTGTGTGAGTAGTGAATGCTCATATTAAACATATACATATATATAACGAGGCCAGTAAATGTACAAATGATCCCTGTGAATGAAAAGCTCCGGCTTCAGACGTAGAGGATATGATACGATTATCTCAGGCACGGAGCTCTGGGTGAGCACAGAAGCCTACCACTGTTATCCACGCAGCAACGATCACTTCACATCTGTCCTGTTTGTACAGTTTCTATCTTATGCTGTTATTTTTGTGTATTTTGCTCAATGACTCTTGTATGGTGCTGTTTAGTTTTTAAGGTGAGTTTGCTGATAAATTCTTTGACACTGGCTGTTTGCCAGGGTTAAGATTTATTCAGCGACCATAACCAGACCAGCTGGCTAACAGAAGTCTAGGAATGCTCCTATATGCTGCTATATCAGCGGCCCCCAACCTTTTTTGCGCCACGGACCGGTTTATGCCCGACAATATTTTCATGGACCGGCCTTTAAGGTGTCGCGGATAAATACAACAAAATGAAACTAGTACCGGTACCGAAAAAAAGAAGATTTATTCATAACACACATGAAAAGACCCAGGAAAACAGAGCTAACGATAAAAACGATAACAAAATAACGCTGAAAACCGATAAAAACCCTGAAAACCAAACATTTCACACCTGAGCCTCAACTCTAGTCCCTTTATTACGAGATCGGGAAAATGAGGAAACATGAGAACCGTTTGGAATGAACCCACATATGTATGTTCGTTTTACTTAAATCACTTTGGAAAACACTATCTAACGTCATTAAAGTGCTGGCTAAGGTTAGGGCTGGAATACAAGGCTGGAACGTGTAAACCGCGGGAGCGTCATTCTATTGGATTTCATCCATAAACCGGCGCGTAGCATAAGAACGCAGAAGGTCACCTTGGGACTTGACAAATCGTTGGTATATTACGCCTCGGGAGGGCGCGGGGTTTGATACACACACAGTGGGATGCGTTCTTTGTTTTTGGTCATTTGATGGAATTTGGTGACGATAAGAAAGACACCGCAGACTGTGTAAAGACCTTCTTGCACTTTTCTCAGCTGTGAGTTGTCAATTTATACTGCAACTTTCTGTAAAGTAAAGTTTAGCAATTCTCAAGCCAAGACTGAAAACATGGTACAAATGTGAGCTATAGTGTATCATGATCCCATCTTCCAGTACTGTGACAGCCGGGATTATTACTAGGATAATGAGGTCTACGCTTATTCAACTATGTGCTTTAAATAAAGCCACAACACCAAGAAGAATTAGCATTAAGCTTCCCTGTTTCAATTTCCTGTGACTGTTTTGGAGCACAGTGTCTGAAACTAACAAGTTGAAATGTTTGTGCCTCTTTCAGAGGAAATTTGATTAATATTTCTTTGCTGACAGTGTACATTTTTCAGGTCGAAAAGGCAACTTCATTATTCTATTATTTTAGCTTCTCTCATGCTGTAATAGCTATAAAAAGATGAGAGTGGCTAACCTTTCCCCTCCTCACATTGTTGTGGTAGACATCCATCCATTAAGAGCCAATGGGTGGTGTGAACACTGCCGGCTTCCCTCGGGCTGCGGCACTCTCAGCATGCAGCATCTTTTTCTGAATGCTGAAGCCTGCACTCACTCGTTATTAAAGCTGCTATACTAATTATGTCATAATCATGTGATAAGCCATTGCACATACATATTAAGAGGCCTAGAAAATCCTTTCTGCAACGAGGAATGAAGGCTGTATGGGCTTTTTTGGTTGAATGAAATTACTTGAGTTCTTAAAAAATGAATTTCAGCCGAAAGAAATGTTATTCGAAGATCCCAAATTTAATGCAAAAGTGAGAATAATCCATTAGCTGTAAGCAGCCTTCAGCTGGTCATCGGGACCTGTTCCAGCTTACATGTGGTGAGCTTACCGGTCCAGCTCATACCCACAACTATGGTGTATTTACTATTAGTTTCACTTCAGCTTCTCTTTATTTTCTTAATGCTTTACTAAATACTCGTTAAATCATCAGAGATACGCAGTTTAAAGAGAAATGCATTACTGATGTACTTTTAATATTTCTGCATTAAATCATTTTCAGAAGAAGAAAATCTGGATTTTTCACCTGATCTTAATGATCACATCTTGTGCTCATATTACAATAATGGTGTGTTAGTTCAAAGATACACTAACAAGTTCATAGTAGCTAACTAAATAACCAGAGAACTGGAAAATGGCCTCAGACTTTGTGTACCTGCTGTTTGCATATGGTGCCACCTTGTGGTCTTTTGGAGTATTGCACTATTCCACTATTTGCAAGTCTTTAGTGACTGAAAAGTATGCCGTTGAAGAATTGCTTTGAGTCATTGCTCAGTCAGTTTTGCAGCATGAGCGCCAGCAGTCACAGTGTAACCAGGCCTTCCTGGCCTCGAGGATAATAAGTGTTTTGCACTTTGTGGTAAACTCTCCCTTCATGGAGTCTCTACACTGCAGACTGTGACAGTGATACGCCTGCATCCTCAAGGGTCCTGACCTACCTTCATGTTGCAAAGTGGTTTTTCTTAATCTGTGACACTTTGAGCCTTTGCTGTTAGCTTCTGTTAGCAACCTGTGGCAACCACATGTTATTGTAAACGTAGAACTGGACTGAATAGAGTCTGACTAAGATCTAATCCAGGTTTTAAATTATGATTTCAGTTGCACATTTATTGCACGTTTCCTTAAAGTGCCAAAGAAATGCAAAGTGTTTGCTGTGTTATTTATGTCAGGCTTTTATGTTGGCTCAGTCTGACCCGAACTAACCGCTCATCTCTTCTTTGTCCCTCTTAGGCCTCCTACCGATGACTCAGGAATGCGTAACAATGCTGCCGCCGCTACCACCCTCACCTCCACCCCTCCCAGCAGTCTCCCATCCCAGACGCACCCCTGCAGCCCTCCAGACTCGGCGTCCTCCCTCACCCCCTGCTCTTCACTGCCTCCCTCTGTGTCGCCCACCCTCACAGACGTCTTCGGCCTGCCAACCCCACCTTTGGGCAGCGGCGGCGGCTACAGCCTGAGCTCCTCGTGTGGCGGCAGCGGGAGCTCGCGCTCTCCATCTCCACTTACGCTGATGCAGGCCGTGGCAGCCTCAGGCAAGCCTTTCGCCTCCAAACCCATGGAGCTGTGGAGCAAGCACGACGTGGCGGACTGGCTGGAGAGTCTCAACCTGGGGGAGCACAGGGACGCTTTCCTGGACAATGAGATCGAGGGTGCTCATCTGCCCTCGCTGCAGAAGGAGGACCTGATAGACCTGGGCGTGACAAGAGTGGGCCACCGCATGAACATTGAGAGGGCCCTCAAGCTGCTGCAGGACAGACAAGCCCCGAGGTGACGGGCTGGCGACGTGTGGAGTCAGGGCCAAGGAGAGGGAGGTGTCACGAATCACTTTTACCAATCTCTTCATCAGACATAATCTCAAGACGTGGAACCGGGTGGAAGTTTTGTCCAAGCTGATGCTGCCTCTTGCTGTGTATGTCTCCTCCCATCCTCCGCTGTCGGCCTCATCTCAGTGCTCCAGTGTTGTTCGCCCTCTTCCTGCTTCCCACTGTCCTGAGCATCAGGGGATCATGGGATGTTTGGGGGAACTGCAGGGGGAGAAAGAAGAGAATAGCTGCTATGTCAAATCAAGGCGAGAGAAAGGAGGACAGTATGTGGGACTGTAAAGAAAACAACATATTCTGGAAACACTGGGAAAAAACACTTGTCTGGAAGTTTCTTCACACAAAGACTCGTGGTCACCTGACTGCTTTGGATACTCAAGACTTTTTCCATACACCCCGGTGTGGGTGCATGAAAACCCAGCTGAGCTGGTCGTTGCTCCTTTTCTATCTTTGCTAGAGTTTGTTCAGAGAATATTTCTTCACTAGAGTCCTACCGGAGTTATATTTCTGGGTGCATCTAAGGTTGTAGAGAACAATTTGAGATAGACTTCATTTTTGTTCTTTTTTGTTCTTTTTTGCTTTTCACCTGTTTGTGTCAAAACAACAGCATTTGCTGACATGTTTAACTAATACTAAACCATATCCACACACACACACACACACACACACTTTCTGCACAGTGCCACAAGCTGACGAATGAGATTTCACACAGTCTTTACATCCTGAGCACTTACACACGTGTAGTTACTGCGATGGCCTTCTTCCCTGACAAAGATCAAAGTGTGGAGAGGGGTGGTCACCAGAGGAGGAGCTGCGCCCGAGCTGGGTCCGTGAAGTCCTGCGGCAGTCCGCACCTGCTCGGTGTCCACCTCGTGACTCAAGAAAAACCAAGGTGAGGATGCAAGATGGACGTACAGATGTTGGAACAGGAAAATGGTTGTGCCAGCTTCGCTGAGAGTGCGTCCTTCTCCTCTCTCGGTTTTTCCTTTCCTACTTCTGTGTGCATGTGTGTGTGTTAATAGTTCACCCAAAATATCATTAAGGTCCATTTAACTATTTCTATGAATCTGCTATATAGGGCACTTATAGGGAAACGAAAAGTGTTACTTTTTGTATTTTTACCATCAAATCTTCTTCACTTACAGCAGGTCGGCACCTGCCCACAGTATGGCCCACAGTAACGCTAACGTACCAGACACCCTGTGTGTAAGTGGTAGAACAGAGTGGTTATTACACTGTGTGTTTCTAGCATTCGTGCATTATTTTGGGAAATCCACTTACTCGCTTTCTTGCTGTGAAATAGAAAGATCGATATCGCTCTCTTACTGGTCGCTGAGAGCTGGAGTGAAATGCAAAACATCCGTCCACCTGTTTTATGCTCACTTTCAATGAGAGCAGAAGATATGACACATCGATACGCATAAACACGCATTTATTCAAACAAAGGAAAACTATCAACCAACAAATGTAAGGTGGTCTAAACCTTACTAAGCTTCCACTGTGTGGGATGATGAGAAGATGGTCAAGTTTTTCACATGAGTTTGACTTTCAACTGGAACTTTGTCATTTCAAGAGAGAGACTGTCTTTCACAAACTAGTACCAACTACTCGGCTTTGCTACTTTGATAAATGTACTGCAGATAGTGCTGACAGGATTCTTACACTGGATCCAAGCTAGGAGACATCATCCTGTAGTTTGTTTATATA
Organism: Astatotilapia calliptera; assembly: GCF_964374335.1. Classification (NCBI taxonomy): domain Eukaryota; kingdom Metazoa; phylum Chordata; class Actinopteri; order Cichliformes; family Cichlidae; genus Astatotilapia; species Astatotilapia calliptera. Next base: position 2,943,121 of record NC_137422.1, on the reverse strand, counting down.
CATTTCCCTTGTTTTTCCTGGTCCTTAGCAGGATATAACACCGGACAGCAGTAATGCACCTACAGGCTGTTTGCATCGTTAAATCACAAAAATGAGAGAAGGCCACCAGAGGCCTGTACTGTGCAGCAGGATTTTAGGCCATCCAAGTAACTTCTGGGTTAACTCTTGGTTTTCTGTAGTGCAAAGGTGGTTGACATCATACTGGGGTACATCGCTATGGTAACTTACGATGTCCACCTAAGTCATTGGCTACTGACCAATCAATTCTCCAGAAAATAGCAGGATCCCTCTGACCTCTACAGGCAGAGTAGGAGGGACTAAAGTCTTTCAGCAGTGCCTAATGTCTCTGCGCTTCCCTGATGATTATCAGAAATAAATATAGATTTGTAGATATTACTTTATAATTGAATGTTTTATCCGTCAGCTGCATCCTAAAACAGGACACCTACACTGTACTTGCTGTCCTCATATGACATCTCTGCACACATTAAGCCTTTGAACTGTTTTTATATTTAATCTGTCAAACCCCTTAAACAGCACTGAGTCTGCAGCTGAAAGAATAAAAACTAAAACTGTCAGGAGAAGGTTACAGATTGTAGATTCTCTGCTGGGGAAACACATTTTACATGTGCAGCTTGTACAACCACAGAATGAAGCGTAAACTTTCCCATTGTCCCCCGAATGTGCGCATATAAATTTGGTGATTTAGAAAACGTGTAAAATGTTGTTATACTTGATTCTGATCTGCTGCGAGATATCTTTTGCAGCTACTGGGATGAAGATCGCCCAACAAGAGCACCTGTTCAACCAGTCAGATTCATTTCTCCTTTATCAGGCTGTGGGCAGTAACATTTAATGTTTAAATGACTCCTGTTTAACGTTTCAGATCTTTAAAGTGCACCTTAAAAACAAACAGCAGCATGGAGAGAGCATTCAGGAATAATATAAATGTTGCAGCTGTGTGCGAGAAATCACCAGATTCATGCTTTGTAGCACTGCTGTCCCATCTTATTTGCAGCAATGTTGCATTTGCTGTTAGATTTTTATCATCATCTGATTGGTGTGGGTGACACTCACAGGGATCGTTTTGTGTGGAAGAAGACTCATATATGACCAGTGAAATGCTCCTTTCAGATTGGTCAAATGCTGCCAACACCACTCCTTTCATATACCCGTGCTGATGAAACCCTAAATTAGTTTTGGGAGTTGATAACCAGCTTTGAGTGACCACTTATCCTTATTGCTAATGTTAGGATGAGTGAATCCACATAATGGAAAGTTGGTTGTGTAGAACTTGCTGTGGTACAGGACCCAGGTGTTCTAACTCAGTACCAGATACTGGACTGGTAAATCATCTGTCTGGTAAAGTGTTTGCTTTATGAGACAGACATGCTGGAAGCATTACGCTTAATCCAAAGATTAAGTAAATGGTAAATGGACTGGTTCTAGCGCTTTTCTACTCATCTGAGCACTCAAAGTGCTTTACACAACTTGTGCATTCACCCAAGCACACCTTTCTAAGATGTGCGTGAATGTATAGCTAACATTCACACGGAGAGCAATTTGCCAAGGATATTTGGCATGTAGACTAGGGGAAGCCAGGAATCGAACCACCAACCTTCCGATCAGTGGATGACCTGCTCTACCTCCTGAGCTACAGCCACTCACGTCAGTTACTAGTGAATATCAGTATTTTTACTTTAAACGTCAGTCCTATTTAGAGCACACACGTGTTTCTAGATCACTGAAGGATCATTTTTTCTGTATTATAAAACAAAAAAGGTTTCGTACATATCGGACAAAACATACACGGACACAACACGTTAGTATCCAATAATAATCGGTTGGAATATCACGTGATTCCGTGTAGAAAAGGACACTCATTTAGAAACAATGTTTCTCTTTTACAACTGCATTTACAGCTTTAGAAGGTGTAGACAGTAAAAAGTCAAACTCAGGTACACTAACTAAATTGCTCAGTTGAAGAATGCATTGACTTATAGAAGTAGGTAAAACTGAGATGTTCATGCAGTTCTCTGTGCAAAGAGTGCAAAGTAGGTTAGCTTAGCATCGAGTCGAGCCACAGGTTGTGAAAAGATTTGTTGGTGAGGACCTTTATCTTGTCTTTGATTATTGAGGTGGATATTTCTCCCTGAGCTCGACTCACAGACAGAAGACTGGTGCAGATTTTCTTCCTGGAAGAAAGCGGTGTGTGTATTTCCCAAAATACTGAGCTGCTTAAGGTTCTCACTGGATGGCGTTTTGTTGCGTTTGACTCCAGTGTGAAATCCTTTACAAACATTCTTTTGTTTACTTTTGAACTTTTACATGTTTGAATATACCAGAATGCTTTAAGCAAACTAACGTTTAAGAACTTCAGTTCAGTGATTGGTATTTCAAAAGCTACGATAAGTAACATTTTTATGGAGCAAAAAAGAATCATTGAAACATTTTGTATGCTGTTTTTTGCTTATGAGGAAAATAATAATAAACTGTGTGCATTTGGTTAACTTGAGTTCAAATCTGACCAGATTCAAAATGGAAAAACTGGAACAGTCCTTCGTGGTGGCAAGCAGCACTAAAGCAAACTAATAGTCACAGACTCTGAAAGCAGACTCTTTGTCTTTAGGGCGTAACAGGACACTTTCTTCTAAACGTCCTTAACTGCAAGCTGGAGTCAGATGTCATCGAATCACGCTGAACCATTTTCGAGCTTTGGGTTTTACATAATTATGTGTTCACATTGCCGTCTCCTACATTCTAACCACTGTGCAAGAAACGGAGAATAATCACTTGACCAAGCCAGCACGCGGTCATCAGTGTGAGCCCGGCGTGAGAGCAGACAGGGATAGAAAACTGCTGCTCGATTCAAGTCCCATAGTTTCACCGCAGCAGAGGCAGGATTCAGACCGAGGATCCAGTTTAAACCCAAGTCAGACGGTGCGTTTGCCAGCAGTGATAACGGGTTAGTCGGAAGTAGAAGTGCAGTATGCGCTGTCGTGTATATAAGAGTGTTTAAATGGATTAAAATGTCTATTAGATTATATGTATAGATCTATTCAGATGTTTAGAAGAAAAAAATTCTAAGAAGATAGATTTATTGTTGTCAGAGCTGACCTGATGACCTAAGCACTGGTCTCATTTGCCCCGTCATCATCTGTAACCAGCTCGCCCCCCTCCGCCCTCCACCTCCGTCAGTCACACAGCTCCGTAGATAGAAGGCGCTCTCTCCAAGTAGATTTTTTCAGAGCGCTCTTAGATAGAGCGTTGATATGTGCTTGACAGTAAGCAGTGTCTGGAAATATATCTGGTTTTCTTCTGCCCTTATTTGCGTTCATGTCGCACTCCACAGCTTCACGTAGGCGCTGCTTTTTGAGGTGACAAATGAAACATACACAAGTTCTGTGTTCTGTGAACATTAGCCGTACGGAGGCCGGCACGGGACAATGCTGCTACAATCCTGTTCCTGTTTGAACTTCTTTTCAAAACACGTACAGTGGCGTGCCAGGCGGGGTAGAAAAGCACAGTATTTTTAAAGATTTGTATAGAGTTCTATGAAATTTTATAGAGGTTACCTGAACAAAAACTGTTCAACACTGATGTGTGGATTGCCAAACAGAAATACCATATATACGTAGATGCGATGTGGATATTATTAAACTTATGGGTTATGTAAGAAGCAATATTTATTCTAACTGAATCTCCTTGGTTGTGTTTTCTTTTGCCATTTTAAAGTTACATATCATGATGCAATCACTTGTCAGTGTTTTATTAAGCGTTGCCTAAAATAGATGCACTCTCTACTGCAGTAGTAATACTTTGGCCAATCAAGTGACCACTGAACCCAGGCTTTGAAATCCCCGAGTCTGGGTTTTTTGTTAAAAAACACAAAAGTTACATTTCTAAAAGTATATCTGCAGGCCATGTTGATAGGAAACTATATGAAACGTATATATATATGTGTGTATGTATACATACAGAGATCCACCAAAAAGATGTGCGGTGCCTGTTGATCCCTTCCTGTGGATCAGTGGGTCACTCAGCACTTTTATCTGTGGACATGTAGAGCTGAGTAGATGTAGTAATAATCTTTAAAGAGCATCACCGTAGCGTGGCGTTTCACCGGGCCGTGTTCACCACAGGCATGGCTCACTAACCCACTTCCACTCCCCGTCAAAACACTGCTCCCACTCTTTCATTGTCCAACATTTGGGTAACTTTTTCTTTTTTTTCTTTTCTTTTTGATCAATTAAGTTCTGTTTTTTTTTCCATGAATAGATTTTACTCATTGATTAAGTCTTCATAGAGGCTAAGATGTTTTCGGTAATTTGTGCAAAGACTTGTGTTCATGTTTTCTATGTTGCTGTAATTTTGTGCTATTAAATCATCATAGAGTCAACTAATTACTGAAATGAAAAGAGAGAGAATTTTCCTGTAACTGCACTCTTCCTTCCCCCTCCCCCCTCAATTCCTCAAAACTTCTTGTATGGCAACCAAAATTCACTGTAAGAAATAAATATAATATTGCACTACTGTATCCCTCTCAGTCCTTATAGTACAGGCCTGGTGCGTGGGTCTAAGTGTCTGTGTGTCAGCTAAGAAGCAGCCAGCCACACCTGAGGTAGTCGGTCTGTGGGGATGAACTAAATTCCGTCATCTGGAATAACAGGAAGCATCTTTTCTTTATTACGCAGACGCTGAATGCTCATATAACTGCGTTTTGTTGTCCTGCTTTGTACGTTCCACAATTACGGTCTCTTTGTTTTTGGTATGTTGGCTGAGAATCGTGTGCATCGCCAGAATAATCAGACGATTACACCAGAGCGTTTCCTTTTTTTTCATTGAGAAAATCAGAAAAATTGTGTAAAAATTCCTACTTAAGCACAGTAACAGCGAGTGCTTAGCAACCTTGGTATGGATGAAGACGTAGCTGGAGAGCAGTGAGGTAAAAGTAGTTATGAAGAATAAGTTGGATGATGTTTCTGCATCACAGATGCACAGGGACCCTCCCAGGAGATGATTTACATACTAACTCCATTAAACTGAACTCAGCTGCTCCTTTGTCACGTGTCACCACAGCAGGAAGCTCCAAATGTGATGTGTCCTGTCCTTACAACATCTACCAATGGATTTGTGTCTCCAGCTGGAATCAAACCAGTGACCTTTTGCTTGCCAAGTGAACGCTTGAACCACTACATTATGGAGCCACAAACAGAGTACAATATTAATCTTCTAAAGTATTGAGTGATTAAACTTTAAAATATATTAATCCAATTCCACGTCAAAGTTTCTAAATTCCAGTATTTATTTAGTACATTGTTCAGTTAAACAGAAATTCTTTTACTCTGTTTCCATGAGAATAAACACAGACCAAAGATTTTTTTGGATGTGTGTCACTGGGCCGAGGCCTCCAGCTGCTGGAGGGGGGTGCTCCTGGATTCCCTGTTCCTTCATCCTCGACCCCTCCCTCCTCGTACAGCAGCATCCAGATACACCTGGTAGGCCAACTGGGGGCATCCATTAAATGAGGTGGGTGCAAGCTGGCTGGGCTGTTTGTTTCTCCTGTTCTCTCTCTTTCAGGTGGATTCGTTAGCCAGGCTGCAGTCAGTCTCAGCCTCTGGGTGGAGCATTCTTACCTGGCCTGCCCCGCACACCTGTGAGTCATCTGTTTCTTTCATTTAAGACTGCTGTGTAAGTCTGGGCGAGAGGTGGGGTACACCTTGGACAGGTCACCAGTCTGCAGGGCTAACACAGCGAGACAGACTACTGCTGTAGCTCAGGTGGTAGAACAGGTTACCTGCTAACTGGAAGGCTGGTGGTTCAATCCCTGTCTGCTCAAGTCTGCATGTGAATAAACCACAAGACTTCTGTAGCAATGTGCTTTGGACAGGTGAGGTCAAACTTACTGTAACCTGTAACGGTGGTTGGACGTGTGGTGATCTGAGCTTGCTTTGCAGCCTTGGGCTGAATACAAAGCTTAACGTGCCCGGGGAATCTTTCCATTTAGTGACTTCACGCTAACATCAGCAGTCAGGATAAGAATCACATGATCCAACTCACCAACCCAGCGTTTCCTGATCTAGGTACAAGCTTGTTCACGTGAAAGGAGAATGAAAGTAATCCAGCTGCTGCAGATAAAGTAGTGATGTGAGACTGAGAAGAGTCATCAAGTTAAAGGTAGGAATAAAAACCGACCGCGCTGATCTGTTCTCATCGACCAGTCCATTAATTTAATGTTTATATTTGCATTAGACTGTTTTAATTGAGTTCCATTTTATTTATGCAGCACCAAATCATAACAGCAGTCGCCTCAGTTTTTATTCTTGGAAAGCTGCAGCCCCAATGTTTCATAGTCTGAGAGCAAGTAAAGCACGAAAACAAAACCAGAGTTCAAACGCAGGTATAGTCTACCTGTACAGTACAAACAGGTGCACTGGTTTATATGTTAATGCTTATAGAACAACAAAACTGTTTGCAGTGAAAAGGGGAAAAAAGTCAAGTCATGTGTTGTTACCTAGGACCAGATGGTATGCCCCAGTAAGAAGAGAACCACCTTTGTAGTACAGAAAATCCAGTTTTAACCCCAAAGCTACCTGGATAAGATGAAATTGTGCTTTTAGTACAGGCTGCAGCCAAAACCAGTGGTTGGCGTGGCTGTGTCCATCATTCATTTACAGTCACAATTCAGCAGTTGTAAGCAGCAGATCAGTTAAAGCTTCCTTTTCCCAAGTCTACAGTTGATCCCTTTACGTTTGGTTCACTCCAGCAGATTCAATGTAGCACTAAAATGTTGGATGTTATCTAGTTTGGTAGTTGCCACATTCACATTACAGCCAAGAGAACCCCAGTGCAAGAACAGGAGACACAAACTGAACCTCAGGGGTCACAAGCTAGACCCAGTGCCAGGCCCAAGCTTGGGTTTATGGGAGGCTTGTGTCAGGAATAGCATCCAATGGAAAATCGGTGTCAAATTATACATGGATCTGTGTGTTGTGGTAAAATAAGGAGAATAAGGAAGCAACCAAAAGTTCCACTGATTTAAATCATTTATATCATGTTTTCTCTGGCTAGAGTTTCTTCGCACACCCACGTACACGCACCGGACAGCTAGAATACAGTGATGGAGACTGAAACAGCTGATTGTTGGGGGTTTCTTTGTATTATTGCAGCGTCTTTACCTTACAATAAGTGCCTTTGGGCACGGCACTATGTAAAATTGAACTGAAATTGAAAAACTAAATGCGTCTAGGTCAAATGCAGGAAAGCTTGAAACAACACAGACAAGTTAGAATGGCCTAAAATAATTTATTATCAAATTAACAACATTTTATATTTATTTAGTCCTGATTTACTTCAAGGGTGCTAACATTTAGCTCTTGACACGCAGCACTTTTTTTCTCATGTGTGCGTTTTCTGTTTTGTGCTGTTTCCTTCAGCTCGGCCACCACCCTGCACATCACATATTTATTCACGGCGACCCTCTCGATGGCCTTTGAGTGGGCAGGATGGATGCGGTGGAGCTCACTGAAAGCACCGCTGGCTCTGAGGTAGGCCTTTAATTTCTTCGGGGCCATTGCATTTGGGGGGATTTTTTGGATGACGCTGTCACATTTCGAAATGCATTCTTTGAAAGCTTCGGTTGGATGAAGCAGCCGGGCAGAGGTTGGGCTTTTCTTCACAGCTGAGACGGCATCCTTCTCCATCCGTGTGTGATAGTTGTGCTCTGTGTCATTGGTCTCCACAAGCAAACTTTCACATTCGGTACAAGCACTGACTTCTGGATCTTGAGCCACTTTCTGCACCACCCATCCAGCTACATCAGCAAGTTTCTCCTCCTCACTTCTCTCTGGGTCACCTGGTGTGTCCTAAAAAAAAGAACCGTTAGTGAAAGCTGAACTATTACAAAAATGTGTTGACCATGTTCACCATTTCTCCTAACCCCAGTCAGAGAACCCACAGAGACACAGAGAGCACGCAAACTCCTCACAGAAAGGTCCCAGACTGCATTTGAACGCAGCATCTTTTTATTGTGAGGTGACCGAGCCAACTACTACAGTTCGAGTCATTTAAAGTAAACCGTCTGAAAGTCTGAAGCTATGGTTCTCTTCAAGTGAGGGTGTTTGAAGATCTCAGGCATTTATTCTCGTCGACAGTCTCAGAGCCAAAACTCACTGAAATCTTAAAGCTGATCCTTAATTTTTTTTTAAAAAGGTTTCATATCTTTGTTTTGCCCTCACATTTTTTTTCTTATACAGACACAAGAACATTTGAGCCTCGACTTTTTTTCAGCTCTTCAGCTCAGAGAGCGCAAACATAAATAATTAAAACATGCACAGCTCAATTGCCTTGATTTGCTAAAAACACACTCTTCACTGTTACTGTCATCACCTTCTGACTGGCAGGCCATCCCAAAGGCTCCCGATCCTCCTCTTCACTCTAGTTTAAGAAAGAAATACAGTTTCATTCACAAACAAGTAATAACAGCGTGATCATTCACACAATGGCCTGAAGTGAGGTTCATTCTTTTACTGAAGACATTTAAAAGTCTCTCTCAGACACGCATTCAATTGGAACATATGTGTGGCATCTTTGACCAGGTACAGTCTAACAAAGTGAACATTTTTACATTCAGCCATTACCATATGGTCATTGATAATGTCATTTGGCACAATGTGCTATTCCCATTTTATTATGCTACCTGAAATCTAAATTGCTCAGTCTGAGCCTGTCCCACCAACGTTCGTAATTATTCTCCCCTGACACCACGTTGTGTTTTCGTGTCTCCTTCAGACTTCACCTTCTTCCACTCTGTCACTCTGTGTTCCTCCCTCTTCTTGAAGTGTTTAACACAGCAATTTCCATTCTTTTTACAAAATCCACTACCATCTGTAGGGTCGTTACCTTAACTACCTAACTACCGTATTTTCCGCACTATAAGGCGCACTTAAAATCCTTTAATTTTCTCAAAAATCGACAGTGCGCCTTATGTATGAATTCTGGTTGTGCTTACTGACCTCGAACCTTTTTTGATGCGGTACACGGCGCTTAAAAAGTTGTCAAAAATGTTTTAGTACGACTTTGGTAAGCTACGAAGCCGAACCGCTTGATGGATTGTTGGAGCATTACGGCTACCGTAGTCAGGAGCCTCGCGGAGTAATCAGGGTCCTAAACTCTTGTCTTCTTCACGTCTCAAAGTCAAACAAACACTGAGAGTTACAAACTGTCTAAATTCTTTCATCTGTAATAAAATGATCGATGTTGCTGCTTTACCAGGTGTAACAATTAAGTTTAACATCCAGGCATCCATGAAAACAGAATTTATTAAATGTAAAAGTTAGCAGGAAGTTAGCTCACTAGCTAAGCACGATATAGCATGTTCTGACTGAGAGATTTCTGACAACATTCAAACGTACAGCTCTGCTATCACTTCCAACATAAATGAAGACAGAAAACTAAACAGCAGTGACGTTTGTAGGGTTACTGAAGTTGGGCTAGCTGGTATAGAGATTGATAATGTGACGTCATTCAGGGGTAAAACTGCAAAGGATTCTGAGAACTCATGGCAAGAGGTACTAGCGCACGCAGGCTTTCAATTGAAATTACATTACACAGCGATAAAAAAAAATACAAAAAATGGCAAGAAGCTGTTGTATTATTAACTGCAATAGCCGGTCGCATGACAGCCATGGGAAGCCGACGGGTAAAGACATCAGTTGTTATTGGATTACGTCGTTTCATGGGCTGCATCCTCCTGAGGCCACATTTGTAGACCGATTACGTCACAGCAACGCGACGAAGGCTGTCCAAATTCGTAGACTCTTCCGAATGCAGCCGACAAATGCGTCCTCCTTTTCGCTGAATTTGAAGGATGGGCCGGGTGTGTCCTTCGTGGCCTACCATATCCCAGAATTCATAGCGCGGCCCAGCCAAACTCCAGTTTCCAACAATGGCGGCTGCTGCTAAGTTTTAAAATTACTCATACTAATCTTTCTGGGTCACAAAATAAACTTTTAACATATTTTCAGGCGAGAAAGTAGCTGTGTAAACATCAAATATCTGCTCGGTTTATCAAGATATTGCATATTTGCAAAAGTGCTTCGACATTTTCGGAGACGTCTGCTACCCACCAGCTCGATAGCTAGTCGGGAGCTTGAGGGTCACTGAAGCCGCCGAGAACGGCACAACTCCCGGTACATCATTTTCAGATCACTTTCGCTACTCAGGTTAAACGTAATATATACATCACCTAAAAATGTTATTGTTGGGCTTTTTTCAGTGTTTTATTTGTTCGTGAGTCAATCGGTTTGGCTGAGATTAAAGTTATTAGATTAGATAAAATAAAACTTTATTAATCCCCCTGGTGGGTTCCTCCTTGGTTTTCACACAGCTGACTAAATGTCAAACAGAAAACTCATTAAACAGAAGTATGAGATGGTCGAGAATTTGTCCTGTTATATTTTAGATAGCAAGGAGCAGACGGACGAGTTTATTAAACTCCACCGAGACAGCGGTGACGCTAATCAGAAGGCTAGACCGTCCACTTCCGGCCTACCCGACCTTCTGAGGACCCGGCCCACGTACACCGCGAAGGCCGGGTCCTCAGGAGGATGCAGCCCATGAATTTGGACACGACCCTTGTGTTTGTTTTGATTCGTGGCCTTCTCAAATGGTGCCGCGCTCCCACAATGCATTGCGGCGTTACGTCAACTCCGAAGCTACATTTGCTACGTGATCACTAGCTACACAGCTATGTTAGCATAACATAAACGCAGTGAAGCTGGAGGATGAACTCGCTTTTTCCACTCAATAAATGTTAACCTGAGGGTTCCCGATGGTTAGGGACAAATGCAATCGCATGGCAGGATGCTGTAAATCAGGGGTGTCAAACTCAAACACACAGTGGGCCAAAATTCAAAACTGGAACAAAGTCGCGGGCTAACATTAATATTTATTGAAAAAAAAATGTTCCTCCAGATATAAGAATGAATCTTTTCTTATGGACTCAAATAAGTTTTGCTGGAAAACTGAATATGTAACAAGCAAAGCTTAATACTAAACAATATATATATTAGCTGTATAATACCAGTAGGCCAGCTCTAATAGTAATTTGGTATGGCTTTGCGGGCCAAATGTAATTAGGCTGCAGGCCAGAGTTTGACACCTATGCTGTAAATGGACCAAACTTCAGTCAGGAGAACAACTGAGATGATCCATCCACAATACGAGGTTAGTCATTAATATACTGCAACAACATGGGAATAGAGCAGCTGCCAGAGAATTCAGCATTAATGAATCAATGGTACAGAAGTGGAGGAAGCAAGAAGAATGAGCTGAGTAAAGTTTGACTTATCTGACTGCTTTGTTTCACTTAATGCGCCTTATGGTCCGAAAAATACGGTACTCCTCTTCTCCTCTGTTCTGTGGACAGCTACAGGTACCTTGGTGTTCATCTGGACAATAAACTGGACTGGACTCATAATTCAGATGCTCTCTACAGAAAAGGGCAGAGCAGGCTGTTTTGCTCTTTTGGAGTGAAGGACTGACTCCTGAAGACCTTCTATGACTCTGTGGTGGCCTCAGCCATCTTTTACGGTGTGGTCTGCTGGGGACAGGAAGAGAACGAAGAGGCTGGAGGGCCAGCTCTGTTCTAGGACGCTCTCTGGACCCTGTGGAGGTGGTGAGTGACAGGAGAATGGCGGCTAAGCTGTCATCGCTGTTGGTCAGCATCTCCCAGCCCATGCAGGAGACTCTGACAGCACTGAGCAGCTCCTTCAGTGGCAGCTGCAGCACCCACGATGTGGGACGGAGAGACTCCGCAGGTCTTTCCTTCCTACTGCTGTCAGACTCCACAACAAAGATTTCGCAGCTGACCAAACACACACATCTACACAGGTGCAATAACACTAAGTAATTTTTCTTCTTCTGACAACGTAGTATTTTATTCTATTGTATATAGTGTTTTATTCTTATTATCTTATCCTAATCCGGTGTTTTTCTTAATTTTTGCTGCTGTAACTTTGCACTGTCCACTTTCTGCTGTGACACAACAAATTTCCCACGAGTGGGACTAATAAAGGCTCATCTTATCTTATCTTGTTCCCTTCAGCTACATGTCCACTGATGTGTGCTCCAATCACCATTCTCTACCACTTCATCCAACTTACTCCAGAATCCCTCTGTCCCTGTTAACATCAGACGTGTGGGGCATCCTGTCCTCACCTTCAGAACACTACTGCCATACTCTTCCTATCTACACTATGATAGAACAGTTTGAATCCACCTCTAGTGCTCCAGGCCTTGCTTCCCTTCCACCTCATCTCTTGCACACATAATAATATCAAACTTCGTTCTCTCCAAAATGCTCAGTATGTTGGATTTATCTATGCTTGGGACCGGCACTAGAAGTATACCGGGTCAAGTCCCCATCAAAAGAAAACCCAGTAATCTGGTATCTCAAATTATTAGAATATCTGATGTCAAGTTTGAGTAATTTACTATTTAAACTGTAGAATTACTACAATAGAAATACTGTATTTCAGTAAATGTGACCCGCTTACTTGACAGTTGTCTGGTTGATGATCATTAGTAGGTAAGAGTGCTGGATCAAAGCATATTAATGGAAAACAGACTGGAAGAGGAACATACAGCAGGAAAAGGTGCTCAAGCACAGGGATGACCGTCAGAGGATTGTCAATGACATTTGAGAGATCTTCCTTAGAGATCTACTAAGGAGAAAAAAACTGAACCCATGCTCAGTAATTCGGATTCAGAAGTCTGGAGGAAGACCGGAGAGGTACAGGATCCAAGGTCTCTGCGGTCTGTGATGGTTTGTGATGCTATGCCATCTGCTGGTGTGGGTAGTGGTTAGTCCACTTTGTTTTATCAGGTCCAAAGTCAATGCAGAAGATTTCAGAGGACTTCATGCTTTCATCAGCTATTACACTTTATGGAGATTCCTTTTGCAGCAGGACTTAGCCTCTGTTTATGTGCTACAACTATGACCTGATGGTTTGCTCACCATGTTATTGTTGTGCTTGATTGGCCAGCCAACTTGACTGACATGAATCCCTCTGAGAATCTGTTGGTTAATGTTGAGGTGCTGGAGTTCTGATTTTCATAAGCTACAAACCAAAATCTTAAAATTAAAAAAGGCTGAAAATATCTAAGGAATCTAGAATATGTGAAAGTTGACCTCCTGGAACTAAATCATGAAAAAAGAGAACTTCTTTAAAGTATCCAGATTTTTTCGTTAGTACATTCAAACTTACTGGACTCGCTTCCTGACTGACCACCTGGTGCCTCCTCAGAGTGGTTGAAGACGGTAACTGAAACATTTTTTGGAGTTCAGAGTAACAGCTTGGGCTCTGTTTGTACAGCTGGATTGCCATGTCCTTTTGTTTCTTGTCATATCTCTGGCCGTGTTTCCTCACCTTGGCCATGGCTATTTGCTTGTCAAAAAACTCCTTTGCTGCCTGTGGAAGGCAGTCGGAGGCAGCAGTCAGCTGATTGCCTTGGTCACTGCTACTGTTCTGCTGCTGTTCGAGTCTGAAATGAAGCACATTCATATTTACTAAATGTACTGTTTTTACTGCAATGACACATATAACCGAACTGCTACATACTTTCTTTTCAGTTCTCTGATTTTGCTGTTCATGCGGAACTTCATCAGCCGCATTCTGGCCCTCTCTCTCTGCAGAATGCTTTTCAGATCCTTGATTTTCTAAAAGTGTATTAAAAGATATTTATAGTTTCTATGAAAACAACATATTTCAATAGAAAAGCAGGATTCTTTGATTCTGTTTGACCTCATCCTTCTCTGCCAGCAGCTTGTTAAACATTGCCACGACCTGTTCATATGGGGGTGTGTCTTGCAGAGGCACTGGAGCATGAACATCAGTAGAAGGCATCTCCAAATCTAGAAGAACACAATTTCAAATGTTACTACAGCACCAGAAAAGTTACGCACAATATGTTTTTAAAAACTGTCTGTCAGAGACAAAAGAATGTAAACCATTATTCTCACTGAATGTCTGTACCTCTCTGTTCCTCCTTTATAGTGTGCAGAAGGATGGGGACGGCTTCAGGAGCCAGACGTTTTCTTCTACCCTTAAAAAACAAAGTGCAACTTTAAGAGAGTCTGCACCAACAAGTAATAAACTTCTATAACATCTGTATGTACAAATTGGTCTGTATGCTGCACCCATTACAAAAGAAAAGGGTGCTTTCAGCTAAATGAAGGCACCTGTGTGATATAAACCGTCAGGACAGCAGGTTACAAGCTAGCAGCAAATGTGCTACTGCCTAATACGTGCAGGTGAATAGTGGCCTTGTGAAAAAAACCTCACATCTGTAAATGAAACTAAGACAGCATGCTTCACACAGAGACTTGGGCCGGCTGCCCCTCCTCCAGCCGGTTCTTCCTGTTAAAAAGGACGTTTTCTTTCCCACTGTTGCCAAGTGCTCACTCATAGGGGTTGTAGGGTCTTTTCTCATAGAATATAAAGCACTGTTGTTCTGATTTAGCTTTATATAAATGGAATAAAATTGAAATGAAGTGTTGGAACTGAGTCTGAAATCCTGGAGATCGATTGTTAACTTTATTACAAGAAATACTTGGAAGCAAAAAGAAACAATGGGCTGCTTTCTGCCTTCCTGACCTACATCTGTGAGAAACAGGGTTTACCTTTGAGTTTATGTCCTTTGGCCTGAAATGTTGTTCGCAGACCACATACCCAGCTCTGTCGGACTCTTCTCTCGTCATGTCGGGGGATAAGTCTGCCCTCATCAAATTAAGAAGCCATTTCCGCCTCCTGTATTAATTATTCACATTGCTTCAAAAACAAATCAGATCAGCTTCACAGACTTCTTCTGCATGTTTCGCTTTACACGTGTTTAAGAAACAGCTGTTCGCGCATTACTTATGCCACATTTCTGCCTGACGTCATTACGTAAAATCAGAAGTGATTTAAACCAAAGTATTGCTATGTGACAGTTACCTTGGTAACGCCTCGAGGCACCTTTGCTAAAGAAAAACGAATTTGGATGTCTCTTTTTTTAAAGGTCAGTAACCAGGTAAACTGACCTTTTATAACCCTTGACTGGTGACTGTGCGTGGAGTTTTTCGCCCTCCGTGAACATTATAAACGAAAGCTAAATCAAAATGCTACGTAAGTACCTGCAGACGTTACCAAGATGGCTGCCGAGTGGCGAGGTTGCTATAAGGATGAATCACCTAACGGGACTGAGCTGATGTGATTAAATACCACAGAGTAAGAAACCTTGCGTATCTCCGCTGATGTAAGTCTTTAATGACTGGTCTGTTGACGAAAACACGTCATTAAAAACATTGTGATTTTGTGACTAAGTTACCTTGTACTGTCCTTTGGGAATGCGAAAAACGAAAGCCCACAGCCCACTCGATTATTACAGCCGCAGAAAGCACACAAACGTGGCATGCCAACTTGTTATTGTATCCACGTTGTACTAACTAATGCTCATACAACAATTACATTTGATTTTGCAAAAACTGAAGTCCACTAAGCCGCCATCTTGGTAACGCATCCGGGCAGTTATAGCGCCTTCACGTCGTGTCGGAAAAAAAAGTTTCCTGCTGTTCCAAGAAGACTGCTGCTTTATAACATTCACCTGTTCAGCATGGTGCAAGAGTCTGACTGACCCTTCATTTCTTTAGAAATAGGTGCAGTGATTTACTAAAACGTGCAAGTATAGCAAACATAAATGCAAAATATAATGTATAATCCTAATAAGGCATAAAATGATAGTATATATTTAATTATATGGAGTCCGCCGGTGACTAAGAATTTCTAGGTGCAAAGTATTCTGTATGCTTTGAACACAAATTCAATGTGAAGTTCTTATTGTGTTCTCAAATACAGTAATTTGCAGGACAGCTTAACCTATTCAACTGTGAAATGTTCAATACCTTTTTAATGCATGTGTCTCAGATCCCAATTCATTTTGATAAAAAAAAGAACAGTGAAATTCAGGCTTTTAAGTCTTTGTGATAATCTGAAACACTGGTGCACGGTCTTTTCAGTGTGCAAAAAAATAAATAAATGTGATAAATGAAACTAAAATCTATTAGCAATCATATACATGTCCACACTTTGAAACATAAAAATGTAAGCAAATTGGAGATGAACGAACTCTGCACACACTTAACAAAATTATTTTCCAAGTTGTAAATGGAGTCCCATCTGGAAACTTAAGTTTTAATACAACCAACATTTTCCAAGAGTGTCACAAGATCAAAATAATATGTATGATACTGTAAATGATGTAACCTGTCCTTGTTTGCAGTCACAGCAGTACTGGATGCATTTGCCCAAAATAGTCTACAGATATCATGACATCACTGCAATTTGTTAAACCCCCGATAATTTTTAAATGAATGCGAGACGGTCACTTAAAAATTAACACTAAAAGCCTGAGGGCAAAAAAACAAAACCATAAACAAGCTTATTTAGTTTATTTATTGAAACTAAAAAATAAAAAGAACAAGCAGGTAATAATGTGACTCAAGCAAACAGAGGTACAGATAATACATTTAAAAAGGTCACTTTTTTAATTATAAAACCCAGAAGATGAATAAACGAAGAAACTCTCACACGCACGCACACACCTGTGGAAGCTACACTACTGCACTCCACAGACGAGCAGTTTGTCCAGCCTGCTGCCTGTTGGGAATTATTCATGTTTGGAGAACAGACTGAAGCCCTGTCCCTCAACATCAGCTGGATACATTTCCACAGGTCATCGTCACTGCCGACAACGAGAGGTCGCACGCACCGCTGGGTCATAGCGAAGGATGTCAGTTAGGCTCCAGAGCAGTCATCACAAAGCTTCACGTGTATATCAACATGACGCACAAAAACCTCCAAGCATTCCCAGCGACAAGAAAAGAAACCCTATAAAAGTCCTGTCCACCTCCACAGAAGAACACAGTGACGGAACAAAAACCCTGCTTTTATACCTAGGACTTCTTTCAAGCATTATAAAGTATGAGCTCTATGTACATGATTCAAAGCATGAAGTCTATGATTCAGCACTGCAGAATAGAATTCAAATAACACTGTGTCTTTATCTGGTGATTCACCCAAGTAGCACAAATGAATCTCTGGTGTTGTTGGCCCTGTGATTCTGAGAACAACTTAATAAAGGTAAGTTTTCTCCAACAGACACAAAAAGACTTATTCGTACTACACGAAGCTCTAAACCATCCTCAGATTTCATCAGCGTGCACAGTTACAGTTGGAAGGGGGGTTTGGACTCCTGTGCAACACCGCAAACTACAAACACCAAGAAGCAAATGGGATCATTGGGTCATTGGACTGGACAGAATATAACCATTAATATACATGATAATCCAAAGAGGAAGGGAGATTTGTTTCACTTCAAACTTCTCCTGCTTAAATTAAGGTTGAGCTACTACACAGTGAGCACCCTGAGCTCTGTGCACATCTTTTCAGATGTTATAAGCTCGATTTAGCCATTTCTCTGCTCTTTGGTGAGACTGAGAGTACTCTTCACGATGCAATCACTGCATTTCCTCACACCAACTCCTCCAGCTGCTTTTAAGGCTGGAAGATGTTGCTGGAGGGGGAGCCATCTGCAGGCCACAGGACCGGGGGGAGAATAATTAGCCAATAATTATTCACTGACATACGGAGAAGCAACAATGCCTGATCAACACCTTGTGAAGCTGAACATGAAAAAAAAAAAAAATATTGAAAGCTGCAAAATGCAAGCTGGGACTGCATGACTGGTGTTAAAAAGTGAAATCAGCTCAGTCTCCAAATAAACTATTGGTTGCATCTTGTAGCTTTAACTCCTGCTAAACAGAGGTGCAAAGCTTTGTGCCGCGTTAAGCAGAGTATTCAGTCAGATAACCGGTTCTCCATTTTGTCTCCGATTTAAAAATAACTGAATAGATAGGAGAGAAGAAGAAGAAAAGCTGTGAGGAGCTCAGACATCTAGCATTGTGTCGGAACACTAAGATGACGCGAAGAGAGGGAGGGAAAAAGTAAAAAAGAGAGGAAAAAAAAAAGACCCAGGTGTGAGAAGGACAGTATCTGAAAACGTCTCCCTCCCCTTTTTTGCAAAAGCACGGGGAGACGGGTCATCATCGTCATCACTGCCGAACCTCCACATAGTTGGCTGGGAAAAGGCCGTAAGCACCTCTGCACACGCCTCGCCACCAGCCCTCGTCGATCATCTCAATGTTGGTGATGATGTCGTCGGGGTCAAACGAAATTTCGTCGTCGCCCGCTGAAATGGGAAGACATTCATGAAGAAGGAGCTCTAAATGTCTCAAGAGCTTACTGTTGATATGATAATGGTCAAAAACAAAAAAAACTGATCCTCTAAATAATTTCATCCAGGATCTAAAGTGCACTTTGATTCTTCTATAAAGGACATACACATATATACATAAACTCTACCTGCTTGATAGTCATATAGGGCCACAGCTGTCACCCCAAGGTCCTCCCCGTAGTCGTACTGCTGCGTGTCTGCAATTGAACAGTAGTTTAAATAAAAGCTTACAGAGCAATCAGGTGGTTCTACACTACAAGGAACTCTAACCTACAGATTAACAAAGACATGACGGTGCTATAAATGTTGTTTTTTCAACTAATTCCTTATTCACACAAATCTTTCTGTTTAATACTGTTTTAAAACAAAGTGTCATTTTCTACCTTTAGACAATAAAATAAAACAAAAAAACAATTACATAGCAAACAGCAGTTTGTCAGATGAAATGTAAGTAAAAGAATCATGAGTGTAACAGGTTTTAGTCCCTTCTTGGCTCCTGTGTCCAAAGTAGAAAGCTACACTGCATTAATGCCGTCCTGTAATGCAGTGTAAGCATTCCTGTGTGAATGCCAGAGGGGAAAAGCCACCAATAACACAACAATAATAATAATAATTAAAATAAATAAAATAAAGAGCTTCACCTTCTGCTGCAGACTCCTTGGGGTTCTGGTACAGATCATCGTGCGGTGTGTAGTGGCTCTGTGGCTCTGCCTCATACAGCTGCCCTCCATTCTCAGCGGTGTCGTAGGCCTCCTCCTCCTCCGTGTTCTAACACAGTAAACACAGCATGTTAAAGACTGCAGCACTCATGTTAGAGAGAGCGCGCTGATTTGGAGAGCTAGCTTATACTATTGCCAAACTATACTGTAATAGTATTAGTAAGGTTTACCAGACACAGTAGCGTCTGAAACAACTCCAGTCCCAACAAGTTACAGTTTCTCCTGATCAAATTAGGTTTTTATATGTTAAAAAAAACAAGACCTGAAGACAATGTTTTAAAGTTTGGTGTCATGTATACTACATACATGCATCCAAGCTTTTCCTGGATAATAACACGATGATGATGATGATAACAATAATAATCCACTGTTGGTCTAAAACACAGCGGTGCCACAAAGAGTGATGCAAAAGTGTCTGTGTGTTGATGGGCGATCATGGCTCAAGAGTTGGGAGTTCGCCTTGTAATCGGAAGGTTGCCAGTTCGAGCTTGGACAGTCTCGGTCGTTGTGTCCTTGGGCGAGACACTTCACACGTTGCCTACTGGTGGTGGTGGTCAGAGGGCCCAGTGATGCCAGGGTCCTCTGTCAGTGCGCCCCAGGGTGGCTGTGGCTACAATGTAGCGGCCATCACCAGTCTGTGTGTGTGAATGTGTGGATGACTGGATGCTTTGGGGTCCTTAGGGACTAGTAAAGCACTATACAAATCCAGGCCATTTATGTGCTGAGTTCTCTTCCTGGGAAACAGTCTTTGTATAAAAACTTTGCAATCGCAATCAAGTCCTGTAAAAAAACATTCTTTGCGTCATGGGCAGCGTCACAGTGAGCTTTAGGCCTAAACCTAAGCATTCAAAAATCACTACGACTCACCCCGTGGCTTCTACCTGGTTGAACCGCTGGAGTCGGGCTTGGGGTCGGACTGGGACTTGCAGCAGGGACAGGAGACGGGGCTTTGGCAGTCTCTTCAATTTGGCGGCGCGCTGCCTCCTGCTCTTGCTGCTCCTTGGCCTGACGACGCAGCCGCTCCTCCTCAGCCCTCTTTCTGTCCTCCTCCTCTTTCTGCTTGGCGATGTTCTCAAAGCGGGCCTTGATGCTTCCTGTGCTGCTGGCACCTGATGAGAACGATTGGGAACGGGGAGGAAACAAAGTGACGTCGACTACCTAGTTTCCTCAAGTTGTGACTAACAGACGGCTGATGATGAACGATGCTCACCGGCCTCCACAGGTTTGGTTTTCTGGTAAGCTGGAGTCAGCTTCTCCACATCCTCGAATGTGCTCGCGCTCTGCTCAATGTCAGACGTAACATGTAAGACAAGGCCCTCTACAGAAAAGTACACACAAACACGGAGTCCTTACCTTATCCATGCGATCATTCTGGACACCAAACTTCCCTCCAAAGCCTTTAGAATAATCTGGCAACAAAGAGGAGAAAAAGTGAATGTTACTTTGTGTCTAAGGACTCAACCACAATGTGCATCACCAGAGCCTGTGCTCCAGAGGAGAGCTGAAACGCACTCTCTGGTCCGAGTTCAGCTGAAGCACACTGTAGGTTGACTGGGCCGACTGAAGATGTGCAAGAATCAAAGAAGCAGGAGGAAAACGAAACGGGCTGACAGGAGAATGCTGACACAAGGAAACATTTGTTCATGCGGCCAACTCAGCTTAATCTCTGCAATGAAGAAGAACTGTGTCCGTGCAACAATAGCAGGAAGCCTTCGTTTTAAAGAATAAATCAGAAATATGCAGTGTGGTCATACAGAATCATGCACAAAATATATGCATAAGCAAAACAAACAGCATCACGGCAGTGCCACAAACAGCCAGGGGTGGTGAACAGGGAAGGCCGAGGCGATATGATAGCTGCTTTCAAGTTATTCACGGGAACTGCCCCCTAATTGGCCCTTTGGACATTTTGTTTGCTGCGTTTATGGTTTCACTGCCTTTTACGTGGAATTTGCTGATATGATTGACAGAAGCAGTCTGCTGTTCGTCCCCCTGACAGACATCCTCGTAGGGTCGTTCCTGCAGCTGGATAAAAGATCCAGGCTGCAAACCACACAGTAGGGCTGGGCCATATCATACCGTCCATGGTAATACCGGTATAATATTGGGCAACGATAAGAAAATGAGATATCGCAATAGAATATGGGTAAACACGCATGCGCAGTGCCTTTGTTTTAATACGCACATGGTGGAAAAAGCATTTCGGCGACGGAGAACGAGGAGGGTGAAAGCAGATTGTAGAATGAAATGGATGAACCAGAACTGGTTTGTAAAATGCTGCAGCTTCAGTGGTGTGGAACTGGTTTAGCTTTCGTCCGTCAGATACACAACAAAGCACTATTTATGGTAGCGCATGCTAGCGGGCCGTCGTTATTACCGTGTTGTTTGGAAAATACGGCGCACTTAAAATCATCCTTTGAATTTTCTGAAAGTCGACAGAGCCCCTTATAATCCCGTGCGCCTTATGTATGAACTCTGGTTGTGTTTACTGACCTCGAAACGATTTTATCTACACGGCGCTCGAAAATCTGTCAAATGTTTCAGTACGACTTTGCTGAGCTACGAAGCCGCAGCGCTCGATGGATTGTCGGAGCATTACGGCTATCGTAGGCGGCGCGATACGTACTGTGCTTCAACATGATATTACCGTATTGTGTGTGTATAACCTCTTTTTAAGTGTTGTGGATATTATACATGGTTATGCTGAGGATGTGTCGGCCAGTTTCCACTGGAAATGCCTTTTGGTTAAACTGTCAGCAAGGAATTTGCACTGTTACATTTTTATATAACTTTAATGCACATAAAAAAAAACAGCTGCTTGTTTAAGTGAAAATACATTGATGGGGTTTTTTGCACTAATAAAGTTGTGGAGTTGTAAAGTATTTTGTCTAGTGTCAGTTATATCGTCAGTTATATCGTTATTGCAAATTTTCAAATGTATATCGTGATAAATATTTTTGGTCATATCGCCCTGCTCTAGCACACAGCCTACTGGGAAACTACTGTCTGTATTCATAATGCTGAATTATTAATGTGTCACACTGGGTTATAGATATACTTACTGCATAAATTGAATTTATAAATGCCAAAAATAAGCGCACTACATTTTCTGTATAAACCAGCATCTATGACAGCGTATCGTCCATGTAGTGACTGATATCACTTCATCCAAAGTGAAGGCAGTTTGCAGCTGGTAGCAGAAGCTCAAACAAACTGTCATTCAAGTGCTTTCCTGTTATGTAAAAATAAATAAATAATAATAATAATAATAATAATAATAATAATAATAATAATAATAATAATAATAATAATAATAATAATAATAATAATAATAATAATAATAATAGGCCGGGGGCACCTGAGCAGTGCAGACTTGATGGAAAGGATTCATATTGTGAAAACTCTTTGGCCGTCTAATGGAGAGGATCCAGGCAGGCGACCAGCAGCACCACTAAGACCTGAGGCCTGTACTACAAAGTTCAACATACTCAGTATATGCATATATTATCAGGCTACAGCCACCCCAACATCAGCGATGAGGCTTAGCCGCCACATAGAGGCGGTTATCAACTTGAGTCAAGTAGTTTGAGACTCACTGTTTTCTAATGCCTCACTACAAAGAGCATTCACACACAAAGGTCTGAAGACACTGGAGGATTGGATATGAATTTACAGTTGTGTTTTCTGCTCAACTGACAGGCTTTGTTGTTAAATTGTTGGTATGCTTTCTAATGCAAGACTAGTTGGTGCTAAAAAACAAAAAACAAAAACAACTTTATTAGGTACACCTGTTCATATCGAATCAGCCAATCACACACTAAATGCTTTAAGACATGTAGACAAGCTAGAGTCCTAACAGAGCATCGCAATGGGGAAGACTATTTACATGACTTTGAACGTGGTTCAAATGTGCCTGTCTGGCACCAGCATGGCTTTTTGGTGCTCAAATATTTCAGAAACTGCTCATTAGGGCTGGGCCATATCATACCGTTCACGGTAATACCGGTATAATGTTGGACAACGATAACAAAATGAGATATCGCGATAGAATATGGGTAAAACGCGCATGCACAGTGCCTTTGTTTTCATACGCACATGGCGTAAAGTATTTTGTCTAGTGTCAATTACATCGTTATCGCAAATTTTCAAATGTATATCATGATAAATATTTTTGGTCTTATCGCCCTGCTCTACTGCTCATCTCCTGGGATTTCCCTGTACATCCATCTCGAGAGTTTAGAGATGTGGTCCAAAAACAAAATGAAAAAAAAAAAAAGTCCACTGAGCAGCAGTTCTGGGCAGAAATACTTTGAGGCCAGAGGAATGCATCATGGCGTGTATCAACAGTTCAGGGTGCTGTTAGAGTGAGGTCACAAGACTCCAATGGAGCAACTATTATCAGGAGATTCACGTAAAGGGCAGCTGGCAAATCTGACAATCGAAGCAATTCTGAAGGTAAAGCGCTTTATAAGAACCATTTACAAGAGGCCCCAACTGATTCTGGCAAGATGTGTCTAATAAACCAGCTGGTGACCGGCAGACTCACTTTAAGTGATTGTTAGTCCTAGGCGCCACTTTGGGATCACTATATCAAGGAGATCAGATAAAATTGAAAGTAAATCACTTTGCAGAACAGGCCTCTGGGGCTGGCGTGCCGGTGCCCGTTCACGGCTGTCTTGAACGCGTAACACTGCATCTTCTCACTCACCTGCACTACTGCCTACATTTGTTTGTTATAACAGTCTGATAGATTCCTCTGCCCCTCCAAGGCCTTACAATAGGATTGATGACAGTAAACTAAAAGTCTCAGTCAGTGCTGCACAGGTGGGCGTGTCACTGTGGGAGTGGGAGGGGCTTCTGTCAGAGCCAGCCAAAGAAGCTAAGAGGGAGGACTTTTCATAGGAAGGGAAGGATCAGGACGAGCTTTGTAAAAGGGAGGGTGGGGTTGGGTGACGTGCTCAGGAAAGTATCTGTGCCTTTTTGGGACTCGTGCTTGGCCAGGTTCTCCTTGTGCTCATAGCCCAGGGCACACTGGTCCTGCCTCTCCACCTCTACCCCATACTTCCCTCCAAACCCACGCTTATAGTCTGCAACACAATATATACACATATACGGACAGACAAACATCACACACATATTACAAAATACACACCGAATACATGTAAAAGACACACATATAGCGACAATGATGCACCCACCAGGCTGCGTGCTAACAGAACGACAAAGAAAAGGCCTTCGTGTTCTTGCCCGTTCACTCAGCACTCAATGTTCGGATTCACTGCGAATGGTTTTTACAACTATGAAGAGGCTTTTCCTCTTCAGCTGGTCTGCTCCCTCGTTACCTTCGTCTTCAGTAATGTCTCCTCTGCACATTAATATTTCCTCAGTTTTAGGAGAAAGGAATATTTGTGAACTGAAATGACTTTGAAAACTGAGTAACATGACGTCTGCTACCAAAAGCTGCAGAAATGGTAAAAGCACCTCGACAAATTTGTAGCCAGGGGTTATTAAGGATATGAAAACTATAGTTTAAGATAGGAACCGTGTATGATGATCCATCCAAGTAACAGATGGGAAGAGAATAAGCGAGAAGTGGAAGGAGATGATGGAAGGAGGAAGATGTTTAGAAGGACAAAGGAAGGTGGAAGAGGAAAGGATAAAAATGAAGGAGGAAAGGAACAAAGAGTAGGAGGAAGAGAAGGAAAGAAGTAGTTAATAAGAGAAAGGAGGAGTAAAGGAGAATAAGAACCAGGACACAAGAAGGAAGGAAGGAAGGAAGAGAAGAAAGAATCGAATGAAGGTTAGGGTGAGGAGGTAAAGGAGGAATAGGCCCCACAGAAACAGAACACAGCATGTGATTGATTGGAATCTTTCAGTTTAGGATAAGGACCCACTTCCCATCAAAGAAATGAAAGTATGAGAGCAGACATAAGAGTAATGTTTGAACTGCTCCCATTCATTTGCTGCATGAACATCTGATTGACAGGCCAACTTCTCTGACCATCTAGAAGTGGCTCTGCATAGAACTCACTGTGTGAATGCCTTTTAGTTTAGATTCATTTACATGCTTGTAATGTCCTGAACACAGCATCAGCTTAAGACCCGACATGCAAATATAAATCTGAGCTGTGGGTTTCGTTTCCGCTTTCTGAGCCATTTTTGCATGCTAGTTGAGGAAGTTGGCAACTTTTTAAACACCGCACTGGAGCCACAACAAAACCACATCTGAGATCGAGTACACGGCCGAGGAGGAAGTTTGGTTTCACGGTTGATTTGTGCCAAACTCAAACTTGTAAAGGTGGCCATTTTAATAAACCCTTAATTATTTCATATCGGCAGTGCATCCGTGCGAGTGTCACGCTCAAACACAGAAACCAACTCGGCACCAGTACCTTTCTGGGACTCGTGGAGCTGCAGTTTCTCCTGGTGGTCCCATCCCAGAGCCGATTTGTCCTGTCTGTCAGTCTGCACACCGAATTTGCCCCCAAAGCCCTTCACGTAGTCTGCAGGGAAACATGACACACAGACGCAGGTGTCTAAGATAAAATGTTTAATGACAATCTTGTAATGCTACTTTTAAAAAAACACTGCACCATTTACAAGCTACAGCAGAGAAAGTGCTTTAGTCACTTCTATCAGTGTGACACTAGTTTTTTTGTTTGACAAACTTTATATTTAAACATTATTTAACGTTTACTCATTCAAGCCTAACAGCGGAGGCAGCTGCATGTTGCACATCATTCGTTCCAAACAGGAATTACAGTGAGCGGTATTAAACTCTGTCTGCTGCCCACCTATTCCAACAATGATGCTTTAAAACGCCTGACTGATTTATACCCAAACGTAGGTTACAAACACAGTCGGGGCATTGTGGAGGTCGTTTATGCATTTGATACGAGTCTTATCTGCTGTTGGCCAATGAGGCGTGACAAGCAAGCAGCTACACACAGCTGCTGTGCTGAAACTGCAAAATTACAGACAAGTCAGGACAGACATGAGGGTGTGACCTACTGAGACCCTCTGGACACAAAGCTGCTAATAACACATCAGCAGCGCGAGTTTAACAGCACGAGCTGAAAGCAAACAAAAGCCGTTTACTCTGTCGCTCGTTCTTTCACGGTAACAAGGAATCTAAGCAGTGAAAACAAGGTCACTGCACACAACAACAACTAGTATGTGATTTTTTTATAATAACAAAACTCATCCTATTATTACACCCTTCAAACTTCAGTCACAAATTATATAAAAAATAATTAAAATCAGAGACAGTAACTCCCCTGTGTGAAGAATCAGCTCTGCATAGATGTCACCATCTGTGCGTCACATGCTCCACCGTTCTGACCCCAAAATTCAAATTAATGACTTTTTTTTTCAGCCAAAATTACAAAACAAGTTTGAGGCCTGTGTGACTGTTGGGTTAAACGTTTGTTTGTAATCTGACCAACACCACTTGTGTCAATAAAATAATCTGCCATCAGTTTGTTTGCACGCGCTTCAACCGTGATCAAAATAAGAGCGTCTTTTTTTTTTAAAAGAAAATAAAATGTTCACAGCGAGTGCCGACTGCTGTTACCTTTCTGGGATTCGTGCCTCTCTGTTTTGCCTTGATACTCGAAGCCCACGGCACTCTTGTCCACCTTGTCCATCTCAACGCCAAACTTGCCTCCAAAGCCCTTGGCATAATCTGCCAAAGGCCCAGGGGAGAGGAGAAAACAAAGTTCAAAACAGAAAAACTAATTTTGCTTATGCATCAAGTACGTTTAGTTTATTCAACGTATGATGTTGTCTTCTGTGTCAAGTGGAAATGTGCTTATTGAGAATGTAGACAAAAAACAAAACCCCCCTACAGATGCTGACTACCTGATGGATGTTAAGGTGTTAAACAAAAACAGCAGTCCAAATTGAAACAGCCTCCCAGCCCCAAAAAATAAAAAAAATAAACTGGAGCCATGGAATGAAAACATCGTATGTACAAAACACCATGTAAGATAACTTATAGTCTTTAATTAGAATGCATTTTGATCCAGGGCAAAAAAACAAAAACATGCAGCTCAAAGCAGTTAAGTTATTGTTGTGCAATCTCAAATAAGCAGGCTGAGGAATGATGGAATGAAGAAATGCAAAAACAAACATGATCTGCCAGGACCTGCAGGCTGCTGCGCAATTACAGCTCTAGTGTCTGTCTGTCTGTCTTCACTTTTGCCATCTTTCTGCAGATTAATGAGAATGCCATACGGCAGGAAACCTCGACAAACCTTTCTGGGACTCGTGTTTCTCGGTTTTGCCTTGGTAATCGAAGCCCACGGCACTCTGGTCGACTCGATCAGCCTGCACTCCGTATCGCCCCCCAAACCCTGTGGTGTAGTCTACATAGCAGAGCAAGGAGGAGGGAAGGGGCAAGGTTCAGAGATCAGGGTGAAGCAGTATGGGAGCAGTGATCGTGGAGCAGCCCAATTCCAAACTCCCTATTGACACTTCCGGGTGCTAGCCTCTGGGTCATTCCATTCAAAAAATAAAAACTTTATAAAACTTTAAATTTGGAAAAGTTTCCACTTGATCTCTGCAGAATCAGCTGAGATATTGACTTTAACAATAACTTGAGTCTATTTAATGAAACAGTCATATTACAGACTTCAAGTACATGGGAAGGTGGGCTGAAATTTGGCACCTTTGAATTTGAATATAAAAAATAAAATATTAGAAACAAAAACAAGATTTTGGCTTCAGAGAGAGAGTTGGTGTAGAATTGATTTAGTTGCTTTTTAAAAAATAAATAAATTTAAGCAGAGCTTGAATATGCTCTGCTCATTAGTGCTGAACCCTTCGCGTAGATCGCTCCTGCATGCTGAAATGCATTCATTGAATCTACTCAAGTTATTTTGCAAAAATCAGACCAATTCTGACAAGCTCAGGTGGCTAAACACTGACATTTCATGGGATGACTCAACAGCTAAGACAGAATCACAACAGTAAAGACAAACTAACAAGATTATCATGCAATCATATCATGCTTTTTTAATTACTCATTGAGGGCCATGTACATCTTATGTACACCTACTGTAGCAACAAGGGACAGCAATAAGGAAGCATTGGAATTGGGCAGATATTCAGGACTGTGGTTCAAAGCACTGTTGAGGGAACGAGAGCAACAAAGGTTGACAGCCTGGGTAAGCAGCCTCAGCACTGAGAGCCACGAAGCCTTCCTGAGTAGCAGGATCACTGCAGTCTGTAACTGTAGTTTGTTTTGACTCTATCCCAGCACACTGGGTCTAACAAAAACGCCATTATTATGTCTCAAATTCTAGCTTTAACCTGATTTTTTCTTTTTTATCCATCTAATCTATTACTAATGTGTCCACTGAGTAAAGCCTTAGTTCCATGTCCAGGACACTTTTGCATATCTAAAGAAGTCAAAACCAGCAGTTTTGCAAAGACATAACAAATAAGGACATCACCTTTCTGTGACGCGTGCTTCTCCGTCTTTCCAGCATACTCAAACCCAACAGCTGACTGGAAGGAGACAGGAAGAAGCAAAGCAGTTATTCTACTGATTAGACGCATTTAAAAGGTTTGCATTCGTAGCGTGCAATGTTGTCGAAGTTGTGTAAATGACATGCAAATAAGGCTGCCATGGCTGATTAAACTCAAATCTTCGTTTTTGTCATTTATGGAGAAGGTTTTGTGACACAGCATGCTTCCTTCTGAAACCTTAGGTCTGTAGTTTTACTTCCAGCCAAATGTGCATGAACACTGCTGTGCAGTAGAGCAATTACTCTTGATGTGGAGGAGATACGTTCTTTAGCAAACTTAAAAACAAAACATGACACATACAATACAATGCATCATTTCATTTTTGTAAAAAGAAGGTGTTGGGGGGCGGGGCTTCATTTTACACAGCAGGAACATTACTAATAAAAAGTGTCTAAGAAAGTGTTGTGCTACTGTTCGAATGAGGTCAGCAACAGGAAATACCTGGTCAACACGGTCAGCCTGCACTCCAAACTTCCCCCCAAAGCCCTTAGAGGTGTCAACCTGGGAGCAGTGCTTGGACAGTTTGCTCTGGTAGTCGTGTCCAACAGCAGACT
Source organism: Astatotilapia calliptera (assembly GCF_964374335.1). Taxonomy (NCBI): domain Eukaryota; kingdom Metazoa; phylum Chordata; class Actinopteri; order Cichliformes; family Cichlidae; genus Astatotilapia; species Astatotilapia calliptera. The sequence goes on along the minus strand of NC_137422.1, from coordinate 2,913,984 downwards.
GTCAAGGTACAAAGACGCAAACGTAAATGCATGTAGATATTTAAAATGCTGCATAAAGCAGAAGACTGACAACGCTAATGAAAGATGGCAAAAAACATGAAAATAGAAGGAAAACTAGGCACAGCCAGCAGGAGGTGTATCGACTGTGGAACACTAACTACTGACTTAGCGCGCACACACGCACGCAGACACACACCTGCAAAAGCACGTAGCAAGCTGGCTGGTTTCAGCTACATGAAAAACCACAACTACAGGAACTACTAGTTTCAACCCTCCAAACAAAGAAACAAAATAAAACATTAACACTGTAGTACAGCTGTGCACACAAACAATGTGTTACACTTATTTTAACAAATCAGTCAGACTACTAGGAAATTGTTTCCATATTTTCATTGACTGTAACTACACGTGGTTTTCATCTTTTCATCAAATTCTACAATTTTGTCAAGTTGGAGTTGTAAAGTGAAAAAGCTCTGCAGCCTCAGACTACAGCACACTCCCTCACCTTGCCAGACGTGCTTATATTAGAATTGGTCTGTGGCGAGCATCAACCCTTAAACCCTTAACAACAATAATAATCTTTGGATGTCATGTGAAAGCAGACAGACCTGTTATGCAACAGGTAGGGTCATTCCCTGCAGTAGAATTTGCCATCTTTGTTTTCCATTTATGCACAATTTTAAGCAAGACCTATTAGAATTTGCAGTTGGGGAACACTGATCCCTACTCTTTACAATGAAAAGCAATTTCAAATGTCTTCAATGATTCACAGACAGACAAGTTCCTACAATACAAACTGTAAAGGATAGTTCGTGTAATTCTTACCAATCTATAAGAAGAAAAACAAAACGACAACAAACAGAATTTGTGTGTCTTTGATCGACTGCACAGGTCTTACTGCCTCCCTCACCTTGTCCATTCGATCTTGCTGCACTCCAAATTTTCCTCCATAGCCATGCGAGGCTTTGGGCATGTTCTCCAACTCCTTCTGCTTCAGGTTGGTATGCTCCGTAGAAACAGTCTCACGCAGACGGTGTATACTACACCAAAGACAACACGGTTAGGACACACAATTTGTAGATTTCCCACAGTGCATTTATTCCCAAAAGGAGGAAAAAAAACCTAAAACAGTCGCATCCTTACTCTATGTGCTCCTGATGGCCTGAGCCAGCCACCGTCTTGGCTCCCCAGCGCTGCTCCTTCTCAGACACATCATTCTAGTTTTTTAAAAACAGAGTAATAATGTCAAAGCCAAGAACACTAGTGAGCAAAATAAGATTTTATTTAAGTGAACCAAGAGGAACTAGAAACAGGAGAAAATACAGGTACCTCAAAGTCGGGGTCAGTCTCCCAGTCGTCGCCTCCATCGTCTACAGACACATTGACTGACTGTCCAGCTGCTGCCTTCCACATGTTTGTGAACCGTATGCCACACACACTGAAATAAATTAAAGACAAATATTTTACACAAGTTGAAGAGGTAGAGGCGTCTGAGGACAGGCTCAAATTTGAAGCGACCTGATGGCTAAAGTTCAGGAAACAACGAAACTTAAAAATATACAGATCAACATTTCAGTCGCATCTGAGCCCACTGACATTCTGAGGCACAACTAGAGTATTATTTCAGTATTACCATTTTATTATTGTTTCCCCCACTTTTCTTCCAGAGAACATTAGTTCTATTAAGGAGTGCAAAACCTATTCCACAAAAGCTCAGTCCCAGCATACACCACCTTATTATCAGATATGCAGATATCAGTCTGCAGGGCATCACTGATGCACATTTATCTCTGCATGCTCTGCAGAAAGTAAATTTATAACTTGTAAGTATTTTCTAACACCTTTCTGCAGTAAAAGGTTTGGGATTTAAGCTTTTTTACTTTTACATTGAAAATACGCTAACGTCAAAAGAGCTTGATGTGGCGAATCCAGAAATCTGGATCCTCACATGAGCTTAAGTTGGACTTGTGAATAAATGTTAGTAATAAATTAGGACTGTGGCCTTTACCATACATGTTGTCATTTTACTTGACAATTACTTTTCATCTGATTCAATCAAATTCTTTTATCACTTAGCTGTAAATTCAGGTAAATGCCCTTTCCATAATTCCATAAGGATATTTAATTTAAGTGGGTGGATGTGCCAAATTTTCTTGTCGGAGTAACTGAAACAAACCACCAAGCAACAACTGAAAAGCAGTAAAACAAACAAAAAAAAATTCTTATAAACTTGCTTTTCTTTGGAACTTGAACAGTATGTTTGCTCTGCAATTCAATTTTTCTGTGTTTACCCAAAAAGACATAACAGTGGAATTTATGTTGTTTTTATCCAATGATGACAAAAAAATTATTTGTATTTAAATCAAACTAAAGAAAAGCCCAAGTATGCAATCAATGCTGTTTTTTGGAGGTTTTGTGTAAGTTCTGAGTTAATAAATGATCAAATCGATCGACTCATCAACTAGTCTGACAAAAGCTGCATTGATTACTTATAACTACGTAAAAGTAGCTGCACATAAGATCCATGTTAAGCTTAAATGCATTTCTCTATTTCAGCATTGACTGAATACAAATTAATGACTGCTGGTACAACGAAGCAAGACACCCGACTACACCAAGTCCTCTACGCTTATATAAAGTGGACGATTAACAATCTGTAAATTCGCTTATGACATGCGGCCTGTGATCGCGCATCTGTTAGGAACAAACGCTTTCTGTGGCAGTCCCCACTCCTGACTCAGCACCATGTGGGCAATCAGCATCTGTGTTCAATCAGAGGCTGCGGGAGACGTGGCTCCATTCATCTCAGTACAGAGAACAGAGGGAAGGCATCGGGACCAGGAAACTGTAACCTGGCAAGTCCCTACACCAAATGTGTGATTTGTGTCCCACAACACAACCACACCCATCTGCTGCTCACATCGAGCTGCTACTCTCCTTGACCAGGCCTGAGACACGAAAGTCCACTTAGGTGTGACTGTGGTGCAAATAAAATGCAGATAACAGGGAGCAGTTGGCACGGTTGACTATTCCAGTCCACATAGGAAATTTCCCTGAAGCTCTCTGTGACATTGACCTTAATGGTTTTCCTTGCCTCGGTAAAGTAGGCCAGACTTCATTTGTCAGGACTCAAACATGAACCCGTTTTTGCCATAAAAACGGGTAATGAAATTATGTGGCGTGTTTCTGCTGATGGTCTCAACGGGAACACTGACACAACTGTCAGTGATTCAGGCTTTAATTACGGTTTGAACCGGGACACAGGATATGGAATAAGATGTACACCTCATCAATGCTTACTGACACACGACGAATCAAAGTTAGATGTCCAAGAGCGGTAAGAAAACTATAAATTACTTAAATAACTGGAAATTGTGTCAGTCTAGCTGTGGTATTTCCTGTTCCAGTTTCCAGCTAGCTGGCTGGCTAAAGCTAACATGCCTTCTGGAATGATGAAGCGCTTCGGCTCGCGCGGACACGTTAACGTGCTCCACCGAAATAATAGTTCATGCTCACCGTTTGCTACAAAGCTAGCTCCGAACAATTGAGTGTTAAAACTCCTCCGGTAGGATATGGTCCTGTCGCAGCTGTAGCTTCGACGGAGAAGCGTTTGTGGATCAGCTCGCGCTCCCTCTTATCTATCCGCGCGACTCTTCCGGCTCTCCCAGTATCCCGTCCTGTTCGCCACAGCGTCAACGTCACAAGAGGGCGTTGCGCGACCTGTTCGTGGTTTTCTAAATGGAATTTAGTGGAAAAACAGATTTCTTCTAATGCTGCAGCTTAATAAAGCCGCAGGGAACTGGTGTTTTCATTTTGTTAACATGGGAATGTATCCAATAAAATCAGTGCTAGGATACGAAATTACGAAGAGCCTGCCTGGATTTGCCTCACATTTATACAGCACTTTAGACTTAAAGTCACATTTTAACTATACCTTCATCATTTGTGCCTACAGTCACCCCAAAGACGCATTTTAAGTCAGGAAAAACACTATAAGCCTGCTTTGAGTCCCGCTGTTTGTCCAAAATTAATAAAACGACTGTGCTTTGATAACAAACAAACTTATAGCAACCGAGTAATTATTGCTGGTTCATTGCTCTCTTTGTCATGGATTTTCTCACACACATCTATAATATTCTGTAGTAGATGCTGTGTTTGTGCAGAAAATGTCTTCCCACGTTACTTTTCACGGTTTACTGATTTTTCTGATGGACATCGAGCACAGAGATGGGCTCAGGAGCCTCAGGTTGAACACCCTTGGGCTAGAGGGAACCCAACCATAAACCTTTGGTCGTGGTTTACTTTTTTGAAACGAAAGTTAGCCCTTCTTCAGTAACTACGTTGATTTTCTACTGTTTGGTTATCACAACTTTCTCAACAATTTACTGAAATTATTTGTGCAAATTATTCGTTTTTATTCTTGTCACATCTATAAATAGATCTTATTTAGAGAGAAAAAATCCTTCCAAACAATTTTGAATTTGATTATGTCCTTTGATTTTTCTTTTTCTTTTTTTTGAATTTCTCTGAGCACTGCATGTTCGGACTTTTGGGGTGCATTTGCTGGGATGTTCACTCCTGATGCATGAATGTTTTCCACTTTCTCATTTTAGAATGTTGGTTTTCAAGTTTTTTGGAAAACTTGAAAACCCCAGAGAATCCCCGGGACGGCGGGGATTCTCTGGCTGGCTGGAGCAGCGTCTAATAACCAACTCGCAAAATAAAACAAAATAAAAACAAAACAACAAACACAAAAACACCAGACATCATGATACAGACTTATAATTTGCACCGATGTTTTTTCTAAATTCTATACATGAAAAGTGAGCGCGAGAGCCCTCTGTGCGCCTGCTCGCTGCTGAAGTCAAAGTAAAACTTTATTGTCATCAGTAAAGCTCAATAACAATTTAAAATGTATAATTTACAGTTTGATGATTTAAAGTCTCTCACACAACCAGGCTGCTTCCAAATAGAGCACATTTCATTCATAATGATGTAAATCCAAGCCCATTATGTATTCATGATTTGAATCCTGGGTTGTGCGAAATCCAAGAAATGCACCCTAGACAAAGCGAGTCTGTGAACTAAGGTGTAGGTCTGTTAGGTTATGTTGTGGTGGTCCTCGATATGGGGGATTTGTGTTCATACTGGAGTGCAAAATTAAAACCAATGGAAGATGAACAAGAAAAGTTCAAAGCCATCAGGTGCTCAGTTTAGAAAAAATAGAAAAGAAGAGGAGGAGAAATGAGCAAAAGATGCAGGTAAGCAGATGTGTCATTGGATAATGGCAGGTCAGAGGGAGTGTTCGCCCAGGGCGCCAAACAGGCTAGGACCGCCACTGCTCCACATGAACAGCATTCGACATCTACTAGTAGCTCTTGTGACCCCAGTTGTTCATTCATCTGAGGAGGATCTTATTCCATTCCTTGAAATGGATGAGGACTTTCTTTTGTGTTCATGTTGAAAGTGTTTTAGTGCAATGGAGATGAGTGGAAGCTGTTGACTGACTGCTCAAACAAGAGCCTAAAATGTGTCCTATGGTGTAATAGCAATTGGCATCTGGGACAACTGGTCATTCTGTCCAGTTAAAAGAAACCGGTGAAAATATGCTAACTGTGCTGGAGAAGCTGAAATACACTGAGCATAAATTCACCATATGTGAAAAACCCCCACCAATTTGCATTTTGTGATAAAACTGAATAAACTTTGAACTCACTGTCAACGTTTCCTCTAAGCTGCGCGCGTGCGCAATTGCGCACCGCTGGCACGGTCTCTGCGCACAGAAAATCTGCGTTGCGCACAAAAAAAAATCGAACCTGAATTGAAATTAAAATGAAAACTTTAACAATTCTGTTTTGCAGTGTGAGTCAGTAAGTGACTGGCTGCTCCCGTATGGGATCAGAACGATGGCACCTTATCCCATAGTCCAGCCAATGATGCGATTCACATTCGCATATACGCAGCTAATCAGCTTCTTTGTCAGGCTATGACAGCGTCCTTATGTGCCGACACCGGTGTTTAGCGAGCAAAGCAGCGCGGCTGATAAGATAAGATAAGATAAGATAACCTTTATTAGTCCCACACGTGGGAAATTTGTTTTGTCACAGCAGGAAGTGGACAGTGCAAAAGTTATGAGGCAAAAATTAGAATACAATAAGAATAAATACAGTACACAACTGTACAGAATAGAATAAAATAAAATGCTATATACAGTAGAATAAAATAAAATAAATATACAATAAGATAAAAATAGAATACAAATACAAATACTATATACAACTGAGTAAAAATACAACGATGACAGAAAGGATTATTGCACTTAGTATTATTGCATATGTATGGATGTGTGTGCTTGATCAGTTAAAGTCTTTATTATGGAGTCTGACAGCAGTGGGGAGGAAAGACCTGCGAAATCTCTCCGTCCCACACCGTGGGTGCCGCAGTCTCCCACTGAAGGAGCTGCTCAGTGCTGTCACAGTCTGCTGCATGGGGTGGGAGATGTTGTCCATCAGGGATGACAGCTTAGCCGCCGTTCTCCTGTCACTCACCACCTCCACTGGGTCCAGAGGACATCCTAGAACAGAGCTGGCCCTTCGGATCACCCTGTTCAGTCTCTTCCTGTCCCCAGCAGAGATGCTGCCGCCCCAGCAGACCACACCATAAAAGATAGCAGAAGCCACAACAGAGTCATAGAAGGTCTTCAGGAGTGGGCCCTCCACTCCAAACGACCTGAGTCTCCGCAGCAGGTACAGCCTGGATGTGGAGTGAAGCCACGTTAATGACAACGTGGACAACCATTGGAGATGTGAGCAGGACAGACGGAACAATTGACATAAAAAGTGTGGACTTTATACCAGTTTTTAAATTGTGTTGATCGGCCACGTAAAACCAGAGTTATGATAAAAATATCTGTAATGTTTGGTTTTCTTCCTGAATACTGTCGTTGTTTATATTTACTGCAGGAAGAAACGGTAAAAACGGCGTTTTATAAGGAAAACGCTCGAAAGCCTGTGAGCAAAAACAAAACCCAAAAAAACTCCGCCCTTTCCTATTGGTGGAAAAATGTACCATGTCGACCAATCAAAAAATGATATGGCAACATGGCATTTAGTTATTTAGGAAGTGGGAAGTTTTAGGAATGACGGCGTGTTTTGAGATGTGAGAGATTTGCCACGTTTAGCGCAAATCTTGTGTAGTTAGTGTGTAGTTAGTGTGTAGTGTAGTCAATAGTTTTGTTGTTGTGTGTCAGAACAATGAGGCGACTGCTGAGTGTTACAGGTGTTACAGCAGTGACACATCTGCTGCTGTCAGGCCTGCAGGTATCAGGCTGTTGTTCTCCTTCATCTCATAGTTGACAGAAATTATTTTTTGGAGCGGCACAAATAATTTGTGTGGCATCAGATTTGATGCAGAACAGCTGATTGTTCTGTAAATAGTTTGAAATGTTTATTTAAAAAAAACACCTTGGCTGCATTTTTAGGTAAACAGCTGCAAAAAACTTTGTTGTTTGCAAAACTCAGTAACTTTTTTGAAGAAGTAACTATATAATTAATTACCCAACATTGGTCATTATTTACTGTATTTTGCAGACAGAGTTACAGACTCTCTCCCAGACTCAGACTCATAATACAAGTCAGAGCTTTATGAAAAAAAAACAAAAGAAACTTGTGTTTTCAAAATTGGAGTTCAAGTTATTTTTACTTCCAATAGTGTTAACATGCTACACAGGTCATGAACAAGATTTTTTTGTTTTGTTTTTTTAAATTTTCATTGTAAGTGGGCTAAAATAGTTAATTAAAAGTAGTCTAACATAAATGTAAATGCTGTAATTTTATTATTTTAATAAACCATGTAACTTGCATGGATTTGATGCTGGCGTCACCACAGTGCACACGTCTGCTGTTGCTCACAGTGGTCCAAGGGATCGCTCAGGGAGTTTGTGTGTTCGCTCAGACACATGAAAAATTAGAGGGAACATTGCTCACCGTTGAATTAGGTAATAACTATTTTCTGGAAAACAGCAGAACCTTTATTTTTTGATGTAGGGTGGTGTAATATACGATGCAGCAACTACTTCCATTGTAGTTAGGTGAAATTATTTTGGTAAACCTCCATTTTTATTAGAATTTGTGTTTTGGGCAGAAAGGTCTTGGTGTTGGTAGCCAGGGATTAGTCCACCAGGGCTTCCACTCTTAGCCCCCACCTGGCACACAATGCACCCGACCCCTACAGTGCCTAATGCGGGTGGTGGGCCTCCAGGAGGATGGACCCATGTTCCTTTTTTGGGCTGTGTCCAGCCAGGGCCCATGGACTAAGGCCCAGCCACCAGACGCTCACCATCAGGCACGCTCCAGGGCAGGGCCTCAGTAAGCCCATCCTGGGCAGGGTGAACTGTTCCCTTGATGTTCTACTCATAGGGGTCCCTCACCCATGATGAATTTGCCATAGAGGGCCCTACCAGCGGACAAAAGCCCCGACGGACTACATAGCCCCTGGGATCCCTGGGACACACAAACCCCTCCACCACGATAAGGTAGCGATTTGCAGTTTTCCTGGGCGCCTTCTGGGTGAGGTGTTCTGGGCATGTCCCACCGGGAGGAGGGTCGGGGGCAGATCCAGGACATGCTGGAGAGATTGTATCTCTCAGCTGGCCTGGAAACGCCTTGGTGTTCACCCGGACAAGCTGGAAGTGGTGGCCGGGGAGAAAGTGTTATGGGCTGTTAAGGCTGCTGCTCTCGCAGCCTGGCCCCAGAAATGTGGAAGAAGATGGATAGCAGAAAGGTTTTGGAAATGTATCAATCTAATAATAATAATAAAAAAGACATTACTAAGTCTCGTGGATACTTAAATATCCAGGAAAACTCGCACTGCTTTTTGTTAAAGGACACCGTCTGTCCACTGCAGGAGGAGCAGAAAAGACAACTCTTCAGTCTTTTATTTGCAGTGGAAAATAGGTTTCAGTATTTTATTGAAAGTAAGCAATAAATAATACTGTGATAAAAATAGTTTATAAGTACTCAGACTGTACATCATTGTTACAAGATCAGAAGATTCATCAGGAAGAGCAGGAATAAAAACAGCAACATGATTTGCATTGTGCATAAATGGCTAAATCACAAACAAAAAACATTTCTAATGTCAGCTTCAACTACATGTAGAGTGAAAAGAAAAGTCTCCGGTTCCGACTCATTTGCCACAAAGGCTTATGCTGGAACCCGTGTTGTGAGTGTAGACGGAAAAACATAAGTAGCACTGCAACATTCAGACGTAGCTCTGGAAGCATTACTGACGCCACAAAACACGAATGAGTAATAAATAAGAAGAGACGACAGAGAGGAGTTAAACAGTAAGGCTTGATATAAAATCTTTGTACAGAGTGTTTTTAAAAAAGGGTTGCTGGTGGACTGCACCACCATCAGGGGCTTCTGGTGACAGTGGGGATCGACTGAGGCCTCAGTGAAGTTGGTCCGTTGAAGGAGTTTCCACACTTTGGAGTCATCCACACATTTGTTTAACGATCTTCTGCACGAGTGAGCATTTCTCCAGAGGTGAGGAAGATTTTGTTAAAGGGATAAATTGGGTGCATATAAGCGGAGTGGATTCTGCATGCAAGGTAAACTGCAGAGAACCTGGAAATCTGTTGTTTTTTACTTGCATCCAAATGTAGCCCTCTGTAGTTTTTATCCTTGCTACAATTATATGGCTTTAATTCTTTAAGAGTTTCATTTTGGTATCACAGGTATGGAAAATAAACAGACAAGAGAGAAATATATTGCGTTTCACATGATATGTGTTGTCACCATCGCCTGGGCTTGCCAGCAGTTAGATGGAGGACTCACAGTGTTGAGCAGTTTGTGAAACGGTTTGACGACTCCAGCAATTTCTCTGATATTCACACATCCACTGACCTAAGAGCTGCATTTACACTAAATCACAAGTAATAAGCTACTAATATTACAACAGTTAAAAAGGGCAAAGATATGAATTAAGTTATATCACGTATCCAAGTCACTTGAGAATTAATTCATTGATTAGAATTCAAATCAAATATGAGAGACAAAAACATACATCTGTTCAACTGAATCAGAATTATAAAAAAAGATTAGATGAAATGTCTGTTGGTAGAAATATACAAACTCCAGATTGTTGAAATATTCAGTTACATACATCTGAGAGTTGAGCTTAATGCGGGCACAGTGGAGAAATGTTGCTTTTATTAAAATAAAATTAAAAAAGGTGGGGGGGTGATTAAGAGGAGAGAGGCAAAAAGGGGTTACATAGAAATTCTAAAATCAACAATCCCATTGGTTTACATAAATATATAATAACAAATGTAGGTAAATCTAGAAAAGCTCTTCTAGGGATACTGAAATTAGTGAGTAAAGTCTTTCTCTGTGATGTCAGCAAGAAGCAAAATATCTTTGTAGGGTCCTTGCAAGTTATTTCAGTTCATCATCCTGGTCTTGAATGCAGGGAATTCCCCTTCATCGTCTGACCAGCGGTTACCTATAGAAATAATGAGGATAAACTGAGAAGGGAATGCGAGAGATCACCGGACGTGAGAGGGAAGCAGGACAGAAGCCGAGAGGTGGGTGGATGGGTTGAGATGAGGGAGAAACAGGAAAGAGATGCGTAAAACGTGCGTTAGAGCAGAGACCTCCAGTACGAGAAAGCTACTTCTGCTTGCATAGAGGAGCAGTTCAGCAGTGAAGAAATAGCCATACACGTCTCTGATTTGAGGATTTCATCATTTTTGACATGTGCGGTCTTACCGTTGTGTGTTAACAAGAGTAGGTCCTGACTGTGGCAGTGTCCAGCCTCTGTATAGACTGACTTCCTGTATTTCCACGTAGGCAGAAATCACATGCAAAGACATGCCGTTAGTCACAGCATCATCACAAAGCCAACCAAAAAGAAGCGAGTGCACGTGAGGAGATGTTAAGCATCGACAGAGCGTCTCACACACACCATGCGCACACTGACACCGCTCTCTCTGCTTACCATCCATCGGGCTCCTCTTTGGCTGAGTCGAGGGAGATGCCGCACTACTGCTGGTAACTCGGAAGTTGGCAGGCAGGGTATCTGATGCACCCAAGGACATCCCCCTCATGTCTTTGGGCCTGAACTTCTTTCTCCATGAGGGAGCACGGCGGAAGTTCTTATCATCATCCTAGAATATGATGAGGTAAAGAAAAGGGGGGAAAGACAGGAGACGTTTTTAGTCCACAGATATTCTTATTGTTACTTAGTCAGCAAATGTCCGTGTTTGTCACCTCTTCCATTCTCCTGTCTGTGCCCATCGCCAGCAGACTGCTGTATTCACGCTCAAGAGTCGCCCGGGCCTATAGAGGAAGGAAAAGAAGAAGAATGAGATTAACAGAAGACCTTGGCGCTGACCTGCACTGTCCTCATCCTCCTGTCTGCTGAGCAGCTGATCTGAAATGAACTTTGGTCCTCACTAAATCTCTCGTTTCTGTCATCAAAACCCATTTCGTGCAGTTCCCGTTCTCATGCAACTTCCTATATAATTATGCGCTTTCAGATGTAAACCTCAGGTCACTCATGTCAGGCTGACACCAGCACTGCAGTTACACATGGAGCACAGTGCCACTTATCTCAATGGCTTGACAAAAAAACCCAAAAAAAACAAAAACCCCATCTTGTAAGTAAAATTTAAATGTATATAAATGTACATCAATTTCCTTTGTATGGCCCGGGCACTGCACCAAACTCAAAGCTTAAGGTCTTTGGGAGGAGCCCATTGGCCCAAGCAAGCAATGAGTAACTAACAGGTATCTTTAAGCACCTGATGGATCTCAGTTATTTTATAGGAGGTGGTTGCAGAAATTCTATTTTTATATGGATCGGCACTTTTATTTAAACTGGTCTGTACAATTGCACATCTGGAAACATTTAGACAAGAACAAACGTGTGTGATGCAGTCTAATTACACTTGTTTTTAACATGCCAGCTGTGAAAATAGACCACACAGGCAACCGAATAAACAGTAGTGAGAATGCACTTGCAGTTCTAACAAAGGATTTTTTGGACAGAGTTGGGACTAACTGATTCTCATGTGAGAAAAGTGACCATGTTTGGGCCTTCAAATATGAAAAGCAACAGCTGGATGGTGAAACATCATAAACATTTGGTTTTGTGCACCTGTGTGTTCTGAGTGGGGATCTGCAGCAGCAGGGCCAGGGCGTTGTGATCAAAGGTATCATCCAAGGCGAGCAGTGCACCATGGACGCCACTCTCACAAAGGTTGCTGCTGTACTCTTTGAGACCAATGGCCTGAACCCAACTGATGACACGCTCATTACTCCACACCAGCACATCTGAAAGCACAAAACAGAGATGAGTGACGCACGATAACACCAAGTTGTTTTAATGAGGAAAGAAAAAAGCATGTATTACCTTTAAACTCCAGCATGGACTCCTCCCTCCTCCTCTCCAGCTCCTTTCTGTCATAGTTGAGCCTCCGCAGACACATCACACCGCACTGAAAGCTGTTCCTGTAGCACAAACACACACACTCGTTCACTGTGGAGCCTCTTAGTTGTTAATCTGCCACGATGTGCTCGTCTTTTTCCCCAAAGTAAGCTGTTTTATTTCTTTTTGACTAGTGGCAGAAAGGACAAAGTTGCATGTATGCGTGGCATGATTGTAGTAGGCTGTGGTTTCTTCAAGATATTCACTGCTGCTAATAAAAATGAATCTATGTCTCACCTGTGGAAGCTGTCCACCATCTTGAGCTGTCCCCTAAGATCCTTCTTGGTTAGATGGTCAAGCATGCGGGCATCCACCAGCGACTCCATGAAGTAGGAGCGGTACTGTGGCAAACCCAGGCTGGGCAGCCACTCGTTACCGATCCACTCGTGGTTCATGTCTCCGTACGCCAAAGTCTACAGTCAGAGAAGATGAGACTTAGCTGGTGTTTGAGAGAGTGGGCTAAAAAGATGGAGGCGTGGTAGAGGCTAATTACAGCAGGTGTATATTAACCGTTTTAACAGCAAACTGATTAAAAATGTATATATTAAAAAAAAAGAAAATATTCGAATGATAATCAACAATGTTTCCACCTGTTTAATGACCAGTTTATAGAAAATATCTAAGAAAGTCTAAGAACGTAAAAGGTGGGAGACAAATCTGCAACTCAGCAACTAGATGAACCCAGTGAGTCGCCCGGCAACAGTGAATAAGTCCAGGAAGGGATGCTTTACATTTTTTTCTTTATTGTGTAGAGACAAAGGAAGACAAAACCAAAGTGTGTGTATGCACTGAGGATGTAAATAATCAGGTCGACTAATCCTGATTCACAAAGCAAAATGAAGCAAGTTATCTGTGAAAAGACTCCACACATCAGTGGCAGTGCACCGGTTTCTATCAGGAAAGCTGACACAGTGTGAAGGAAGCTAACACATACACCCACAGCTTTTCTTCGTATTAATTTGTGACTTGGCTGCAGACTGTGGTCAACTGAAAAGCTCCAACATTGCTTTGACTGTTGGCTCTTTCGTCACGTGTCACATTGGTTGGTAAACTTTTAGTGGACTTCATTTTTTTGACTTGACCCGTCTCCTCTCAGACACATGTTTAAAAAACTAAACAAAAACCAATCTTGCCCCTTGTCATTACTTATTTTACTAACCGATCATTCCATCTCAAATCGATTGTTGTGCTCAGCTGTCCAGCTGAATGAACATTTAATGAAGAAACATGAAATTCATATTTAATTTACAATTAATAAAATGCTTTGTTCTTTCACCTTTCATGAGGCAGCTGCTGAACATGAATATTTTAAAAACTATAACATAAAACCCTGAAAGTTTCGTTTCTTACCACTAAAATGAATTAGGATCTAAGTTTTGGTTTATACTAAATATTAATTAAGCATATTCTTGGATGATTTATTTGCATTGAACATGAGGAAAGTAACGATTAAGTCGTGCCTGATGTTGAAGTACAGCTTATTAGTTTAACGCATCAGATCTGATTTGGCAGATAATCAAAGCCATTTATTCATGTTTATAGATTTATCTTTGAAAGTTGTTTAAAATAATTAAATAAATAGATATATTTTTACTTTAATTGGATGAACTCACTACAGATTTAAAAGAAATCATTGTGTAAGGTTACTCTGTTTCATTTTACTGTTATTTTCCTTTGAACTACAGCACCGCCTCTCAGCAGCTGTTGTGCAGATAGTGTACTGTTTCATTATTATATTATCATGTATTTGCTCAACTAAACTGGATACATAAAAATTCAGCTGGAGTTTTTTGGAGCAGTTTGCTTTCGCTCTAAGAGCAAACCTCTATAGTAGCAACTGTATGCAGACAAGCTCCAAATTAAACTGTGCTAGAATGTGCTTGTTGTGAATAAAGGAGTACAAGGCAATCATAACCGAATTTAAAAAAACAAAACAAACAAGCAAACAAACAAACAATCACAGGTGAGAATAGGTGGGTTTTGGAGAACGTATGCAAACCTGGGCCCAGCTACCCTCGTCATCCTCCTGGTGTTAGCATGGTTAGAGTGAGCATGGTGAGAAGAACAGAAAGGTGAGGGGTTAGTGTGCAGTGCTGGGGTTAGAGAAGCTTCAAGTGGAAAGTATAAAGCAATAAACAAAATAACAAGTCAGTAAAAATAGCAGGAAAATAACAGACAAACAAATGGTGAGGCATCAAACAGGAAATACAAATGCTGGGTGATCAAAGGTATATATAAATATGAAAATAAATAAATGAATAAAACATTAACCTATAAACCTTTTGAGGACATTAAATTGTCCTCAAAAGGTTTAACCCAACCAGATCTATTAAAGAGAAGCATTTCTGGTATCAGACAAATGTGTGTGTAATGTCTGATTCTTTTGGCTATACATCACCCACTAATGAGTGGCAATGTTTCATAAACAGCCCAATCTAACTTTGGTAGTGGGAGGTAGTTCTTCATGTGTATTCCATCTATGTCCATGTAAGGTGAAAGCTATACAAAAGGTGAAACATACATATACTGTACAAGGACTAAAGAAGAGCATGAGCCCAATCCAAGAACAACAAAGAAGTCGCCCACTAGGGGAACGAAAAAGGCTTTGTTTCAAGACACTCAGTGATCGTGCACGCAGCCAAATTCATACTGGACGTATCCAATGTAATAAGTGAAGTCTGGCAATACTGAAGACAACTTGAAACAAAGCTCAACCACAACCATAGATGTGAGAAGCCACCAGTGCCCAGCCAATCAGGGTAGACTAACCGTGGGAGGCGTGGCTGCCAAACTTTCCATTTCTTCATGTGTGACCCAAACGTTTCCTGTGGTCTGATCATTTGACACCAACCAATCAGAAATGCGCCAAGCGGGAAGAGTGGTGAAGGCCAGAAAGAGAGCCAAATGGAGAAAAAACTATGAAGCATTTGTTTCATTCATTGTTAGCAACTGAACTCAGATGAAACCAGTAGAAATTGGATTCAAGCATTAGTACATGTTAAGTATGTAGGCAGTCAAAAGTGTCATGCTAATGAGATGATATGAATGTGACAGTGCTTAAAAGTATCATCAAGACTTTGAAAGTGTAAGCAATGTGATCAGTGTTAAATATGCACAGTGGTCCAGCTGCAGGTATGAATGCACTGACGGGTACCGTTCTGGAGGTCGGTGGGGCTGAAGGGCTGGTGAGAGACATGATTTCCTGGATGGCCAAACGAAGCTTCAGACGATGCAGTGGGTTGCTGATTCCAATCTCCCGCTGGATCTCTGTGTCTGATAGTGCTGACATGATGGCTCCACTCTTCACATTGGCACGGCATGCAGCCACGTACCAGGCTGGCATGCCCACCCACAGCTGGCCAGAAGGGGACAGATTAGCAACAGTTAAACAGGATTAATGATTTAGACATGCTACTGAGTTTACTGCTTTTAAAATGAATTGTGTTGGTCTTGTACCTCCAGCCAAACCACAACAGTTGGTCCATCCCACTGGGCAAACGGGAGGCCTTGTCTGCGAGCCTCTTCTAGTAATTCATGCCTGGAAGACGCAATACATGTGAAAGCCAACTTGGTGGTTCACTTGCTCAAGGACCAAAATATTCACAGCCACAGATCCAAATGTTTGTCACAAAATCCCATTATGCACACACAAACCCCAAGACATTAGCTGACATGCATACTGAGTGAAAGAGAGAGAAAGGGGAAAGGGGGAGGGGACAAACACAGGACCTGAACCCAAGAAAGACTCAGTGCTCCACTAGATGTAGCTGTGTGCCACACCATCAACAAGCTCACCATCTGTTTAGCAGATCCATTTTAAAGAGTTGGCAGAAATGTCCAAAAGCACGTTATTAAGTAACAATTCAGTTTTACGTAAATAAAGGAGTGTAGGAACAAACAAATATAACTATGCTAATGTTTATTTTATGGACAAGAACACACGCAAAGAGCCAACTTCCATTTTTCCTATGGCTGTAGTGCATAACGTCATGCTCCAAAAGGAAAACCCTGCACTCACTACAATCAGTGCACACACATTCCTGTTAGTTATGCTCCACTATGGAAAGCAGGATAAAAAGCAGCATGGAAAATCTATCAGACATTCAAAGAGATACTTGGTCGGGGTCTGCAGGGTTACTGGTGAGGTCAATGTGAAGCCAAATGCGAGAAGATCGGGCAAGGCAAAAAGCAACATGAGCCAACTTACCCAGTCTTTGGACTACAGATGGAATGAGAGAGAGTGGGGGTGGTACAAAATGTGAAAAAGAAGGAAAAAAAATAAAGAGAAAGAATGAACTGATGATTATTGAAGGGCCATGTGACAGCAAAACATTTATGGTGTTTGCAATTTGCTTGAACAAAACTAAGAATGAAAGTGTCAAAAACCCCCAAAACAAAACAGGAGATGTGAGAGATGATTGCGATGGAAATGCCGTGGGGTGGAATGAAAGGCTGTGCACGTGAGCCAGAAAGAGCTTGTGAGGCAGCCCTGGACTGCAGCACAACAACACAGACTGATATCTGCACAATTACAAGAGCCTTTTATCCTCTATATTCGCTTTCTTACTCTGCATAAACATTGGAAGGGATGGGACTGTCATACAGACACTTACTTCTTCTGTAGCTTCCTGTTTTTCTCTGCAGGACCACCAAGGGTGCCCACACCCAAGCCATCCTTCGGAGAGCTCTCTGCCTCGGGAGTGCCAGCTAGAACATAACATTGAGCTCAGAGATCTAACATAGATCATAAACTCATCACTATTAGTAGCATACATGTCCAGAACATCAGCTTAGCACTGCTGCTAGTGTCTGACCTTGGCTGGCAGGATCCTTGCCAGGAATGCTGGGCCGACCTTTCTCTTTCTTCCCAAACAGGCGTCCAATGGATGACTTGATACTTTTCTTCTTGGCTGCTTTGTTGAGAGAGTCTTGGCTGCTGTTGCTACTGCTTGGGTTACTGCCCTGTCCATCCTGCAGGCTGCTCAGCCTACACAAATAAGGGTTAAGTTATTAGATAGAGAAAGAAGAAACAAATGTTTAAATCCCAGAAACACTAAAACAATTTTTCCTGGATAAAAATGCACGTCTTACCCTCGGATGTCTCGGATGTCCTCGTGACTAGCGGCGTGGCCCACCTCCCTATTCAGTCGGATGGAACGTGGAGTAGTGGGGGGTGACGTCTCACAATGAATAGTAGCCTTATCATCTTGAGTAGACTGCATGACACAGACAGAGAAACATTAATGGAACAAAAAAACAACAATGAAAAAACCCTACTGTTCATAATACACACCAAGAGGCTACACTGTATGTGGACTATGAACAATCCATACAGACTGGATATTGGTAACAGATACAGTACTGTGAACAATCAATTATTTAGTGGGAATACTGTGTGCAGTGTAATTTCACAAAGGCAAAAAGGAGAATGAAACTCAGTCTCCCAAAAGAGAACGAACTTCGAAGTGATGAACACTGTAAAACAAACAAAAAAGAAACCAAAGTTGCTACGAGTGTTTTTAATGTGGAGGGAAAATGAAGAATGATTGACAGATCCTGGCTTCTAATTATGGTATTAACCAGTCACTGATGTAACATATAGGAGGGATCCGTGGGAAAAGTCCTGCCTCAAAATTAAACCTGGAACCTGCTATTAGCACTTCTTAAACAGTTCACCAGGTAAGTAAATATTTCTTTAGTGTATTTTGTACAATGTAAACTAAAAGCTAACCAAGACCTCCTGTTATATGTCTGAAGTTCCTTCAGATTTGATGGTCTTGACCTGGAGCCAAATATTTTTTGGGTCATTGTTGTATTGGAAGACACTGGAAGACAGAGCCACAACCCAGACTACTTGAGGTTTTTGTTCAAAAGCGTCACATCTTTCCGTAATGATTTCTCCCACTTTGACGAGATTCCCAGTTCTAGACACACTCAAGCATCCTCACAGCATAATATTCCCATTATCGTGTTTCACTACTGGGGTGGTGTTCTTTGGGTCACACGCCTCGCCCTTCTTTCTCAAATCATAAGCAAAGAGCTCATCTGACCAAAAGAGGCCCTTCCAGCATACATAATCGTTCTCCAGGTTGTTTTCAGCATCCTTCAATTTGGCTCAAAGGTATCTCTTCTGTAGAAAATCAAGTTTTCCTTAGTCTTCAACCTCTGTCCATTCCCATGCGGCGTTCTAGTCATCGTCTGCTTTGAGACTACAATTTCCTACTTGGCTAAGTCACTCACTAATGTCTTGGTAGTTGTTCTAGGTCTCTGATTGTTGATGATACTTCTCACACCAGTTCTTGAAACTTGAAAATACTGTAATAATTTTGTATTTTCATCCTCTGTAAGCATCAACAATTCTTTTTCTCAAATTTAACTGATTTATTTTGTTTTTTGTCATGATCCTTTCTCAAGTGACAGCTCAAACCCTTGTAGAAGTTTTTATATTGTGTGTAAGTTAGAGGGCAACACTAATTTACACACATTAGAGACTACTTGCTGGAAAATTATCCCTTCACTGTTTTTCACACAGACAGAAAAACTCAAAGGAGAACAAGTTAAAACTCTAGCTGTTTTGATGCAAACAAACTTGCTTTGTACACCACCATCTTTTTGTAAACTTTGCTGCAGGTTGGCAGGAGCCTCCATCCTTGTCTGTTGCTGTGATGGCTGCAATATGCAGGGGTGATTTTATTTTAAAGTCAGAGATAGCATTTATTCCACTAGACGCATTCTAAAGAATGAGTCCCTTACATACTAATAAATTATGATTGATTATTACAGGTGAAGCACCACAGCAGTGTTAAAATAAGTAAAAGAAATGACACTAAAGTGCAATAAAAGTCTGAGGTGCTGGCCTGGAGGCCCAGTAATGCAAAAATGTTATGCTGGAGATTGCCTGCAACAGACGTGTGTTTGATTTGATAATAGAAAATACATTACTTAAAACTCAATATGAAGAAAGGAAACGTATTATTTGCAGCACTGTTACACCCCCCCCCCCAAAACAATCGAGGCATTCAAAAACAGGACTGCATATTTCCAACGGATGGAGGATTTAAGGATGGGATGGGGAAACTGAAAGTAAACATTAGGGATTAAACTTGGGGGTGGGAGATGTTACATAGCAAACAGGTCCCTCACAAAGCTCGGGAAAGCAGGTCTCTAGTTTACCTTCCTGCGGTGCTTGCGCAGGTCACTAGGCTGAAGTGTGGCAAAAAGGGAGAGAGGAGAGAAGCAGTTAGTAATACACAACAGATCAGCGGTGGAATCAAGCCATGCACAAAGAGACAAGAGCAGAAAATCACACGAAGATACACAGAACAGTTATCCGTGTGCGCACACACAGGCAGAGACACACACGCAGACTCAGAGAAGCTGTTGTTTTTATTGTGCAATTAAGAAAGGTAGTTCTTGGGAAATTAAAGTCTGCAGGAGTACCACCACACCCAAGGGAGGAGACACTGCAAAAACCAAGCTGAAGGTTGGGTCAAGGTAGGCTGGGTGCAGTCTAGCTCACAATTACACCACCACCAATATTTGAGTGGGATAAAAGCTTTTATAACATTTGTTTGCATTGATAAATCAATTAAGATGCCAAGCAGCTAGCTGACTACTCATGCTAAACAGCATTTGAAATCACAGGTGATGCTATAGTGTGTGTGTGTGTGTGTGTGTGTGTGTGTGTGTGTGTGTGTGTGTAACAATAACTGTACGGCACCTGAATTTATGAGCACAGCTGTTCTCGTCATATTTTCCACTCTGCACCAATAGTGGTGGAGGACAGATCCCCCCCACCCCACCCCTCTGCATTCCACATAGACCTGGCATTAGCAGAGCAAATAAACCATCACTGTGCCACATTTCTGCAGGAATTTTCCTGCCCCAGGAAGAAAGTATCTAATCACTCATTTCCTTTGCTCAGCTGACACTGTAGGGGCCAAAGCAGGGAAGAGCGTATGCTATAAAAGGAAAACGAGAAGAGGAAATTGATGGGTGAGCAGAAAATTAATTTAATTACCCAAATTGTTTTCTTTCCTCTTGGAGTGTCTATTTATGTGTCTACTTATGCATTAATGATAATCTTGTGATTTTTTTAACCCAAGTAAGATTTATAAATGTAAAACTGACGACATGATCTGCCAGACTCAAAGACAAAGACTCCCTTCATGTCTAATGTATTACAGCATTACTTCAATAAACTGCTTGAATTGTTTAAATGCCTGATTTTAAGCAGGGCAGATGTAAATTGCTGCTCTGCAATCAAGCAACTTCATTAGTATAAGTAACTTCAACACACACTGAACAAACAAACAAACGTTAAAGGGACACTCAACTCAAACATCTGGAACAACCAAACAAATGCAAGTACTGCTAGAGTAACTCCAGCTGCAGGGTTAACAGGGTAACCAGTGGTTTTACAGTTCCACAGAACCAATACGAAACTGAATGCAGCGAGAGAAGCCAAAAATAAACAGATGTGCACCTCTTGTCATATCAGCTGGCACACAGAGTCAGTTGTCTGTGTCTTTAATGTAATCAGGATCTTGAATTTGGGATGCCCTTGTTTCTTAAGTTAAAAAATAACCAAAGAGATATTAAGTGGCAGCCTAAACAGACGCTTTGCCAAAAATAAAGCAAACTTTGAAAAAGAGTACTAGCTGGTTCCTGGTGATGTTTTAAATATATGGAATTCAGCTTAGCATTTCAGGTGTGCTTGTTATGATTTTCCTATTGAGGAATACTGAATGCTGACAGGAGACCTGGACAAGCCTGAACACCCACACTCACAGCTTTGTGTCTTTTGTTACTCTGCGTTTACACAAGTCAATGAATCAGATGTGTAAGTGAGAATAAAAGAAAAAAATAAGCCTGGCTTCAAGTCCGACCTGCCCCCCGCCCCTTACTGCTCTAGTGTCAAATAAAGACTAAAATGCCCAAATAATAATCTAAAAAGAGGCTAACTGAGGTTTTCCTTGGCTTTCACAAAATATTACAAGCATGTCTCCATTTGATGACTTTTATAAGCAGTCAAAAAAACAAATACAAAACCCCAGAGCCACGATTTGGATTTAACACAGAGAAAAAGTTTCCTGTTTGCACTGAAGTTGGCAAAAGGATCAGAAGAGACAGGAAGTGGCAGACTGCACCCACCCAAGAAGGGAATGAAGGAGCTGTGGGGAGATGGGCAGGTACCTGGAAGTATGGTGCAAAGTTATTGGCTTGAAGTGGGGCACTGAAGCCAGTTGTACCATAAGGCAGATAAGTTACTGTCTGATGGGAGAGGGAGCTCTGGGTGACGTAGGGGTCATAGCAATACTGCTACAGGCAGGGCGCAGTTATATATGTAAACTGTTACAAAGTCATGCATACAAATAGAAGCAGACGATCACACTGATAAAACATAAAAGCAACATTGAAGGCCGGTCTTGTTTTAATTATATAATAATCCTAAAAAACAAAGACAGCAAATTAAGACAACAGCTTTAAAATATCAGGAATTGTAATCAGAGAAATTAATATTAGTCTTACAGTGATGTATATCTCAAAGGGGCTTTCTAAAAAATGTATGTTTAGGAAATTGTGATACTCATTACAGGAAGGTAAAAGAAAAGTTACCAAGGTCATGACACCCATTCGATCCAGTTCTCTGTTGGGGCTGCGGGGAATGCGCCTCGGAGTGGAGTGGCCAGAGCCGGGTGGAGAACCGCCCAATGACGAGCCAGCATATAGCGACGGAGGGATGGAGCTCATGGAGCGGAAATGTCCTCCAAGGCTATCACCACTGCCTACCCGGCACTCTATCTCCTCTGCCCGGATAGCGGTGCTCTCCTTCTCCTCTTGGATCATTCTGCAAGTGAAAGAAAGGTGAAAATATGGCAATATTTACATGGAAATGGGGTTACATGAGACAAGTGTGTGCTTGTTATAGTGGTACCTGATTTCATTGTTGATAGCATCCAGCTGCTCCTGCAACATCAGGGCAAGGGTCTGTGCATCAGCCTGGCCAGCGGGGGACAGCAGGTCCACCGAGCTGAAAACTGTCTCTCGATCCTCCTCCAGGTCTGAGGCGTCCATGTCGCTCTCAAAGGCCTGTGCCACATTTGCCAGCACATTAGCCTGTTGCATGCGCTCCCACTCCTGCTCATTTAAAGTCTGCACCTACATTTATACACATAGGTATAAAACAGGGAATGAGAATGGAGAGAAGGAAAGAAAGATACCAGGAAAGAAGACAGTATGGAGAAAATAATCAAAAGGTTGGAGAAAGCAGGCAGCAGGCATGTGAGAGGATGTCAGGCAACAGAGCAATACATAGTTAGATCCTAGGGTGTTTGTCATTGATGCAGCACACAGACACCGTCACTGTTATCTCAGGCACACTGACTTACATGTCGCTGATTGTCCGTAATAGTAGCAAACAAAGAAGCGGGGGAGAAGAAGAAAAGCATCAGAGAACTCAAACATTAGACTGAAACAGGAAAGAAAGAAAAAGCCGTACAAGGCAAACAGCTAAGAGATGTTCTCAAATAGTGGATTAATTAAACATGAATGACCAGATCTGTCGTTTAACTGCTTTATGTCTGCAGGTGTGAGCTTACTTTGGAAGGTTCATCCCGTAGCGCTGCCACGCGTCCCTTCTGAGGCCGTCTCAGGACGAGAGCGCTGCCATAATGGTCCGAGTTACTGTCCATCATCGAAGAGGCCGACACTGGATATCTGAAATCTGGGGTGCTGCCCAGCTGAGACCGCCTTGAAAAACACAGTCACACCAATGAAAGTCATTCATGAATCAATAGAAAACTAAGAGGTTACATCAGGTGTATATTTTCAGTCAATGACTGAATGATTTCAGTCACATCTGTAGGCCATCTGACATTTTGACAAATTGGACGGGAAAACAACAGTTCCTGCAGCGTCTGTGGCCGGTCTGTTAATATCAACACTGTACTGTATTGATTTTGGAGAACATTAGGTTGCAGTCGTGCAGCTGCAACTTGGTGCAGAACGAAATGGCCATTACGTGAAATGCCTATGGTTGTTATATTAGCCTCGATAGAAATTACCTGCTTTATGCGACGTTCAGTTCAAGAGGCTACACCATCGTCATAAGCAAAGCATGTATTTTATGCTACATAAAAAATAAACATTTAAGTAAATAAAATGAAGCTTTATGGTAGAAATACAATTACTGGCCACTTTGTTAGTTACACATGTCTAGAACCAGGTTGGAGCACATTTTACCTCCAGAACCTTTTACAACAGCATGCTGGAAACTGTCCCCTGATACTTTATTGACATAACAGCATTACACACTGCTGGATTGAGCTCTGGTGACCGTTAACGCCACTGGAGGCCAGTGACGTTTTTGAGCTTTGTGACATGATGTGTTTTGTGCTGAAGTTGGCTACACTGTGGTTATAAAGGGGATATGGTCACCAACAATACTCAGGTAGGCTGTGTTGTTTACACAATGTTCAACTGGTACTAAGAAGTCCAAACTATGCCCAAAAAATACTCCCAACATCATTAGGCCACCATCAGTCTGAACAGGATAGCTCTAAGGCCGGATGGATCCATGCTTTCATGTTTTTTAAGCTACTTTGTGACCCTACTATCTGAATGCAGCAGAAATCAAGAGTCATCAGACCATGTGTGGTCTTTTAGCTGCACTGCTTCAGGGTTCAACATTCTTAGCCTGGCGGGGCGAAGGACACTGTCTCAGCTGAACTATGGACACGAACACACACATACACTGATATGCACACACTCATCCCCCCTCCCTTTCCAAACGCCTTCGATGCTTGTGCCCAGCACATGGCATGGCAGTCAACTGGACCAGCGCAGACATGCTGCAGGACCGGATGCGCTGTCTACACCGGCTCTCTCTTACCCTTACCCGCCCCTGTTGCTTGTCTTGTGTTTCTATGGTGTATTGACAGTCATGTGCTTTTTGTGCTGAGGTGTTTTTTCTGTTATCAAACTGTTCTCCCACTAGGAGCTCAGTCTGAGTGGAGTTTTTTTCTCCTCCTCTCACCTCATGTTGTTTGTTTTTTCCTATCAGCTGACCTCTCTGACGTGTCTCCCCAATGTGATGTTTGTGTAAAGTTGGTCAGAAGGTTCCTTTGTAAGTGCGCATGCGCCATTAGCGTGCTGCCTGCTGTAACCCTAATTTCCTTCGGGATTAATAAAGTATTCTGATTCTGATTCTTGATGTTCTTCTCTGTAACTTGGTTGTGTTACTCTTTTCTTTCTATCATTTTAAAGCAAACTGTTCTTTCTCCTCTGACCTCAATGAGGCATTTTCAAACAGCATGTCTTTAGATTGGATACTCTGGTTTTCTCACACAAAGACAACCCAAACAGGTGGATTTGAACCCAAGACTTTGCTGTGAAAACAGTGCTAACCACCGTGTCACTGTGCCGTCTTCTGGAGAAAGGTTTTATAGTCGGATGTAGGGCTGGGCCATATCATACCGCTCACAGTAATACCGGTGTAATGTTGGGCAACGATAAGAAAATGAAATATCGCGATAGAATATGGGTGAAATGCGCATGCGCAGTGCCTTTGTTTTCATACGCACATGGCGGCGACGCAGAATGAGAAGAGCAAAAGTGGATCGTTGAATGAAACGGATGAACCAGAACTGGTTTGTAAAATGCTGCAGCTTCAGTGGTGTGGAACTGGTTTGGCTTTCGTCCGTCAGATACACAGCAAAGCACTATTTATGGTAGCGCATGCTAGCGGGCCGTCGTTATTACCGTATTTTTTGGAAAATACGGCACACTTAAAATCATCCTTTGATTTTTCTGAAACTCGACAGAGCCCCTTATAATCCCGTTTTGCACTAATAAAGTTGAGGAGTATTTTGTCTAGTCAATTATATTGTCAGTTATATCGTTATCGCAAATTTTCAAATGTATATCGTGATAAATATTTTTGGTCATATCGCCCTGCTCTAGTCGGATGAGAAAGATTGATATTTGTGCACAATAACATGAAATACATGTGGAGAATTAAAGGCACCAACTCTCAAGCATGGTGGCGATAGCATTGTGCTTCAAAGCTGGTTGACTGTCAGTGGTACTGGCACATTGAACAAACTAAATAGAATAGTGAAGACGACACAGTACTAGGGCTGCCACAAACGATTATTTTGATAGTCGACTAATCAGATCATCATCCATTGGACGTACAGCTTATTGCACCAGCAGCATCTGCTCTTATATAACTATCATTAGCTTACAGCTTTAAGTGTTTAAGGTCTGTGCTAACTAAAAATAAAGACAAGATGATAGTTTATTAAATTTTAATGAAATTTGCAGATTGTTTCGGTGAAGTTTAATAAACTCCTTGCTATCTAAAATATAACAGGACACCGGAGTAAATTCTCGAGCATCTCACACTTCTGATAATCAGCTGTCTGCTTGATGTTTATTCAGCTGTGTAAAAACTATAACTTTAATCTCAGCCAAACCGATTCACTCAGGAACAAATAAAATACTAAAAAAGCAAAACAATAACATTTTGAAGTTTCTAAGTGACTTATATATCATGTTTAACCTGAGTAGTGAAAGACGGCGGTGGGTTTGAAAACGATTTGCCGGGAGTCCGGTGTTCTCACGGCGCTAGTGACCTAGCCCCCGGCTAGCTATCGAGCTAGTGGGGAACAGACGTCTCCGAAAACGTCGGAGTGCTTTTGAAAATATGTGGTGTTTTGATAAACTGAGCCGATATTTGAGGTTTACACAGCTACATTCTCGCCTGAAAATATGTTAAACGTTTATTTTGTGACCCAGAAAGAATAATAAGAGTAATATTAAAACTAACTAGCTGCCGCCATTGTTGGAAACTGAGCTGGGCTGCGCTATGAATTCTGGGACACAGCTTCTTCTTCTTCGGGGTTTAACGGCAGCTGGCATCCTTGTACATGCAGTGCTGCCATCTTCTGTTTCAGTCCGTTATTACACTCTTAAATCCTGCTGCTTATTCCTGCGTCTTTTGGGATCTTACAAAGCTTCAAACGACGCGTCGACTATTAAATCAGTCGTCGACGATTTTGATAGTCGACGTAATCGTGACTAGTCGACTAATCATGGCAGCCCTACACAGTACCTCTAAATTCTTCAACTTTACTTTAAATCAACAGCTGGACAATTGAAATTTGGACACAGTTAGGATGACTATGTGTTTGGGACAGTGATACCAAACACATAGTCAAACTTGTTTTGGATGGATAAGGCAGGCAAACAATAAGCTTCTGGAATAGACTTCCCAAACACTTAACCCTGCGGAAAATTTATGGACTCTGCTTAAAAGGTCTGTGGTAGGAAACCAAACAATTAAAATCAACTCTAGTGGTTAAATATGAATCCACAGTTATGCTACAAGTCTGTTGATGGATGCCAAAGGTGTCTGGCTGGGGTGAAACCTCATCACGTTATCCAGAATAAGTGTATGTACATTTCTGACCTTAACACTAGATATCGCCCAATAAAGTGGCCATTAAATGTATAGCATACTGCCATCACCAATGACATGTGAAACTTTTTTGGGTCAGTATCTTGACCACGGACGTTTTGACATAACACTGGACAAAGTGTTAAGCAACCACCTGAGTTCCTCATAGTTTCCCAGCGAGATATAAAAGTCAAATCATTTCACTAGCTTACCCATGCAGTAGCGAGTTGCTCCTGCTCCTTCCCTGCTCATTCTCTGCCCTCATAGTCTCAATTTGGATTAAGAGCTGCTCCTATGAGAGAGAGCATGTTACAGATATTCTTGTTACCTACTGTAGCCATGAAGAGGAAAAACCACCACTGCTATAGAACAATTTAGAAAAAACAACCCAAAATATAAAAACACACAAACAGGAGGAATTCTTTATTTTTATTTCCTTACTTTCTCATGGTGGGACTCCTCAATTAATTTTTTGGTGTGCTCGAGTTCTCGAATCAGGGCATTCTGAGAAACAGGAATGATAAGAAATGCTTAACATGGCACATGACTAGCCATGCGACACAGATTTAACAGGAACAACAAATATTTATTTAGTTAGTTAGCTATGAATACTGTGTCCTCAGCTTGCCGACGTCTTTGTTCATCAGCCTAACTTTAGAATTAGGCACTAGAGAAGTGCTCTACCTTATCCTCCAAGGCAGACATCCTCTCTTTGAGGTGAAGCTGAAGTCTTTCATTGGACTCTGAGAGGAGCTTATCCACCGTCTCAGACAGACGCTTGTTGTGCTCCTCATTCATCTTCTCCCGTTGCCGTGCCTACGAAAATAGCAACATTTTTATACAACGCACAGCTGTAGCAATGCAATGAGAATCAAGCTTCCAGTAAGAACATTTCCCCTCGTTCTCACCCTGAGCAGCTCCTGGTTTTTTTCCTCGAGCTGGGCCTCCAGCTGCCTCAGTCTCTCTTCAACATTGCCATGGCGTTCCTCTGCCTGAAAACAAAGGTTAATGAGAAAAAACTACAAATCTGTACAAATATGTTTCTCTGATTTCATGTATTTAATCCACGCAGGGCTGAAAATCTCTAAAGCCAGACCTTACTATCCCAAACCCTCTACCATCCATCCTGGAGAAGGACCTTGCTAAAAGTCTTTTTATTGTACTGCTTCAAGGTTCAACATACTTTTTTTTTCCTGTGTTTGACATGATGAGAACAGGTCCTTCGAAAGGATGAAGTCACCAACATTTACATATTTTAAAAGGAGCAAAAAGCCAAAAACATGCACTGTAACACAACCCAAAAATAATAAAGCAGCTCATGCGTCCCATAATGCAGATCTACCGTATGGCAGCCTTATCTAAGTTTCACCACTGACTACACACCTGGGTTATGAGGGTTACCGGTTCCTAAAACATTTAGATTTATGCAAAAGCCAACAGGCAACACAGCCTGATCTAGTTTTCTTGTAGCTCTTATAGGTGGGGTCTCCATAAGTCTTTGAGAAAATCAGCTGGAACTTCCTGTTTGTGTCAAGACACCAAAAACTAGGTGCCTTGTGTTTCAGAGGAGAGGAGACGAAGGGTATCACCACGAACTATCAACACCGCTTACTAGCACATGAAGCACAAACACAGAAGCTGTACAGATAAAGCCAGATCACAGCTACGATTCAGGTTTGACGGAGTATTTTGATCAAGTTTGAAACTGCACTTAACCAGGAATGTATTCTTTGTTTCACAGACTTCAGGTACATTTGATTATTTTTGGCTTGATTTCATCTGAAAATCTAAACACACTAGATTTGCTATTGGTCTGGTTAAATTCAGCAACAAGGGATAGTGAACCTCCCAGTAAGCAAAAAGGATTGGTTTAGCCGTCTGGATAAAGCTGGTCTACCTTTTTCAATATCTTAGTGCCTTTAGAGCCACACAGAACACACTAAAGACGGAGGTGGTAGGAACAGCATGAAGAACACACAAAGACAGCATGACAGACACAAATGAGAACAGGATAATAATGCAAACATTTCAAGAGACTGAGCACAATTTCAATTAGTTGCTGAAGGGAGAAAGCCTGTGTTGCAAGTTGCACAAATGAAATAACATAAGAAACCAGGGCAGTCATTTCTAAGTGTGTCTGTGTCTCTGCTGTATTCTGTATATTAAGTTTGCGGTTTAAGCACCACTCAAAGAGGAAATAAAATGCAAATTAAAAATGCAGGGATGAGACACGGCAGTCTGCTTCTTTTCTCTGTTTGTTTCTGAGTCTTTAAACAGGCGTAAATAAATGAAATGAATGGCACTAATTAAATTAACAAAGAAACAGAAGGGGCGGACAGACTAGAGAAAGATGACTTTGTAGATTCTACTCACTTTCTGATAAACATTAAAAGGTTCAGATGAGTAGACCAATGAAAAACACTACATTCAAAAATGTACAGAGAGCCAGACAAAATACTAATAAGGTGATATGATGCTGTTGCAGTGCAGTTATGCAGCAGGATGTTTTGTCCAAAATAAAGATTCTAACTATAAATGGATAAGAACAGGAGCTGAGTTTCTAAAAATAGGTCACTGTGAATATTTGGAGGAACATAAATAATGGCTTCCTCAGCAGCTTCCATGCAGAGTTGCTGTAAAGGAACCTCTTTAACATATCTGGTGACGTTACGCAAACTTGTACCTTTATTCAGGTATTATGAGGTGATGCAATTTTGAGTCAGCTCCATTTAAAATAAATACATATATACACAGAAATGCAATTACAAATGAACAGTAGTTTTAAAAAGGTGCAGATGCTGATACCTTTGTGAGAGCAGCGACCCTCTGGGCTAACTCTGCTTCCACCTCTGGCAGTGTCTCTGCCTTCCGGATGGTCTGCTGCAGCTTCTGCTCAGCCAGTTCCAGCTTTTCCTGAAGTTGCCGGTTTCTCTCTTCAGTCTACGACAAACAAATCAAACCCAAACAGTCATGAGCAAATACGTTTAAGACTGTTTTGTCCCTTCATTCCAGTCTCAAAGGTGGCTTTCAGATCCACAAGGAGCAGAGAGTACCAGAAAACACACTTCAGCACAGGGGCAGAAAAAGAAAGACAAAAGGGAGATGGGGTCAAGGGATGCACGAGGGTGGGAAGAGCAGGAAGCGAGTGACAGAACAATCAAAATGACACAGAGACAAACAAAAACCAAGAGAGGAGGAGAAAGACATCTCCATCTCCACTGAGTACTTGTAAAGAAACAAGCCAGTGTCTTCAAGGCTTCCCATTAAGAGCCTGCTGCGCTGCTCAGTGTGTGAATACAGCAAGAATTCCTCAATAGGAGTCTGACAACTGCAGGCAATTCCTGCTGGCAGCCAACTCTGAGACTCAAACAATAAATTCCTCACTTGTCTGCATACCAGATTAAAGTGTGTGGGCGCTTGCAGACAATAGCAATATGATGAAATGACTGCAAATTACAAACAAACTGATCCAATTTTCTCTAATGCCAAACACACAATTAACTGATTATCTGAGTTGTGGTGGCTTTATACAGTCTTAAACAAACAGCACGGGACCTACTTGTCTGTAGAGGGAGTCTTTATTGGCCACTTCATTCTCCAGCTTGTCGTTGAGGTCGTGGACAGAGGTAGCCTCTCGCTGAGCTGCCAGGTAGCGCTTCTCTAGAGTGGTAATCCTCTCCTCCATGTCTTCCTTCTGAGCCATAGACTGTATGCATAAACATATTGCTTTAGAGTTCTCAGCCTTTGTGACAGGAATCCTTCTGATTGGGCATCTTTACACGAATATGAGAAGAAGACAAGGCACTAAAAGAATCCTGGTACTCAAACATGAGCAAACATGTTAGCGCTGCTTATACTGTCCTGCTGTGCAATGTTTAATGTCATGTTATCATGTTTATAGAGCACTGGATCTTTTGAAGCACTCCGCTGTTAAAATCTATAAAAACTGTGCTAAAAACATTGACAGATGTGTGTGAACAATGCACACATGTACAAAGTCGCAAACTCATATTTCAACACATCTCTTCGTTACAAACAGATCGTGTCCTCTTTACCTCTCTGAGGTCTCTCTGTAGTCTTGTGTTCATGTCTTCAGACTTAATAAGGTCCTTTCGGGCTGTGTCCAGGTCCTCCTCCAGCTCAGTGATGCGTGATGCCATAGCAGCCATGCGCTCCTTCATTTGGCCCAAATCGGCCATCTGACGGTCCATTACCTCCTGGAGCTCGCCAACCTTACCGAATCCAGGTGCAGACTCGTCTTCCTGGCTCGACGAACCGTCCGATGACCGCTGTGGGCAGATTGACATCGACTTTAAGATGTATATACAGAATATTGTGTTTTTTTCCTGGATGAGCGTTGTGCTGTTATTGTTGGCTATTTGATAATCAAGAAGTTTGAGTAAATTAAAGACTTGTGATGAGAAAAATGTAAACATCTTGCACTGAAAATTCAAATGATCACTGCCTGCAAGACAGGACTTGGAATGGATTTGAACTCCTGAGAGTTGATTGTCCTCAGACAATGAGAAGCTGATAAAGATTATTAATTGAAGTACAGAGAAAACTGCAGGATACCCGCTTTCTAATTTTTGTAATTTGTTTGTTTGTATGACACAGTGTAGCACATTCTATTTCATCATTTTAATCAATTAAAGGGAATGAAAATTTAAAATTAAAATAACACACATGTATTTTGAAACTGTAACACGCAGGATTATTTGTATACTTGTAATTGTTCTCATTCTTAAAGCTGATAAGAACAGAACAATTCTACCTGATCATGTTCACTACAATACATTACAATATCACAGCAAATTAAACTATTTAATCCTCTAGACATTTGTAAAACATGAGCAACTTTGTTGCCCTTTGGTTCTCACAAACATGCCACTTCTTATACGCTGTTGAGTAAGCTCACCTTGCCATTAGTGCTTGGTGTGTTTTCAGAGTTGTGGTTAACTTCGCTGGTTCCATCAGCCAACCCTCTCTTCTGACTGTTCTGTTCCCTGAGGTAAGCCAGCTAAGGAAAAGACCAGTTTGTTAGCACCCTGCCAAGTCATTCATTGATTTGTTGAACTAAACAACTATAACGTTAACCAATAAACAAAGTGCACAATTCTTTAAGACTTCCTTTCATCCTGTAACATATTTTAAGCAAGTGCATATTTAAATGTTCACACAAACGCCTCACAGGTCTTGTTTTAGGAAGTTACGTTTCTTATCAAATGAGGCAGGTGTTTGATTTTATGTGCAATGGCATGCAGGCATGTGTGTGGTCCCAGTTTGACTTCCAGGAACAAAAGATGACTGCAGCACTGTAGCGTGAAGCAGAGAGGAAATCTAGGACACCTCCTGAGATCCTCTGGGCCTTTAGTCAATTTTAATCCCATTCAGTACACAGAAGACTCCGGATTCTTCGTACCTCATACACATGAGCTTTGAATATAAATTTCTTTTTCAGACTCAGCAGCACAGATAGACAGGATGCTATAATTATTAACATTATTATTCTGATAAAAAAATATTAAGCAATGTTTTACTGATGCTTGTAGCTTACAGGCAGCAGCATTTATAAGTCTAAATCAACGAGTCTTTTCATCAGCTGTCACCGAGGACACTTTGTCATTTGAAGTGTGAACCTATTGAAACATGGTCTTCTCGTGTCAAGATGGCACCAGTGTCTGACACCATCTTGCCGTCTGACTCTGTTTGTACTAGTGTTTTATTTTTACTTTGTTTTAAAACATGCTAACTCTCTGCTTGTATATGATCACAAATGCTGCTGGCTTTAAGATCCTCTCAGTTAAAAACTCTTTATTGCAATCGTGGATATCAGGGAACCTTCTCCCCACCGCTCCTGTCAGGAGTTCCAGCTTGTCTCCGTTGTGTTCCGGCGCTACCTCAACTGAGAGGGCACCGCAGACGCCGTGGGAAACGCAGTGGCTTATTGGTGAGAATGAAGGCTACCTGCACACGATTTCGGAAAATACCTCACCCTATCCCGACTGGATTTGATCGCGTCAACTACTGGCACTCTCTGGACATGGCTTACACTTGCCTGACACCTGTTGTCGGGCTTACGACAATAACCCCGCGCCA
This sequence comes from Astatotilapia calliptera, assembly GCF_964374335.1. Classification (NCBI taxonomy): domain Eukaryota; kingdom Metazoa; phylum Chordata; class Actinopteri; order Cichliformes; family Cichlidae; genus Astatotilapia; species Astatotilapia calliptera. Next base: position 2,880,932 of record NC_137422.1, on the reverse strand, counting down.
GCGTCTCCCCCGTCTTCGCTCAGGTGGAGTAAACCCTCAGAACCTACGGCCGATAGGTCGGGCACCCACATCGGCCGCTGAGCCACCGATACCACTAAGATTAAGTCTTGTTAATGCTCGATCGCTAGCAAACAAAACTTTTATTCTTAAGGACTTCTTTACTGATCGGGATCTGAATTTAATGCTTTTAACGGAAACTTGGCAGAGTCGGTGAGTCCAGCTGTTTTACTGAACTTTTACCGCCTGACTGTGAATATCTTAATGTGCCGAGGATGACTGGGCGTGGTGGTAGAGTGGCGGCTGTTTTCAGGAAGAAGCTCTCTTGCAAACAACTCTTAACTCACTCGTATTATAGTTTTGAACTTTTTTTTTTTTTTTAGTTTTGAACTTGTGACGTTTGAATTGGGGCATCCCCGCCCGACACCCGTTGCATACAGACCTCCAAAATACCACAAGGATTTTACCCAAGACTTTTCAAACTTCTTAGCTGGAACTGTGTCAAACTACGATCGAATCTTAATCGTTGGAGATTTTAATATTCATGTGTGTTGTCCCTCCAATTCACTGACCAGAGACTTTTTAAGTTTGATAGACTCCTTTAGTCTTGCTCAACTTGTGTCTGGGCCAACCCAGAAACAGGGTCATACATTGGATCGTGTGCTGTCTTTAGGGTTACCGGTCCTAAACATGGAAATATGTGATGCTGTTTTTTCTGATCACTGTCCTGTTGTGTTTGATATACTTTTATCTCTCTGCCATTTTACACCTCTTATTTCAACACGTCGTTGTCGTGTTTTTATACCAATCTGCAACAGAACAATTTTCTATTGCTTTTAAAAAAGTTTTAAGATCTCCCCTTGGCTTTGGTACCGAGGAAATGACAGTTAATTTCTATGATAAATGCAAAACTGTCCTTGATGAGGTCGCTCCTTTTAAAACTATAAGTTCGAAACAACGACCAGACCCATGGATAAATAAGGCCACTCGTTCAGCCAGTAAGTTAAAAAAAGATGGGCTGCAGGTGTCCTTTCTCAAGTTGAGACAGTCTGTACAGGTACCTAGAAAAGTCTAGTTTTTTTTCTAATGTTATTGAGAATAGCTCCAATAATTCTCGGGTTCTTTTTTCAATTATTGACTCTGCCCTGAATATTTCCCCAGCTTCTTGTATTAATAGTTCCTCAGACACCTGTGAAAGGTTCTTACAGTTTTTTATCATTAAGATAAAACAGCTTCGATCTATGATCGCCCTGCCTTCACATGACGTTTCTAAAATATCCACCTGCTCTGCTGTTTTTGATCAGTTTGAGCCTGTGTGTCTTGATCAGGTGGAGGAAGTACGTAGTGGCACAAAGACATCGTGTCCAAATGACATTATTCCAACACATCTTCTAAAAAAGATTTTTAAGGTTGTCAGTTCTGACATTTTAGCAATTTTTAATAGCAGCCTTAGCTCGGGTGTTTTGCCAGCATGTTTTAAACATGCTGTTGTACAGCCTGTACTTAATCTTGACTCCTCCGTCCTCACTAACTTCAGGCCTATTTCAAAGCTCCCCTTCCTGTCAAAAATTTTGAGAAATATTGTGTTTGTTCAGCTGCAATCTTTTGTAAATGGACACAATGTTCTTGAGAGGTTTCAGTCTGGTTTTAAAACTCTTCATAGCACAGAAACTGCACTTTTAAAGGTTCTTAATGATCTTTTATTAGCCACTGACTCAGGTGACTCAGCTGTGCTTTTAGATCTGACCGCTGCCTTCGATACTGTTGACCACAGCATCTTAATCTCACGGTTGAAGCATTGTGGCGTAAAGGGCACCCCATTAGAGTGGTTCAGGTCATACCTGTCTGACAGGACCTTCTCTGTGAGCTTTGGCGATTTTATTTCTTCCTCAGCTCCCCTTACTTGTGGTGTTCCCCAGGGATCTATACTGGGACCAATATTGTTCTCCATTTGTATGCTGCCTCTAGGTCTAATTTTTAGAAAATATAACATTTGTTTTCATTCATATGCCGATGACACTCAGATCTATCTTCAACTGAAGGGAAACAGTCCTGCCTCACTAGAACCCTTACTTCAGTGTCTCGGTGAAGTTCAATCTTGGATGGCCTCTAACTTCCTTAACTTCAATGAGAACAAAACCGAAGTGATAATTTTTGGACCAAGCGGCTATCCCAGCACCTAGCCAGACCAGCCTGGCAAGGCTGCAGTTAGTCCAGAATGCTGCAGCTCGTCTTCTGACACGTACTAAAAGACGTGAACACATTTTCCCAGTGCTTGCCTCTCTTCATTGGCTCCCTGTCCGCTTCAGAATTAATTTTAAAATTTTATTGTTGACTTACAAAGCCCTGAATGGACAGGCTCCCGGGTATTTGTCTGACCTCTTGCAGACTTATACCCCCCCCCCCCCTTAGATCTCTTAGATCAAGTGATCTTTTGCTTTTAGCTGTACCAAGGTCGAGGCTGGTTCATAGAGGCGATCGAGCATTTGCAGTCGTAGCACCTAAGCTGTGGAGTAATTTACCCCTATACATCAGACAGGCTCCCACTGTCAATCTTTTTAAATCTTATCTTAAAACGCATTTTTATTTACTGGCTTTCAATACAGCATGAGAGTTATTTGTTAATTCATATTTGGTGTTTGCTATCAATACTCTAAGTTATTTTATTAGGTATGTTGTATTCTTGTACAGCACTTTGGTCAACGCCCCTGTTGTAATTGCTACAACAGGAGCGTTGCTATATAAATAATTAAACTATTAAACTATTAAGGTGGCAGCAGCAGCAGAATCCCAATACAAGTTTAGTGAGAGCATAAACCAAATATAAAGATAAAAGTAGACTAGATGGGTAGTTAACACTTCCATTTTAAATACAACACACATAACTTTACCTTCTAACTCACCACTACCATTCACACCTATGGGCAATTTAGAATTATCAGTTAACCTAACCCCAGGAACTGCACGTCTTTGGACTGTGGGAGGAAGTCAGAGCATCTGGAGAGAACCCATGGAGGAGAACATGCAAACTGCACACACAAAACAAACCTAAGTAAACTTCTCTGTAGTAATTCTTAATATATTGTGTTTTCTTACTTCTTTGTGTGAAAAGGTGAGCTGTTCCTCCAATGCGCTGCATCGTTCCAAAGCAACACGAAGTCGCTCCCTAACCTTGAAAATATGAAATGGACATAAAGCAACATGTACAGTGGGGCAAAAAAGTATTTAGTCAGCCACCGATTGTGCAAGTTCCCCCACTTAAAATGATGACAGAGGTCAGTAATTTGCACCAGAGGTACACTTCAACTGTGAGAGACAGAATGTGAAAAAAAATCCATGAATCCACATGGTAGGATTTGTAAAGAATTTATTCGTAAATTAGGGTGGAAAATAAGTATTTGGTCACCTCAAACAAGGAAAATCTCTGGCTCTCACAGACCTGTAACGTCCTCTGTAAGAAGCTTTTCTGTCCCCCACTCGTTACCTGTATGAATGGCACCTGTTTGAACTCATCATCTGTATAAAAGACACCTGTCCACAGCCTCAAACAGTCAGACTCCAAACTCCGCCATGGCCAAGACCAAAGAGCTTTGGAAGGACACCAGGAAAAGTATTGTAGACCTGCACCAGACTGGGAAGAGTGAATCTACAATAGGCAAGCAGCTTGGTGTGAAAAAATCAACTGTGGGAGCAATCATCAGAAAATGGAAGACATACAAGACCACTGATAATCTCCCTCGATCTGGGGCTCCACGCAAGATCTCATCCCGTGGGGTCAAAATGATCATGAGAACGGTGAGCAAAGATCCCAGAACCACACGGGGGGACCTGGTGAATGACCTGCAGAGAGCTGGGACCAAAGTAACAAAGGTCACCATCAGTAACACACTACAACGGCAGGGAATCAAATCCCGCAGTGCCAGACGTGTTCCGCTGCTGAAGCCAGTGCATGTCCAGGCCCGTCTGAAGTTTGCCAGAGAGCACATGGATGATACAGCAGAGGATTGGGAGAATGTCATGTGGTCAGATGAAACCAAAGTAGAACTTTTTGGTATAAACTCAACTCGTCGTGTTTGGAGGAAGAAGAATACTGAGTTGCATCCCAAGAACACCATACCTACTGTGAAGCATGGGGGTGGAAACATCATGCTATGGGGCTGTTTTTCTGCCAAGGGGACAGGACGACTGATCCGTGTTAAGGACAGAATGAATGGGGCCATGTATCGTGAGATTGTGAGCCAAAACCTCCTTCCATCAGTGAGAACTTTGAAGATGAAACGAGGCTGGGTCTTCCAACATGACAATGATCCAAAACACACCGCCCGGGCAACAAAGGAGTGGCTCCGTAAGAAGCATTTGAAAGTCCTGGAGTGGCCTAGCCAGTCTCCAGACCTCAACCCCATAGAAAATCTGTGGCGGGAGTTGAAAGTCCGTGTTGCTCGGCGACAGCCCCAAAACATCACTGCTCTCGAGAAGATCTGCATGGAGGAATGGGCCAAAATACCAGCTACTGTGTGTGCAAACCTGGTAAAGACCTATAGTAAACGTTTGACCTCTGTTATTGCCAACAAAGGTTATGTTACAAAGTATTGAGTTGTATTTTTGTTATTGACCAAATACTTATTTTCCACCCTGATTTACGAATAAATTCTTTACAAATCCTACCATGTGGATTCATGGATTTTTTTTTCACATTCTGTCTCTCACAGTTGAAGTGTACCTCTGGTGCAAATTACTGACCTCTGTCATCATTTTAGGTGGGGGAACTTGCACAATCGGTGGCTGACTAAATACTTTTTTGCCCCACTGTAACTCCAAAAATGATGAACAATGGTTCACATGTCGACATGCACCAATACTGCAAGAAAAACGGTTTAACAGAATTGTACCTTTTCGTCGAGGGCTTTATGGTGTTCAAAAAGTGACTTCAGGGCTTTGAGGACCTCCACTTCACTTGAGACGCCTGCTGGAGATTGAGCCTGCCGCTTGACCACAGTCATCCTCAGACTGCGCTCATGGCGAGACACCAGGCACTCCAAGTGTTCTAGCAGGAGCTGGATACACAGAGAGTTACAAAAAAAAAAAAGTCCAAATCATTTCTCATCATCGACTCGCATCTGAAAAACTTTTTAAGTAAACAAATGCAAAACCAGTCAAAATAAGAAAGATAAAAGTCAGCACTAACTGCTGCTGCAAAGTGCTTTATCATTTGTAGCTGAAATATTGTGATGACTAAGCAATTTGCAATGCCCTAAGCTGTGACAACAGACACTGTCTGTTCTGTCGGTGCTATGACAACCATCTTTTCTCATAATAGAAAAAGACGGAAATCTGACAAGTATTTCCAGGTAGTGTGTGCAGGCCCAACTAAATGCTTCTTATTGACAGCTGATCCTCTGTGAATGTGTGTGCAGGACGATCTACTAACCCGTGTGTTGTTTCTCTCGGCCTTTAGTTCTGCAATCTCCTCCTCCTTTTCCAGAAGCTGCTCTCGGCACACGTTCAGCTCCTTTGTTAGTGCAGCAAATTCCTAAAATAGGAATGGATAAATTCAGTAACATGTAACAACTACTTACGAGGCCTTTTTTTTTGGGGGGGGGGGGGGGGGGGGGCTTGGGAAAAAACATTGGTGGCAGGGAAGGAGGGAAATTGCACATTCAAAGTTAAAACTTTGATCATGGGTAAAATAAAGTGTCGCTGCAGGAATTTCATGTCATTTTCTAAAAGTAGGTGGAGGTTTTTAGATCAACTTTTTTATTCATGTTTTTATGCTACACATCATAATCTGATAATACACAGTCTGTCATGACCTGCTCTCTCTCACTCTCCCCATCACTTGGATCAAAGTGTTCACACACAGTAGCATGATTAATAATATTATAATTAAAAATAAACAAACTAAAAACACCTTCATATTCAAAAAGTACAACGCAGTTGATATAGGTAAATTATTACCATGTATGTGTTTGTACTTCACATATACAAACACACGTATAAACACAAACACATTCATATGTTTAGAATAGTCAACATCTTATAATGGCAGCTAGTTTCTAAGAGATGCACGGAACATCTCTTAGCTTTTTTTAGTTTCAACACTGACATCACCTCGGTATTTCAGACACACGTTCATTTGACCCAGTAACAACCTGGACCATACATCACACATATAAGATGAGATAAGACTTTAATGATCCCACAGCAGGGAAATTCTTGCATTACCTCAGCTCAGGTACAGATAGAAGGAAAATACAAAAAATACAAATAAACACATAGAAAATAAGTAAGATAATACACTATATACAACGGTTGCATACACAGTATGTGATTATGGATATGGTTGTGGAAATATGCAAGACATAAATTTAGCTATTCTACCACTACTATTCCTATGTAAGTAATAGATATCTATTTATGCTATATACCTAATCAAATCCTGTCCATTTACAGCAAATTAATATGTCATTGTATATGTTCCACAACAGATTATCAGACTCTAAAACTAATACTGCTCCTCTCTGGTGTATTTGTTCATTGCTAGTGTTAAGATGTCAGTTTAACACACTGTCTTCTGCGATGACGGTTTGTTTTGAAGCCAGCGCCATGACTGCATACCAAGCGCATTCCTTTCTTTCCTTGCCGGTGCCGACAAGCAGACAGCCATGTTTACGGCTTTAAAAAGAGCCACAGTTGGCAACCCCCTAGTTTCCACAAGTTATCTTAACGGCTTCACACTTATTTTTTAAATCTGCGGCAAAGTTTTATTAGAAACCTCTGCCTGCTGACAAGAGTATCTATCCTTTATAGATCTTTCTGGTATGAGAAGAAAATGAATGGACAGTCAAACGCCTCAGTATATGTAATTGCAGAATGCAGAATGGAGCTTTTTTTAATCTTCCATCTTTCTGTGGTTCTCTTCCAACAAATATCCACTCACACAGACACAGCCACAGATACACACAAACACACAGAGCTTGTAAGGATTACATGCATGGTTGGACCGCTAAAGAATTTGCCATCCTGATTTTTTGCCCTGTAGCACAAGCACCCTGAGTAGTAAGACCTTCTTGCAATGCTTTCTGAGGGTAGGAAGGTGGGGGGTGGGGGGTAGGAGGGCTGCTGGAACTGATGGTTCTTTTCAGTCACTACCACAACTATTCTCCCTTCCCTTCATTCCAGCCTCTGAGCTTTTCCAGCACTTGGCACAGATTTTGCTCAAAGGGTTAGTTTCCTATTGGCTAGAACCAGGGTCTTCACTTTCTGCTGGCCAATAAGAGACTGAAAGGCAGGCTCAGGGGTAATTACAGAGTTGCTTATTTCCTACATTCCACAGCAGAGGCTGAAGTTAGAGAAATATCAAGGTTGCGTATAACCTATGTCTTAATTTATCATGCATTACCCCTTACCCATAACATTCTTTAACTCATTTATACACAACATAAATAAATAAACAACATATTGACTCTGATACATGACAGACTGACAGAGTCACAGTGTAACTCACTAAGGTACAGGGAGCCTGAACCTATCATGCAACAAAACAAAAAAGAAAAACAAAAAATATCCAAACACCCTGAAATCTGACCTAGGCTGGAACCTTTAAAAACACACACAAATAAATAAATAAACAAAACAAATAGTATATGGGTAAGTTTTATGTTGCTTCTCAACAAGCACATCAATCTGAGCATATCAGTTGATTTCAACACCACCCTAGATCAGCTTTGACTCTGATGCTCTTGCTGTGTTAGGCTTTCCATGCATGCGCTTGAAGGGGCAGGGATGTCCCCAAACAGGCTTGACGATAAATATAAATATACTCAGGTTTAAGCATGGTGCATTTTCTTCAATTTAGAAATAGTGTACCTAACAAGCTTTTCAGGGAAAACCATACACTGCACCACTGTTCCCTCTAAGCTGAGCACGTGAGCAATCGCGCACTGCTAACAGTCTCCGCGCACAGAAAATCAGCAAAATAAAATAAATACATGTATTTACTTTAATTCCAATTCAGACTGGATTTTTTTTTTGTGCGCAGCGCAGAATTTCTGTGTGGGGAGACCATGTGAGCAGTGCGCAATTGCTCACGCGCTCAGCTTAGAGGAAACATTGCTCTGCACCACACTCTCCACTTAAACGCCATTGTGAGAAAGAGTCATGTTTGGATTATAATACAATTAAAGATTTGGTTGATTCAGACACAGAGATAGCGCTGCTCAATAAATCGAATTTTAATCACGATTACGATCTGGGCTTTCAACGATCATTAAAAATGACTGAGCCGATTATTAGCCCCTCCCTCGTGCTTTACTCTCGCGCTGCTCCGTGTGGCAAATCGAGCGCACCTCTCTGCATTTCGAACACGTGTCACAACAATTAAGAGCAGCGGTCTCCAACCTTTTTTGCGCCACGGACCGGTTTATGCCCGACAATATTTTCACGGACCGGCCTTTAAGGTGTCGCAGATAAATACAACAAAATAAAACTAGTACCGGTACCGAAAAAAATAAAATTTATTCATAACACACGTGAACAGACCCAGGAAAACAGAGTAAACGATAAAAACGATAACAAAATAACGCTGAAAACCGATAAAAACCCTGAAAACCATACATTTCACACCTGAGCCTCAACTCTCGCGGCCCGGTACCAAACGACTCACGGACCGGTACGAGGCCCGGGGGTTGGGGACCGCTGATTAAGAGGACCCGAGGGAAGCTCGGAAAGCTAAGAAGTTATTTGGAGAGGAGAGTGACTGCCGTTGGTTGAAAAGAGAGGTAAAAAAAAACTTCAGTGGTGTGGAAACATTATGGGTTCAGTCAGACGTGGATCAAGTAGACACAGTGTGAAAACTTTGCAACAGTGTCGTAGCTGCACCACAGAGCAACACTGCAAAGTTCACTAAACACAGATGTTTACATTTTTCATTTATTTTTTATATTGCAAACATTTGCACTGTTATCAGTATTTGCACACTATTTTATATTATTTTTTGACAGTCTTTAAAGTCATTATCCAATACATTGTTATTGTTAAATAAATATCGTCAAATAATCGAGATCTCAATTTCAGTGAAAATAATCGTGATTATCATTTTTGCCATAATCGAGCAGCCCTACACAGAGATTTAAAAAATTATTTGAGAAACAAATGTTTTTCTTAAGAAAAACAAAACATAATTTTAACATTAAATCTTTTAATTTCTCAGTGTTCATGCTCTCTAACTGCGAATGTAGGTATGGCATCACTGCACAAAGGAAGAAGATCAGGAAACAGTGAGACACAGTTATGTCAATACCAAAGACAAGAATGCACAGCACACTATGTGACAGAACACATGATAAAGCAAGCAGGAATTTTGTGGGCACTAAGTTTCATGCTATACTATGATACTGCAATAACCTGCCACTGAAAATAGTACCATAACACCTTGGTAGTGTTTCCCCACACACAGACTTCACTTAGGCAGACTGCCTAGCTGTCATAATGGCAGTCCCACCAGTTAGCAAAGGCCCTTCATGTCAAGTCAAGTACAAGTGTCCTAGCTGACCGTCCACAGCTTGTTGACAAAGCAGACACGCGTATAATACATAGCCAAAAGTCAGGGCATTGCAACTGCAAGCCAGCAAGTTTCTACAACGGTGTAGGAAACCATTTTTGTACTACATGTTAACATAAGTAAATAATAAACACACTAAATAGGAAATTTAAATTTTTATTTAAAAAGTCAGTAACTGCAGTATCCCGGACCTGTCAGACTGCCGTTCACCTCAGCTGTTGGCTGCTGCAAAGAATCCTGAAGGAAGCTGTATAACTTTGTGCTCCAACATTGGTTAGTGAAGCATTGCTTCTGTCCAATGACATGAGGATTTTCTGTTTGGTGCCAGATAATTGTTTTTATACACTGACTGTACAGAATCGAGCATTTGGATAGCGCTATTTCCGGTCTTTAATGTTACTTTGTGTAAAATTTCACCACTGAGGTCAATAGATTCACGACTGCAGTCAACTAAATGTTATTGTCTTACATCTCTCAATGCAAGTGTATAACCCTAGCAACTATAGAACCAGCATGTTTTAAAATTTAAAATAAATGTCACTTTTCAATAATTTTTAGCTACAGTCAGTACTACACTAATAAAATTTTTATTAGCATATACATGAGAGGCATTGACAGTGGACAAGTTAAACCTTGCACATAATTTTGACAAACGATAGGAAATGCAGTCATGTTCCAAGAGCAACAGGTTAGCAAATGTGATGATAACGTAATCCATCAAGCCATCCATGCTTCATTTTGTGAAATGAAAACTGGGGGTGAATGAACGAATGGGTCAATAAGACATGCCGTATAAAGCGCTTTGAGCGCTCAAGTAGAACAAAAGGGTACTATATAAGAAATAGTACATCGGGTACCTAAAGTATAATGACAATGCAAGTTGTAAGTAGGGCTGGGCACTGAGGATTGTTTTAAACTGGTACCAGTTGCAAACGGTTCAGCACAAATAGGAACCTAGACAACCAGTGTTGCTACCATTAGGTATCTAAAGATGATCACTCCACCAAACTTAAATCTCAGTATAGGTCCGCTCCTCCGATACATTTAACAGTTCACTCCTAGATATAATTTACCCATTAAATGTTTATGCAGCTAGAATACATCACTCCTTTAAGTCACCAGCAAGATGTAATTATGTTATCTCTCACACTTGTTAACTTTTTGCTCTTGGAAGAGGTCAGTACTTCCATTAGAAACAAATAAAATAGATTTGTGTAAATTGTAGGGGCAAGTGAACTAACAGTCTGTGGTAAGCTGCAGCCAGTGCTCTTTTTAAGGCTAACATATATACACCACACAAGAAATAAGAGACCCCATGTTGGAGATAGTCAATGTAAAGTGAAAAGATAACGTAATAACAATGACTCCTGTTATTTTCAGCACAATCAAAACATTTGCATTAAAGGACAAAAACAGTTTATCAGACCACCTGTTCAACTAGCTTTAACATGTAGAAAATCAACCTTTCACCTACTCCCATCCGCCGATGCCATGTTTCATACAATAACAGTACACTTTTGAGGCTGACATGAATTGTTAAAAACTAGCTTAAACTATTTGATTTGTGTCTTCAAATGTGGTGTATTCTTGTATAGACTATGATAGGAACCGCTATCCTCTGTCTAGTACTTGGAGACAGCCCATGTTTTTTTTTATTGCTCTCTTCAACTGGACAAAGCATGGAGACAAGGCCATGTCTAAATTGTGAAGCCTTCTATCATCCCTAGAGGCTGTTTTATACAACAAAAAGACAGTCTAACTGCAGCTATTCTAAGCTACACACGGGTACTCATTTTAAACTTTCATAACAACCTTACACTTTTTAAGAGCCCACAGTGCATGACAATAATTGCTACATTTTTTTTCTGTACAGTCAGCAGACTGATGCTCTTGAGACTGATCAGAACAAGCCTGCCTTCTACATAATGACTTTAGCTGCTCTTAAAAGCTTATAGGTGCTGAAATGCGACACTGTGCACCGGGCATCTGTTCTCCTAAACGGGGACCCACCATCAAACCTAATTAGACACCACAATAGCTCTGTACAGAGTTGCTAAGCCTGCTACCAAAAAACAAAACAAACAGACAAAAAAACCCCACATCAATAGAGAAGAACTCAATTGATTAAAAGGAGGAGAAATTTTTCATTTTTACTCTTCTTTTATGTTACATTTGTGATACAAGTGCATGCAAAGATTCTTGAACAATTATAGGTTTATTTAATAAGGGTATATTAATAAAATTGTGAATGCATTATTTAAATGTGCTATATTTTTCCTGCTTCCTTCTAATGCATTTTAAGTGAAAACATTTTTTTTGTTTGTCTGTTTTTTTAAATGCTTCCACTGCCCACCCAACTGCCAAAATTACATGTACTGGTGCTGCACTGCACCATTTTATGGCTTTTTCCTAAAAATTGCTATGGCACCTATTATTGATGTCAGCCATTGCTCAGTTGTTGCTTCAACAGGTCTATAGGAAAAGACTCAGCTATACATTCTTCACAGGAGAACTACAAAATGAACTAGATCTATAGAATAGAAGTGCTAGCAGCAGTTTGGAAAAGCACTTAAACAATACTTGTGTGCAATAGGTGTAGATACTGCAGTTGTTCTGGCTTTTTGAAATACAGGGGCTGGAATGATTAATAACAAAATAAAGTGCTGTCTGCTCAGTTATAAAGGTACCATCCATTTCTTTCTTTTTTGTGTGATTTATTAATAAACCGTAATAAAATATTCAAAAGAAGGGAAAAACACCCAGGTTTTTCTAAATGAACTGCTCATTGGTTTCCTTTTTCAAAACTGCAATGCTTTAAAGTTTAACTGCAGACAACGTCTGTTTTTTCTCATCGTTTTAACAAAAAAACAAAACAGAAAAAAAACCCCAAACCATTTGAATGTATTTATGTGCCATATTAAATGCAAATATATACAAACACTCAATACTTTGGGACAGTATTTTATCTCCTGGATGATGAAGGTTTGGTGTGTTTTCGTTTGTATGTGTTTTCGTTTGTATGTGTTTGTTTCTGCGAGTTTAAGTGTACCATGATTGCTTGTATTTTACTTTCAATCTGAAAAATGTTAGGTAAGCCTTGAAATAAAAAGCAACAACAAGCCTTGGTAGCAACAACAGCAATCAAGCATTTGCGATAACTGGCAATGGGTCTTTTATAGTGCTGTGGAGGAATTTTGGCCCACTCATCTTTGCAGAACTGTTGTAATTCAGCCACATTGGAGGGTTTCCAAGCCAGCGTTTATCTTCACTGATGCTGATGTATTATCAATCTTTTTGTTGAAAAACTGGGGCTGCGTCAGTTAATGCTCCCAAAATTTTTTATTCACACACCGCACCAAAGTACCTTTCTATTACAGTTCTGTGTCGTAAACGAGGGTGAAACTCTTGAGTGTCCATGGTAACAGTGGCGCATTGCAGAGACTTGTTTAAAACGAAGCAAAAAAATTTGTGTCAACAATTTTCTACAATTGAATTCCTCAAGGAATCAGTTCAGCCCTAGTGAACACCATGGGTGAAAAGTCATTTTATTAAATTTACACATTCCATGTGTTTGCAAATAGATTTAAACAAAAAGATGAGCTAAAGAACAGGTTTACTCACATGACGCTGTAGAGAAGTGCATCTCATTTAAAATCTTCTTAACACATTTAAAAAAAACAAACACTAAAAATGGAGCATAAACCAAATGTTTATAATAAATTCCTTTAGGGTTGTCCAATATCACAAAACATAAGGAATGACAATATTAAAATGTCTATCAAATTATATTGTAGTCTATTGCTTATTTCGTGGTGCGCAAAATACACTTCTTATTGAAATACTCTTTCATTGCTATTTGCAGTAGTCACCATGGCAACCCAGAAGGACCAGCTAAAACAACTTGAGGCATTTGCTCCAAAGTCTGATATGGACCAGAAAACTACTGTCCAAATGATCCTGCAAACTGGGCACCACCACAACAAACCACCTCTGCAACCTACAGAAGAATCGCATGAAAGAGTTTCAAGAGAGTTTAAGAATGTGAAGCAAAAAAGAAGCCATCTATTCAACAGTTGAATATTAACCAGAGTTGGACCTTTCAACAGGAAAATGATCTTAAGCACACTGAGAAATGGCTGAAAAAGAAAAAATGGAATGAAATATTTGAATCCATTTAAATGTAGAGGAATTTGAAACCAGTATTGCCTACAAAAACCTACAAAACATACCAAATGTATGCATGTATGTAAAGCAATATCCATTTAAAACAACAACAACAAAAAAACATTCTAGATAATTAATATAAATAGGCTGGTAAAGCTTTAAGAATAAAGCAACTGGCCTTTAAAACGAAACTACATTAAAAAAAAAAAAAAGCACTCTTCTCCATTTGTGTCCGTTTCCTTTTAATCTATTAATTCAGCTCACATTTGGCCAAAAGCAACACTTGCACTCTGTCACTTTCTTGTCACTATGTGTAACAAGCCAGCCTTTGTCTCTGTGTCTTACTACTGAGCACTCTCAATTCATGCCTTTGTAGCACTGACCAGAACAGAAAATTTGGTCACTGGTCTTTTAAAAACAGGAAGCACAATATCACCATGGGTGTTATGATTTCAAAGAGATGGATGAAGCCTAACAATAAGGACAAAATTTGACATGTGCTAAGTGAAAATATTATTTATTTTTTTAACCATCCATCCATTTTCTCCCGCTTATCCTTATCAGAGTAGCCTGGGGCTGGAGCTTATTCCAGCTACCATAGGGCGAGAGTTGGGCTACACCCTGGGCAGGTTCATCAGTCTGTTACTAACAGTAGCTTGTAGTCTGGGTGTAATCAGGCCCGAGTGTGGTTAGGGAAATTAAGGTCATCTTTTTGGAAACGTTTGGCTAGGTTTCTTCCCCCTTAATAGACAAAATCATCATTTCAAAATACTGGTGGATGCCAGTGCTACCCCTCAGCCTCCTAGCAAACACACCTATGGTATACATTTGAAATTGTGTTCACAAGATTTTCAGAAAACTTTACCTCTGACCTTGAGGTCAAGGTCACTGAGATTCAAACTTGTTTGAGACTTTTAGTAGATGCACCTGTGGTATCACAATCCTACGTCGCCTCGTTCTCATGTTCACAAATTTGGACGTCCACACTGCCCGACATTCAACCGACATTCGTCAGTCCAACAAACGACGATAGGCGATATATTTGCGCAGGTGACTTTTTGAAGGGTGGAGCAATGTAATCATGCAAGGACTGATTTGCACATTTTGATTTTATAAGTTTTGTTTGGAGGGAATATTTTACCTTCTCTTTCTTGTTTGTTTCAGTATTAATATAGCTACTTTTTGAATTACTCATTCATTTATTTGAGATGCGCCAAATCACACAAAAGACTTAACATTACGTCTGAGATTTTTTTTAATGTTCAGTGGAAGAAACATTTTGATGTTTAACTTACTTCTTGTTTAATTTTGCATTTGTTGTTTGGAACAGCCTATAAACACGGTTATAGTGGAAAAAAGAAGCCAGTTTCTCTTTGTTTCCCTCCCTACCATTGCGGGTTTTTTAATTAAAATAAAATGTTTTTGTTTTTTTCTGAACATAGGCAATAAAACAGCGCTATTATGTTTTTTCCCGCCGACTGCTTTTTTTTAAGCTTTAACCAACATTATTACAAAACTTACTGATGGGCAAATAAACAGATAAATCGCTCAGTAAAAACAATCGGTGAGAGGCTCAGCCTATCGTCGATAGTCAATATATTCGTCCAGTCGCCCAACCTTAATTTCCGCCCCGCGGATTGACGACACTACCACATCAACCTTTTCTGCCTGAGGGGCAAAGACTCAATTTTTTATATAAAAGGATCATCGTTGACTGATATTAAAATTTGTTTGATGACCTGAATAAGAATGGGTATCGTTTAGGTTTTATCCGATACTGGTGCCAAACCGGTACTTTTGAAACGGTGCCAGTGCTTAAAGAATGGAGAACACAAACTTTGTCCAAAAAACCTCTTATGTTTTTATTTTTAGCACTCTTTTTTTCTGCAAAATAATAACCAAGTTAGCCTTTTCTGTTAATACAACATACCTCCTTTGGTTGGAACCGGTGCTTAAACAATGGAAAACACAAACTTTGTCCAAAAACCAAAACGATTTTTTGCTAGCTGGGATGCTAACGGAGAGGGATACAAGTTAGTTGGTTTGCTAGTCTCGGCCGAAGGAGAGTGGTGTTAGCTGGTGTGCTAAATCGTGCAGACAAGACCGCCTTACCGGAGGTAAGTGGTATGACGTCCAATCTACGGTGAAGATCTGGGTTCAGGAGAGACGAGCGAAGGTAGCTAGCGCCCGTTGGGGGGAAAAAAGCTAACACTCCTGTCTGTGGACAGTTAAGCTAGCCAGCCTACGAAGGTTTAGATATGCAGAGATATTGCTGCGAGAAGAGGTTTTTGAATAACGACTATGTAAAAGTGCAAGGGTGGGCGGCTCTACACGACATGGTTGTCATGATCATCATTCAATCAGGATTGACGGAATGAGATAAATGCTTCTGAGGAACATGCAAGGAGGGGTATCCCATAGTGACATCGAAACGAATGTTAGGAATGAGAACTGCATGCACCACAGAGCCACGGCTCAGTGTCTGAGTCTCACAGGCCTAAATGTGCACTTGAGCCCATTTATAATTCTTAACATTTGTTTATCTTGCTTACCTTGTTTATCTTGGACTTTTTACTGTATTTTCACAAGTTTTATAGTTTTTTCCTACTGCTTAAAATACTCCCTTATGACCATTTATACTACAAAGTAATTAAGCAATAAACAATTAAATGATAGAAATGTTTCCATTTTTCACTTTCTACTATAACAATGGGTTGTTTGTTTTTTACAACTACAGTAACAAAACAAAAAACACAACTGGACAGTGGAAAATAAGCTTCCAGAACCTTTCTATAATTTTACACATTTCAGTCCAAAGAGTCATACTAACAGATTTCTTTCTTTGTCAAAGCAGCTTTTACTTTATCATGTAGTGAACAGTTAAACATGTCACTTCTTTACACTGACAGAAAGGGCGTTTCACTGGTCTGGCCCCCTTAACATCAAAGTGGGCTGTATGTGTCCCAAATTGTAAAATGAGTTTGAGACCTCTGTTCTCTACTGTCCGTGTGTGGAAAAAAATACACCTGGCATCAGGAAAGAAGGCAAGCTGTTGGAGGCAGTGTGACGCTTTAAGGAAGAGAAAAAAAAAAGCTGTATAGGTCAACAGGACAATAATAACTACAATCAAATAAATATATTCTTGCTGTCCGCCCAATTTGTTTGCACTCAGTTTGAGTTATTCGGACGCTGTGCAGTAAGACCACTAGTTTGTCCTTTTTACCCTCTCAATCCTAGGCGTCACAAACAGACAGCTGAAAACCACACAGCCAAACGATCATTCCTGTTATACTTCTTTGAAGTCCAATTGACACCTATTGTCTGGAGCGCATGTGTAGTTGGTGCATTATAATGTAAATTCACTGTGAACAAGACTACCTGGTCTCAAAATACAGGTAGGCACATGGACATCCACACGGACCCTATTAGACTTGTGGATGCTGAAACATGTTAGGCTGTAGTAAAATCTTCCAAAGTAGTAATACACCGAACATAACAGTGAGAGCAAGAGAGAAAGAGAGCAACTTTGTCAGCTTTTCAGTTGTGTCTTCTTACTTGACTATTTGTGGTTACATTATGAACTACTGAAAAAAAAATAAAAACTATTCGATTCCTCTACACAATGTAAGTTCCTCCTCTAGCAACCTGCCTTCTGCTGCCAAAGTGGTTTAGTAAGCGGCATACACCTGAGCTGAATTAACTGGCCATAGGCTCATTGTTATTGATATCCAATCCAGCTTTTCGAGTTACCATCTGGCAGAAAGCCAATCCAAATATTGGTGCATTGCTAGTTCAAATCTCATTGTAACATACAATCCAGAAGCCATACAATTCCCCAAACCAAACCACTCTCTGTACTATTTCTTCCAGTAAAGGCTTAGTCTCAGGAAAAAACTGTAGAATGGCAAACACTGAATTTCTTTAAGAATTAATCTACCTGGACTAAGAATAGGATTTTCCTTTAAGAAAAAAGGTCTCTCTCACTTACCTGTGGCAAAGCAGTGTTCAGCTGTCTCTGTAGTGAGTCCCTTTCATGGCTAACTTCATGCAGTTTGCTCTGGGTCAGGCCCAGATTCTCTTGAGTCTCTCTCAGGGTCTCAAGAAGACGATCTCGCTCTTCCAGCATAGACACCATCAACGACTCAAAGTGACCCTCTGAGTCAGATTGAAGTGGTGAACCGGAACCTCGACGGCCTCCGCCATTTCCACCACCAGGGCCTTCGGCCTCACTGATGGTGGGCATCACCTCGCACATCATCTGCAACAATAAAGAACAGGAGAAAACAGGAGAAACAAGGACCTCTGTCACTGTCACGTCAATAAAGCAAAAAAGTCAAAAAGCATTTTATTGTGTTAAAACAGAATACCAAAACCACTTTGAAGAACACCAAAGAAAAAAAACAAACAAAACACACACACACACACACACAGATCCTATATTAACAAAATTATTAACAAACTGAGATATAAGATTAGACAGTGGGCAAGTCTGAAAGTCCTCATGAGGGGTAATTTAATCTCCATAGTTTAAATTAACCCTCACAGTAGCTTTTTGACTAACAAAAGGGACAACAAAGACCAAAATCAGTTGAATCTAGTTGACTTACTGTAATGGTTAACTAGTTTGTGCTGATAGTAGTCTATAGAAAAACAATTACGTTAACCCATTCTAGTTAAATTTACTAAAAAGCTGAGAAGGTCTGGGTAATAAGGCCGCTCTCCATATCAAGCGGCTCAAGTCCTGTAGACAGGCTCCTGGAAACCAGGAGTCATGTGAGTTGGATTTAACCAACCTAAAAGGAACAACAACAACTTCCAATAGGGAACAAGTAGCAGCTAGGTACACCAAAATCTCAAAAACAGTCAACTGCACTTTCCTATAACTGAGGGAAACCATTCTTGATACGTGCCAATTATTTAGAACAAATCTACCTACTAGACCCTTGCAAAGCGAAACGCAAAATCCAAACTAAGGCTTTTTATTGAGGTCAAGCCCCTCTGGATAAACCATGTTTAAGAGGGGGATGGTCACATTGAGGATCTTTGTAAAGGTAGTGACAGATGGCGGGGAGAACCACCGATACCTACTGCACCATGCATCAAAAACTACAGGATGACAAGTGGAAGTAGAGGACTTTGGCTGACTTACAGAGGAGCGATTCTCGATGCTTTTTCTTTTTTGCAGAGGTGAAGATAAGGGCTAGCTGGGTAGTAAATGAGGTATAGCAAACGATTAAGGGGGCCACCAATTGTCAAAGTAATTACAAATCTATTCAAAGTATTTTTGTATTTTGCATTTTGTAAATTATTTTTAATGAAGAACTAGGTCCCCATCAAGAGGATGGCTGGAAGCCCAAATGCATCGACAGTATAGTGCTTGCCCATTGTAATGCTATCAGATACGTCTGGGAGTTAGGTTAAACCCTACAATTGTTTTCTCAAGTATTTTCGTGTTAAAGTTCTTTCTCACCTTCAAAGAATATTATTACTCCAAGTTCCTTCGTAAATCCAGGTTATGTTATGACGAAGTAAACGTCAACAAGTCCAGCTAACTCCAACTGTGGATTAGAGCCTTGTCAAGCTTTACAAGTATCCAGAGTCATTCAAAACAGAAATTCCATTCAGAGGCAGGGATGCATTAAGGCAGTGAAAGGGTCCTCTTGGTGGAAAAAAAAGAGATCATTTCAGAAAAGGCCTCAAAGCGACACTCGCATAAAGTGAGCAGGGGGCAGTATTCCAAGTTTGACTGGCTAACTCTGCGCTAGCCACCAAGCACTAAGTAAGCTGGTGATTCGGTGATTGCATATCTGGATTCTGGAACGAAGCGTTCACTTTTGCATCTCAAAACGAACGACCATCCTCAGATATAAAGTTTGACTCATATATAACTAGTGAACATTAACTGATACAGTTAAGTGGCGTGAAAATAATAAGCAGCCGTAGTCGGTTTAGCTCATTTGAAACAGGATTCTTTGGCTTAAAGACAGTTTAAAGTCGACAACTAGCCAATGTTAGCTACTAGCCAGCTAGGAAGCTAATGTTTGCTGCTCTATTTTAGCTTAAATACGTCAGGCAGTCATTGAAGCATTAACATAAAAGTACACAACATGATAAAATCTATCATAAAAGTTTCTTACACTATCTAAAATGCTAAAATCCTGAAATGAGTCGTAAAAGCTCTGTTAAAAATTATTCATTTATCAAGTAGCGTTAGCATCAGCTAACGTTAGCCTCCCGTCGATTCCGTGGAGTCGCGTCACCACATCACGGCACCAGCTAGGAAACTTCCAGCTAACATTCAACGTTAGCAGCGTTTCAGTCTGTTTAGGAAATCCAGACCATTTATAAAAACATATATTCCCTTTGTTTCCGCCCGATTTCCCGGCGTTATGTCAGTATTTCCACCAAAAAGGTCCGTTGGTCCGGTCCTTCCCTGTCGCCACTGCCTGCCAGCTTCGGCAGTCGGGACAGCCAATGGTGGGCTAAGTGTCGCTTGCACTGCCAGTCTACGGGAAGAGAGCGCTTCCCAGGTTGGCAACAGGAGGAAGTGGAGAAGTAGCAGTACGTTCAGTTCCTGTAGGGATATAAGCTTACACTTGTGTATTGAAAAGACAGAGAGAAAGCACGACTTTTCCATCAACAATACCCGTTATTTCTTTAAATTTACAGGTTACAATATCTCGGATGTATGTTTGTGAAGGTTCTCGGATGTCTCACCGTTCGGCTAATATCAAACAGGCTATTTTACCATAGTTTGTATTCTGATATGTTTTAAATACACATGTAACTTACATTTAACATTTTATATTGTATTTTGTCTATGTTTTGCTTGTAGAACCAATAATAATAACAATAATAACAATAATAAAACTTAACTATGATTAAGAGGAACATTTAACAGTTTGATTTAAAAGGCCCGAGGTCATCTTAACCGAATTCAGCCATTATAATTTATAATGTAACTTGTGGAAGAAGGTATCGAAGAGCCAAACGTTTTTGTTTTTTTTCCAAATAATTTCTTTAGTTCACTCTTTGGCCCACATTCAGTTGTCACTGGTAAACCAAGCTCTCGCAATAAAGAGAACATTTACGCCCTCTTGTGACGGATCAACACAAGTTTTGTATTCATTTATTTTGTAAATTTTGATGTGATATTTTGAGAATTTATTTTTTTACAGAAGTTCACTAGAAAATGTTTGAGGTATAACTTTAATGCATTTTAATAAATAATGGACAATTTGACAGGTCTGAGGTTTAAAACATGGCAGTGAGTCCTTTTGTGATGTATAGTTTGGCAGGTAAATGCAAGACAGAATATGTGTGTGAATAAGAGGGAGACAGATGCAACTGACAAAAAGACATGAGGCTTAATTGGAGTTGGCAGAGCTGGAGATGTAGAGATTTTCATTGCACACCACAGAATCAATCTGTTCCATTCCAGGCCTGTACAAGGTTGGAATGGGGTACAAGAACATCAGTAAGGTGTTCTTGGTGAGGTGACAATTCAAGACCCTCGGTTTCCCGGTTGTAATTGCTTCATTATTAGTATCTCTTCTTCAAGATGTATTAGCTCCAGTTGGCGTAGTATGACATGCCTTGTCGTCACTATTATTTAAAATAAACACAGGAAGTACAAATAAGAAGTAAAGATTGGCCAACAATGCTATATACTCCCTACCTCCACCTAGTGTTTTGGTGGCAGTATTGCAGAGCCTCTTGGGCATTAGAGTCAGAAACATGTTAGAAACAGGGTGGCTGTGTATTGGAGGATCATGGCTGAGGGGGAGAGGCACTGGAAATGAACTGGGAGTGTGAAGACGTGCTGAGGTGGAGATGGGGTAGTGGTGGCTGTAGCAGTAGCAGCAACTTGGGAGGGGGGCAGATAATGAATCAAACCCAATTAAAAACGTGATGCAGTTCATTTGATCACTTGTGTCCCTTATAGGCTGAGAACAAAGATGGTTCAGAGACCCCACCAGTCTCTGCTGACACTGTATAAGTAAAGCTGGTTCCCAAATCTTCCTTCTGTCGGTGTTGTAGATGTTTTCAAAGTGTGGGTGACTGCTGGTTCCTTGTGTACTAAAAGTATATATGGGAAAAAGTATACCAGGGACACCAAAAACCATAGCATACTATTCCCAAACAAAGAAAATGGATGGATGGATGGACATTTAAATTCAAATAGTTGAACTGACCATCTGCAGAGGCTTATTTGAAGAGTTTCAGTCAGGTTTCAGAGCTCATCACAGCACAGAAACAGCTTTAGTGAAGGTTACAAATGATCTTCTTATGGCCTCTGACAGTGGACTCATCTCTGTGCTTGTCCTGCTAGACCTCAGTGCAGCGTTCGATACTGTCGACCATAATATCCTATTAGAGCGATTAGAACATGCTGTAGGTATTACAGGTACTGCACTGCAGTGGTTTGTATCATATCTATCTAATAGACTCCAGTTTGTGCATGTAAATGGAGAGTCCTCTTCACACACTGAGGTTAATTATGGAGTTCCACAGGGTTCAGTGCTAGGACCAATTCTGTTTACATTATACATGCTTCCCTTAGGCAGCATCATTAGAAGACATAGCATACATTTACACTGCTATGCAGATGACACCCAGCTCTATCTATCTATGAAGCCAGATAACACACACCAATTAGTTAAACTGCAGGAATGTCTTAAAGACATAAAGACCTGGATGGCCGCGAACTTTCTGCTTCTTAATTCAGATAAAACTGAGGTTATTGTAATCGGCCCTGAAAAGCTTAGAAATATGGTATCTAAGCAGATTCTTACTCTGGATGGCATTACCTTGGCCTCCAGTAACACTGTGAGGAACCTTGGAGTCATTTTTGACCAGGACATGTCCTTCAACGCACATATTAAACAAATATGTAAGACTGCGTTCTTCCATTTGTGCAACATCTCTAAAATTAGAAATATCCTGTCTCAGAGTGACGCTGAAAAACTAGTTCATGCATTTATTACTTCCAGGCTGGACGACTGTAACTCATTATTATCAGGATGTCCTAAAAACTCCCTGAAAAGCCTTCAGCTAATCCAAAATGCTGCAGCAAGAGTCCTGACAGGGACTAGAAAGAGAGAGCATATTTCTCCTGTTTTGGCTTCCCTTCATTGGCTTCCTGTTAAATCCAGAATTGAATTCAAAATCCTGCTCCTCACATACAAGGTCTTAAATAATCAGGCCCCATCTTATCTTAATGACCTTGTAGTACCATATCACCCTATTAGAGCACTTCGCTCTCGCTCTGCAGGCCTACTTGTTGTTCCTAGAGTATTTAAAAGTAGAATGGGAGGGAGAGCCTTCAGTTTTCAGGCCCCTCTTCTGTGGAACCAGCTTCCAGTTTGGATTCAGGAGACAGACACTATCTCTACTTTCAAGATTAGGCTTAAAACTTTCCTTTTTGCTAAAGCATATAGTTAGGGCTGGACCAGGTGACCCTGAATCCTCCCTTAGTTATGCTGCAATAGACGTAGGCTGCCGGGGATTCCCATGATGCATTGGGTTTTTCCTTTCCAGTCACCTTTCTCACTCACTATGTGTTAACAGACCTCTCTGCACTGAATCATATCTGTTATTAACCTCTGTCTCTCTTCCACAGCATGTCTTTTATCCTGTCTTCCTTCTCTCACCCCAACCGGTCGCAGCAGATGGCCCCGCCCCTCCCTGAGCCTGGTTCTGCCGGAGGTTTCTTCCTGTTAAAAGGGAGTTTTTCCTTCCCACTGTCGCCAAAGTGCTTGCTCAAAGTGCTTGCTGTATCTATGAATCGCCTTGAGGCGACTTTTGTTGTGATTTGGCGCTATATAAATAAAATTGAATTGAACCAGCAGGAGCAACTTAATCAGCTCACTCAGAGCATTGCTCGATTGCAGGGCCCCCATCAAATGTCTCACTCAGGACAGAGCGATTCCATTATATGCAAACGTTGTCAGCAACCTGGACATTTTGCTCGGGAGTGTGATGGGGAATGTGTTCCTCGTTCCCGGCCTCCTTTGCAGGCCCCTCCGCATAATCGCAGGCACTCTCCTTTAAATACGGCTTCGGAAAACTAGCACCCTCCGTACTGCCGAGCCACAGTTCAGGTGGGGTGTCTAATGGCTCAAGGGTTGTTTCTAATGGTCCAGAGACAGTCTCAAATTAATTTCATCCTGTCCGCATATAGATGTGGACATGGGCGGCATAAAAGTACCTTGTTTGGTTGATACGGGGTCCATGGTGTCCACCATAACTGAAAGCTTTTTCCGCCAGCATTTGGAGTCCTGGGGTCAAGAGCGTCTCCAAGCTTGTCATTGGTTGCAGCTTAAAGCGGCTAATGGTTTGTCTATTCCCTACCTTGGCTATATAGAGCTAGGTGTAGAGCTCTGTGGTAAGTTTATTTCACAGAGTGAAAACAGGATAATGGTCACTGCCTATGGTAGTGTCTGTTCTGATGGTCCACTGACTTATTCCTGCAAGGACATTTGAGACCAGAGTTAAATCCAATACCGACTCCGTTCCATTAACAACATTACATCTGGTTCCCTTACCATCATTCAGACACACCAATTTGTATGTTTCCATCAATTCCTCAATTACATTACCATTAGGATCTGTGTGTCCACCTCCCCACATTCTGCTATGGGCATTAAAATCCCTGCACCAAATAACTCTACGACAATCACTGCCTTCAATTGAACGAAGACGCGGCTCCAATCTGGTGCAAGGATTGTAGAAATTCACAATAACATTTGGTTCATTCCTGTCCCAAACCTCAATAGCAACATACTCCAATTCATTGCCTTTACCCAGGAGTCTGTATGGGATGTCGTGTGTGACAAATGTTGCACATCCTCCCCCTCCACCACGGTCCCTGTGATTTCTTATTACATTATACCCATAAAACACAAAATCCAAAGATGATTTAAGCAAAGATTCCTGTATACAAATGACATCTGGTTTAACATTATGTCGTGTGATGAAATGCTTAAACTCCTGGCCATTGGCCAACAGACTCCTTGCATTCCATTGAAGGATAAGTACCATGAGTACATAAAATAATATCATGTTTCCTGACTCGACTGAAGTGGTTAATTGCCGCTTTAACAATAAGCTCCTGCTTAGGTTTCACATCAGCTGTGTTGTTTATCACTCCTGCAATGAACGTAACTAAAGCCATCTTATCACTAACCGTACCATTTGTGTTGATCTGGGGAACTCCTTGACCCCAAGATGTACCCTGAGTAGTGTTATTGTCATGGATTCACAGCAGCCATTAACTGGTCGTGACAGTCAACCCCCTGCCCTACCTACAACAGTATGAGGTTTAGTATCCTGGAGCTAGAAGTGCTAGATATGAGACAGGGTGTCAAACTGAATGCCAGCATATTGACACAGACACACATGGGCTGCAGGATCCTGGCGGACAGGCAGAAATCCAGGCAGAGACACGCCCTGCTCCTTTACCCACCAATCAAGATGAGGGAACTCCTGACGACAATGAGGGAGATTAGGCGATTCATTTACAATCTCCAACCTCCACTGAGCCTTCCTTCAAAACAGAGGATTTAAATACACAGAAGGGTAATGAGGGAAGTGGAAACACCTGGGGGAAAACAGCTGACACAAATTAACACAACGCCACAGTGGAGGCAAAACTAAACACACTAAACATGGAAACATGAGACTCTCCAAAATAAAACTACCAATCCAGGATGACGGCAGTGCACGTACAAAGCCGTAAAAGAAAAAATAACCCATTAAAAAACATTAGTGATGTACGAATGGCCTTTCTAAGTACAAAAAGGAAAAGAAAAAGACAAAGTCTGGGATGGCGCGTGATCTGCCCTCCTCAGATTAAACTCAGTGCAAAAAAACAAAAACAAAAAATCCAGATTCCCAGCATCCATCAGATAATACCAAGAAATTAGACTGTAATTGATGATATTTATGAGTGACACACATCACTAAAAGATAACTTCAACACAAGATAATATAAGATGAGAGAAGGAGTAGCTTACAAGCAATGTATTTATTTCCTTTGTTCCTATGTGAAAATGAGGGCCATTGTGTAGTTTTGAACATAGAAATCATTTTCACTTGCTCATGCTGTTTTGCTATAGGAGTCAGAAGTTTTGTGAATATAGTTTTGAAAATTGTGTTTTCATCTTTACATTTTTGAAACGAGGGTGAAAGGTCACAAAAATAAATAAATCTTTGCAATTGTAAAAATTTATGAAAGGTAATGTTTAAAACGTTACTCCTTAAATCTCAGTCGTTCAAACGTTTCTCCAAACAGCGACCCTCCTCAGACCGGTTTATACACTGCCATTGGCTGCTGGGTATCAAACATCAGAAGCTCAGTGGCGTCCTGGAGAATGACTGCACAAATGGATCTTGGAATATGATCTGACACTGGTGAGTGAAACCGATCTCCCATTACTACTATGCTACCTCTTCTCAGGTATCAAAAGCATTTTGTTGTTTTCATTTTTGTTAGGGTGCCTGGGTCGTCGACCCAGAGTTTTCAGTTTTGCATTATTATTGAACTTTCTCAATTTTAAATACACGTAGACATTGAGGGCTAGCAGGAGGGACTATGCGCTTACCTGCTGCTCTCTGGCAGGTAGCTCCATGCCCTCCTGGGTTTTAAATGCACCTTAGAACACACATGCATTAACACTACAATGAGCGGGTGGAGGGAGGTTTGGAGTCTTCTCTCACCCCCGTTCTCTGCGGCCTGCTGGAGCGGGGGGGCTAGGAGGAGTTGGCCGTCCGACTGCGGTCTGGAGTGTGGGGCCTCCCTGCTGCTGCGGAGTCGGGGCGGTCTGCCTCTCCCCACCGCAGGGAAAAGGGTAACACCACCTGGGTCTGGGTGCAGTTCCCCCCTCCAGGGGCAAGGGTACCTAGACCCGGTTTGTAGAGTACGCTTGGGGAGTGTGATCGTGTGTACAGCGTCTCTTTATGTCTGTCTCCACGTTGGTTGAGTGTGGAGTAAGTGCATATGAGAGCATGAGGGTGGGAATGGATGTTTGTGTCTGTGTGTGCCTGTATGTCTGTGTCTATATGTCAGGTTGGGTGTCAGACGCCACCTCTCTGGGGACATCTCAGGCCCTCCAAGGTTTGGAGGCCTATCTCCACCCACCACCACTTCCCCTGCCAGTGGCGGACTCCCTCAGGTGTCGGTGCGTTGGTGGTTCTTTGTGTCTGGGGGTGGGCGTCCGGGTACACACCGGCTCACTCCTTGGCGGCCGCTTATCGGGGCCTGGAGCCTGGGGCTCGCTCGGGCCACTTCGGAGGTGGGGTGCCCCCGGCCTCTCGGCCTGGGGCTCGGTCACTCAGGCACAGCTGGCTGCCGGCGGAGCTCACGGGCGCGTCACTGCAACTCCCCCTGGCTTCTGCTCCGCGGCTGCTGAGTGAGCCCTCATCTGGGACTCTCCTCAGCTCTTTCTGGGACAGTGGCGCGGCTGCCCCTCTGTTGGTCTTCCTTGGTCTCTTGTGTTCTGGGGGCCTCTGGATGTCTGGAGTTTTGATCTCTTCCATACCTGCTTCATGCCCTGGAGGACGGGGCTGTGGCTCCCCCACACTCCCTAGCAGATCGTTACATGGAGAAACCTTTGGAATACAAGCACGCTGATCCACACAGGTATGCACACAGGTGTACACACGGGTATTCACAGAGGCGGACTACAGCTTTCTTGGCTGCTGCCTCAAAGCACATTGTGCGCTGTCTATCTTGCGTGCTGCACAATATCGTTTATTATTTAGTATCTACTGATATCTACTGCTAGCTAGTTTATTGTGATGGTGCTGTTTTTTTATTATGTTGCTCTTTGTTGTTTGCTTTCTCTTCTGTTTTTTTCCTCCATACAGGTGATCCAGGTGTTTTGTTTGTTTGGTTTTTTTTCTTTCTTCCCCCCCTTCTCACCGTCTCTTCCCCCCTTTGGTTTTCTTTCTCTCCCTCTCTTTCTTTCATTCTTTCTCCCTGTCCTATCCCCCAGTCATGTCTGTCCCGTTTGTAGCAACTGAAAATAAAATAAATTCATAATTATAATAAAGGTCAATCAAATGGACCAATATGGCAAGGCCATGATGATCCACTTGGTAAAATAAATCTGCTTGGCATCTTTCTTGGCCTTAAGACAACAATTCTGACGGCTAAAGATCCAAACGGGACACAAAAAAAGAAGAAAAAAAAAGAACTTTGATTTTAATATCTTTTATCATTTCTAGTCTTTCAGTTTCTTTGTTAGTGTTCTGTTTTCTGTCTGTGTTCCTTAGTTGCTCTGTCTCCCCTGTCTGCTGTATCCCCTTGTCAAGTCCGCGTCTCTGTGTTATGTTTCCTGTTTTACTTTATAAAACATCCATGTCTCAGATTATTGTATCAGGTTTTGCTTCCCTTGTATCGTTAGCCCTGATTTGCCCCAGCCGTGTTCCCCTCCTGTTTCCCATTTCCTGATTGCTCCCTTTGTGTATTTAAGTCCTGTGTTTTCCTTTGTCTGGGTCGTGATTGCCATCATCCCACACTGTGTGGCCAGCCAGCCAGCCAGCCAGCCAGCCAGCCAGCCAGCCAGCCAGCCAGCCAGCCAGCCAGCCAGCCAGCCAGCCAGCCAGCCAGCCAGCCAGCCAGCCAGCCAGCCAGCCAGCTGTATTTCCAGTTTAGCCAGTTTTCTGTTTTTTGCCATCCACCATTAAAGTTGCATTTGAGTTCACCTTTTTGCTCCGTGTGTCTGCACTTTGGGTCCACCACTCCTGCCTGCACACAGCCTTCACATGACAGAAGATTGCGACCGGAACATGGACCCCGCAGACCTTTTCATTTTGGAGTTAGATGCTGAGATGGAAAGGCTGGTTAAATTGCTGTACTGCATATGTAAGTGGTCACCAGGTGTTACTCTAAGGAGGGTAATCCCCCCCCCCCCCCCCCCCCCCCCCCAAAAAAAACCAGACAGAGCAGTGGAGCAGCCAAAGGAATAGAACAATATAAAACTGTATTTCTAAAATATAATTTATTACACAAAACGGTTTAAAAGCAATTAAAACAGCCGTGGCCGGGGAGAACACACAGTAAAAACCAATAAAACATAAACACTAAAAGTCAGGTGGCATCAGCCACAGCATTAACATCCAGTAAAATTGGAGCGGGCAAGGAAAACCCGGCGGCGCACAGTCTTCACGTGAAACTTTTTGGTTGTTGGAGAGTTTGTTGCAGGGCTCCACTGTCAGGTGGAGGCACTGGAACCAAGTACACGGACAGACATTTACAGCACCATAAATCACACTTTAGGAAGTTCAGTGGCTGTTGAGAAAAATATTCAGAAGATCTCTTTAACCACACTATTTAATTTGTCTATTTCATTTATAAAATACCAAACTTTTGTACGGAACTTTTTAAAAATTATTTTAACAAATTGTTTTTAGCCATAGGTATTTTTCCACAACAGTGAACATTGAAGTAGGAATAATAGATTTTTTTTCTGAGATTATTTCTGATGCAGTTGAATCTCATGTTATAGGGTTCGAAATAACTGCCCACCATCACTCAGCGGGATAGTGTTTGATCCTGATGGTAATCAAGTGAGATGCAGAGTAGTTCAAGTACAAATGACTGTCAGTCTCCACAGTGGTTTCTCTTTTGATCAGGTGAACATATACACAATTTTTTCCTTACTTTAAAACAAATCCTTCCTTTGCCTGCTAGGCCTCCTCTAATCTTACTCTCGCTCTTCGTCTTCTTCTGTGGCCTAACCAAAGTGTACCTAATGATGCACTTTGTGTTCAGAGATTTACAAAACTCTGATTTAGAATGGTATTTGAATGATTGAGTTTAGCAGTTTGAAGTTATGTTGCTGATACATGAGCTCCATGTTTTCAGACTTGTGTGCACTGTGCAATTTGTGTGTGTGTGTGTAAAATTGGGAAAAATTAGGGAATAGTAACTGGTGTGGATCACAAGACTGTCAATCAGGACGCAGCATTTGGAAGTTTTTTGTGTTGCATTTTGCTTTCACTCTGTTGTTTACTGATACACACCCTGTGTGTATCAGTGTGTGTACAGCGCCCTGACCCACTGGTGTCAAGACAACCATCTCACCCTCAACGTCGCAAAGACAAAGGAGTTGATAGTGGACTTCCGGAGGTGCAGAGAAGTACACATCCCCATCACCATCAACGGCGCTGCTGTGGAGAGAGTGAGCAGCTTCCGGTTCCTTGGTGTACACCTGGCTGAGGATCTTACGTGGTCAGTACACACAAACAAAACAGTGAAGAAGGCGCAGCAGCGCCTCTTCTTTCTCAGGAGACTGAAAAGATTCGGCATGAGCCCCCGCATCCTCAGGACCTTCTATCACTGTGCCATTGAGAGCATCCTCACTGGATGCATCACCACCTGGTATGGCAACAGCACCGCCTACAACCGCAAAGCTCTCCAGCGAGTAGTGCGGTGCTCTGAACGGATAATTGGAGGTGAGCTTCCCTCCCTCCAAGACATCTACAGGAAGCGGTGCCTGAGGAAAGCGGGGAGGACCATCAAGGACTCCAGTCACCCCAGCCATAAACTGTTCAGACTGCTTCCATCAGGAAGGAGGTTCTGCAGCATCCGGTCCCGTACCAGCAGACTGAGAGACAGCTTCTTCCACCAGGCCATCAGACTGCTGAACACGTCATAGACACCTCAGCTTCACTACTGAAACTTTAACATTATGCACTCCATACTGTACAGTAATGCCACTGTTTTGCACATGTCTCAACTCTGTATATTTTATTTTATATATTTTATTTATTGTTTACTCTATTTAATTTGTAAAATATGTGTACACACACACACACACACACGCGTAGAAAAATATTTAGTATACACATCCAGAAATGCATATACTATTATATATTGTACATATATTTATTAGTTTCAGATGTAGCCATTCTTGTATTTTGCTTGTTTACATTATTGTATTTTGCACAACTCTGTTGCTTGTGAAGCTCGCGCAGCGCAGCACTCCTCTCTGCTGCATCTGGTAGAGACTGGCTTTAAATAGGGCCTTCAATTTCCCTCCAATTGCCCAGCCAGTACCACTCACTCAAACTGAGGGATCTAAAACTCTGCACAGATTATCTAAAAACACAAAACCTCTACACACTTCTAACATGCACATTTACACAACTAAATGGCAGTATTAACGAAAGGAAAAACATTCAACAAATCCCTTTAAACCTTAACACAAACAAAAGGAAGCATCTCTGTGGAAAAAGAAACCCCTCACCTTGGTTAGACCTGCTGATGTCATATGTGACATTATCAGCACTTTAAAATGAGGAAATACCAGGCAGGCGTTTCCCCACACCTGACCCTCATGAAAACTGAAAAGAGAAACAAAGTAAGTATGAAGAAATGACTTAATCTGTAACATAATAAAATATAAAGAAACATAACTGAGTATTTGTCTTAATTTGCAGAATGTTTGCTTTGCCGGCAACAGAACGCTTACACAAACAAACCGGGGATAGTGAGTGAAGCAATGTCACCCGACAAACCGCAAATCACAGCAAATACATAGAAACAGAATAATGTGTACAGTGTGCAAAAAAAAAAAAAGGTAAACACATATGGGACAAATGGAGAGCATTGCAACTGCTCCTCCACTTTGTCACACACCCTGTTAGGTGACAATTTCTGTCTTGTTCCTACAACACTCATCAGTTTTGTAAAATTAAATTACAAAATATAACATAACAGCTTAAACACTACTTTCTTTTCTTTTTTCTATTTTGGCCTGTCCCGTTTGGTACTTCAGACAACGATTCTGAATTGCTAAAGGTCAGGAAAGATGCCCAACGGATGTATTTTTTCAAGTGGCGAAAATATAGCAATGCCATATTGGTCCACTTGATCGATATGTATTATTATTGTTTATTTATTTTATTTTATTTTAAGTTATTACAAATTGGACAGACAATTAGACAGAAAGAGAGAAAGAAAAACAGAGGGAAGGGAGGGGGACAGTGACAGAAGACACTGAGGAAATCCGTTGGATCACCGGTTAAAAGAAGAAAAACGAAAACAAGCAACAAGAGAACAACACAATACAGAGATCAAAGCAATGACCTAGACAGTGTAAGTAACAGTCAGTACTAAATATTGAATGTTATTGAGCAGAACACAAGACCGACAGCACACGATATGCTTTAAGGTAGCAGCTAAGGAAGATCTAGTTTGTCTGTGAGCAACCGTGTGCACACCTGTGTGTGTGAGCACGCTTGAGTTCAAAAGGTTTATCCTTCTAACAATCTGCTAGGGGGGGGTCCCCTCAGAGCATGAAGCAGACATGGAGGAGACCCAGGCCCGGACACCCACAGGCCCCCCAATGTGCGAAAGCCCAAGGAGGACCACCGGAGAGGCAACCGCGCCACCTTCCTGGAAAAAGCTGAGGAGAGCCCCAGACATGAGGTCAGCAGCCACGGAGCAGAAGCCACAGGGGATGCAGTGACGAGCCTGCAGGCCCAGCCAGCAGCCGCCGGGTACATTAAACATTACTCTTAATAAAAAAGCTAAATCGAAATGCATAACATGACGTTTGTTTATGTGTTACATGGGGATTTTCAGGTCCCTAGGAAACTGCAGTGCTGAGAACAGAGAGTGTAAGTGTGAGAGTTGCTTAGTTAACAAAAGGCCGTGCACCTGGTGTGGTAGGCCTTTATCTTGCTCAATGAATGGGGTCAATTCAAGACATTCCTCTAAGCCATGTGCCGTAAATGTACTATTGTTAAAGGATATTTTGAGGTTTGGTCAGGCCTGAATGTTTTGCTGTAGTGGGCGTTGGTGTGTTACAGGGAAAGCTAAGCAAAATGACCTCCAGGCCAGATCAGTCACTATAGCTGATTAACTGACAACTTGAGAGCTGGATGTTTTCTTTACAGATATATCATAAACTTTAAAAGAAACAAACAAAAAAACAAATTGGTGTTAATGAAGTACCGTTTGACCCATTGTGTCATTTTCCTTGTTAAAACACTTCCTCAGGAATCGCTTGTAGGTGCCTGAACTGCGGGGATTGAAGTTTTTGATAATTATTGAGCAGCATTAGTTTAATGTAATTCTATTTTTAGTATTAATAATATATGTGATTCTAAATGTTCATTATTTGATCGAAGAACAAATGTGTGTTTCACTGAGAGCGTACCCAGTGATAAAAATATTAACTGGAATTAAAATATGTAAATCACCATATTAACTGAAGAAATTGCTGTTTATTGGTATATTTTTATGATCTTGGGATTTTTTAAAATCACCACATCATAAGATCTCTGACGTATGTGGTATAATTGGGATAATTCTGAAAATTTTCTGTGAAATAAGAGTCATATGACTTATGAAAGGCCCCTCTGTGATTGGTCAGATGCTGCCAAGGCCATGTTCTAAGAATCTGTCCAGATCATCAATCTTACTTTGGCTTGGATTTTCATTCATGTCCAAATAAACAAGCCCACTTAATAACAGATTTTATATAAAATAAATGAAAGCACATAACAATCCACATGCATACACACCCAGTATTGTGTTTATTATGTGATTTCAATTTCAAGTAGAATTTAAATCTAGTGCATTCCATTTATTGCCAATAAATCCCATTAAATGACAGAATTACATATTATTACACTTTCAGACATTACAGACATTAATGTGTTGTCTTTGAAGGATGGCCATTTCTTTTATGTACGCCAAAACAATCCCCAATCTCGCCGCCACTAACACAGAATCTGCAGCTAATCTCACTCTTTGTTTAAAGTTATGAAAACGTATGTCTAAATTAAAGAGAACCAAATCTAGTGGAGTGTTAGGGGAATTTTTCAACATGCAGGCTTTTAGCTCTTAGTATTTTAAACAAAATATTAGCCTAAACCACTATCTTTTCTTAAACAATAATGTTTTGTAAAAGCAAAAGAAAAAACCCCAGAACAAAGCTCCTATAAAGTACATAAACTAGTTGCTAAAAGACACTTTCTGGCCGAGAAGCCGGCAGCTTTTGTTGAGAATCAGAAAGCGGAACAGTTCCAGAAAGTTGATGCTATAATGGCATGAAAAAATCTGGCAAAACCAGTTTTGAATACAATGTTGCTTTGAAGTTCTAACTAATCTTTTGAGACGAGCTTTGAACTGAAGGTCGTGAATTGTCATAAATTGTTCTTGACATTACTTTAAAGCCTGTGCTTTTTGGTGAGTGCACAGGTATTAGATATGTTAACATGCAACCCCTATCAGAACTAATCATTTTGTCTAGAGGACTAGACGACCACGATACCACATATAGACTAATCACCTTAAAAAAAGAGATAATTAAGCAAGTCTGTCTTAAAGTCCCGCCGTCATGGACCAATTGTAGAAAGGCTCTGCTGCTGCCGCCTAGTGAAGCCTTCATCCAAAATGAATTCTGACTCTACTACCTGTCCACACACAAAAAATATTAACAGTGCAGTTCAAATCAAACGAGCATCTGCTAAATTCGTTTTTACCCATTCATGTTACTATCCCATCAAAGATCACATAAAGAATAACAGTAGAAGATACTTAAATATTTGACTACTTACAACTTCAAAGCTTCATAATAGCTATCGGTATTTGAGAGTATTTTGGCAGGACTGGTGTCTGCCATCTCTTCAGATGAAAAGATGTTTTTAAGGGTTGTTTAGCAGCTTTTGATGCAATTTTGTTTTAAGACAGACTTTGAAGAAAGTGATCATGTGAAAGTGAGACAAACACAATTGTGAGTAAATACTGGGTTTAGTTCTCCCATTCTGAAGCTATGAGAACTTTGCGGTCTTCTGCTCTTCCGTTCTTCCTGTAGTAACGAGCCATAATGCCCAACAGCACCACTGACACTAAGAAGGCGCTGGCAAAGACTGCGGTGGAGATGTTGGAGCTGAAGATCTTCCTCATTTCCCAACCTTCCTCACTTGATTTTGTGCCTGGAGAAGCTGGTGGAGGACTCACTGAAAGACATCAATACATGGATAGTTGGACAAGCTGGCAAGCAAGTAAGGAGGCAGAGAGGCAATCAAACAGGTAGATTGATACATTTTGGATTAACCTTCTGGAAGCGTGCCGCTCCTTTCCATCAGAACATCCTGACTGTTCTCTGCTGTATCAGGAAAAGGCTGCCCAACAAACTGCAGAGGGCCCTGGGTAATGTAGTGTCTACCCGTCTCCCCGCTCAGGCCTCGCCTACGTCTGCGTGATGGATCCTTCAGACATCCCTGGGCACATCTGGAAAAGGGACTCTCAGGCTCACACAGGATTACAGAGCACGTGATGTACACCTGTAATGTGGAAGAGTAAAGGCTTTGGAATAACAAGCACTTGTCTAACCACCAGTTACCCATCTTGAAATGCTTCCAGGTAGTTGCCACAACTTAAAAACTACATGTACACTGATCAGGCGTAATATTATGACCACCTCCCTAATACTGTCTTGGTCCCCCTTTCGCTGCCAAAGCAGAACTGACCTGTACGGAAAGTTTTCATCACTCATCCAACTGTCTAATCAGTCTCACTGAACCCGAGGTTTCCGAGCATAATATTGTCTGTCGCATCACACTGCCTCTGCCTTGCCTTCTTCCCATACTGCATCCTGGTGCCAGGTGTTCCCCAGGTAGGTGACGCACAGGCACCCGGCCATCAGTCCAGGCCACCTTCTTCCATTGCTCCGTGCCCATTCTTGGCACTTTCAGTGATGGATGGGGTTTAGCATGGGCACCCTGACTGATCAGATCCCCAATACTCAACAAACTGCCATGCACTTTTGACTTTTGTCTGTTTAATCAAACCAATAACCCGATAATTACTGCAATTTTGGAAATGTTCTAGCCATCACAATTTGGCCCTTCTCTAACTCGCTCAAATCCTTACACTTGAAGGCAAAATGTTCATTTGCTCCCAAATGTCTCCTCCTTACGAACAGATGGCATGAAGTGATACCAGTGTTGTTCACTTCACTTGTCAGTGGTAACTTTGTTATATCTGTATATAGTTATTAGTCAAAGTTTAAAAATGTTGCTGATTCTGTACCAAAATAATTTTTCAAGCTTTTTCACACTTGGAAATTGGATACAAAACAGCAGGAAAGCAGTGATATCAGGATTTTCTTTGTTATGCATATACTCTTCAGTATATAACTGTGTGAGTAATATTTTTGTATAGGTTAGAGGTTTGTATTTGGTGCTATCTAAAGTTACCTGGTCATAGTTTCCAGTAAATTTAAAGGCTTGAAGTCCGAAGTTGAATGCAGTTTTATTAGATGGGTAAATTGTTACTGTCTCGTCTTCTACACACCTGAAAGAAGGTTTAGGTCAATCGTATGAAGCAATGTAAATGGAAGATGACATTTAATAGTTGTAAGTTGTAGTAATTAGTATTGCTATTTAATGTAGCTAAAATACACTCCTGTGAAAATATTATCGACAATTTAGTTGTAAGGAATTTTAAGCATTTTTTAAATTTTACAGCACTTTTTTTGCATCAGCACTTACCCATTCCTGATGATGTAGTACGAGAGGCTGTTTTCAGGGTTGTTATCAGGAGTGGCTTTGCATGACTCAACAAACAACATCACGTTTGGTAATTCTGAACTAGCTTGGATGCCCATAAAAATAGTCTCCAGCAGCTTGACTTGTACTGGATAGGCACTAGCCTCCACTCTGTTTGTAAAGCTGCTGTTGTGGAAAATTTCAAAAGTGTAGCCAAAGCTTCCGAAGTTGGACTCGGTGAAAATGTAGTCAGCGTTGTGGAGATTGTAGTAATTGGAGATGCTGATGGCTTTGGGAAACTGGCATGAGAAACCGATTTTAACTGTCTTCCTTCGAGTTATAACCTCGTTAGCCAGCTCAAAGGAGTTGATCGCATTCTTGAAAATGATATAATCACCTTTATCCTGTATTTAAGACAAACAAAGGAAAAGCAATTAGTTGCCGTGAGGATAATGAACAACGGTCGTGATGTTGTTCTGTTCAGTGTATCGAGCCGCAATATTCTTCTCGTTGCGACGTACAGTAACTGGCTTATTTTACAAACTCAAATTTTGCTGTTCATTAATGAAAAAAACATTTTTATCTACAAAGAAATGTAAATGTTTCTCCAAACCTCAATTTTTGTCCCACAAGTGCTGAAGGACATTGCACCCATGATGTGAGTGCTGTTGGAGGTGAGCGAG
This sequence comes from Astatotilapia calliptera, assembly GCF_964374335.1. NCBI lineage: Eukaryota > Metazoa > Chordata > Actinopteri > Cichliformes > Cichlidae > Astatotilapia > Astatotilapia calliptera. Next base: position 2,844,017 of record NC_137422.1, on the reverse strand, counting down.
CATGAAGGGTCACTCAGCTTGAGAAAGTTCTCGTCAATGCCAGGCATGGAAGCTTTATCAAGGGCTACTGTCATCTTATTGGCTGAGCAATGAACAGTGGCCTTGCCTGTAAACAGCACAATCTATATTAGCTACCTATTAGGAATAAAGTATTTTATCATACGATTACTACATATTCATATTCAAAATCATTAAAAAATAAATAAAAAGCTATTATAAAAGAAGAAAACAAAGGAAAAAAGAAAACCGCAAAGAAACAAATGTGATTTTACTTAGTTATAAGAGTCAATGTTATAATGAAATTAAAAGCTACAAATAAATGTGAAAAAACCTGCAAAATAACAATATTAATTAGATAATAAAACTGAAACATAACAAAGATAATATTGAAATCAAACTAAAACAAACTTGTACAGGAAATATCTTTGGGTTAATTTATGTCAGTTTGTGAAGAGAACTAGCAGAAAACCACTAAATTATACTGGACTGAAACCAAAATCTAAAATATCCAACATGTATGCATTTACATCTCAATCAAACTGTGTTTAACGTTTACCTTATACTTGTAAAACGCATTTAATTACATTATTTAAAAGAATCTAAGAAATGAAACATTTTATTCAGTATATTTATAACCTCGATTTACAATTTTAAAAAAAGCCTAGGTGCTGTGTAACCTGTAAACTGAAAACAAAAGGGAGTGATTTGCAAATCCAAAAAAAAAATAAAAATCACATTGAAAATATGTTACATGTTTAAACTGATCCACTTTACTATTTTAGGACAAATATTAGCTGATACTGAATTTGATGGCAGCAAAAAGTAGAGACAGGGCAACAAAAATAATAGCTAGAGGACTATTTTGAAACTGTTAGAGCAGGGGTGTCAAACTCAAATACACAGTGGGCCAAAATTCAAAACTGGAACAAAGTCGCGGGCTAACGTTAATATTTATTGAAATATATTTATTCCTCCAGATATAAGAATGAATCTTTTCTTATGGACTCAAACACATTTTGCTGAAAAACTGAATATGTAACAAGCAAAGCTTAATACTAAACAATATATATATTAGCTGTATAATACCAGTAGGCCAGCTCTAGTAGGAATTTGGTGTGGCTTCGCGGGCCAAATGTAATTAGGCTGCAGGCCAAATTTGTTATTATTTACAGTACATAATATTAAAAGATGAAAAGGATCTGGAGAAAACTCAGATTCTTGCTGAGATATTGGAAGATTGTGATCTCTAAGCCCTCGGGGTAATATTACATTAAAAACAGGTTTTAGACCAGCACACGCTCCCACACAGATTACATGTTTTCCAGGTAAGGTCATATATATTTGAACAACACAGAGGTTATGATGCATCCTGTATATATTACAACGGCAATGCTTTCATAGCAGAAGAGTTTGTGTGCTGAACTGGCCTGCCTGCAGTTACCAACTAAATACATTTGTTATAACAGGAAGTGAAACACACAACAAATGAGACTTGGGTCTGTCGTGCAGTTAGAATCATGTATCAGAGAAGACTGGGACAACACTCCCAACAACTGATCTTTGGGACTGTTAAAAAAGGAGGAAATTCTACACAGACGTAAATATTGCCCTGTCCCAACTTTATTCACTCAAAATGATCTTATTTTACAGTATGCCAAATCTTTTGGAAATCAGGTGGAATAAGAAAATGCAAACAAACAATTCATTTACTTATGTAATGGACATAAACAGAAGAAAAACACTGTTTTAAAAGTTGTTTAGGTTTTGTTTTTATGTATTTTTTTAAGAGGGAGTACTGTCACTTTAAGAGATTTCATGGGAAGCAAAATAGAACCACAAGTGAACAAATGGCCAGCAGTGTTTGTGCTGTTGCCATGGCACTTAGTTATTACACGCACTGCTCATTTGTCAAGAGAGAGAGCAGGTGTTTACTAACCTTGTGTGGTAGATGCTTGGGTCACCAAGACAACAACACACCTCATCTCTGATTGGCTTAATGACAAAAAAAGAAAGAAGATATTTAAGTGAAAATATTGAAAGAGCAAGCTTAAATGTAATGTTGACTTGAAGACTGCTCATTATAGTGATCCAAATATCTAATCAACTTTTCACATCAACACGAACTCAAAGCATTTATACATGTAGACGTGGTGAAGACAGTCTGCTGAAGGATGACTGAACATGGCATGGCTGCTGATAACAGACGGACCGGTGTGAGTTTTCAGACATTGTTGATGTACGATGTGCTAACGCACAACAATCTCTAGGGTTTATAGGTCTGAAATGAGAAAATATCCAGTGAGCAGCAGAATGGCCAGATTACTACTCTTTCAGGGAAGTAGTGATCGATCTAGAGCTGTGACTGTTTTGATGAGTTGTAGATTCAAGTGAGAAGGGCATCAACATGGTAGTAAAATATGTGTGGAAACAACAGCAGTGTGTGACAATGTGTAATGTGTACGAGGAAATGTGCTGCATCAAAGTGGTGACAAGGACTTTCCTGCTGTGAGTGTGTCAAAGCAATCAAGAAAAACCGTAAGGTCCCACCACAGCACTTCAATGGAGTAGTGGTCCAAGCTACGATTCTTTCTTTTTCAGCCATTCTGCTGTAGTTTTGTCACTGTGCTTGGGATCATTGTGTTGTTTCACTCAGTTTTCACCAAGCTTTGATTGTCAGATTTGACTCTGGGACACTTTAACATACAAAGGAGTTCATGGTTGACTAAGACAGCAAGGTGCCCAGGTCCTGTGGCTACAAAACCATCTTCAATCATCAGCTCTCCCCACTGTGCTTGATGGTTCTGAGGCACTTTTGCTAATATGCTGTGTTTGGGTTTCAGCAAATCTCCACTTTAGTGTCATCTGTCTAAACAACTGTCAGTGCGCCCCAGGGCAGCTGTGGCTACAATGTAGCTTGCCATCGCCAGTGTGTGAATGTGTGTGTGTGGATGGGTGAATGACTGAATGTAGTGTAAAGCGCTTTGGGGTCCTATGGACTAGAAAAGCGCTATACAAATGCAGGCCATTTACCATTTACCATTTACAACACTGCTCCAGAAGTTGTATGGCTTATTCACATACAACTTTGCAGCTATGTTGCCAGTCCTTCCAAGCAAGCTATAATTTTTCACTCTGAGAATTGTCTGGCTTTGGGATGATTTTCCTTGGACATTTACAGTGGGGCAAAAAAGTATTTAGTCAGCCACCGATTGTGCAAGTTCCCCCACTTAAAATGATGACAGAGGTCAGTAATTTGCACCAGAGGTACACTTCAACTGTGAGAGACAGAATGTTAAAAAATAATCCATGAATCCACATGGTAGGATTTGTAAAGAATTTATTCGTAAATTAGGGTGGAAAATAAGTATTTGGTCACCTCAAACAAGGAAAATCTCTGGCTCTCACAGACCTGTAACGTCTTCTGTAAGAAGCTTTTCTGTCCCCCACTCGTTACCTGTATGAATGGCACCTGTTTGAACTCATCATCTGTATAAAAGACACCTGTCCACAGCCTCAAACAGTCAGACTCCAAACTCCGCCATGGCCAAGACCAAAGAGCTTTGGAAGGACACCAGGAAAAGTATTGTAGACCTGCACCAGACTGGGAAGAGTGAATCTACAATAGGCAAGCAGCTTGGTGTGAAAAAATCAACTGTGGGAGCAATCATCAGAAAATGGAAGACATACAAGACCACTGATAATCTCCCTCGATCTGGGGCTCCACGCAAGATCTCATCCCGTGGGGTCAAAATGATCATGAGAACGGTGAGCAAAGATCCCAGAACCACACGGGGGGACCTGGTGAATGACCTGCAGAGAGCTGGGACCAAAGTAACAAAGGTCACCATCAGTAACACACTACAACGGCAGGGAATCAAATCCCGCAGTGCCAGACGTGTTCCGCTGCTGAAGCCAGTGCATGTCCAGGCCCGTCTGAAGTTTGCCAGAGAGCACATGGATGATACAGCAGAGGATTGGGAGAATGTCATGTGGTCAGATGAAACCAAAGTAGAACTTTTTGGTATAAACTCAACTCGTCGTGTTTGGAGGAAGAAGAATACTGAGTTGCATCCCAAGAACACCATACCTACTGTGAAGCATGGGGGTGGAAACATCATGCTATGGGGCTGTTTTTCTGCCAAGGGGACAGGACGACTGATCCGTGTTAAGGACAGAATGAATGGGGCCATGTATCGTGAGATTTTGAGCCAAAACCTCCTTCCATCAGTGAGAACTTTGAAGATGAAACGAGGCTGGGTCTTCCAACATGACAATGATCCAAAACACACCGCCCGGGCAACAAAGGAGTGGCTCCGTAAGAAGCATTTGAAAGTCCTGGAGTGGCCTAGCCAGTCTCCAGACCTCAACCCCATAGAAAATCTGTGGCGGGAGTTGAAAGTCCGTGTTGCTCGGCGACAGCCCCAAAACATCACTGCTCTCGAGAAGATCTGCATGGAGGAATGGGCCAAAATACCAGCTACTGTGTGTGCAAACCTGGTAAAGACCTATAGTAAACGTTTGACCTCTGTTATTGCCAACAAAGGTTATGTTACAAAGTATTGAGTTGTATTTTTGTTATTGACCAAATACTTATTTTCCACCCTGATTTACCAATAAATTCTTTACAAATCCTACCATGTGGATTCATGGATTTTTTTTTCACATTCTGTCTCTCACAGTTGAAGTGTACCTCTGGTGCAAATTACTGACCTATGTCATCATTTTAGGTGGGGGAACTTGCACAATCGGTGGCTGACTAAATACTTTTTTGCCCCACTGCATTCCTGAGAAGATTGGCATCTGTCTACCTTTTTTTTTCCATTTGTGAATAATCTTTATTGTTTTAAAATGCTTGATTTTATATAAAGGCACTCACGTGTCATTTGTCTCTGCAGTGAAGCAGACTGGGACATATCTGTACAGGTCACTGAGCTGTGGTGTCCAGCTGAGAGTGACTTCTGCTTTTCCGAGCAGATCGTCTTTGAACACTTTGGTCATGTTCTGGGGGCCACTGACCTGGAAGTCGTGGATGCTTTAGGGAAAGGAATAAACATTACACACACACACACACACACACACACACACACACACACACACACACACACACACACACACACACACACAAAATCCACAGAAATTCTCTGAGTATTATATCAACATTACAGGGTGTTTGTTTAGGGAAAGCTAGTGCCATAATTAATAATTTCAGTAAGTAAACACCTGGCATGGCGAGCTTCAGCTTCAGCATTAAGCTGGAATGTCTGGCCCACAGTGGCATGAAGAATATCACCGTGTGAAGGGGTTCTGTACAAGAATATGGGCTGCACATGACCGGCTTCACAGTTTGGTATTGGCAGGAGAACTAAAACACAAACAAGGCAGAAAGAATGTAAGTTCTGTTTCTATGAGACTTGACAGTTTCTGGTATTGTGCAGCCATACAATGGCCTCTCTGAGTTAGAGTTGGTTGGTCAGTCACCACATCAGAATAAAACGTGAGACAGTCCTCAAGCTGCCAGTTAAGTCATAAATTATCCAGTCAGTTAACCTTGCTTTGCTGATATTAATGACTCTTGCTTGTGTCAGCACCAACGTAAAGGAAACATATTTGAGTTTTTCAGAGACAAAGTGTAACTTGAGAAAAAAAATTGGTAATTTCTTTGTTTATTTAAATGTAACCCTTTAAAGCCCAGCGTGTCATATTTGATACGTGTTTTTGAGACTTTTACATCATCAGCGTGATTTGTTTTTTTTACTTCTACTTTAAATTGCATGACACGTTTTTAAGCACTAAATTGCAAAAATATGGCTTATGTAGCAAATGTGATACAAATTAAAACTCACATATGTGGAGATTAAAATTTTATATATTTTGTCTAAAGATTCAACAAACACTTCATTATCAAAAACTTAAAGATTTCTGGCAGTTATTTCATGGTTCAGGTTTTAAAGCGATAGGTTCATTAGAAGCAACTTTGGAAGCTAAAGTAAACAAATGTATCCAAATACTGTACTTAAATTTCACTTGTCTTGAATATTTATTATACTATTATACTATTTTATATTAAACTGTATACTCTTATATTCTTAGACTATTTAGTACATTTAATAAACAGGGTTAAATGATAGGTAGACTTGTTGCTGTTTTCAACTGAAAGATCAGAATACAATATACAAGTTACACCATGTGAGAAACTCTTATAACACAAATAAAAGATGATTCGAGGGGAGGCTGGGACTCATTGTATTGAGTCATTATTTTTTTGGTTTTTATAATCGCCAAACCACATAAAGTTTTAATGGTAATGTTTTAAAATACCTTTTTCACATGACCTTGTGGAGTTTTTGTGATATTTATGACTTTGTTTATGATATTCCTCTTGTGTTTATATATATTCAGTATTTTTGGGGTGAGACGTGTATTATGTTTGCGTCGCACTGACCATGTACTTTTATGAATCACTTACCCTCAATTGAGAACTGCAGCTTTACTTTGCAGAGAGGAGGTGAGTTCATGCCAGAGGCCTCACGAAACACCGATGTTCCATCTGAGTAGGTCAAAGTGATGTTGTTGGTGGAGAAGTCCTCTAACATCAACTCAAACACGTGGATTCCAGTCTCAATGTCACCTGTACTTGTCAGTATGCATGTAGTCTAAAGGGACACGAATAACAAATGGACATGACAGAGGTGCTGTTTTCTCAGAGCTTATTAAACACATCAGTTTGGAACAGACGGGATTCCAAACATAGTTACTATGTCACCGTTTTGCTTTTGGTTTCATTTCTTCTGTTTCATCTGGTCCAACTCCTAGTCACTCCTGTTTGCTGCATCACCTGATCTCCTGTGTGCCCTTGTCCTACCATCATTCGAGTACTTCAAAGTAGTCATCTGTTTTGTATTTGGTCAGTTTTGTTTCTTTTCTTTTATCACTTGCCTAGTCGGCACAAGTTCTATTCTACTTCTGCTAACTTATATGTGATTCACCCCTTAGGTCCTTCAGATTATCAGTGCATAAACACATGCTTCTAATAAATCCAAAGGCATACTATTAGAGCTGATCTTATGCTTAAAGCATAACAATAATCTTCTTTTACACATTTTTAAAGTCTAAAAAAAAAAGATTTCATTCTCTCTCTTTGCAAGTAAGCAAATGCAAATGATTGTAATGAGATTACAAGATGAGCTTAACGGAGATAGTTGGTTAAATTATTAGATTTTTTTAATGGGTTTATTATAAATTTGTATCTATTACATCAACTATATTGTCAACATGCAGAACATACTGATCAATCAAAGCATTAAAACCACTGAAAGATAAATTATTGCTCATCTTGATGAATGCAATGGGAAACCTTGCGTCCATTAAGTATGTTACCTTTATAAATACCCCTGACCTAATCACTGTAGCTCACTGATTAGAAATGCACTATGTACAAGTACATTTTTGTACATTTTGCACTGTGACAAAGAACAAACGGTGATAATACAACAGGACCCAGAGACTCTGCTGCCAGTGTCCTGGTGCCAGAGTCCTGGTGCCAGACACTAATTGACACCCAGAAGGGTTAACAGCTGCATAACATTTGATGGTAATTGTCTGTTTTTCATAATAGCACTCATCTCGTCTTACTGGCCATTTAAAAAGGTCTTCCACAGTTCGAGCCATATACACTCAGGCATTCACTTTATTCTTTGCGAGAATTTGATCATTCTCACATCCATACGCAACAATGGATGCAACAGGAGAAAATATGTGTTTGGGCCTGATGAAACCAACATTTTGATTAATATATCAAAATGCTGTGCCTAAAATTAGTGGATTACAATGCTATAATGATTGCTACATCAGATGACCACATTGAAGGTCATTAGAGCCCCCGTTTGGTCTGGATTACCTCGTCTAGAGCGAAGTTTGTGGGACCAGGTGTAGCAAAGCGACATTTCACTTCATCTCCATCTGGATCATGTGCCAGAATACGAATCCTCGAAAAACAGTTTTGAGGCACCCTGCAAGAACAGGCATCATATTAGTACATATTACAGTAATTTAACAACTAATCATCGAGTGATGTTTACGTAAGATTTCCAGATTCACGATTTTATGTTGAATCAAATAAGAAAAATGGCATGTACCGCAAAGAAGACACTGTTGTTGTTACGGGACAGCTGTTGACAGTGTGCGTATCAGATCGAGTTCCCAGGTCCAGCTCAGCATATGTTGTCCACTGGGTTTTCCCTTCAACATTAGACACCCAGCAGCAGCCAGAGTTCCTGAAAAGGAGGTGAAACATTTCATTGCTCGTAATTATACGCGTCACTTGAACCAACAATGGCTGCCATCTGAGAAGTGAAAAAACTCTGGTCTGGATTTTATATGCATCTTTGATAAGAGAGTATTTTGGTGAAGATATCACTACAAGACAAACTTGCATTTATTCGTGATTTGTTGGTGTTTCCAAAATATGAGGAGCTGATATGGAGCAGCTGTGTATCAGGTAGCAGAGCAGGTCGTCTACCAATCAGAAGGTCAGTGGCTTGATCCCCAGCAGCTTCTGTCCATGTGTTGAAGTGTCCTTGGGCAGGATTCTGAACCCGAAGCTGCCCTCGATGCATTCGTCGTAGTGTGAGTGAGTGTAAATGTGCTTAAGTATCGTTAAAAGCAACATCTAAATGTGTGTGTGTGAGAATAGAAAGGCACTATACTAATCCCTTTACCATTCTGATCCTACAGTTAACTCCCTTTTTGTTCTTTTATTTGTTCACACACAGACGTTTCTCATAAAAGGCTGGGCTGTCATACCAACAAAAATATTCCAAATGCCAAACTTGTGTTCTATTCAAGTGTCCCAGCAAGCGTGGCAGTCAGCCAGCGTGGTGGAATGAGAAGATGAATATCACTTCTCAAATCAACACTGACAGATACTGTGCTGTGGGAAATGCAGGGTGTGATGTGTACTTTCATTTTAAGCCTTTGTTATTAGAGATCGTTTTTCAAAGTAAAGATCAATTCTGATCAGCCTATAGAATAAATAATAGGGTAACAATTCAGAATGTATCGGCCAGTCCTCAGTACGAGTCCACTTACTACGGATCCCACTGCAAGTGGGCTGACTTTTCTCAACTTCTTCATTTTTAAGTTGTACTAGATCATGCTTGTTAAATACAATCTTCAATTCAGTCTGTGAGATACGCCAGAGTAACTAGCAAACGATAAATCAGATAAGCTGTGTTATTGTGCCCTGGACTTACCTCAGAGACAAGGAGGCATTATTAGTCAGGATGGTTGCTGTTGTGTGTCCTTCAGACTGGCACCAGCGGCCTTGGCCTGTGCTGTCCTGGTCTGTTTGCAGGACGCTCGACTCGTTAAAGCCTGTACATACGCCACTATCACATGAGAAAGATGACTGATCCTGACAGTTACTTTTGCCATTCTGCCGGTGATAAAAGGTCACCTAGAGGGTTTAAAAAAAAAATACATTTTCTGTGCACATTGTAAAAATCTGCATTGTTTGCATATTCAAGTCAATACAGTTTTCCCCCAAGTTTTTGAACAATTTCCTTCATGATTTCAAACCAACTTTTGTGGGGCTGAAATCATAAATAACAACAACTCCCTAACCCCTGTTCCCCAAGTCGTTGTTGTTTCTTGCATGCTTATAAATGTAGAAACTATAACATCTGTGAAAGCTATTCTATAGTTGTATTTTGAAAGGACCAGATTTCTGTAGTTTTCAGAACAGAAATGTAAACATCAGATAAAACCAGGTTTAAAACTGTTGCTTCATTTCAGAGTCAAAGGTTTTAGTCAGGGGATTTTAGATATCTCGTTTTATCACTTCTTAATAAACAAAAAGGAGAAGGAAAGTAAATGCATTTCCTCCATGTTTTCAGCTCTGTGATGCTTGATAAACTAATTAATCAAATTCCTAATTAAAAACAAAAATGTAAAACCTCATTTCTTCTGTTTTTAACTGTTTCACACTCTATATGTTGGTCTTCCTCCTGTCCTGTCTTAGATTGCGTTTAATTAGACATGGTGACATCACAGAACCCTAACTACAAAAATGAATGTGTCCAAACACAAGAACTGACAGAAAACAAAGACAAATGAACCCACATTTCTTGTATATTTCTTTTAACAGATACAGAGATGGCACATTTTCATTACTATCCACCATTTGGGATTTCTGAAGTTTTTTACTCACAAAAATATTGAAAAGCTTTGAAATTACTGTACAACATGCATGAAAGTGTTAACTATTTTCTTCATCACAAGAGTTTGGATTGTATGCAAGTGTTTTGCATTCCAATTAGGTTTCTTCAGAACTAGCGACGTGGCTGTATGGTTACTTAATTTCTTTTTTTTTAAAAAAGGATCTTTTTGCAAATGCCACTACTTTAAAAATATGCATTATTACACTGAGTGTAAACTAATCTGTGTTGTGATCCATATTGCCCATCTTTCACTATCATGATAAATCTCAATATTAAAAGAATATAGTGAAAGTTTCAGCATATATACTTATGTTGTATTACCTTAAATGTCCCATCCATTTCCTTCTCTGGAGCCATGAAACTAATGCTGTCTCCATAAAAGCTGAGAGTCGACCCAATCCCCAACAATGGGAACAGCAGCAGGAGAAATACACCTGCCTCCATGATGTCTGAAAGAATCTGTATGTGCAAAATCTTGTTCAGCCAGTTTCAATCCCTGGGACAGAAGAGGCGGGGAATGAACTAACAAGAATAACCTGATCTCATCAGACCATCAGAAATGTTTTATGTGGTTGTATTATGTGAAAATGATTTTATATGCTAGAATGATGAAGACACAATCTGTATTTGACCCACTGGTCAAAATGATCAAGTCAAGTCATTTATTTTGCACTGTGCTGATTTTTATGATTGCATATTGTGTGATGTGATGATGACCAATCTATCTATATACATATGCATAGATAGATAGTAAAAGATAGGATTGGATATATACAGGTCTATCTACTTTGTCAGTCATCATTACATATGACAGTTTCTTCTGATGTTTATTTTGTTCCTTGAGGATGTTTATAGAAGCCTTTTCTTCTAACTTTTTTGTTTTGTTTTGTTTTGTTTACATTAAATGACATGTTTGACTGTATGCATTTTTTCCAAGGGTATGTACTGATTCTATTATGAACATAATGCTGATTATGCTGTGCGAATGAAAATGTTTTTTAAAAATGTGATAATTAATCGACTTGTTTTATTTTAAAGTCGGTGAACCACGGATGACTTTTTACCTTTTTGGGTTTTGGGCCACACTAGTTGCCGTAGTGACGTCAGCTTATAGAAATCGTCAGTGTCAAGATGGCTACGGAACCAAATAAGACCGAAATCCTTACCATTTTCAAAAGATTAAGATCTGTTCCTACCAACAAGGTAACCGAATACTCACCATCATTGCTTGTGTATTACTTTGTGAGGCTTTTTTATACTGGCAGTCCATGATTAGCTTTGGACAGGAGAAATTACCTGGGAAGCTAGTCGTGTTCTAGCACCTAGCAAGGCCCGGCTACACGGTAAGACAGCTAGCAAAAGCTAATGACTACTAGCCTACCGGTAAAGTAGTCTAACATAAAGGCCACGTATGTGTAAGCTAAGGAAGCTAACTTGTTCCGCTGTGCCACGTCGGGAAAATTATGGGAGAATCGTGAACTAAATAGACTAAACTTTTGATATGTCCGATATTGGGGACTCATTTAGTAGTGGTCGTTAGGTTTGCTTTGAAAGCCGTGAAATTTGACTCATTTCATTGATAAGTATCTGTTAGTGCTAGCAGAGTCTGATGTGTTGGCGCTCCATAACGTTTGTCAGTCAGAACTTCGGTTTTACAGTCATTTGTTCGGTAGGTGTTCTAGCTAACGGTTTACAGAGTGACAGTATAGTTTAAAATTAGATTATAAAAGACGATGGTACTGTAAAGTCATTAAGCGTTCAAAGTAAGTGACGGAAATACATAAGCAATATTATTTTTGTTTATTTATTTTTACACAGGAATGATGTTTTACTTACTCCGAGTCAGGCGTTTGGGCTATATGACCCTGCAAGCCTTTGTCCTGCTGTTTATGAGATTTCGTTTGATTTCTTTTAACTACTCTGTTAGTTTTCATATTAGCAGTGCAGTATGAACAGGTATGTAACAGTGTGTGCAGCAAGTGTGTAACAGGTTAGAGTGAAGATGAAGTCACTTGATAATAACGTTTTCTTTAAAGGCAGAAAAAAAATGTATAATGGATTACAGTCAGAGCTGTAAATGTCTGCGTTTTTATTTTTTCATTGAAAGCATGTGTTTTTTATTGACATCATTTAATGAATGAACAGTACACTGCGACTCTCTATATATGACAGTAATCATTTGAATATCATTTCTTCAATTATACTGTGCAGTACAATTTTCTAAGTAAATTGATCATCTATATCGGTCTTTACAATCCACAGCAAAGATAGTAATGAGAGATCGGGTATCGTTTTCTTGTATACATGTGCTTATAGTAGTAGTAGAAATGGAAGCAGTAATGTCAAAAACATTCATTCATTCATTACTGTGCTTTGTAGAAATTGTGCTTCCTGGCACGTTGCCTGCCTAGAAGCAACACAAAAGCTCTGTCGAAATGGGTGAAACACACCTCAGGCAGCCATGTGCGTGACGTGGATGTTTTGAAACGCACTTCACAGAAGTATTATGAAACGTGGTGTTGGAAAGTCCAAGCATCAGCATTTTATCCCATTATAAAAGCTGGACGTAGTAAATGAAGCCAACCTGAAGTTCTCTCTCATTTTAACAACTGTATATATTGTATGGTTTTTCAATGCAAAGCACAAAGTCGAGTTTTGAAGTTATTTATTTTTTGCTTTTTTAATTTTAGTTAAGATTTTAGTCACCACAGGAGTTTTGCAGTAATGCCCTTACTGCAGTAGTAATGTAGTAATAGTTTTTATGTAATTCTTTATGAATACATGTTACTTCACATTACCAGCAAGAATATCATGTCATTTTAGAACTCTGACATCTCCTTGAAAGTCAATAAATCGATCTGAAGCTCAAAGTACACACCTACAAAATATTATTAGAATTCATTCAAAACCTTTTAAGCTATAGACAAGAAAGAATGACATGCAGGGACGTAATGAACACAGGAGTTGTTGTGTTTTTTGGGTGGAGAACCCTTTTAGTTCAGTAATATTGTGATTAAATGCCATCAACATTTGAAGAAGTCATTATTAGAAATTCTAGGTTCCATCTCCCAACCCTAAAAGAGGTCTGCAGGTTTGGTGATTTTCAGCTCTTTTGGAGTTGATCCATTCTTTTATAGTCAATTTGAAAAATTGGAAATGCACTGCTGGACTTGACTATACTGAACAGGCCAATCACAGGCATTTTGGGCTGATAAATGCAATTTATAGTTACATCTCTAAGGAAGTGCATGCAACATTACAAACAACAAAATAATAAATAAAATTAGACATGCGCGATCTAAACTATGGCATGAAAATGTTACCTTTATTCTGTGTTGTTGGAAGCTATTCTGACATTAATAGGAGGCAAAGTTTTGTGCTGCTGAAAACAGACAATATGATGGTGTAGAGACATTAATTAATATTAATAATCGATTAATAGTAATTAATACAATATTTAACATTATTTCACTTTCAGTCTGAAAAATGCTCCACCTCTTGGCTCTTCACGGTGTGTAAACACTCAACAGCTCCATGTTAAACTATGTCATTGCTGCTTTTCTGTGACAGTAAATTCAATGAGAAAGTCTTCAGGAATGTTGAAACGAGCTGTTTAAATATAACTGACTGGCAACATTATTATCTGGTGATGATGTTGCTTCTCTTGCTCATATTGCATGATTAGCAGCAGGAAAATGTAATGGACTGTGACCACTTGGGTTGGTCGAGGCAGAAATGTTTCATTAAAATGCTGATGTTCTGTCTGCATAGGTATGTTTTGACTGTGCTGCCAAAAACCCCAGTTGGGCAAGTATTCCATATGGTGTCTTCTTGTGCATCGACTGCTCTGGCATCCACCGCTCACTGGGAGTGCATCTCAGTTTCATCAGGTAAACTTCATTGTACCTCAGCTTTGTAGCTGATCTAAAAATGTGTCGGTTTATGATATTTTAACACAGAAGGAGGGTTTTGTTCTGGGAAAGACTGTTAGTAAATCTGTCCATGTTGACTTTCCACATTGTCCCCCTTTCCTCCGCAGATCCACTGAGTTAGACTCCAACTGGAACTGGTTTCAACTTAGGTGTATGCAGGTTGGAGGTAACGCCAATGCGGTAAGTCTGAACCTGAGTACCAAGTGTAATGAGGTTTTTCTCAAATAAAAAAACAAAACGATTGTTGTCTTTTACCTAAATGAGCCATGTTTTGTGAAGTGTGGCTTTCTGGTACGACACGTCTGTGGTTTCTAATTCTTCTGAAATGTCATTTCTGTTTTTTAAATCTGAAGACGGCATTCTTCCGCCAGCATGGCTGCTCCACAAACGACACCAATGCCAAGTATAACAGTCGTGCTGCCCAGATGTACAGAGAGAAGATCCGACAGCTAGCAAATGCTGCATTGTCTAAATATGGCACAGACGTGAGTATCAATGAAGGGAAAACGTTTAGGAAATGTTTACGTCACTGCAGATGTTATTATTTCTGCGTAGGCTTGCGTGCTCCTAGTTTAATGAGTTGTTGGTACATTGAGGCTCAGTGATAAGAGTGATAAAAGGATTATTAGTGTTTGAGCCATGTGGCAGTTCTAGTTCAAAGTACATGGTAAATGGACTTTTACTGTAACCGAGCACTGAAAGTACTACAAGCTTCATTCACCAGATCATTAATATACCTTGTCTAACATTTGATTCAGTGGCTTTCCCAAGTACTCTGACATGCAGACTCAAGTAGCCATGGATCGAACCAATGACCATCCTTTTGTTTTATAAACAAAACCATCATTAATTCAGGATCTACTCTACTTCAAAAAATATGAAAAGCTTTTGAATTTACAACACAAGTTTTCCTTTTTGCTGTTGCAGCTTTGGATTGACTCGTCTGCAGGAGGCACGCCTGCAGCTTCTGACAAGAAAGAAACAGACTTTTTTGATGAACACACCCAGGTTTGTTTTTGTTTCTGGTGCTTTTAATGTCACAGCATGTTGTTTAATCACATCTACAATATTATAGTGTTCCTCACGCAGACGTTCCAGGTTTAATTAGCAACTCATTTTAGCATTTCTTTTACAGTGCACAGAACAGTGGCCTCCATTCCTCTCTTAGTTGTAGTTAAGTCATTTCTAACCAGCTAACCATGGCCCTTTCCATCTTGCAGTGTTTCACTACTCTCTGGCTCACTGGCCATGTCACTGTTGTGGTGGTGCTCGTTATCTGCTTCTGCAGCAGAGTGCTGCAGCTCCACTGGCCTGCAGTTCTTTTTCTGCTCTGGTGCTTATTTAAAGTCTGAACGTGCATCAGGTGGAAAACTGCAGATCAGAGAAAGAACTTCCATCTGCAGCTGCTTTCCGAGACTTTTCTAGTTAGTCTAGACGTTTAGTTAGTGTTTAGTTATTTGTTACAGAAGAGAAACTTGCTGTGTCTGTATTCACCCCGTCTCCTACTGAAATAATACTTACTATAAATTCCACTGTTGGGTCTGTGTTTCCACAAGCCCCGCTAGTTTAGAGACTTATTCTCCGTTTGCGTTTGTTTCACGTGTCGTGTTCAGCGTATGTCAAACGTACAAAACTTAAGAGTCACCAAGCTTTGTATCTGTGACAGAATTGTTTTTGAAATTTAGTTATTGAAATTATTATTATAATGATTAAAATTCTTATAAGATTTTGTGCCTCATTTGGAGAAAAACCTCGTGTGTGTATGTACAGATGAGCATATCATCTCCTTCCCCATTATGAATCTATAGGAAATGCTGCTTTAGGTATACAAGGCTGTGTGTGTGTGTGTGTGTGTGTGTGTGTGTGTGTGTGTGTGTGTGTGTGTGTGTGTGTGTGTGTGTGTGTGTGTGTGTGTGTGTGTGTGTGTGTGTGTGTGTGTGTGTGTGTGTGTGTGTGTGTGTGTGTGTGTGTCAAACACATTGTTAAAGTTCAAACAACAGCATTTGAGTAACTAAAGTGTTGAGTTTCACTAGTTTCAAGACTAGTTAATAAGACTAGTCTTCTCAAGACTGGTTTATAACTGCCACGTGGGATTATTACAGTTCATCATTACAGTGAGCTTATAAAATATATGTTGTTGTTGTTGGTCAGATTTTAAGTGTTTCTGATTAAACAGTGAGCCACAAATGATTTGTGTATAGTTTAAATCTCCTGAGTGAAAGACGTATAGATTTAAAGTTACAGGCTTAAGTTGCATCCGTTCTTTAAATTTAATGACATTTATTTTTCAGCCTATTAATGACTGGAACGTTGCACCATCCTCTGAGCCAGAGCAGAACGGAGCCACTCTCACCCAGCAGCTGACGAACACAGCTGCTAAAGGCCAGGATGACACCCGTAAGTAAAATGAATCTTAGTTGTCAGCGTTGCATTGCCAGGTTCATTGTGTTTGGTGTGCTTGCTACCATGCAGACACGCAGACTTGCAGCTCTAATAGCTGTGACTAAATCTAATGTGTGAAAAGGTGATGGGATGAATGAGTCGTTACAGGTCTTTACTTTGTTTATTTCAAAGAGCTATTACTTCATTAAAAGACACGTCCTGGTTAGTTTGGTTGGAACGTGCCCATAGTGATTAGTCATCTTACCTGGAACTGCTGATGCCTTTGAAACCAGTGGGAATCACAGTGCTTCTGCATTTTGGCTTAGTTTTTGTTAATAAAATAAAGAAAAAGTTATAAAATGAAGTCAACACAACCTCACATGAACAACACCACATTATACACAGTATACTTTTTATTGATGTCCTGATATTAAAGCCTTAAAATGGAAAGGGGGTAAACGTCCTTTTTCACATGACTGTTTATTTTCACATTGATCCTGTTTTGAATGCAGCAAATAAATACTAAGAAAAATGCAGTAAGTATGTCTGAAACATTCTTTTGTTGCTTCAACCTTGTTTTGCTTTTACCTTTTTAGAGCCAGAGGAAGGACCCAGCATTGATGGTTTGAGCACATCACCCAAAGCTGCCATTGGTGAGTGCATTAGCTTCACAGAGCCTCTGTCCTTCTGTAACTGCACAGCTGTTATCTGTAGTTTTTCTTTGTGTTGCCATTTATGTTTCTGTGTATAGATACTTCCCTTACTCTGCTTCGACTGTGTTTATACTTTTGTATCCATACATCCTTTTGTCTGTGTGTTCCTGTGAAGACTGTCCCAGTTTCGAGTCATATTATTCACATTCATTCATAATGATTAGAATATTTCTGTCGTACTGTGAGGCTGGTTGGGAGCTACAGTGGGAGGAATCCCAGGTTCTTCTAGTCGACATGCACAAGTGTCCCCGGGCGAGATACTCAACTTTAAATACCTCCTGATGCATCTGTCAGAGTATTAGTGTGTGTGTGGTAGTTCACCTTTAATAAAGCACAGTATCATTAGGTCTGAATGGATGAGTCAGTGTTCCTCAAAGTAGAATCGTGTAATAGAAGTACATGCACATTTACATAGTGGGTCATTCTCCACTTCAGTTCAACTCAGTTTTATTTCTTTTGACAACAAAACCATCATTAATGTGCCTTATGTAAGGTACAAAACCGCCTGAGCCTACAGCTGCATAATGTGGGGAAGGTTGAGGGTCACCAGGGGCAACACTTACTATGAGCTTTATCAGAAAGCAAGTTTTATAAGCAGAGAGGCTGTGGGCCTCCAAACATGGAGCAGGTTCCACGTGAAAGCTGAGTCTCCTGCTCTAGTAAAGTGATGTTGTGAAGTCTTTAAAATCATTGAGAACATGAAACATTTTATCTAATATATTAATTAGTACTCTTGTTACCAAGAATCATGATCTCATAATTGAATTGTTTGCGAGTACAAACTAGTATTTATATTAAGTAGCGTATGTCAGAAACAGTATGTGGCTCTTATGGGAATCTTGCTTTTGTTGAACTGCATATTAAGAGTTCCTGAATTTTAATGAATTCATTTTTCTCCTGATTTGACTTATCACTTCTGTAATGCTTCTATCGAGTGTGCATATCCACCACGGGTAGTGTAATCTAATCTGGAACATGAGCATTATGACTGTGCTGACTGGTTTGTCCTGCTCTTTAGAGGACTCCATGCGTTTGTCATCACGTGAAGGATGGACACCTCAAGGTGATACGTGTGGGTGTAGTTTGCACCAGCTGCTTTCTAGCTCAGACGCATGGTTTTGTTGCTTTTATTAACATCTCCTCAGTCACCTCCTGTTTCTCCTACTCTGTCATGTAAACAGTATCAGCTCACTGGTCTTATTTGTACAGCTGTTCAACAAGATACTCTTTGACAAGCATAAAGCTCTTTATTGTCATTGAGTGAAACTTAATTCAAAGTTACTACACTGTGCAAAACGACTACGTACTTTGCCAAGCTGTTGAGATCGTCTGTGTCACCACCGTAATGTGACTGAAAAGTAAAGAGTTTCCTAAATGTCTGTAATGATAGTTGCTGCCTGTCACTCTGAAATTGTTACCAGGATGTGTAACTCTGCTGAGGGCAAAGTGGCTGACTAACATTGGCATTACTGAACACGATGTTCTTGCTGGAATGCAAAAAAAGCTGGTTTTGTGAACCTGAGGTCTAAGTGCTGTGGTGCGGTGCCTTTAACTGAGCAGAACGCTTTTGCTGCACTGATTTCTTTAATTTGTGATTTAGCAATTAAAAACCTTGTGAATGCTGTTTCACTGCAGAAGCATCTTTCACCAAATGTAGGTTGTTTTTCCAGAGCTAATGAGCTTTTTTAACCTCTGCTTTGGCGCCAGATGAAGCTGTTTTCGTGCATAATGAGCCCTGAACTCTGCAGATTGTCTGATGGAGCTAAATGTGAGAAGTCAGTTTCAATTTGTGTTTTATTTATACAGCTATGAATCACAACAACAGTCGCCTCAAGGCGCTTTGTATTGTAAGGTAGACCCTACAATAATACATGCAAAGAAAAAAACCCAACAGTCATATGACCCCCTATGAGCAGCACTTTGGCGACAGTGGGAAGGAAAAACTCCCTTTTAACAGGAAGAAACCTCCAGCAGAACCAGGCTCAGGGAGGGGCGGGGCCATCTGCTGCGACCGGTTGGGGTGAGAGAAGCTCACAGCTCCAGCTGCACCATGTTGGACTGCAGCTGGTGATTGTAGTCTCCATTCAGTTTGAAGCATTGGTGAGCTCAGAGTACTGGCACCAGTTCTCTGTGACCTGCTGTGAGTTCTAGTCAGTGGCAGTTTGCATCCGACCTGTAGAGGAGTACAAGAGCGACTGTCTCCAGTGGGAAGGATCAGAGCTAGCTGGACTTTGAAACAGCTGAGGGGATTGTCCACTGACTAAATTATTGTTGTTAATGTCTGAGACGCAGAAGGATAAAATAAAAAATGAACTCAAAATATAACTGGATGTTCCTCCTGAGTAATGTTTGTGTGGGAAACGCCATTCTAAAACTAAACAAAGGAATTTTTCCAGGGGAACTCGGACAGTGTCCTGCCCTGATTATTCCAACATTGTTCGGAAGTCATGAGTGAAAATATCTCGAGAGATAAAATGATGTTGTAAATGTGTTTTAAAAAGACATTGTCCCATGTGTTACAGATCTGAAACCTTCTATCATTGGGAAAAAGAAGCCCATGGCAGCTAAAAAAGGGGTGAGTCAAACCACAAATATTTCATTGTTTCTCTACCACATGAAGCTGCTGAAAAAAGCTCAGGATTATTTATTTCCTAACATGACAAAAAGTTAGTATCATGAATTTTCCTTCACATTCCCTCTTCTGTGAGTTATCAGCTTAAAGCTGAGGACGCACTTTAACCACGTTTTCCTACTGATGCAGCTCGGTGCAAAGAAAGGTCTCGGTGCCCAGAAGGTGAGCAATAAGAGTTTCTCAGAGGTGGAGAAGCAGGCACAAGTGGCTGAGAAGCTGAGAGAGGAGCAGGCCGTGGAGGCTCAGAAACAAGCCGAGGAATCCATGTAAGAATAAGAGAAAGAATACTCTCCCTTATTTTCATTCATCTAGTTTTTTTTAATGCTAAGCCGTTTTATTCTTTCCAGCCACACACCTCTATGTTTTACCTTAATAAAGTAGCTTTGCTTGAGTCACACACAGCCAGCAGTAAATGGAAAAACAAGCTGAATCAGTGTTCACAGCACGCTGCATACTCGTTATTTAAAACTTTGGCCTTGTTTTATGAACATCCACCACAGTAAAAGGCAAAATAAGAAAAGCATGTAATAAAAATCAAAAGTCAAATGAATGAATGTTTAAGATGGATCTTTTGTACGTTTTTCCCAATTAAAAAAAAAAAAATCTAATGTTTAAAATTCTGTTCTGACGGCTGCAGTGTTGCCTCGATGCGTTTGGCCTACAAAGAGCTGGAAATTGACAGAAAGATGGAGGAAAAGAAGCTCCAGAATCTGCAAGGCAAGAAAAAAGAGCAGGCTGAGAGACTGGGCATGGGTTTCGGCAACAGGAGGTAAACACATTTTTCATTTCAGTTTCAGAATTTAGCTGAAGATTCTCGACATATAGGATGCAAGAAAAATGCAATATAGTGTAGCTTATAGCAGCAGATAAGAGTCCATCTGGGAAAGAAGGATTACCACTTGAAAATGTTCATGTGAAAGACCACCTTATAAAGTGCTTCCAGAGGAAATGATGAGGGACAAAATCCTCGCTGCTTGTTATGTGAAAAATCTGAACGTTATTTGAAACAACTATGTGCCCTGAGACTTATTAATTTGGCCTTAATGTGGATTCTTTTGTGATGTTTGGTGCAGTTTTCTTGTTTTTTTGGGGCTTTTTTTTCAGCAGGATTTGAATATCGCTAACAAGTTGATTAGTTCATATTTGCACATCTTAATGTTTAAGTGAAATGTGTGTTTAAGATTATACAGTATATGCACATAAGGCAGCCTTTTTTTTGGTAATGTGCTGGAAAAGCTTGAAAATTGACCTTGAAAGTTCTTGAATTGAATTTGAACCTTGATAATAGTTTTTGCTCATAACACAGGAAGCTAACGCAGAATAGAGGAATGCCAATTGTTTGTTAGGTCTGTAAATGTGAGCATTTATTTCCTGTTGCAGTGCCGTGTCACATTCAGTGATGTCAGAGATGCAGGTCATCGAGCAGGAAACGCCCGTGGGAGCAAAGTCCTCTTCTCGCTCCAAACTGGAAATGTTTGATGAGCCTGGTTTCACCTCTGGACCTCCAAAGTGCGCACAGAACCCACTTATGTATCATGGATTCATTATCTACCACAGAACATAGAGAGAACTGAGTGCACTCCCTTAATAACCCACTGTGTTTTGCATCTTAGATACAAAGACAACCCATTTACAGTGGGAGACAGTTTTGGATCCCGTTGGGATACTGAAGGAGGAACTGCCTCTTTCACCACCTCCTGGGCACTGGAGAAAGATGACCCCAAGGAGGAGGTCACCATCTCTAGTATCCAACCAACTGGAGAGCGGTACACACATATTCACTTGCCAAATACATACATGTCCTTTAGCTTCTGTCTAAAGCTCTCAGCTCTGACGCACGTTCTCAATGCTTAAACTCAGACTCCCCAGCAGAAGAAAAGCCGACGTCTCAGCTTCAGTTTCCGAGTCAAGTGAGGCCAGGCAGAAGTTTGCCAATGCAAAGGCCATCTCCTCAGACATGTTCTTTGGTCGGGAGAGTAGTGCTGAGGTGAGAACCTTCTCGTCTTCATTTCACTATAAAACAGTTCAAATCTAGGGCCTCTGTAGGCTTGTAATTAACATGTCACCTGTCATCTGTTTACTATGTTCTGTTCTTACCTCATGGTTGACCTTTGTTTCATCTTTCTCTCAGTATGATGCAAAGACGAGGCTGGAGAGCATGTCTGGAAGCACTTCCATCAGTTCAGCTGACCTGTTTGGAGATGGCAGTGACCACAAAGGTAAACGTTAACCAGCAGTTCTTATAATGTCAAGGTTCATTTACTCCTCAGCGCTCATCTGCACTTTTGAGCTTCCTCTTCTAACTTGTGTTTACAAAACTATATATTACTCTACGTGAAAATAGGGGAAATAACTAATGATTCAATGCAGAGTGGTGTGTACTCTCATAGAAAGCAAAGAAACACTTAGTGGTTCATGGGAATCCCTCAGCAGCCTGCACCTACTGCAGCATAACTAAGGGAGGATTCAGGGTCACCTGGTCCAGCCCTAACTATATGCTTCAGCAAAAAGGAAAGTTTGAAGCCTAATCTTGAAAGTAGAGATAGTGTCTGTCTCCTGAATCCAAACTGGAAGCTGGTTCCACAGAAGAGGGGCCTGAAAACTGAAGGCTCTGCCTCCCATTCTACTTTTAAATACTCTAGGAACAACAAGTAGGCCTGCAGAGAGAGAGCGAAGTGCTCTAATAGGGTGATATGGTACTATGTAATTATTTATTTATTATTTATGGGATTCAGATTTTAATCTGGATTTAACAGGGAGCCACTATATGGGAGAAATCAAATCAAAATATCACATATGGACTCGACAGTCTCAAACCCCACTGACACTGGATTATTGTGTTAAATCTGCAGACAGGGTCTGTATCCTACACCTTTGGGGAAGGTACAACTACCTCATTGGCAAATGCGATACGTGTGTTTGGCAGTAATGTTGATTAGATCAAGGCTGATACCTTGGTATGAGATATTATCCTTTATGCTTAAAGAAGAGGCTTCGCACATGAGTGCACGAGTACAAATGCAGACAATGTCAGTGTGGATGAAAGCTGTGCTATTCTGCTTTAGTCCCAAATAGACAGCTGATTCTCACTGAAGATGTTAAACCTTCATTCTATCCCCTCAGCCTCCTCGTAGATGCACATTTGGTACAAATTCGTTCTTCAGAAAGCTTGACCTCTGACGTCAAGGTCACTGATTTTCAGTGGATGCACCTGTGGTGTGAATTCAAAAGTCTTGGCTCACCTCATTTTCAAGTTACTGTGATGCTGCCTCAGGCTGAGTGGTAAAAATGATATATGATGACCTCCAAAAAGTTAGTGAATAACAAGAGTGGGATTTCTAACTTGAGCCACGGATTGCTGCATGTAGAGGTGACGTGGCCTACGGTGTTTTCAGCAGAATCACTGCCGTGTGAAACCAGCCTAACTGATTTGGATGTGTGAAAAAGTCCCGTCTGATTAGACTTCTCTGCTCCTCTCAGGAAGAGCCTCAGGCTTTGACAGCGTGCTTCCCTCTGGCTCGGACATCGCTCAGTTCAAACAGGGAGTCAAGACCGTTGCGGGAAAGATGGCTGTCCTCGCCAATGGTGTCATGAACACGATCCAGGTGAGACTGGTCCACGAATCAGCTGCTTTATTTCACTTGAATCCTTAAGTTTGCTCATACTTCTCCTTGTTTTTGTGTTTATTCCCTCCTCAGGACCGCTACGGCTCCTACTGAGCAGCATCGACCGGTGGACTAACACCTGTGTGGAGCCAGACAGCCTCTTGACTGACACGTGCATTTGGACGGAGAAGATGGGACGAGACATGGACAACAGAAAGTATTGCATGGGAAAAGAAATGTCCGTCACGTCCGTCCTCCATTATTGACAGTTTGAGACGGTGTTTTCTTCTCTCATTCTCATTAGCAGACTCTTTAAGTTTCCATGAGCAAAGCCGAGCGTCACAGGTTGTATTCTTTTCTAAACCAGAGTTTTGTTGTAATTTACTGTTTGGAATACTTTGGTCTTAGATTTTCAAAATGATGCCAGAGTTCATTCTGCTTTATTTTATTCCTTTGCAGAAGTTGTTTATTTCCATTCATATAATCAAATATGTCATGCTAGTTTTTGTTTTATTGTGAGATTTAAAAAAGAGGCAGTATATATTTTAGTGTTATTTGAACAACAATCGCAAACAGTGCTGCTCACTTACTGTGGCACTTGTCCACAGTTTGTTTTCTTCGTAAAGCACTGACTGATTTTCAACTCTTTGAGAGGAATTATGCGTTTCTGTCTGCGTGAAACATGGAAGCATCACATTTTTGATGTGCAAGTTGCTATGGTTACATGCTGTGTTTGAATTAGATTGTGCAGCAGTAAATCCATCATTCCCTATAACAAACTTCCAGCGTGCAATACTGGGAATTAGGGAGGGTTAAATCCAACTCCAATAGGCACTGCAGACAGAATATGCTGTCCCAGCTCAAAACTATAATACTGTATTGACTATGCATCTCCACTCTGCCACCTTCAGCTGTGTTTCACTTGTTTTTGCTTGTTGAACCTGGAGTCTGCCTTGATTTACCCTCAGTGCTTTGATTTTTGGAAAGCTTGTATCTTTTAAGTTCACATATTCAGTTTTAAATAGAAAAATGATCCTCGAGTATTTAACTCGAGGCGAGGAATTCTCTCTAAATTTCACTGCCATGTACAATGCAGTTAAATACAGTGAACTTGAACCGTGAAGATTCACCGCGCTTGTTCGTATCCCATCTTGTCTCGTGTGTTCAGGGCAGACTTTACGTTCAACAAGTTTTGGAAATTGGATAAAATTCGAAAGTAGTTTTTTTTTTTTTTTCCCTCTGTCATGCATCAAAGTGTAATTTTGATCACCCCGTGTGTGCGCCCTTCCCATGGTAAAAACGTGGGGCGATAGGATGAAACATTCAAAGCTATTTATTTGTAGGTTACAAAAAGAAACAGTTAATAAAGATCAAAAACCTCTGCTTTGTTTTCACTGACGTCAACTTTCTCACAAACACCCAAAGCTGTGGTTGCTGCCGTACTAGATTTTACTCTGTGCAACATTCACACATTTTTATATAAAAGCAGACTTGAAATGAAAATGATCCAAAAGTGGAAAAAAAGTGGGGACACCCCACAGATTTTAATGCAAAGAAATTGAAGTCAGCCTATTTCAGTCCAGCAACTCAAACTGTGCTGCAGGCTGTAAACATGCAGTTTGGACTGGACAGCCTGGTTCTGCTGTTGGTGTCTTCCAGTTAAAACTGAGTACTTCCTTCCTCACCCAACACTTTCTCATAGGGAGCTGTGTGATTGAACTGTCTAACATTGTAGGTGCTTCAGTATCAAACACTCTCAGGTGAGTTGGTGCTATATAAATAAACCTGAATTAAAGTGAGCTGGTTCTGGTACAAGTGATTTAGCTCCCATCTTCCAGCCCTGGAGGTTGTTTGGTGGGAACATGATTACTGTGGATATGAATCCATTCTGTTTGTGGAAAATCTGAAGAATGACCAGAACAGACGTCTGTTGTTCAATGCAAGGTTTATGCTGTTGTATTACAAGCTCTAAGCCTTATAATAGTTTCTAAACTACTGTTGCTTCAGCTCATCCTTAGCGTACGTAAGTGTTTGTTAGCCGACTGTTACTATTAATCACAGTTTGATTCAAATGTTATAAATAATCAAATTTCATCACTGTTCAACTGATATCTATCCATGTAATTTATCATCCACATTTCACCTAATTACAACAGGGTTGACTTTTTTTTGCTTTCCACAAAAAGAAAAACCTGCTGAATTTATCATCTGTGGTTTTCTTCCAAAGTGTTGCTTCAGTGTTTGTTTTTAAATCTAAAAGGTAAAAAAAAAAAAAGCTGGAATAATTCAGATTTGGGATTTTAATGTTGATTAGAAAAAAAGAAAAAGACCACAAGAAACAGGAAAAAATGCAGCTAACCTCAGACTAACCTGTCAGTCGGTTATTCAACTGTAATTTTGAGCATTTGGAAATCTATAAATTACCAAAAAGCAAGAACAATAATAACAAATTATATTTGTGCATGCAGACTGTCAGCAAATGAGAGCAATTGTGTTGAGTTCATGTATTATGAAGACATGCTTTGCTTTAACCTGTATAACGTGTAGGCTCACTGTATTTACATGGGTCCACCTTCCTCTCTGCAGCGAGCTGCTGAAATACATCATCTGTTATTGACAGATAAAGCAGTGCAATGATGGGCGGAGTTCACAAAGAGATTCTGCTATAAATCAGGCTCATAGTGTGTCTACACTGCAAAGATTTAGGACATATTTTGTGTACCAAAAAACTTGCTGAGCGCTGGGATTTTAATTATAACTGTAATGATTTCATTTTTGTCCCTCACTGCAGGCCAGTCATTTCCAATCATTTTATCTGATTTCTGAGGAATTATTGCAAGAGTCTGTGTCTCTGTTCCATCCTGGCAACTGATGGGTCCTTTGTGCAGTTTCTCCAGCTGATTAGCAAACGTCAAAGATCCGAGTGCAGGTTTTAGCCCCAGTTGTAGAAGTAGATCTTCTGCCAGGTGGGGAGATAACCCATCAGAGGACCTGAACACAGAGACAACACAATCAAACCCAGCACTAATAGTTCATGAAATCATGTATCATATGGTGGAACAACAGTGCCAAAAAAACAAGAAAAGAAAAAGATCTCTCTCCATGTATCCATATATGTGTACATGTATATATGCAGGAATGAGTGTGTTGCTACAAAAATGCAGAGAAAAGGACAATTAACAATGGAAGAGAGACAGACCATCATAATTCTTAGGTCTGTAGGTCTGTCCGACAGAGAAACTGCAAAGAAAGTCAAGGTGTCAGTGAGTCCAGTTTCCTCCTCCTGCACTCAGAAACAAACTGACAGGAAGTGCAGACCCAAAGACACGACTGGATCAGAGGACACGTTTCTGTGTGATCGGCGGCTCACAGCACAACAGCTTCATCGCAGCTTAACAGAGGTCGTAGTAAGAAAGGCTCAGTCTCAACTGTGAAGAGAAGACTTTGAGCTGCAGGTTTGACAGGACGAGTTGCAGCAATATAATTAAAAAAAATACATTTAAAAACAGGCCTGGGAGCGCGAGGGACTGCGCTCCTCTGGACTCTTTCTTAATAATAAACTCTGCCTGTGATAAGTAATGTGACGGTACGTTTTAGAAAAAGAAAGAAAACAAATAAAAGTGAATTATCATATCATATGTATAACACTGTAATAATGTATCGCAGGTATCACCTGTGATTGGCCTACCTGTGAAAAGTAACATCTCATAAAACTTTACAGTATTAGAAACAAAACTGAGGACAACCTCTAAAGAAAGCAGCTGAAAGAAGAAAACATATATATATATGATAATGTGATTACAGTGGTTTTTGAGAGAAGATGGTATTAGAGATAAAGTCAGATGGATCATCTGTGGCAACCTCTAAATGGAGAAGCCGAGAGAATAAGATAGATATGATAATGCAGTTTCAGTGGATGTTACTGGATTTTTAGTGTCGATGCACATTCACGTGACTTTCAAATGAAGTGGATTCTCCCACATGTTAACTCAAGGTTCATACACCTTTTTCAGGGTCAAATTCAAGCACTGTTTAAGCACTTTCAAGGTCCATTTTCAAGCTTTTCCAGCACACTTCATATAAACTTAAAACACACATTTCACTTAAAAATTAATATGTGCAAATGTGAAGTTCATTCATTCAAAACTAACTGTGAGATGTTTGACTACATTGCTCTCTGGATTATTGTTACAGTCCTAAATGATCAGCTTTAAAGTGTTTGTGCTAATAACACCATGTACAGTAAGACAGGCATGGAGAACAGCACTGACGGGAGGCTTTGAACAGATGACACACTCAGTTCAATTCAACATATAAGACTTTAAGAACGACCTAAAATCTATTTATTCAGTCCATCACCTGTCATAGAATTATGTCAAATAATAATGTATTGTTCATCTCCCTTAAATAAACAGGCAGCCTTGAAATATGAAATATTCATATACAAAAAACACATATACATGTGTCTGTCGTCTCCGTAGCTGATAGAGCCCCACAGGCCTCAGTGTGAGCTTGAAGCCATTCATAATGTTTAAGTTGTTTAATGTGTCGGTGCTCACGATAAACAGACTTTGAATGAAAGCCGAGGAACTACCCATATGGATCAGTCTGTCATATTGCTATTATTCCCCCTAAGCTGTTGCCAAAGACACCAAGTTAATAAAATCTAAGCATTTTCAAGGATTTCAAGCACCCGTACGAACCCTCTAAACTCATTTCGTCTGTTTCAAATTAAAGAAATCATTTCACCTGATTATTTTAGGCAATTTCAGGTGACAATGTCTCATTTCTCTCTCACACGCACAAATGTTTACAGTACGCATTACGAAGTAGAACTCTGAAATGCATTCAATTTTCAAAAGCTGCTATTTTTTAAAGTCACAATTTAAGTTGTTCTACAAACAGCTTTAAGACGTCTAAATTCTCGACCGTTACAGCAACGCAAGGCAACACCGTGCATGAAGAATGAGCACACGGTTCTACTTACGTGCCACAAGCCCGACTCCTGGAACATGATCAGCCAAAAGTCTGAGCAGGAACAGAATCTTTTCCCTGCACATGAAGGAGTAAAAAGTAACACTGTTAAGAGTGAAGGAACAAGAATTACAATACTGTGCAAAAGTCACCAGCCACTCCTTTTATTTGGGGAGGTGGGTGGCTTCAGGAAGGTACTGACAGGCTTCCTGCTCCTGTAGATGAAACACGAAGCAAACCATCGTCTAGTATGTACCACCAGCTCCAGTTTAGGACATCTGTCACCTGTATTTGTCTGATACATCCTTAGTGCAGGGGGAGGGAGGCCCCTATACATCCGGGCCTTGTAATGAACTAGGTCACCCAACTGCAGCTCACCCAGCCCAAAGCCCCACTAAACCAGGCCGGCAGGACCCATCAGGCCCCACCCATCCCCCAGCTACAACACCCCCACCATCCATCACCGCCTCAACGCCCTGTAACGCCCAATACAAAGCCTTGATACAAGCGATACCCCTTCATTGCATGCCATCCCCAATGAAGACGCCAGGAGGGGTACACGCACCAAAATCCACCCTTAAATGCCACAGAGGACCAGACAGGACAGACACAGTAGGAGTGAAAAAGGAAAAGAGAGGGCCGACAGCACAGAGCCAACCACCAGGATCTCCCCACGCCAGTCTTGCCCCAATGCCTCAATTCCATCTAACCTGCACCCTCTCGTCCCAGCCTACACGACCAGCACCAAGAGGAGGTCATAGCCCACACAGGCCCAGAGGACCCACCCACGGTCCCCCAGAGCAGCAGAAACCATTGGGAGGTTTCTTTACATTTAGGAAACCTTCCTGAAACGGTATAACCTCTGGATTCTGCCGTTCTAACGAGCTTGAAGGTTAATATTTGGTATGACCAAATTTATTTTTCAACACAGCCTCAACTTTCTTCGTTTTTAGGTTCTTCTTGATGAACGTTCCAAAGGTTTTCTTTGGACTTCTTTTTGTTAAATGATTCTGCTTACAAACAAACAAAACAGCTCATGTCTAAAGACATTTTTCGTAAGACTTTTAAAAAGCATAAATAACCATTAGTCTAGACTTTTGCACAGTACTATTTTCTACAGATTGTACAATTATTTATGTCATCCTAATTTTAACACTTTTCAGAAGACGATATAAAACCGCTGAAAACACCACTTAACCACAGATACTTACTCAGAGTATTTGTCATAGAAGGGGGAACGCAGAAGGTAGTAGAACAACAGAAAGGCTCTCCTCCTCATCTCGGCCCTCTCCCATCGATTTTGAAATTTGATGTCGCTGAGCGCAGCGAAGCTGGAAGAAACAGGACAAGCAGCTGAAACGACTTCACGATCTCCTCTAACACTTCGATGCCTCACAGCACACATCCTGAGCTGCTGCTTCATGTTTGTAACTCATTGTTTACTTGTCTGGATGATTGTCCCTCCTGCAACAGCTACTGTGACATCCAGACTGTTCTTCACATTTCCCTGTGATTTTGTTATAAAACAAGTAAAATGCTCATTTATTACAAATTAAAACCGATGGATGAAATTATTTATTCTAATTAAGACCAGTCCTGCTGTGACTTGTATGCAGTGTTGGTCAAGTTACTTGAAAAAAGTAATCAGTAACTAATTACTGATTACTCCCCCCAAAAGTAATCCCATTACTTTACTGATTACTTATTTTCAAAAGTAATTAATTACTTAGTTACTTTTTAAAAACACGATTTACAACCTGAATAGGTGATAAAGCGATAGATCTTTCAGCCCAATTCTACTTTTTCTGCATAATCCATCATACAAAATGTAATCAAATGGAAAAGTCTCTTTTTAAAACTTGTTTTATCAGTTTTAATCTTTTAACTTTATGCATCAAGCAAAACATTTAATTATATGCAACATTCTCTGACTGGAAGAAATTTGTTTAATATTTAAACCTATTTTCTGCACATTCCAGCACATAAAATAAAATATTTTTTGTGTTTACACTCAGTGTTTCAAATAGATGCAAGTAAAACACAGCAGAAAATAAATAAAGTCAAAGACTCAGCGGTCCTGTTGCTCTATTTTCACCTGTAAAGCAGGAGTGGGGTAGGCGGAGGTTTACCCTGGTGCAGGTGTGCCGCGGTCAGTGGAAGAATCCGCGAGTTTCTCTGTGAGTTTCCCATTACGTCGTAGCTACTCGGTGCTTGTTGGAAGTTTAGGGGTTTTTTTCGCTGTAAAAAGAAGTTTTCTTCCCACGCACAGCGGACACTAATGTTTTTGTCACTTTTTATGGAATCAAACTCAAAGGTCAGTACTTCCACGCTTTAAACGCTGCACGCTCATACTCTCTCCCACAATCGATATGTGATCCATTGTTGATCTGCACACAGCTGTTGTCACTAACGGCGCACTCGCTTACGTCACTGTCATGAGACATTCTCGCAAAAAAATCACGGTTTTAGTAGCGCAGTAACGCAGCGTTCCTACGGGAAAGTAACGGTAATCTAATTACCGTTTTTGCAATAGTAATCCCTTACTTTACTCGTTACTTGAAAAAGTAATCGGATTACAGTAACGCGTTACTGCCCATCTCTGCTTGTATGTGGCACAATATAAAAGGTGGATGTATGTGTATTTGGGTACTACGCAGATTGTTTGTTTGGTTATTGTCCTGTCTCAACTCCATCCTCCACCCGCACACATTTTCCTTCCAAGATAATAATTAATAAGTTCTTATTTGATAATGAAGTAGCCAACTGGAGGACTGCAAAAGAGGAACTCGCTTACCTGGATAGTTCAAGGACTCCAGAGATAAGCCATGGCTTCCAAGACTGTTTTCCAAAGAGTCCAAGGCAGAGTACTGCAGTTGGGAAGAACTGATTTAAGGAAAATTATAATAACTTCCCACAAGAGCGAAGTGCAGCCATCTGTAAATGGATATTTATATGAGGCCAGAAAGTCTGAAAACCTTGACCTGTTCCAGGACTAAGTACTTAACTGCTTCAGACTGATTCTCACTGCTTATAAGAAGCACACTCTGGCTCGCAGTCTGCCATCTAGAGGTGACGGTGATATTGCAGCTTTCCGATCCACAGTGTATTTCTGTCAAAGCTGTGGTGGTTTCACAGCAAAGTGTCATTTTAAAAATGTTTTGAACTGTTTATTACTGACATGACAAATATGAATGGACATGAAGGATGTATAAAAACGTTTTCCACTGTTGAAAAAACAGAAATGTTCAAAGGCTAAGAGGGAAAGATGGCATTTGTGATTTTAAATAAATAACACTGGTCCACACAGAGGATGCTACAAAATATGTTTGCTTTTAATCTTCTCAAAAATATTATTAATGCAGTGCAGTTAAAATATCTGCTCTTACTCCAACTGTAAACTTCACACTGAACTTTCTTGTTTGAGTGTCACCAGTGGTGTGTTTGTCCTGAGGTACACGCTTTGGCTGTAAACGTCATCCCCACCTCGTTAACTGTTCACCTGCCTCAACGTAAGAACAGCAAAGATCCCACTGAAAGCACAAAGTCCAGCTGAACAGAATCAAGCTTCTGGGATTTCCTTACCTGGATGATTGAGCGCGTTTAAGAAATATCAGGAATAACAGAACTTTTGTTTAAACAGGTATGGCAACACAGAGAGAGGAAGGTAAGGATACAGTGCGCCAGGGGTCGTCCGATGTACACAGACTCAGCAATTGTCTCTTGGAGCCCCAGAGGTGTTGGTTGGCTGTTGAGTGTTTCCTTTAAGCTGCTCCTTTGCTTTTTGTGACTCTGTGCTCCCCAGAGCCGGGTCTGCAGCGAGGGAGCTGCCACATCACCAACACGGGACAGATCACGCACAAAAAGCACAGAGTTAGAGGTGCATCTTTATTCCGCCTCCTGACACTCGCTCTACAACATTTGCGGATTTTCCTGTCTAACAGCAAAGTAAAAAAATTAATGAACAATGTCTATTACTTTAATCTACAGGACAGAATGAAGTTCATTAAAGGTTTTAACATGAAGACATTTGGTCACTTTTTTGTTTCAGTTACAAATTCAAATCAACATTTTTGAAAACAAGCAGCAAACAAAAGAAGAAAAAACTTTGTTTCTTTTTTTCTTTTTACAGTTTACCACAAAAAAGTTCAGGAATACTTCACATAGCATTGTATAAGTGTTTACTGCTAAAACAGCTGACTATCTATGAACAGGTAATGCAATCAGCCAGTTTTGTAAACCCCTTAAATTAGAGCTGAAAGTCAGCAATTCAATCAGATCTTGAGGACATATTCTCGAGGAGACTTGTGGGGCTAAATACAATAACCCAAGTTCTGTCTGAATTTATAAGAATTTAAAGTCTGCCTACACGACTTCACCACCCCATACATCACATTGATATATAGCAGAAAACTGGCCAGACAACAGAAGAAGCTGAATCACAGTCGTTTATATGCACGGTGAAGATGTTGAAGGAAAATTCTAAATGAAATAAACATCAACATCTGGGACAGATAGAGGGGAACAACATGGAATGGATAAAGCATAGTGCAATTTAAGAACCCTGCTCTTAAATCAAGTGAGGAGGTGATATGAGCTAACAAAGAAGCTTAAGGACAACCTGGTGTTAGTTGGCATTAAGAGATTTCTCAGAAGCCGGCCTTTGTTCAGACAGAAACTGGATATTTTCAAATACCACACCAGCTGAGTACCACAGGATTTGGTTTTAGGCTTAATTGTCAGGCAGCTTGAATCTTAAGAGGTTAAAATGTTTTAAAGAGTTTAAACCAAACTTACCACTGCCGAGCGGCCTAATGACTCGTCCTGACCTCTGGCCCACAAAGCAGGTGTCTTCCTGCTGCTCTGTGTTACTTTCATCTATGGAGAAAAGCGTTAATTTAGCCTTCACGCACAAATCACAGAGCGGGAAGTGAGAAATGTCATTCGTTTGTGTGCTTTAAGGAAGGATTCATTACTTTTGAGGGAGTCTCTGAGCTTTAGCATACAAGAAGCGCTGCTAGCACGTGTTTACTTTATCAGGCTCTTGCCTTTATTTACTTATTTAGCCCAAGTTACTCAGTTAGTTTCAGCAACTGGGCTAAAATGCTTCCCTGCAGCTCACAATAGAAATGCTAACAGTCAAATGTGACAGGATTCTGGAGCCATTATGAATTCACATCTGATTTTACATTCTTCAATTCAAAACAAAACGTCTCACAGTCATTGAAGGTGCAGGCCATTTTATAAAAGACAACTGACCTTCACCAGCAAAGTCTCCACCTCTGTCAAGGGGGATTATGGGAGGTGAAGTCTGGATGCCAGATTTGTACCACAGAAGAAGCACAATCCGAAAAACTGCCCTGTGAAGGAGTCACATAAGATGTCTGTTCTCAGTCATCCAGGTCACGGTAGTCTAAGGAGCTCGGAAAGAAAAGCGACTGGACTCATTAAAAGTTTCTTGAAGATTTTTCACCGCTCATCTGAGAAGCTTCTTGAAATGTCTTCACTTTAAGAAGTCCAGTCGCTTTTCTTTCCGAGCTCCTCAGAAGTCACATAAAAAGCATTTAAAAACTATTCACAACTTAAGGATTTAAAAAAATAACAATTAGAACCTTCAAAATCTGGAAACAAAAATCACAAATAAATCTAGAGAAAACTTCAAAGAGCACTTTGAAAAGCGTAGTCTTCCACCGAGTCACTCCCAGCTACTCACTACAAGGCCAAAAATATGTGGACACGCAATGAATGCTAAGGTTCTTTTAAATTCATGATGCCAAATTTAAAACCAGTCTTTGTGGAGTCCTTTGACAGCTACACTGTCATGTTGAAACAACCACAAAGATGGAACACCATTTGTCTAACACAGACTATATTTTGTGCCTATGCATTAAAGCAATAGGCACAGAAGGAAAGCTATTGTCCTCCTTTTGAACATGTACAGTAATTTTTACTTTTCCATTTTCCAAAAAAATAACTTAAAATGTAGCCTGTGCAAAATCAGTATCAGTGTTTTATAATTTCAAATTAAAGTCAAGTTTCCAAGCCATACTTAAAAATCTGAATAAGTCCAATGACAAGCCATCGTCCAACTTCACCCCACAGCTTACAGGCCCCCATCTCCAGGAAGACCTCCACATACTCCAGCACAGACAGCCACGTCAGGAGCCTCTGTTGAGAGATGGACTAGAAACACCACAACACAAAGGATGGACGACTTATTAGATGAAAAAGGATGAAACCCTCACTTCTTCCCAGAACAACATCCTGTGCACAGTTTCTGAAGTCTTTGTATAGTTTCTTTACTGAAGGAAACCGTACAGTAAAAGATGGATGCAGCCATGGTGATGTTAGCCATTGGTTTCTCAGCCCATCTATTTGAGCCTCAGTGTTAGTGTTTTGGTTGCTGCAATGTTAGTTTTAAAAACCAGAAGTTAACATATTTGGAAAACAGGGTGGAGTGCTACGTCCTCGGCTCACACTAGCAATGGTTACCAAGCTGCATTCTGAAAGCCGTACAGAAGGAACAGGCAGGCACACTGCTACTCATCACAAGCCAAGCTTCTTGGATGAGCTTTAGCACAATTTAATCACCCGACTATAGTGTTTATGAAGGGAGTACAAAAGTATAAAGACCAAAAACTACTTTGTACCAATCTGGTTTACTGATCATTTGATGCCGGGCATTATGGAGCCTTTGGAATCAGCCTTAAGCAGCTACAGCTGGATATTCAGATGAGAAGGCCTGGCTCACAGTCTCCGCTCTAATTTATCCCAAAGGTGAGGTCAGGACTCTGTGCAGGCCAGTCAAGTTCTTCCACACCAAACTCACTCATCCATGTCTTTATGGACCTGGCTTTGTGCACCGGTGCGCAGTCATGTTAAAACAGGAAGGGGCCATCCCCAAACTGTTCCCACAAAGCTGGGAGCATGAAAATGTCCAAAATGTCTCGGTATGCTGAAGCATTAAGAGTTCCTTTTAATGAAACTAAGGCGCTGAGTGCTTAAAAACACCCGCACACCATAATCCCCCCTCCACCAAACTTTACACTCGGCACAGTCCATCAGACTGCCACCGCTCTAGTGTCCAGTGGCAGCGAGCTTTAAACCACAGAATTCAATGGCCTGGATGGGTAAGTGAATACTTTAGCAGTACAGTGTATTTGTCCTATTGTGCTCTGGTAAATCCTATAGGGT
This sequence comes from Astatotilapia calliptera, assembly GCF_964374335.1. NCBI lineage: Eukaryota > Metazoa > Chordata > Actinopteri > Cichliformes > Cichlidae > Astatotilapia > Astatotilapia calliptera. The sequence goes on along the minus strand of NC_137422.1, from coordinate 2,808,371 downwards.
CACTAAAACTATAAAAACTGATCATGGTAACAATAGACTAAGACCATAAGTTTTTTTTAAGCATCTCTTTAGAATTTCTAGTTTTTATTGCTGCACCACAAAGGACAGCCATTTCAATTTCACTGCACTCTTCTGCAAAGAGAGTAAATGCTTTTCTTTTCTACTGTACTGTGAGAACTGGTTTTAGTTTGAATGAAAGCAGAGCTCACCACAGGGAAGGTACATCTCAGCCCTTTGCGCAGAATGTGGTCATTGAATAGCACCAGGAGATTGGAGGCAGAGTACACTACAAAGGTAAAAAATGACGATGAAAATATTTGAATAGTACACACCTATATACAGTATGTTCATTTGTGGACACACAATGCTTAGAAAACTGAACAGAATGCATAGTGATAATATAACCTGTAAAGTTTCCTCACCGCTCAATGTTAACATCAAATTATAGTCCATTATTATTCTCAAGTAAGTATCCTGTAATATAATTAATCTGCAAACCATTTATGTCCATTATGTAACTGAGGAAAAAAATATTTCAAAAAGTTTTATAATGCTAAAAATAAATAGATGTTTATTTTGTTTCGTATAATGTTTTGGCGCACAGGCTGGGAGAGGGTCACCATTCTCCAATCAATGTAAAACAGGACATAATCTGGGATTTGAGAGAACATGATGTCTCTCCTGAGATCTCTGAGCCTTTTGGCTTTTCAGAATTTATGTATTCATTCATATTTCTTCATTCACATGGCAAACTCCTACTAATATATGAGGCGTTGATGCAAGAAAGAACTAACTAGTCTCTGTGTTGGTCCTTAACATCTACTTACCTAGTTCAGATATTTCATGGGAATCTGTAAATCTCCCTGCAAAATACAAACAAAGAAAACATGCCGTCATTCATTTTGCACTGCACGAGCACTTGTAGCTAGTGTTGCCGAGCTAAAGTGAAACTAACAAGAGATCTGGAGAGTTCACCTCCCAAAAAACAATCATAAGTCCAGTTGAGCTTTTGCATTACTTCTAAACAGAGAACCCTAATCCCAACACACTGTATAAACCTGCTGCTGCGACTGACCTGCGAGCAGGTAAGAGAGAGTGCGCACGGTACTCTCCAGCTGCGCGGTGGCAGCTGGGTTTCTCCTCACATACTCGGTGTAGCGTTCATAAATGCGCGTCACTTTGTCCAGATACTCCTTAACGTGAGACATTTCAGCTTTCTCTGAAAGACACACTCTGCATTTAACTGCTGTGCTCACAACAGACCAGCTAATCTACTTGTGTGACTTCTTACTCCTATATTCCAAAAGTATATCGTAAACGTCCGCTTCTTCTTCTTCTTCTTCCGCCTGCCATTGCTTTTGGCAAACAGCGAAACGGTGCATTACTCCCACCAACCGGTACGGAGTGTGGACCGAAAAGTAAATGTCTTTCAATATGATCCAGATCAGAGGATTTAACCATCACTGTACCGAGGAGGAGGTTTTGGAGTTGAACTTGTCAGCACCTGACACTCCTGTTAGTGTAATGTAAGATGTTCAACAGTTTCTTCGTCTCCACAGTAATTACTTTTTCCTGTACTGCGTTTCCATGTCATAAATAATGTTCTGTTTAAACTAGTGTGCCCACGTCTGAGTCTAATATGACCATCCTCTCCTGCTCCTTCCTGTTTCTTATTTTTCATAGATTTTCTTTGAACACATGAAAGGCAGTCCTGTTCGTTTAATAATCCTCATCGGTGGATGTCGCATAAAAAGTTAGGACGCGTGCCAAAGTCAGAGGTTAAAAGTGGGACTGTGTTTTTTGTTTTGGGGGGTTTTGCCACAACACCAGAATGACTGCTAAGTTGCGGTTGTGGTACTTCAGCATGTACCTCTAGTGAAGAGGAGCATAAAGGGAGTGAGATTTTTTTAAGTGGCAGGTACCGGGGCGGCATCACGGGCATCAGCAAAAAAAAAAAAAAAATTGCTGGTACTCATGCTGCCCCGACGTCAGCCGGCGCATATTGGGAATGGTACAGGCACCGAGCGGTTTTCTATCGCCCATTTGCTGGGAGTAAGGGCGCCCACCGTTTGCGAGGTGCGCCTGCTGCTTGCGGCGCAGAGAGGAGAGGGCGGGGCGGCGGGGAGCAGCATCTAATAACCAACTCGCAAAATAAAACAAAATAAAAACAAACCAACAAACACGAAAACACCAGACATCATGATACAGACTTATTATTTGCACCGATGTTTTTTTCGAAATTCTATACACGAAAAGTGAGCGCGAGAGTCCTCGGTGCGCCTGCTCACTGCTGAAGTCAAAATAAACTTTATTGTTATCTCCGCTACATACAGTCCAGTATATAGAGAGACAAGATGACGAGGCTCCAGTTACAGCAGTGCAAGTAAACAAACAATAAATATAAGAAAAGTAAGAAAATAAAAATACACTTTAGGATTAGGGGTAAAGGGAGTGTTCGCCCAGGGCGCCAAACAGGCCAGGACCGCCCTGGATCAAGTGTAGCAGAGATTCAAATGAATTTTAGCTGATGATCCACTGACTGAATTCCACCTTCATAAAACTTTATACCATTTAGAAAAAAGACTGCATAAACAAGATACTGTCAGTGTAGAGGATGGAAATCAGCCAGGACAACTCATGAAACACCTGCTAACACCTTGTTGAATTAATTTGTGTAAATCCACAAAGAGCAGCAGGTCATTTGATCACAGCCTAAGAAAATATACTGGAGCTCTCAATAGAAGTTATTGTGTTATTATACTTTTCCCCACATTGAGCCATTACAGCCAATTTTAGGGTTCCTCCACCTGCTGAATCCCACTTTAACCCCTGACTGTACCCTGTTTAAAGGCAACGTCACCCTCTACAATGTAGGCAACAAAAACTAGATATATATTTTTTATTTTCTTTCTTTTTTTCAGATTCTGTTTAACTATAGAATATCGGTACTTTTCCACTGAGATTTAAAACCACATTCCAAGAAATCATTTTTAAAAAATTTTTCCAGCTCGTGCCCATATAACTTAAGCTTGATTGATCATCAACTTTTCCTTAAAAGTTCTAGGATGCTGCTCTGTTCTAGGATGCCCTCTGGACCCAGTGGAGGTGGTGAGTGACAGGGGAATGGCGGCTAAGCTGTCATCCCTGTTGGACAACATCTCCCACCCCATGCAAGAGACTCTGACAGCACTGAGCAGCTCCTTCAGTGGGAGACTGCGGCACCCACGGTGTGGGACGGAGAGATTTCGCAGGTCTTTCCTCCCCACTGCTGTCAGACTCCACAACAAAGACTTTTGCAGCTGATCAAACCCTCACATGTGCAATAAGACTGCTATATGTGCAATTCTTGTACAATTCTTCTTCTGACGAAGTTGTACTTTTGTATTTTCTTACTCAGTTGTATATAGCATTTGTATTTCTATTTTATTCTATTGTATATAGTATTTTATTTTATTGCATTGCATTCCAGTGTCTTAAACAAACACACACACACACACACACACACACACACACACACACACACACACACACACACACACACACACACAGAACAAAAACAAAAAACATTGAGTGTACCATCATTCATGTCCGCCAGCTCTCAGGTTCAAACACTTTGGTTCCTATTCCTACCGTCGTTTATACGGGTTCTTCTTCCGGGCACGTTATTGTTGCATCAGCATCCAGCCTTTGATTACTGTGACAATGTCGGCTTCGGGTGATCCGGGTACAGTAAATAATATATGGTGTTTGCTTTATGGGTTCGTTAGTTGAAAAACCGCATAAAGCTATGACAGCACAACCTAACGCATTTTGATGAAGTGTCACAGCGAATATGCTAACGCTCAGGCTAGCTAATATGTAGAGCTGTGTCCCAAAGTCTGCAGTTGAGCCGCTTAGCTAAAGGAAACACTGTCAATGAGTGACAAGCCGAATTTCATATAAAAAATACAGCTTAAACTAATACTTAATACCTCGGCATAAACACAGGGCAGCAAATACTATTTAGCAATTTGTCTGCGTTTAAAAAAGGTCTTCGGCTCATTTGTCCAGTCAAACAGGATGTTATGAAGTAACTACAGTTTATTCTCTTTTATTTGTTTATAGTGTTTTAGTGAACCTATTCCTGTGTGATGTGTGGGGTGTTTTTGTTGAACTGTGGTTTGTTTAAGTCTATGTTCGGGTTTAAGTTCCATCTTCTTTCGTGTCATCTTTAAGAAAATTATTAGCATCCGACAGTATCGCCTTTTTGTTTGATATTTTTACAAAGGTTTATGGAAAGCATTGAAATTATTGTTATTATTATTACTACTACTAGTAGTAGTAGTAGTATAACTTAGCCTGTTATGAGAAACACTGTTAACGTTTTCAAGTGCTTACTGTGATTTTTACTCTCAGGTCAGTAATTTAAATTTTATACAGCACAACAATGAAATAAAACAGTCGAGGTGTGATTAAAGTGCAGACTTTCAGCTTCAAGTTAAGAATGAAATGAACCTAAAATAACTAAGAAATTGCTTATTAGTACGTTCCTAATTTACCTTTAAATCAGTGAAACCTGACCCTTTAAAACATTGGTAACATTAACAGTTTTACCAATATTTGCTGTATTTATTTTCAGCCCCTTGATTGATATAAAATGTGTTCCTGTCCAAATACTTGTTGACCTGCAGTTAGAATTACAGCTCAAATAGTAACACAGTATGAAAATCACGGGTTGCTTCTATAAGACATGTAACCTGCACCCTTAATTACATTTTTTTCTCCATCTTTTGCTTTCTCCTGTTTCCACTCAGTGCTTGCACCTCTTTTGTTTTCTTATACATATATAAGGTTCTCTGTGAGTGGCTAAAGGCCAGTGTTATTCAGCATTAGTTCTGCTAGGCTATGTTTGGGTAGCGAGTAGTTTCATTTAACTCACTCATAAGTGCAGTTTACTTTGGACGTGTGCTGACTTTCCAACTGATCGAGTAATTCTTGGCTCTGACCAAAGTCATTAGTCTCATTGGTTATTCCACTGTCCAGTGGAGTAAGGTGGTAATTCTTTGCGAACATTTGCCCTCTTGTTTCTGCAGCCTTTGAGTATGGCTTCTTGCTACAGATAAGTGAGGAGGCTGCACTGACAGTGGCCCTGAATGACTACCTAACCTCACGCAGCTACCTGGCTGGGTTCAGCCCCACCCAGGTCGACCAGAAAACCTTTAAGCTCCTCCACAGACCCCCAGATCCACAACATGTCCACGCTCTGCGCTGGTACAGACACATAGCAGCCCTGCAACAGGACCTCAACCCAGAAAGCAGCAGTGAGTAGAAAGCTGAAGGCATGAACAGGCTAGATGTGGTCCTGCGCCTGCTGGCCGTGGATGTGGAGGCACTCTGAGGCTGTGACGTGCCCTCTTAAACAAACTGACTCTCAGCATGAACTAAGGCTTCCTTTGCAGGCACTGGAATGAACTCTGTTTTAGCTTGCACTTTTGATGTCAGTCATAGCAACTTGATGTGTGTGGTACCTGCAGCTAAGCGCTGAGGAGACTCGCGTTATCGCTGTGTAAACACGGCAGCAACAGCTGGTGAAGAACCCCACAGGCAAATACTCTTTGTTCCCATACCTGGCTAAATAGCTTAATATTAATAAGGACAACTTTACAAAAAATGTAAAACATCATGAAAAGAAAGAGTAACTGATGATAGAACACAGAAATGTTTATTTATTAATCTAAACGATGTGTAAGAGCGTACTTGGTTACGTGGCTGATGTGAGTGGGAGTGAAACTCTTATTAAAAAAGCCAGTAAATAGTAAATTTGACCTATTACGCTCACTTTCATCGCTGTATTTTTATCCGGGGACTCCAGTGTGTTGTTTTGCTCATCTGATGCTGTGCCAGTCTCGGATGTCTAGATTTCCTTCATTTCTTTCACCTTCACTTTCCATTTAACTCTGCTGTGTTACTGGAAAATTCCATTCTTCTTTACAAGGACACAGTAGACACGATAGATGTAAGTTTGGGGTCTGAAAGGTGAAGCAAAACCAGAAATGCTTCAAAACTGTATATTTTTAAAAAATTTATTTTTACCATGTGGTTGTTAAAAGACTTCTGGTTCTGTAGACTTCTGGGGACAGCAGCCTCCCTCACTCTGTGTCCTCAGTGGAGTTTCCTGGGGAGTTCTTGGGCTTACCTGCTTCTTTTGGTCGGGGTTATCAAGGATATGTTCGCCAGCTATGACCAGTGACTCTGGCCATGTTAAATAAACGTGTTGACCATTAGCAATCTTAAGCACAATGTGTCCACTTGAAGTTGTTTTTTAACTAATCATATGGGGTATCTAACTATTTTTAGATTCCATATTCTAGCAGGGTTGCACTGCTTGTGAACAGTACTTGTGCTTTCCCTTTGTGCAGACTGCATCAACTCTTTTTCTGATGCGCTGTGTGGATGTTGAACTCTGCCTTTGAGCAAATATTTGACTGGAAATTGAAGCTCAGTAGGTAGACACAGTGACAGAAGTTCAGACTAAAGAGGAAATATTTTCTTTTGTTGACACTGATGAAGAGGAAACTTTATTGTGTGTCTTTGATAAGAATGGGATGATGAGAATATTTATATTTATTGTTAACTACTGTTGAAATATCACACTCCTCAGCACTGCACTAGAACCTATAACAGATTTCTGTCATTGCTTTACTTTAACTATTTCAAGCAAAAATAAATCCATTTACATGTGTCACAGTTTTTGAACCATTATCACAGCACTGGGCATCAGTTCTTTGCTCTTTCACTGTCTCATGTTATCTGACGTGAGCTCTGAGTCACTGTCTTATTGGTAGCCTTTATTGATTAGTCTTATTAATTAGCCCTAATGGAACATGATGTCACCAAAGCATCCATATGAATAGCTTCGACAGAGGTAGAACCCCTTTTCTTATGATGTGAAAACTGAAATTGTCCCTCGTTCCTTTCTTTTTTTAGTCAAAGGAAAGCGTGTCCAGCCTCCTTGGTCTCCACCAGCAGGAACAGATGTTCCTCAGCTGCGACTCTACAACAGCCTGACAAGAGCAAAGGTAGAGACGAATGTAAAGCGCACATCAGTGCTGGTGTTGCTGGGAAATGAGGTCCTCGTGAAGTCGCTACATTAGATACCGCATCCCTCAATGTATATATAGCCACAGGCTGGACAGAGTCAGTTTTATTTATACTCATGCAGTGATGTGAAATTGAAACGATAAGCTATGATTTGCAGGCAAATTAAGATTATGAGGCCTGTTAAAGTTACAAGGGATTAATAAGGGGCTGCAACAATTCACCGAGTAACTCGAATAACTTAAAAAATAATCGATGCAAATTTTGTGCTTTGGCGCTTCGTTTATTACACGAAGCATCTGTAGCTCTCGGTTTCTGCCATGTAACTGTGAGCGTTTCGCCCACATTTGTGACTAACAATTGGAGCTGCAATAGAAACGTATGTAGGAGCAGACATGGGAATAAAAGTATGACCGTGCACGTCATCCATTGGACAGGTGGGCAGCCTGACGCAGGGCTAAACCACTGAAGCAAACACAATTCTAAAGAGTCTGTGATCGTTACTGTACAACTTATAAAAAGAAAGAATGCATATATATTTAGATTATTTCATTCAAGTTTTTAATAGTGACAGGATTTAAAGCCTCACTGTTTTCCAAAGTATGCAATCCAGGTATGGTTTAAAGAAGTTATAGTCACATTTCTTTTGACTGATGTATCTTGTGACAGATGTGCTCTCATTCTTGGTATAGAATGCAGCACTTTCACTTCACATTTGTAGATTTAATGCATATTTTTATAGTCTGCTTGCATTTTGCCACATGCACACACAACTGGTTTCCAGATGATTTTAAGTGTAGCGAGATGGTCTTTAGCTTAAGGCTCTTTGTGGCGCTGATAAACATGCCCGTATTTCTTAGATGAGCGTTAGTCTGGCACAACCAGACTGTTCTGGATCAGGAAGAAGTCTCGACTGAAAAAACAAACGTAGAAATAAAACCATCTATGCAACCTAATCTCTCGCTGTGGCTCTCGTTTCTATTACACTGCATTTAAAAATACCGCTGCCACCAGTAAGATACATTTTTATCAGATTTTTTTATTTTAAAGTATTTGTTATCCTCATTTAAGTTCATAACCTCCATGTTTCAGGAGCTGTTTGTTCCTCAGAAAGGGAATAAAGTAACATGGTACTGCTGTGGTCCTACAGTGTACGATGCCTCCCACATGGGACATGCCAGGTAAGCAAGATCAGAGGAATTTAAGCACTGAAATTCTGGGTTGCAAATGATCCTTCATATAGCGAGACTGTTATATTTTTTTCTATTACAACAACATTTTAATGAATAATTTGCTTTATGCAGATCCTACATATCCTTTGATATTCTGCGAAGGATACTGAGGGACTACTTCAAGTATGATGTGATCTACTGCATGAACATTACAGACATAGATGACAAAGTAAGTCTGCTTTGATGTGTTTTAGATGTTTTTAATTTTTTTAATAAAGGTTTTTGCATGAAATGTGGGAGATGGGTTGTCCAAGCTCATCTGTGTCTGTAATGATTAATGCAGCCCTGTTGAAATAAGTGCAAGGTCCTTGTTAACATTCACATGTTCACACATCTGTCTGTGTGTTTATAGGCAGGTAAAAACAGGTTCAGCTTGTAAGCTGACATGTCTCTGAGAAGTTATGGCAGGAATTCAGGGTCTTGTGATGACCTAATTAGACAGGGGGAAAACATAAATGTACACATGCAGGTTTTCAGCTGCTCAGAAAATTAGGAGCTGATTTGTATTTGTTGTTTTGTAATGGGCTAAACGGGCGTCAGGACTACAGGACAGGCCAGTTTAGCACCCAGACTGTCCTACTATGGAGCTGATGTTGCAATACATGCAGAATGCTTTTGAACTTTTGGCATAAGCAAACTCTGCTGTTTTGGTTTATTATTGGGATATTCTTCTTTCAGATCATTAAAAGAGCCCGGCAGAATTACCTTCTGGACCAGTACAAAGAGAAACAGCCACAAGCGGCTCAAATACTGCAGGATGTGCTCAGCGCCAGAACGGTGAGACAGGTTTAAGCCCTGGATGCACTGCACCTGTGTGAAGTACTTATTGATCTGACAGTGATGGTGTAAATCTTCTCTCTTTGTTTTCATTGATCGCACAGCATGTATCTCTCTGGAGATTATTGGTCATTATTTAGCGAGGCAGATAATTCAAATAACACAAAACAGAACTGTGCAGTACTTAGTAAAACAGATAAATACTGCGTTAATGTTAAACATTTATGTCACTGAGTTTATAATATCAGAAGATCTAGTTGCAAACCTCCTCCTACAACAACTCTGCTCCATCAGCAGGCTCTGTTGGTCTCCCTATGGGTTGTATCAGTGTTTGTGAAGTAGCAGCTGGTTAACCACAGCATGCACAAACACTAGACTCTATAGACACAAGCATCAGTACACCCTGTACTGTAGCTAGTAGAAGTCCAAGCTTCAGCTCTATCTAAAAACAGAGACAAGCTGAAAGTTTTTTTAATTTCTGTGGATTTCTGTGTGTTATTCTGCCAATTCCAGCCGTTTCAGGCCCAGCTGGCTTCCACCACAGACCCGGACAAGAAGCAGATGCTGGAAAGGCTGGACAGTGCAGTTACAGCCAGTCTGCAACCGCTGCAAGCAGCAATGGAGAGCAAAGCCGCAGATGAAGTCATACGACCTCTGGCACACGTGAGTCTGTTCTGATGTGGTGGCAACTTCAGAGAAATATGACTAGAAATACAGAAAATGCTTTTTTTGTTTTTATTTTGTTTGCTTTTTGTGCTTCCAAAATAACTGCAGCAGATTCATGGATAGATGGTCAGTGCTCTACATTTACAACAGTGGGAGGACAGATTAGCTTTATTACTGCTTGTATTCACTGCCACCATTTGGGATTAGTAACTCAGGGTTAGTGTGACTGATCTGAGTTCCAACTAGGAACTCCACCCAGTTTTACCAGGTCTGCACCAAGAACTAATAAGGATCGTTTTATCACTAGAATCCTGCAAAACTACTCTGTTAATAGTGACCACGAATAAAAGTGTGGAGCTGGAAATGAGCTCAACAAGTCCAATTGAATTGTCTTTTCTTCCCCAAGGTGTTGTTGGAGAATTCCAAGGACTTGCTGGCAGACTGGTTGGACAAACAATTCGGAAGTCACGTCACAGAGAATTCCATCTTCTCCCTTCTCCCTAAATACTGGGAAGAAGACTATCACAAAGATATGAAAGCACTCAATGTAAGTATAAAAAAGCCAAATGATCTTTTGATTTTCTGAGAAAATCTCTTAAAGGAATTAAATAAACGCCCCCTGTAAAAATCCAACATGTGTAAAGAAACTTTTTCTATGAATTGTTCAGTTTTACTTGTGTTGTTGAACGTTACCGTTTCTGAGATAACAATGGCTGAAACTGCTCTGTCCAAACTTCTGTTACTGGAAGGACACTATGTCTAAAATATCATTGTTAAAATGTGCTTTGAAATCAGCATTTTCCTGCTGTAACTGGATTTAAGTTGTCATTTTGGCACACAGGTTCTTCCCCCTGATGTCCTTACTCGAGTCAGTGAATACGTGCCTGAGATCGTGGAGTTTGTGAGGAAAATAGTTTCAAATGGTTATGGGTGAGGAAGATGCTGCCGCTGTTCACGATTTGTGTCGTACCGAACGAACTGCTTGCATCGCTGTCGCTATAGTTACTTGTTTCTCTGGTGTCTGCAGGTACGAGTCAAACGGTTCAGTATACTTTGACACCTTGAAGTTTGATTCCAGTCCGCAGCACTCGTACGCTAAACTGGTGCCGGAGGCGGTCGGCGATCAGAAAGCTTTACAAGAGGGAGAAGGTACACTTATAAAACAAGCACCACACAACAGGTGCAGACATGCCCGACAACAGACAACAGGTCGGGGATTTTCAGTGCTTGACTCAGTGAGAGCAGAAGAGATTCACCAAGATTTCCCTCCTACCAATATTTGAGTAGAGAATAAGTACAATGTTCAGTTTTTAACCTGTTGTCGTTGTTTTCCTGGCTCTGTAGGAGATCTGAGCATTTCTGCAGAGAGACTAAGTGAGAAAAAGTCACCGAATGACTTTGCATTGTGGAAAGCCTCCAAGCCTGGAGAACCATCATGGGGCTCTCCATGGGGGAAGGTGAGCCTTCATTTTCAGAGACTTTAAAGACCGTGTGATCATCCTTTGCATTTAAAGCTTTTCTTTTATATAAACGTGAAAGTGTCATTTGAGGCTCTGTGAAATGGAACGAGAATTTGTACTTATGAGAAAGGAAGTCATCGGTGTTTTCTTTGAATGTTGTGACAGGGAAGACCCGGGTGGCACATTGAATGTTCAGCCATGGCTGGCTCTATCTTGGGCGAGTCGATGGACATCCACGGGGGAGGGTTTGATCTGCGATTCCCTCATCATGACAACGAGCTGGCTCAGTCAGAGGTAACTGTTGCAGAAAATGTGTTCCTGTTTACTATGTAAATGCCTGACGTAACACACACTTTGAAACATCCTGAATGTGTTTAAAGCCGTTTCCAGTGATGAAGGGTAAAACCTGTTATGACCACAGTTGCTTGTGCTGCTTACAGGCGTTCTTTGAGAACGATTACTGGGTCCAGTACTTTCTGCACACCGGGCACCTGACAATCTCAGGCTGCAAGATGTCAAAGTCTCTGAAGAATTTCATCACGATCAAGGACGCCTTGGCGAAGAACACAGGTGATACATGTGTTCCTGCTTTGTAGACTGCATCACTTGAGCATACATCACCATTAATAAACTGTCAGGGAGTTTTTCCAGCTATGAGGCTGCACAAACTGTCACAGCTCAAAGCCAAAATCATCATTTTAACAGCAAACTGAATGCTGCTGGGGGTTCCCATGATGCGTTTCTTCTTCAGACATACTTTTTCACTTATTATCTGTTTATACACCACTTTGCATTTAATTATTATTGAATGCAATGGTTCCCTCTCTCACCCCAACAGCAGTTGTTACTTATTTTATATCTGAAGAGAAACACGTTATCCATAATGAACACTAAGTTCTTCAGTTAGAGTAGAACTATTTAACGGTCTCACTGTTTGTCTCCACGCAGCACGTCAGCTCCGTCTGGCTTTCTTGATGCATTCCTGGAAGGACACTCTGGACTATTCTTCTAACACGATGGAGTCAGCCGTCCAGTACGAGAAGTTTATGAATGTAGGTGAAAGCAAGAACAAAGACAGTGTTGGAAGATTTGTCTGTTTTGTGTTGATCTGTTTTTGTTTTGTTTGTTATTTGTAGCTTGTACTCACTACAGCCTGTACATACTTATAGCTATAGAATATTCATAACATACTTCATACTGTGTACATTATAACATACCATAATAGACCCATTTCTGTAATATACTCACATATCTATATTATTGCTAATATATATTGTGATATATCTATATCACTAAAGCACTTCTGGATGGATGCAAACTGCATTTCGTTGCCCTGTGCATGTGCAATGACAACAAAGTTGAATTCTGTTCTATTCTATTTGAAAGGAGTTCTTCCTGAATGTGAAAGACATCCTGCGTGCGCCTACTGACATCACTGGTCAGTTTGAGAAGTGGGAGACAGCAGAGGTGGAGCTCAACAACAGGTGAGAGAGCGACTCGGTAGATTAGAAGACCAGTTTGTTGTTCTTCATCAAAATTTGCACTTTCAGAGTTGTGTGCGTGCAAACACAACACATTCATACTTAAAACTAAAAAGTGACTTGTGTTGTGTAGTTTCTGTGACAGGAAGTCTGCCGTCCACGAGGCTCTGTGTGACAACGTGGACACCCGCACTGCCATGGAGGAGATGAGAACGCTGGTCAGCCAAAGCAACGGTTACATTGCCAGCAAGAAGAGCGTCAAACTCAGGCCCAACCGCATGCTGATGGAAAGTATTGCTGCGTACCTCACCAACATGCTGAAGGTGAGCACGTTTCTGCTGCTGCGTTTATCGTTTCACAGCTCTCAGAATAATGAATTTTACAGAACACCTTGATTCTGTATGGAGGAGAAATCATGCTGTTTGTTCTTATCTCATTTATACAACATGCCTCATTCATCCATTCACACACATGAAAGTGGATGTGATACACTTTGTTACTTCTCCAAGTTAAGAAACAACTCCATTACTGGGCAAAATCAGTGTGGAGATGCCTAACAAACCCTTCAAATGAAACTTTTGTTGTTGTCTAGATATTTGGTGCAGTTGAAGGATCGGACCCCATAGGTTTTCCCATGGGTGGACAGAGTCAGAGTGTTGATGTAAGTGAACTGGTTTTCACTTTTTGTGATTGAATTGTGTCTCTTGTGGCATTATTATTATGAGAAATGTACTGCATATGAAAAATTCCCCTTAATTGTCCACAGCTGGAGAGCGCAGTGATGCCATACCTCACAGTGCTGTCAGATTTTAGAGAGCGCGTCCGCAAAATTGCTCGAGAGCAGAAAGGTAAGAACATGCGCTTTAAACAAAACTGTTTACTTTATAACTCAAAACATCACCTCCATGTTGAATCAGAGAGAACTGAAACATGAAATTCTTCTTCTTTTTTTTCTTTTCTTACTTATTCAGTGACAGAGCTGCTGCAGCTCTGCGATGTTGTCCGTGACGACATGTTGCCAGAGCTTGGAGTACGTCTGGAAGATCACGAAGGTAAGATGTCTGTGTTTGAAGTTATAGAGATAAAGAATCGGCTCAGGTTTTGATCTTCCTCATCAGGTCTGCCTCCTTTGCGCAGCCGTCTGTGGACTGGGTTAGTTATTACTGGAATAAACTGGCTACGTCTGTGTCACGAAATCATTATCCGCTCCATTCATCACATCTTTATGACTGCAGCGCAGTAAGATGCCCTGCTCAATAAATCCGAGCCTTTACTCTCTTCGTAAGAATGTAAAAAAGTTCTGACCTTGTTTCGTTCTTACAAAGTGAAGAGTGTTGGAAAATAAAGTGGTTGTGTTGCAGGCCTGCCCACTGTGGTGAAGCTAGTGGACAAGGAGACATTACTGAAGGAGAGAGAGGAGAAGAAGAGGGTAAGAGAAGACATCATCACACATCGAGTGCATGTCTGGAGCAGTTTAGGTCCTAAGATTGACAGGAGATAATTTATCCCAATTTAAAGTAAACGATAAGCCAGAAAAAGAAGTGCCCCCTCCCAAAACTGAAGGACGCTGAGTTTCCAAGGATATAAGGACGGGCATTTCAACATCTAACAGCTAGTTTGTTCAGACAAAAGAAGTTCTTAGCTGATTTACAATTTTAACAGAAGTCCACTGCAAGCCTTCATTTTTTATGTAAAATTGTTTTTTAAAAATGCAAACATGTGTTTTAAAACATTTCACACAATAAAATTCCATCTTTCACAGATGGAAGAAGAGAAGAAAATGAAGAAGCTAGAGGCTGCTAAGAAGAAACAGGAGCAAGAGGTCAGTCTGATGGTTTATATAGACAGTGACCTTCTGCGTTTGTGTCATCAGGGAAATCTTCATGTTTCTGTTACTGTTGCAGATGGCGAAACTGGCCAAGATGAAGATCCCTGCAAGCGAAATGTTTCGCAGTGAAACAGACAAATACTCAAAATTCGATGAAACGGTAAGTCCTTATTTTACCTCCCATGCTTAATTTTTCATGAGAAGAACCTGTTAAGCTGGTGCCATGTTGGTGGTGAGGCTCGTGGGCCCTGATGACCTCAGGAATCTGTTGCTGAGGGCTTAAAACCTGGGATATCTAGGAAAGCAAAGACAAAGATTAGCACCCGGTACTCCAGGTCGTGAGGTGGTCACGGGGCCAACGACCCCACGCCACGAAATCATGAAGTTACAGCAATAAAAGTGGGGATTTGGTGCTCACAGCTAGACGTGTGCCTGAGGTCAATGACGTGATGCGGATCCAAGAGTAGGAAAGACCTAGCTCACGGGGATTTGCTTGTACAGACATGAATGTCCTTATTTGAAATGACATCCGCATCCAGTGTAACTGTGTGTGCGTCAGAACTTGAGGAAAATTCAGAAAGGTAATTTAAAAGTTACCATGGAAACGACAGCTCACAAACCGTGTCAACCTGAAAAGCTTTAAAGGTGTGTTTGGTTTTGTCGCCGTTAACAGGGTTTCCCCACTCATGACGTTGAAGGGAAGGAGCTCAGCAAAGGTCAAGCCAAGAAGCTCCGCAAGCTCTACGAGACCCAAGAAAAGTTACACAACGAGTATCTACAGATGAACCAAAATGGCAACTGATTCTGCCGTTCAGCCAATCCATCCACACCGCAGGGAAGAACTATAGAATAAATAATAAGGCCAGAGCTTCATTCTGTCTCCTCTTCATCCTACTTTGGTTCAGGAAACCGACGTGTGTGTGGATTGTGTTTTGTCCATTTACGTAACACTTACATTTACATTCCATAACCATGCAATATGAGAGAAAACCACCACCCGACATGACTTTGTTCTTGCTCTGTTGGAGGTTGGACGTCTTTCACAACAGTAAAATCAAAGCAACAGGTAATAAAGTGGGATTTTGATGATGTGGCGGTGCAGCCTCTGTTAGCAGTGTATGTTTTTCTTGAAACTCTGTGATACTGCCATTTGTTCAAGTATTAAAGCCTTTTTTAACAGTTAGTGCTTTCATGAATTAAAGATGCTAAATGGGTGGCTAGCGGATTAATGGGAAACACCAGCTTTAAGTGGGTTTTTTTTTTTCCACCATGAATCTTTGGGACAGCTTCATTAAGATACCCCGGAGGAAGGATTTAAAACATTTAAATTTCAGAGGCCACTTAAGAAACTAGGACTGTTGTGGAGGGCTGCACCAGCTTAGAAAGAGATCAAATGAATACGCAGTAGAACTGAGTTCAGCTTGTTGTTTCATACACTTTATCCTGCTGATCAGCAGTGTGTGATATATCACTCTGTGTTTTTGACCTTTTACCTCACGGGTCTGTTAAAGTAACTATGTTGTGTCATTCAAATATAGTTCATTTTTATGCAAATGTGCATTTGTCAAAGGGACTTTTGCCTTTGCTAAGAACTGGATCAAATTTTCACCCCTAACAGGGGAAACGACCATTGAATTCATTGTTTCAGTTGTAGAGGTGACTTGTAACAGAAACCATTAGATGGTTTGTGTCTTTCTCAATACCTGTGTCACCTTATACAAGAGTTACCTTGAAAAGCTAATAAAGTATGGTGGACATTTTTATTTTAATTGGATGTACCCTCATTTAGGAGCATATGGAGGAAAACTAGATGCCTCCTGCCCTTAAGTTAAAAGCAATTGCCTCATGGTTGCAGAAAATTAGTGGTACATTATACCCTGCTGTGCTTGGAGCACATGGGAACACAAGTGATGTGTTTTGGTTTTTTTTTTTTTTGGTTTTTTGTTTTTATAACTAACTGAACAAAGAGAATCTGTTGGTCCTTTCACTACCCTGAACCTCACACCTCGGACCCCATCGATTCAGCAATTCCTTAAAACATCTGGGTTCTTTATTTTGTGCCATCTCAACAAAGGGACATTTTCACAGGCCATTTCCAGCTGTGGCATAATGAAACGCTGTGAGATCAAGAAGTGGAATTGAAAATAGAAAATGCCACCAAACTCTCGAGCAGCTGGTTTTTCTTTTAAAAGTCACACTGGGACAATTTAACCCCTGCAACCTGTTGCATGGGTTCTTGTGGCTTGAGTAACATCACATGGCAAAGTGCATTTTGTTATTCAGCCGTCCTTCAGGGGTTTGCATTTTTGTACTACGTGTTCTCCATATCTGTGGTTATAAGATGACTTGAATTGATTTAAGGGATGCTCAAATAAAGAGTAAGCGAGTGCAGTGCTGTATGATTACGTGGTCAGCTTTGTGACATGCTGTGACTGTGGATTCATGTTTAAGCTCCTAATAGGGAGATAATTTCATTATGCCAGTGGTTGACAGATCAGAAGAATACCAGCCCAAGTAAACATGAAGGTGATTCAATACTTCTGCATCAGTCACTTATTTTGCTGATTTAAAGGAACGTAAAATATGACACGTAAGGTTTCAAATGTGGTTCTAATTTGAAGTTCACAAATTTGGGTTGCAGCTTTAATATTTAATAAAAATGCATGTATTTCTGTGTCAAACGTGGCCTGGCCCACATGGAAAACACAGTGGAGTCTGAAGGCATCTTGAAAATCATTCATATTTTCTTGGAAATTCAGAAATAATGAGAACTTTTAAAGGTTGCTTGTCACAGACTTTCCTCTGCAGTCACCTCGTGCACAATAAACGTGTTTAGGCGGTTTGGAACATTGCCAGATCATACATACACATAACATGGCTTATCAGGTCTGTTGTCCAAGGACAAAGGTGGGCAAGACCACCCACCCGCTCCATGATGTGCTGGCCTATCACAGGAGCACATTCAGTGAGAGACTTACGTTGCCCAAATGCACCACAGAACGACACAGGAGATCATTCCTGTCTGTAGGTATCTCCCTGCACAACTCCTCCATCTAATGCACAGTACACACTGTAATAGTTATGCCCTATTGCACATCCTGTACAGCTTAATTTCAACCTTATATATTTAATTTTTCTTATATACTGAGATATTTATAATTGAGCTATTATATACATTAGAGCTTTTTTTTTTCCAAATTAGTAAAGTATTGTATTATTTAATTTAAGGTTTTTACTGTCTTGGAGCAACTGTGAGCACATAATATAGTCTGGGATTAATAAAGTATTCTGATTCTTTGCAATATCTGCCAAATCAGACATGCAGAGTTACCTACAGACAGCTTGTAGTGTCTATGGATGCTGTTTGTGTTTCCATGTTCACATTGAATGAAAGTATAGTAAGAAGGTAAATTAATGGAATCTAAAGCAAACATCTAAGTATTGCTTTAATGTGGTTTTTGAAATATTTAAAATGGAAAAATTGACATTTTCCTTAAAAATTCGAAGACAAATTCTACAAAATATGGAATGAATGGATTATCTTTGTGTCCCCCCTCTGCCCTGAATTTATGTAAGGCCAGCCCTGAACTGGTGTATCTCTCATGTATTGTACAATGTCAGGTCGACCCTCTACTTCATAATATGTATTGATGTACTTTATGTAAATAAGTTAAACATACTGCATTATGTATACACTGTCAAGCCACCAAATACACTCTTTGTTATCTGAATGTAAAACAAAATGACTAATAAAAATATAATTTTTAAAAAAAGGAATCTAAAGCAGTAAAAGGGATTGCTACAGCGGGTTGCCCCACAGGGGTTTGTGTCTTCGTCAGGTCCCAAACCAGGGACTTTTCATACACAGTTTTTAACAACAGTTGCCTTTAGGCATAAGACTTGCTTACGTATTATTTAGCATTTGCTATAAATCTACTATCTGGCGCTATATTACTGTAGATGAAGCGATGACTGTGAGATAAGGTTACCGAGCACTTTAAAAGCTCATATGGCTTTAATTCCCACCTGAAATCACTAGCCAATCACAAGCGTCCGAACGAAATCGCTACATCCAATCAGATTTAGAGGACAACTATTTGAAAGCTGCTCGTCGCTGTGTTGTTTAGCTACAGAAATAACTGTTTACGGATTTTGTTGGGAAACTGTCCTCTGTTAGTCTGAATTATATGCTCTTTTGCTTGTTCTTGGTCACTCTGTATCCTCGTTGCTGCCCACGGTAAACATGTCTGTGGAAGTTCGTGCTGTGGTGAGTAAAAAGACTTTTGTTTGCTAGCTGCTGTTGGTTAGTTGATGCTAGCGCTGCAATAATAACGCTATCGTTTCAGTAATGTTAAACACGCTGTAGAAAAGTCGGTCAAGCCTTTTTAATGTGCATGTTTGTCGCGTTAGCAGCTCCTAACCGCAGAGAACCGGCAGAAACCGGGGAAAGCCGCCGCAGCAGCGGGTCCGAGGAGAGCAGCTCTCGGAGAGATTACCAACTTTAACGCAGCAGTGACTGTCACAAAGGTAAGAGCATCTTGGTTTGGTTCCTGACTCATTTTGTCTGCTTTGCAGTCACTTGGTAAGCAGGCAATAAAGTCTTATAGAGGTCTGATTTATTGGTATGCCTGCTAGACTAGAAGTAGTTTTACTGGCTGACTTTCAACCCAGACTTCATCTGTCTGTCTTTTGCAATAAACACAAACCTTGTCAACTGGTTTAGCTGAGCCAAAGCAAGAACCTTGCAGCAGACTGAAATCCCCTTAGTGGTTTGCAAAAGGGAAGGTCGCAATAGTTGAACAATTTTATTCCTGTCCAATCTGAAAGTCTTATTAGTGACTCGTGTTGCATTTCCCAACTGTAATGATTCCAAACGTGTTTCCTTAGAGAACAGGACAGACAAAAGTGTCAGCCAAGCCATCTTGTGTCCAAGTGGCTAAACCTGCCGATGTTCGACCAGTCCATGCAGCTACAGAGCCTCTTCCTTTGGTTTTGGAGGAATCTGCAACTGATGTGTCCATGAAGGAGGAGACTGAGTTGTGCCTGGCTTTCTCTGAGGCACTGCTTGCGGTGCAGGACGTGGATGAGGAGGATGCAGACCAGCCACAGCTCTGTTCAGAATATGTGAAGGATATCTACAAGTATCTGCACAACCTGGAGGTAGTTTCTTCCCCTGCCTTCTGACACCAGCTGCTGTCGTCTCTGACTTACATCAGTTTGTCTTCTCAGTTGCAGCAGACAGTACGAGCAAACTACATGCAGGGCTACGAAATCACTGATGGTATGCGAGCGCTTCTCATCGACTGGCTGGTCCAGGTTCACTCCAGGTTCCAGCTGCTGCAGGAGACTCTGTACCTCACAGTTGCCATTCTGGACCGCTTTCTTCAGGTGATGTTTCTGAACAGCCTTGTCTATGGGTTTGTGACCTGGATCTAAAAGGCTTCTTCTGGTTACGCTGCAGGTCCAGCCAGTGTCTCGCAGGAAGCTGCAACTTGTCGGTGTGACTGCCATGCTGGTGGCCTGCAAGTATGAGGAGATGTATGCCCCAGAGGTTGGCGACTTTGCCTACATAACCGACAACGCCTTTACAAAATCTCAGATTCTCGAGATGGAGCAGCAGATTCTGAAGGGCCTGAAATTTCAGCTGGGGCGTCCTCTCCCACTGCACTTTCTCAGACGGGCATCTAAGGTGGCAAATGTGAGTTTCATTATGAATTTAATGTGGAGAAGACTTCAACAGTGTAGGAATTGGCTGCCTCCAATTCATAACTTGCATGTGTATCACTCTGTATTAAAGAAAAATGGCAGCTAAGGTGTTAGAGAAACTGTAAGAATCTTAAACCTTGACGTGCATGTTTATCAGTCTGATGGGGAGAGACACACGCTGGCCAAGTACCTGATGGAGCTGACCCTGCTCGACTACAATATGGTGCACTACAGGCCCTCTGAGGTCGCTGCTGCTTCCCTCTGCCTCTCCCAGCTGCTGCTGGACGGCCTACCCTGGGTAAGTTTAAAGTCACTTTTTATGAACATCTTGCTCCTTCAAGCTGGCTGTTAATTGACCTCCCATCAGTCTCCCACACAGCAGCACTACTCTACCTATGGCGAGGCCCACCTGAAGCCCATCATGCAGCACATTGCCAAAAATGTTGTGCTGGTAAATGAAGGGAAAACGAAGTTCCAGGTGAGTTGGCTGAGAATAAATACACCAGCTCATATCATGTGTGAGTAGAGACTGACCTTGAGGATCTGTCTCTGTAGGCTGTGAGGAAAAAGTACTCGAGCAGCAAGCTTCTCAAGATCAGCCTCATTCCTCAGCTCAAATCTTCAATTGTCAAGAACATGGCAGCAGCTGTACTCTGACTCAACTTTTTTCTTTTTATGATCTGAGAATTTGAGCCATTTGTATTGGCTTTTTTCTAATGCACCTTGAACTGCATATCCAAGAAAAAGCTGAGAAGTTGTTGTGCAGCTTCCAGAGGATCTACAAACTGCTTCTATGAAGTAAAGTTTTTCTAATCTCTAACTTTTTTTTTTCTTTTCTTCCCACCAGTGGAAGATTTTAACTATTGAATGATTAAACATACCTGTTGGGCAGCAAACAGTTTTGCATCTGCATGTAATGTACCTTGTTGGAGATCGAAATAAAGTTTTAGATGGTTCTTAGACTTTAACTCTTGTCTTAGTGTGTTTGTGGGTTCCCCCCCCCCCCCCCCCCAAAAAAAAATAAAAAAAATCATAACCTACTTTTGTTTTGTCTTCATAGACAAGTGGAAAACATGAGGCAAAGCCTGACTGTGTTCTTGGCATGCATCTCAGTAAAAGGGCTCACAAATGACTTCATTGTGGAAGCTGGGGAGATATCGCTGCCTATCAGAACAGCTGGTTCTGGAAGTGAAACAAGTCTTGTGGAATAACGTTTGCATTGGAGCACTGAACTAAAATGGGGGTGTGTCCTTATCAAACACATTTCTGTAGCGATGACATGAAACTGGTATTAGAGCCTAAATGGACTGCATGCTAAAACTTAAGAATGTTGTGGGGGGGGGTTTTTTGTTTGTTTGTGACAGTTTATCCCCAACAATGCAGCTCCTGACATCACTAGCACACAAACAGCTCCACTACAGCAAGGTGGCAATTTATGAAGGCTTCTCTGCAGACCAAAGGGAGCCTCATTTCTTAAGCCCTGTGACCTGGATAAGCAGTAGGAAATTGACACAATGTTAATATAAGCTTAACATCACAAATTCTAAGCCATTTTCCAACTTCAATACATCAGCATACATTTCTTGTCAGTTTGTTAAACACACCCAGGAGTCTAAATAACTCCACCCTATTGGCCTGTTAGGCCTTTTAACTCTTTACTGCCAAACTGAGAACAAAGAACCTCTACTTTAAGAAGACTCCGTTTAACCTTATCTGATTACCATGCAATGTAAATGGATATTTCTTCACCTAAACGTATGGTTGTGCTACACCAATGGTCTGTATTTACTTAAAGTTGATATTATCTTCGGTTCTTCATGTACTAAATCCTCACCATCACCATATACCTTTTGGAATGGCTTTCTGGATCCTGTGTTTAAATGTGCAAACCACATCAGATGTTCTGTCAGCCAGTGCAACCAACATCAGTGGAGTTTTTGCAATGCTTCGGAGGTTACTCATGTGATGTCATGCACACATTACTCAAGAGATGTCCACTAAAGACATGATACATTGACAGATTGTTAGGAAAAAAAATTGTATTCCCTGATTAGTGGAGGTTTCTGGCTATCACTGGATGGAATCGGTTGTAAAGATAATACTGTACCAAAAACCTAGTGAATGCTGTAGTTGATGAAAAATTGCCACAGTTACCTGCAATTTTTCATGTTTTTCTGCATATATCATTAGCTGAGCAATAGTAAACCTTAAAGTACGACACAAACTCGAAGCAAAGAAGTAAAAGTTGTTTCTGAAGTCTGTGGTCCCCACATGCTTCAAGGGATCTACCATCATCCCTGTCCCCAGAACAACAAGCCCTCATGCCTGAATGACTACCGGCCAGTTGCGCTGACCTCGGTGGTTATGAAGGTGTTCGAGAGGCTGTTGAAGAACATCATCTCCTCCTCCATCCCAAACATCACAGATCCACTCCAGTTTGCCTACCGACCCAACAGATCCACGGAGGACGCCATCGCCCACGTCCTAAACACCACCCTTAGCCACATGGACAAGAAACAGGGTAACTATGTGATAATGCTGTTTGTTGATTACAGCTCAGCGTTCAACACAATAGTGCCCGGTAGACTGTTCACAAAGCTGAGGGATCTAGGACTCAACAGCTGTCTGTGTGCATAGGTGTTTGACTTCCTCACTGGCAGAACTCAGGTGGTGAGGGTGGGTGCATCTCTGACAGCATCACCATCAGCACGGGAGCGCCACAGGGGTGTGTCCTCTCACCACTGCTCTACTCCCTCTACACTTCAGACTGTGTGGCCACCCACGGCTCCAACACCATTGTGAAGTTCGCTGATGACACAGTGGTGTTGGGCACAATCTCCAACAACGATGAGGCGGCCTACATGGATGAAGTGAAGAATCTGGCATCATTGTGCCGGGACAACCACCTCCAGCTGAACGTCGGCAAGACCAAGGAGCTGGTGGTGGACTTCAGAAGGGGTCAGCACAGAGACTACAAGCCCATTATCATCAATGGAGCTCCAGTGGAGAGGGTGCAGTCCTTCAAGTATCTCAGTGTCCTCATCTGCTCAGACCTGACATGGTCTGCCCACATTCAGGCCCAGACCAAAAAGGCTAGGCAGCGTCTGTATCACCTCTGACAACTGAGGAAGTTCAGAGTCTCTCCAGTGATCCTCAGGACTTTGTATACAGGCGCTGTGGAGAGCATCCTCATACAGAACATCACATCCCGGTATGGAAACAGCTGTCTTGAAAATAAAAAGCTCTTTAGAGAGTGATCTGTATGGCAGAACACTGCTGCAGGACTGCTCTCCCTTCCCTACAGGAGATTTACATCAGGAGATGCTGGACTGCAGCAACTCAGATTTTGAAGGACCCGTCCCATCCCAGCAATGAACTGTTCCAGCTTCTGAAAGGTTCCGCACCATCCGAACAAAAACGGAGAGGCTCAAGAGGAGTTTTTATCCTCAGGCCATTCATGTGTTGAATCACAGTTTCGCTACAGCTTAGAGAGTAGCTGAATCCACATGTCTTCCATTCAGTTTATGACCAAAGTAATATGCTGTGTTAGACACTCAAAAAATAACAAGGACGTTTTTGCCAAACAGTGGTTGCCGGGGGTGATGACTGACTGGTCTGTAGACCTGTGTTACTGGGACTTTAGTCGCCATTTTTCCTGCAAGTGCCATTTACGTCCTGCAAGCACTCAAAGCAACACTTTTTCCTAATGACTGGTGGCTGAGTTGCACATCAGTCTCTAGGCCAGTGTGACTGGGGCCTTATTCGCTTGATCCTACATTCACACTATGACTGTCCTATGTCCAAAATGCCAAACAAGTTAATATGATATGGTTATCCTCTGTGTGTCTGCAAAACATCAATACATGTCATAATAATTAGGGTTGCTTTTTCAAACATTTAAGCTTAGAGAAGTTTTTTGATCACAGATGTTATACTTCTACCACCATCTTTTATGTTATGGAATTCTATAGATTTCAATTGAGTGTCATGTTGCTGACTTATTATGTCTCTGGTATTAGGGCACAACCATCGATTACCCATCGGTTACAAATTCTTTACATTTCGAAAACCCATATGTCTTTTATTAAAAGTAATAAATTATGAAGAATAAATACCAAAAACATTTGCCTTTTAACAATTTATTACTAAAAATATGTAAATGTTTGTATATAAAGCTGACAAATTTCATGGGCGCAATGTCAATAGCTCAGAGTTGGTGTTCAGTTGAAGCGAACTCTCCGCATGGAGCCAATGGTGCTGTTCTGGCTGCCCCAGTCAGAGAAGTTGTTGTAATCACGCTTCTCCAGGATGTAGTGGGGTCCTCTGTAGTTGGGCTCCTGATACACCACCCACCTGTATACACAGAGGAAGGTTAGATCTCTGGTAGGATACTAGTTACACTGCTCAAAGTCCAAAGGCTTCACTCGTTTAATCACTCACGCTCCTCCGAGCACACGAATGGAGGCTACTCTGTTGAGGCTGTAGCGGCTCATAAGGTTGGGGATGTCATCCTGGAGCTCCATCTTCTTACCAGAGAAACCAGCTCGTTCAAACAGCTGAGCTCTGGCAGGGTTGTTGTCCTAGAAGTCACAGAAATACACAACTGTTGAGTGTATGTGTGTGTGTGTTTTTGAATGTATTTGTTTAATGGCTCCTGCATTTTTGAATAAGCTATACTGCTGTTGAAATCGAAAGTTTTAATCATATTGGATTACTAATTACTTTAAGATAACATGAAACTTTGGAGACTGAGATAAATGTTATGTACTGGCTAATGACCTGAGGTGGATTACATTACACTACAACATACACGTTCAATCAGCAGATAAGGTGCTAAAACAGCACTCCAGTCCAGTGGTTCACAATTGTCCATCTATAACCTATAAACAGGAAGAACCTAAGTTATTTTGATCATATCCTTCAGAAAGAACATTAAAAAATATTTACAATTGCTTTGATTTACTTGTGTAATATTGCTAAAATCAGAAACACCCTGAAAAGCTGCTTCATGCATTTATTACTTCTAGGCTGGATAATGTACTTCATTATCAGATTGCTCTAAAATCTCCCTTAAAAGCCTTCAGGTGATTGAGAACACTACAGCAAGAACTACAGAGACCATATTTCGCCAATTTTAGCTTCCCTTCATTGGTTTCCTGTTAAATTTAGAATTAAATTTCAAATCCTTTTTCTCACATACAAAATCCTAAATAATCAAGCCCAGTCATATCTTAAAGAGCTATAGGACTGTGCTATCTGAACACGGCACTTTGTTGTCAGACTGCAGGCTTACTGGTGCTTTCTAGTTTTAAAAGTAGAATGGAAAGCAGAGCCTTCAGCTATTCGACTTCTTTACTATGGATTTGGCTCCCAGTTTGGATTCAAGAGACATGCATTCTCTCTACTTTCAGGATTAGGCTCAAAACTTTCCTTTCGATACAGCATATAGTCAGGTCTGGATCACTTCTATTCTATTCTATTTATATAAATCACAACAACAGTCGCCTCAAGGTGCTTTATATTGTAAGGCAGACCTTACAGTAATACATACAGAGAAAGGGGACTGAAGAAGAAAAACTCAATGCATCATGGGAATCCCCCAGCAGCCTACACCTATGGCAGCATACCTAAGGGAGGATGCAGGGTCACCTGATCCAGCAAAAAGGAAAATTTTTGAGACAGTCTGTCTGCTGAATCCAAACTGAAGAGGGGCCTGAAAGCTGAAGGCTCACTGATCTATACGACTGGGCTCAGTGAGCCTGAACCATTCTTTAGTTATGCTGCAAAGAGGCTGTGGGGGCGCTTTCCATGATACACTGAAGGTTTCTTGTTCGCTCATCTATTTTGACTCACTGTGTCTTTATACAACACAACTTACTGTATTTAATTAGCAGTTATTAAAAACTGACTCTCTCTCCCATAGTGTGTCTTTTGTCACTCGGTTCTCTTCTTTCCCTCCTCATCCCCAACCAGCGAGCTCAGATTTTCTGCTGGAGCTTTCTTCCTGTTAAAAGGAAGTGTTCACTTGCCACTGTTGCCGATTGCTTGCTTATGGGTGTCATGTGATTGCTGGGGATTTCTTTCCAACAATTTAGGGTTTTTATCTACCGCTGTGAGGCCACTGTTATTGTGAAATAACAGATAAGGTTAAAAGAAAAACAAATTGAAATTGAATTGAATTAACAGACAACCATTCCCACTAAAGCTGGTTAGCTGGTGTCTGTGGACTGAGAGAACCAGCACACTGTTGTTAAGGCTGATTTCTTCTTTTGTAAGTTTTCTTCTAATGCTGCAATTTTTTAAATACAAATGTGTAAAATGGTGAGACAAAGTGCCGCTGAATACTGGAGTATATCTTTAGAAATAACCACAGATAAAATCTTTTTAGTATGACTTTTGCTAAACCAAAAAATATTAAAACATTATGTATTAGAATAATCAAAATGTAATTACTTTAAATTACTTATTATGTAACTATTAAGCTGCTTTTTTGTTCATCACAAAGTTAGCTCAATATACATTATTTACCAACACATTGTCTTTGGATGTAGAAAAATACCATCTTCTATGACATTAGCACTGTGCATTAGTCATTCTTCACAAAAACAAGTAAAATGTCTGCATAATTATTAAGACCAAAACAATCTGTTTTAATCCTGGAATCCACCATAAATAGCTCTGATGTATTTCTGTAAACTATTTTATCTCTTTTATTCAGTTGCTTGTCAGCAGTACAGCAGATATGGAGCGCATACTGCATGTTGAGAGCGCTTCTTTAAAAAGGTCGAGACAGAAGAAGATCTGTATGTTCTGTAACTAGTGTGCGTTTCTGTGTTCCACCTGTTTGACAGCACGGACAGAGGAGATGTGGTCCACTTGGGCACACCACCTATCGTAGCAGTTGTACTCGCCCCTGTCTGACATGTCCCATAGGTACTGACGTCCCCGGAAGTTTTCATGCTCATAACCCACCCATCTTTAAATGAGAAGAGAGAGAGTCAAAAATCAATGTGGCAAAGGCAAAAACAACAACAAAGCTAAAATAAAAATATGTTTGAAATGTTGTTTTAGATTCAAATAGGCTCTAAACAGTGATTAAACATCATTTTGATTTCATTTGCTTTTAGTGTCTGTTTATTGAAGGCCGCAGATATACAGTGGTGTGAAAAAGTGGGCTAAATGGGCTTGTTTGCTGCCTCAGGAACTAAAAGAATCGCTGTGGTAATGTGGAACCATGAATTCTGCTATCACAACATCCCGAGAGGGAATGTCTGGCCATCTGTCTGGACCTCAAGCTGAAGCGCACTTGGTTTCTGCAGCAGGATCCAAAACACACCAGCGAGTCCACCTTTGAATGGCTGAAGAAAATTAAAATGAAGACTTGGAGTGGCCATATAGGAGTAGACTAATCAAAGTCCTGACCTGAATCCAACTGAGATGCTGTGGCATGTCATTAAAAAGGAGGTTCATGCTCAAAAACCCTCCAGTTTAGCTAAATTAGAATAATTCTGTGAGGACGAGTAGGCCAAGATTTCTCCACACTGCTGTAAAAGACTCATTGCCAGTTATCGCAAACGCTTGATTGCAGTTGTTGCTGCTAGGGGTGGCCCAACCAGTTATTAGGTTTAGACAGCAATCACATTTTCACACAGAGCTGTTAGGTTTGGATTTCCCCCCCCCCCCCTTAATCATAAACGCCTT
This sequence comes from Astatotilapia calliptera, assembly GCF_964374335.1. Lineage (NCBI taxonomy): Eukaryota > Metazoa > Chordata > Actinopteri > Cichliformes > Cichlidae > Astatotilapia > Astatotilapia calliptera. The sequence continues at coordinate 2,780,443 of NC_137422.1, read as the reverse complement.
CATTTAGAAACTGCATTTTGTGTTTACTTTGTCTAATGTTTAAATTTGTTTGCTGCTCTGAAACATTTAAATGTGATAAACATACAAGACATAGGAAAGTAGTTTTTCACACCACTGTAGATGCTTTCATCTGCTTTTTGGATAACCTTAGACAGCAGAGCGTGCATCAGTGGCCTGCTGCCTGTTTTAAGTAGACTTACGCTCCACTCTCCACCTGGACAGAGTTACATCTCTCTGGGAAGTTCTTGTCACTGACCCTGGTGCAGTCGGAGCTCAGGTCCAGCTTTCTGCCAGCAAAGTTTCGCTGTTCAAAAAGGGTCACCTGAGAGCAGCACAAAAATATGGTTACAGTTTACCCCAAACCAAAAAGCATCAAACATAGGAAGCCTGCATGAAATGGAGGTATTCCTTATTAGGAGATATTTGACAAATATTACACATGTATACCAAGTTTTAGACTTTGTGGCAGCATAACCTGTCTGTGAGGCTCCTGTGTGAGTAGCTTTTTAGTCTGACATGAACACATCTTTCAATTTTTGAATATTTTATTGAGCTAACAGTAAACAAGCAGCTATTATCTGGCTGTCAGAACCATCTGAGGTTTTTGTACTGGGAATGGAAATTTTCACAGAAGACTGTCTGAAAATATGTGACTCAAATAAGCTGATTTTATAGAGGTTTCTGGCTTTTTTTTTATAACCACTTAATTCCTAAAGAAACAAATTGTGGTTTTCGTGGGTTTTTTTTAGTGAAGATGCTAAACAACCAAGATGAAACAGATCGATTGATCAGTTTTACATAGAGATACAAAGTTCCAATAGAGCCAAAGGACAGACATTCCTCCCTGAATCCAGTTTTTATGCCAAGTCAAGCTAAAATCTCCCAGGCTTCAGCTGTAAATGTAATATATATATATATATATATATATATATATATATATATATATATATATATATATATATATATATATATATATATATATATATATATATATATATATATATATATATATATATACCATATTTGAACATAAGGGAACATAAGTGCACATAGCACCAGGACACTCTAGGCCGCAGGTCGATTCTGGATTTTGTAGTCGTGTCATCAGATTTGCAGCCGCATGTTCTGAACACTTGGGTGAAGATAGGTGGTGAGCTGTCAACTGATCACCACCTTATAGTAGGTTTGATCAGGTGGTGGGGGAGGCTGCGCTGTCAATGAGGCTGCGCTGGGAACACCTAGCAGACAATGCGAGATCTTAAATGCCCACATTTGGCTGAGCTTCAACACTATTCCAAGAGAGACTGGGGACATTGAGTCTGAATGGACCATGTTCAGCACCTCGATTGCTGGAGCTACTCCATTAATGATAACCCCCAAACCAGATGGTGGACAGCAGAGGTGAAGGGAACCATCATGCTCCAACCAGAGGGGGATCACACTCTTCAGCCTCTCCTACAGCCAAAGTCTGGAAAGGAGAGTCCATCCGTTAGCCAAACCTCGGTTGACTAACAGATGGAGGAACAATGCGGTTTTCATCTCGGTCGTGGAATACTGGACCAGCTCTTTGTCCTCTCGAGGATACTTGATGGTTCATGGGAGTTTGCCCAACAAGTCTACATGTGTTTTGTGGACTTGGAGAAGGCATTCGACCGTGTCCCTCAGGGAGGCTGGCCTCTCCCTTAGAGACAGGGTGAGGAATTCAGCCATCTGGGTAGCCATGTCAAAGGATGCCTCCAGGATGCCTCCTGGGCGCCTCCTGGGTGTGGTGTACTGGGCATGTCCCAGTGGGAAGAGGCCCGGGGCAGACCCAGGACACGCTGGACAGATTTTATCTCTCGGCTGGCCTGGGAACACCTTGGTGTTAACCCGGACAAGCTAGAGGAGGTGGCCGGGGAGAGAGAGAGATGTCTGGGCTTCTCTGTTTAGGCTGCTGCCCCTGCAACCCAGCCCCGGATAAGCAGAAGAAAACGTATGCAGGGATGGATGAAGTTTGTTTGATTTAAACAACACCAAGTCAAATCATAAATGATTTTTGTTGATTTGTTTATTTTTGATAAAGTGATGTAAGATGTGATGCTAAGATTTTAAATGTCTTAAAGAATTTTAAAAGGTATGCCTTTAAGCTAATTTTTGTATAAAAATAACATTATGCTCTCTTAAACTGAAATATGTGGGTTTATATGTTAGGTGAAGGTTAAGTCGACCATTTTTTTTCTTTTGGTGTGAAAATTACTAACATGATTTCTCAATTATCAGAATAGTTACTAATTAACTTGACAATTCAAATTATGTGTCACAGATTGACTCATTTTTTAAATTCTAGTCACTTTATATTAGGAAACCCATCTATACTTTGACAAAGTAACTAAGTAATTATTTGACTCACCCTCCCACTGGACCCGTAGAAGGCACGTTGGAGCACAGACCCCAGCTTGCTGTAGATACAGAAAACTTTGAATGAATTATATATACACACACATGTAATAATCAAGACATAAACTACAGCGATCAAAGAAACTCCCCAGTCTGTGGTCTGGAACCAAAAGTCAAGACTTTAGCCTTTGAAAATGTCTTTAAAAAAAAAAAATCACTGCAGTGTTTATTTCTATTTCCAACTCTTACATCAAATTAGTTTCATGCTTCATATTAATTTGGATTAGCGCTATCATCTGGCACTTTAAAATGCGAGACAGTATGTGTGCATACAGCCTTCATCACTCTCCAGGTGATTTTGGGAAACTGGTGTTGGAGGCATCACAGAGAGCACAGCATGATAATCAGGAGAAACTGGCTGTAAAGCCACAGGCCCACCCACCTCAATAACACTGGTGGGTGTCTTGCTCTGTGGACTGTGGCCAGAGTAGGGCACTCTCAACATACCTGGTTTGTTGGACTAATCCTGGGACCTTAGTAAAGATGTTCATGTCAGCTCTGCGAGGCTACAATAAAGCCCCTTAAATATGGCCAGCTGAGGTGAGCGGACAAGTGCTAGAAATCTCAAAACATTTCTGTAACAGTCGTTGGGGCCCTTGTGCCTTTGATATGCTAAACCCATGTTGTCTCCTTTTTCCACAGGCGCAAACACTGCAACCACATGCAGTGCACTAAAAAACAACAACAATATACAAATGCACATAGAGCGAGCAAGTGAAACAGATGCGTGAACGCAAACACAACAAGCAGAGAGCACAGCTTCAGCACCCAAACATAAAGTGAGAGTGCAGTGCCAACAGTTTTAGTTCTGAACATTTCAGCATTTCTCAACAAAGCTCTGTAAACAAAGCATCTTATGATAATGGCTGTATTCATGCTTAGTACAGGGCCCCGCTCCACCACACTGTATTTACTGAAGTGGTCATGACCCTGAGGCTGGTGAGCTTCTACTATACGAGCGTCACCTCTGCAAACCCGACTGTAATGAAAACGTGGTATTGTTCTGATTGTTTCACCTTCTGGTTTCAGAACTCCCAGAAAAATGACCACACTTTGTATTCCTGAATCTAGCTAGAGTGGGAATCATGGGAAAATTAAGAACTTATTCATTTCAGACTGGATCTGAATCAAGTGGTGGATTTTGGTAATGTTCTTGAGTCACAGCAGGTCATGGAAAGGCCTGTCCCAGTGGAACCAGTACCTAACCTTTACCTTCATCACTCATGTGCTCTAGCAAGCTGTTTTACCTAATAGAAGGTTATCATATGAAAATGTTGACTGATTATTTCCTGTATTTTCTAAATTAATGAATGTTTGACTTCAATGGCAATAATGATCATAATAATTCAGCATTGGGACACTAATATAGACGGTACTACCACAGACCCTACCCTTACATAGCTGTAATGGGCTAGTGGTCGTATGAAGCTAAAACAATAACGCTGAGTTGGCCGAAACATCAGCTGAAGCTGGAGGATGCATCAAGAAAAAACATGTGGCCGAGCTGAAGCACATCTATCAGGAAGATTGTACTGAAATTCTTCCCCACCTGAGTATTGTACTCAGCTACGCCAGAGACAAACTAACCCAATAAACATTACTGCTGCCAAATAGAGGTTTAACCAGTAGTCACATCCAGCAGATAACTTTTTTAATATCTTCTGATGTGTTTTGCAAACAAATTATGCTCTCTGCCATTAACTTTGCTTACAGTGTCAAAATCCCTCCTTTTCAAAAAGATCTGTTGGCCCCAGCAAAAGCTTTATGCTCACACTTCACTGCTTTCAAATGGAGAGGTATTCAGTGTGCGTCTGGTGGGGTGGGGGTTGCTGTACATGTGCTGATGAATAGCAGAAAATGTCCTGGATACTCGACTCGGTTTTGTTTTTGTTACCATTGGCAGCGAACCAGCTAGTAACGCTGGCGAACACTGATCAGGTGGAGAAGCTTGGAGACTTTTCTTGCATTTTGGAGCAGTTTCCAACTGAGACAAATGCAGCAGGTCAGACATCTATATGTGGTTCTGAGTGAGGTGGTTGGGGCGACACAGGCTGAGCAAAGGGGAAAGTATAGGGAAAGAAACAGCACAGGAATTAAGGGCAATTTTGTATTTCTTCCCCACTCTTACTTTTTAAAATCTTCCACATCCTTGAAAAGATTTAGCAGCTTGAAATGTCAGTCATCCTAACCGTGTTGGACAAGTTGGCTTATTTTCTGTCTCTGATAGCATTTTGTGTCAGTGTGTCCTACAGCTGGCTGAAATGAAACTAGGCTCTTCTGACAATGACTGGGTGTTTCGGTGGATATGTAACTTTTTTCAGTGGATATTTAAATGATCCTGAGGTTTGGGGTTGAATTAGGATGATTTTACTCAAAACCTGTGGACACCTGACACCTGAGTGTAAGTTTCTGAGTCTTTGTTTTACTTAAACATTTATGCATGTTCTGTGATATTCCATCCTGTATAGTTCAGAGCAGACTTGCAGCAGCTGCCATCCCACACATTACTGCCATTAACCCTATGAGGTCTATGTCATCACTGGTGACAAACCTAATCCTACCCTAATATGTTTGTTTGTTTTTTAATTATTCACGAGGGTACAAAGAAAATCAAAAGGTATTTATATTTTTTCCAAAAAAGTCCTTTGTGCCGTTCCAAAATATGAGTAGGATTAGCGTAATGAAGACACTACACTTTAAAAAATGAATGTGCAAGCTATGAGGATGTTAAATCTGTGCTAAAATCTGGCTAGTCAATTGTAACTAAAGACAGTGCTCTCTTTGCCAAAGATGACAATGCTGCAGTGGGGAATCCTGAGACCACACCATGTGCTTGCCTTGGTGCTATGTGTGTCAGCCACTGAGGACTTTGACTGGACAAAGAACGAGAGAACGTCCTTCTACTACGGCACCTTCCCAACTGGTAGGAAACCAGGAGACCAGCAGACCACATGCTGGACTTACAGTTCCACAGGAGAGCAATATAGTGTCCGTATATATAAAATATCTCTCTGGTATATTCAGCTAAGCTCATTTTTGTTGGTAGAATCGAGTATTCCTAGTTCCTACATGCAAATCCCAAATCCCGCACTTTTTCACACTCATATTTCTTTTTCAGTGCTCAGAGTTAAATCTTTATTATGTAACCAATTTATTAAACAATCTGTCACAAAACCAAGAAAATACAAATATCTTAGTCATCAGCAACTGGAGTTATCTGAGAATTCATAAATGAATCAAGCGTAAGATTCTTCCACTACTACTTGTTCTTCTTCTGACTTCACCCTTCAGACGTTCCCACAGCGGATCGTCTTCCTCCATCTCACCCTATCCCCAGCATCCTTCAATACAGCTATAATACATCTAAGGTGTTTCTCTTTTCCTCAGGACTGGCAGCTCATTTTCAACATTCTTTGTTTACTATATTCACCATTCCTCCTCTTTCTAATCGTGTCCATTCTGGTCACTCCTGATGAAAATCGTAATATTTTCAACTCTTCCACCTCCGACTTGGCTTCCTGTCGTTTTGTCAGTAATATCATCTCTGAACTTTGTATACCATCTTTCATGTAAATTTTTCTTTCACTCTGGCTTTTTCCCACAAATCCCACCTGCTACGCATCTACACCCACTCCACCCTGTCTGAACTCTCTTCTTCACCTGACTTACGCACCGCGCATTGCTTTGGATGGTTGACCCCATCCTCTACCTTCACTACCTCTGCTTCTTGCATTTTAACCTTTCAACGTGCCTCTCTCTCACTCACACACATGTACTCTGTCATACTTCTATGGACTTTCACTACTACCCCACCACTATCTTACTGTCCTGCACCAGCCTCACATACCTCCCCTAACTTCCTTATGCAATGCCAGGGTTCCTCTCGTGGAACCTTATCATATAGTTTCTCTAGAAACAAAGACAGAGTGAAACTCCTTCTGACCATCTGTATACTTCTTTATTAGGAATCTCAAAGCTAACATTGCACCTGCAGAGCTGTTTCTCAGCATGAAGCCTCATCCTCATCTTCCACCATTTAAAAGTTGTTTCTACTTTCACTTGCTTCTTCTTCTTGAAGTCCAAAGTCATCCTACAGAACCCATCCAGTGCTGTGTAGCTACATTCTGCTATCACTCAGACGTAGCTCACCCGTGTGCACCATCCTCCACTCTAGTATGTCACTCAGTGTTCCTCTCTCTTCTCAAATATGTTTCTACAACAGCCAGTTCCATCCTTTATGCAAAATCTGCTACCATGTGTCCTTCGGCATTTCTCTGTCTCTTGCCGAACACCTCATCACCTCTGCTTCCTTTTCCACTGATATCTGTTCCAATCTCCCCCTGGAGACTCTCTCTCCCACTTCACACAACTTACTCCCAAATTCCTTGTTTGTGGAGCACATGCACCCCTAACATTTTCCACATCACTGTTTTAATTTCCAACTTCAAACTCTTGATCCTAGCTGATATTCTCCTTACCCCACGACACTATTCACATACTCTTCCATCAAGATCACCCCTGCTGTATTTCTGTTATTATCTACACCGTGACAGAACAGCTCCGGTGCTCCTGGCCCTGCTTCTCTTCTACCTAGTTTCCTGCCTACATTATAATATCAACCTTCCTTCTCTCCATCATACATACCCCTGAACCAGTCATAATCCCCAGAGTCCCTACTCTTCCACACTTCCGCCTTTCCTTCTCTCTCACTGCCTCCTAATACAACCTCCACCTGGCCTCCTCTTCCTCCACCTTTGGTCCACAGAGTCACGTATTCCACCTGCAACCTGTCGGCCAACAACACCTCCAACTGATCTAATTGATCCATTATGGGGTGTTGATGATAATCATGTGGACAAATATCAAGTCAGCAGCCATCCTTAAGGCTGAATATACTGAACTAGACTGAAATATATACAGTATTACAGTTTGAATAGTGATGTACTCAAATAGGAAGCTCTCATAATTAAAGGAACAAAGCCTTGAACTATTTTAATTGATGTGTGGTGAAGACAGAATAAGGAAAGTTTCCCTTTTTTAAATCATATTATTAAAAATCTGATATTTTCCATGATATTGTAATTTTTTGAACATGCACTACTTGCTTCCTGGCATACATAAATGTTTTGATACTGAGTGTCTGCTCAAAAGGCTCAAAAGGCTGTGAAAAACATACAAATGCTTATTGTCTGACCAAGATTTTTCAGAACATAAATATATTATGACATTTTTCTCTTTTGCTTTTTCAATATTTATGAAGGCATGACTTTTAATTCCATATTATGCAACACTGTATAGGAAACCTATGTCTCCAGCGTTCGTTCATATCACACAATCTTCATGACAGACGGATCTTTCCTAAGTTGCCATAATTTTTTTCTGGGCACAAAATGTTATTAAAGAACAAAGTAAGAATAAAACGTTCTTAAAGTGCTCATGTTGGTTTAAAAGTTGATCGTATAATTAAACATAAATATAAAATTCTACCTTAACCTGGAAAACCGTAATGTGATCATGATTATAAGCTCAGGAGTGAATACAAAATAAAATAAGATTTGTTGATTGTTTTTTGTTCCTCTGCAGGTTTCTCCTGGGGAGTTGGCAGCTCTGCTTACCAGACTGAAGGAGCCTGGAATGTCGATGGAAAGGGAATAAGCATCTGGGATGCATTTTCCCATAAAAAGGGGAAAATATTCTTGAATGACACAGCAGACTCTTCATGTGAGGGATACCACAAATTCAAGGTGACGTGGAAAAAATGGAATTTTCTTCAGTGCCAAACTGTTACACACAATATTTTATTGCTCAACCGATCTAAATGACTCGTTTCTCTTCCTCTAACATTCATTATCACAGCCTACATTACATATGGATGCATATTACAAATATAACTGTAATATAAAAATATATTTTCCGTTTTCTTGCTTTCCTTCTAATGTTTATTTGCAGCCCAGAATGTGAAGGAATAGCTTTTACACTAAAGGTAACATTTTCAAAAGGTGTCAGACTCCTGACAGTGAATAAAGTAAAAGTAAATATTAAGTAAAAGATCAACATGAAAGTAAGTAAATAAAATAAAAGAGTGGTCTTACATTCAAATCAAACCACAGACTCCAACATAAGCCACATGACTTATGACTCCTACACCCCAACCAACATCCAGAACTGTTATAGTTAGAATGGAAAATATGTTTTAGGAATTTTAGGAAACATTCAATCTGATTACAGCTTTATCTGAAGATAATATAAAGTAGACCTGTTTCATATGTTATCAGACAAAGACTCACATCTAAAGACATCGTCTTTTGTGATTTATTTAAAGAAATATTTCCTGCTGTCTGTCTTTAAGGACGATATTGCCTTGATGAAGGACATGAAGCTGAATCATTATCGTTTCTCCATTTCCTGGCCAAGGATTTTACCCACTGGACTGAAAAGTAAGCATAAATCTGACATCTGACATCATTTAAAAATGTATATATCTGAAATTTGCACAAAAAATTAGGACATTTGTGTTTGCGTGATTTTTTCTTAGTTGTAACAATACTTCGTTCCCTTTGAAAATCTATTTATTTCCTCTTAAATTGTGCCACACGTGTAAGGAAAATGCATTTGTGGGTTGAGCAGTAGAGCTGAATATGGCGGTTGCATCCATGATAAACTTGCCAGTATAAACAGCTTATTCTGCTATAGACTCTTACTGTGAGCTTATGATAATCTAAGACTCACCCGGATAGGGACCAAGCCATTGGGCAACTTAAAGAATGTGTTGCACAAAACCAAGTGTCAGCAGTATTATAGTTTCATAGAACAGAGGATGTCAGAGGTTGTGAAGCGGACATCCCAAAAAGATGACACCGGCATTTAGGAGCCATAAACAGAGCTCTGGTCTAATAGGGCTTCCAGGAAGCCTACCATGACTGCCTTTCACCATCAGGCCCACATTTGCTGGTGTCTGCACCATGAGCACTGGAACTTCAACATGTGGAGGAACAATATGTTCACCGAAGAGTCCAGATTCCCCCTGCAGCAGTTGGATTGTGGGGTCAAAGTGTGGATTGATTGTTGCACTGATAGGGTAACAGCGTTAGGTGGTGTAAGTGTGATGGTTTGGGGCGGCATCTCCCTCACTGAATAAACAAGGCTTATCATCACTGGAGACAATATCAATGCAGAATGATATCGAGATGAGATGTGGCACCCAGTGGCAATCCCACATCTCCACAGTTCAGGTCTGAAGTCCATCTTCCTCCAGTCTGTGACCGAGCTGGTGTCCAGCCTGACAACGAGGTGCCTGGGTATTGTAGCTGTGTATGGTTCTTCGTGCTACTCAGGCCCCGGTCTGTTTAATGAAATTGCCAGTATGAACTTGCTTCTTCAGACGTCAATAATCTGACACCAAGCAAGAGTCAGTAGCAGAACGAGCTGGTTGGCAAGTTTTTCATGGATGCACAAAAACTGTGCTCACACTGTATGTGTGAGCCTCATGCTGTGGATTTCCACAACCAACAATTGCATTAGGTGTAATGTATAGTTTCCCAGCACTTTGCTCCATGTAGTGTATGTCACTTTCAATTCTTACAGGTGAAAAAATCAATGAGAAAGGAATTAAATATTACAGTGACTTGATTAACATGCTACTGGATAACAAGATCACACCCATTGTCACTCTATACCACTGGGATTTACCACAGGTAAGCACTAATATTATTGCTCAACATAGTTTCTTATCCAAAGCTATATTGTAGATACAACAGTAAAATCTATGTTACTCTCCACAGGTGTTACATGAGAAATATGGCGGTTGGCACAATATCAGCATGGTGAATTACTTTAACGACTTTGCTAACTTATGCTTTGAAAGATTTGGAAACAGAGTCAAGTACTGGATTACTTTCAACAATCCTTGGGTATGTCAGGTTAAAGAAAAATGGTTCCTTCACAGTTTGCAGTTGTAATGTAATACAGTATGCTGTGTCAGAGAGTGATTGTCAGTGTCTCGTTATTAAGTCCATTGCTGTGGAGGGATATGAAACAGGTGAACATGCACCTGGACTGAAACTGAAGGGAACAGGAGCTTACAAAGCCGCCCACCATATCATCAAGGTAGGACTGAATGACTTGTGCCCAGTTTTGCTGATAAATCTGATCATTTACCATAATTTCCAATTATTCGTTTTAATACTATGATTGCAAACTTGAAAAACAAAGGTGCTCCAAATCAGTTGCTGTCAAGATTATAATTCCATCAATTTTACCAAGAGAAGGCCAGAAAGTGCAGTGGTCAGATGAAACCAAAATTAAGTTCTTTGGCATCAGGAAGCACATTAATGTCATGAAGTGGCTGAGCCAGTCGTCAAAGGTCAAATCCCTCCCAACATGTAATCAAACCTGGTGATCAGCTATAAAAATGTCTTATCGCTGCACTTGCCAACAACGATTTCATGTTTTGGTTGATATTCTGTCTCCTACATTAAAACCAAACTGTCGAGAGCTCATTTATAAGTTTGCTCACGTACATATTTTACTGAATCTGTAACTGAACAAACTTTAAATTCAGCAGAGCAGCAAATAATTATTTACCACTACTGTAATCAGTGTTTACAAAAATGCTCTTTACAATTATGTTATTATTTTACACATTTTTCTTTACCGTATGATTCCTACATGTTTTTTCGTTTATTGTGTTTTGTTAAATATTACATTAAAATTGGTCAAATATATTGTGTTGCTTATGTGGCAGTTTGTACGTTATTCTTCGTGAAGCCTCACATCTTATTTTGTTACTTTTGTTACTCCCAGAAAAGATACTGTATCTCACTGGGACCTTTGATTGAAAAAATAATGGTGAACAGACATAAGGCTAAACCTGCATCTCTATCTTTGCAACAGGCACATGCTAAAGTATGGCACACGTATGACATGCAGTGGAGAAGCAAACAAAAAGGTGAAAGGGAAAATTTTCATTCATTCATCTATCTATATATATATGTCTGTGTGTGTGTGTGTGTGTGTGTGTGTGTGTGTGTGTGTGTGTTTGTATTTATGTGTAAATAATATATGCACATGCATAATTTCTATCAACAAAGCTCTTGCATGTGTGCAGGCCTGGTTGGGATCTCGCTGACTGCTGACTGGGGTGAACCAGTGGACATCTCCAACCAGAGGGATATCGAAGCAGCAGAGAGATACATTCAGTTCTACTTGGGCTGGTTTGCTACACCTCTCTTCCATGGAGACTACCCACAAGTTATGAAAGATTACATTGGTATGTCAAATGCAACCATTTAGACCTTTGCAATATGTAAAAATGTCCTCACCCCCAAAAAGAAAAAGGATATAACTACATGTGTCAAGAATTTTCAAGGGAAGTTTAACGTACATCCCTTTCAAAGAGAAAAATCACACCACGTCATTCATTTATTTTCATGAATTTCTGAATAGGAAGTAATACTTTCCAAAGCAGCTGCTGTGATCCTGGCCTTTTCAAACTCAGTGGTCAACACACACTGCTGAACTGCTAAACTGAGAAGAAGAGCTGAGCTAGAAGCTGTTGCTATACGGAGGTATATGGAAGACCTCTATTGGCAGAAAGAAGCACGGGGGGCCGGGGGTACTTTGCAAAGTGTTACATGTCTGTCTTTCGCCAGATTTTGTCACAACAGCAAAACATAGCAATTAAGAGCCTGACTTGTAGTTGATAGCAAATATGTTGTGGTCTGGAAGAAAACAGCCATGCGCTGCAGTAAGTGCTAACCTATTGTGATCTTGGGGGTTTGTGTACACACTTGTCACACAACTATGCACCTCACTTTCTGTGTGACCAGCCATGAATAAGTCACCACGAATGCTTTTAACCTGAGTGAATGCACTATTACCTCCGCTGGTAGATTAATTCCTATATTCCAGTGTCATCATGTGTAGTAGCTGTACACATGCTAGTTTGAACAGAATACTGAATCAATCAAGATCCACTATGTAACACTTCTCTTTGTTTGCATAAGAGGAAGTTGCATACTCAGTATTTAGTGCATTGTAATTTTAGCGTGACTTCAGTCTGATATTATGCTCCTTATGTTCCCCCACCCCTGCTGTCATTGATGCCTTGCATATAGCTTCACTTAGTTTCACAGTGTACTAAATTTCTTCAGGCAGGAAGAGTGGCCAGCAGGGTCTGGGAGCTTCGCGGCTGCCCGTCTTCTCTCCTCAGGAGAAAAGTTACATCAAGGGCACCTGTGACTTCTTGGGTCTTGGACATTTCACAACTCGCTATGTCACTCTGAAGAATTACCCATCAGGAGCTGGAGACAACTATTTCTCTGACCGTGACCTTGCTGAACTGGTTGACCCACAATGGCCTGACCCTGGTTCTGAATGGCTCTACTCCGTTCCCTGGGGCTTCCGACGCTTGTTGAACTTTGTTAAGGTACACATCCTGATTACTGAGCTATTCAAATTAAAACTCTAGCTGTATTTGGGGGAAACTGGGGCTTTGTGTGAAACCACTGCATCATGGACATATTCACAGTGAAGACTGGATGAACTGATCACTCATGACAAGTTCATGTATGGCAAATGTATCAGCATTATATAAATTGTTGATGTCTTTCTGTTGTGAACCTGGGTGATACTGTATTCATTTGAAATATAGTTTTTCAGCAAATATAATAACAAAAATATGTGATATGGCATCTCACTAACAGACTCAGTATGGAAACCCCATGATCTATGTGACAGAAAATGGCGTGTCAGAGAAAATGCTGTGCACCGACCTTTGTGACGACTGGAGGATGAAGTACTTCAAAGACTACATCAACGAAATGCTCAAAGGTGAAACCCAGGAAGACGTCACTGTCTCAAAAACTGCCTATCAAATATCAAACCTGTGTACATTAGATATGATGTCAATCAAACGAGTGTCCACGATTCGACTTACAGCGATAAAAGATGGGGTCAATGTGAAGGGGTACACGGCCTGGTCTCTCCTCGACAGCTTTGAGTGGGATGAAGGCTTCTCTGAGAGGTTTGGGCTCTACTACGTGGACTTCAGGAGCAAAAATAAGCCACGCTACCCAAAAGCTTCTGTCCACTACTACAAACGCATTATCAGCTCAAATGGCTTTCCCAATCAGAGAGAGGTAAACGCTACACACTTCATGCTAAAAGTCCCCCATGGAGGTGAAGACACTATGCTTAAACAAGGGCTTGTTTGGGCTTTACAGGTTGAAAGTTGGAAGAGGAAAGCTGTAGAGACGTGCTCCTCCAGTAACCAGCTGCTGGCTGCAGGTTAGTATAATGAAGTAGTGCGTGGGCTGTAAAAAGCTTGGTGGGGCCAAACAAAGGAAAATTCAGTCTGAAGCTTGTTTTTGTCTCATCTAACAGGGTTTTTCTTTGTTTTGCCCCTCCAGCTAGAAGAAAGTCAAAGGAAAATCAGGAACTTGCAGGAATGGAACAGGCTTGGTCAATCCATGATGAAGTTTAGGTACATACTTTGATGCTGTGTGAGATTAATGTGATTCTCCCAGCTTTTACTGAGTCAAAACACATTTCAGCAACACATCAGGTACAGATAGGAGCCTTAGAATATGCGAGGGTGTTATATGTAAGCTTTAAATTTACATTTCACGTGGTGAGCGGTCCTTAACTTTGAAAATAATTTCTCCATCCTGTCTTTCTTTCCCCGTCTCCAGTACTGTTACATAATAACATCTTTTTCTCTCACAGCGATTGCACCTTTAGAGAGCAGACACATTTTGGACCAAACTGCACAGAAACTGTGCGTTTGGTTGTGTGTTTGGGATTTTGAGCTTCACTCCCTTTATGCTCACTCGTCTTCTGCTGTACTGCAGCCACTTTTACTTACATCTGCACCATAAACAAATCACGGATGAGAAGGGAAAAAGGATATCAGGATTTTTTTTATTACTCAGCAAATATTGCCATACTAGCAGGACACAAAAAATGAACTAATCTGCTTATTAGATTGAAATTAATTAAAGGGGCCGGAACGCTATTCCACGTCCTTCCAGCTCAGTTTAAGCCCTGCTCGCACATTTGACAATCACTTAATTAAATTAATCACTCCTAACATTATATAACACTTAATATGTTACAATTAATATTTATTTTATTTGTATTTCATTTGCACTGTATGTTCTTTGTTCAGATTAGTCAGCCACCAAGCTCATGCACAACATAATGTCACAACAATGCTGAATATCCTCGTAGGTATTTTAGAGTGCAGATGGTGGTGAACTCCACAATAGAACGAGTCACACAAGTTAAGGAAAAGCTGCTGAATAGAATCATCTTACACCAGGAATGAACCCATATTAGAAATAGCCAAAAGTAATACAGTCAGAGCTTCACACCATAAACATATTCAACACGTATTTCTACATTTATATTTAGTTGTATTTGTAACTCTAGGTATTTGTTACAGTTTTATCATTTTCTTTGTAAAATTGGTATAATATGTTCATGCTGAAGTATATAAAGGGTTTTTCTGATCCTCACCACCATAGCATCCCATCTTATCATTCTGTTAAAAGAGTGCTGTGCTTTTGCACTAAGGAAAAAATTATTTTTTATAGTACACAACTAAATCAAAAATCTAAGTAAGCTGGGGCTCTAAATGTATTGTGTATTATTGTAGGGTCTACCTTACAATATAAAATGCCTTGAGCTGAATAGATAAAGCTGAATTGAATAAATGGCGATACACTAACTCTTGGTTCCATGTACGCGTTGCAGATCCATTGATAGGCCACATGGAGATGGTAACAGAGATTGTGGTTCCCACTGTGTGTACACTCTGCATCCTCATCAGTGCGGTTTTCTTCATGTTCCTGCTGCGTCGACGCCTCTGAAAAGTGCACGCAGTCACATCATTGAGAGCTCACAGATAAAGAAAATAATCTAAGCTTTGCTTCCATGCTGTAAACGTGTATCCTGTCTCAAGCTTATTGCTGATTTAACTGTCCTGCTGCTGCTTTGAAAAAGAAATGTTTGGGGGTCATCATGAAAAATCCAAAAGCAAACGTCTGTTGCCATGTGAGACTGAAATCCAGATTTGTGCTCGATTATTTCATTAATCAGTTGACCCTGTGTGATTTGAAATAGCTGTATTGGCTGCCCAAGTTCATTTTAGAGAGGTGTTGGCTTGTGTCCATAAGTTTCTAATAAGATTGACGGGGAGAAGGTGATGTCCATGCTGTGGTCATGAAACTTTGATTAAATATATTTTTAAGAATTCAATGGTGAGTGAATATTTAGGTTCATTTCCTTTGTTATTACTTTATCTTATGAAAAACAACCAATGTAAAAATGTAATAAAGGAGCCCAATGCGCTACCACCCAGTAAACTTTAATCATCTTTCTGATGCGGTCCAGTGTCAATGGCATTACCTGCACAGGTGTTCCTAATAAATAGATCAAAATGCTTTCAATTTAAGCATCAGTAAATTGTTGGTTCTTGATGAACAGTTTGATTTATAATTTTATTGTTGCTCATTTGTATCACGTTGTGTTTATTGTGTTTTCTTTTGCTTCTTTTGAGTAACAAAAATCAAAAATAATTGTAGTGAGCAGGTAGAGCCTGGAGGGATACGCATGGGAACCAACAGGAATATAAGTCGCTTTGAGACAGACTGCGTCTTACATCTAGCCAGGTGGGGTGGAGGGGGTGACAATAGCAGCAAAGGTGAAAGGGAAGGGTTACAATAAGGTAGCGAGACCTGTTGTGATGTATGTTTTTGCAGTTACGGACAGCGACAGGATGGAAACGTGCATATCAGAAGGACAAACTCAGGTTGAGGGGCTTGCAGGCAAGGCTGAGATGGACATGTTTAAAAGTGGATATACGGGACTTAGGATGTTGAACGATCAAGCTACCATGGAAGAGGAAGACCACAGAGAAGACGCATAGATGTAGATGCATGGATGTCGAAGGACGACATCTCTGTCGGTGTAGGGTAAGATGGAGGTAGATGATCTGCTGTGGCAATTCCTAAAGGAACAGGCTGAAAATAATAATATGAGCTCTTTATCATTTTTTGATTACTTCAAAACTTGAACTGGAAAAGAAAAGCTGTAGAAAACGACCTGCTGTACTTCAGAGACTCCTGCTGGCTGAACAGGCTTTCAGGCTTCCTTCTGTTCCTGCACTGTAATCATGTATTTTTATTGTATGAAAACCCCAAACACTGAGTCAACCACAGACGGACAGAGATTTTTATATGTGCTGATGAGCCTGAAATATAATGGTGTCTCAGGCAGATGATGCATAACATTGATTTAGGCAGCTGGAATCAGTTTTTAGTGGAAAAATGGTAAATAGACTGGTTCTTAGATACAGTTGTGTTTTCCTACTGAAGCACTCAAAGTGTTTTATAAAATGTTTCATTCACACATGAACTCTTTTTTATGCATAAGTGCTTTTTATCTGACTTTTCTATCTAACATTCACATCCTGATAAATGCGTCAGAGAGCAACTTGGGGTTCAGTATCTTGCCAGGGATAGTTTGGCATGTAGACTGAAGCAGCTGTTGAACCGCCAACCTTTCGAATAGTAGATGACCTCCAAATACACAACCTGCTCCAACTCCTAAGATACAGCCACACAAAAATATTTGAAGCTTCATGAAATCTTTCATAATAAAATGCCACAGAAGTAACTTTTTTTTCTGAAGAAATGTTTTCTCTACCTACTCATGAAGCAGGGAGAAAAAGTAGAAAGCTTATACAGAGCAGTAAACAGAGTTTAGTGGAGAACACTTTGGACAAATGTATTATATGGCAAAAGCTGGTAAAGGAGGAATTTTAAATTACCCTGAAATGAAAGGAAGATGAGAATATGCAGAGAAGAGAAGAGGATACTAGCAGAAACCAAAGTAATGCAGGGAGTAACGACGGGTTTTCCAGTTCAATCTAGAAAAACAGTAACAGAGTGTTAACAGTGGTGAGGTTTGTAAAAAAAACAACAGGTTAGCAGATCTATACCTGGAATTTTGAAACATCGGGTTGGAATGTCAATAGGCTGTTCTTCTTCAGAGAATTAAAATAGGATGCATAAGCTTTTCGGTTAGGCCATATATCCCTTCACCCCTCAGGTGCCAAAAACATGGACACATCAATGTACTGTGCTAATCGCACCAAGAATTTAAAAATAATGTACGAGATAAATGTTGTAACTGTGGTGGGCAGCAAACGATCCCATAGAAACACACTTAGAACACATTATAATTGAAACCTTGATAAGTTCGTTTTTACAGCCCGTGCGACAGATCGTCACAATCAATGGATGAACTTGGCAGACATTCACAAGCAAAAGTAATTTGATGTGGGGGACTTGATGCAAGCAGCATGTTAGATGGAATTACAATGTCCAGAATGGAGCAGTTATTGAAGAATGAATGGATTCATCTGCATGATATAAGCTGTAAAAGCTTAAATGTTAGAGCTGGAATTGTGGAATCACATTAGTTTCAGATTCACTGGCCAGTTTTTGTTCATAGCAGGTACTTAAAGAGACACAGAGCTGAGTGTAGAGGAGTATGACACAGAGGTGACACCAGACGTGGTGTTTCAGTTCTGCTGATTAGGAAACAATTACGTTAGGTAGTGATCAGGAAATGCAAAATATGTTGATGTTGAAGATTTAAATTGTTCTGTATATAATGCAAATTTATAGGTAATGAATATCTAGGTCTAAATTATGAAAAGGTAACATTGGCAAAAGGTTGTTTTTTAAAATTCATAGATCAGTTCAGTTCAATTCAATTTTATTTATACAGCACCAGATCACAACAACAGTCGCCTCAAGGCTCTTTATATTGTAAGGTAGACCCTACAATAATTCATGCAGAGAAAAGCCCAACAGTCATATGACCCCCTATAAGCAAGCACTTTGGCGACAGTGGGAAGGAAAAACTCCCTTTTAACAGGAAGAAACCTCCAGCAGAACCAGGCTCAGGGAGGGGCGGGGCCATCTGCTGTGATTGGCTGGGCAGAGAGAAGGACGACAGGATGAAAGACAAACATGTCTCTTGTTAACAAGCCGAGGACAAGCCCCTCAACCCCAGACCTGGGCCCGCTGAAGGGATTGGCAGATGCAAGTGGACTTGGATCAGAGGCTAATTTTCCCCACAGAGATTGTAACAACTACTGTGCGACCAGACCTCGTCCTTTGGTCTAACTCTCAAAAACTTGCGTATGTCATTGAGCTGACGGTACCATGGGAGGAAGCAATTGAGGAAGCATTTGAGCGCAAGAAGCTGCGCAATGCCAACTTGTCAGCTGAGGCAGAGGACAGAGGCTGGAAGATCAAGGTGCGCCCTGTGGAAGTGGGGTGCAGGGGCTTTGTTGCCAGTACAACAGCAAAACTGCTTAGAGAGATCTGTTAGGTGTCGGCTGTGTGCGGACAGGGATAGGACCCAAGGTGCAGACTCCGGAGACAGAACTTAAACCAAAACAGCTTTAATGCTGAACGCAAACATAACATAACTGGAAAACCTCAAAAATAAACTAACACCAGCAGATTGACAAAACACACAGCAACGTAAACAGTAGATCGCGACACGGACACAGAGAAACACAGGGCTTAAATACACAGAGGGAGCAATCAGGGAATGGGTAACAGGAGGGAAACACAGCTGGGGCAAATCAGACCTAATGAGACAAGGGGAAGCAAAACCAGACACATTAACATCAGACATGGACTTTCAAAGTAAAACAGGAAACACATAACACAGACTGAACAAAGACACAGACTCGCACGCACTGCAACAGAGGGAACAGAGACGTGGGACCAGGGCAGACACAGACACTGACTGGACACGGGGATATAGCCACTAAGGACACACAGAGACGCGAACTAGACAAGGGGATACAGCTGACAGGGGAGACAGAGCAGCTAGAGAAGACAGAGACATAAACTATAAGACAGAACTCAAACAAACCAAAGACTAGAAAGTATAAATAATATAATAAACTCAAAACCCCTGGGTCGACGACCCAGGCATCCTAACAAGATTGGGATCAGAGGACAGGCGCAACAGCAGGCTATAAGAGAACTAGCTAACACTGCTTAGAGGACCAGTCACTGGCTATGGTTAAAAAGGGCTGACACCACTTGGGCAGCTAAGGCAGTCAGCTAACCACGAGAGAAAAGAAATATTCCGCTCTAAATGCTAAAGAGGTAAGTATTATTTCTCAGTTGCAGTGAATAGATAGAAAATAAACTGTAGGAAACTAAACAGAAAGAAGAAGAGAAATAACAATTTAACATAAATCAGTGACACACTGGGCCTGATCAACCCTGGCAGGGCCTCCTTGGATGAAGGTGTCTAGTGATTATGGCCGAAACACGTGATGAATCCAAGGTCCACTACTGATGATGTGTCCCAAATTTAAAATGATAATCTAGATTGATCTCTAATCCCTAAACCTAACCAAGGAAGGAAAATGGCAGATTAGCCTGGGTAAAAGACCAAAAGTTGAGGCACACAATGGTGCGTGCTGCTGACAAAGTTTCTGGGCTGCCTTTCCTCATAACAGCCATCCCTCAAGAGTCTCTCCATCTAAAGCAATGCTTTATCAGGGACTGTAGCATCTAGTCCTTTTAACTGAATGCGAGTACTCAAATCAGAGCTTTAACATCCAAGATCTGCAAAATAATGGAGAAAATTATAAATGAAAGAGGATCACACTGTATAGAATATCAAAGTGGTTCCAGCATAATGTTTAGAACATGAAATGAGAAAAATATAAGACATGATGTTTAGAGAGGGGCTAGTAAACAAAATGAGGAAAACTGTTATCAATGGTTGAATTTTTAGATGATGAAGGATTTTATTTATTGTATAGTCAAATACAAGTTACTCTGAAAGACTTTGGGTGGAAAGTGGAACACCAGGGAATATGGTGTGCTCTTCCATCCATCCATCCATCCATCCATCCATCCATCCATCCATCCATCCATCCATCCATCCATCCATCCATCCATCTTCATCCGCTTTATCCGGGGCCAGGTCACGAGGACAGCAGCCTAAGCAGAGAAGCCCAGACCTCCCTCCCCCCAGCCACCTCCTCCAGCTTATCTGGGGGAACACCAGGGCGTTCCCAGGCCAGCCGAGAGATATAATCTCTCCAGCGTGTCTTGGGTCTGCCCCAGGGCCTCCTCCCGGTGGGACATGCCAGGAACACCTCACCCAGGAGGCGCCCAGGAGGCATCCTTGTCAGATGCCTGAACCACCTCAGCTGGCTCCTTTCGATGTGGAGGAGCAGCGTGCCCTTCCTTATTATTCTATTCAGAAAATAGTAGACGAATGAATGCAAGAAGGCATTAAATATAATTCAGTGTTTAGGTGAAAGTGGGTTCATCAGATCTGTGCTATACTGTAGATGTGTTGTATATGATGCAGCAGCAGACACAGCTCTCCTGAAATGAAACTGTATTCAATATCAGGCAAGATTCTGGATAGTTGTACTTAAAACAGCTCCAACAGAAACATTATTGGTAGACACAGAAAAATGTCATTAGAAATTAGAAAAGAGCTGCCAAAACTTATCTCTCTAGCAAAAGTACAGGGTCATGGACAGGATCACACAGAGCATAGTAAGGGGAAAAAAGAGATGGAAATGTGGTAGAAATAATAGGAAGGAAGGTTTCTAAAATTAAAGTAGGAGAAATGACAAACACAAGCTTAGATTTGGGCACACTGGTTTAAACAGTACATTTATTCATGATAGGGAACCACAAAAAAGGGGAATGTGATTACTTTGGTAAACACGTTATGTTACACTGTAAGAAATAACTGGTTAGGAGAAGATGACTGACCTATGATCTCAGTAGAATAACAGCACACTGAAGCTCATCGACTTACTGTAAAAACACTCATGAGGTGAAAGCAGGGGCGATTTTATCCCCCAAAAATCCAGAGCGATGGTGTCTGAGACGCAGCGGAGCGGAGGTGGAAGTGTCTGTCTTAAAACAGGACACATTAGCTGCATTTAACCTTCAGTTACTCTTTATATAGTTGGTAGGAGTCGGGCCATGTTTCTTTTTAGCTGAAAAACATTACACCAGGTAACCTGCAGTGTTGAAAACGCGTTTCCCCACGATGTTTGCTACCCTACAATCCGTCCTGCTCTGTAGTAAAATCAGCGATATTTGACCGTCCTGTTGCTCCCATTGAAATGTATACAGCCTATTTAAAATCTAAGACTTCAGATTGTCCGTAGCCTGCTGTTGTTACCACTGTCCTGTTTGAAATTTAATGTGAGAAACTGGTTATTTTGCCATATGTGCCGATATTAAACCCAAAGTACTTACTAGCTAACTGACTGGATGCCCATTAACCTTATAACTCCTGTTGTGTGTGTGTGTGTGTGTGTGTGTGTGTGTGTGTGTGTGTGTGTGTGTGTGTAAAAACTGAGATGTTCAGAGGTCTTGCTTCATGGTATCGAACAGCCCGCACAAAACAGGTTCTTTATGTTTTAGTTTAAGTGCTGATGTAAACCACAATGTTCAGCAAACATCTATCAGGTCATTGGACTGTATTTTTTTAAAGCTTAAGTATGCACACATGGGATATATTAAAAACTGACAAGCCGTTTGAACACATGATGTGAAATCACTTCATTAACCTGCTGGATTTGCCAAAAGTTCAAATATTTATACTACTTTGGCACATTACTCCTAACTTATTAAGTGGCTCTTAGTGAGGGTCATGATAATCAATTCAATTGAGCAGAAGTGACATTCTTACTTCGATTCGTCCAAATTCATGTGAGTTTCAGTCTGTTCAGCCTGTTTCTGTGTAGCACCAAGCAGCAGACCTAAACCTGGATGTGCTTCTGGCTTCTGCCTCTAATGAAAACGGATGAGTGTAAAATGCAACCATTGTTTGTAGTTTGCTGCCACCTACTGAGTGAAAAAAGAACTGAAGCTGTAAAAAGTCAGTATTCCTAATGATAGGCTTCGTTTTGTTTCAGTTTCAGTTCACTATACAGCTCATCAAACTGTTTTCCCTTTACGTTTTGATATAATAGCTTTTTAGTACTACTGAGACACATACTGCCTTTTCCTTCTGTCAGAGTAATATTTTCTTGAGCTGTGTAACTGGATTGTTCAAACATAGAGGTAGTTTGGATTCACTGACACAGGAGCCATACGCCCTTTCTGCAGTTTCTATGCTTCCTTAGCTCGTTTATGTCGCCATTGTTAATCCTGTCCTGTGCAAACAAAAGCTCAAGCTACACTTGTCTGACTGACAGAAGGTTCAAGAGAAGGACATTTGCTCTCAACTCTTTCCCTGTTGAAATGTTATTCCAAGGAAGTGAGTTTCCTACAGGGTATGGAGGGTTAGTATGTGTTAATGATTTCAGTGTCATGCAGGGGAAAGCAGCATTCAGTGGAAGCTTCTCGGTGACTGTTTTAAATCCAAATATGACCCTTATTTGTGGCGCATGTTAACATACGGTCAGCTCAGGAGTTAGTATCAGTGATGTGGTTGTCACGAGGTTGCGCACAGCATCACCGGCAAGAGGGCTTGGTTTGAGAGGTTTTTGGCATCTGTGATGTGATTTACAACCATCCACTCATGTACAGTAAGAAGCCGCACTCACAACCGTGGGCATCAGCAAGTTGGTGAAATTTAAACAAAACAAAACAGCGTTACATCTGAAACTCTCTTATTGTACCCAAAATACAAATTTTAGTGATTACATGTGGCTTCATTAATTATGTTCAAAAGGATGAATACATAACGCAAGTAATAACTTTATGATCAGTCAGTGAATGAAGGAGCTCAAGAGTGCAAATATAGTTGCAATAAAGTGACAAATATGCCCTTTTATGTCAAACAAAGACCGAAATAAGTGGCATCAGTGTGAGGATGAAAATGAGCGATCCAACCTCACACTGCAGATATCAGGGCAAAGCACAGTGGGGGGGTTGCAGTCTGCACGCACAAGAGGGCTAACAACGCTGTGAGTGACGGAATCCACCCAAACTGAGGAACAGCTTCTTCCCCAGAGCTGAAGCCTGCACTGTTTGCACTATAATATAATATAATATAATATAATATATCATGTTGCTATTTAATGTTTTTTGTTGCAGCTGCTCTGTGAGCCAAGCTTTCGTTGTCTAAATTCAATGGCAATATATCTCTGCACCACACGATGGCGATAGATTCTCACAGACAGTCTGTGCTCTGCTTCCGCCACCAGTCATCTTTAAATCTTTTTTTTATTCAATGAAACCTTTATTTAACTGTCCATCTCGCAGCATTACTTTAAAAAAATCATATTTAAATACGTAAATAAATATAAAAGCCAAGGGTAAAAGAAAAAGGTAACAATTATAAGAATACACGCAAAAATTCACATACATATATTGTTTTGAGCCTTTTTGTTGGTGCAGTCTGATATTGATTGTATGTGCATGTGCACATCCTTAAAATAATGACAGAAATATGGTGTTTTGTTAGTAAACTTACATTTATGGATCAAAAATTTAGCTAAAAGTATTAAGAAATTTATCATAAAAAAACATTTCTCATACTTCTTGGGGAACTTAAAGAAACAGAATAAAACATTTTCCCATCGTAAAGAAAACTCCCTTAAAATATGGACAATAACAAAGCTGCTAAATTCCTTCCAGAATCTCTGTGTAAAAGAACAGTACCAAAAAAGATGTGTCACAGTTTCTGGATGATCCCCACAGAAAGTACAATTAGTATTTATGTCCCTTTTAAATTTGGCCATGTAGTGACTGGCTGGATAACATTTATGTCGAATTTTAAAAGAGACTTCTTTCACCTTATTTACAATCAAATATTTATGGGGGACCATCCAGACTGTCTTCCACTTGATATCTGGAACAAATCGGTTCCAATAAGATATTATATATGGGAGAGAGACGATATCTTCTTGGAATAAACTACGTATTCTCTTATTGCTGTTACCAAGTTCCTGTGAAAAGCAGATTTTTCCTATTGGTGACTCAGCTGGATCAGGGAGAGTGACTGAGGTAGAGATCGAGCTGTCAGTGTTTTTATATAACATTAAAGTCCCTGAGGGTATGGCACCAAGCACCATTGAGAATTCCTGAACACTGATTGGAAAATTATATAGTGCAATAAAGTCGTTGTAAGTAAGTAGTTGTCCCTCTTTACTAACCAGCTGAGCCACCAATAGGATCCCATTTTGGAGCCAAGTTTCCAGGAAAAGTGATTTATTTTTCTATAAAATCTCTCTGTTGTTCCAGATGAGGTATTTGTGAGGTGAGAAGTTGTGTTTATAAATGAGGGTCCACGCTAAGAGGACCTGCTTATGGAAGGATGAAAGCTTTACAGGGAGTTTCTCAACATTGTAATTACAATTTAAAGTAAAATTAAAGCCACCAAAACGAGAGAAAATATGGTATAAAGTTCCAGACAGAGGTAGGGTTTTAAGAAAATGTTTGCGACGTCGAAAATAGCGACGTCCATCTGGGACTTTCTAGTGGACGACTTCATGGCTGCGCCTTCACCTGGAGACTGGCGCTCCATCACAGAGGGATTCCAGGAGCGCTGGAACTTCCCTCTGTGCTGTGCAGCTCTGGATGGGAAGCACGTCCAGACAAAGGCACCCCATATATCATATAGGAGACACACACTTTGATATAAACTAAATATTTATTGTATTTCTTTTTTGTGGTGCCCAAATTTATGCACCTGCTTGATTTTGTTTAAACAATTATTGCACACTTTCTGTAAATCCAGTAAACTTCTTTTCACTTCTCAAATATCACTGTGTGTGTCTCCTGTATGATATTTAACTGACCTTTTTTATTGTAACAACCAACGATTTATACAGGAAAATAATGTCTATTAACAAGGTTGCCCAAACTTTTGCATCCCACTGTATTAGTATATTTTGTCATTAGTATAATATGAAATAAATTCTACATGTGTCAAGTCGTGTGCCAACATTTGCTGTGTAGTAGAACTGAGACATTAGTCATTATAAAAATTTATTTGAAATAATATTAAAATTCTCAAACAGAAAAACATTAAACATAAATATATAAAATATAAGTATTTACAGAGAGACAGGAATAAAAAGGACCAGCTGCTCTCCAGAGCAGGAACAAGGCTGAGGAGGAAATGCTCCATTGGAGACTGGTGTGGTCTCTTCAGGGACTCCAGGGTGGCCAGCTCCACCGCCGATGGACCGTCCTGGGACCCGTCCCTCATCTGCCTCGGAGCCGTCCTCCTCTGTGGGCCTGTAAAACAGCACAAAACACAAAGAAATGAGAAGGCTGCTACTAGATTTTAATTTCAACAGTGAAAAAAAACAAAAACAGGATATAATCAGATTGGTTGTAGATATTTAGTAAAGGTGATCACAAGGCAATCCCACCGACTAAAAAGGTATCAGTGCTTGCTGTACATACCTGTGGGTGCAGCAGCAGGAGCTCAGGGACTGGGGAGCCAGGAGAAGCAACAGGGGATGCTCTGCTGCAGAACCAGTTGGCTCTATCAATACAGTATTAAATGCTAACAGGTTGAATATAATCAGAGAAAGTATATACAGTGGTCCCTCCTTTATTGCAGCAGGGGTTCTCAGAATAACTAGCCCCTGGCCACGCACTTTATACACTGTTTTCCCCACACACATGAACATTGGTCACAGTTCTCACAATTGATTCTCAAAGTGCAAACTTTTGTAGATTGCAAAACGTAAAAGTATTATTATGCCGCGTTTTGTCTTCATCTGCCCGCCACTTTCGTGCGCCCTTTCCCCTCGCGGTGCAGGTGTCTATTTCCGAATGAGGCTCATAGTTATGGGTGTTTTTGTGCTGTTTTTTCTATTGGACGTGATGGTTATCAAAACCAAACATGATAAATTTGGCAAGCGCAGGAGACACGACACGGAGCAGATTTGTCAATCAGGCTGCAGAATGCAATGCTGTACGGTGCAAAAAAAAGAAAAGAAAAGGAAAATCAGCGGAAAAGCGAAGCAGTGACAGCGGGACCACTGTGTGCTGCTTATTAATAAAGAAAATATATTCCTATATGACAACATGCATGAAAGCAGAACGGTATTTGTACGTCAGTGGGAAAATAGTGGTGGCTTGCTAGCTTTTGTGCGGCTTCCCCGGGTCAGCGAAAACTTAAGAGAAAACTTAAGAGAAATGAATGAACCAGGTTGCCCTTCACATATCTTCCTCCAAGCTCGGTCCTTTATATTCCTGTCTCGGTCCAGAAAGCAGCTGGTGTCGTACAGCTCCAGGTTGTTTGCTACGGCGTTGATTAGCCTTCCTTCCATTGAAGAATGAAGGGGTTTGGCTGGATCTGCCCCTTTGACCTAGGTCACAGCCACGTCACCAGGCTCCTGATTGGTTGTCGCGGCACGATTTGACGCTGGAGTTCAGATTTTTCCAACTCCAGGTAGCCGCGTAACGCGCGTATGCACAAAATGCAACACAAAAACTCACGCACGTGGTTTTATTCGCGAGTCAAATGCTCCAAACGCGCTAGACTGACGCGCGTTTCAGGCATTTTGGCGTTTTGGCGACACAAATCTGCTTCCGAATTTTCGCGGGAGCCGCAATCGCGGGTCATCGCGCTTTTCCATTGACTTTACATGTAAACCTGACGCTCTGTTCGCGTCTATCGCGTTCGGTGTGAACACACCGTAAGAGCTTTTTATAGAATAAATTGCATGACTGCAGTGAGAAAGCAGTAACATCACGACAATGTCAGTAGGGAGTGGGGAGAGGGTTTTAGGAAAGATTCGAGTGCCCGGTCTTACAACTGCAGCACAGATCATAATAAAATTGCTATTTGCTTGGGTATTACCTTCATGAATGACATCCATATTACTAGGAAGCAAATTCTGCATCTTCAAGTTAGGATTTTAAGGGGGATAAGGGGCGGGGACACCAACTGATGTGCAACTTCTACTAAAGCTTTAGCATCATACTAATGATTCTTGACGCCAGCGAGGCTGACAAAGTGGTGTAACAATTTGGTTTTTTTTAAAGATAGAATTTCCTATTACTGACATCATTTAGAAACTAGGGTTTGACTCCTGTGTGAGACCGTAATTTTCTTTATTTATGTAACTTTTGTTTTCACTGGCAGTTTAGTGTTAGGTTAGGACAAAAAACAAATTAGGAAGGTTAAAGACAGAACATTACTAGATTGTGGTTTTAATTAAAATGTAGCCTGTGACAATGCTGAACACATGACAAGCTACTTTAAGGCATATCACCCAGTTTGTAATATTGCTAAACATTTCTGAAGGCAGACGAGTCATGCTGGCTGGGTCAGTGTCATTTTTGTTGTAATTGATGTCTGGTTTGTTCTGTTCCCTAGTGATGGGTAGGGATGGGTACCAGTATCCGGTGCCATAATGGCACCGGTTCTGACATAATCCTTGAAATAGTAATAACACAGTATCCTCAGCAAAGATGAATTAAACAAGTTTTATTTTAATGGAAGTTTACTTCAAGTCTTCAGATTTTTACTGTTTTTTATTTGATTACTTTAAAGTATATGATTACATTTGAGTAATTAAATAAAGACAGTTTTGATGGAGCTCCTGAGCCAGCCCAAGCTCTCTATGAAGACGAGGAAAAACTCCCCTGGGGGGGCCAGATTGACGGGAAGAAACCTCGGGAAAGCCCATTCAAAGAGAGATCCCCTTTCCTGGGATGGCTGGGGGGGTTACAGGAATTCCAAAACACTGAAATTTAAAGTGGGCCAATTAAAAAAATTATTTCCTGAAAAAAAGAAAGGTAATTCATACATCACACATAAATGATAACGTCTGAATTGTGTGTGTTTGTGTGTGTGTGATAGGCTTATCTCAGCCAAGTGTGATGCTGTAGGTCCTCCAGCGTCGGCCGCGTCTCCGGGACTTTGGTTAAACACGCGTCCAAGAAATCCCGGCAGTCTGGAAAGAAAGGAAAGAGAAAAAACATGAAGATGATAGTTCCAGTGGTCCAAGCCATCAGTCAGTCTTGAAGTGTGACGTTTTCTTACTTTTGGACAGATGTCTTTTGAATTTCAGGCGCTTTTTGAGGAAGCTCGTGGTGTCAAAGTCCCCCGCATGAAACGCTTCGTACAGAACCACTCCCATTTGCCATACCGTGGTGGGTCCACACCTGTAGCAACTGCGCCCGTACCACTCGGGAGGGGAGTAAATTTCTGTACCTAATAAACAGACACAATTGCAATTTCTTCTAAAACAAAAGGCGAAAACTGTGACATCTGTGAAGAGCAAGAGCAGAATATGTTACCATAGAAGAGGCGGTACTGCGACCGCTCCTTAAAAAAGCAGCTGAGTCCAAAGTCGATGATACGAACACGCGGTACATCTGAGCCGGTCTCAATTAGAATGTTCTCACTCTTGATGTCCCGGTGAAAGATGTGTTTATCCTCCAGGTGCTTCGCAGCATCAACCAGCTGCTTCAGAATGACCTGGAAATAGAGCAGGGCGATATGACCAAAAATATTCATCACGATATACATTTGAAAAGTTGCGATAACGATATAACTGACGATATAACTGACACTAGACAAAATACTTTACAACTCCACAACTTTATTAGTGCAAAAAACCCCATCAATGTATTTTCACTTAAACAAGCAGCTGTTTTTTTATGTCCATTAAAGTTATATAAAAATGTAACAGTGCAAATTCCTCGCTGACAGTTTAACCAAAAGGCATTTCCAGTGGAAACTGGCTGACATATCCTCAGCATAACCATGTATAATATCCACAAAACTTAAAAAGAGGTTATACACACACAATACGGTAATATCATGTTGAGGTGCAGTACGTATCACTCCGCGAGGCGCCTGCCTACGATAGCCGTAATGCTCCGACAATCCATCGAGCGGTGCGGCTTTGTAGCTTAGCAAAGTCGCCGTGCACATAAAACCGTTTCGAGGTCAGTAAACACAACCAGAGTTCATACATAAGGCGCACGGGATTATAAGGGGCTCTGTCGAGTTTCAGAAAATTCAAAGGGTTGATTTTAAGTGTGCCGTATTTTCCATACAACACGGTAATAACGACGGCCTGCTAGCATGCGCTACCAAAAATTGTGCTTTGTTGTGTATCTGACGGACGAAAGCTAAACCAGTTCCACACCACTGAAGCTGCAGCATTTTTACAAACCAGAAACTTAAACAACTGAGTTAAATCAACACAACTTTTTCATATTCAATAAACCTGTGCATTTTGTGTTCATAAAATGCGATTGAAACATGTTCAGATGAAGTAAGTTGAGCTCTTGGAATATTTTAATCCTTCACAATTTTGTCATTTTATTTCAACAGTATTCAATAACTTTTACCCCAATACTACTTGGTCACTTAAATACTACATGCTGTCTTCATATTACATAATGTTCAACAAAGTCTAGATCCTGGTTACCATAAAAATTGAATGGGTCTTCAACAACTACCATCCTTCTATCTTTATCCTGGTTGCAGGAGGGCTGGGAAATAACCCTGAAGTGATAGGTTACAAGGCACGGTACACCCTGGACAGCTGACCAGTCTATCACATAGAAACAAACAACCATTTGCAACAGCACTAACCACCATGCCAACAATCTAGGAAATGTAGGAAAGCTATGATTTCCTGTATTTGATGCAGAATTGTTTTGTTTTGTAATAATACACAATAAATAGCAATAGCAATAGCATGCACGTGGTGCGTGTGTAGTGCCTCTTATAACTCCTGCAGTTTGAAATCTTGTGCGATCTTGTGAATTTCATGAGTTCAGCAACTAACCACTCTCACTAGATTGTATCAGCTCATCTCAACAAGAACAAATTAAGTTGTTGAATTTCGTACAGATTCTTCATGATTTAATTACGTTCATAGAAACATGAAATTATTGTGTTCAAATTACAAGTTAGACTTTTTTAATGTAACAACCACCCAACTTACTTTTTTTTGGTAAAAAACAGTAGAGGTGGCTGCTCGACTTGACTGAGATGGATGCCTTCCTGAAACCACGATCTAAAGAGCGCGAGTCTGAAACCTGTGCAGTGTCGTGGGATTTAACATTGATATGTTATTGACTTACTTCACTTGAACATGATATAAACAATTTAATCTAGCCTCTCTGCATGTCATGTAGTTTCTACACTATGTAGTTACACTTAACTTTAAAGCATGAGGCAATTGTGTTAAATACACGCAAGATGCTTACGTAAATCCAAGAGCTGGCCAATCCCTTTTTTTCAGTGTACTTACCTGGATGATTGAGCATGTATCAAGACAATGAGTCATTTACTTTAGTAAAACTGTGTAATGCAACAAGAAAAGAAAAAATATCCGAACTATAGCACCGACTTTTAAATAGCAATCAAGCCCAATAAACAGTTTCTTTTGTTAAAAGAGGGGCCTAATGTCCTCCACAGTTATGTGAGATGATAAAGCCATACAGAAAATGATTACTTCAAGATATAGCTGCTAAAAGTCGTTCTACTACCGAATTATGTGTATGTATCCTCTCCTGATTTATTTCCAAAGTTTACTCACTTGATTTGGATTACTGAATGGAACCTAATCATTTTATTAATCTATACACACAGAAATAGCCACACAAACTAAATTAGTTGGTCAAATTTTATTCAGACACTTGATGAAATAATCACACAATGTGGTCCTTCTAATGACAGCAACATAATCTTGTTAGGAGGTGGTGGGATTGTCACATGCAGTGAGCTAGCATGATTTACTTAAAGCTGATGTGATTCCCAGATTGGACGAACTATTTGCATTTTCCTCATCATTATTTTTATTTTTGTTTTCTGATTGCTGATTGGTAGTGGTTGCCAGAATTATGCTTTCGCTTAAAATACAGTGTTAGCTACTAGTGCCTCAATTTCTTGGTTGTCTAAGAAATTTATCCTATCAGAGCCTTCAAAAACAAAAAATAAAAACAAAAAATATATTTTACAAAACATAATTCCAATTAAAATAGTTAGCTGGGTAAAATGCCGCATTTTTTATGTCACAGTTAGTGCGATTCTTGATTCTTATGATAAAATGTAATTATATTTTAATCCCACAAATTTCTTTTTTCTTTTTATGAGAGCTCACACACTTAAAGGATATCCCAAAGTCACACATTTTACAACAGCAACCTCATTTTATAAATGCAATACACTACAAAACAAGTGGAATAAAAGCAAAACATTAATAATATGCTTTAGTGGAATTACTACAGTATCTTGAAATTTGCCGTTTCCGTTCGTGCTTTTATTTTGAAGGCAGCCCATTGAAACGGAAATCGTTGCGCTGGGTCACCTGGCTACCGTTTAGCGTTTACTTTCCGTTAGCAAAGTTGTAGATTGCAAGAAGTTTTTTGCGAGTATACATTTGAGCACACCAGAACAAAGGGATTACACACATATAAAGCACGGTATGTACACCGAGTTGTTGTAAAGAAAACAAAAACAGGCTTGTAGGCTTGTGAAATGGGACGGTCTAGCTTCCCTCGCGCTGCCCAGGTTGCCTATCAACCGTTATACTAAAAGCGGGAAACGTTTCATACAGCTTTGTTTGACAGAAACGGAGTAGAACATATTTTGTTCATTTGTTTCTACATGAGCTTTGTGTGATGTGATAAGTATCTGAGGCTGAGACCACACGACTGTAAAACATGATTGTTGGGCTTCATTTTTGTACTGAACAGTCGTTTTAAGATTAGCTAGTAAATAACAATTAGCTCATGTTGTTCATGAGACTAAAGTCATCTTACTTTGGTAATGTAAATATAATATGGCCAATATGATAGTTATTATCTTAATCATTATTAGTTATCACAGCAGTGAGTTCGAACTCTGTGTCAAATACTGAGCTTCAGTAAAGATTCTATGGCGTTATTTTAGTGCCACTATGCTCAAATTCTTTTTACTTGCGCTCAGAATAGTGGCACAAAAATAACGCCATAAGATTCAAGTTACAATTATTTATATTTCCTATCTCCTTAAATCTTCACTCAAAGACAAGTATGTTTGACAGTGTGTATATAGATGTATCATATAGAAAAGACAAATATTGTTCGTTTAATATGCTGGCATTACTAAATTTGGCTCAATGCTTACATATATGTGTAAAAAGAAAATGTGCGAGCTGTGGTAACTGTGTCTGATAGAATGAAGAGTAGACTGATACATGAAATATTCCTTTATTGGGTGAGAAAATCAGACCATGTCATAACTGCTTTAAGTCATACAGAATAGATATCAGAGCTTTAAACAGGCTGACTTCTGCTAAATGGGTCAAACTGGGCAGAAAGTCTACAAACACATAACATCCTTATAGAATATGATGTAACACTATAGATCAACTTAGCTCAGAATATATAAAGCATATAAACAATTACAGCAATATGATGCAACAAACACAGCAGTGCTACTGATCCAAAATACTCAAAGCTTCATAGAACTGAAACAAACATTTATTTTAGCTCCATTCTGCTGCTGATACATACTTTAGGTTTCTGAACATTGAACTTGTTGCTGCCTTTCATAGTGTGTAACTTGAAGGCCCTGAGTACTTTCTCTCACACTGAAAACACTGGGATGATAACATTATTT
This sequence comes from Astatotilapia calliptera, assembly GCF_964374335.1. Taxonomy (NCBI): domain Eukaryota; kingdom Metazoa; phylum Chordata; class Actinopteri; order Cichliformes; family Cichlidae; genus Astatotilapia; species Astatotilapia calliptera. The sequence continues at coordinate 2,747,386 of NC_137422.1, read as the reverse complement.
GAACATTACCTAATAAGACTGATTCAGGACAGACAGTTATGTTAAACTTTCCTAGCAGTCCTTCACAAACAGGGAACAGTCTGTCTATTCTCTCCATCTGTCAGCTGCTGCTGGCTCTTCCTCCTCCTCTTCCTCACACACTGCTGAGTTTGTCCTGGTGGATCATCAGGGGTGCAAAGCCTCACAGATGATGTGCAGCAGTGGGTCCCTCAGTCTGTCCTCACTCTGGACACTTGCAGTTGTCACACATGGAAATGAAATGTGCGATAAGCTGCAGGATTCAGACACAAGTGTAACTTATAAACACACGTTCATACTTTTATTCCACAATCAGAGAGAAAGAAACAGAGAGAGAGTGCAGGACAGACAGACAGGTGACAGTCTCAGGTGTACACACTGCTACACAACAGCACCAGAGAAGGAGGATTTAGTGTTTGTGTTATTACGAGTGCTACACAAGAAGAGTTCCCAGATGGTACAGTGGACACATGTGTGACTGCTGTGATTAAAGCATCTTTCTTTCAGCTTAACGAGTGAACCGTCAGCTCGTTCAAACACACGTTAAAGTCCGTTTGGCTCGACACCACCGAACAGAGGCAGCAATATAACATAGCTAACATTAACAGTGCAGTGAATCCTGCTTGTTGCGATCATGTTTAGGGGGTAGGAGGATGTGTTCATGACTTATGGCAGTTTGCACCAGTCCAGGTCCATCTGTGTGGATTTCATCTTTCCAAGATTCTGAGGCCCAGTACAACTCATTAACCTGTTTTCTTTGTTTTCTTTATTTTTAACTTTCCAGCTTTCCATTGCCATCGAAGCGTTACACCCCTTCTCCTGCACCAGGGTACAAACAGAGCCCCCTACATGGTAGGCTCCCAGGGAGCTCTTTACTGATCGGACAGCAAGCTGCATGCTTGCGGCTGGCTCAGCTGAAAGCCCGCCTTGCGTTGACACAGATAAATAACGCCATTGCTATTGGTGGCCGAACCAATACACGCGCCCCATTTATATCTACAACACCCCCCTTTCCTGACAGCTGCAGCCATCAGTCTACTAAACCTTCTGAAGGTTGCTAACACCATGTCCCATCCCTTATATAACCCCTATGCCTCTGGGAAACAAAGTTCAGCCCAGGGGCGCTATGGACAGTCGAGTATGCAGGCAGAGAGAGACTCTCATAAGACACCTCCTCATCTTGGGCCTGGGTCCAGCTTTAGCTCTTCTGGAGTTTCATCTGCGTCTCCTGCAAAATCTGGAGGAACAATCCCATCACTGCTAACTATGCCAATGAGCTGCAGGCCAGAAGGGAGTAAGACTTCAATGGAAGAGGACATAAAGAAGTCCAAACCTGTGGGCTCTGCAGAGTCTACTTCAGAAACAGCTGTGAACATCCTTATGCAATTTGGACTTGAAAAAGAGGACCTGGAACATCCAATCTCATACTCTGAAGATCAGATCACTCCTGACAACCTGCCTTTTACCTTACAAGTGACAGAGGATATCCCAGTGCTGGCCCAGATGCAAGACTACACTGCCACTTCACCTAGGGTCTTTCCGCATACCTGCTCTCTATGTAACAAGGAATGTAATCAGATGAAGGTAAGTCGAAGATTGTTCGATGTTTTTGCTTTCAGTCAGTTTTTATTTATTTGAAACGCAATGTTTTTTGTTTTGTTTTGGGATTGTTTTTAATTATTTGACTTTGAATGCCATTATAGGATTTTGGTTTTGAAAAAGCTTCATGGATGCTACTTTAAAGTTTATTTGGTTTGTTTTATTCACTATTACTGCATAATGATGACTGTAGGAAGACTACCAACTTGGACTGCAAACATTTGGACACATTTTCCCATATTTCTGCAATTCAGTATTCTGTAACAGAACTTTTGAAGGATTACAGTCCAGACTAAACTTAACTATATGTCTACCAGATGTTGTAATTTAAAAAACTACTTCAAAGAGACCTTCAGAAACTTCAGTGGTCTGTACTTGCAATTGATAGATTTAATGTCTTTTGACTTGATGTAAACCCATGCGAAGACATTCAAGGCATTTGCTAACAATGGAGCCAAGGCCTCAGATGACGTGATGAGGAAGAATCTGCAAGCATGAAGAACCTGTGCATCAGAAAATGTTGGAAGAGGGCTGTTTTTTCATTTGTCTCTGTCCTTGGGCTACTGTTCCACAGTGCTCATTCAGCTTTGCTTTTCCTGGAACTGTTGCTGAATGTAAAAGTTCCCCTTTTTGTCTTTTGTCACTAGAGTGAACAATAGTGTGTTTGGTCCTTTATTTTATATCAGTAGGCACCTTGTTTTTGTGTTATACTAATTTTCTTTGCTCATACTTTAAGTTAGTGTTTCGGTGTCACAAGACTTTTACTACCACAAACATAAGCACCCTGGGCGCAGCGCCCAGTCATGAGCTACACAAGCACCAGCTTTAATTTGACTGATTGTTGAATCTCTCTTTATGGATGTGCCTTCCTTTGCTGCACCAAATTTCACATTTGGGCTCCTCGTCAAAGAAACAGCGCCTTCCTCTTCTGGCCTATTTCAACATCATCTTCCTGTCGCTACTCTAACTGTGATCAACATAGGTGGTGCATTTTGTCCTAATCCAAACTTGGCCTCTCCTGAGACGACCTTCTTGGAACCTTGGGAAATTTTGATGCTATAAGAAGAGCCTGAGTAGGGCTGGGTATCGTCACTGATTTCTAGAATCGATTCAATTCCGATTCACAAGGTCCCGAATCGATTCGATCCACAATTCGATTTAATTCGATTCGATTTAAATCTGGGAAATTTTGACAGTCAGAAATATTATAATTCAGATCAGTACATTTACATATTTTTGTATCAATCAAAAGGAAGCTGACACACGCAAGACTTTATCACAGGTGTAAGCGTCACAGCAGATGCTTTTGTGTCAAAGTAGCTGAAGATAAAACACAGAAAAACATGAAGGTGATTTTCCTGGCCTGGGATTTTATAAAAATATTCTGCAGTACATCAAAAATGAAAGAAAACCATTAATCAACATATGAACATCACCTCTGACGTTACAGCGGTTTTATTAGAGACACAGTTAAGCGTTTTACATTTTGAATAATTTTAAAAAGTTTAAATTTGTTCAGTATTGAACAGCAGAAATGAGGTTTTCTTTTCGGAAGAATGTAAAAGGGAAAAAAACAGCGGCCGACAGCCTGTAAACAGCGGTAGACTTGTGCGTAACAAGCAAGCGAATAATGAAGAAAGGGAAACTGTTCTTGAAGTACAGAGAGAGGGAGAGAGAGCTGTGCATCGCGGTGGAAGCAAAACAGTAAAAGTCAGAGTGAATTCATGACGATGTTTATGTGAAGCGTTTGGATCTTCTTTTGCTGCTGGTTCGGTCAATATTGTTTGGAGAGAGATCAAACTAACAGCTTTAGAATCGGCTCATAAAGGGCGTGAACACACAGCGCGGACCCGCCGACAGATCAGAATCAGCGAGCTGTCGGCTTTCAGCCCCGACCGTGAGAAAGGCGACATCTCACTGATTCTGATCCGCGGGTCGCGCTGTGTGTTTAAGTCTATGTGCAGAAGCCGTGTTCCTGCTCTCATTTACTGTCTTAACTGTTTGGTGGTTCTTGAAATTTTGTGAGATGTCACCTGAGATTCTGGCATTTTGGGCAAAATAAATTTATATTAAAAAATCGATTCAGGATTTTAATGAATCGATTTTACGTTATCCAAGCCAGAATCGATTTTAATCGATGAATCGATTATAAAAACCCACCCCTAAGACTGAGAGTCCAGAATCCAGAGCCTAAGATGACCCTTTTGTTTTGGTTGTTTGTAGTCAGATGTTTGACTTGTGTTTTCCATATATACTAAATAATTTCATCTTTAAAATTGTATCCCAGGAGAGGTATAATGTGTCATGCTTATTTGTTCCTGTTTTGTTTTTGGCCCATGAAGGTTTCTAAGTGCAATCCAGGCTCCTGGCTAATGTTATAATGCTTCTCCGTTCAGTGAAGGACTAACTGTTAATATTTTAAGATTTTTTTTAAGGCCACTGCAAAGTTTAGTGACCTTTTTATCAGCAAGTGATGTCAATGACAAACATTGCTCCTGATAATAATGAATCTGGTCTAAATGTTTGTTTTTTGTTGTGACCACTAGGATTGGGTCTCCCACCAGAATACCAGCCTTCACATCGAGAACTGCAAACTTCTGCGAAAGCAGTCAGTCTTTCTTCTCTGTACTTCGTGATTATGAACCGATATCTTTGGGGCAGCGCAACCATGGTTGTGCCGAAATGATGTCGGGGTTGTAATGCTAGGATAGCTTCCTAAGAACTGTTCATTTGTATTTTTTCATTTTTCTTTGTCATATTTGTTGCGTTCCTGTAAAGCACCTTAATGATTTATTGTTAAAAGGCTGAATACATTTCTAAGTTTTTGAATTAATGAACAATAATATATTTTTAAGGACATTCTACCTGGCAACATCTGACAAAAATGTACCTGTGTTTTTCCACAGATACCCAGAGTGGAACGGTGAAATAGCATCACCGCGAGGGTAAATATCTTCATTTGAAGTCATTTGGCGAATAAAAAAACATGCCAGCATTGGAGCCTTTCATTTTCTTTCATTTAACTGTGCTTTTCTTTTTAATGCACTTGTTAGTGCGTCAGGTGCCAAGCCCTCTCCCGCAACGTCTGCTGAGACTTCCCAGAAGAAAACCAGACATGAGAGTCGTTCCCGTTCCTGCAGCCCCCGCAGTCATCGTGACTCGGAGCAAAGCAGCGACAGGCGAAGAAGGCTTTCCCGCTCTCGCAGACCCCGCACTCATCGTGACTCGGAGCGTAGCAGGGACAGGCGAAGCAGCCATTCCCGCTCCGGCAGCCCACGTCGCCACCGTAAGTAAGTAAGTAAGTAAAATTTATTTATATAGCGCTTTTCACAGATAAAAATCACAAAGTGCTTTACAACACAGAAAATGGGAATATAAAACAATATAACAGTAAATAAAACAATGTAAAACAATAAAACTATAAAAACAGCATAAGAAGAAATTAATCAAATGCTTTTCTAAATAAAAATGTCTTCAGCTGTTTCTTAAAACAATCAATGGAGTCCGTGCAGCGAAGAGACAGTGGGAGAGAATTCCACAACCGTGGTGCCACAGTCTGAAAGGCCCGATCACCACGAGTTTTAAAACGAGTGCGCGGTACCACCAACAGTCTCTGATCTAATGACCTTAAAGCCCGAGAAGATGTATGTGATTTCAGCAGGTCAGATAAATATTGAGGAGCCTGACCATGCAGGGCCCTAAAGGTTAGAACTAAAATTTTAAACTGAAACCTAAAATTTACAGGCAACCAGTGAAGGGAGGCCAAGACTGGAGTGATATGCGATCTTCTCTTGGTGCCTGTTAAGAGACGTGCTGCAGCATTCTGCACAGTCTGAAGACGATTTAAGGCTGATTTGTTAAAACAAGTAAAAAGGCCATTACAATAGTCTAAACGAGAAGAAATAAAAGCATGAATAATCATCTCAAGTTCAAGCTTTGATACCATTAGTCTGAGTTTAGAAATATTCCGTAAATGATAAAAACAGTTTCGGACCAGCTGCTTAGACTGCTGCTCGAGCGACATCGAGCTGTCAAATAAGACACCGAGATTTCTAAGGCTTGATTTTACGTAAGGGTCTAAGAAGCTGATATGCTGTCTAATTTCTGGGACCATATGGTCTGGAGCAATAATTAGAGTTTCTGTTTTATCAGAGTTTAGTTGGAGAAAATTGTCATATAACCATTTGTTGATTTCTGTCAGACAATTACTTAAATTAGACAATTTATAAAACTCAGACATTTTGAAGGAACAGTATAGTTGGATGTCGTCAGCATAGAGATGATAGGAGATATATTTATAGCGCTTAATAATCTGGCCTAGGGGAAATACATAAAGTAAAAAGAGAATTGGACCCAGGACAGATCCCTGAGGTACCCCACACGGCAAAACTGTTGATTCTGATGTGACATGATTCATGCAAACAGTAAAAGATCTCTCAGACAGATATGATATAAACCATTTTAAAACAACACCAGTAATCCCAAACAAGTTCTCGAGTCTGTTTATCATGATACTGTGATCTACAGTGTCAAAAGCAGAGCTGAGATCCAGCAGGACCAGCACTGTGTATTCTCCGTGACTTGCAGAATAGGAGGAACAGTCATTCCTGTTCTCAATTACGCAGCCGCCGAAGGGAGAGACACAGAAGCCAATCACGATGTCTGTACAGGTCCAGACGCAATCGCAGGTCTGTCCAACAAACATTTTGAGAACTAGGATCAATCAAGAAGATTTAGCTCTCCAGTGGATTGTTAAAGGGTGAAATATAACATATATATAAAAATATCAACTTGAAAAAACTTAATTGGTGGACAGCATTTACCTTTTGTATCCATGCTGGGTGTGTGCTTTGAGATGTTTCTGAGTTATTAAGTTCTTTGATCCATACTTTTTTCAGGTCCCGGTCTCATTCTGACTCCTCGTGGTATGACCGTCCTTCCTCTTCACGATATCGATCACGCTCAAGGTGCCGCGAGAGACGATCCTCACTGAGAAGAAGAGATGAGAAACGTTCATCACCGAGGAAAAGCTGGGAGAGGCGATCGTCGACTGAGAGGTCATCTCCGAGGCGAAAGAAGTCAAGCAGCTCAAAGATCTTGGCAAAGAAACTGCTGGAAACATCAGGTTTGAAAATTGCTTCATGTTTTATTTTTTTGTATGTACTCATTAGTTTTTCTAAGATCAAAGTTCTCCTCCCCCCTCACAACCTTAACTTTACTAATGTAAAGGATAAATAAAGACCAGTGCCACCAGAAATGTCAGCATAGTTTTTTCTACTATTATAAAACTTTCAGAAACGGTAGATGATTTTCGAGACTTGGCACCCACCAAAGTGTGAATCTCTTTTGCACCTGTGGTCTTTTAGCTCTCCAGTCCTTATCAAACCAGTCTGACCTGGAGACTGTCGTCAAAACTTTGGCTCCTGCCCTGCTGGCTGAGCTAGTCAAGATGAAGTCGTCCCCATCAACATCATCATCATCGTCCTCACGTTCTGCATCTCCAGAAACAACTAAAGGGACGCCTAGCACAGAGAAGACAGAGGTGACTTCATATTATGCCTTTTTTCATGAATGCACAGTTTTGGACAATTTATAATGTGATCAGTGACAGATGACGTGATTGTTGATGCCACACAACCAAGATTAAATCTTTCAACACAGATTTATACAAGCAGATAGTTTGAGTCAAGTTGTCATGATGAAATCTGCATTTGGTTTGTTCATAATTTTCTTCCCTGTGTTTCCACAGGCTGGCAAATCTTCCCCTCCGACCATGGTGAGGCTACAAGGGACTGTAAGTAGTCTCTGTCACAGTGATGTGATTTCTGCTATGGAGAAAACATTTTGAAAAACTAAGTCAGTTGTTTTGTTTAGGTCAAAATTACAGGTATGTACACTGAAATTTGTTCACTGTTCAGGGGCGGATCTAGAGAAATTTTCTTAGGGTGGCAAAGAAATCAAATAGGGTGGCAAAATTGAAGCCTTCTTATTTTTCAAACACATATGCAGGTGGTTACATATGGTTAGAATAATTCAAATGCAGTAAGTATACACGTTTTTCATATAAATATAGTCTAGAACTTAATTATTGTCTGTAGCCCACATAATTACACACTTTAGTTACATAAAACATGTGAGTTTCTGTATAGCCTGTATAATAAATAAATATGTAGCCCAACAAGTATAAAATCCAGACACACTGTTAGAAAACAGTCACATTGTTACAGCTTAAATGACACAAAATGTCAGAAATCTGCACTGTCATGAACAACAATTTAAACCTAATTTTTCATGATTTGTTGGATGAACCCACTGAGGTCTGAAATACAATCGGCCATTTTTGACTCCTTTTGAGTTTACGTTTGTATTTCACCCTCAGATTGTTTCATTTTATTTTGTTCCCCTTGCCTTGTTTGGTGTCATTCTTTTCAGCTCAACTGAATTTAGTTGTTTTTTTCACTGACATACTGCATTAGTATTACTGATCTGAAACCACACAAAGAACTTAGTATTACTGATCTGAAACCACACAAAGAACGTAAAATCCTAGTAGTATGTTTTTACTGTAAAAAAAAAACACCACAATATATTTTTATAACTTGAAATGCAAATATAAATTGTACATTTTGTAAACATATACAACTATTTATCTAAAAATGCAGCCGATACACCTGCCGTTTTTTTTTTTTTTCATTTTGTATAAGAATTTAAAAATATTACTACAACTAAAATGAGAGAACAATTAGGTGTCGCACTAAGATGCCCCACAAACTATGTGTGCCAGTAAAAAAAAAGTTTGTCCACCAAAAGACAGAACAGCACAGGGACAAACCTGCAGGCCTGATAACAGCAGCTGTATCACTCCGCTGGTTTTCTACTTAGTGACAGTGTTTACATTGCAAATGTGCCTTTGTGACATTCATTAGTGCCCTCACTGACACACAAAACAAAACGACTACACAACAGAACTACACAAGACAACACACTAAGTAAACACTCCACACTAAACGTCACAAATCTCCCACATCTAAAAACTCTCTCTCTCACTTGCTTGCTCTGTCTCGCTGCCGTTACCGTCACTCCTAAAACGTTTCCCTCTTCCTAAACAATCAAATCCCACGCGTTGACTGTTTTTTTAATTGGTCGACATGGTACATTTAGGAAGGTGGTGGCTTTTTTTCTTTCTTTACTGTTTTCGTGCTGTCCTTACAAAACGCTTAAAACACACACACACAAAAACGTGACGACAGTATTTAGAACAAAGCGTGGCTTATATATATTATCATAACTCTGGATTTACTGGCCTGTAATTAAAATTTAAAAACTTTGAAGTCCGAATTTTCAATGTGGGCTGAAATAGAAACTCAGCGTGGCTGCAGCTTGTTGCTGTGTCAGCTTACATCAGTCATGTGATTTGGAGGTGCAGCGTGTCCGTGGACCACAGAGGGTTAATAACACTCACCTTCCTTCCATTTCCAGAGTGTAACATCCACCCACCTGTGTAAAAAGCGAAATTCCCATGGTGTTGTTCAGAATGTGCTCTGGCACAATCATAAGCATCGCTTGCTACTGAAAACAAGAAAAAAGCCGGTCCTGCTATGGGCTGAACCATTTGTTAATGGTGGAGGGGGGAACACTATGCAATATTTTCAGTTTTAGCATTTATATTCACTGTTGACTGTAACTACGTTCAAACTGTTAATGCTGTCTTATTTTAATAAACAACACTGTCATATGCAAAACTGGGGTGGCACTTGGGGTGGCAAGGGATCATTTTAGGGTGGCACTTGCCACCCCATGCCACCCTTCTAGATCCGCCCCTGTCACTGTTATAGATGGATGAGTTCATTGACCTACTTGTGAATCGAGAGAAAGTTCCTCTCCTGTTTGTCTCCTGGTTTGCTTCTGCAATCTAAGATAGATATTTATGCACCGTAGCTACAATTCTCTATAAATATACTGTCCGTTCACGGTTGTAGTCCTGCATTCATTATGCGGTTTAAAGTCAGTTGGTTATCCTTACATTTCTTCTACAGTCTCGCACCCCTCAAATTCATAATTACTTTGGATTATACTGAGCTTTTATATAGTCATCCCCATGTCAGGAAGCTTCCGCTCAAGTCTAATGCTATGAAAGCATACACACTGTACTTTGTTTTTATTTTGCTGTGTTGCATTATGCATTTTTTAAATCTATATATACACATTGCACTGAAAACATCCTTGGAATCGCACTGGTTGCTTGCAAGTTGCCACAGTTGCTTGTGGTTTGCATGGAAGACTCCAACTTGTCTGTAAATACTTGTAAGCTCATGACAAGTGCTCATGTATGATTCTTAGTGTGAATGTAGTAACTTAACAGTTTTGGTAGTAATACAAACTAATGTATGTTCGTTGTGTGTGTGTTTGTAAGGAAGCTGCGGTGGCACCTAAAAATACAGCCAAGGCTACGGAGGCTGTTGAACCAATTAAAGGTGCTGCAGTTGACGGTGAGCCAAAAGTCTTGGCTTCCAAAGCAGAAACGGCCTCAACCACGCAGATTTGTATTTAGATCAGCTGGGTAATTTGCATCCTATCTAAACTACCACTATTGAACTTAACTACATTTCCTTTATTCCAAGACTCTGTGACTGCAGAGAAGATCTCAAAGGATCAGCCGGTCGCTGTTACCCACCCAACATTTTGGGAGCGGATACAAGAGCAACTGCGTCCAGAAAGAATCCGTAAGAAATCCCCAAAGATCTGTATGAAAGATTTCTCAATGTGAAGATATTTTCTATTTCATAATTATTTTTTGGTTTTTCTTTTGCTCTGCACTTCACAGGTTGTCTCAAGACAGTCAAACTTCCCAATTCAAAGGTAACATTAAAAAAACACTTCAATTATACCTGTAAGAAAAACATGCTTTATCAAAGTGGTTAAGTTTTGATCTGAAATAGTTCAGTTTGTTTTACAAGTTTGTAGTTGGGTTATATCTCATTGTCAGGTGACGCTCAAGTAGGTGTAAATGTAGAAAAATGTTAAAAATTCACTAGGGATGTCGCAATACCAGAGATTTTGTAGTCAGTATAGACACCAATAGAATTGCACCATTCTTGGTTACCAATTTAGTATTGTAATAAAACAATTATCTCATGTACTAACACATACTAAAACTCCTTTATTGAAAAGCTAGTTTAACATGTTCAAATTATATGCACAGTCATCCAGGACATGGTGGTTTTGAGTGCTTAAAAAGGTTTTTCCTTCCCAAGTTTGACATGTGCAATAGTGCTGTTTACACATTGCCTTTTGGGAATCAGTTATCACTGTTTATGGATCCACCTTAAATGAAAAGTACTTTCATAGCTGACTCTTACTGCCTTTTTTGTCAGTGAGTCAAGGTAGAGCTGCACTACGTGTAACAAAGAAAGAAAAAAAGAAGTAAAGGAAAATTAGCATCAGAAACATTTTGTAATAGGTACCTGATTGTGTTCATAGTTGTAGACAGTGCTCAAAGTGAGGTTTATAAGTTAATGTTTGCATTTTTCAGATTTCTGTCTGGAATTTCTTCCATTGCAATTGTGAACTGATCCTGAAATTCTTTTCGTTTGCACAGCTTGTTTCGCTTGATTACAAGGTGCTGTTAATAAGCAACCTGCCAGAGTATCACGATGGCTGTTACGCAGAGGAGGACATCGCCGGTCTGCTCACTCGACACCGATTTGAGTATTACGACGACACGATCTACGTTATACCACAGGCACGCATGGTAAGCACCAGTTTGCATTGGGCTGGGTTATGACCTTCATTTTAATGGCGCTCTAAATCTCTTTTCTAAGACGACCTAACTAACATTTAGTTAGTTAATACATATTTTGTGAGTGCCTGTCTTCATGGTTATTCAGTAAAAATCAGTGTTTGGTTGTTTGTTTTTCCTTCAGGCTTTTGCCCTCATGCCGACAGCAGTGGCAGCTAAAAACATCGTGCTAGCATCAGAAAATCACGATTTTATTCTCAGTGGGTCTAAACTTCGACTGCAGGTTGAGAAGGGCAACATTTTAATGACGCCGGTAAGCACTGTGTGTAGATAATGCAATCTACTGTTGTGACAGATGTTATTACAATTATTTGAAAATATTTGTTTCTGCTTGTTTATTTAAAGTGTGATTATAAATGTAAAAAATATTTCTTTTTGTAGAAAAAAATACCTTTAAGCTGAAATAAATCGAACCGAATCCGAAGTGATGTAATGATTTTGAACTGTTTTTTTTCTTTCAGCTTGAGTTTTATAAGTCTCTGATGAAACGGCTATGCTATGTAAGTAACGCACATATCTCAGAAACAAAGACTGCACTCGAATACCTTTAGATTTATTGGTCAGAGTATAAAGTCATAACTGGAAGCACTCACATCCAAGTCAAAACACCTTGAAAAATGGGGACATACCCGTTTTTTCAGATATTCACACAGGGCTAGGAAAGGTTTGGAGAACTCTTTTCCTGGAATAGATTAAATCCTCATTTAAAAATGCATTTTGTATTTTTTTTAAACATTTGTTTAACGATTTGAAACTTGTGCAAAAAATTAGGAAATTGGGAACGAGCCAAATGCGTTTTCCACGGCACTGTGTGTACATTAGTTTAAATACTTTTTCAACCAGTGTTATCAAAAACAGCGAGAGCTGCAATTATAAATTGTTTGGAAAATGAAGATAGCTGCCAGGGTGCATACCTGCTGTGTGAATATAAGTGCAAACTTATGGCCTTGATCTTGGAGCTGTAGTATAAGAATGTTTGGAATGTCATACTGTTTGTGGGGTTGTTGTTTTTTCACGTTAACCCGGTTTTCTCGAAGCAGCAAGTGACTGACAATGGAGCACGATTAATCTACATCAGGAACATCTCGCCAGGCGAGTCCCGGCATCTCAGAGAAGCTTTGAAAAAAATGGATTGTGTAAGAAACTACCTGCCTCTTCTCAACAAGGTATAAACACACTCATAAATGCCAACAAGTGCATGTGTTAGAAGTCTGTGAAAGGCTGTGTGAGATATGTGCTTGTGTAAGTGTAATCTTAACCATACAGGAAAATTGACAGATTAACCGCTTGCACACCAAACTAAAGGACGTGCACCAACCTTCATAAATCCATCCTTCAAAAGAGATAATGTGTCTAGATCTGGATGCTACTTATCTTGAGGAAAGCACAACTGCAAAACTATAGCGATAGTAAAGAGAGACTGCCGATAAGCTGCTCGCTGAGCAATTCTTCATATGCTCATGCGCACTAGTATTTATCACATTACAGCATTAGTGCAGGGGTCATGTTGAGCATGGCTCCAGTGCATCATTGAGCCAGGATTTCTGACTCTTGAATCCAGTGAACTCCACAATAAAGCTGTACTTAGTTCACTCTTTCCACGTGTGCTTAGCACTTGTTTTCTAACATTTACAATGTGAAGGTAAAATGTTCAGAATACATTTTCTTTCTTGTGTTTCAGGTGTTTATCGAATTTCAGTCTCTTCGTGATGCTGATCGCCTTGGCGTTTGGTACAGCCTTCTAAAACGGCCCACCGGCCACAAATTGTCAAGGCTGAAAATGTCATGGTCCCCGTGCCTGCCCAGCCGGCCTCACAAGGCTACACTTGTGTTTTTTTTCTCTTTCTCCCCCTATCTCTCTGCCTGGGCGGAGCTCACAGCTGGCTCCCGCCCTTGGCTCTCACAGCTGTTGGCGATCAGCTGATTATCCGTCTTCTATTTGAGGCTGGGTCACAGATCCTCTCATCGCGGGATGATTGCGCTACTGACGTTAGTCTACCTTTCCAGCTCCCGTGGTCTTACACCTTTATGCCTTCGTGATTTGTGAGTGATATCTCCCTTTCCCTGTTCCAGCTTATCTTCCCGGACCTGTGACCTCCCCGCGGTACGAACGTGTGTGAGGACGTGAGCGAGCGTGAGAGAGAGAGAGCCTTCCCCTAATCCCCTGGAACCCTGAATTTCCCGTCACTGTATATATTATTGCACGGGTGTGTAAATAAATTGTGTTTTGAGACATCAACCTGCTCTGCGCTTGAGTCCCTGCTTTCAGCCCGTGACAGAAAATACCACAGTGTGGATGTACCTCACTGCGTAAGTGTTTTTTAAATGGGATTTTAAACAAATATGATTTAAACGGAAACAAAAAGATGGGTTAAGTTAATGGAAGGTCATCTGGTAAGACCTTTCTTTCGCTTTCTGTTTGTGAAACACTCATGAATAGATTTTTCAGGTCTCCCCTGGGCTGTGGATAAAGTGCAGACAAAACTGCTGATTTATTGTTGTTCACAATCAATCATTGTGACACATTCCCTCAACTTTTATCCACTAACACTGTGATTCTGGTTCCCACAAATCCTTTGATGCTCATTTGCCTTATTATCTCTCTGACCTCTTTTCTGGCCCCTCCAGAAATCTTTGCTCCATCAGTGGTCAATTTCCTTCTGCTTGTCTCTGCCCCAGACACATGAGCCAGAGCCATTACTTAAACTGCACTTTTTCAGTCTGGCATTTGATCTAACCCACTAATCGTTGTTTTTCTGATGTCTATGATACCTTGGGTATCTGTAAAGGTGCTTAAAGTTCAAATAAAAGTCAAAACATTGATATTACTGGATCATTGTAAACATTAAAAACCTGTTTTGCACCACTCGTTTTTCCTTTTCTTTCCCCCACAAAACTTTTAACAAAACTTATTTTTGCTTGTGCAGCACCAAGATTGCCAGACAAAGCTTTGCCAGACAGCGAGGTTGCTGTTGATGGTGCAACTGTCCCAACAGAAGATATTACCATCCCACAACGCAGCACTTCACCATATTGGATCACAATGACAACTAGTCCCTTTGTGTTCCCCACTGTCTCTCCTTGGTTCACAATCCCAGGTGAGAGAAACAGCTGGAAACTAAAATTAACCTCCAGATATAAAGTGTTGACTGTTACTAACTGTGTCTGTTTTACACTTCTAGAGTATTTAACTGTCAGTGAACCTGATGACATTGAGGTGAGTGCATCTTATAAACCCAGGTTTCATGTGTTAAACAGGAATCCTTGAGTAAATACCAAGAGGTGTCCATTTTTCCAAATACTCACCTCAAAAACCACATTTCTTTTTTTCTGCTAAACTTGGTTTCATTTTGTCTTCTCTATGTGCTCAGTAATAATAATATATTTTTTAAAAAGTACCGCAAAGTTTCTCTTCGAATAAACTTTGGTTCTTGAACCTTGTGTCTTGCAGAAAGCCCAATCTTAAGGTTCTACGTTCTCCACCATCATGTTGACCGGTTTGCCAGAAGGAAACTACAGACAGGAGGATGTCACCAAGCTGGTGTGGCGTTACGTCCCTGATCAGACTGTTCAGACTCTGTACTACAAAATAATCGTTTTATCACTGCAGAGGAGGGTGAGGAGTAGACCCAGCAGGCTGATACAGAGAAATTTGCATTTGCAAATTGAATTCAATTTAATGATTGATATTGAATGTTTCCTCTGCATCATTTTTCCCCTCCAGGCCTTTGTGTTTTTTAACAGCTGGGATGCGTGCTGCGATTTCGCCAGGGATTACCTGAAAAATCCAGTTACTGTTGGAGAGTGGACGCTCAGAATCCACATTGTTTTACAAGACATGCTTCCTGGTACAAGTGAGGTATGAAAATGGAGCAATCGGGGGCTGTTAAATCGGGGGCATGCTCCTGTTTCACTCAAACTATTCAGATCCCAATCAAAACAGATTTCTCCTCTAAGGAGTGAGCACAGCATCATCCTTCTCTGGGCTAATATTACTAGAATGAGAATACTCAGAGTACTTTATTGATCCCTGGGGGAAATATATTGGTTACAGTACAAACAGTAACACAGACAGATACAAGAAGTAAGGAATAGCACAATATATACAATATATACATACATATAAGTCACTCATTGATAAATATCTGAATAAGAAATGGAAAAACTAAAAATATGCATGAATTTCAAATCAACTATTTATTGTTACTTCGTCTGTATTTGTTCTAGTGATGGGATTTCCGGCTCTTTTTAGAGATCCGGCTCTTTCGGTTCGGCTCACTAAAAAGAGCCGGCTCTTTTGGCTCCGAACCGGCTCTTCAGGTTGTTTTGTTGCTTTAATTAATTTATTATTAACAATAATATAAAATTATGCACAAAAGGAATTACTAACGTAAAAACAAGTGGTTTTATTTATATATGTTTATATATAAATATATGCGGTGGCCCCTAGAGACAAAACACGTACAAACTCCAAAACACATTTCTAGCATGAACTGAACTTCCAAAGCAGAGCTACTAGATCACTTAAATTACACAATTGAAAGCATGTGTGTATTGTTTGTGTATTTATACACAGGCACTCATATATATATTCAAATAATTTAAAAAAAAAGTTAATTTACCTGTTATTACCACACACCAAATCCGGTCGTTGGTACTTGCTGGCTTGTGTAGCCACAAGATAACAAAGGCTCAACACTGCGCCCAGCATCCTGGAGCACTTCTGTTGTCTTTTGTACGTGTTTTGAGTTTTTATGTGCTTCTGAGTTTTTATATGCTTCTGAGTTTTTACGTGCTTCGGAGTTTGTACGTGTTTTTACATGTTTTGGAGTTTTTACGTGCTTCGGAGTTTGTACGTGTTTTTACATGTTTTGGAGTTTTTACGTGTTTTGGAGTTTGTACGTGTTTTTACGTGTTTTGGAGTTTGTACATGCTTCAGAGTTCGTACGTGATTTGAAGTTTGTATGTGCTTTGTCTCTAGGGGCCACCGTAAATATACTTTTATTTATTCACTCCACATAAAATGTAATAAATAAATCATATAATACAAAAATCAACTATTCACATTTCAACTTTTAACTATTTAAATTTTCAGCTTTTTCCTTTCACAAATTTAAAGTGAAAACAACACAAAACACTGCAAACCACAACACAATTAAATATAAATTATAATATGAAAACTAAAAGAACATGCATATTCTCTGTCATATGGACCTGCATGAATAAACTTTCTCAATCCTTTATCATCTGCAACCGAAAATAGTTGTGGATGATTACTATACCTTTCTAATGTTGTTGTCCCTGCCTCTCTTTCTCTCTCTCTGGCTCTGTTCCTGTGCTACTGAGTGTAACTACCGCCCCTCCCCCCTCTGCCCAGCGTAAAGCACAAGGCCCGCGTGCAGAGTGAAGCGGGAAAAAAGTGCGAGAGAGAGGCTGAGAGAAAGAAAAAAAAAAAAAAAAAGCAGCAGGCTCGGGTCTCCCTGATCTTAACGCTGGTTGTTTTTCAGCATGTTCCAGAGTCGGAGTCTCTGGAGGACCGGCTGCTGAGTGTGGAGGTCTCCGAGGTGAATGTGGACCTTGTCATGATGATCATGGAAGTGGTGGCGTCCATCGCTGCTTTTGTCAGATTCTTGCCGCTTGCCAACAGGGTACGATTTCATAAACACGTGCAACTGTTTTATGTTTTACAGAAGGCTGCAAGGCTTGTCATGGTGTCTGCTGTTCTTTTCATATTGAGAAACATTTTAAATGAGTCTGAAGGAGACTTTGTGGTTTTTTAACACGAGTTGAGCAAGTTTAAATATTCCATGTACAGACAGTCCCTGCGGCAGGCAATCTGAATTACACATGCCTTTGCAAACACTGGTGAAGAAGGACTGCCTGAAATGCACCAAGTTCTCAACCAAGTAGTAATCTTATGACCTGTTCAGCCTTTTGTCCTGGCCCATCGAGCAGGGGAGATCCCTGCAGTTTGAGGCAGCGCTAAGTTATTCTTTTAGTGTTTCTTGCTCAGTGGTTTTATTGTTCAATCAAAACTTTGCAAAAGTATAGAAATATGTTTGCACTTATTTCCCATTTGCAAGTTTAAAACTCCAAGATTTTTTTTTCTTTGCCTTGTACTATCGTACAGGGCAGTAAAGAAACTCGCCAGGACAAATTCTTTATCGCCCTGTACAATACAAATCGTGCCTGTAGCACACCCATTGAGTACCACTGTGTTGCTCAAATATCCGTTCTGTTCTCTCAGATATGCATTGAGATGGCCGAACCTGGTGGATTAACACAGGTGATGGAGAGCAAAGTCACCAAGGACTATTTATCTGCTTGGTAAGTGTGTCCCACGATCAGAAGTGAGAAAAAGAGGAAATTTATTTTACACTGTGTTTCTTCATTTTCTTTAAAGTGTCTTCATGTCTGTCTGACCTTGTGCTTCTTTCTCTCCTCTTCATAGCAGTAAAGCTGGACGTATTGAGTCGTGAGTATCTTTCTTTTTCAGCTTTAGTGGCAGAGTCAAATATACCATACGCTCCTCAAGGTCGTCTGTAGTAAACAGTTCCCAAAGATGCAAAAAGAGCAGCATGTGATTTAGATATAAGCAACTCTAGATTAGGAATTTGAAATGGAATTTCTTATTTCACATGAACATTTTGTGACAACAAACCTCTTTTCGTGGTAACCTACTGGCATCTTTGCTTTCAAATTCAGTTTGAAGAGCCTGAAACAGCGTCTGCAAGACTCTGGTGACAACCTCAAAATGAAAACCAAGAAGACCGCAGAATCGACTGATGCAGTGACCAAAGGTGACTGCCAGGCGGAGAGCCAGAGGACCGAGGAGGAAGCAGGGACCCAGCCCGATGCTGCAGCCGCCCCTGCTGGACAGCAGCCAGAGCCCAAGTGTCCTGATGACGAGACACAGGAGGGAGAGGAGAATGATGGATGGAGCATGGCCGACATTAAAGGTACAAAGAGCTGCTTTAAATCAGCAAAATACACCGCTCTGACAGCCAAAACACAGTAAAGTGAATATAAAAAGACAAGTTGTGATATTTTGTGGCTCTGATCTCATATTTGTGCTCCTCACTGTGCTACAGACATTCAGCCTGGTGGTAGTAATATATTTTATATATGTGGTGTTTAAGAAATGCTCCGTTGGTGCGATGACTATGTCCCACACCATCACCAGCCTGAGATTTTGATACAAGGCAGGATGGATCCAAGATTTCTGACCCTACCATCCTAATGTCACAGCAGAAACTGAGATTCAACAGACCAGGCAGCGTTTTTATTTTACAGCGTTGCTGAGCCTGTGTGAATTGTACCCTCAGTTTTGCGTTCTTAGCTTAGAGAAGTCGAACCCAGTGTGGTCTTCTGCTGCTGTAGCTCATCTGCTTCAGTGTTGGATGTGCTGTGCGTTCAGAGATGCTCTTGTGCATTGTAATAAGTGGTTGTTTGGCTTGCTCTGGCCTTCCGGTCAGCGTGAAGCAGTTATTTCATTCTCCTCTAAACTCAAAAATGCATTTCCTCCAGGGAACTGCCACTCACTGGATATTTTCTGTTTCAGACGGTTTTATGTAAACCCTAGAGATGCTTCTGTGGGAAAATCCCAGCACATCAGCAGTTTTTGAAATGCTAAGCTCAGCAAACATGCCACGTTTAAGTGACTTAAATTATTTTTCTTCTTCATTCTGATGCTCAGTTTAAATTTCAGCAGGTCACCTGTCCATGTCTACATACCTAAATCACTAAGTTGCTGCCATGTGATTGGCTGATTAGAGAGTCGCATTAATGAGCAGTCAAACAGGTGTACCTAATAAAGTGGCCGATGAACGTTTCAGCTTTTCAAGTAAATCGAAATCATTTGTTCAATTATTATTGAGTTATAATTGAATGTTTAAATATGTTATAAACCCAGTGGCTCCTGTAGCAGATTCGTTGATGATTAACGTGTCGCTCTTTTCATTTTCAGTTGTGGCTAAACGCAGGAGGGAGCTTGTCGGACCTGAGGCAAAGCCATCTCGCTCTCAGTCTCCGTGTGTTGTAGCAGATTTCAGACTGCCTCAGTTCAACCCTAACAGCCCCATCGGTCAGACACACACACTCTAAATTCAAATGTGTTGTTAATACTTGTCTAATCTTCCTGTTTCTGCTTCTCTGCAGGTCAGGAGTTTGTGGTCCCTAAATCAGGATTTTTCTGTAACATCTGCTCTGTTTTCTGCCTGAATGAGAAGACCGCCAAGGAACTCCACTGCTGCAGCCAGAAACACTACGACAACCTGCAGGTACACACGCACATACATATACACGATTCAGCACACAAAATCACACTGTTGGCCTAACGATGTTTGTTTTCTCACTTTTCCCTTTTTTTAGAAATATTATGAGGAACGTCGACAAAGAGCTACAAAAGCTTTGTCTCAGACGTCTCCAGGCTCCGTTTCTGACTGATGGACCTGATCTACTGTATTTTTAACACATAACTGTGCAGAGTGTATATATATGTATATGTGTGTGTATGTGTGTCCTGGATGACTGTGGATATGTTTGCGGTTTTGTGATTTGTTTCTTATTTCCTGTTTTACTTTGAAAGTTCATGTCTTATGTCAGTGTGTTCAGTTTTACCTCTCCCCTGTCTCGTTAGCCTGATTTCTCCCAGCTGTGTCTCCCTCCCTCCCGCCCATTCCCTAATTACTCCCCTGTGTATTTAAGCCCTGTGTTTTCCTGGGCTCCCTGTCGCGTCGTACCTTCAACCTGCTGTGTGTTTGTAATGTCCAGTCCTCCAGCACCTCGCTTTAGAGTCTTGTTTTCCTTTTGTAAGTTTTATTTTGTCAGTCATTCTTCCAGCAATAAAGCTGCGTTTTCAGTTTATTCCCGTCTCCAAGAGTCCTGCATTTTTGCGTCCACCGCTTCTGCTCGCCTGCCACACAGCCAACCATGACAATAGCAGAATCTAGTATAACATGGAAACACCTACCTGAAACACAGACTTTATGTATTTTAAGTACTTGAGTAAATGTTCCCACTACTATCAGCACTCACTTCTGAAGATATTTAGACTAGTGAGAGAACTCTGAGCTCCTCCGCTTCATGTGAGATTCACTTTCCACTGTTTCCTTTCTTTCTTTCTTTTTTTTAAATCCCTTTCCATTGCATTAATGTCTTGAAATACCAGGAAACCAAGCATCTGCCTCTGGAGACTTTTGACTCAAAAGGCAATAAAAACCAAAACAAATGTAAAAAAAATGAATACAGGAAAAATTCCATTTTCACAAATGTCAAAACATTTTTTAATTAAAATTAATCTTTTTTTCCTATTAAAAAGTTGTAAAAATGAGTCCAAGGCCATGATGCCATAGCAGAGGATGTACTTCCTGAGGGAGCTGAAGAAATTCAACCTGCCAACACGGGCGATGATGCAATTCTACACTGCAATCATCGAGTCCATCCTCAACTCCATCACTGTGTGGTACGCTGGAGCCACTATCAGGGACAGTGGCGGTCCTAGCCTGTTTGGCGCCACGGGCGAACACTCTCTCTGCCCAATGGTGTGCTTGGTTATCCTTTCATGAGTTATTTAAAAGTTTCTCTTTGTTCACAGCCATTGATATGTCGAAGAGGTTAACATGTTAGGAGCGGATCGAAATTGTGTTGATATCTGGTGAACGCAGTAACCGGGTCATTGCAGCAGATTTCAATGCAAGACACCCTACGAGACCACCCATCTCCCATGCTACAGTCAGCAAACTGCTCGCTAAGTTTTGTGAAACTGCTTCAGTGTTTATTTTGCGAAGCAGCAGGCGCACCTCGCAAACGGAGGGCGCCCTTACTCCCAGCAAATGGGCGATAGAAAACCGATCGGTGCCTGTACCATTCCCAATATGCGCCGGCTGATGTCGGGGCAGCATGAGTACGAGCAATTTTTTTTTTTTTCGCCGATGCCCGTGATGCCGCCCCCCACCACGATGCCGCCCCGGGCAACCGTTGTGCGCTCTGCTGAGAAGGTGATTGGCTGCAAACTCCCATCTCTGCAGGACCTGTGCACCTCCAGGACACTGGGGCGTGCAGCTCAGATCACAGCTGACCCTTCTCACCCTGGACACAGTCTGTTTCTGTTAAGAAAAAAATATACCATCTCAAAAGAAACACAACTCAAACATGCACACAACAAGACAACACAGCCTGTTCCCCTACAGCACAGCAGATTTCAACATAAGCCACAGCACTATAACCCAGCTCAGTGTATTCATCAGCAGAAATATCTTATTTTAATAGTTTTTAAATAGAGTGTTTGACAGCTTCGCGTGTCATTTTTCTACAATGCCAATCCGATTACTCATATCATGTGAGGATGAAGACAGCACTGCTTGATAAGATTGTCAAGGTGTGCTGTGTTTTGGTGAATATGTGCCCCAGTGTGGTTGTCAAACCAGGGCTGTATGTACTCACTCTTGCTAAGTACATGTGAAGAGATGTTGAATAAAAAAAGTAAAAGAAAAGGTACTTTTGTTTTGTGTTTTATTGAAAGCACTTTCCATAAAGTGTAATTGTTTCCAATGAAGAAAGAAATAGGTAGGTTTGCATGTGTAATTAGTGTGTCATTGCAGAAGAAGCTTAATGTGTACTTTGTAAAAACAATGGGGAAAAAAGGTGTCTGAAGAAGAAATGATAAATGTCCTTTTTTTTCAAGCCCTCTCTGGCCGGCTGTTTCAGTGCCTCGCTTGGGGGGCGGGGAGACGTGCACTGGCGTTTCCTTTTTGCTTTTTCCTGCTCTCTAGTGATGGGATTTCCGGCTCTTTTTAGAGATCCGGCTCTTTCGGTTCGGCTCACTAAAAAGAGCCGGCTCTTTCGGCTCCGAACCGGCTCTTCAGGTTGTTTTGTTGCTTTAATTAATTTATTATTAACAATAATATAAAATTATGCACAAAAGGAATTACTAACGTAAAAACAAGTGGTTTTATTTATATATGTTTATATATAAATATATGCGGTGGCCCCTAGAGACAAAACACGTACAAACTCCAAAACACATTTCTAGCATGAACTGAACTTCCAAAGCAGAGCTACTAGATCACTTAAATTACACAATTGAAAGCATGTGTGTATTGTTTGTGTATTTATACACAGGCACTCATATATATATTCAAATAATTTAAAAAAAAGTTCATTTACCTGTTATTACCACACACCAAATCCGGTCGTTGGTACTTGCTGGCTTGTGTAGCCACAAGATAACAAAGGCTCAACACTGCGCCCAGCATCCTGGAGCACTTCTGTTGTCTTTTGTACGTGTTTTGAGTTTTATGTGCTTCTGAGTTTTTATATGCTTCTGAGTTTTTACGTGCTTCGGAGTTTGTACGTGTTTTTGGAGTTTTTACGTGTTTTGGAGTTTGTACGTGTTTTTACGTGTTTTGGAGTTTGTACATGCTTCAGAGTTCGTACGTGATTTGAAGTTTGTATGTGCTTTGTCTCTAGGGGCCACCGTAAATATACTTTTATTTATTCACTCCACATAAAATGTAATAAATAAATCATATAATACAAAAATCAACTATTCACATTTCAACTTTTAACTATTTAAATTTTCAGCTTTTTCCTTTCACAAATTTAAAGTGAAAACAACACAAAACACTGCAAACCACAACACAATTAAATATAAATTATAATATGAAAACTAAAAGAACATGCATATTCTCTGTCATATGGACCTGCATGAACAAACTTTCTCAATCCTTTATCATCTGCAACCGAAAATAGTTGTGGATGATTACTATACCTTTCTAATGTTGTTGTCCCTGCCTCTCTTTCTCTCTCTCTGGCTCTGTTCCTGTGCTACTGAGTGTAACTACCGCCCCTCCCCCCTCTGCCCAGCGTAAAGCACAAGGCTCGCGTGCAGAGTGAAGCGGAAAAAAAGTGCGAGAGAGAGGCTGAGAGAAAGAAAAAAAAAAAAAAACCCACGTGACGGCTCGCGATAAGGAGCCGGCTCGCGTCGTTCACGTCAAAGAGCCGGCTCTAAGAGCCATTTCGTTCGCGAACGACCCATCACTATTTCACATGTGTTCATATCACAAAGAATACACATCTACTTAAATCAAATTCAAGTCAAATGGTTAAAAAAATAATTTCACACACAAAAAAAGAGCTAGAAAATTCACCACACTGGGAAGGGTGAAGACAATTGGGTCGCCCGGCCCTGGCCACGAGGTGTCCCTTATTTATTTTTCAGGGAGTTGGCAACCCTAACTGTAACGCACTTTATGTGGGGGTCAGTCAGTTGTTACTCTGACATCTGCAGCTGGTTCAAAATGTATATTGACAGTGCATAGGTGTATCATATATAAGAGACAAATGTTCCTTCAGTATGTTGGCATTACTAAATTTGGCTCAAATGCTTACATACATGTGTAAAAAGAAAATGTACAAGCTGTGAGCTGTTTCAAATCAAATCACTTTTATTGTCACATCACATGTGCAGGTACATTGGTACAGCACATGTGAGTGAAATTCTTGTGTGCGAGCTTCACAAGCAACAGAGTTGTGCAAAATACAATAATGTAAACAAGCAAAATACAAGAATGGCTACATCTGAAACTAATAAATATATGTACAATATATAATAGTATATATATGTTTCTGATAAAATGAAGAGTAGACTGATACATGAAATATTCCTTTATTGGGTGAGAAAATCAGACCATGTCATAACTGCTTTAAGTCACACAGAATAGATATCAGAGCTTTAAACAGGCTGACGTCTGCTAAATGGGTCAAACTGGGCAGAAAGTATACAAACACATAACATCCTTATAGAATATGATGTAACACTATAGATCAACTTACCTCAGAATATATAAAGCATATAAACAATTACAGCAATATGATGCAACAAACACAGCAGTGCTACTGATCCAAAATCCTCAAAGCTTCATAGAACTGAAACAAACATTTATTTTTAGCTCCATTCTGCTGCTGATACAGACTTTAGGTTTCTGAACATTAAACTTGTTGCTGCCTTTCATAGTGTGTAACCTGAAGGCCCTGAGTACTTTCTCCCACACTGGAAACACTGGAATGATAAAATTATTTGAACATTACCTAATAAGACTGATTCAGGACAGACAATTAGTTATTTTAAACTTTTCTAGCAGTCCTTCACAAACAGGGAACAGTCTGTCTATTCTCTCCATCTGTCAGCTGCTGCTGGCTCTTCCTCCTCCTCTTCCTCACATACTGCTGAGATTGTCCTGGTGGATCATCAGGGGTGCAAAGCCTCACAGATGATGTAATGCAGTGGGTCCCTCAGTCTGTCCTCACTCTGGACACTTGCAGGTGTCACACATAGAAATCAAATGTGTGATAAGCTGCAGGATTCAAACACAAGTGTGACTTATAAATACATGTTCATACTTTTATTCCACAATCAGAGAGAAAGAAACAGAGAGAGAGTGCAGGACAGACAGGCAGGGCCGGCCCGTGGCATAGGCCGTATAGGCAAATGCTAAGGGCGCCGTCCATCAGGGGGCGCCACGCCAGTGCCATAAATGTTGAAAAAAAAAAAAAAAGTTGGTACTATTATTTCTAAATACAAAAAATAATCCCACGTTAATTAAAATGCAAAGTAAAGCTTATTTAATAGAAACATTATTTGTTACAACATTATGCCCCCCCTCCCCGCACGGTGCGCCCCCTCCCTTCCCGTATCATGGTTCCTTTTGGACGTCACCACATCAAAAAATCAACACAAGATGTCAAAACGGCCAAAACTGTCAGGTGCCCAGGGAAGAAAAAAGAGAGAAGAAGAGGAGGAGAAACGAGAAAAAGACAGAGGTAGGTAACGTTAGCCTACATGAAATTATTTGTCTGAATGTGATAGTAACCTAAATTTTTAGGATTAAGCTAATGTTACATGATTTGCTAATTGCTAATCAATAAATAGCTAGTTAACTGTTTTAACGTCAGTTAATATTGTGGAGGGGGCTAAATTGTTATGGAAAATAATAATGTAACGTTAGGTAATTACAGTACTCCCACCTTTCCCACCATTCCTCATTTGTATTCATCTTTTAAGCAGGTGTTTTTTGTTTACATTGTTATTGCCTTCTGGTTAGCTAACGTTTACCCTGCAGGTAATAGTCACTTTTCCACCCCTGTATATATTATAGTTGTAAGCCTAGTTGTTAAAGTGCACATCATTAATGTTAATTAAGCAATATCACATGAGAGGGAATGCTGTTTTTTAATATGAGCACTGCTGTGATTCGGTCAAAGATAATCATAACATAACATTCTCATATGATATTATACTGTTACTTTGCATTCTGCTATTCAGCATTTCACTGTAATGATGACAATAAATTGAATCTAATCTAATTTGCATAAGAGTTAACATCATACATATATCTCTTTGGTTTTTCATTTATATTATATCATTTCATTTTATTCCTGGAATCATATGTTTTTATTATTAGACTTTAATACTCAGTGGTGTCACATACTCCTCTCTTCAGATGCACTGTTGAAGTTTCTAAATCCCACCCCTGGGCCATCTACCACATCTACCGCTGCTGCCTCCACTTCAGCAGCACAACCCACCAGTGATGCAGCATCAGCAGTACAACCCAGCCATGATGCAGCAGCATCAAGCGGTCTTCCTGTTGCCTTATTTATATTGTATTTTTAATTTATTTTATCCAACTTGTTGACACGTTTTATTGTGTTTATGTATGTAAAATTTATTGTATTTCATATATTCATTTTTTATTTTTTGTATTCATTTATTTATTCATATCTTTTTTTATCTTGTTAATTATTCTGATTGTGAATTTGCTTTCTTTAAGTAAAAAAAAAAAGGTCAAAGACAAAGCTATTCGGTTTCTTGTGAGTACATACACTACACTGCCGATGTAGGGGGGCGCCACCTAAAATCTTGCCTAGGACGCCAGATTGGTTAGGGCCGGGCCTGCAGACAGGTGACAGTCTCAGGTGTACACACTGCTACAAAACAGCACCAGAGAAGGAGGATTTAGTGTTTGTGTCATTACGAGTGCTAAACAAGAAGAGTTCCCAGATGGTACAGTGGACACATGTGTGACTCCTGTGATTAAAGCATCTTTCTTTCAGCTTAAGGAGTGAACCGTCAGCTGACTGACATGACTGACTTTAATTACGCATAAAATCATCACATTCTCTGTAAGATTAAAGTCAGCTATTGAACGGCGAATATTTTGAAGTGAAGGCTTTAAAACCAAGTTAGTACAAACGTCGCTAATGTCACATAACTTTCCCGACATGTTGCCAACAGTAATGTTTTAATGTTCTTCATTATAAAAACATTTGCGCATAAATAAGTGACATAATATTCAGTACTTACTTCTGGAAGTTTACTCTTCGTCCGCTCCACTTCCGCCGTTTTTTTTCGGCAAAATTATCCAAACCACCGCCGCGCTATGAAGTCTGGGATATGTTGGGCCATGAAGGCTACACAGACCCATCCTTAAAATTCAGGGAAATTAAGGACACATTTGAGGGCCGCATTTCGAGCAGCCTTTGAATTGGGACAGTCTTTGTCGTGTCGCTGTGACATAATCAGCCTTAAAATGCGGCCTTTAAGGCTGCAGACCCCAAATCCGGTCATTGGTACTTCCTGGCTTGTGTAGTTACTAGGTAACAAAAGCTCAACACTGCCCCTAGCGTCCTGGAGCACTTCCGTTGTGTTTTGGAGTTTGCGCGTGTTTTGGGGTTTGCGCGTGTTTTGGGGTTTGCACGTGTTTTGGATTTTGCACGTGTTTTGGATTTTGCATGTGTTTTGTATTTTGTACGTGTTTTGTATTTTGCATGTGTTTTGGAGTTTGCACGTGTTTTGTATTTTGTACGTGTTTTGGATTTTGCACGCGTTTTGTATTTTGTACGTGTTTTGTATTTTGTACGTGTTTTGTATTTTGCATGTGTTTTGGATTTTGCATGTGTTTTGTATTTTGCACGTGTTTTGTATTTTGCATGTGTTTTGGAGTTTGCACGTGTTTTGTATTTTGTACGTGTTTTGGATTTTGCACGCGTTTTGTATTTTGTACGTGTTTTGTATTTTGTACTAGTGATGGGTCGTTCGCGAACGAAATGGCTCTTAGAGCCGACGCTTTGACGTGAAGGACACGAGCCGGCTCCTTATCGCGAGCTGTCACGTGGGGTTTTTTTTCTTTTTCTTTCTCTCACCCTCTCTCTCGCCTGCACGTGAGCCTTGTGCTTTACGCTGGGCAGAGGGGGGAGGGGCGGTAGTTACACTCAGTAGCAGGAACAGAGCCAGATGGAGAGAGAGACAAAGAGAGCCAGGGACAAAAACGTGACATTAGAAAGGTATAGTAATCATCCACAACTATTTTCGGTTGCAGATGATAAAGGATTCAGAAAGTTTATTCATCCAGGCCCATATGACAGAGAATATGCATGTTCTTTTTGTTTTGATATTTTAATTTATATTTAATTGGGTTGTGGTTTGCAGTGTTTTGTGTTGTTTTCACTTTAAATTTGTAAAAGGAA
This sequence comes from Astatotilapia calliptera, assembly GCF_964374335.1. Lineage (NCBI taxonomy): Eukaryota > Metazoa > Chordata > Actinopteri > Cichliformes > Cichlidae > Astatotilapia > Astatotilapia calliptera. The sequence continues at coordinate 2,719,443 of NC_137422.1, read as the reverse complement.
AAAGCTGAAAATTTAAATAGTTAAAAGTTGAAATGTGAATAGTTGATTTTTGTATTATATGATTTATTTATTACATTTTATGTGGAGTGAATAAATAAAAGTATATTTACGGTGGCCCCTACAGACAAAGCACATACAAACTTCAAATCACGTACGAACTCTGATGCATGTGCAAACTCCAAAACACGTACAAACTCCGAAGCATGTAAAAACTCAGAAGCACATAAAAACTCAAAACATGTACAAAAGACTGAAGGATACAAAAAAACAACAACAGCAATAGAATAATATTAAACACAAAGTGAACCCGTCTTCCTTCATTAAATAGGTTCTTTTAGATGTTAAGGAGGAATTGACTTAACCAGGCTGGCGGAGAATGAAGACAACCGGACACCTGCGGCAGATGGGGAATCAGTGAACTTTTATTGAGACAGAGACAACCTCTCAACACAGCTCACATCAGGAGATTCCCAAGATTTGCTGTGAGGATGGGTATATATTCTCTAAAACTTACAGGAGGGGGTTGTGAGGAAAGTGCTGCATTAGCAGAAAAACAACTCCATAAAAGGAAATCGGCCTTGGGTGTTCTAGTCTCTTCGCTTGCAGATATCTTGCACCTGCAGGATGAGGCGATCGCTTCTTATCGCTCTCAAGGCCAAAGTCGTGAGCACATTTTTATTACACAGTTGCACAGTAACTTTAAAGCTGAACAATTATTTAAAGCTGAATAATGTTTGATCAGATTATATTTTCTTCAAGACAACAGAAGTGCTCCAGGATGCTGGGCGCAGTGTGGAGCTTTTGGTATCTTGTGGCTACACAAGCCAGCAAGTACCAACAACCGGATTTGGTGTGTGGTAATAACAGGTAAATGAACTTTTTTTTAAATTATTTGAATATATATGAGTGCCTGTGTATAAATACACAAACAATACACACATGCTTTCAATTGTGTAATTTAAGTGATCTAGTAGCTCTGCTTTGGAAGTTCAGTTCATGCTAGAAATGTTTTTCGGAGTTTGTACGTGTTTTGTCTCTAGGGGCCACCGCATATATTTATATATAAACATACCGGTATATAAATAAAACCACTTTGTTTTACGTTAGTAATTCTTTTTGTGCATAATTTTATATTATTGTTAATAATAAATTAATTAAAGCAACAAAACAACCTGAAGAGCCGGTTCGGAGCCGAAAGAGCCGGCTCTTTTTAGTGAGCCGAACCGAAGAGCCGGAAATCCCATCACTATTTTGTACGTGTTTTGTATTTTGTACGTGTTTTGTATTTTGCATGTGTTTTGTATTTTGTAAGTGTTTTGGAGTTTGCACGTGTTTTGTATTTTGCACGTGTTTTGTATATTGTACGTGTTTTGTATTTTGTACGTGTTTTGTATTTTGCATGTGTTTTGTATTTTGTACGTGTTTTGTATTTTGCATGTGTTTTGTATTTTGTACGTGTTTTGTCTTTTGCATGTGTTTTTTATTTTGTAAGTGTTTTGGAGTTTGCACGTGTTTTGGATTTTGTAAGTGCTTTGGAGCTTGCATGTGTTTTGGATTTTGCACGTGTTTTGGATTTTGTAAGTGTTTTGGAGTTTGTACGTGCTTTGTCTCTAGGGGCCACCGTACCTTCTTCATGTTTTCAGTGTGACTCTTTGTATCTTCCATTTCTTTCTTTCTTTCCTCTATTTTAATTTTCTCTTCCTCCAACACTTTTTGAGCTTCCAACAATTCTTTCTTCAAATTTTCAATCTCATTTTCTGCCTCATCTTTACGTCTTTTCTCCTCTTCAAGTTGTTGCTTTACATGCAGTAATTCCTTTCTTAGTGTTTCAGCTTCAGCCGTTACATTTGCAGCTTCTTGAGTTGCCAACTGCATTTTCTTTTTTCCCTCTTCAAAAGCTTCCTGCACCTCCTGTAATTCCTGCATCACATTTCCTGCCTCCTTCTTTGCAGTTTGATATTTATTGTTGGCTTCTTGTGCTGTGCTTTTCTCTTCCTCCAATGCTTTTTGAGCTTCCAACAGTTCTTTCTTCATCTTTTCATTCTCCTTTTCTGCCTGTTGTTTTCCCATTTTCTCTCCTTTAAGTTTGAGACCCACATGCAGTAATTCCTGCAATACTACATCAGTTTCAAACTTTGAATCTTTAGCTTCTCCTCTTGATTTTTCTGCCTCTTCTTTTAATTTGATATTTTCAGCCTGTATCATTTGAAGTTCTTCTTGCAGGTTAATCAGCTGTACTGAATTGTGAGGTGAAGCATTCGCCGATCCTCTTCTCGTTCTCCCTCGATTCATTTTGGCCTTTTAAACAAAGGAGCCAACGTTTTGTAGAGGAGTGAAGTGAAGTTTTCGATGTTTCTTCGTCAACTGTCGTTTGTCCTGCACAGAGATGCTGCTGTAGATGTGTCTCTAGCTGTGTCTGGATACAATGAAACATGCTGGAACTAAGTGCTTGTGTTGCACAGTTCTACTGAACATTCCATTTCATGCATGCTCCGCCCACATGGTCAGGAATGTCAGGTGCTGCATCGCCAAAGGCTGCTCCCGTTGCCTAGCAATAACAGCTGTTTACTTTTGGGGTCTGGTTCATTATTTAATAAAGAAAACATGTCCAAGTATTGGGTGCTGAGGCTCAGCGCATATTCTAGCCTGCTGTGTGGGTGGGCAGCTAGAAATCACTGGTGGGCAACATGAGTGAGGAGAAAACTGGAGCAGCCAAGCAGGGAGCTGCAGGTTGCTGGTTTGAGTCTCTGTTCAGATGCTGGTGTCTCCTCTCTCTGAGATGTCTGCAAACAGTCCCAGATAAAACAATAAGGATAATAAACAAACACGTGACTAAAATAACAGTTATGACTCTGATGTGTTTCATGTGTAGCAGGATGGCCTCTATACAGCAGTCGCTGCAAGCATCCACATCGCCACACTCACTTTTCTTTAAGCAGGCGTGCTGGGCTCCTCCTAAGGAAAGTTTGAAACTTCATTTCCTTCATGCTGGTGAACTTTTTACCAAATATTTTCATCAAAGCTTCTCCATCACTGACAGGGATTGTTTGGATCTTCACACTCATCTCCACCAACCCTAAAAAATGAGTCTCACTTTGCTCATATAATGCCAGGAGTGTCTCCATATTCCACAAAAGTCTGTGCAAACATGTAACACTATCCCATATTCATATGAATATTATTGATATTATAACAAAAGCTGTCACCAACACAATTGTCACAAGTGCTTTTTTTTATTAGTTATTGCAAATGCTTGATTGCAGTTCTTGCTAGATGACAAAACCACGTATTAGGTTTAGAAGGAAATGACTTTTTCTACATGAGGTAAAGTTGGAGCTGTTTCCCCAAACTAAATGAAATCATCATTTGAAAAACTACAATCTGTATTTACTCTGAACATCTGTGTTAACATTTGAAATTGGAAACATGTAAGTGTAACAAACATGTTAAAACATAAGAAATCAGGAAGGGGCATGTAAAGGATTTTCTTTTACTTATGTATTAATCACATTATTTTATTGTATGATGCCTTGGTGCCACTGGATTTTAACATGTCTCACACTCATACAGTAAGACAAATGGTGGGGGTGTAGTAAGGAAGTTGGGGGAAGCAGACAACTCCACAGGAAGAGTCTTTTGTCTCTTTGAGGACTCTGGGAGGCAGCAAGGGAGTGTGAAACAGCTGTGTACTGCCTTTTGTTCCTGGAGATATTTAACTGAGAGCCATGCTGGGCTCAGACTCTGCTGACCGTCTGTCCCGCGGTCATGCAGGGACTTCATCAAGCTTGGTTGTCTGTTCTTTGTGTGTTTGATTAAAGAATGTTAGCTACCGCTCACCGCTCGTCTGCAGGCTTTATTTAAATGGAAAACTTCCACAACAGCCAACAAAAAGCTTTTTGCTAAAAAAAAGATTCAGAGCAGAAGTTTTTTGCACTGCATTTTAAAATGAAAACATATTGCATTTATTTACAATTAAAGACACAGAGCAGAAAGTGTGTTACTGTTTTACATCCACAGACACACAAGAAAAGAAGCAGGCAACATGAGGTCAAGTTATGGCAATTTTATTTGTGTTTCAGTTTTTAAAAAACAAGCAAACGTCCCAAGAAGAAGGATGGGGTGAAAGAAAGGTGGAGATTTTAACATTAGGAGGAAGAAACTATTGATGCTGCTGAGTCAGTTCTTTCTCAGCAGTCTGCTCCAGAATCCCCTCCTGTCCTCAGCTTGCTTTTCTTTTTCTTTTGCCTTCAGTTCGTTTAAGGTCTTGTTGAGCTGCTCCTCGGCATCTTTAAATTTTTCTTTCAGCTGCTGTTTGGCCAGTTTCCCTTTGTGTTTGAGGAGCTCTTTAGCTTCCTTTTTGTGCTTTCGCATTTCTTTCAGTGCGTCTTTGCAGTCTTTCTTGGTCACCGTCATTTCTTTCTTGAATACCTTCACCTCAATTTTCTCTTCTGCAAGTTCTTCTTGCACTTTCATCAGTTCCTTCTTCATGTTTTCAGTGTGACTCTTTGTATCTTCCATTTCTTTCTTTCTTTCCTCTATTTTAATTTTCTCTTCCTCCAACACTTTTTGAGCTTCCAACAATTCTTTCTTCAAATTTTCAATCTCATTTTCTGCCTCATCTTTACGTCTTTTCTCCTCTTCAAGTTGTTGCTTTACATGCAGTAATTCCTTTCTTAGTGTTTCAGCTTCAGCCGTTACATTTGCAGCTTCTTGAGTTGCCAACTGCATTTTCTTTTTTCCCTCTTCAAAAGCTTCCTGCACCTCCTGTAATTCCTGCATCACATTTCCTGCCTCCTTCTTTGCAGTTTGATATTTATTGTTGGCTTCTTGTGCTGTGCTTTTCTCTTCCTCCAATGCTTTTTGAGCTTCCAACAGTTCTTTCTTCATCTTTTCATTCTCCTTTTCTGCCTGTTGTTTTCCCATTTTCTCTCCTTTAAGTTTGAGACCCACATGCAGTAATTCCTGCAATACTACATCAGTTTCAAACTTTGAATCTTTAGCTTCTCCTCTTGATTTTTCTGCCTCTTCTTTTAATTTGATATTTTCAGCCTGTATCATTTGAAGTTCTTCTTGCAGGTTAATCAGCTGTACTGAATTGTGAGGTGAAGCATTCGCCGATCCTCTTCTCGTTCTCCCTCGATTCATTTTGGCCTTTTAAACAAAGGAGCCAACGTTTTGTAGAGGAGTGAAGTGAAGTTTTCGATGTTTCTTCGTCAACTGTCGTTTGTCCTGCACAGAGATGCTGCTGTAGATGTGTCTCTAGCTGTGTCTGGATACAATGAAACATGCTGGAACTAAGTGCTTGTGTTGCACAGTTCTACTGAACATTCCATTTCATGCATGCTCCGCCCACATGGTCAGGAATGTCAGGTGCTGCATCGCCAAATGCTGCTCCCGTTGCCTAGCAATAACAGCTGTTTACTTTTGGGGTCTGGTTCATTATTTAATAAAGAAAACATGTCCAAGTATTGGGTGCTGAGGCTCAGCGCATATTCTAGCCTGCTGTGTGGGTGGGCAGCTAGAAATCACTGGTGGGCAACATGAGTGAGGAGAAAACTGGAGCAGCCAAGCAGGGAGCTGCAGGTTGCTGGTTTGAGTCTCTGTTCAGATGCTGGTGTCTCCTCTCTCTGAGATGTCTGCAAACAGTCCCAGATAAAACAATAAGGATAATAAACAAACACGTGACTAAAATAACAATTATGACTCTGATGTGTTTCATGTGTAGCAGGATGGCCTCTATACAGCAGTCACTGCAAGCATCCACATCGCCACACTCACTTTTCTTTAAGCAGGCGTGCTGGGCTCCTCCTAAGGAAAGTTTGAAACTTCATTTCCTTCATGCTGGTGAACTTTTTACCAAATATTTTCATCAAAGCTTCTCCATCACTGACAGGGATTGTTTGGATCTTCACACTCATCTCCACCAACCCTAAAAAATGAGTCTCACTTTGCTCATATAATGCCAGGAGTGTCTCCATATTCCACAAAAGTCTGTGCAAACATGTAACACTATCCCATATTCATATGAATATTATTGATATTATAACAAAAGCTGTCACCAACACAATTGTCACAAGTGCTTTTTTTATTAGTTATTGCAAATGCTTGATTGCAGTTCTTGCTAGATGACAAAACCACGTATTAGGTTTAGAAGGAAATGACTTTTTCTACATGAGGTAAAGTTGGAGCTGTTTCCCCAAACTAAATGAAATCATCATTTGAAAAACTACAATCTGTATTTACTCTGAACATCTGTGTTAACATTTGAAATTGGAAACATGTAAGTGTAACAAACATGTTAAAACATAAGAAATCAGGAAGGGGCATGTAAAGGAATTTCTTTTACTTATGTATTAATCACATTATTTTATTGTATGATGCCTTGGTGCCACTGGATTTTAACATGTCTCACACTCATACAGTAAGACAAATGGTGGGGGTGTAGTAAGGAAGTTGGGGGAAGCAGACAACTCCACAGGAAGAGTCTTTTGTGTCTTTGAGGACTCTGGGAGGCAGCAAGGGAGTGTGAAACAGCTGTGTACTGCCTTTTGTTCCTGGAGATATTTAACTGAGAGCCATGCTGGGCTCAGACTCTGCTGACCGTCTGTCCCGCGGTCATGCAGGGACTTCATCAAGCTTGGTTGTCTGTTCTTTGTGTGTTTGATTAAAGAATGTTAGCTACCGCTCACCGCTCGTCTGCAGCTTTATTTAAATGGAAAACTTCCACAACAGGCAAAAAAAAGCTTTTTGCTAAAAAAAAGATTCAGAGCAGAAGTTTTTTGCACTGCATTTTAAAATGAAAACATATTGCATTTATTTACAATTAAAGACACAGAGCAGAAAGTGTGTTACTGTTTTACATCCACAGACACACAAGAAAAGAAGCAGGCAACATGAGGTCAAGTTATGGCAATTTTATTTGTGCATTTCAGTTTTTAAAAAACAAGCAAACGTCCCAAGAAGAAGGATGGGGTGAAAGAAAGGTGGAGATTTTAACATTAGGAGGAAGAAACTATTGATGCTGCTGAGTCAGTTCTTTCTCAGCAGTCTGCTCCAGAATCCCCTCCTGTCCTCAGCTTGCTTTTCTTTTTCTTTTGCCTTCAGTTCGTTTAAGGTCTTGTTGAGCTGCTCCTCGGCATCTTTAAATTTTTCTTTCAGCTGCTGTTTGGCCAGTTTCCCTTTGTGTTTGAGGAGCTCTTTAGCTTCCTTTTTGTGCTTTCGCATTTCTTTCAGTGCGTCTTTGCAGTCTTTCTTGGTCACCGTCATTTCTTTCTTGAATACCTTCACCTCAATTTTCTCTTCTGCAAGTTCTTCTTGCACTTTCATCAGTTCCTTCTTCATGTTTTCATTGTGACTCTTTGTATCTTCCATTTCTTTCTTTGCTTCCTGTATTTTAATTTTCTCTTCCTCCAACACTTTTTGAGCTTCCAACAATTCTTTCTTCAAATTTTCAATCTCATTTTCTGCCTCATCTTTACGTCTTTTCTCCTCTTCAAGTTGTTGCTTTACATGCAGTAATTCCTTCCTTAGTGTTTCAGCTTCAGCCGTTACATTTGCAGCTTCTTGAGTTGCCAACTGCATTTTCTTTTTTCCCTCTTCAAAAGCTTCCTGCACCTCCTGTAATTCCTGCATCACATTTCCTGCCTCCTTCTTTGCAGTTTGATATTTATTGTTGGCTTCTTGTGCTGTGCTTTTCTCTTCCTCCAATGCTTTTTGAGCTTCCAACAGTTCTTTCTTCATCTTTTCATTCTCCTTTTCTGCCTGTTGTTTTCCCATTTTCTCTCCTTTAAGTTTGAGACCCACATGCAGTAATTCCTGCAATACTACATCAGTTTCAAACTTTGAATCTTTAGCTTCTCCTCTTGATTTTTCTGCCTCTTCTTTTAATTTGATATTTTCAGCCTGTATCATTTGAAGTTCTTCTTGCAGGTTAATCAGCTGTACTGAATTGTGAGGTGAAGCACTCGCCGATCCTCTTCTCGTTCTCCCTCGATTCATTTTGGCCTTTTAAACAAAGGAGCCAACGTTTTGTAGAGGAGTGAAGTGAAGTTTTCGATGTTTCTTCGTCAACTGTCGTTTGTCCTGCACAGAGATGCTGCTGTAGATGTGTCTCTAGCTGTGTCTGGATACAATGAAACATGCTGGAACTAAGTGCTTGTGTTGCACAGTTCTACTGAACATTCCATTTCATGCATGCTCCGCCCACATGGTCAGGAATGTCAGGTGCTGCATCGCCAAAGGCTGCTCCCGTTGCCTAGCAATAACAGCTGTTTACTTTTGGGGTCTGGTTCATTATTTAATAAAGAAAACATGTCCAAGTATTGGGTGCTGAGGCTCAGCGCATATTCTAGCCTGCTGTGTGGGTGGGCAGCTAGAAATCACTGGTGGGCAACATGAGTGAGGAGAAAACTGGAGCAGCCAAGCAGGGAGCTGCAGGTTGCTGGTTTGAGTCTCTGTTCAGATGCTGGTGTCTCCTCTCTCTGAGATGTCTGCAAACAGTCCCAGATAAAACAATAAGGATAATAAACAAACCCGTGACTAAAATAACAGTTATGACTCTGATGTGTTTCATGTGTAGCAGGATGGCCTCTATACAGCAGTCGCTGCAAGCATCCACATCGCCACACTCACTTTTCTTTAAGCAGGCGTGCTGGGCTCCTCCTAAGGAAAGTTTGAAACTTCATTTCCTTCATGCTGGTGAACTTTTTACCAAATATTTCCATCAAAGCTTCTCCATCACTGACAGGGATTGTTTGGATCTTCACACTCATCTCCACCAACCCTAAAAAATGAGTCTCACTTTGCTCATATAATGCCAGGAGTGTCTCCATATTCCACAAAAGTCTGTGCAAACATGTAACACTATCCCATATTCATATGAATATTATTGATATTATAACAAAAGCTGTCACCAACACAATTGTCCCAAGTGCTTTTTTTATTAGTTATTGCAAATGCTTGATTGCAGTTCTTGCTAGATGACAAAACCACGTATTAGGTTTAGAAGGAAATGACTTTTGGAGGTAGCAAGGGAGTGTGAAGCTTAAGGTGTAAAACAGCTGTGTACTGCCTTTTGTTCCTGGAGAAGGTATTTAACAAACCAGCTAAGTATCTTGTAAATTCTTTGTGCTAGTTTTAAAAGCAAGAGGTACTGAGAGTTTGTTTTCTTTGTACATCATATGCATAAAACGTGATAACATCCTTTTAACTTCGAACGACTCACAAAACTTTCTCCCTGTTGAATTCAGGATCACGGGGGATGTGAGCAGGTAAGAAAACCTCTGAGCTTCAAACAGGACCATCAGCCAGAGACACAGCACTTCCGTTCTGTCTTATGGACCCTCGCCACAAAGCATCTGTGTTATGGGGAGTGGAAGATTCTCGCTCAGCATTGGGACTTTAGTGAAGCACATATACAAGCTATAGAACAACAGTGGACAGGTGAGCAGTGCTGAGTTCCTAAAAAAATTATTGACAGTTTTATTGCTATTTTTATTACCTTTTTTGTACTTGTTGGGTTTTTTCATATATATATATATATAAATCTTTACACAGGAAATCATACAAGTTTGAAAAACTGTAATATAAGGCCTGTAATGTCCAGAACCATAGAAGCACTGTTTCATGGGTCCAGTGATTTTATTGAAAATAAATTCTCAAATTTGGCACTGACTGATTCACTCTACAGCATTCTGAGTACCTGAGGTGATTAACTCTGGTCTAGGTCAATTTTAACCCAGATCAAGAATTCTTTCTACAATTCTACTACAACAAATGAACTACAGATCTATTTAGAATATATGGATAGTCTGACATGAGTAAATGGATGCTTAATCCTTAATATTTCAGAGAGCAGATGGTGTTGTTTTTCTTTTGGTTTTTTTACAACATCACTTTTTTTGTAGAAAAACGTCTATTATCATACAATATCTTGTCTTATAATGATGACCTGAAGCACAACTACAACTGCCTATACCTGATACCTGAATCTTGGTTAACCAGAGAGATAAAAGCCAGGAGAATAAACCAGATGTTCTCCACTGAACTACCCAAAGTATAGTCTGAATGGCAGCAGAACAAAATGAGAACAGCCCCGCCAACGCTGGAGACAGAGCAATACTGAAGAGTATATGTAAGAAGGATGCAACACATAACAGAAATGCTCAGTGCCTAGTGGATCTAAGAGCAGACTGCAACAACCTCCCTGAAAGGATCCAGTAACCATCACAGTGGCAGACATGTCAAGCAGAGGGATTGGACAGCACCATTCCCTGCCATGTTTAACACCTACTGGATAGGGAAGCTAACAAGCTAACTCCATTAGCATCCTGCAGCACAAATGAACCAGGTGCTAATGGTTGAGACCCACCCGGAATGTCTAACCGAAGGCTGTCCTGATCCCCAAGGATCCCAAGAAGGGGCCGGTCCCATCCAACTACTGGCCAATAACTTGGCTAAACTGCCCACCAGATTGCCCTCCTCCTGAATGGTAGATACTGTACCTCCGTCCATCCAAACCCACACTTGTCCTTGTTGGACATAGTTGGATATAATTGCTAATCTTTCTCTTTGGGTAGATTGGTCCTCCAACCAAGAGCAGTCTCTCCAAGATGACAGCAGTTTGCAACATGGATTGTAATAAGTTTTTCAGCTTTTGTACACTGTTGCAAGAGTTACATTCTGGGCACAGCTTTTTTCTTTAATTCCAAATGCCAGATCTTTGACACCTTGCTTTTAAACTCTATTTGACTTTTAACCTGTTGAACCTTTTTTTTAATTTAAAGTTGAACTTTAAATAAAATATTAAATTATATAAAATAAAATATTGTTTCATTTTGTTGGAGCACTTAAAATGTAAGATATCAGGATGTCATTCAGCTTTGCTTACTGGCCAAGTACCTCGCTTGCTTAACGCTGGTCTGTGGTTACAATACAGACCCAGTGGACTATATGAACTAGTTAGTTACTGTGATTCTATAAATGTTCTGATGGTATAAGAACTGTCTACAGTGACTGTGTTTAACTAAAAGTTCAGATGGATAATGCTTGATATAAATCTAAATTGAAGGTAAGAAAAGCTTCAAAGATCATGGTCACCGGATGCTGTTAATCTGGCTTCATGGAGTGCTCGTAGCTGGAGAAAACCCTACCAAAGGCCTCTATGAGGGGTTGGTGGAAATCTCCCGGACAGATTTGGCAGGTGAGCTAATCAGGGAGGTCACTTCCTTTCACTGGTCAGACTATTTGTCAGTTTTAACAGTCATACAATATTAGTTAACAATATTTCTCCACAGAAAGACCAATAATGCCGTAAGACTGTTTTTCTGTTTGTTCACTGGAATGTGTCTACTTTTTTTCTTTTCTCTGTTTTCCTCTTCTGGTTTGTTATCCAGAGTTCATCCGACAGAAGGCAAACTCCCAGACCAGCTCTCCTAAAATGTGCTGCGTAATGTGACGGCAACAAGTTTATGCTTATCATCGAGCTATTGTGTTAGCTTTGTTAAAACTTTCTTTATTTAAAGAAATAAAAATGTTATTTTCTATAAATAAAATTACATGATTTGAATTGTGAGTCACATAATGGTTTACATTTTTTAATGAAAGATAGGTGTGTAGCAGCCAGGGGAAAGTTGCTCTCTATTTATTTCTTTTTTTTTTGCCGTGCAATTTTGTCAGGTTTTCTCTACTGCAGCACTTGAACTGTGTTTACCTAGAAGGGCTGTAACAACAGCCTTGCACTGCTGCAGATTTCCATGTGCTGCATCCCATGCCAGTTATCCACACACAAAGAAAGGACAAGACAAGCTGCCCCTAACCTACCCAAAATGCCCCACGCCTGCTGCTTAGGTGTGGGATTTTGCTTCCCCCAAAGGTCCTTGAGGTTCCTGAGATTCCCTAAAGCGCAGATCGTACCTCCCAACATGGGCCAGCTCGCTCCACATGATAGTGCATCCGAGGAGGCGTGGACCCCCCTGCGGAGGCGTGGACCCCCCCTGCGCATGGAGAGACCAAACCATGAAACTGGCGACTCCGGGCACTGGTGCTCCATACTCCTTGCAGGCCCCCTGCATCCCAGACCCCAAACCCCAAGACCCTCACACCAACACTAGTTCACTGGATCTAAGACAGAGCCCAGCTCCTAACAAAAAGCGCCCCTCACAATGATGCTTTACAACACTGCATCTGATGTTTTGTGTTGCACTTGATGTTGTAAGGCTTGGATGCAGCTGCTTGGCCATATAAACCCATTCCATGAAGCCCTCTATGCACTGTTGTCGAGCTAATCTGTAGGCCACATGAAGTTAATATTTGCCTCTCTGCCCTTTGTCCTCCCCTCAAACCGGCTGTCACTCCCTAAGCCGTGGTCTGCTGGAGGTTTCTTCCTGTTAAAATGGAGTTCTTCCTCCACACTGACTCCAGGTGCTTGTTAACAGGGGCTCATCTTACTGTTGGGGTTTATTGTAGGGTCTTTATCTTAAACATAAAGCACCATGAGGCGACTGTTGTTTGGATTTGGTACTGTATAAACAAAATTAAAGTGACAGTCCAAAATAAAGTCATTTTAATGAAATTCTTATTTACTCATTGTGAATAAAGTACAGCAGTACATAACACATTTGATTGATGATTGGTGGTTGATTTATTTAAACTAATATAATCATCCTGCTGCAACCAGGTTTCTGTAAGTCAGAGTAAATCAATTTGTTGATCAATTATTAATTCTTGTACTAACAGAGAGAGCAAACCCCAAGTTAGCAGTTCAGTCAACAGTAAAGCAACATGGAGCGAAGGCGGTGTGCATTTCACTTACTCTTTTGACTGGCCTTACTCTTACTTTGAGGAGAGTAATACTGGGAAAATAATATTGTTTTTCTCACTGAAAGCCATTTCCACTCTGTTTGACTGTTACTTAAGTAGATTAACCTTTGGTTTTATATCTTTTTGTCAGGAAAATACTAGTACAAGACTGAGTTCATATCTTTACTTGTTAAATGTGTATTTTTGACCTGTAGACTTGTAGGATTTGTGGAATAAAGAAACAAACTTACTAGAAATGAAAATGAACGTTTATTTTTGTTCATTTTTTAGTATTTCATACAGCTGACTAGCAATTACACAAGCGTGATTGGGATTAAGTCAACGGACAGGTGAAAAGTATAGACAATGATACATTTTCATTTCTCATTTTAAACAAAGCTATTTCAGGCAAATTTGAAAAGCATAAAATTCAAGCTGCATCAATCTCTCCCATCTCTTGGTTGTCTGTGGAAACAGAAAGAAGATGTTACACATATGTAGTATCTGCACAAAAAAAATCACAAACACAGGCTGTAAATTGAGGAGATGTGTTCGTCTGGTGTTCTGGTTTATATGCCTTTCACTCATCCCAGCTACATGCTTCTGACCCTGATCAATTAAAATATATGACATTTCATTGTTTTTTGTTTTAAACCAAATGTTTCCACTAAAGTTATCCTGACAAAGCTTTAATTGGTAAAATAAATGTATAGGAACATGATTTTCTATTATAATGAAGTAAACAAAATTCGAAAACATCCGAGCTTATTTACTTACTTTTTCTAGAACAACTTGTTCCTTTGCACAGGTATGGGCACATTTGAGCCTGTCAAACAACAAACAGAGAGAAATCTTTAAACGCTGCTGCATTTCTTTAAGACACCACATGAACATCTGAGTTTGATGAACAGTTTGATGTACTATATCTATGTTGGTGTTTACTAGTCTCCATAATTGTTCTGTGAAACTAGTGGAGGTAGAAAAGTAAGCCGGGGGCTGAGCAGATAGGTTGAAAGAATTTAAGGTCTTCAGCACACAAAGCAGATAATTAAATAAGCATGCTCTCGTGGTTATGATATTCTGAAGCATATTATTGTCTATAGACAATAATACCAAACAGAAATTGCTTCCTCTTCCCTCCATTTTGCATCACCCAATGTCAGTTTTGTGTACATATTTGATCTTCAAACACGTTTTACCCCAGTGACGTTGGTTTTTCTGCTTGTTTGTTAACAGGATTCCAGGTTTTTGTGCTTGTCCCAACTTTTTCTATTTATATAATTATTATTTGAGGAGGAGACAGCTTCATAGTACAGTTACATTTTGTTTGAATTTTGAAAACCTCTCAACCTTTAAGCACAAATGGGTGCAGTAGTAGGTTTGGAAACTAAAGGTGGTGCAGAAAAACGGCAAGTAGACTGGCACTTATACAGTGTTTTTGTGCTCTAATTGAGCACTCAAAATTCTTATTAGCCAGTCGCACAAACATTCATGTAAATGCTCTTTCTTATACTTAAGTACCAGACACACATTTGCACAAATTTATCAATAGCGACTCAGAGTTCAGTATCTTGCTCAAGGTCATTTCAAAATACTTCTTGGTGTTGTCTCAGTCTGGAGTATCACTTCCTGTTCTATCTTACAGTGGTATTTTTGCATTGCTTATCTGCGTAGCCAATTTAATTAAAAACTTATAGATAACGTCTTATTTCATAGTGTAATCTTCCTGCGCTTTATCCAAAGCACACTCTGTTGAATCACCCACTAATTATATTTACAGTGTTCAGTCACTGTGTCTTTAGGGATTCGCTAGCTTAGCATTAGCTCTTCACCTGTCTCTCCTACTCTTTCCTGCTCAGATGTTTAGTTACCCCTTGGCCTACTTTACTAATAACTATACTTGTTATAAATGTAGCTTGTTTGTAGCTCCGGAGGCCCCGTCAGTTCTCTTCCATCGGATTTTCCCGAGCAGTTGGGAAAACATGATTGCTGAGTGATGGTGAGGAGGAAGCGTAGTCCTAAATAGAAGCCCCCGGTACACTACCAACCCAACCATGTGTTGAAGCATTTTTCCCCACATGGCGACACACCTGGAACATCTATACATCCATCCATTTTCTTCAGATTCTCTGGGGCCGGGTAGCAACCTAAGCAGAAAAGCCCAGACCTCCCTCTCCCTAGCTCAGGGGTGGGCAACTCCAGGCTTCGAGGGCCGGTGTCCCTGCAGGTTTTAGATGTGTCCTCGAACCAACACAGCTGATTTAAACGGCTAAATTAGCTCCTCAACCTGTCCTGAAGTTCTTCAGAGGCCTGGTAACGAACTAATCATGTGATTCAGGTGTGTTGACCCAAGGTGAGATCTAAAACCTGCAGGGACACCGGCCCTCGTGGACTGAGAATGCCCACCCCTGCCCTAGCTGCCTCCTCCAGCTTGTCCAGGGGAACACCAAGGAGTTCCCATACCACCCAAGAGATATTATCTAGAGTTGGATGTCTCGAGACTGGTCTTGGTCTCGAGACCACTTTTACGTGGTCTTGGTCTCGACTGACTTTGGTCTCGGTCTTGGTCTCGCTGTTTCGGTCTTGCATTCTCAAATCGACATAGTGTTCGGGAGATTTGGAGTCAATATTAAACCCAAAGTACTTACTAGCTAACTGACTGGATGCCCATTAACCTTATAACTCCTGTTGTGTGTGTGTGTGTGTGTGTGTGTGTGTGTGTGTGTGTGTGTGTGTGTGTGTGTGTGTGTGTGTGTGTGTGTGTGTGTAAAAACTGAGATGTTCAGAGGTCTTGCTTCATGGTATCGAACAGCCCGCACAAAACAGGTTCTTTATGTTTTAGTTTAAGTGCTGATGTAAACCACAATGTTCAGCAAACATCTATCAGGTCATTGGACTGTATTTTTTTAAAGCTTAAGTATGCACACATGGGATATATTAAAAACTGACAAGCCGTTTGAACACATGATGTGAAATCACTTCATTAACCTGCTGGATTTGCCAAAAGTTCAAATATTTATACTACTTTGGCACATTACTCCTAACTTATTAAGTGGCTCTTAGTGAGGGTCATGATAATCAATTCAATTGAGCAGAAGTGACATTCTTACTTCGATTCGTCCAAATTCATGTGAGTTTCAGTCTGTTCAGCCTGTTTCTGTGTAGCACCAAGCAGCAGACCTAAACCTGGATGTGCTTCTGGCTTCTGCCTCTAATGAAAACGGATGAGTGTAAAATGCAACCATTGTTTGTAGTTTGCTGCCACCTACTGAGTGAAAAAAGAACTGAAGCTGTAAAAAGTCAGTATTCCTAATGATAGGCTTCGTTTTGTTTCAGTTTCAGTTCACTATACAGCTCATCAAACTGTTTTCCCTTTACGTTTTGATATAATAGCTTTTTAGTACTACTGAGACACATACTGCCTTTTCCTTCTGTCAGAGTAATATTTTCTTGAGCTGTGTAACTGGATTGTTCAAACATAGAGGTAGTTTGGATTCACTGACACAGGAGCCATACGCCCTTTCTGCAGTTTCTATGCTTCCTTAGCTCGTTTATGTCGCCATTGTTAATCCTGTCCTGTGCAAACAAAAGCTCAAGCTACACTTGTCTGACTGACAGAAGGTTCAAGAGAAGGACATTTGCTCTCAACTCTTTCCCTGTTGAAATGTTATTCCAAGGAAGTGAGTTTCCTACAGGGTATGGAGGGTTAGTATGTGTTAATGATTTCAGTGTCATGCAGGGGAAAGCAGCATTCAGTGGAAGCTTCTCGGTGACTGTTTTAAATCCAAATATGACCCTTATTTGTGGCGCATGTTAACATACGGTCAGCTCAGGAGTTAGTATCAGTGATGTGGTTGTCACGAGGTTACGCACAGCATCACCGGCAAGAGGGCTTGGTTTGAGAGGTTTTTGGCATCTGTGATGTGATTTACAACCATCCACTCATGTACAGCAAGAAGCCGCACTCACAACCGTGGGCATCAGCAAGTTGGTGAAATTTAAACAAAACAAAACAGCGTCACATCTGAAACTCTCTTATTGTACCCAAAATACAAATTTTAGTGATTACATGTGGCTTCATTAATTATGTTCAAAAGGATGAATACATAACGCAAGTAATAACTTTATGATCAGTCAGTGAATGAAGGAGCTCAAGAGTGCAAATATAGTTGCAATAAAGTGACAAATATGCCCTTTTATGTCAAACAAAGACCGAAATAAGTGGCATCAGTGTGAGGATGAAAATGAGCGATCCAACCTCACACTGCAGATATCAGGGCAAAGCACAGTGGGGGGGTTGCAGTCTGCACGCACAAGAGGGCTAACAACGCTGTGAGTGACGGAATCCACCCAAACTGAGGAACAGCTTCTTCCCCAGAGCTGAAGCCTGCACTGTCTGCACTATAATATAATATAATATAATATAATATAATATAATATAATATAATATAATATAATATAATATAATATATCATGTTGCTATTTAATGTTTTTTGTTGCAGCTGCTCTGTGAGCCAAGCTTTCGTTGTCTAAATTCAATGGCAATATATCTCTGCACCACACGATGGCGATAGATTCTCACAGACAGTCTGTGCTCTGCTTCCGCCACCAGTCATCTTTAAATCTTTTTTTATTCAATGAAACCTTTATTTAACTGTCCATCTCGCAGCATTACTTTAAAAAAAATCATATTTAAATACGTAAATAAATATAAAAGCCAAGGGTAAAAGAAAAAGGTAACAATTATAAGAATACACGCAAAAATTCACATACATATATTGTTTTGAGCCTTTTTGTTGGTGCAGTCTGATATTGATTGTATGTGCATGTGCACATCCTTAAAATAATGACAGAAATATGGTGTTTTGTTAGTAAACTTACATTTATGGATCAAAAATTTAGCTAAAAGTATTAAGAAATTTATCATAAAAAAACATTTCTCATACTTCTTGGGGAACTTAAAGAAACAGAATAAAACATTTTCCCATCGTAAAGAAAACTCCCTTAAAATATGGACAATAACAAAGCTGCTAAATTCCTTCCAGAATCTCTGTGTAAAAGAACAGTACCAAAAAAGATGTGTCACAGTTTCTGGATGATCCCCACAGAAAGTACAATTAGTATTTATGTCCCTTTTAAATTTGGCCATGTAGTGACTGGCTGGATAACATTTATGTCGAATTTTAAAAGAGACTTCTTTCACCTTATTTACAATCAAATATTTATGGGGGACCATCCAGACTGTCTTCCACTTGATATCTGGAACAAATCGGTTCCAATAAGATATTATATATGGGAGAGAGACGATATCTTCTTGGAATAAACTACGTATTCTCTTATTGCTGTTACCAAGTTCCTGTGAAAAGCAGATTTTTCCTATTGGTGACTCAGCTGGATCAGGGAGAGTGACTGAGGTAGAGATCGAGCTGTCAGTGTTTTTATATAACATTAAAGTCCCTGAGGGTATGGCACCAAGCACCATTGAGAATTCCTGAACACTGATTGGAAAATTATATAGTGCAATAAAGTCGTTGTAAGTAAGTAGTTGTCCCTCTTTACTAACCAGCTGAGCCACCAATAGGATCCCATTTTGGAGCCAAGTTTCCAGGAAAAGTGATTTATTTTTCTATAAAATCTCTCTGTTGTTCCAGATGAGGTATTTGTGAGGTGAGAAGTTGTGTTTATAAATGAGGGTCCACGCTAAGAGGACCTGCTTATGGAAGGATGAAAGCTTTACAGGGAGTTTCTCAACATTGTAATTACAATTTAAAGTAAAATTAAAGCCACCAAAACGAGAGAAAATATGGTATAAAGTTCCAGACAGAGGTAGGGTTTTAAGAAAATGTTTGCGACGTCGAAAATAGCGACGTCCATCTGGGACTTTCTAGTGGACGACTTCATGGCTGTGCCTTCACCTGGAGACTGGCGGTCCATCACAGAGGGATTCCAGGAGCGCTGGAACTTCCCTCTGTGCTGTGCAGCTCTGGATGGGAAGCACGTCCAGACAAAGGCACCCCATATATCATATAGGAGACACACACTTTGATATACACTAAATTTATGCACCTGCTTGATTTTGTTTAAACAATTATTGCACACTTTCTGTAAATCCAGTAAACTTCTTTTCACTTCTCAAATATCACTGTGTGTGTCTCCTGTATGATATTTAACTGACCTTTTTTATTGTAACAACCAACGATTTATACAGGAAAATAATGTCTATTAACAAGGTTGCCCAAACTTTTGCATCCCACTGTATTAGTATATTTTGTCATTAGTATAATATGAAATAAATTCTACATGTGTCAAGTCGTGTGCCAACATTTGCTGTGTAGTAGAACTGAGACATTAGTCATTATAAAAATTTATTTGAAATAATATTAAAATTCTCAAACAGAAAAACATTAAACATAAATATATAAAATATAAGTATTTACAGAGAGACAGGAATAAAAAGGACCAGCTGCTCTCCAGAGCAGGAACAAGGCTGAGGAGGAAATGCTCCATTGGAGACTGGTGTGGTCTCTTCAGGGACTCCAGGATGGCCAGCTCCACCGCCGATGGACCGTCCTGGGACCCGTCCCTCATCTGCCTCGGAGCCGTCCTCCTCTGTGGGCCTGTAAAACAGCACAAAACACAAAGAAATGAGAAGGCTGCTACTAGATTTTAATTTCAACAGTGAAAAAAAACAAAAACAGGATATAATCAGATTGGTTGTAGATATTTAGTAAAGGTGATCACAAGGCAATCCCACCGACTAAAAAGGTATCAGTGCTTGCTGTACATACCTGTGGGTGCAGCAGCAGGAGCTCAGGGACTGGGGAGCCAGGAGAAGCAACAGGGGATGCTCTGCTGCAGAACCAGTTGGCTCTATCAATACAGTATTAAATGCTAACAGGTTGAATATAATCAGAGAAAGTATATACAGTGGTCCCTCCTTTATTGCAGCAGGGGTTCTCAGAATAACTAGCCCCTGGCCACGCACTTTATACACTGTTTTCCCCACACACATGAACATTGGTCACAGTTCTCACAATTGATTCTCAAAGTGCAAACTTTTGTAGATTGCAAAACGTAAAAGTATTATTATGCCGCGTTTTGTCTTCATCTGCCCGCCACTTTCGTGCGCCCTTTCCCCTCGCGGTGCAGGTGTCTATTTCCGAATGAGGCTCATAGTTATGGGTGTTTTTGTGCTGTTTTTTCTATTGGACGTGATGGTTATCAAAACCAAACATGATAAATTTGGCAAGCGCAGGAGACACGACACGGAGCAGATTTGTCAATCAGGCTGCAGAATGCAATGCTGTACGGTGCAAAAAAAAGAAAAGAAAAGGAAAATCAGCGGAAAAGCGAAGCAGTGACAGCGGGACCACTGTGTGCTGCTTATTAATAAAGAAAATATATTCCTATATGACAACATGCATGAAAGCAGAACGGTATTTGTACGTCAGTGGGAAAATAGTGGTGGCTTGCTAGCTTTTGTGCGGCTTCCCCGGGTCAGCGAAAACTTAAGAGAAAACTTAAGAGAAATGAATGAACCAGGTTGCCCTTCACATATCTTCCTCCAAGCTCGGTCCTTTATATTCCTGTCTCGGTCCAGAAAGCAGCTGGTGTCGTACAGCTCCAGGTTGTTTGCTACGGCGTTGATTAGCCTTCCTTCCATTGAAGAATGAAGGGGTTTGGCTGGATCTGCCCCTTTGACCTAGGTCACAGCCACGTCACCAGGCTCCTGATTGGTTGTCGCGGCACGATTTGACGCTGGAGTTCAGATTTTTCCAACTCCAGGTAGCCGCGTAACGCGCGTATGCACAAAATGCAACACAAAAACTCACGCACGTGGTTTTATTCGCGAGTCAAATGCTCCAAACGCGCTAGACTGACGCGCGTTTCAGGCATTTTGGCGTTTTGGCGACACAAATCTGCTTCCGAATTTTCGCGGGAGCCGCAATCGCGGGTCATCGCGCTTTTCCATTGACTTTACATGTAAACCTGACGCTCTGTTCGCGTCTATCGCGTTCGGTGTGAACACACCGTAAGAGCTTTTTATAGAATAAATTGCATGACTGCAGTGAGAAAGCAGTAACATCACGACAATGTCAGTAGGGAGTGGGGAGAGGGTTTTAGGAAAGATTCGAGTGCCCGGTCTTACAACTGCAGCACAGATCATAATAAAATTGCTATTTGCTTGGGTATTACCTTCATGAATGACATCCATATTACTAGGAAGCAAATTCTGCATCTTCAAGTTAGGATTTTAAGGGGGATAAGGGGCGGGGACACCAACTGATGTGCAACTTCTACTAAAGCTTTAGCATCATACTAATGATTCTTGACGCCAGCGAGGCTGACAAAGTGGTGTAACAATTTGGTTTTTTTTAAAGATAGAATTTCCTATTACTGACATCATTTAGAAACTAGGGTTTGACTCCTGTGTGAGACCGTAATTTTCTTTATTTATGTAACTTTTGTTTTCACTGGCAGTTTAGTGTTAGGTTAGGACAAAAAACAAATTAGGAAGGTTAAAGACAGAACATTACTAGATTGTGGTTTTAATTAAAATGTAGCCTGTGACAATGCTGAACACATGACAAGCTACTTTAAGGCATATCACCCAGTTTGTAATATTGCTAAACATTTCTGAAGGCAGACGAGTCATGCTGGCTGGGTCAGTGTCATTTTTGTTGTAATTGATGTCTGGTTTGTTCTGTTCCCTAGTGATGGGTAGGGATGGGTACCAGTATCCGGTGCCATAATGGCACCGGTTCTGACATAATCCTTGAAATAGTAATAACACAGTATCCTCAGCAAAGATGAATTAAACAAGTTTTATTTTAATGGAAGTTTACTTCAAGTCTTCAGATTTTTACTGTTTTTTATTTGATTACTTTAAAGTATATGATTACATTTGAGTAATTAAATAAAGACAGTTTTGATGGAGCTCCTGAGCCAGCCCAAGCTCTCTATGAAGACGAGGAAAAACTCCCCTGGGGGGGCCAGATTGACGGGAAGAAACCTCGGGAAAGCCCATTCAAAGAGAGATCCCCTTTCCTGGGATGGCTGGGGGGGTTACAGGAATTCCAAAACACTGAAATTTAAAGTGGGCCAATTAAAAAAATTATTTCCTGAAAAAAAGAAAGGTAATTCATACATCACACATAAATGATAACGTCTGAATTGTGTGTGTTTGTGTGTGTGTGATAGGCTTATCTCAGCCAAGTGTGATGCTGTAGGTCCTCCAGCGTCGGCCGCGTCTCCGGGACTTTGGTTAAACACGCGTCCAAGAAATCCCGGCAGTCTGGAAAGAAAGGAAAGAGAAAAAACATGAAGATGATAGTTCCAGTGGTCCAAGCCATCAGTCAGTCTTGAAGTGTGACGTTTTCTTACTTTTGGACAGATGTCTTTTGAATTTCAGGCGCTTTTTGAGGAAGCTCGTGGTGTCAAAGTCCCCCGCATGAAACGCTTCGTACAGAACCACTCCCATTTGCCATACCGTGGTGGGTCCACACCTGTAGCAACTGCGCCCGTACCACTCGGGAGGGGAGTAAATTTCTGTACCTAATAAACAGACACAATTGCAATTTCTTCTAAAACAAAAGGCGAAAACTGTGACATCTGTGAAGAGCAAGAGCAGAATATGTTACCATAGAAGAGGCGGTACTGCGACCGCTCCTTAAAAAAGCAGCTGAGTCCAAAGTCGATGATACGAACACGCGGTACATCTGAGCCGGTCTCAATTAGAATGTTCTCACTCTTGATGTCCCGGTGAAAGATGTGTTTATCCTCCAGGTGCTTCGCAGCATCAACCAGCTGCTTCAGAATGACCTGGAAATAGAGCAGGGCGATATGACCAAAAATATTCATCACGATATACATTTGAAAAGTTGCGATAACGATATAACTGACGATATAACTGACACTAGACAAAATACTTTACAACTCCACAACTTTATTAGTGCAAAAAACCCCATCAATGTATTTTCACTTAAACAAGCAGCTGTTTTTTTATGTCCATTAAAGTTATATAAAAATGTAACAGTGCAAATTCCTCGCTGACAGTTTAACCAAAAGGCATTTCCAGTGGAAACTGGCTGACATATCCTCAGCATAACCATGTATAATATCCACAAAACTTAAAAAGAGGTTATACACACACAATACGGTAATATCATGTTGAGGTGCAGTACGTATCACTCCGCGAGGCGCCTGCCTACGATAGCCGTAATGCTCCGACAATCCATCGAGCGGTGCGGCTTTGTAGCTTAGCAAAGTCGCCGTGCACATAAAACCGTTTCGAGGTCAGTAAACACAACCAGAGTTCATACATAAGGCGCACGGGATTATAAGGGGCTCTGTCGAGTTTCAGAAAATTCAAAGGGTTGATTTTAAGTGTGCCGTATTTTCCATACAACACGGTAATAACGACGGCCCGCTAGCATGCGCTACCAAAAATAGTGCTTTGTTGTGTATCTGACGGACGAAAGCTAAACCAGTTCCACACCACTGAAGCTGCAGCATTTTTACAAACCAGAAACTTAAACAACTGAGTTAAATCAACACAACTTTTTCATATTCAATAAACCTGTGCATTTTGTGTTCATAAAATGCGATTGAAACATGTTCAGATGAAGTAAGTTGAGCTCTTGGAATATTTTAATCCTTCACAATTTTGTCATTTTATTTCAACAGTATTCAATAACTTTTACCCCAATACTACTTGGTCACTTAAATACTACATGCTGTCTTCATATTACATAATGTTCAACAAAGTCTAGATCCTGGTTACCATAAAAATTGAATGGGTCTTCAACAACTACCATCCTTCTATCTTTATCCTGGTTGCAGGAGGGCTGGGAAATAACCCTGAAGTGATAGGTTACAAGGCACGGTACACCCTGGACAGCTGACCAGTCTATCACATAGAAACAAACAACCATTTGCAACAGCACTAACCACCATGCCAACAATCTAGGAAATGTAGGAAAGCTATGATTTCCTGTATTTGATGCAGAATTGTTTTGTTTTGTAATAATACACAATAAATAGCAATAGCAATAGCATGCACGTGGTGCGTGTGTAGTGCCTCTTATAACTCCTGCAGTTTGAAATCTTGTGCGATCTTGTGAATTTCATGAGTTCAGCAACTAACCACTCTCACTAGATTGTATCAGCTCATCTCAACAAGAACAAATTAAGTTGTTGAATTTCGTACAGATTCTTCATGATTTAATTACGTTCATAGAAACATGAAATTATTGTGTTCAAATTACAAGTTAGACTTTTTTAATGTAACAACCACCCAACTTACTTTTTTTGGTAAAAAACAGTAGAGGTGGCTGCTCGACTTGACTGAGATGGATGCCTTCCTGAAACCACGATCTAAAGAGCGCGAGTCTGAAACCCGTGCAGTGTCGTGGGATTTAACATTGACATATTATTGACTTACTTCACTTGAACATGATATAAACAATTTAATCTAGCCTCTCTGCATATCATGTAGTTTCTACACTATGTAGTTACACTTAACTTTAAAGCATGAGGCAATTGTGTTAAATACACGCAAGATGCTTACGTAAATCCAAGAGCTGGCCAATCCCTTTTTTTCAGTGTACTTACCTGGATGATTGAGCATGTATCAAGACAATGAGTCATTTACTTTAGTAAAACTGTGTAATGCAACAAGAAAAGAAAAAATATCCGAACTATAGCACCGACTTTTAAATAGCAATCAAGCCCAATAAACAGTTTCTTTTGTTAAAAGAGGGGCCTAATGTCCTCCACAGTTATGTGAGATGATAAAGCCATACAGAAAATGATTACTTCAAGATATAGCTGCTAAAAGTCGTTCTACTACCGAATTATGTGTATGTATCCTCTCCTGATTTATTTCCAAAGTTTACTCACTTGATTTGGATTACTGAATGGAACCTAATCATTTTATTAATCTATACACACAGAAATAGCCACACAAACTAAATTAGTTGGTCAAATTTTATTCAGACACTTGGTGAAATAATCACACAATGTGGTCCTTCTAATGACAGCAACATAATCTTGTTAGGAGGTGGTGGGATTGTCACATGCAGTGAGCTAGCATGATTTACTTAAAGCTGATGTGATTCCCAGATTGGACGAACTATTTGCATTTTCCTCATCATTATTTTTATTTTTGTTTTCTGATTGCTGATTGGTAGTGGTTGCCAGAATTATGCTTTCGCTTAAAATACAGTGTTAGCTACTAGTGCCTCAATTTCTTGGTTGTCTAAGAAATTCATCCTATCAGAGCCTTCAAAAACAAAAAATAAAAACAAAAAATATATTTTACAAAACATAATTCCAATTAAAATAGTTAGCTGGGTAAAATGCCACATTTTTTATGTCACAGTTAGTGCGATTCTTGATTCTTATGATAAAATGTAATTATATTTTAATCCCACAAATTTCTTTTTTCTTTTTATGAGAGCTCACACACTTAAAGGATATCCCAAAGTCACACATTTTACAACAGCAACCTCATTTTATAAATGCAATACACTACAAAACAAGTGGAATAAAAGCAAAACATTAATAATATGCTTTAGTGGAATTACTACAGTATCTTGAAATTTGCCGTTTCCGTTCGTGCTTTTATTTTGAAGGCAGCCCATTGAAACGGAAATCGTTGCGCTGGGTCACCTGGCTACCGTTTAGCGTTTACTTTCCGTTAGCAAAGTTGTAGATTGCAAGAAGTTTTTTGCGAGTATACATTTGAGCACACCAGAACAAAGGGATTACACACATATAAAGCACGGTATGTACACCGAGTTGTTGTAAAGAAAACAAAAACAGGCTTGTAGGCTTGTGAAATGGGACGGTCTAGCTTCCCTCGCGCTGCCCAGGTTGCCTATCAACCGTTATACTAAAAGCGGGAAACGTTTCATACAGCTTTGTTTGACAGAAACGGAGTAGAACATATTTTGTTCATTTGTTTCTACATGAGCTTTGTGTGATGTGATAAGTATCTGAGGCTGAGACCACACGACTGTAAAACATGATTGTTGGGCTTCATTTTTGTACTGAACAGTCATTTTAAGATTAGCTAGTAAATAACAATTAGCTCATGTTGTTCATGAGACTAAAGTAGGGCTGAACGATATATCGCATTTGCGATAATATCGCGACATGATCAAGTGCAATTTTCTAACCGCAAAGGCTGCGATTATACTGCGATTATATTATACAATTCATGGGCTGCATCCTCCTGAGGCCGCATTTGTAGACCGATTACGTCACAGCGACGCGCCGAAGGCTGTCCAAATTACTACCATATCCCAGAATTCATAGCGCGGCCCAGCCAAACTCCAGTTTCCAACAATGGCGGCCGCTACTAAGTTTTAAAATTACTCATACTAATCTTTCTGGGTCACAAAATAAACTTTTAACATATTTTCAGGCGAGAAAGTAGCAGTGTAAACATCAAATATCTGCTCGGTTTATCAAGATATCCCATATTTGCAAAAGTGCTTCGACGTTTTCAGAGGCGTCTGCTACCCACCAGCTCGACAGCTAGCCGGGAGCTCGAGGGTTACTGATGCGGCCGAGAACGGCACAACTCCCGGCACATCATTTTCAGATCACCGCGGAGTTTCGCTGCTCGGGTTAAACGTAATATATAAGTCACTTAGACAACCTAAAAATGTTATTGTTGGGCTTTTTTCAGTGTTTTGTTTGTTCGTGAGTAAATCGGTTTGGCTGAGATTAAAGTTATTAGATTAGATAAAATAAAACTTTATTAATCCCCCGGGTGGGTTCCTCCTTGGTTTTCACACAGCTGACTAAACGTCAAACAGAAAACTTATTAAACAGAAGTATGAGACAGTCGAGAATTTACACCAGTGTCTGGTTATATTTTAGATAGCAAGAAGCAGACGGCCGAGTTTATTAAACTCCACCGAGACAGCGGTGACGCTAATCAGAACTAGACCGTCCAATTTCACGCCTTTAAATTTTAAAGGCGTGTTTGTGTGTGTGTTTATACAATTGCTATTATGTTTGCACTTTATGTGTAATGTTACTGACTGCAGAGATCAGTAAGATGTGTGTATTTTTTATTTATTAGTTTTATTTATTTAATATTATTTTTTAATTGAATGACTGTCTAGTAGTTCACAGATGTCGAAAAACTGAGTGTGGTAAAGCCACTGATTTTTTTTATGTATATTTCTGCAATCTGCACATTGTACTGACTTTCATTTTAATGTTTACACCAGGGTTCCTTGTCAGCACTTTATGCTCAGATGTTTGTAAGCTAAAAATAAACTATTGTGTATGTTCAAATATACTGTTGTGATTGAAGAAGTTAAATAAAAATGTCAGTCATCAGTTCATGCATCACCTCATGTCATCATAACAGAGGTCTGTCTTCCAGGAAAGAACAGTTTAAAATTTATGTAATATAGTATTGGCCATACTATATGATGTATTGCTTGTCTTTGTTTAATAATACAGAAGACAAATACCTTAAAAAATAATCGCATATCGCATCGCAATCGCAATATTGGGGCAAAAAATCGCAATTAGATTATTTTCCATAATCGTTCAGCCCTAGACTAAAGTCATCTTACTTTGGTAATGTAAATATAATATGGCCAATATGATAGTTATTATCTTAATCATTATTAGTTATCACAGCAGTGAGTTCGAACTCTGTGTCAAATACTGAGCTTCAGTAAAGATTCTATGGCGTTATTTTAGTGCCACTATGCTCAAATTCTTTTTACTTGCGCTCAGAATAGTGGCACAAAAATAACGCCATAAGATTCAAGTTACAATTATTTATATTTCCTATCTCCTTAAATCTTCACTCAAAGACAAGTATGTTTGACAGTGTGTATATAGATGTATCATATAGAAAAGACAAATATTGTTCGTTTAATATGCTGGCATTACTAAATTTGGCTCAATGCTTACATATATGTGTAAAAAGAAAATGTGCGAGCTGTGGTAACTGTGTCTGATAGAATGAAGAGTAGACTGATATATGAAATATTCCTTTATTGGGTGAGAAAATCAGACCATGTCATAACTGCTTTAAGTCATACAGAATAGATATCAGAGCCTTAAACAGGCTGACTTCTGCTAAATGGGTCAAACTGGGCAGAAAGTCTACAAACACATAACATCCTTATAGAATATGATGTAACACTATAGATCAACTTAGCTCAGAATATATAAAGCATATAAACAATTACAGCAATATGATGCAACAAACATAGCAGTGCTACTGATCCAAAATACTCAAAGCTTCATAGAACTGAAACCAACATTTATTTTTAGCTCCATTCTGCTGCTGATACATACTTTAGGTTTCTGAATATTAAACTTGTTGCTGCCTTTCATAGTGTGTAACTTGAAGGCCCTGAGTACTTTCTCTCACACTGGAAACACTGGGATGATAACATTATTTGAACATTACCTAATAAGACTGATTCAGCACAGACAGTTATGTTAAACTTTCCTAGCAGTCCTTCACAAACAGGGAACAGTCTGTCTATTCTCTCCATCTGTCAGCTGCTGCTGGCTCTTCCTCCTCCTCTTCCTCACACACTGCTGAGTTTGTCCTGGTGGATCATCAGGGGTGCAAAGCCTCACAGATGATGTGCAGCAGTGGGTCCCTCAGTCTGTCCTCACTCTGGACACTTGCAGTTGTCACACATGGAAATCAAATGTGCGATAAGCTGCAGGATTCAGACACAAGTGTAACTTATAAACACACGTTCATACTTTTATTCCACAATCAGAGAGAAAGAAACAGAGAGAGTGCAGGACAGACAGACAGGTGACAGTCTCAGGTGTACACACTGCTACACAACAGCACCAGAGAAGGAGGATTTAGTGTTTGTGTTATTACGAGTGCTACACAAGAAGAGTTCCCAGATGGTACAGTGGACACATGTGTGACTGCTGTGATTAAAGCATCTTTCTTTCAGCTTAACGAGTGAACCGTCAGCTCGTTCAAACACACGTTAAAGTCCGTTTGGCTCGACACCACCGAACAGAGGCAGCAATATAACATAGCTAACATTAACAGTGCAGTGAATCCTGCTTGTTGCGATCATGTTTAGGGGGTAGGAGGATGTGTTCATGACTTATGGCAGTTTGCACCAGTCCAGGTCCATCTGTGTGGATTTCATCTTTCCAAGATTCTGAGGCCCAGTACAACTCATTAACCTGTTTTCTTTGTTTTCTTTATTTTTAACTTTCCAGCTTTCCATTGCCATCGAAGCGTTACACCCCTTCTCCTGCACCAGGGTACAAACAGAGCCCCCTACATGGTAGGCTCCCAGGGAGCTCTTTACTGATCGGACAGCAAGCTGCATGCTTGCGGCTGGCTCAGCTGAAAGCCCGCCTTGCGTTGACACAGATAAATAACGCCATTGCTATTGGTGGCCAAACCAATACACGCGCCCCATTTATATCTACAACACCCCCCTTTCCTGACAGCTGCAGCCATCAGTCTACTAAACCTTCTGAAGGTTGCTAACACCATGTCCCATCCCTTATATAACCCCTATGCCTCTGGGAAACAAAGTTCAGCCCAGGGGCGCTATGGACAGTCGAGTATGCAGGCAGAGAGAGACTCTCATAAGACACCTCCTCATCTTGGGCCTGGGTCCAGCTTTAGCTCTTCTGGAGTTTCATCTGCGTCTCCTGCAAAATCTGGAGGAACAATCCCATCACTGCTAACTATGCCAATGAGCTGCAGGCCAGAAGGGAGTAAGACTTCAATGGAAGAGGACATAAAGAAGTCCAAACCTGTGGGCTCTGCAGAGTCTACTTCAGAAACAGCTGTGAACATCCTTATGCAATTTGGACTTGAAAAAGAGGACCTGGAACATCCAATCTCATACTCTGAAGATCAGATCACTCCTGACAACCTGCCTTTTACCTTACAAGTGACAGAGGATATCCCAGTGCTGGCCCAGATGCAAGACTACACTGCCACTTCACCTAGGGTCTTTCCGCATACCTGCTCTCTATGTAACAAGGAATGTAATCAGATGAAGGTAAGTCGAAGATTGTTCGATGTTTTTGCTTTCAGTCAGTTTTTATTTATTTGAAACGCAATGTTTTTTGTTTTGTTTTGGGATTGTTTTTAATTATTTGACTTTGAATGCCATTATAGGATTTTGGTTTTGAAAAAGCTTCATGGATGCTACTTTAAAGTTTATTTGGTTTGTTTTATTCACTATTACTGCATAATGATGACTGTAGGAAGACTACCAACTTGGACTGCAAACATTTGGACACATTTTCCCATATTTCTGCAATTCAGTATTCTGTAACAGAACTTTTGAAGGATTACAGTCCAGACTAAACTTAACTATATGTCTACCAGATGTTGTAATTTAAAAAACTACTTCAAAGAGACCTTCAGAAACTTCAGTGGTCTGTACTTGCAATTGATAGATTTAATGTCTTTTGACTTGATGTAAACCCATGCGAAGACATTCAAGGCATTTGCTAACAATGGAGCCAAGGCCTCAGATGACGTGATGAGGAAGAATCTGCAAGCATGAAGAACCTGTGCATCAGAAAATGTTGGAAGATGGCTGTTTTTTCATTTGTCTCTGTCCTTGGGCTACTGTTCCACAGTGCTCATTCAGCTTTGCTTTTCCTGGAACTGTTGCTGAATGTAAAAGTTCCCCTTTTTGTCTTTTGTCACTAGAGTGAACAATAGTGTGTTTGGTCCTTTATTTTATATCAGTAGGCACCTTGTTTTTGTGTTATACTAATTTTCTTTGCTCATACTTTAAGTTAGTGTTTTGGTGTCACAAGACTTTTACTACCACAAACATAAGAACCCTGGGCGCAGCGCCCAGTCATGAGCTACACAAGCACCAGCTTTAATTTGACTGATTGTTGAATCTCTCTTTATGGATGTGCCTTCCTTTGCTGCACCAAATTTCACATTTGGGCTCCTCGTCAAAGAAACAGCGCCTTCCTCTTCTGGCCTATTTCAACATCATCTTCCTGTCGCTACTCTAACTGTGATCAACATAGGTGGTGCATTTTGTCCTAATCCAAACTTGGCCTCTCCTGAGACGACCTTCTTGGAACCTTGGGAAATTTTGATGCCATAAGAAGAGCCTGAGTAGGGCTGGGTATCGTCACTGATTTCTAGAATCGATTCAATTCCGATTCACAAGGTCCCGAATCGATTCGATCCACGATTCGATTTAATTCGATTCGATTTAAATCTGGGAAATTTTGACAGTCAGAAATATTATAATTCAGATCAGTACATTTACATATTTTTGTATCAATCAAAAGGAAGCTGACACACGCAAGACTTTATCACAGGTGTAAGCGTCACAGCAGATGCTTTTGTGTCAAAGTAGCTGAAGATAAAACACAGAAAAACATGAAGGTGATTTTCCTGGCCTGGGATTTTATAAAAATGTTCTGCAGTACATCAAAAACGAAAGAAAACCATTAATCAACATATGAACATCACCTCTGACGTTACAGCGGTTTTATTAGAGACACGGTTAAGCGTTTTACATTTTGAATAATTTTAAAAAGTTTTAATTTGTTCAGTATTGAACAGCAGAAATGAGGTTTTCTTTTCGGAAGAATGTAAAAGGGAAAAAAACAGCGGCCGACAGCCTGTAAACAACAGTAGACTTGTGCGTAACAAGCAAGCGAATAATGAAGAAAGGGAAACTGTTCTTGAAGTACAGAGAGAGGGAGAGAGAGCTGTGCATCGCGGTGGAAGCAAAACAGTAAAAGTCAGAGTGAATTCATGATGATGTTTATGTGAAGCGTTTGGATCTTCTTTTGCTGCTGGTTCGGTCAATATTGTTTGGAGAGAGATCAAACTAACAGCTTTAGAATCAGCGCATAAAGGGCGTGAACACACAGCGCGGACCCGCCGACAGATCAGAATCAGCGAGCTGTCGGCTTTCAGCCCCGACCGTGAGAAAGGCGACATCTCACTGATTCTGATCCGCGGGTCGCGCTGTGTGTTTAAGTCTATGTGCAGAAGCCGTGTTCCTGCTCTCATTTACTGTCTTAACTGTTTGGTGGTTCTTGAAATTTTGTGAGATGTCACCTGAGATTCTGGCATTTTGGGCAAAATAAATTTATATTAAAAAATCGATTCAGGATTTTAATGAATCGATTTTACGTTATCCAAGCCAGAATCGATTTTAATCGATGAATCGATTATAAAAACCCACCCCTAAGACTGAGAGTCCAGAATCCAGAGCCTAAGATGACCCTTTTGTTTTGGTTGTTTGTAGTCAGATGTTTGACTTGTGTTTTCCATATATACTAAATAATTTCATCTTTAAAATTGTATCCCAGGAGAGGTATAATGTGTCAT
Source organism: Astatotilapia calliptera (assembly GCF_964374335.1). Classification (NCBI taxonomy): domain Eukaryota; kingdom Metazoa; phylum Chordata; class Actinopteri; order Cichliformes; family Cichlidae; genus Astatotilapia; species Astatotilapia calliptera. Next base: position 2,687,282 of record NC_137422.1, on the reverse strand, counting down.
GCTTATTTGTTCCTGTTTTGTTTTTGGCCCATGAAGGTTTCTAAGTGCAATCCAGGCTCCTGGCTAATGTTATAATGCTTCTCCGTTCAGTGAAGGACTAACTGTTAATATTTTAAGATTTTTTTTAAGGCCACTGCAAAGTTTAGTGACCTTTTTATCAGCAAGTGATGTCAATGACAAACATTGCTCCTGATAATAATGAATCTGGTCTAAATGTTTGTTGTTTGTTGTGACCACTAGGATTGGGTCTCCCACCAGAATACCAGCCTTCACATCGAGAACTGCAAACTTCTGCGAAAGCAGTCAGTCTTTCTTCTCTGTACTTCGTGATTATGAACCGATATCTTTGGGGCAGCGCAACCATGGTTGTGCCGAAATGATGTCGGGGTTGTAATGCTAGGATAGCTTCCTAAGAACTGTTCATTTGTATTTTTTCATTTTTCTTTGTCATATTTGTTGCGTTCCTGTAAAGCACCTTAATGATTTATTGTTAAAAGGCTGAATACATTTCTAAGTTTTTGAATTAATGAACAATAATATATTTTTAAGGACATTCTACCTGGCAACATCTGACAAAAATGTACCTGTGTTTTTCCACAGATACCCAGAGTGGAACGGTGAAATAGCATCACCGCGAGGGTAAATATCTTCATTTGAAGTCATTTGGCGAATAAAAAAACATGCCAGCATTGGAGCCTTTCATTTTCTTTCATTTAACTGTGCTTTTCTTTTTAATGCACTTGTTAGTGCGTCAGGTGCCAAGCCCTCTCCCGCAACGTCTGCTGAGACTTCCCAGAAGAAAACCAGACATGAGAGTCGTTCCCGTTCCTGCAGCCCCCGCAGTCATCGTGACTCGGAGCAAAGCAGCGACAGGCGAAGAAGGCTTTCCCGCTCTCGCAGACCCCGCACTCATCGTGACTCGGAGCGTAGCAGGGACAGGCGAAGCAGCCATTCCCGCTCCGGCAGCCCACGTCGCCACCGTAAGTAAGTAAGTAAGTAAAATTTATTTATATAGCGCTTTTCACAGATAAAAATCACAAAGTGCTTTACAACACAGAAAATGGGAATATAAAACAATATAACAGTAAATAAAACAATGTAAAACAATAAAACTATAAAAACAGCATAAGAAGAAATTAATCAAATGCTTTTCTAAATAAAAATGTCTTCAGCTGTTTCTTAAAACAATCAATGGAGTCCGTGCAGCGAAGAGACAGTGGGAGAGAATTCCACAACCGTGGTGCCACAGTCTGAAAGGCCCGATCACCACGAGTTTTAAAACGAGTGCGTGGTACCACCAACAGTCTCTGATCTAATGACCTTAAAGCCCGAGAAGATGTATGTGATTTCAGCAGGTCAGATAAATATTGAGGAGCCTGACCATGCAGGGCCCTAAAGGTTAGAACTAAAATTTTAAACTGAAACCTAAAATTTACAGGCAACCAGTGAAGGGAGGCCAAGACTGGAGTGATATGCGATCTTCTCTTGGTGCCTGTTAAGAGACGTGCTGCAGCATTCTGCACAGTCTGAAGACGATTTAAGGCTGATTTGTTAAAACAAGTAAAAAGGCCATTACAATAGTCTAAACGAGAAGAAATAAAAGCATGAATAATCATCTCAAGTTCAAGCTTTGATACCATTAGTCTGAGTTTAGAAATATTCCGTAAATGATAAAAACAGTTTCGGACCAGCTGCTTAGAATGCTGCTCGAGCGACATCGAGCTGTCAAATAAGACACCGAGATTTCTAAGGCTTGATTTTACGTAAGGGTCTAAGAAGCTGATATGCTGTCTAATTTCTGGGACCATATGGTCTGGAGCAATAATTAGAGTTTCTGTTTTATCAGAGTTTAGTTGGAGAAAATTGTCATATAACCATTTGTTGATTTCTGTCAGACAATTACTTAAATTAGACAATTTATAAAACTCAGACATTTTGAAGGAACAGTATAGTTGGATGTCGTCAGCATAGAGATGATAGGAGATATATTTATAGCGCTTAATAATCTGGCCTAGGGGAAATACATAAAGTAAAAAGAGAATTGGACCCAGGACAGATCCCTGAGGTACCCCACACGGCAAAACTGTTGATTCTGATGTGACATGATTCATGCAAACAGTAAAAGATCTCTCAGACAGATATGATATAAACCATTTTAAAACAACACCAGTAATCCCAAACAAGTTCTCGAGTCTGTTTATCATGATACTGTGATCTACAGTGTCAAAAGCAGAGCTGAGATCCAGCAGGACCAGCACTGTGTATTCTCCGTGACTTGCAGAATAGGAGGAACAGTCATTCCTGTTCTCAATTACGCAGCCGCCGAAGGGAGAGACACAGAAGCCAATCACGATCTCTGTACAGGTCCAGACGCAATCGCAGGTCTGTCCAACAAACATTTTGAGAACTAGGATCAATCAAGAAGATTTAGCTCTCCAGTGGATTGTTAAAGGGTGAAATATAACATATATATAAAAATATCAACTTGAAAAAACTTAATTGGTGGACAGCATTTACCTTTTGTATCCATGCTGGGTGTGTGCTTTGAGATGTTTCTGAGTTATTAAGTTCTTTGATCCATACTTTTTTCAGGTCCCGGTCTCATTCTGACTCCTCGTGGTATGACCGTCCTTCCTCTTCACGATATCGATCACGCTCAAGGTGCCGCGAGAGACGATCCTCACTGAGAAGAAGAGATGAGAAACGTTCATCACCGAGGAAAAGCTGGGAGAGGCGATCGTCGACTGAGAGGTCATCTCCGAGGCGAAAGAAGTCAAGCAGCTCAAAGATCTTGGCAAAGAAACTGCTGGAAACATCAGGTTTGAAAATTGCTTCATGTTTTATTTTTTTGTATGTACTCATTAGTTTTTCTAAGATCAAAGTTCTCCTCCCCCCTCACAACCTTAACTTTACTAATGTAAAGGATAAATAAAGACCAGTGCCACCAGAAATGTCAGCATAGTTTTTTCTACTATTATAAAACTTTCAGAAACGGTAGATGATTTTCGAGACTTGGCACCCACCAAAGTGTGAATCTCTTTTGCACCTGTGGTCTTTTAGCTCTCCAGTCCTTATCAAACCAGTCTGACCTGGAGACTGTCGTCAAAACTTTGGCTCCTGCCCTGCTGGCTGAGCTAGTCAAGATGAAGTCGTCCCCATCAACATCATCATCATCGTCCTCACGTTCTGCATCTCCAGAAACAACTAAAGGGACGCCTAGCACAGAGAAGACAGAGGTGACTTCATATTATGCCTTTTTTCATGAATGCACAGTTTTGGACAATTTATAATGTGATCAGTGACAGATGACGTGATTGTTGATGCCACACAACCAAGATTAAATCTTTCAACACAGATTTATACAAGCAGATAGTTTGAGTCAAGTTGTCATGATGAAATCTGCATTTGGTTTGTTCATAATTTTCTTCCCTGTGTTTCCACAGGCTGGCAAATCTTCCCCTCCGACCATGGTGAGGCTACAAGGGACTGTAAGTAGTCTCTGTCACAGTGATGTGATTTCTGCTATGGAGAAAACATTTTGAAAAACTAAGTCAGTTGTTTTGTTTAGGTCAAAATTACAGGTATGTACACTGAAATTTGTTCACTGTTCAGGGGCGGATCTAGAGAAATTTTCTTAGGGTGGCAAAGAAATCAAATAGGGTGGCAAAATCGAAGCCTTCTTATTTTTCAAACACATATGCAGGTGGTTACATATGGTTAGAATAATTCAAATGCAGTAAGTATACACGTTTTTCATATAAATATAGTCTAGAACTTAATTATTGTCTGTAGCCCACATAATTACACACTTTAGTTACATAAAACATGTGAGTTTCTGTATAGCCTGTATAATAAATAAATATGTAGCCCAACAAGTATAAAATCCAGACACACTGTTAGAAAACAGTCACATTGTTACAGCTTAAATGACACAAAATGTCAGAAATCTGCACTGTCATGAACAACAATTTAAACCTAATTTTTCATGATTTGTTGGATGAACCCACTGAGGTCTGAAATACAATCGGCCATTTTTGACTCCTTTTGAGTTTACGTTTGTATTTCACCCTCAGATTGTTTCATTTTATTTTGTTCCCCTTGCCTTGTTTGGTGTCATTCTTTTCAGCTCAACTGAATTTAGTTGTTTTTTTCACTGACATACTGCATTAGTATTACTGATCTGAAACCACACAAAGAACGTAAAATCCTAGTAGTATGTTTTTACTGTAAAAAAAAAACACCACAGTATATTTTTATAACTTGAAATGCAAATATAAATTGTACATTTTGTAAACATATACAACTATTTATCTAAAAATGCAGCCGATACACCTGCCGTTTTTTGTTTTTTTTTCATTTTGTATAAGAATTTAAAAATATTACTACAACTAAAATGAGAGAACAATTAGGTGTCGCACTAAGATGCCCCACAAACTATGTGTGCCAGTAAAAAAAAAGTTTGTCCACCAAAAGACAGAACAGCACAGGGACAAACCTGCAGGCCTGATAACAGCAGCTGTATCACTCCGCTGGTTTTCTACTTAGTGACAGTGTTTACATTGCAAATGTGCCTTTGTGACATTCATTAGTGCCCTCACTGACACACAAAACAAAACGACTACACAACAGAACTACACAAGACAACACACTAAGTAAACACTCCACACTAAACGTCACAAATCTCCCACATCTAAAAACTCTCTCTCTCGCTTGCTCTGTCTCGCTGCCGTTACCGTCACTCCTAAAACGTTTCCCTCTTCCTAAACAATCAAATCCCACGCGTTGACTGTTTTTTTAATTGGTCGACATGGTACATTTAGGAAGGTGGTGGCTTTTTTTCTTTCTTTACTGTTTTCGTGCTGTCCTTACAAAACGCTTAAAACACACACACACAAAAACGTGACGACAGTATTTAGAACAAAGCGTGGCTTATATATATTATCATAACTCTGGATTTACTGGCCTGTAATTAAAATTTAAAAACTTTGAAGTCCAAATTTTCAATGTGGGCTGAAATAGAAACTCAGCGTGGCTGCAGCTTGTTGCTGTGTCAGCTTACATCAGTCATGTGATTTGGAGGTGCAGCGTGTCCGTGGACCACAGAGGGTTAATAACACTCACCTTCCTTCCATTTCCAGAGTGTAACATCCACCCACCTGTGTAAAAAGCGAAATTCCCATGGTGTTGTTCAGAATGTGCTCTGGCACAATCATAAGCATCGCTTGCTACTGAAAACAAGAAAAAAGCCGGTCCTGCTATGGGCTGAACCATTTGTTAATGGTGGAGGGGGGAACACTATGCAATATTTTCAGTTTTAGCATTTATATTCACTGTTGACTGTAACTACGTTCAAACTGTTAATGCTGTCTTATTTTAATAAACAACACTGTCATATGCAAAACTGGGGTGGCACTTGGGGTGGCAAGGGATCATTTTAGGGTGGCACTTGCCACCCCATGCCACCCTTCTAGATCCGCCCCTGTCACTGTTATAGATGGATGAGTTCATTGACCTACTTGTGAATCGAGAGAAAGTTCCTCTCCTGTTTGTCTCCTGGTTTGCTTCTGCAATCTAAGATAGATATTTATGCACCGTAGCTACAATTCTCTATAAATATACTGTCCGTTCACGGTTGTAGTCCTGCATTCATTATGCGGTTTAAAGTCAGTTGGTTATCCTTACATTTCTTCTACAGTCTCGCACCCCTCAAATTCATAGTTACTTTGGATTATACTGAGCTTTTATATAGTCATCCCCATGTCAGGAAGCTTCCGCTCAAGTCTAATGCTATGAAAGCATACACACTGTACTTTGTTTTTATTTTGCTGTGTTGCATTATGCATTTTTTAAATCTATATATACACATTGCACTGAAAACATCCTTGGAATCGCACTGGTTGCTTGCAAGTTGCCACAGTTGCTTGTGGTTTGCATGGAAGACTCCAACTTGTCTGTAAATACTTGTAAGCTCATGACAAGTGCTCATGTATGATTCTTAGTGTGAATGTAGTAACTTAACAGTTTTGGTAGTAATACAAACTAATGTATGTTCGTTGTGTGTGTGTTTGTAAGGAAGCTGCGGTGGCACCTAAAAATACAGCCAAGGCTACGGAGGCTGTTGAACCAATTAAAGGTGCTGCAGTTGACGGTGAGCCAAAAGTCTTGGCTTCCAAAGCAGAAACGGCCTCAACCACGCAGATTTGTATTTAGATCAGCTGGGTAATTTGCATCCTATCTAAACTACCACTATTGAACTTAACTACATTTCCTTTATTCCAAGACTCTGTGACTGCAGAGAAGATCTCAAAGGATCAGCCGGTCGCTGTTACCCACCCAACATTTTGGGAGCGGATACAAGAGCAACTGCGTCCAGAAAGAATCCGTAAGAAATCCCCAAAGATCTGTATGAAAGATTTCTCAATGTGAAGATATTTTCTATTTCATAATTATTTTTTGGTTTTTCTTTTGCTCTGCACTTCACAGGTTGTCTCATGACAGTCAAACTTCCCAATTCAAAGGTAACATTAAAAAAACACTTCAATTATACCTGTAAGAAAAACATGCTTTATCAAAGTGGTTAAGTTTTGATCTGAAATAGTTCAGTTTGTTTTACAAGTTTGTAGTTGGGTTATATCTCATTGTCAGGTGACGCTCAAGTAGGTGTAAATGTAGAAAAATGTTAAAAATTCACTAGGGATGTCGCAATACCAGAGATTTTGTAGTCAGTATAGACACCAATAGAATTGCACCATTCTTGGTTACCAATTTAGTATTGTAATAAAACAATTATCTCATGTACTAACACATACTAAAACTCCTTTATTGAAAAGCTAGTTTAACATGTTCAAATTATATGCACAGTCATCCAGGACATGGTGGTTTTGAGTGCTTAAAAAGGTTTTTCCTTCCCAAGTTTGACATGTGCAATAGTGCTGTTTACACATTGCCTTTTGGGAATCAGTTATCACTGTTTATGGATCCACCTTAAATGAAAAGTACTTTCATAGCTGACTCTTACTGCCTTTTTTGTCAGTGAGTCAAGGTAGAGCTGCACTACGTGAAACAAAGAAAGAAAAAAAGAAGTAAAGGAAAATTAGCATCAGAAACATTTTGTAATAGGTACCTGATTGTGTTCATAGTTGTAGACAGTGCTCAAAGTGAGGTTTATAAGTTAATGTTTGCATTTTTCAGATTTCTGTCTGGAATTTCTTCCATTGCAATTGTGAACTGATCCTGAAATTTTTTTCGTTTGCACAGCTTGTTTCGCTTGATTACAAGGTGCTGTTAATAAGCAACCTGCCAGAGTATCACGATGGCTGTTACGCAGAGGAGGACATCGCCGGTCTGCTCACTCGACACCGATTTGAGTATTACGACGACACGATCTACGTTATACCACAGGCACGCATGGTAAGCACCAGTTTGCATTGGGCTGGGTTATGACCTTCATTTTAATGGCGCTCTAAATCTCTTTTCTAAGACGACCTAACTAACATTTAGTTAGTTAATGCATATTTTGTGAGTGCCTGTCTTCATGGTTATTCAGTAAAAATCAGTGTTTGGTTGTTTGTTTTTCCTTCAGGCTTTTGCCCTCATGCCGACAGCAGTGGCAGCTAAAAACATCGTGCTAGCATCAGAAAATCACGATTTTATTCTCAGTGGTTCTAAACTTCGACTGCAGGTTGAGAAGGGCAACATTTTAATGACGCCGGTAAGCACTGTGTGTAGATAATGCAATCTACTGTTGTGACAGATGTTATTACAATTATTTGAAAATATTTGTTTCTGCTTGTTTATTTAAAGTGTGATTATAAATGTAAAAAGTATTTCTTTTTGTAGAAAAAAATACCTTTAAGCTGAAATAAATCGAACCGAATCCGAAGTGATGTAATGATTTTGAACTGTTTTTTTTCTTTCAGCTTGAGTTTTATAAGTCTCTGATGAAACGGCTATGCTATGTAAGTAACGCACATATCTCAGAAACAAAGACTGCACTCGAATACCTTTAGATTTATTGGTCAGAGTATAAAGTCATAACTGGAAGCACTCACATCCAAGTCAAAACACCTTGAAAAATGGGGACATACCCATTTTTTCAGATATTCACACAGGGCTAGGAAAGGTTTGGAGAACTCTTTTCCTGGAATAAATGAAATCCTCATTTAAAAATGCATTTTGTATTTTTTTTAAACATTTGTTTAACGATTTGAAACTTGTGCAAAAAATTAGGAAATTGGGAACGAGCCAAATGCGTTTTCCACGGCACTGTGTGTACATTAGTTTAAATACTTTTTCAACCAGTGTTATCAAAAACAGCGAGAGCTGCAATTATAAATTGTTTGGAAAATGAAGATAGCTGCCAGGGTGCATACCTGCTGTGTGAATATAAGTGCAAACTTATGGCCTTGATCTTGGAGCTGTAGTATAAGAATGTTTGGAATGTCATACTGTTTGTGGGGTTGTTGTTTTTTCACGTTAACCCGGTTTTCTCGAAGCAGCAAGTGACTGACAATGGAGCACGATTAATCTACATCAGGAACATCTCGCCAGGCGAGTCCCGGCATCTCAGAGAAGCTTTGAAAAAAATGGATTGTGTAAGAAACTACCTGCCTCTTCTCAACAAGGTATAAACACACTCATAAATGCCAACAAGTGCATGTGTTAGAAGTCTGTGAAAGGCTGTGTGAGATATGTGCTTGTGTAAGTGTAATCTTAACCATACAGGAAAATTGACAGATTAACCGCTTGCACACCAAACTAAAGGACGTGCACCAACCTTCATAAATCCATCCTTCAAAAGAGATAATGTGTCTAGATCTGGATGCTACTTATCTTGAGGAAAGCACAACTGCAAAACTATAGCGATAGTAAAGAGAGACTGCCGATAAGCTGCTCGCTGAGCAATTCTTCATATGCTCATGCGCACTAGTATTTATCACATTACAGCATTAGTGCAGGGGTCATGTTGAGCATGGCTCCAGTGCATCATTGAGCCAGGATTTCTGACTCTTGAATCCAGTGAACTCCACAATAAAGCTGTACTTAGTTCACTCTTTCCACGTGTGCTTAGCACTTGTTTTCTAACATTTACAATGTGAAGGTAAAATGTTCAGAATACATTTTCTTTCTTGTGTTTCAGGTGTTTATCGAATTTCAGTCTCTTCGTGATGCTGATCGCCTTGGCGTTTGGTACAGCCTTCTAAAACGGCCCACCGGCCACAAATTGTCAAGGCTGAAAATACCACAGTGTGGATGTACCTCACTGCGTAAGTGTTTTTTAAATGGGATTTTAAACAAATATGAATTAAACGGAAACAAAAAGATGGGTTAAGTTAATGGAAGGTCATCTGGTAAGACCTTTCTTTCGCTTTCTGTTTGTGAAACACTCATGAATAGATTTTTCAGGTCTCCCCTGGGCTGTGGATAAAGTGCAGACAAAACTGCTGATTTATTGTTGTTCACAATCAATCATTGTGACACATTCCCTCAACTTTTATCCACTAACACTGTGATTCTGGTTCCCACAAATCCTTTGATGCTCATTTGCCTTATTATCTCTCTGACCTCTTTTCTGGCCCCTCCAGAAATCTTTGCTCCATCAGTGGTCAATTTCCTTCTGCTTGTCTCTGCCCCAGACACATGAGCCAGAGCCATTACTTAAACTGCACTTTTTCAGTCTGGCATTTGATCTAACCCACTAATCGTTGTTTTTCTGATGTCTATGATACCTTGGGTATCTGTAAAGGTGCTTAAAGTTCAAATAAAAGTCAAAACATTGATATTACTGGATCATTGTAAACATTAAAAACCTGTTTTGCACCACTCGTTTTTCCTTTTCTTTCCCCCACAAAACTTTTAACAAAACTTATTTTTGCTTGTGCAGCACCAAGATTGCCAGACAAAGCTTTGCCAGACAGCGAGGTTGCTGTTGATGGTGCAACTGTCCCAACAGAAGATATTACCATCCCACAACGCAGCACTTCACCATATTGGATCACAATGACAACTAGTCCCTTTGTGTTCCCCACTGTCTCTCCTTGGTTCACAATCCCAGGTGAGAGAAACAGCTGGAAACTAAAATTAACCTCCAGATATAAAGTGTTGACTGTTACTAACTGTGTCTGTTTTACACTTCTAGAGTATTTAACTGTCAGTGAACCTGATGACATTGAGGTGAGTGCATCTTATAAACCCAGGTTTCATGTGTTAAACAGGAATCCTTGAGTAAATACCAAGAGGTGTCCATTTTTCCAAATACTCACCTCAAAAACCACATTTCTTTTTTTCTGCTAAGCTTGGTTTCATTTTGTCTTCTCTATGTGCTCAGTAATAATAATATATTTTTTAAAAAGTACCGCAAAGTTTCTCTTCAAATAAACTTTGGTTCTTGAACCTTGTGTCTTGCAGAAAGCCCAATCTCAAGGTTCTACGTTCTCCACCATCATGTTGACCGGTTTGCCAGAAGGAAACTACAGACAGGAGGATGTCACCAAGCTGGTGTGGCGTTACGTCCCTGATCAGACTGTTCAGACTCTGTACTACAAAATAATCGTTTTATCACTGCAGAGGCGGGTGAGGAGTAGACCCAGCAGGCTGATACAGAGAAATTTGCATTTGCAAATTGAATTCAATTTAATGATTGATATTGAATGTTTCCTCTGCATCATTTTTCCCCTCCAGGCCTTTGTGTTTTTTAACAGCTGGGATGCGTGCTGCGATTTCGCCAGGGATTACCTGAAAAATCCAGTTACTGTTGGAGAGTGGACGCTCAGAATCCACATTGTTTTACAAGACATGCTTCCTGGTACAAGTGAGGTATGAAAATGGAGCAATCGGGGGCTGTTAAATCGGGGGCATGCTCCTGTTTCACTCAAACTATTCAGATCCCAATCAAAACAGAGTGAGCACAGCATCATCCTTCTCTGGGCTAATATTACTAGAATGAGAATACTCAGAGTACTTTATTGATCCCTGGGGGAAATATATTGGTTACAGTACAAACAGTAACACAGACAGATACAAGAAGTAAGGAATAGCACAATATATACAATATATACATACATATAAGTCACTCATTGATAAATATCTGAATAAGAAATGGAAAAACTAAAAATATGCATGAATTTCAAATCAACTATTTATTGTTACTTCGTCTGTATTTGTTCTAGTGATGGGATTTCCGGCTCTTTTTAGAGATCCGGCTCTTTCGGTTCGGCTCACTAAAAAGAGCCGGCTCTTTCGGCTCCGAACCGGCTCTTCAGGTTGTTTTGTTGCTTTAATTAATTTATTATTAACAATAATATAAAATTATGCACAAAAGGAATTACTAACGTAAAAACAAGTGGTTTTATTTATATATGTTTATATATAAATATATGCGGTGGCCCCTAGAGACAAAACACGTACAAACTCCAAAACACATTTCTAGCATGAACTGAACTTCCAAAGCAGAGCTACTAGATCACTTAAATGACACAATTGAAAGCATGTGTGTATTGTTTGTGTATTTATACACAGGCACTCACATATATATTCAAATAATTTAAAAAAAAGTTCATTTACCTGTTATTACCACACACCAAATCCGGTCGTTGGTACTTGCTGGCTTGTGTAGCCACAAGATAACAAAGGCTCAACACTGCGCCCAGCATCCTGGAGCACTTCTGTTGTCTTTTGTACGTGTTTTGAGTTTTTATGTGCTTCTGTTTTTATATGCTTCTGAGTTTTTACGTGCTTCGGAGTTTGTACGTGTTTTTACATGTTTTGGAGTTTTTACGTGTTTTGGAGTTTGTACGTGTTTTTACGTGTTTTGGAGTTTGTACATGCTTCAGAGTTCGTACGTGATTTGAAGTTTGTATGTGCTTTGTCTCTAGGGGCTACCGTAAATATACTTTTATTTATTCACTCCACATAAAATGTAATAAATAAATCATATAATACAAAAATCAACTATTCACATTTCAAGTTTTAACTATTTAAATTTTCAGCTTTTTCCTTTCACAAATTTAAAGTGAAAACAACACAAAACACTGCAAACCACAACACAATTAAATATAAATTATAATATGAAAACTAAAAGAACATGCATATTCTCTGTCATATGGACCTGCATGAATAAACTTTCTCAATCCTTTATCATCTGCAACCGAAAATAGTTGTGGATGATTACTATACCTTTCTAATGTTGTTGTCCCTGCCTCTCTTTCTCTCTCTCTGGCTCTGTTCCTGTGCTACTGAGTGTAACTACCGCCCCTCCCCCCTCTGCCCAGCGTAAAGCACAAGGCTCGCGTGCAGAGTGAAGCGGGAAAAAAGTGCGAGAGAGAGGCTGAGAGAAAGAAAAAAAAAAAAACCCACGTGACGGCTCGCGATAAGGAGCCGGCTCGCGTCGTTCACGTCAAAGAACCGGCTCTAAGAGCCATTTCGTTCGCGAACGACCCATCACTAATTTGTTCCTTCCTTTTTGCAACAGCAGCACAAAAGCTGCATGAACTTTATCCACTTTTCTGTTCGTAGGCGACAACCCACGTCATTCCGCCACCACTTTAAATTTCCACAGAGCTCCTTGTGAAGTCAGCCCCGTGTAAACTTTAAAGACCCAGACATAGGTTCCAGAGTGTTTTACTGACTATTAAGTAATGCCCTTACTTATTTTGAAACTTCAGTCGCTGCTAACCTTCTAGCGTCAGCGTTTCCCCTCTCAAGTTTCCTTGTGGGCTAGCTATTCAGGAGCTTTCTGAGAGCTCTCTCCACAGCTACATGTTAAGAGGAATTGAGGTCTGACAACTGTTGCGGAAAGTCACTGAGTGTTAAGGATGGTGAGTTAGTGAACCCAGACGCGGACCTCTCGTTAAAGTTGAACAGTGTCTTTATTTACAGTGAAGCCAATCCACAGTTATCCATAGTGCAAGTCCCTTCAGTGCTCCTCTCCCCGTCTCTCCTCGTGTGTCCACACAACTCCCGTGCATCAGTGACGTCTCTCCTTCCGTCTCTCCGCCTCGTTCGCTTCCTGGCAAAAGGCAAAACAGCCACGATTAGCCTCCCTCCGCTATCAAACACTTGCTTTACCCTTGCTGAGCTCAAGTCACTACCAGGCTTGGTGCAATACTCCAGCGCTGTCTGTCACTCAGCCACACCATTAAATAGCTCTGCCAACGACGGTGGATGATTGGCAGCAGCTGGCGAGGAATCAGTCGCAGGTGGGACAGCAGCTCAGAGCGGCAGCACTTCCGGGTCGGAGATCTCCCATTGCTACGCGACCGCGTACCAATCGCAGCGGAGCAGGAGAGGAAGAAACAGAGCGAGAGAGAGGAGAACAAACACACACATACACACAGGGCGCCGGTCGGGGCACCGTCAGACCTGACACTGAGACTCAAATAGCATCAAATAGTTCCTGCAAAACCTTGTTATATGTTGTGTCGTTACTGTCCTGAAGTATGAATCCTTTGCCACAAAGATGCAAACCAGGATCGAGTCACTTCTCACTTACAGTGGAGTCCAATATTTATCTTATTAAATGTGCTCAATAGAAGATTAAAAACACTCTAACCAGGAGGAGAGTTATTCAATATTTATTGTACAAACAGAGGATCAGCGGTTGATGTAATCCCCTTTCATCTTCTGCTCTTTTCACAGGAGAGCATGTATAGAAGCATGATGAAATGGAGCACCACTGTAAGGCAGCAGTCACATAAATCTGTCTTGTAAAAGCAGCAGGCTCGGGTCTCCCTGATCTTAACGCTGGTTGTTTTTCAGCATGTTCCAGAGTCGGAGTCTCTGGAGGACCGGCTGCTGAGTGTGGAGGTCTCCGAGGTGAATGTGGACCTTGTCATGATGATCATGGAAGTGGTGGCGTCCATCGCTGCTTTTGTCAGATTCTTGCCGCTTGCCAACAGGGTACGATTTCATAAACACGTGCAACTGTTTTATGTTTTACAGAAGGCTGCAAGGCTTGTCATGGTGTCTGCTGTTCTTTTCATATTGAGAAACATTTTAAATGAGTCTGAAGGAGACTTTGTGGTTTTTTAACACGAGTTGAGCAAGTTTAAATATTCCATGTACAGACAGTCCCTGCGGCAGGCAATCTGAATTACACATGCCTTTGCAAACACTGGTGAAGAAGGACTGCCTGAAATGCACCAAGTTCTCAACCAAGTAGTAATCTTATGACCTGTTCAGCCTTTTGTCCTGGCCCATCGAGCAGGGGAGATCCCTGCAGTTTGAGGCAGCGCTAAGTTATTCTTTTAGTGTTTCTTGCTCAGTGGTTTTATTGTTCAATCAAAACTTTGCAAAAGTATAGAAATATGTTTGCACTTATTTCCCATTTGCAAGTTTAAAACTCCAAGATTTTTTTTTCTTTGCCTTGTACTATCGTACAGGGCAGTAAAGAAACTCGCCAGGACAAATTCTTTATCGCCCTGTACAATACAAATCGTGCCTGTAGCACACCCATTGAGTACCACTGTGTTGCTCAAATATCCGTTCTGTTCTCTCAGATATGCATTGAGATGGCCGAACCTGGTGGATTAACACAGGTGATGGAGAGCAAAGTCACCAAGGACTATTTATCTGCTTGGTAAGTGTGTCCCACGATCAGAAGTGAGAAAAAGAGGAAATTTATTTTACACTGTGTTTCTTCATTTTCTTTAAAGTGTCTTCATGTCTGTCTGACCTTGTGCTTCTTTCTCTCCTCTTCATAGCAGTAAAGCTGGACGTATTGAGTCGTGAGTATCTTTCTTTTTCAGCTTTAGTGGCAGAGTCAAATATACCATACGCTCCTCAAGGTCGTCTGTAGTAAACAGTTCCCAAAGATGCAAAAAGAGCAGCATGTGATTTAGATATAAGCAACTCTAGATTAGGAATTTGAAATGGAATTTCTTATTTCACATGAACATTTTGTGACAACAAACCTCTTTTCGTGGTAACCTACTGGCATCTTTGCTTTCAAATTCAGTTTGAAGAGCCTGAAACAGCGTCTGCAAGACTCTGGTGACAACCTCAAAATGAAAACCAAGAAGACCGCAGAATCGACTGATGCAGTGACCAAAGGTGACTGCCAGGCGGAGAGCCAGAGGACCGAGGAGGAAGCAGGGACCCAGCCCGATGCTGCAGCCGCCCCTGCTGGACAGCAGCCAGAGCCCAAGTGTCCTGATGACGAGACACAGGAGGGAGAGGAGAATGATGGATGGAGCATGGCCGACATTAAAGGTACAAAGAGCTGCTTTAAATCAGCAAAATACACCGCTCTGACAGCCAAAACACAGTAAAGTGAATATAAAAAGACAAGTTGTGATATTTTGTGGCTCTGATCTCATATTTGTGCTCCTCACTGTGCTACAGACATTCAGCCTGGTGGTAGTAATATATTTTATATATGTGGTGTTTAAGAAATGCTCCGTTGGTGCGATGACTATGTCCCACACCATCACCAGCCTGAGATTTTGATACAAGGCAGGATGGATCCAAGATTTCTGACCCTACCATCCTAATGTCACAGCAGAAACTGAGATTCAACAGACCAGGCAGCGTTTTTATTTTACAGCGTTGCTGAGCCTGTGTGAATTGTACCCTCAGTTTTGCGTTCTTAGCTTAGAGAAGTCGAACCCAGTGTGGTCTTCTGCTGCTGTAGCTCATCTGCTTCAGTCTTGGATGTGCTGTGCGTTCAGAGATGCTCTTGTGCATTGTAATAAGTGGTTGTTTGGCTTGCTCTGGCCTTCCGGTCAGCGTGAAGCAGTTATTTCATTCTCCTCTAAACTCAAAAATGCATTTCCTCCAGGGAACTGCCACTCACTGGATATTTTCTGTTTCAGACGGTTTTATGTAAACCCTAGAGATGCTTCTGTGGGAAAATCCCAGCACATCAGCAGTTTTTGAAATGCTAAGCTCAGCAAACATGCCACGTTTAAGTGACTTAAATTATTTTTCTTCTTCATTCTGATGCTCAGTTTGAATTTCAGCAGGTCACCTGACCATGTCTACATACCTAAATCACTAAGTTGCTGCCATGTGATTGGCTGATTAGAGAGTCGCATTAATGAGCAGTCAAACAGGTGTACCTAATAAAGTGGCCGATGAACGTTTCAGCTTTTCAAGTAAATCGAAATCATTTGTTCAATTATTATTGAGTTATAATTGAATGTTTAAATATGTTATAAACCCAGTGGCTCCTGTAGCAGATTCGTTGATGATTAACGTGTCGCTCTTTTCATTTTCAGTTGTGGCTAAACGCAGGAGGGAGCTTGTCGGAGCTGAGGCAAAGCGATCTCGCTCTCAGTCTCCGTGTGTTGTAGCAGATTTCAGACTGCCTCAGTTCAACCCTAACAGCCCCATCGGTCAGACACACACACTCTAAATTCAAATGTGTTGTTAATACTTGTCTAATCTTCCTGTTTCTGCTTCTCTGCAGGTCAGGAGTTTGTGGTCCCTAAATCAGGATTTTTCTGTAACATCTGCTCTGTTTTCTGCCTGAATGAGAAGACCGCCAAGGAACTCCACTGCTGCAGCCAGAAACACTACGACAACCTGCAGGTACGCACGCACATACATATACACGATTCAGCACACAAAATCACACTGTTGGCCTAACGATGTTTGTTTTCTCACTTTTCCCTTTTTTTAGAAATATTATGAGGAACGTCGACAAAGAGCTACAAAAGCTTTGTCTCAGACGTCTCCAGGCTCCGTTTCTGACTGATGGACCTGATCTACTGTATTTTTAACACATAACTGTGCAGAGTGTATATATATGTATATGTGTGTGTATGTGTGTCCTGGATGACTGTGGATATGTTTGCGGTTTTGTGATTTGTTTCTTATTTCCTGTTTTACTTTGAAAGTTCATGTCTTATGTCAGTGTGTTCAGTTTTACCTCTCCCCTGTCTCGTTAGCCTGATTTCTCCCAGCTGTGTCTCCCTCCCTCCCGCCCATTCCCTAATTACTCCCCTGTGTATTTAAGCCCTGTGTTTTCCTGGGCTCCCTGTCGCGTCGTACCTTCAACCTGCTGTGTGTTTGTAATGTCCAGTCCTCCAGCACCTCGCTTTAGAGTCTTGTTTTCCTTTTGTAAGTTTTATTTTGTCAGTCATTCTTCCAGCAATAAAGCTGCGTTTTCAGTTTATTCCCGTCTCCAAGAGTCCTGCATTTTTGCGTCCACCGCTTCTGCTCGCCTGCCACACAGCCAACCATGACAATAGCAGAATCTAGTATAACATGGAAACACCTACCTGAAACACAGACTTTATGTATTTTAAGTACTTGAGTAAATGTTCCCACTACTATCTGCACTCACTTCTGAAGATATTTAGACTAGTGAGAGAACTCTGAGCTCCTCCGCTTCATGTGAGATTCACTTTCCACTGTTTCCTTTCTTTCTTTCTTTTTTTAAATCCCTTTCCATTGCATTAATGTCTTGAAATACCAGGAAACCAAGCATCTGCCTCTGGAGACTTTTGACTCAAAAGGCAATAAAAACCAAAACAAATGTAAAAAAATGAATACAGGAAAAATTCCATTTTCACAAATGTCAAAACATTTTTTAATTAAAATTAATCTTTTTTTCCTATTAAAAAGTTGTAAAAATGAGTCCAAGGCCATGATGCCATAGCAGAGGATGTACTTCCTGAGGGAGCTGAAGAAATTCAACCTGCCAACACGGGCGATGATGCAATTCTACACTGCAATCATCGAGTCCATCCTCAACTCCATCACCGTGTGGTACGCTGGAGCCACTATCAGGGACAGTGGCGGTCCTAGCCTGTTTGGCGCCACGGGCGAACACTCTCTCTGCCCAATGGTGTGCTTGGTTATCCTTTCATGAGTTATTTACAAGTTTCTCTTTGTTCACAGCCATTGATATGTCGAAGAGGTTAACATGTTAGGAGCGGATCGAAATTGTGTTGATATCTGGTGAACGCAGTAACCGGGTCATTGCAGCAGATTTCAATGCAAGACACCCTACGAGACCACCCATCTCCCATGCTACAGTCAGCAAACTGCTCGCTAAGTTTTGTGAAACTGCTTCAGTGTTTATTTTACGAAGCAGCAGGCGCACCTCGCAAACGGAGGGCGCCCTTACTCCCAGCAAATGGGCGATAGAAAACCGATCGGTGCCTGTACCATTCCCAATATGCGCCGGCTGATGTCGGGGCAGCATGAGTACGAGCAATTTTTTTTTTTTTCGCCGATGCCCGTGATGCCGCCCCCCACCACGATGCCGCCCCGGGCAACCGTTGTGCGCTCTGCTGAGAAGGTGATTGGCTGCAAACTCCCATCTCTGCAGGACCTGTACACCTCCAGGACACTGGGGCGTGCAGCTCAGATCACAGCTGACCCTTCTCACCCTGGACACAGTCTGTTTCTGTTAAGAAAAAAATATACCATCTCAAAAGAAACACAACTCAAACATGCACACAACAAGACAACACAGCCTGTTCCCCTACAGCACAGCAGATTTCAACATAAGCCACAGCACTATAACCCAGCTCAGTGTATTCATCAGCAGAAATATCTTATTTTAATAGTTTTTAAATAGAGTGTTTGACAGCTTCGCGTGTCATTTTTCTACAATGCCAATCCGATTACTCATATCATGTGAGGATGAAGACAGCACTGCTTGATAAGATTGTCAAGGTGTGTTTTTTTGGTGAATATGTGCCCCAGTGTGGTTGTCAAACCAGGGCTGTATGTACTCACTCTTGCTAAGTACATGTGAAGAGATGTTGAATAAAAAAAGTAAAAGAAAAGGTACTTTTGTTTTGTGTTTTATTGAAAGCACTTTCCATAAAGTGTAATTGTTTCCAATGAAGAAAGAAATAGGTAGGTTTGCATGTTTAATTAGTGTGTCATTGCAGAAGAAGCTTAATGTGTAGTTTGTAAAAACAATGGGGAAAAAAAGGTGTCTGAAGAAGAAATGATAAATGTGCTTTTTTTTAAGCATTCACTCGGCCGGCCGTTTGGCGCATGACATGTGGCGGAGCACCCTGCTATAGAACTCCGCCAGTTCGAACCCCCCACGAACTCACCGCCACGGCCCTGCGCGGGGGGCGGGGAAGCGCACTCGCGTTTCCTTTTTGCCTTTTCCTGCTCCAGCCAAGTCCTCCGCCCGCTCTACATCTCTCTTATTACCCTTTATTACCTTACACTCATGCCTTTGCCTTTCACCACTTCAAAACTAAGCCTACTTCAATATTACCTTCATACGCTTGCCTTGCTTTTCGCCTTCCTCACGCTGTGTACTCACGCTTGCTAAGTACATGTGAACAGATCTTGAATAAAAAAACCTGAAAACAAAACATACTTTTCTTTTCTGTTTTATTGAAACCACTTTACAGAATTGTTTCCAATGAAGAAAGAAATAGGTAGGTTTGCATGTGTAATTAGTGTGTCATTGCAGAAGAAGCTTAATGTGTACTTTGTAAAAACAATGGGGGAAAAAAGGTGTCTGAAGAAGAAATGATAAATGTCCTTTTTTTTCAAGCCCTCTCTGGCCGGCTGTTTCAGTGCCTCGCTTGGGGGGCGGGGAGACGTGCACTGGCGTTTCCTTTTTGCTTTTTCCTGCTCTCTAGTGATGGGATTTCCGGCTCTTTTTAGAGATCCGGCTCTTTCGGTTCGGCTCACTAAAAAGAGCCGGCTCTTTCGGCTCCGAACCGGCTCTTCAGGTTGTTTTGTTGCTTTAATTAATTTATTATTAACAATAATATAAAATTATGCACAAAAGGAATTACTAACGTAAAAACAAGTGGTTTTATTTATATATGTTTATATATAAATATATGCGGTGGCCCCTAGAGACAAAACACGTACAAACTCCAAAACACATTTCTAGCATGAACTGAACTTCCAAAGCAGAGCTACTAGATCACTTAAATGACACAATTGAAAGCATGTGTGTATTGTTTGTGTATTTATACACAGGCACTCATATATATATTCAAATAATTTAAAAAAAAGTTCATTTACCTGTTATTACCACACACCAAATCCGGTCGTTGGTACTTGCTGGCTTGTGTAGCCACAAGATAACAAAGGCTCAACACTGCGCCCAGCATCCTGGAGCACTTCTGTTGTCTTTTGTACGTGTTTTGAGGTTTTATGTGCTTCTGAGTTTTTATATGCTTCTGAGTTTTTACGTGCTTCGGAGTTTGTACGTGTTTTTACGTGTTTTTGGAGTTTTTACGTGTTTTGGAGTTTGTACGTGTTTTTACGTGTTTTGGAGTTTGTACATGCTTCAGAGTTCGTACGTGATTTGAAGTTTGTATGTGCTTTGTCTCTAGGGGCCACCGTAAATATACTTTTATTTATTCACTCCACATAAAATGTAATAAATAAATCATATAATACAAAAATCAACTATTCACATTTCAAGTTTTAACTATTTAAATTTTCAGCTTTTTCCTTTCACAAATTTAAAGTGAAAACAACACAAAACACTGCAAACCACAACACAATTAAATATAAATTATAATATGAAAACTAAAAGAACATGCATATTCTCTGTCATGTGGACCTGCATGAATAAACTTTCTCAATCCTTTATCATCTGCAACCGAAAATAGTTGTGGATGATTACTATACCTTTCTAATGTTGTTGTCCCTGCCTCTCTTTCTCTCTCTCTGGCTCTGTTCCTGTGCTACTGAGTGTAACTACCGCCCCTCCCCCCTCTGCCCAGCGTAAAGCACAAGGCTCGCGTGCAGAGTGAAGCGGAAAAAAAGTGCGAGAGAGAGGCTGAGAGAAAGGAAAAAAAAAACAAAAACCACGTGACGGCTCGCGATAAGGAGCCGGCTCGCGTCGTTCACGTCAAAGAGCCGGCTCTAAGAGCCATTTCGTTCGCGAACGACCCATCACTATTTCACATGTGTTCATATCACAAAGAATACACATCTACTTAAATCAAATTCAAGTCAAATGGTTAAAAAAATAATTTCACACACAAAAAAAGAGCTAGAAAATTCACCACACTGGGAAGGGTGAAGACAATTGGGTCGCCCGGCCCTGGCCACGAGGTGTCCCTTATTTATTTTTCAGGGAGTTGGCAACCCTAACTGTAACGCACTTTATGTGGGGGTCAGTCAGTTGTTACTCTGACATCTGCAGCTGGTTCAAAATGTATATTGACAGTGCATAGGTGTATCATATATAAGAGACAAATGTTGTTCCTTCAGTATGTTGGCATTACTAAATTTGGCTCAAATGCTTACATACATGTGTAAAAAGAAAATGTACAAGCTGTGAGCTGTTTCAAATCAAATCACTTTTATTGTCACATCACATGTGCAGGTACATTGGTACAGCACATGTGAGTGAAATTCTTGTGTGCGAGCTTCACAAGCAACAGAGTTGTGCAAAATACAATAATGTAAACAAGCAAAATACAAGAATGGCTACATCTGAAACTAATAAATATATGTACAATATATAATAGTATATATATGTTTCTGATAAAATGAAGAGTAGACTGATACATGAAATATTCCTTTATTGGGTGAGAAAATCAGACCATGTCATAACT
Organism: Astatotilapia calliptera; assembly: GCF_964374335.1. Lineage (NCBI taxonomy): Eukaryota > Metazoa > Chordata > Actinopteri > Cichliformes > Cichlidae > Astatotilapia > Astatotilapia calliptera. The sequence continues at coordinate 2,665,779 of NC_137422.1, read as the reverse complement.
GCTTTAAGTCACACAGAATAGATATCAGAGCTTTAAACAGGCTGACGTCTGCTAAATGGGTCAAACTGGGCAGAAAGTCTACAAACACATAACATCCTTATAGAATATGATGTAACACTATAGATCAACTTAGCTCAGAATATATAAAGCATATAAACAATTACAGCAATATGATGCAACAAACACAGCAGTGCTACTGATCCAAAATACTCAAAGCTTCATAGAACTGAAACAAACATTTATTTTTAGCTCCATTCTGCTGCTGATACAGACTTTAGGTTTCTGAACATTAAACTTGTTGCTGCCTTTCATAGTGTGTAACCTGAAGGCCCTGAGTACTTTCTCCCACACTGGAAACACTGGAATGATAAAATTATTTGAACATTACCTAATAAGACTGATTCAGGACAGACAATTAGTTATTTTAAACTTTTCTAGCAGTCCTTCACAAACAGGGAACAGTCTGTCTATTCTCTCCATCTGTCAGCTGCTGCTGGCTCTTCCTCCTCCTCTTCCTCACATACTGCTGAGATTGTCCTGGTGGATCATCAGGGGTGCAAAGCCTCACAGATGATGTAATGCAGTGGGTCCCTCAGTCTGTCCTCACTCTGGACACTTGCAGGTGTCACACATAGAAATCAAATGTGTGATAAGCTGCAGGATTCAAACACAAGTGTGACTTATAAATACATGTTCATACTTTTATTCCACAATCAGAGAGAAAGAAACAGAGAGAGAGTGCAGGACAGACAGGCAGGGCTGGCCCGTGGCATAGGCCGTATAGGCAAATGCTAAGGGCGCCGTCCATCAGGGGGCGCCACGCCAGTGCCATAAATGTTGAAAAAAAAAAAAAAGTTGGTACTATTATTTCTAAATACAAAAAATAATCCCACGTTAATTAAAATGCAAAGTAAAGCTTATTTAATAGAAACATTATTTGTTACAACATTATGCCCCCCCTCCCCGCACGGTGCGCCCCCTCCCTTCCCGTATCATGGTTCCTTTTGGACGTCACCACATCAAAAAATCAACACAAGATGTCAAAAAGGCCAAAACTGTCAGGTGCCCAGGGAAGAAAAAAGAGAGAAGAAGAGGAGGAGAAACGAGAAAAAGACAGAGGTAGGTAACGTTAGCCTACATGAAATTATTTGTCTGAATGTGATAGTAACCTAAATTTTTAGGATTAAGCTAATGTTACATGATTCGCTAATTGCTAATCAATAAATAGCTAGTTAACTGTTTTAACGTCAGTTAATATTGTGGAGGGGGCTAAATTGTTATGGAAAATAATAATGTAACGTTAGGTAATTACAGTACTCCCACCTTTCCCACCATTCCTCATTTGTATTCATCTTTTAAGCAGGTGTTTTTTGTTTACATTGTTATTGCCTTCTGGTTAGCTAACGTTTACCCTGCAGGTAATAGTCACTTTTCCACCCCTGTATATATTATAGTTGTAAGCCTAGTTGTTAAAGTGCACATCATTAATGTTAATTAAGCAATATCACATGAGAGGGAATGCTGTTTTTTAATATGAGCACTGCTGTGATTCGGTCAAAGATAATCATAACATAACATTCTCATATGATATTATACTGTTACTTTGCATTCTGCTATTCAGCATTTCACTGTAATGATGACAATAAATTGAATCTAATCTAATTTGCATAAGAGTTAACATCATACATATATCTCTTTGGTTTTTCATTTATATTATATCATTTCATTTTATTCCTGGAATCATATGTTTTTATTATTAGACTTTAATACTCAGTGGTGTCACATACTCCTCTCTTCAGATGCACTGTTGAAGTTTCTAAATCCCACCCCTGGGCCATCTACCACATCTACCGCTGCTGCCTCCACTTCAGCAGCACAACCCACCAGTGATGCAGCATCAGCAGCACAACCCAGCCATGATGCAGCAGCATCAAGCGGTCTTCCTGTTGCCTTATTTATATTGTATTTTTAATTTATTTTATCCAACTTGTTGACACGTTTTATTGTGTTTACGTATGTAAAATGTATTGTATTTCATATATTCATTTTTTATTTTTTGTATTCATTTATTTATTCATATCTTTTTTTATCTTGTTAATTATTCTGATTGTGAATTTGCTTTCTTTAAGTAAAAAAAAAAAGGTCAAAGACAAAGCTATTCGGTTTCTTGTGAGTACATACACTACACTGCCGATGTAGGGGGGCGCCACCTAAAATCTTGCCTAGGGCGCCAGATTGGTTAGGGCCGGGCCTGCAGACAGGTGACAGTCTCAGGTGTACACACTGCTACAAAACAGCACCAGAGAAGGAGGATTTAGTGTTTGTGTCATTACGAGTGCTAAACAAGAAGAGTTCCCAGATGGTACAGTGGACACATGTGTGACTCCTGTGATTAAAGCATCTTTCTTTCAGCTTAAGGAGTGAACCGTCAGCTGACTGACATGACTGACTTTAATTACGCATAAAATCATCACATTCTCTGTAAGATTAAAGTCAGCTATTGAACGGCGAATATTTTGAAGTGAAGGCTTTAAAACCAAGTTAGTACAAACGTCGCTAATGTCACATAACTTTCCCGACATGTTGCCAACAGTAATGTTTTAATGTTCTTCATTATAAAAACATTTGCGCATAAATAAGTGACATAATATTCAGTACTTACTTCTGGAAGTTTACTCTTCGTCCGCTCCGCTTCCGCCGTTTTTTTTCGGCAAAATTATCCAAACCACCGCCGCGCTATGAAGTCTGGGATATGTTGGGCCATGAAGGCTACACAGACCCATCCTTAAAATTCAGGGAAATTAAGGACACATTTGAGGGCCGCATTTCGAGCAGCCTTTGAATTGGGACAGTCTTTGTCGTGTCGCTGTGACATAATCAGCCTTAAAATGCGGCCTTTAAGGCTGCAGACCCCAAATCCGGTCATTGGTACTTCCTGGCTTGTGTAGTTACTAGGTAACAAAAGCTCAACACTGCCCCTAGCGTCCTGGAGCACTTCCGTTGTGTTTTGGAGTTTGCGCGTGTTTTGGAGTTTGCGCGTGTTTTGGGGTTTGCGCGTGTTTTGGGGTTTGCACGTGTTTTGGATTTTGCACGTGTTTTGGATTTTGCACGTGTTTTGTATTTTGTACGTGTTTTGTATTTTGCATGTGTTTTGTATTTTGCACGTGTTTTGTATTTTGCATGTGTTTTGTATTTTGCATGTGTTTTGGAGTTTGCACGTGTTTTGTATTTTGTACGTGTTTTGTATTTTGTACGTGTTTTGTATTTTGTACTAGTGATGGGTCGTTCGCGAACGAAATGGCTCTTAGAGCCGACTCTTTGACGTGAACGACGCGAGCCGGCTCCTTATCGCGAGCCGTCACGTGGGTTTTTTTTTCTTTTTCTTTCTCTCACCCTCTCTCTCGCCTGCACGTGAGCCTTGTGCTTTACGCTGGGCAGAGGGGGGAGGGGCGGTAGTTACACTCAGTAGCAGGAACAGAGCCAGATGGAGAGAGAGACAAAGAGAGCCAGGGACAAAAACGTGACATTAGAAAGGTATAGTAATCATCCACAACTATTTTCGGTTGCAGATGATAAAGGATTGAGAAAGTTTATTCATCCAGGCCCATATGACAGAGAATATGCATGTTCTTTTTGTTTTGATATTTTAATTTATATTTAATTGGGTTGTGGTTTGCAGTGTTTTGTGTTGTTTTCACTTTAAATTTGTAAAAGGAAAAAGCTGAAAATTTAAATAGTTAAAAGTTGAAATGTGAATAGTTGATTTTTGTATTATATGATTTATTTATTACATTTTATGTGGAGTGAATAAATAAAAGTATATTTACGGTGGCCCCTACAGACAAAGCACATACAAACTTCAAATCACGTACGAACTCTGATGCATGTGCAAACTCCAAAACACGTACAAACTCCGAAGCATGTAAAAACTCAGAAGCACATAAAAACTCAAAACACGTACAAAAGACAACAGAAGTGCTCCAGGATGCTGGGCGCAGTGTGGAGCTTTTGGTATCTTGTGGCTACACAAGCCAGCAAGTACCAACAACCGGATTTGGTGTGTGGTAGTAACAGGTAAATGAACTTTTTTTTAAATTATTTGAATATATATGAGTGCCTGTGTATAAATACACAAACAATACACACATGCTTTCAATTGTGTAATTTAAGTGATCTAGTAGCTCTGCTTTGGAAGTTCAGTTCATGCTAGAAATGTTTTTCGGAGTTTGTACGTGTTTTGTCTCTAGGGGCCACCGCATATATTTATATATAAACATACCGGTATATAAATAAAACCACTTTGTTTTACGTTAGTAATTCTTTTTGTGCATAATTTTATATTATTGTTAATAATAAATTAATTAAAGCAACAAAACAACCTGAAGAGCCGGTTCGGAGCCGAAAGAGCCGGCTCTTTTTAGTGAGCCGAACCGAAGAGCCGGAAATCCCATCACTATTTTGTACGTGTTTTGTATTTTGTACGTGTTTTGTATTTTGCATGTGTTTTGTATTTTGTAAGTGTTTTGTATTTTGTACGTGTTTTGTATTTTGCATGTGTTTTGTATTTTGTACGTGTTTTGTATTTTGCATGTGTTTTGTATTTTGTACGTGTTTTGTCTTTTGCATGTGTTTTTTATTTTGTAAGTGTTTTGGAGTTTGCACGTGTTTTGGATTTTGTAAGTGCTTTGGAGTTTGCACGTGTTTTGTATTTTGTACGTGTTTTGGATTTTGCATGTTTTTTATATTTTGTACGTGTTTTGTCTTTTGCATGTGTTTTTTATTTTGTAAGTGTTTAGGAGTTTGCACGTGTTTTGGATTTTGTAAGTGCTTTGGAGTTTGCATCTGTTTTGGATTTTGCACGTGTTTTGGATTTTGTAAGTGTTTTGGAGTTTGTACGTGCTTTGTCTCTAGGGGCCACCGTACCTTCTTCATGCTTTCAGTGTGACTCTTTGTATCTTCCATTTCTTTCTTTCTTTCCTCTATTTTCATTTTCTCTTCCTCCAACACTTTTTGAGCTTCCAACAATTCTTTCTTCAAATTTTCAATCTCATTTTCTGCCTCATCTTTACGTCTTTTCTCCTCTTCAAGTTGTTGCTTTACATGCAGTAATTCCTTCCTTAGTGTTTCAGCTTCAGCTGTTACATTTGCAGCGTCTTGTGTTGCCAACTGCATTTTCTTTTTTCCCTCTTCAAAAGCTTCCTGCACCTCCTGTAATTCCTGCATCACATTTCCTGCCTCCTTCTTTGCAGTTTGATATTTATTGTTGGCTTCTTGTGCTGTGCTTTTCTCTTCCTCCAATGCTTTTTGAGCTTCCAACAGTTCTTTCTTCATCTTTTCATTCTCCTTTTCTGCCTGTTGTTTTCCCATTTTCTCTCCTTTAAGTTTGAGACCCACATGCAGTAATTCCTGCAATACTACATCAGTTTCAAACTTTGAATCTTTAGCTTCTCCTCTTGATTTTTCTGCCTCTTCTTTTAATTTGATATTTTCAGCCTGTATCATTTGAAGTTCTTCTTGCAGGTTAATCAGCTGTACTGAATTGTGAGGTGAAGCACTCGCCGATCCTCTTCTCGTTCTCCCTCGATTCATTTTGGCCTTTTAAACAAAGGAGCCAACGTTTTGTAGAGGAGTGAAGTGAAGTTTTCGATGTTTCTTCGTCAACTGTCGTTTGTCCTGCACAGAGATGCTGCTGTAGATGTGTCTCTAGCTGTGTCTGGATACAATGAAACATGCTGGAACTAAGTGCTTGTGTTGCACAGTTCTACTGAACATTCCATTTCATGCATGCTCCGCCCACATGGTCAGGAATGTCAGGTGCTGCATCGCCAAAGGCTGCTCCCGTTGCCTAGCAATAACAGCTGTTTACTTTTGGGGTCTGGTTCATTATTTAATAAAGAAAACATGTCCAAGTATTGGGTGCTGAGGCTCAGCGCATATTCTAGCCTGCTGTGTGGGTGGGCAGCTAGAAATCACTGGTGGGCAACATGAGTGAGGAGAAAACTGGAGCAGCCAAGCAGGGAGCTGCAGGTTGCTGGTTTGAGTCTCTGTTCAGATGCTGGTGTCTCCTCTCTCTGAGATGTCTGCAAACAGTCCCAGATAAAACAATAAGGATAATAAACAAACACGTGACTAAAATAACAGTTATGACTCTGATGTGTTTCATGTGTAGCAGGATGGCCTCTATGCAGCAGTCGCTGCAAGCATCCACATCGCCACACTCACTTTTCTTTAAGCAGGCGTGCTGGGCTCCTCCTAAGGAAAGTTTGAAACTTCATTTCCTTCATGCTGGTGAACTTTTTACCAAATATTTTCATCAAAGCTTCTCCATCACTGACAGGGATTGTTTGGATCTTCACACTCATCTCCACCAACCCTAAAAAATGAGTCTCACTTTGCTCATATAATGCCAGGAGTGTCTCCATATTCCACAAAAGTCTATGCAAACATGTAACAGTATCCCATATTCATATGAATATTATTGATATTATAACAAAAGCTGTCACCAACACAATTGTCCCAAGTGCTTTTTTTTATTAGTTATTGCAAATGCTTGATTGCAGTTCTTGCTAGATGACAAAACCACGTATTAGGTTTAGAAGGAAATGACTTTTTCTACATGAGGTAAAGTTGGAGCTGTTTCCCCAAACTAAATTAAATCATCATTTGAAAAACTACAATCTGTATTTACTCTGAACATCTGTGTTAACATTTGAAATTGGAAACATGTAAGTGTAACAAACATGTTAAAACATAAGAAATCAGGAAGGGGCATGTATAGGAATTTCTTTTACTTATGTATTAATCACATTATTTTATTGTATGATACCTTGGTGCCACTGGATTTTAACATGTCTCACACTCATACAGTAAGACAAATGGTGGGGGTGTAGTAAGGAAGTTGGGGGAAGCAGAAAACTCCACAGGAAGAGTCTTTTGTCTCTTTGAGGACTCTGGGAGGCAGCAAGGGAGTGTGAAACAGCTGTGTACTGCCTTTTGTTCCTGGAGATATTTAACTGAGAGCCATGCTGGGCTCAGACTCTGCTGACCGTCTGTCCCGCGGTCATGCAGGGACTTCATCAAGCTTGGTTGTCTGTTCTTTGTGTGTTTGATTAAAGAATGTTAGCTACCGCTCACCGCTTGTCTGCAGGCTTTATTTAAATGGAAAACTTCCACAACAGGCAAAAAAAAGCTTTTTGCTAAAAAAAAGATTCAGAGCAGAAGTTTTTTGCACTGCATTTTAAAATGAAAACATATTGCATTTATTTACAATTAAAGACACAGAGCAGAAAGTGTGTTACTGTTTTACATCCACAGACACACAAGAAAAGAAGCAGGCAACATGAGGTCAAGTTATGGCAATTTTATTTGTGCATTTCAGTTTTTAAAAAACAAGCAAACGTCCCAAGAAGAAGGATGGGGTGAAAGAAAGGTGGAGAGAGGGGGAAGAAACTATTGATGCTGCTGAGTCAGTTCTTTCTCAGCAGTCTGCTCCAGAATCCCCTCCTGTCCTCGGCTTGCTTTTCTTTTTCTTTTGCCTTCAGTTCGTTTAAGGTCTTGTTGAGCTGCTCCTCGGCATCTTTAAATTTTTCTTTCAGCTGCTGTTTGGCCAGTTTCCCTTTGTGTTTGAGGAGCTCTTTAGCTTCCTTTTTGTGCTTTCGCATTTCTTTCAGTGCGTCTTTGCAGTCTTTCTTGGTCACCGTCATTTCTTTCTTGAATACCTTCACCTCAATTTTCTCTTCTGCAAGTTCTTCTTGTACTTTCATCAGTTCCTTCTTCATGTTTTCAGTGTGACTCTTTGTATCTTCCATTTCTTTCTTTGCTTCCTGTATTTTCATTTTCTCTTCCTCCAACACTTTTTGAGCTTCCAACAATTCTTTCTTCAAATTTTCAATCTCATTTTCTGCCTCATCTTTACGTCTTTTCTCCTCTTCAAGTTGTTGCTTTACATGCAGTAATTCCTTCCTTAGTGTTTCAGCTTCAGCTGTTACATTTGCAGCGTCTTGTGTTGCCAACTGCATTTTCTTTTTTCCCTCTTCAAAAGCTTCCTGCACCTCCTGTAATTCCTGCATCACATTTCCTGCCTCCTTCTTTGCAGTTTGATATTTATTGTTGGCTTCTTGTGCTGTGCTTTTCTCTTCCTCCAATGCTTTTTGAGCTTCCAACAGTTCTTTCTTCATCTTTTCATTCTCCTTTTCTGCCTGTTGTTTTCCCATTTTCTCTCCTTTAAGTTTGAGACCCACATGCAGTAATTCCTGCAATACTACATCAGTTTCAAACTTTGAATCTTTAGCTTCTCCTCTTGATTTTTCTGCCTCTTCTTTTAATTTGATATTTTCAGCCTGTATCATTTGAAGTTCTTCTTGCAGGTTAATCAGCTGTACTGAATTGTGAGGTGAAGCACTCGCCGATCCTCTTCTCGTTCTCCCTCGATTCATTTTGGCCTTTTAAACAAAGGAGCCAACGTTTTGTAGAGGAGTGAAGTGAAGTTTTCGATGTTTCTTCGTCAACTGTCGTTTGTCCTGCACAGAGATGCTGCTGTAGATGTGTCTCTAGCTGTGTCTGGATACAATGAAACATGCTGGAACTAAGTGCTTGTGTTGCACAGTTCTACTGAACATTCCATTTCATGCATGCTCCGCCCACATGGTCAGGAATGTCAGGTGCTGCATCGCCAAAGGCTGCTCCCGTTGCCTAGCAATAACAGCTGTTTACTTTTGGGGTCTGGTTCATTATTTAATAAAGAAAACATGTCCAAGTATTGGGTGCTGAGGCTCAGCGCATATTCTAGCCTGCTGTGTGGGTGGGCAGCTAGAAATCACTGGTGGGCAACATGAGTGAGGAGAAAACTGGAGCAGCCAAGCAGGGAGCTGCAGGTTGCTGGTTTGAATCTCTGTTCAGATGCTGGTGTCTCCTCTCTCTGAGATGTCTGCAAACAGTCCCAGATAAAACAATAAGGATAATAAACAAACACGTGACTAAAATAACAGTTATGACTCTGATGTGTTTCATGTGTAGCAGGATGGCCTCTATACAGCAGTCGCTGCAAGCATCCACATCGCCACACTCACTTTTCTTTAAGCAGGCGTGCTGGGCTCCTCCTAAGCAAAGTTTGAAACTTCATTTCCTTCATGCTGGTGAACTTTTTACCAAATATTTTCATCAAAGCTTCTCCATCACTGACAGGGATTGTTTGGATCTTCACACTCATCTCCACCAACCCTAAAAAATGAGTCTCACTTTGCTCATATAATGCCAGGAGTGTCTCCATATTCCACAAAAGTCTGTGCAAACATGTAACACTATCCCATATTCATATGAATATTATTGATATTATAACAAAAGCTGTCACCAACACAATTGTCCCAAGTGCTTTTTTTATTAGTTATTGCAAATGCTTGATTGCAGTTCTTGCTAGATGACAAAACCACGTATTAGGTTTAGAAGGAAATGACTTTTGGAGGTAGCAAGGGAGTGTGAAGCTTAAGGTGTAAAACAGCTGTGTACTGCCTTTTGTTCCTGGAGAAGGTATTTAACAAACCAGCTAAGTATCTTGTAAATTCTTTGTGCTAGTTTTAAAAGCAAGAGGTACTGAGAGTTTGTTTTCTTTGTACATCATATGCATAAAACGTGATAACATCCTTTTAACTTCGAACGACTCACAAAACTTTCTCCCTGTTGAATTCAGGATCACGGGGGATGTGAGCAGGTAAGAAGACCTCTGAGCTTCAAACAGGACCATCAGCCAGAGACACAGCACTTCCGTTCTGTCTTATGGACCCTCGCCACAAAGCATCTGTGTTATGGGGAGTGGAAGATTCTCGCTCAGCATTGGGACTTTAGTGAAGCACATATACAAGCTATAGAACAACAGTGGACAGGTGAGCAGTGCTGAGTTCCTAAAAAAATTATTGACAGTTTTATTGCTATTTTTATTACCTTTTTTGTACTTGTTGGGTTTTTTCATATATATATATATATAAATCTTTACACAGGAAATCATACAAGTTTGAAAAACTGTAATATAAGGCCTGTAATGTCCAGAACCATAGAAGCACTGTTTCATGGGTCCAGTGATTTTATTGAAAATAAATTCTCAAATTTGGCACTGACTGATTCACTCTACAGCATTCTGAGTACCTGAGGTGATTAACTCTGGTCTAGGTCAATTTTAACCCAGATCAAGAATTCTTTCTACAATTCTACTACAACAAATGAACTACAGATCTATTTAGAATATATGGATAGTCTGACATGAGTAAATGGATGCTTAATCCTTAATATTTCAGAGAGCAGATGGTGTTGTTTTTCTTTTGGTTTTTTTACAACATCACTTTTTTGTAGAAAAACGTCTATTATCATACAATATCTTGTCTTATAATGATGACCTGAAGCACAACTACAACTGCCTATACCTGATACCTGAATCTTGGTTAACCAGAGAGATAAAAGCCAGGAGAATAAACCAGATGTTCTCCACTGAACTACCCAAAGTATAGTCTGAATGGCAGCAGAACAAAATGAGAACAGCCCCGCCAACGCTGGAGACAGAGCAATACTGAAGAGTATATGTAAGAAGGATGCAACACATAACAGAAATGCTCAGTGCCTAGTGGATCTAAGAGCAGACTGCAACAACCTCCCTGAAAGGATCCAGTAACCATCACAGTGGCAGACATGTCAAGCAGAGGGATTGGACAGCACCATTCCCTGCCATGTTTAACACCTACTGGATAGGGAAGCTAACAAGCTAACTCCATTAGCATCCTGCAGCACAAATGAACCAGGTGCTAATGGTTGAGACCCACCCGGAATGTCTAACCGAAGGCTGTCCTGATCCCCAAGGATCCCAAGAAGGGGCCGGTCCCATCCAACTACTGGCCAATAACTTGGCTAAACTGCCCACCAGATTGCCCTCCTCCTGAATGGTAGATACTGTACCTCCGTCCATCCAAACCCACACTTGTCCTTGTTGGACATAGTTGGATATAATTGCTAATCTTTCTCTTTGGGTAGATTGGTCCTCCAACCAAGAGCAGTCTCTCCAAGATGACAGCAGTTTGCAACATGGATTGTAATAAGTTTTTCAGCTTTTGTACACTGTTGCAAGAGTTACATTCTGGGCACAGCTTTTTTCTTTAATTCCAAATGCCAGATCTTTGACACCTTGCTTTTAAACTCTATTTGACTTTTAACCTGTTGAACCTTTTTTTTAATTTAAAGTTGAACTTTAAATAAAATATTAAATTATATAAAATAAAATATTGTTTCATTTTGTTGGAGCACTTAAAATGTAAGATATCAGGATGTCATTCAGCTTTGCTTACTGGCCAAGTACCTCGCTTGCTTAACGCTGGTCTGTGGTTACAATACAGACCCAGTGGACTATATGAACTAGTTAGTTACTGTGATTCTATAAATGTTCTGATGGTATAAGAACTGTCTACAGTGACTGTGTTTAACTAAAAGTTCAGATGGATAATGCTTGATATAAATCTAAATTGAAGGTAAGAAAAGCTTCAAAGATCATGGTCACCGGATGCTGTTAATCTGGCTTCATGGAGTGCTCGTAGCTGGAGAAAACCCTACCAAAGGCCTCTATGAGGGGTTGGTGGAAATCTCCCGGACAGATTTGGCAGGTGAGCTAATCAGGGAGGTCACTTCCTTTCACTGGTCAGACTATTTGTCAGTTTTAACAGTCATACAATATTAGTTAACAATATTTCTCCACAGAAAGACCAATAATGCCGTAAGACTGTTTTTCTGTTTGTTCACTGGAATGTGTCTACTTTTTTTTCTTTTCTCTGTTTTCCTCTTCTGGTTTGTTATCCAGAGTTCATCCGACAGAAGGCAAACTCCCAGACCAGCTCTCCTAAAATGTGCTGCGTAATGTGACGGCAACAACTTTATGCTTATCATCGAGCTATTGTGTTAGCTTTGTTAAAACTTTCTTTATTTAAAGAAATAAAAATGTTATTTTCTATAAATAAAATTACATGATTTGAATTGTGAGTCACATAATGGTTTACATTTTTTAATGAAAGATAGGTGTGTAGCAGCCAGGGGAAAGTTGCTCTAATCCATTCGCGTCCACTTATCCTTTTCAGGGTCGCGGGGGGCGCTGGAGCCTATCCCAGCTGTCATAGGGCGAGAGGCGGGGTACACCCTGGACAGGTCGCCAGTCTGTCCCATTTTATCTACATATCTTAACTATAACTAACTTTGAGTGTTATTATATTGGGATATATCATAGGTTCAATAACAAGACACCCCCAGTGTAATGTCTGTGGCACTCTGGATGCTTTGTCAGGTAATTCCCTGGAGAAAACTTGTCAAACTTGCCAAAAAAAATAAATAAATTTTTTTTGATTGTGACACTGGAAGAAGGTGTAAATTTTATTTGTAGTTTCCTCTAACTAGTTCCTGCACTTTTGAATTAAAGAGCGCCTCTTGGGTTGGATTGAGCCAAAAGCACAATGGAAGGAAAAAGGCATTAGAACCGAGAAAACAGCAATTTTATCTGCAACATTAAGGTCTTCAAAATTGCGACTGAATATCTTGTATCAGTCTCCATGCTAAGCTTTGGCAAAGCTTTATATATAATTTTATATTACATCTATCTGATACAGATTGATGTATATTTAGGTTGTTTTTTTTTATATATCGGAGGAAATTTATGTGTAACTGACTAATTCCTTTTTTAATAAACTGTCCTTTTCAGTTTCCTTGGTAGTATTTTTAAACTCTTTGTATTCTCTGTACACAAAAACCTTTCTGTATGTCATTAAAATACTTGTTTAGTGTTTAGTCTTTTGACCAAACAGCTGTATTTGAAGCCCTGAGATGAGAACCCGTTGATTTCTCTTTGTATTTAGAGGACACTAAAATGTGGAATCTCAGAGGGAAAAGGTTTGGGAAGCAGCTTTGCCCACTAATGGAAAAACAAACAAACCCCAAAACAAACCCTACAGACGGAGAAAATCATTCTAATAGTTTTCAGTTAAACCTGAAAAATTAGCAGAAAGCTCAATAAAAAGGAATGTTTCCATGTATCTAGACTTACAGTACTGGTCGGAGATTCGATAAGGTACAACAACTCTGCCATTGTTTTTAGGCCACAAACAGCGTCGAGCCGTACACGGATCAACGTTCTGTAGACCTGTTGGCACTGCTATGTCTCCAAATATGACCAGAGGTTCATCCAAGTTCTTTCCTGTAAAGTATGGAAAGAAAAACATATTTTCCGTGTACTTTCGATGGTTTCATTAACACATCAACTCAGTTTTTAAGGTTAGCCCCTGGATGTTGTTACTAAAGCTGTATATTTACTACTGATGAATAGGAACTGAAGTGAAGTTGAACATACCAAGATTAGCATTAGCCTTCTCCAGCAGTGTCGAGATACTGAAATCATCACCCTCAGTGTTGTTTCCTGTTCAATATGAAGCACATATGTTTGACTGTTCTATAAGGACAAGGTCACATGTTACAACATCACAAAGACATGTCAAGGAGTCAGGCAAATCCAATATGGACCAATTATAATAAATAAATAAATGAATACAAATCAACATGAATAAGAGCATATCTCATAGTGTGATGACATACAAGTGCTAAATGTAAAAAATAGCAAAGTCTTACCGGAGTTTTCAACACTTTTTTTAAAAGGTGCCTGTAATAAGATAAAAGGGTTTATAAGGACTAGTATTTGATTTGTTTGCAAGTTCAAAAATGCTTGAAGATTAAAATTGCAAATTCCAATTTATACAATAAATTAATAAAATGAAAAACAGAAGTATTCTCTTTGTGTTCTTATGTTTTTTTTTGAAGAAAGCTTGTATTCCATTTTAACAAAATAAAACATCTTGGTCAAATCAGAGAGGAAATCTACGTCTGCATACTTAACTACAACGCTTACCTCTATAACAAAAGTGTGGGCGAAGCACAAGAACACGCTGAGCACAGCCGCCTGGAGGATCATGGCTGGTTACTGAAGAAGAGCAGCCGACTGAGAAAATACCTGCTGAAAACACAAGTGTTCGGCTTATATAGTTAGAAAGGCCAGCTGAATTCTGTCCTAATATGGCATGCTGTTCAACCAGTACTCATTACTCAACTGAAAATGACAGTTGTTACTTAAACACGTCTGTTTCAACATATTATGAAATTAGACAAAAAGGCTGTTGCTGTCTTTATATTATGTCACAGTCCAAATATTATAGTTACCATCAATGTATTTAAATCTGTCAAACATGGTGGAGGAGTGTTATGGCACAGGCATGTATGTGCGGCTGTTAGTGGCACGGGGTCAGTGTTCACTGAAGATGTGGTTGCTGATAGAAGTTATAGGGTGAATTCTTAAGTTTACAGCCTTATACTCTGCTAACATTTAGCCAACTGCTTCAAAACTCTCCTAGTGACTAACCAGAGCATGCTGTTCATTTTCTGAAGATGAAATTGGAACAGCCTGAAGACAATCTCAGGACAAAAACCAACCTCCCAGGCTGCAGGAGACTTGGGGTGGGTGAATGACCTAAATAAATATTTTAATAGGTTTGATCAAACGCCCACCACAGCATCGTCCCCCCTGCTGCAATCTCCTTCATCTTCAGGGACCGCCTGTCCTTCATCTCAGGACTTCACACCTCTCAGCTCCCAGCCATCACACCCACCCCAGGCTTCTGTGGACTCCAACATACACACCCCTCCCCCAAAATCCACTCTTTCTATCTCAGCACTTCAAGTGAGGAATGAGCTTCGCAAGATCAAGGTGCAGAAGGCTGCAGGTCCAGATGGCGTCAGCTCCAGGCTCCTGAGATGCTGTGCAGATGAACTGTGTGGCATCCTAGGATATCTGTTCAACCTGAGCCTGTCACTGGGGAAAGTACCACAGCTGTGGAAGACCTCCTGTGGTACCGCTACCAAAGACCTCCCGTCCCAAGGACCTCAGCAGCTACAGGCCGGTAGCCCTGACATCGCATCTGATGAAGACCCTCGAGAGGTTGGTTCTAAACCATCTGCGCTCCCTGGTGAGGTCTTCATTGGATCCGCTGCAGTTTGCTTACCAGCCTGGCATCGGGGTGGAGGACGCCATCATCTACCTCCTGCACCGAGCTCTGACTCACCTGGAGAAGCCTGGAAGCTCTGTGAGGATCATGTTCTTTGATTTCTCCAGTGCTTTCAACATCATCCAGCCACGACTTCTGAGAGACAGGCTGGAGCTATTGGGAGTGGACCACCACATGTCCCAGTGGATACTGGACTACCTCACAGGACGTCCACAGTATGTGAACATCCAGGGAGTGGACATTGAGATAGTGGACTCTTATAGGTACCTGGGTGTTCACCTGAGTAATAAACTGGACTGGAGTCACAACAGTGATGCTCTTTACAGGAAGGGTCAGAGCAGACGCTACCTGCTGAGGCGGCTGAGGTCATTTGGAGTCCAGGGAGCGCTTTTAAAGACCTTCTATGACTCTGTGGTGGCATCTGTCATTTTTTACAGTGTGGTTTGTTGGAGCAGCAGTTTATCTGCAGCTGAGAGGAAGAGGTTGGATAAACTCACGAGGAAGGCCAGCATCCAGGTAAGGAAATTTCAAAAAGTTGATTCTGTTCATCTGGATGTAGTGTTTTCAGTGGAAGAAATGTTTTGTCACTCATCCAAGGCACCTAAAAAAGCTCCAGCCGATCCAGGAAAGAAGGTGAAACTGTCGTCTAAGCAAAAACCCTTAGTGATCCCGTATGTATCAGGAGTATCAGAACAATTGGGGCGATCGTGGCTCAAGAGTTGGGAGTTCGCCTTGTAATCAGAAGGTTGCCGGTTCGAGCCCCGGCTTGGACAGTCTCGGTCATTGTGTCCTTGGGCAAGACACTTCACCCGTTGCCTACTGGTGATGGTCAGAGGGCCCGGTGGCGCCAGTGTCCGGCAGCCTCGCCTCTGTCAGTGCGCCCCAGGGTGGCTGTGGCTACACCGTAGCTGCCATCACCAGTGTGTGAATGTGTGTGTGACAGGATATGTAAAGCGCTTTGGGGTCCTTAGGGACTAGTAAAGCGCTATAAATACAGGCCAGGCCATAATTGAGACACATTTTTTTTCTAAACACAGAGTTACTATGGCTTTTAAACCCCAAAACACACTGTGCCAAAAATTGGTTCCACCAACACAAATAGAATAATATAGTGTTCGCTGTTAAGTGCCAGGAGGTTTGCCATGATTTGTACATCTGGGAAACCAAACAAGGTTGCATGGCAATTATCTTGGGGCAAGATAGTAACCCCAAGTTTCTCTCAGATGCATCCAGCGCGCGAAGAATGTGTGTGAACATTAGATAAAAAGGACTTACATAGAAAGCGCTATACAAATACAGGCCATTTACCATTTACCAAAGAGCATGTGCGAATGGGTGTGAGTGCATTTACCATTTACCGTTACCATGATAGTTTACTTGTTATGCACCCCTAAGAGTACCGAAGAAAGAGCCCATACATCTCTATGACAACCGTGTGCCCACCCCTGAAGCCACCCATTCTGCCATCCCAAACCAATCCCACCATCAAGAACAGCGTCCCACAGGGAGCAAGGCTTTGCAAGCCATAGACCCAGATGAACGGATGCCCCCCAGATCCAGCACCTCTGGACAGGGTGCAGGAAACAGGGTTGTTATAAAGGGTTTAACAGAAGTGTTGCATTAATTGTTTAGGAATTATAGAAATTTTTATACTCTTTTAAACCTTTGAGGCTCAAAAGCATTTGGATACATGGCTGCCAAGCAGTTTTGTGGCCATTTAAGACTTTTCCCATAATTATTCTATCAGTAATTAAGCAGAGATATAGAGATAAGTGTTGAACTTACATTTAGTAGATGTCCAGTGAAACCCTTTGTATGAGGTCCAAAGAGATGCTGACACAAGCGAAGGCTAAGATTGAACAAATTACAGAAATTGTAATTGCCAAAACACTTGTGTACCTAACTGTGTGTTGTGTTGCAGACCAGAGCAGCCTTATGTCCAGAACCTTAAAGAAGGGTGAATCCTATCAATCAGTGGGTCCTGCCACTGAAGCATTTTTCTTGTTTTCTTTTTAGCCATCCACTCACCCATTCAGGGTCATTGATGGGCTGGAGCCTATCTCACCTCCATGGGGAGAGATGCAGGGTATACCTTGAACAGTCTGCCAATCTGTTACAGTGCTAACACAGAGAGGCAGACAACCATTTACACTTGGCATTGGGTAGCTGTTTACTGGAACACTTAATATGAGTTTTAAGGAGATGTTGATGAAGCAACAGAAGCCATCATTAAATGAAAAACTAAATAAACATATCAGAGAGAGATTAAAAAGTTTTATGAGGAGCCAAAATAACATTTGGGACATTTTCAACCAGAAGGAATATACTAGCCAGCTCAGACAGTTTACAACAAGGTGTACACCACTGGTTACGCTCAAGAACAGGAAGAGCAGATTTGAATTTGCCAAAAAATAAAAGAACTTTCACAGCATGGGGAAAAACTATTAGTAATGTTAGTTTATGTGGTTTCCTCAGTAAACTGGGTGAGGTAGCTGACTCCTAATCACAGCGATTTCTCTAGTTTCAAGTAGCCTGGCCCTTTGACCCAGGACCTGTTGGCCTTGCAAGACCCTTCTAAGCAAAAATGATTCCTACTCACCAAACTCTTGGGATCACTCAAGCATTTTGAACCTGAAAAAACACATTTCTTCATGCTTGTGAATAATAAGCTTTAAACTGTAAAAACCTTTGACCTTGATTGTACCTGTTGTATTGTGTTGTTGTAGGATGATCTCACACCATTGCACACGGCAGCTGACGGAGGTCACTATGAATGCGTTAGACTTCTGCTGGATTCTGGCTGTAATGTCAATGCACAAACTAATGTATGCTTGTTTACTTAAATATGCAATTCAAGAGTGGGTTGGCAGTGTTATTTTCATGAATTAATATTTATCTTCTGTCTGTAGAGAAAAATGAATGCTCTCCATTATGTGGCACAGCATGGTCATGACAGAGAGGCCAGCTTGCTGCTGAAGGCAGGAATCAATGTAGATGCTATAAACAATGTAAGCACTGTTAGCTATCTCCGGAAAAAAATAATTATGATAATTCTTTTAAAGTACCCATATGCAAAAGAAATAGAAGAAATTTATAAAAGACTTGCATAAGATTTGGCTTACTTCATATAAGGCTTATATGATTTACTCATGAAAGTGGCCACTTTCTCATTACTTTCATATATTGTTTTAGTAAGTATCCAAAACAAGTTTCATTTATATAATTTATCAAAGCATCTTATATCTGTTTTCACTCTTGTATGCTTTTCACACAAGTTTCACATAACACAAAGCTTTATAAGATTTATATATATCTTTTCCATATGGGTATTCTTACACAGTGGTATGTTAGCATGTTAGCATTTTGGTGCATAAAATGAAGAAGAAATCTAAAATTAGGCAGTAAACACTTGTAAACGTTTTAAAAGTTAATATCATAGAGAGCAGCTTTTTAATACCTGTTTCTCTTTGAAACAGCAACACTGCACACCACTCCACCTGGCTGTTTTCAACAATCACACAAAAGTTGTACGATTGCTTATCGATGCTGGCAGCAACCTGAATGCCACTGACATTGTAAGTACAAAGTTCCACAGCCACATGAACACAATGCATAATAAAATGTCCTATAATACAGTAATTTTACTTAATGGTTGTCTGTCATGTGGGCGACAGAGGCAGCAGACCGCACTACACATTGCCTCAGAACATGGCTGGCATGAACTGGCTGAGATGATGCTGATTTCTAGAGTTAGTCTCAGTCTAACTGATAAGGTACCACACACAGCTTCACACAGAATATTATGTACACTGCTCAAAACAATAAATGGAGTACTAAAGTCACACATCAGACCTTAAAAAATATTCATGTTACTTTGACGTACGTTTTGAAATTCATTGAAAACAAGAAGGGGTCAGGGGTCACAAAGGTCAGTGAAAACCATAATCATCAGCCTTTTGAAGGCTGGATGAGATGGTGGATGGTGGTGGGGGGATCTCCTCCCAGACAGGTGTGTGAAACATGAGGGCCAGGCAGTGACATCAGTGTCTTCATCATTATATAATTGCCAGGTCACTGGGTATTGCCCTGCAACACAAACCCAGGACCGAGTGCATTAAGACAAGCTCTGAGGATTTCATCCCAGCAGTACAGGGTACTGTTGGCTAGCATGGTTAATGATAAAGGAGCTTTACACAACATAATTTACCAATTCAAACCTGCATACACACAATTCTATCTAGCATTCACACTGCGATGAACTTTCAGCTCTGGCCTGTCTCCTACTATCTGCTCCTCACTCTTCAGACTGTGCTGGGAAACACAGGCTACGTCCACACTAAAATTTGAAAATGGCGTTTTTGTCTGAAAACGTTCCGCGTCCACACTATCGTTTTCAGTCGTTTTCACAGAGTTGTGCGTCCACATTGAAACAGCCGAAAACGCTTCCGTTCCAGTCCTGCGCATGCGTGAAACGCAAGAAGATTCGGCCTGCCTCATTTCCGTCTGCCATTTATTTACTTTTCCGGCTCTTTGAAACGTCGCGGCAAATGTTGAGGAAAAGCACCGAGTTTTTTAAATGGACTAACAATGAGCTGGAGTTGTTGCTGCGAGTAACACAAAAGTACAAAGTTGCAAAAGCGAGTGAGAGTTAAAGAATTTGAAGAAAAGCTCTGGAGCACGTACAGACTGATATTAATCTTTAATAGCGCTGTCAAAACTGAGAGCAAACAAAACAAACGCTGTATAATGCCCTCCGCTATCTTAGTTTGATTGGTCACATGACTGCATCACATCACTAAAATGTGTCATCGTTTTTGAAAAGGCTCGGGATTCGCTGTCCACACTGCAACACGAAAACGGCTTTGGATAGCGTTTTCAAAACGCTGCATTTTCCTTCACCGAAAACGGCGTCTCAGTGTGGACATGGCCACAGTGTAACCTGGATGTGCTGCAGGTACTCTCTCATCAAACCAGTACTGACGAGGATATCAAAAAGCAATTCTAGGAGAGAATAATGGTCTGTCCCATCACCTGCAGAATCATTTACTTTATGGAGATTGTCTTGGAACTGTAAGAGCAGTTTGGCGAGGAAGAACAGCTAGCAGGTCCAGCGAGCATGTGGTGTGGAGGTTAGCTGGATAACTCAAAGTCAGTCAGTTAAATCGAACAACACATTTATTTGATGTTAGCAACATAAGACCATACAAGCCAAGTCTCCACGGCTCTACTCTGTCCGTACGTACATGTGCGGAGATGGGTAGTCACCGGCGCCAGCCCGTTACAAAGGTATGGTTTCTCTCAGAACAGACACACAAGCATGTAATGGCTGCCACACTATACTCACACACCCACTACGAGACTCCCCCAACTACTACAGTTGTTAAAAGTCCGCTTGTTCATTGTAACTGTTTATACTACGTTACCCATGATGCACCTCGGTATCTGTACTTCCGGTTGGGAACGTGTTCAGCGCAGTTCTGCACAGATGAGAGGTGTGTCGGAGGATAACGTATTTACTTGCATTCCTGTATGACCACACACACCCATATACACACTCACACCCCCTTTACCTGCATGTGAATACTGTAATGCCTCCCTACCAACGCTGTACATCCTGTTGATGTCATCTGCCACCTCCTTAGTAAAGTAGGGCAACCCCCTCTAGTGGTGCTATAACACAGTAAGGTTTGTCTTGGAACGTCTTCAGTACACCTGTTTGATTTGCACCAAAAAAAGGTGAAATTAATTGATTCACTTACACTTCCGAAGACGACAGCTTGATATCCGTAAAGTTTAACTTGTGGTTGATGATCAAGTGTTCCTTTACTTTTTTGAGCTGTGTATTTCACATTGTACACTAACAAATAAAAACAGTTTTCAGTTGGTGCATTGATCCTTCTATATCATATTAATTAAGATCTTTGTTACGCTAGTCTTAAGTAGAATATTTATCTTTTTTCACACCATTTGAAACCTTGATGCGTAGTTCACTTTTTCTTTGTCCGGACAAAGTTAATCTTGTAGCACAGCATCATGATAACTGTTTTAGTATAGATTCAGATCTATGACACTCATAGCTGTGTCTTCTAACAAAGCAATGCTTTTCTGGCCATCTAATGTACACAGCAGGGAAAAACATGTCTGGAAGTGGCAGCAAGAGGAAACCATGTCGTCCTGGTGGACATGATAATTAAAGCTGACCGTTTTTCTAAATGGGAGAAGGTAAGTGTTGCTAACGCTATATTAATACTAAATACACTCTCCTTATATGAAATCTGTGCTCATATTCGATAAATACATTTTCACTCTTTTCCAGCGTATCAGCACCCATGTCCTGTTGAGTTTTTCACATTATATACATATTAATTGTTTTGGATTTTTTTTTTTTTTTTTTTTTTTTTTATTAATATTTTTGGATGGACAGAAACATTAATAAATAAATATACAACTGCAATAATCATACTGTCAGTTCTCTGTCCGTTTCTAAACAAACAAACAAACTAAGACAAGCAAACAAACAACACACTAACAAACAAAAAAAAAAAAAAAAAAAAAAAATTACATAAATAAATAAATAAATAAAATAAATAAAACCCAGGAGAAACAAAATAATACACCGCCTCCTGGAAAACATCAGCAAAAACAAAAACGAATAAGGGTAAAACCCCCTGGTGCAAAAAAAAAAAAAAAAAAAGACAACAACCAAAATACCAATGACACATGAAATATCCCTCTAAGAGACCATTTATCATAATGTCTAAGAGACATTGTCAATGTACCGCAAAAAGGGACCCCAGACCTGCTCAAAAATATCTTCTCTTCCCTTCATTCTATACATAACCCGTTCATATGATGCCATCCTAGACATTTGTTCGGTCCATTCCTTGAAAGAACAGGGGCTGGATGACTTCCAATGCCTAAGAATTACCCTGCAACCAGTTATAAAAGCCAGACGCATCCACAATCTCTGTTTTTTTGAGAGAATGTTATCGTCAGGTAGTAGGCCCAGGACGCATATAGCTGGAGATTTAGAAAGATTAAGTTTAAAAATATCATTCACCAAGTTGATGATCCCATCCCACAAATAATCATTTTTCCGACATGTATACAACATATGAACTAGAGTCCCGACTTCCTGCTGACATTTCCAACAAATGTCCTTATCTGCGAGCTTCAACCTGACTAATTTACTGGGTGTCCAATAGTTTCTGTGAAGCAACTTGTACTGGATAAGTTGAGACTGTGTTTCAAGTGAGCAAACATACCATGATGAGATCAGCATCTTCCAACTGTCCTCTGAGATCTGGATACCCAGATCTTTCTCCCAACACCGCCTCAGTCCCCCCAAACTGGGAGCGTGTGCCTCTCTGAAGCTCCCATAAAATTTAGATGCCCTGATTCTGTTATTGTCAGGGGTTGCAAACATCTTCTGAACACTAGATGGAGGGTCTAGATTATTTTTCAAAATGGCTTTAATACAATGTCTTATTTGAAAAAACCTCCAAATTTCCCTTGGATCCAAATTGAATTCTCGTCTGATTTCTGCAAACGATTTCATGCCAGTCTGCCCAAATAGGTCCCCCATCTGATTAATACCTGTCCTAGCCCAGGCCTCCCACCAGACCGGTTTCTTACCTATTAATACTTTCTTATTATACCAAATAGAGGCTCTAGCGGTGAGATAAGGGCTGCTGTTGGTATATTGGTGAGCTCTAAGCCAGGTCTCTTGCATGAAAGACAGTACTGGATCTTTAAACGGTACTGGCCTTCCCTTCTGAGTAAGGAAGGCCTCTAAAGACGAAGGGGCCACAAGACTTTCCTCAATCCCAACCCATGATGGCTTATCAGTAGAGGAATTATGTATCTTAACTAACTGAGAGAGGGAGAAAGCATAATGATACCAGACCATCTTGTTTTGGATTTTGTAATAAAAAAAAATCCTGGCATACAGGCATAGTTATAAAGAACGAGAACAACTCAGAGCATACACTATGACTAGGTCTCCAAGATGCTTAAAACATAAGAAATCAGGAAGGGGCATGTAAAGGAATTTCTTTTACTTATGTATTAATCACATTATTTTATTGTATGATGCTTTGGTGCCACTGGATTTTAACATGTCTCACACTCATACAGTAAGACAAATGGTGGGGGTGTAGTAAGGAAGTTGGGGGAAGCAGACGACTCCACAGGAAGAGTCTTTTGTGTCTTTGAGGACTCTGGGAGGCAGCAAGGGAGTGTGAAACAGCTGTGTACTGCCTTTTGTTCCTGGAGATATTTAACTGAGAGCCATGCTGGGCTCAGACTCTGCTGACCGTCTGTCCCGCGGTCATGCAGGGACTTCATCAAGCTTGGTTGTCTGTTCTTTGTGTGTTTGATTAAAGAATGTTAGCTACCGCTCACCGCTCGTCTGCAGGCTTTATTTAAATGGAAAACTTCCACAACAGCCAACAAAAAGCTTTTTGCTAAAAAAAAGATTCAGAGCAGAAGTTTTTTGCACTGCATTTTAAAATGAAAACATATTGCATTTATTTACAATTAAAGACACAGAGCAGAAAGTGTGTTACTGTTTTACATCCACAGACACACAAGAAAAGAAGCAGGCAACATGAGGTCAAGTTATGGCAATTTTATTTGTGCATTTCAGTTTTTAAAAAACAAGCAAACGTCCCAAGAAGAAGGATGGGGTGAAAGAAAGGTGGAGATTTTAACATTAGGAGGAAGAAACTATTGATGCTGCTGAGTCAGTTCTTTCTCAGCAGTCTGCTCCAGAATCCCCTCCTGTCCTCAGCTTGCTTTTCTTTTTCTTTTGCCTTCAGTTCGTTTAAGGTCTTGTTGAGCTGCTCCTCGGCATCTTTAAATTTTTCTTTCAGCTGCTGTTTGGCCAGTTTCCCTTTGTGTTTGAGGAGCTCTTTAGCTTCCTTTTTGTGCTTTCGCATTTCTTTCAGTGCGTCTTTGCAGTCTTTCTTGGTCACCGTCATTTCTTTCTTGAATACCTTCACCTCAATTTTCTCTTCTGCAAGTTCTTCTTGTACTTTCATCAGTTCCTTCTTCATGTTTTCAGTGTGACTCTTTGTATCTTCCATTTCTTTCTTTGCTTCCTGTATTTTCATTTTCTCTTCCTCCAACACTTTTTGAGCTTCCAACAATTCTTTCTTCAAATTTTCAATCTCATTTTCTGCCTCATCTTTACGTCTTTTCTCCTCTTCAAGTTGTTGCTTTACATGCAGTAATTCCTTCCTTAGTGTTTCAGCTTCAGCTGTTACATTTGCAGCTTCTTGAGTTGCCAACTGCATTTTCTTTTTTCCCTCTTCAAAAGCTTCCTGCACCTCCTGTAATTCCTGCATCACATTTCCTGCCTCCTTCTTTGCAGTTTGATATTTATTGTTGGCTTCTTGTGCTGTGCTTTTCTCTTCCTCCAATGCTTTTTGAGCTTCCAACAGTTCTTTCTTCATCTTTTCATTCTCCTTTTCTGCCTGTTGTTTTCCCATTTTCTCTCCTTTAAGTTTGAGACCCACATGCAGTAATTCCTGCAATACTACATCAGTTTCAAACTTTGAATCTTTAGCTTCTCCTCTTGATTTTTCTGCCTCTTCTTTTAATTTGATATTTTCAGCCTGTATCATTTGAAGTTCTTCTTGCAGGTTAATCAGCTGTACTGAATTGTGAGGTGAAGCACTCGCCGATCCTCTTCTCGTTCTCCCTCGATTCATTTTGGCCTTTTAAACAAAGGAGCCAACGTTTTGTAGAGGAGTGAAGTGAAGTTTTCGATGTTTCTTCGTCAACTGTCGTTTGTCCTGCACAGAGATGCTGCTGTAGATGTGTCTCTAGCTGTGTCTGGATACAATGAAACATGCTGGAACTAAGTGCTTGTGTTGCACAGTTCTACTGAACATTCCATTTCATGCATGCTCCGCCCACATGGTCAGGAATGTCAGGTGCTGCATCGCCAAAGGCTGCTCCCGTTGCCTAGCAATAACAGCTGTTTACTTTTGGGGTCTGGTTCATTATTTAATAAAGAAAACATGTCCAAGTATTGGGTGCTGAGGCTCAGCGCATATTCTAGCCTGCTGTGTGGGTGGGCAGCTAGAAATCACTGGTGGGCAACATGAGTGAGGAGAAAACTGGAGCAGCCAAGCAGGGAGCTGCAGGTTGCTGGTTTGAGTCTCTGTTCAGATGCTGGTGTCTCCTCTCTCTGAGATGTCTGCAAACAGTCCCAGATAAAACAATAAGGATAATAAACAAACACGTGACTAAAATAACAGTTATGACTCTGATGTGTTTCATGTGTAGCAGGATGGCCTCTATACAGCAGTCGCTGCAAGCATCCACATCGCCACACTCACTTTTCTTTAAGCAGGCGTGCTGGACTCCTCCTAAGCAAAGTTTGAAACTTCATTTCCTTCATGCTGGTGAACTTTTTACCAAATATTTTCATCAAAGCTTCTCCATCACTGACAGGGATTGTTTGGATCTTCACACTCATCTCCACCAACAGTGGCGTGTCTAGAAAATTTTTGTTGGGGGGGCCAGGTAGGGGCACAGATTTGGAGAAGGGTGGCAGATTTAATTGGCAGATAATGTTTAAAAAAAAAATTCTACCAACCCTTAACCATAATTCAATAATCCTATAAACCTAATAACCAAATGCACTTTTAACTCTTATTAGAATGAGATTTTAACCACTACGGTGCAAAGTTTTTAGATACTGCGTTGATAAAGTACAAGAGATACAATCAGTGCTTTGTCAGTGTTTACTCAGCATTCAAGGACATCAATATTTGCATAGTATTTTTACTGACATGTAGTGCACATATGTTTTGGGCAAAAACATTTTTGAATATTAAAATATGAACATTTGTAACAAACAATTGACAAATTAGCCAATGCAAAACTTTATCTGCCTGTTAAAAAAAGAAGATAATCTTCTCACAAACTGGTGTTTGATTTTGAAACAGGAAAAAAGTGGGGAAACAAATGAAAAGACGAACATTTGAATAAAACCTGAAAGCAAGTAAATACTTTCTATGCTGCCTTATGGTAAACTTTGGTAATATTGATAAAGAACAACACTGGCTGATGATAAAATACAGTCAGCTGGCATGGTGACACTGCCAGTATTAACCTGCAGGGCTGGACTGGGACAAAAAAATTGGGCATTTTTACTACAGACCGACCCACCAGGTAGTAAAGCCATAAAGACTTTGAATGAAAACAAATGCTGTTGTGACAGTGATGTACAGTCTTGTTGGTATATGTATGATTTCTATACATTTTACGTCAGATAAAAACTTTGGTTGTAAGATTTAGATAATTATTTAATAAAAACTAGGTATTTTAAATGAGAATAAGAAAGAAAAGTATTTCTTTGTGCCCACCTTTCCCTGTTAATGCCCTACCTGGCCCCCTGGCAAAACTTTGCTAGACCCGCCCCTGCACAGTTACCAGCTGTCAGCTACATAAAAAAGGATCCTGGTGTTATTTATCTCTCAGAAACAGTTCATAACTTCCCTTCAACTCATTCATGTCACCTAAAAGGTAAACCTGTTTCTCCATCACCTGTTCAGCTCTGATGATTCAGTAAGGACATCTCCTGGTTTCATCTTCATGTTTCCCTCTCACCACATATCTAAACAGACATCATGACCAGCAGCTTTACAGCTGTGGCTCCAGCAAACATCAGCTGATACTAGAAATTAATATTAAATAAATTCTAACAACAGCCGATCAAGCTTAAACGTGCTGCTGTTGTTTAGCGCGACATCCGCTGGTTTCCTCTTTCTGGCACAAAGTGGGCGATAAACAAACAAGAGAGAAAAGCCGATCAGCTGATCATTGATCAGTTTCATGATTGAAGTAGCAACAGGAGAGGGAGGGGGAGAGAATGAGAGAAGAGGCAGCTGTGCAGCGTAACGACAGAATAAATCCAGCTTTGTGTCTTTTTCCATTCTAGCTGAAGTTCGGGACAAACTGCGTCTCTTCTCAGCTCAATACGAAACGTGTAATATTTTCTCTGAATGAGGGACCATTCCATTTTTTTAAGGAGCCGTTGGCAACTCTACTAACCTTATGAATAAAATAAAGTTCACTATCAGTAACATCATAGCACCCACCCAGCTGTATAAAAACTCCAAGCTGGCTAGAACGCAGTATGAGTTATTGCAACTGACAGTAAAAAGTCAGCAACATGAAAATAAACTCCACCTAAACTTGGTTTATATCTGACCCAGATAGACTGCAGGTCATAACTTCTTACCTGAAGTTCAGTTCACCTGACACTCGGACTGGTGGCTGCTTCGGGTCTCTCCTACTGCCTCCCCTTCCCTCATCCACCTGTTGCCTCTGTGGAAGCCCCGTCATAGCCACCACCAAACAACGGAGTTATTGCTACACATCGACCTGCATCTGGCCAATCCACCACCTCTCATTGTTCATGCCATTACAAAAAAAATAAAAAATAAGTCACTGGGGATATGCCCGGTATGCCCGATGGCCAGTCCAGCTATGTTAACCTGCAACCAAATTTGCAGCTCCATACAGCAATGTTACGACTTAGATTATATCTTATAACTCATAACTCGTATGTTAGCTCCACTCAGTAGCATACTGTCTGAAATATTCCACAGCTGCAATAATTCTTTAAGTGTTATTTTTTTTCCTTGGTATTCTAATTTCACCGAAGTTTACTAAACTCAACAAACTTAATATTACTTACCGGGACATTTATTCTGTCCTCATTTTCTTTCACCGAAAAATTGTTTCCTGCAGTGCCGTCTTTCGTGCTTCGCTCTCCTACCTTTGCTAACGTGATGCGCATAGCGCAGAAGCCGATGCTGCTTTCACTTACACTCGGATATCTGAGCGTCACCGTGAAAACATAATCGGACATTTGATATTTGATTGAATTTTATTGTTTTGCCTTTGGGGTGGCACCTGGGGTGGCCAGTCTGGTTTGGGGGGTGGCCTGTGCCCCCCCAGGCCACCCCGCTGGACACGCCATTGTCCACCAACCCTAAAAAATGAGTCTCACTTTGCTCATATAATGCCAGGAGTGTCTCCATATTCCACAAAAGTCTGTGCAAACATGTAACAGTATCCCATATTCATATGAATATTATTGATATTATAACAAAAGCTGTCACCAACACAATTGTCCCAAGTGCTTTTTTTATTAGTTATTGCAAATGCTTGATTGCAGTTCTTGCTAGATGACAAAACCACGTATTAGGTTCAGAAGGAAATGACTTTTGGAGGTAGCAAGGGAGTGTGAAGCTTAAGGTGTAAAACAGCTGTGTACTGCCTTTTGTTCCTGGAGAAGGTATTTAACAAACCAGCTAAGTATCTTGTAAATTCTTTGTGCTAGTTTTAAAAGCAAGAGGTACTGAGAGTTTGTTTTCTTTGTACATCATATGCATAAAACGTGATAACATCCTTTTAACTTCGAACGACTCACAAAACTTTCTCCCTGTTGAATTCAGGATCACGGGGGATGTGAGCAGGTAAGAAGACCTCTGAGCTTCAAACAGGACCATCAGCCAGAGACACAGCACTTCCGTTCTGTCTTATGGACCCTCGCCACAAAGCATCTGTGTTATGGGGAGTGGAAGATTCTCGCTCAGCATTGGGACTTTAGTGAAGCACATATACAAGCTATAGAACAACAGTGGACAGGTGAGCAGTGCTGAGTTCCTAAAAAAATTATTGACAGTTTTATTGCTATTTTTATTACCTTTTTTGTACTTGTTGGGTTTTTTCATATATATATATATATAAATCTTTACACAGGAAATCATACAAGTTTGAAAAACTGTAATATAAGGCCTGTAATGTCCAGAACCATAGAAGCACTGTTTCATGGGTCCAGTGATTTTATTGAAAATAAATTCTCAAATTTGGCACTGACTGATTCACTCTACAGCATTCTGAGTACCTGAGGTGATTAACTCTGGTCTAGGTCAATTTTAACCCAGATCAAGAATTCTTTCTACAATTCTACTACAACAAATGAACTACAGATCTATTTAGAATATATGGATAGTCTGACATGAGTAAATGGATGCTTAATCCTTAATATTTCAGAGAGCAGATGGTGTTGTTTTTCTTTTGGTTTTTTTACAACATCACTTTTTTGTAGAAAAACGTCTATTATCATACAATATCTTGTCTTATAATGATGACCTGAAGCACAACTACAACTGCCTATACCTGATACCTGAATCTTGGTTAACCAGAGAGATAAAAGCCAGGAGAATAAACCAGATGTTCTCCACTGAACTACCCAAAGTATAGTCTGAATGGCAGCAGAACAAAATGAGAACAGCCCCGCCAACGCTGGAGACAGAGCAATACTGAAGAGTATATGTAAGAAGGATGCAACACATAACAGAAATGCTCAGTGCCTAGTGGATCTAAGAGCAGACTGCAACAACCTCCCTGAAAGGATCCAGTAACCATCACAGTGGCAGACATGTCAAGCAGAGGGATTGGACAGCACCATTCCCTGCCATGTTTAACACCTACTGGATAGGGAAGCTAACAAGCTAACTCCATTAGCATCCTGCAGCACAAATGAACCAGGTGCTAATGGTTGAGACCCACCCGGAATGTCTAACCGAAGGCTGTCCTGATCCCCAAGGATCCCAAGAAGGGGCCGGTCCCATCCAACTACTGGCCAATAACTTGGCTAAACTGCCCACCAGATTGCCCTCCTCCTGAATGGTAGATACTGTACCTCCGTCCATCCAAACCCACACTTGTCCTTGTTGGACATAGTTGGATATAATTGCTAATCTTTCTCTTTGGGTAGATTGGTCCTCCAACCAAGAGCAGTCTCTCCAAGATGACAGCAGTTTGCAACATGGATTGTAATAAGTTTTTCAGCTTTTGTACACTGTTGCAAGAGTTACATTCTGGGCACAGCTTTTTTCTTTAATTCCAAATGCCAGATCTTTGACACCTTGCTTTTAAACTCTATTTGACTTTTAACCTGTTGAACCTTTTTTTTAATTTAAAGTTGAACTTTAAATAAAATATTAAATTATATAAAATAAAATATTGTTTCATTTTGTTGGAGCACTTAAAATGTAAGATATCAGGATGTCATTCAGCTTTGCTTACTGGCCAAGTACCTCGCTTGCTTAACGCTGGTCTGTGGTTACAATACAGACCCAGTGGACTATATGAACTAGTTAGTTACTGTGATTCTATAAATGTTCTGATGGTATAAGAACTGTCTACAGTGACTGTGTTTAACTAAAAGTTCAGATGGATAATGCTTGATATAAATCTAAATTGAAGGTAAGAAAAGCTTCAAAGATCATGGTCACCGGATGCTGTTAATCTGGCTTCATGGAGTGCTCGTAGCTGGAGAAAACCCTACCAAAGGCCTCTATGAGGGGTTGGTGGAAATCTCCCGGACAGATTTGGCAGGTGAGCTAATCAGGGAGGTCACTTCCTTTCACTGGTCAGACTATTTGTCAGTTTTAACAGTCATACAATATTAGTTAACAATATTTCTCCACAGAAAGACCAATAATGCCGTAAGACTGTTTTTCTGTTTGTTCACTGGAATGTGTCTACTTTTTTTTCTTTTCTCTGTTTTCCTCTTCTGGTTTGTTATCCAGAGTTCATCCGACAGAAGGCAAACTCCCAGACCAGCTCTCCTAAAATGTGCTGCGTAATGTGACGGCAACAAGTTTATGCTTATCATCGAGCTATTGTGTTAGCTTTGTTAAAACTTTCTTTATTTAAAGAAATAAAAATGTTATTTTCTATAAATAAAATTACATGATTTGAATTGTGAGTCACATAATGGTTTACATTTTTTAATGAAAGATAGGTGTGTAGCAGCCAGGGGAAAGTTGCTCTCTATTTATTTCTTTTTTTTTTGCCGTGCAATTTTGTCAGGTTTTCTCTACTGCAGCACTTGAACTGTGTTTACCTAGAAGGGCTGTAACAACAGCCTTGCACTGCTGCAGATTTCCATGTGCTGCATCCCATGCCAGTTATCCACACACAAAGAAAGGACAAGACAAGCTGCCCCTAACCTACCCAAAATGCCCCACGCCTGCTGCTTAGGTGTGGGATTTTGCTTCCCCCAAAGGTCCTTGAGGTTCCTGAGATTCCCTAAAGCGCAGATCGTACCTCCCAACATGGGCCAGCTCGCTCCACATGATAGTGCATCCGAGGAGGCGTGGACCCCCCTGCGGAGGCGTGGACCCCCCCTGCGCATGGAGAGACCAAACCATGAAACTGGCGACTCCGGGCACTGGTGCTCCATACTCCTTGCAGGCCCCCTGCATCCCAGACCCCAAACCCCAAGACCCTCACACCAACACTAGTTCACTGGATCTAAGACAGAGCCCAGCTCCTAACAAAAAGCGCCCCTCACAATGATGCTTTACAACACTGCATCTGATGTTTTGTGTTGCACTTGATGTTGTAAGGCTTGGATGCAGCTGCTTGGCCATATAAACCCATTCCATGAAGCCCTCTATGCACTGTTGTTGAGCTAATCTGTAGGCCACATGAAGTTAATATTTGCCTCTCTGCCCTTTGTCCTCCCCTCAAACCGGCTGTCACTCCCTAAGCCGTGGTCTGCTGGAGGTTTCTTCCTGTTAAAATGGAGTTCTTCCTCCACACTGACTCCAGGTGCTTGTTAACAGGGGCTCATCTTACTGTTGGGGTTTATTGTAGGGTCTTTATCTTAAACATAAAGCACCATGAGGCGACTGTTGTTTGGATTTGGTACTGTATAAACAAAATTAAAGTGACAGTCCAAAATAAAGTCATTTTAATGAAATTCTTATTTACTCATTGTGAATAAAGTACAGCAGTACATAACACATTTGATTGATGATTGGTGGTTGATTTATTTAAACTAATATAATCATCCTGCTGCAACCAGGTTTCTGTAAGTCAGAGTAAATCAATTTGTTGATCAATTATTAATTCTTGTACTAACAGAGAGAGCAAACCCCAAGTTAGCAGTTCAGTCAACAGTAAAGCAACATGGAGCGAAGGCGGTGTGCATTTCACTTACTCTTTTGACTGGCCTTACTCTTACTTTGAGGAGAGTAATACTGGGAAAATAATATTGTTTTTCTCACTGAAAGCCATTTCCACTCTGTTTGACTGTTACTTAAGTAGATTAACCTTTGGTTTTATATCTTTTTGTCAGGAAAATACTAGTACAAGACTGAGTTCATATCTTTACTTGTTAAATGTGTATTTTTGACCTGTAGACTTGTAGGATTTGTGGAATAAAGAAACAAACTTACTAGAAATGAAAATGAATGTTTATTTTTGTTCATTTTTTAGTATTTCATACAGCTGACTAGCAATTACACAAGCGTGATTGGGATTAAGTCAACGGACAGGTGAAAAGTATAGACAATGATACATTTTCATTTCTCATTTTAAACAAAGCTATTTCAGGCAAATTTGAAAAGCATAAAATTCAAGCTGCATCAATCTCTCCCATCTCTTGGTTGTCTGTGGAAACAGAAAGAAGATGTTACACATATGTAGTATCTGCACAAAAAAATCACAAACACAGGCTGTAAATTGAGGAGATGTGTTCGTCTGGTGTTCTGGTTTATATGCCTTTCACTCATCCCAGCTACATGCTTCTGACCCTGATCAATTAAAATATATGACATTTCATTGTTTTTTGTTTTAAACCAAATGTTTCCACTAAAGTTATCCTGACAAAGCTTTAATTGGTAAAATAAATGTATAGGAACATGATTTTCTATTATAATGAAGTAAACAAAATTCGAAAACATCCGAGCTTATTTACTTACTTTTTCTAGAACAACTTGTTCCTTTGCACAGGTATGGGCACATTTGAGCCTGTCAAACAACAAACAGAGAGAAATCTTTAAACGCTGCTGCATTTCTTTAAGACACCACATGAACATCTGAGTTTGATGAACAGTTTGATGTACTATATCTATGTTGGTGTTTACTAGTCTCCATGATTGTTCTGTGAAACTAGTGGAGGTAGAAAAGTAAGCCGGGGGCTGAGCAGATAGGTTGAAAGAATTTAAGGTCTTCAGCACACAAAGCAGATAATTAAATAAGCATGCTCTCATGGTTATGATATTCTGAAGCATATTATTATCTATAGACAATAATACCAAACAGAAATTGCTTCCTCTTCCCTCCATTTTGCATCACCCAATGTCAGTTTTGTGTACATATTTGATCTTCAAACACGTTTTACCCCAGTGACGTTGGTTTTTCTGCTTGTTTGTTAACAGGATTCCAGGTTTTTGTGCTTGTCCCAACTTTTTCTATTTATATAATTATTATTTGAGGAGGAGACAGCTTCATAGTACAGTTACATTTTGTTTGAATTTTGAAAACCTCTCAACCTTTAAGCACAAATGGGTGCAGTAGTAGGTTTGGAAACTAAAGGTGGTGCAGAAAAACGGCAAGTAGACTGGCACTTATACAGTGTTTTTGTGCTCTAATTGAGCACTCAAAATTCTTATTAGCCAGTCGCACAAACATTCATGTAAATGCTCTTTCTTATACTTAAGTACCAGACACACATTTGCACAAATTTATCAATAACGACTCAGAGTTCAGTATCTTGCTCAAGGTCATTTCAAAATACTTCTTGGTGTTGTCTCAGTCTGGAGTATCACTTCCTGTTCTATCTTACAGTGGTATTTTTGCATTGCTTATCTGCGTAGCCAATTTAATTAAAAACTTATAGATAACGTCTTATTTCATAGTGTAATCTTCCTGCGCTTTATCCAAAGCACACTCTGTTGAATCACCCACTAATTATATTTACAGTGTTCAGTCACTGTGTCTTTAGGGATTCGCTAGCTTAGCATTAGCTCTTCACCTGTCTCTCCTACTCTTTCCTGCTCAGATGTTTAGTTACCCCTTGGCCTACTTTACTAATAACTATACTTGTTATAAATGTAGCTTGTTTGTAGCTCCGGAGGCCCCGTCAGTTCTCTTCCATCGGATTTTCCCGAGCAGTTGGGAAAACATGATTGCTGAGTGATGGTGAGGAGGAAGCGTAGTCCTAAATAGAAGCCCCCGGTACACTACCAACCCAACCATGTGTTGAAGCATTTTTCCCCACATGGCGACACACCTGGAACATCTATACATCCATCCATTTTCTTCAGATTCTCTGGGGCCGGGTAGCAACCTAAGCAGAAAAGCCCAGACCTCCCTCTCCCTAGCTCAGGGGTGGGCAACTCCAGGCTTCGAGGGCCGGTGTCCCTGCAGGTTTTAGATGTGTCCTCGAACCAACACAGCTGATTTAAACGGCTAAATTAGCTCCTCAACCTGTCCTGAAGTTCTTCAGAGGCCTGGTAACGAACTAATCATGTGATTCAGGTGTGTTGACCCAAGGTGAGATCTAAAACCTGCAGGGACACCGGCCCTCGTGGACTGAGAATGCCCACCCCTGCCCTAGCTGCCTCCTCCAGCTTGTCCAGGGGAACACCAAGGAGTTCCCATACCACCCAAGAGATATTATCTAGAGTTGGATGTCTCGAGACTGGTCTTGGTCTCGAGACCACTTTTACGTGGTCTTGGTCTCGACTGACTTTGGTCTCGGTCTTGGTCTCGCTGTTTCGGTCTTGCATTCTCAAATCGACATAGTGTTCGGGAGATTTGGAGTCAACCATCAGCGGAGCGGGGGGGTGGCTTACTGGGCTTAAGCCCGGGTCATTTTTTCAGAAGCATGGGGTCTTTTGGAGTGTAATTTGTTAGTTAGATGCCTGACTGACAACTGTATAAAACAAAAACAACACACGAAGCTAGAGATGGACCGATCCGATATTACGTATCGGTATCGGTCCGATACTGACCTAAATTACTGGATCGGATATCGGAGAAAAATAAAAAATGTAATCCGATCCATTAAATATCACGAAAGCACCTCGCAAAACTTGCAACACGCCGTAACTCACCTCAGAACGTTAGCACTCGGAGCAGTATGCATCACGTGATAGAGCAGCTGTGGCATGCCGGACCTGTCGGTGGTCTGGATAGCATGTGGAGCTTCGCTAGCAACCTGGCATTTCATCTCCGACAAAGTTATCCCCGAGAGAAGTAAAGCAAGTGTGTAAGTCCATCTCTGAATGTTTGTAAAGCATTCCCACGTTAAGCTTAACAAGCGACTGCCTCTCGCTCTCCGGCTGCTACTTCAATCATGAAACTGCTTAATGATCAGCTGATCGGCTTTTCTGTCGCGAGTCCGTCTCTCTTGTTTGTTTTTGGCCCACTTTGCACCAGAAAGAGGAAACCAGCGGCTGAACAACAGCAGCACGTTTAAGCTTGATATGCACGGTCTGAAGCATGTGTGTGGGAATGTATGTGAATGTTTTACTGTTATATCTTATTAGTATTTTAAGTATTCTATCTATTTTATTTATTGAATTTTATTGTTTTATTTATATT
Source organism: Astatotilapia calliptera (assembly GCF_964374335.1). NCBI lineage: Eukaryota > Metazoa > Chordata > Actinopteri > Cichliformes > Cichlidae > Astatotilapia > Astatotilapia calliptera. Next base: position 2,630,281 of record NC_137422.1, on the reverse strand, counting down.
TTGATATTGCTAGGGATGATGCAATGATCGGGGACCATTCTTAATTTCGTTGTTCTCATGACAATGACAATAAAGTTTCTGATTCTGATTCTGATTCTGATAAGCTGTTGTTAGAATTTATTTATTATTACTTTCTACTCGAGGATCTTTTTCTACTGCTGATGTAACTGTGCAGGGGCGGATCTAGCAAAGTTTAGCCAGGGGGGCCGATAGGGCATGAACAGGGAAAAGGGGGCACAAAGACATACTTTTCTTTCTTATTCTCATTTAAAATGTCTAGCTTTTAATAAATAATTATCTGACACCCAAAGTTTTAATTTGATGTAAAATGAATAGAAGTCAATTACTGTATATAGTAACTATTAAGTCTAATATATACCCTAGTAAGCTATAGTACTTTTTACTTTGGGAAGGTACCATCTGTGCAGTCTGCAATTTTGTTGAAGAAAGATGTTGAATCTATTTAATATTTCTTGAAAAATAATTGATTTCTGTGCATTTTTTTTCACACTACATCAAATTAAGGTTGATTACATTGATTAAGCATCATGAGGTGGAGCGTGAGGGGTGGTTCCCTATTTTTTATTTATTTATTTTTGTTGTTGCTGGGAGTTGGAACCCTATTAGTTAGGTTGCTTAATATTTACGCTAAGTACTCTTTAAAATACCAGAATAGGGAGGATGGTGTAGGTCTAAGTTTATTAGATTGATCAGTATTGCTGAACTATGAAATATTTTTTTTGTATACAGGTATAACAGAATAGCTTTAGTGTAGTTGTTGTTTTAAACTTGAGTATGAACTTGCAGACTTGCAAAATGCAGCAAGATATTTAAAAAAACAGTTTTGTTGATTAAAAAACACTATATCGGATTCATATCGGTATCGGCAGATATCCAAATTTATGATATCGGTATCGGTATCGGACATAAAAAAGTGGTATCGTGCCATCTCTACACGAAGCACAGAGCGCACCGTCGTAAATTCCCCCTAATTTTGATATGATCCGAGCTCAGGCACTAGGCGACTGAGCACAGCACACATGTGAGCGAGAAGCTGCTGCCTGCGAGTTTGCTGCAGACAGAGGAGAGCTTAAGTTTGACCAGGTACCAAAGCAAATCATTCATACTGAACTAATAATGTAAATATGACGGTGTATCACAAACGATTGATATCAAACTGATCACTTGGTTGCGTTACTTGCTCTTCGAGTGAATCAACAAATAGACAAATAAAAAGCCGAACAGCAACGCTGATTTTTTAGAGTCTTAGCTTTCATTTCATATTTTCAGTTGTTTCCCTCCACGGCTAAACAAACCCTCTCAATCGGTTTCAGTTGTGTACTGATGAACACAACAATGGACATAAGGAGCTTCTTTCAAAGAAAAAACTCTGGTAGATGTTATTTTATATATTATGCTTTGGATGTTGTTCAGTATATCTATGCAAAACAAGAGGGATTTCAATACACAGCAGGATATTCACAGTTGAAACCAGATGTTTACACTTTATGGAAAAAACATAAAAACTTTTTTTTACTGTTAAACATCAGTTTAGAGTAAACTTCTGTTTTAGATAAATAAATATTGAAATATCTTTCGAATTAGTTAAATGTCAGAATAAAGAGAGACAGAGCTTCTATTTTTATCACTTTCATCAAATGTAGGAGTACACATACACTAAGTTTATTGTTAATTAATAAGAAACTCCAGACGATTCCATTCTGAGCTGAAGAAGCTTCTGATTGGTTCGTAGAGTCCATGTGAGTAAACTGGTGGCACAGCTGTGGATGCATATAAGGCAAAACACAGAGCCTGTTTCTGTGACATGGGAACATCAGGAGATGTCAACCAAAACACCAGGAACAGAACTGTGGAGCTCCATAAGTGTGGCTCAGTTTGAATACAATTTGGTGCCATTTGCAATTAAGAAATACAGACAGTTTGATGCAGCCCCGACTTTGTTCTGCCTTGCTGCTTAATTAAAAAAATAGTTTAAGGTGTCCTGCATATGTGATTTTTTTTTCCTATATGAAGTCATTCTTTTTTGAACAAAACTCAAAATAGAGCCTGATAATCTTTCAGTCATTTCTACCCTCACCTAATTTCCTTAAATTCCTGTGTGAGAGCTGCTCGGCTCTCACACAGGGGCTCAGCTATGCTCCAATCCCTCCATACTGCGGCCAATCACATGCGAGGATATAGGATAATATCATTATGTGAAAAACAGAGAGGGTGAGAGACGCGACAGTCACGTGGAGCGTGCGTCTGTCCTCTCAGTGAGTAAGATAGTGGACAGCGGTGAGGAGGGCTGTGTGAAAGCAAAAACACATAAATATGCCTGACACCCGTAAACGAAACAGCATCTGGCTGCAGTTTAAAGACTTTTTTTGTCTCGGTCTTTGTCTCATCTTAACTTGGTTATTTCTTGGTCTCGGATTAGGCGGTCTTGACTACAAGTGTAATATTATCTCACCAGTGGGTCTACTCCAGGGCTTGTCCCAGTGGGACATGCCCAGAACACCTCACCCAGGAGGCATCCTTGTCAGATGCCCGAACAACCTCAACTGGCTTCGTCCGATGTGGAGGAGCAGCGGCTCTACTCTGAACCCCTCCCGGATGGCTGAAATCCTCACCCTATCTCTAGGGTAGAGGGCAGCCACCCTTTGGAGGAAGCTCATTTCTGACGCTTGTATCCACAATCTCATTCTTTCGGTCACTACCCAAAGCTCGTGACCATAGGTGAGAGCAGGGACATAAATCCACCAGTAAATCGAGAGCCTCAGACTTGGATGTTCTGACTTCCTGTCTGTTCACACTCTGGTGCTAACCACTCCAAACAAAATCAAACAAAATTGGTGTCAATCAATTGTGCTACATTTCTGCTGGTTTGTGCTACAAAAATTTTCGTTTGTGCCGCTATCATTTTAAAGATATTATCTAAAGTTTTTAGAGAACTCACACATGCACTGATAAACACAGTCCCACCCACATTCCAAGGATTCCCTCTATAAACCACCACTGTGCAATAACTATTTATATGTAAATACTGTCCAATACTGTCCAAGTGCTGCAGAAACTAAAACTCACTTCCTGCAACCTCCATCCGGTCGAAGCAGATGGCTGCCATGACCTCTGTTTACTTGTTTATAAGACAGGAGGGAGGTCTTTACCTTACAATATAAAGTGCTTTGAGGCAACTGTTGTTGTGATTTGACGCTATAAAAATAAAATTGAATTAAACTAATTGAATTTAGAGTGGAGTAGCCAAGAACTGAACCACTGACCTTCCAACTGTTAATCCAGCTTCCTTTTTTCTTTATAAAAAAGGAAAGAAAAAGAAACGAAAAGAAACGAGGTACATACTGCAGGTATAAAGGCGATTCACTCGAAGGATGTCATTGGCACTCATCTCTGTAGCTCTGCCAATGGCTACATTCTCATCGGGTATGGGAACGATGGTTGGCTCCCTGTCTCTTGAGAAGGCAAACCTGGGGTGCAAACACACAGTAGTAAGGCAAATTGTGATTGTAGTCTCAAACAAGTGTCATTATAACAACTACAAAGAGAAGGCTAAAAACATGAAATTATAATATGGGCTTCAGCTTGAGCAATGCAGCAGGGAAAGGTCAGTCAAGAGGATTATCTACCTAATTATTACCTAATTGACTCTGCCAAACAGAGTCCTTATTGCCATTTCAGACATTTAACAGAATGGGATATAAATGTTTCAAGGTTTATCATCTGCCCAAAAAGAGCCCAAAGGCAAAGTCCTGCACGCCATTATTGTCCATCATGTAGCATTTGCTCGTTAGGCAGCAAGCTAGCACTCTGTGACGAGCTAATGTGGCTTTTGTCTATAAATGTGTGCGTTGTAGGCAGCTGCAATATTATTACTGATAATAAAATTATCATCATTATTATTGTTATTATTATTATTGTTATAGCACTCAATGTGTAAACTGTTTCATTGGTTACCACAGCTTTATACTGGTTTGAATTACTGGTTTTCTCAATGGCCAGTGTGGTAAGAGAAGTTGATTACAACACACATGTACACAGGATGTAGAAAATTAAAATCTTGAAAATGAAAGGACTGAAAACAGATAAAACTGTGTCAAATAAAACTGTGTTATTATGACATAATTTTTAAATAAATATACATTTGAAGCATGTTCAGGGAGTGAACTGATATCTTACCTTCCATAGTGCATAACAGAGTTGTAGTCATAGGGAGTATCAAGGTTCCTTGTGTTGATTTTCCTAAAGTTATGCTCCATCCCTGTGGGGGTTCAAACAACTCAGTCAATGTTTGTCTCTTACTCCAGGCTGAGCATTAAAATGTCACAAAAGTTCAGTTCACCCTACAGCTGTGTGAGAGCACCTGGGTAACTTTTTTCCTTTGCACAAAAACAAAGAAATCTATTGATTTGTGTCCATGGACACAAGAGCTTTCCAGCTTTAAAGAGAGAGCTCTCCATATGGACATGGGAGGGCTGGGACAGTTGTAAGTCATTTCACCTTGCGCTTCCACATAGTGACTTGTGCATTTATTTTGATGCTACTTTTACACTTAAGAGGTGTGACTTCTTTTGCTGCTGACTTCCATTTTGAATAATGTTTGCCTATGTTAACCCTTTCACGCATGGTGGTTGCTACAGTTTACAGCTATTTAAAGGCTGTGTTCTTGTATTTGTGTCACTGCTGATGGTATACTTGCAAAATAAACCATTACACACTGATGTGTCACACCCACTGGTCGTTTAATGTTACAATAGATGTATGAAATGTTTCATTGTAATTTTATTATTTAACCCTGTCATGCATGAATTATGACAAACTCAATCAGGATTTATTTGTGTTCATCTTTTCATGCCTAAAGATGAATACAAATACTTAAGAAAATAAATCCTGATTGAGTTTGTCATAATTCATGCATGACAGGGTTAATATACAAAAACTACTCAGGTTTGGACAATAAAATTACTTGGTTAACTTTAATACTTTTTGTTAATATTCAATTCAATTTTATTTATACAGCACCAAAGCATAACAAGGCACTTTATATTGAAAGGTAGACCCTCCAATAATACATACAGAGAAAAACCCAACAATCATATGACCCCCTTTGAGCAAGCACTCTGGCGACAGTGGCTCAGGGAGGGGCGCCATCCGCCGTGACAGGTTGGGGTGAGTGAAGGAATGCAGGTCAAAAGACTAATATACAACACATATCCATCCATCCATTCGCGTCCACTTATCCTTTTCAGGGTCGCGGGGGGCGCTGGAGCCTATCCCAGCTTTCATAGGGCGAGAGGCGGGGTACACCCTGGACAGGTCGCCAGTCTGTCGCAGGGCCAACACACAGGGACAGACAACCATTCGCACTCACACTCACACCTAGTGACAATTTGGATTATCCAATTAACCTATCCCCACAAGCTGCATGTCTTTGGACGGTGGGAGGAAGCCGGAGTACCCAGAGAGAACCCACGCAAACACGGGGAGAACATGCAAACTCCACACAGAAAGACCCCGGCCTGATGGTGGAATTGAACTCAGGACCTTCTTGCTGTGCGGCAGCAGTGCTAACCATCGTGCCACCGTGCTGCACACACATATACATACATCTTTTTTTGAAAAGCACAGAGGAACAAAACATTCTTCCAATTCAAATAGATTAGTCTCAAACTTATAAATAAATTTAATAAATAAATAAAAGAATTCCACAGACAGATTTGATTATTGTGAATGTTTCACATTTTGCCCTACATTGTTTGTACTTTGGGTTGTTTGAAATATCCTAAAAAAACATGATTATTGCTCTACTGTTGGTAAATGAACTGTCATTTATGTAGAAGTTTTTTTTGTCATCCTGACCACTTAAAGATTTTTTCTGACTGTTGTTTCTGGCTGTTGTTTGTCATGTGACCCACCTGGGATGACGTTCTCTAGCAAGATGCGTACATGTTGGTCTCTGTCTGAACGCGTCTGTTCATGGTCGAAGCCCAGGGCATGGAGCACCTCGTGTTGGACTATCTGGTGGAAAACACAGCCCTGGCGACTCAGTGACACTATCTGGCCACCCCCACGACGCCCAACAAAAGAGTAACACCTGAAAAAGAGCGGTAAATAAAAATTTTATGACAAACCAGTAAAACAGCTTCCTCACTCAGAACATCCTGCGTTAGATGAAAAGTGTGCCTGTAGAATTCAAGTATAAATGCCTACTTTGTGTTGGACTTACCCATCACGAGACTGAATGTCCAGAAAGTCTCTTTCTCTGCTCTGGGGCCTAAAGCTGACGCACGTGGCTGCTTCAAATGACCTCAGACCTTGCTCGATGACGTCACGTTCCCTGCGGGCTTCACAGAAAAACATGTATTGTGGTTCTAGTTTGTTGTGGCATTATATTCAACTAAGACTGAGCACAATGCTGCTACTCCTGAGTAACTGCTTACTACTTACACTGGCCTATAAATCAATCAAATCTATGTTACTGCCTCAAAATCAGCTGATGTTTTTGTACAACTTTAATGAATTTATAGAAAGCATAAAATATTCTTCATTATGTTGGCTTGAAGCTTGTAAAGATTGGTCATAACATTGAACTGCTCCCCCCCAGTATCTTTGATGTGGCATAGCTAACAGAAATTTTCAGGGTAAAATACATCTGTCCCATTTTATCTACATATCTTAACTATAACTAACTTTGAGTGTTATTATATTGGGATATATCATAGGTTCAATAACAAGACACCCCCAGTGTAATGTCTGTGGCACTCTGGATGCTTTGTCAGGTAATTCCCTGGAGAAAACTTGTCAAACTTGCCAAAAAAAATAAATAAATTTTTTTTGATTGTGACACTGGAAGAAGGTGTAAATTTTATTTGTAGTTTCCTCTAACTAGTTCCTGCACTTTTGAATTAAAGAGCGCCTCTTGGGTTGGATTGAGCCAAAAGCACAATGGAAGGAAAAAGGCATTAGAACCGAGAAAACAGCAATTTTATCTGCAACATTAAGGTCTTCAAAATTGCGACTGAATATCTTGTATCAGTCTCCATGCTAAGCTTTGGCAAAGTTTTATATATAATTTTATATTACATCTATCTGATACAGATTGATGTATATTTAGGTTGTTTTTTTTTATATATCGGAGGAAATTTATGTGTAACTGACTAATTCCTTTTTTAATAAACTGTCCTTTTCAGTTTCCTTGGTAGTATTTTTAAACTCTTTGTATTCTCTGTACACAAAAACCTTTCTGTATGTCATTAAAATACTTGTTTAGTGTTTAGTCTTTTGACCAAACAGCTGTATTTGAAGCCCTGAGATGAGAACCCGTTGATTTCTCTTTGTATTTAGAGGACACTAAAATGTGGAATCTCAGAGGGAAAAGGTTTGGGAAGCAGCTTTGCCCACTAATGGAAAAACAAACAAACCCCAAAACAAACCCTACAGACGGAGAAAATCATTCTAATAGTTTTCAGTTAAACCTGAAAAATTAGCAGAAAGCTCAATAAAAAGGAATGTTTCCATGTATCTAGACTTACAGTACTGGTCGGAGATTCGATAAGGTACAACAACTCTGCCATTGTTTTTAGGCCACAAACAGCCTCGAGCCGTACACGGATCAGCGTTCTGTAGACCTGTTGGCACTGCTATGTCTCCAAATATGACCAGAGGTTCATCCAAGTTCTTTCCTGTAAAGTATGGAAAGAAAAACATATTTTCCGTGTACTTTCGATGGTTTCATTAACACATCAACTCAGTTTTTAAGGTTAGCCCCTGGATGTTGTTACTAAAGCTGTATATTTACTACTGATGAATAGGAACTGAAGTGAAGTTGAACATACCAAGATTAGCATTAGCCTTCTCCAGCAGTGTCGAGATACTGAAATCATCACCCTCAGTGTTGTTTCCTGTTCAATATGAAGCACATATGTTTGACTGTTCTATAAGGACAAGGTCACATGTTACAACATCACAAAGACATGTCAAGGAGTCAGGCAAATCCAATATGGACCAATTATAATAAATAAATAAATGAATACAAATCAACATGAATAAGAGCATATCTCATAGTGTGATGACATACAAGTGCTAAATGTAAAAAATAGCAAAGTCTTACCGGAGTTTTCAACACTTTTTTTAAAAGGTGCCTGTAATAAGATAAAAGGGTTTATAAGGACTAGTATTTGATTTGTTTGCAAGTTCAAAAATGCTTGAAGATTAAAATTGCAAATTCCAATTTATACAATAAATTAATAAAATGAAAAACAGAAGTATTCTCTTTGTGTTCTTATGTTTTGTTTTGAAGAAAGCTTGTATTCCATTTTAACAAAATAAAACATCTTGGTCAAATCAGAGAGGAAATCTACGTCTGCATACTTAACTACAACGCTTACCTCTATAACAAAAGTGTGGGCGAAGCACAAGAACACGCTGAGCACAGCCGCCTGGAGGATCATGGCTGGTTACTGAAGAAGAGCAGCCGACTGAGAAAATACCTGCTGAAAACACAAGTGTTCGGCTTATATAGTTAGAAAGGCCAGCTGAATTCTGTCCTAATATGGCATGCTGTTCAACCAGTACTCATTACTCAACTGAAAATGACAGTTGTTACTTAAACACGTCTGTTTCAACATATTATGAAATTAGACAAAAAGGCTGTTGCTGTCTTTATATTATGTCACAGTCCAAATATTATAGTTACCATCAATGTATTTAAATCTGTCAAACATGGTGGAGGAGTGTTATGGCACAGGCATGTATGTGCGGCTGTTAGTGGCACGGGGTCAGTGTTCACTGAAGATGTGGTTGCTGATAGAAGTTATAGGGTGAATTCTTAAGTTTACAGCCTTATACTCTGCTAACATTTAGCCAACTGCTTCAAAACTCTCCTAGTGACTAACCAGAGCATGCTGTTCATTTTCTGAAGATGAAATTGGAACAGCCTGAAGACAATCTCAGGACAAAAACCAACCTCCCAGGCTGCAGGAGACTTGGGGTGGGTGAATGACCTAAATAAATATTTTAATAGGTTTGATCAAACGCCCACCACAGCATCGTCCCCCCTGCTGCAATCTCCTTCATCTTCAGGGACCGCCTGTCCTTCATCTCAGGACTTCACACCTCTCAGCTCCCAGCCATCACACCCACCCCAGGCTTCTGTGGACTCCAACATACACACCCCTCCCCCAAAATCCACTCTTTCTATCTCAGCACTTCAAGTGAGGAATGAGCTTCGCAAGATCAAGGTGCAGAAGGCTGCAGGTCCAGATGGCGTCAGCTCCAGGCTCCTGAGATGCTGTGCAGATGAACTGTGTGGCATCCTAGGATATCTGTTCAACCTGAGCCTGTCACTGGGGAAAGTACCACAGCTGTGGAAGACCTCCTGTGGTACCGCTACCAAAGACCTCCCGTCCCAAGGACCTCAGCAGCTACAGGCCGGTAGCCCTGACATCGCATCTGATGAAGACCCTCGAGAGGTTGGTTCTAAACCATCTGCGCTCCCTGGTGAGGTCTTCATTGGATCCGCTGCAGTTTGCTTACCAGCCTGGCATCGGGGTGGAGGACGCCATCATCTACCTCCTGCACCGAGCTCTGACTCACCTGGAGAAGCCTGGAAGCTCTGTGAGGATCATGTTCTTTGATTTCTCCAGTGCTTTCAACACCATCCAGCCACGACTTCTGAGAGACAGGCTGGAGCTATTGGGAGTGGACCACCACATGTCCCAGTGGATACTGGACTACCTCACAGGACGTCCACAGTATGTGAACATCCAGGGAGTGGACATTGAGATAGTGGACTCTTATAGGTACCTGGGTGTTCACCTGAGTAATAAACTGGACTGGAGTCACAACACTGATGCTCTTTACAGGAAGGGTCAGAGCAGACGCTACCTGCTGAGGCGGCTGAGGTCATTTGGAGTCCAGGGAGCGCTTTTAAAGACCTTCTATGACTCTGTGGTGGCATCTGTCATTTTTTACAGTGTGGTTTGTTGGAGCAGCAGTTTATCTGCAGCTGAGAGGAAGAGGTTGGATAAACTCATGAGGAAGGCCAGCATCCAGGTAAGGAAATTTCAAAAAGTTGATTCTGTTCATCTGGATGTAGTGTTTTCAGTGGAAGAAATGTTTTGTCACTCATCCAAGGCACCTAAAAAAGCTCCAGCCGATCCAGGAAAGAAGGTGAAACTGCCGTCTAAGCAAAAACCCTTAGTGATCCCGTATGTATCAGGAGTATCAGAACAATTGGGGCGATCGTGGCTCAAGAGTTGGGAGTTCGCCTTGTAATCAGAAGGTTGCCGGTTCGAGCCCCGGCTTGGACAGTCTCGGTCGTTGTGTCCTTGGGCAAGACACTTCACCCGTTGCCTACTGGTGATGGTCAGAGGGCCCGGTGGCGCCAGTGTCCGGCAGCCTCGCCTCTGTCAGTGCGCCCCAGGGTGGCTGTGGCTACACCGTAGCTGCCATTACCAGTGTGTGAATGTGTGTGTGACAGGATATGTAAAGCGCTTTGGGGTCCTTAGGGACTAGTAAAGCGTAAAGAGCCCATACATCTCTATGACAACCGTGTGCCCACCCCTGAAGCCACCCATTCTGCCATCCCAAACCAATCCCACCATCAAGAACAGCGTCCCACAGGGAGCAAGGCTTTGCAAGCCATAGACCCAGATGAACGGATGCCCCCCAGATCCAGCACCTCTGGACAGGGTGCAGGAAACAGGGTTGTTATAAAGGGTTTAACAGAAGTGTTGCATTAATTGTTTAGGAATTATAGAAATTTTTATACTCTTTTAAACCTTTGAGGCTCAAAAGCATTTGGATACATGGCTGCCAAGCAGTTTTGTGGCCATTTAAGACTTTTCCCATAATTATTCTATCAGTAATTAAGCAGAGATATAGAGATAAGTGTTGAACTTACATTTAGTAGATGTCCAGTGAAACCCTTTGTATGAGGTCCAAAGAGATGCTGACACAAGCGAAGGCTAAGATTGAACAAATTACAGAAATTGTAATTGCCAAAACACTTGTGTACCTAACTGTGTGTTGTGTTGCAGACCAGAGCAGCCTTATGATGTCCAGAACCTTAAAGAAGGGTGAATCCTATCAATCAGTGGGTCCTGCCACTGAAGCATTTTTCTTGTTTTCTTTTTAGCCATCCACTCACCCATTCAGGGTCATTGATGGGCTGGAGCCTATCTCACCTCCATGGGGAGAGATGCAGGGTATACCTTGAACAGTCTGCCAATCTGTTACAGTGCTAACACAGAGAGGCAGACAACCATTTACACTTGGCATTGGGTAGCTGTTTACTGGAACACTTAATATGAGTTTTAAGGAGATGTTGATGAAGCAACAGAAGCCATCATTAAATGAAAAACTAAATAAACATATCAGAGAGAGATTAAAAAGTTTTATGAGGAGCCAAAATAACATTTGGGACATTTTCAACCAGAAGGAATATACTAGCCAGCTCAGACAGTTTACAACAAGGTGTACACCACTGGTTACGCTCAAGAACAGGAAGAGCAGATTTGAATTTGCCAAAAAATAAAAGAACTTTCACAGCATGGGGAAAAACTATTAGTAATGTTAGTTTATGTGGTTTCCTCAGTAAACTGGGTGAGGTAGCTGACTCCTAATCACAGCGATTTCTCTAGTTTCAAGTAGCCTGGCCCTTTGACCCAGGACCTGTTGGCCTTGCAAGACCCTTCTAAGCAAAAATGATTCCTACTCACCAAACTCTTGGGATCACTCAAGCATTTTGAACCTGAAAAAACACATTTCTTCATGCTTGTGAATAATAAGCTTTAAACTGTAAAAACCTTTGACCTTGATTGTACCTGTTGTATTGTGTTGTTGTAGGATGATCTCACACCATTGCACACGGCAGCTGACGGAGGTCACTATGAATGCGTTAGACTTCTGCTGGATTCTGGCTGTAATGTCAATGCACAAACTAATGTATGCTTGTTTACTTAAATATGCAATTCAAGAGTGGGTTGGCAGTGTTATTTTCATGAATTAATATTTATCTTCTGTCTGTAGAGAAAAATGAATGCTCTCCATTATGTGGCACAGCATGGTCATGACAGAGAGGCCAGCTTGCTGCTGAAGGCAGGAATCAATGTAGATGCTATAAACAATGTAAGCACTGTTAGCTATCTCCGGAAAAAAAATTATTATGATAATTCTTTTAAAGTACCCATATGCAAAAGAAATAGAAGAAATTTATAAAAGACTTGCATAAGATTTGGCTTACTTCATATAAGGCTTATATGATTTACTCATGAAAGTGGCCACTTTCTCATTACTTTCATATATTGTTTTAGTAAGTATCCAAAACAAGTTTCATTTATATAATTTATCAAAGCATCTTATATCTGTTTTCACTCTTGTATGCTTTTCACACAAGTTTCACATAACACAAAGCTTTATAAGATTTATATATATCTTTTCCATATGGGTATTCTTACACAGTGGTATGTTAGCATGTTAGCATTTTGGTGCATAAAATGAAGAAGAAATCTAAAATTAGGCAGTAAACACTTGTAAACGTTTTAAAAGTTAATATCATAGAGAGCAGCTTTTTAATACCTGTTTCTCTTTGAAACAGCAACACTGCACACCACTCCACCTGGCTGTTTTCAACAATCACACAAAAGTTGTACGATTGCTTATCGATGCTGGCAGCAACCTGAATGCCACTGACATTGTAAGTACAAAGTTCCACAGCCACATGAACACAATGCATAATAAAATGTCCTATAATACAGTAATTTTACTTAATGGTTGTCTGTCATGTGGGCGACAGAGGCAGCAGACCGCACTACACATTGCCTCAGAACATGGCTGGCATGACCTGGCTGAGATGATGCTGATTTCTAGAGTTAGTCTCAGTCTAACTGATAAGGTACCACACACAGCTTCACACAGAATATTATGTACACTGCTCAAAACAATAAATGGAGTACTAAAGTCACACATCAGACCTTAAAAAATATTCATGTTACTTTGACATACGTTTTGAAATTCATTGAAAACAAGAAGGGGTCAGGGGTCACAAAGGTCAGTGAAAACCATAATCATCAGCCTTTTGAAGGCTGGATGAGATGGTGGTGGGGGGATCTCCTCCCAGATTTGGATGAGGGATTCAGGTGTGTGAAACATGAGGGCCAGGCAGTGACATCAGTGTCTTCATGTTTGCAGTTTGCATATAGAGCCAACAGGTCTGTGGATGACGCCATCAACATGGCCCTACACTTCATCCTGCAGCATCTGGACTCCCCAGGAACCTACGCCAGGATCCTGTTTGTGGACTTCAGCTCTGCCTTCAACACCATCCTTCCAGACCATCTCCGAGACAAGCTTTCCCAGATGAATGTGCCTGATCCCATCTGCCGGTGGATCACTGACTTCCTGACGGACAGGAAGCAGCACGTGAGGCTGGGAAAGAATGTCTCGGACTCCCGGACCATCAGCACCGGCTCCCCTCAGGGCTGTGTTCTTTCTCCTCTGCTCTTCTCCCTGTACACCAACTGCTGCACCTCCACCCAACAGTCTGTCAAGCTAATAAAGTTCGCAGATGACACCACCGTCATTGGGCTCATCTCTGACGGGGATGAGTCTGCCTACAGGAGGGAGGTTGAACGTCTGGTGACCTGGTGCAGCCACAACAACCTGGTGCTGAATGCCCAGAAGACAGTGGAGATTATTGTGGGCTTCAGGAAGCACACAGCCCCACTCCCCCCCATCATCCTGACTGACACCCCCATCACCTCTGTGGACTCATTCCGCTTCCTGGGTACCACCATCACCCAGGACCTGAAGTGGGAGCCCACCATCACCTCCGTCATCAAGAAAGCCCAGCAGAGGATGTACTTCCTGAGGCAGCTGAAGAAATTCAACCTGCCAACACGGACGATGATGCAATTCTACACTGCAATCATCGAGTCCATCCTCACCTCCTCCATCACCGTGTGGTACGCTGGAGCCACTATCAGGGACAAACAGAGACTGCAGCGTGTTGTGCGCTCTGCTGAGAAGGTGATTGGCTGTAGACTCCCATCTCTGCATTACCTGTACATCTCCAGGACACTGCGGCGTGCAGCTCGGATCTCAGCTGACCCTTCTCACCCTGGACACAGTCTGTTTGACCTGCTCCCCTCAGGCAGGAGGCTCCGGTCCATTCGCACCAGAACCTCTCGCCACAAGAACAGTTTCTTCCCCTCTGCTGTGGGACACATGAACAATAACCACATGACTGTCCCCGCCACTAACACATGACCCTACGCTGTGTCACTGCATCATTTCATGTCTGGCACTGATCACCACCTGCACTCATGTATATATCTTTCTACGTAGCACTCATAATTCTTACTCTCATGTATATATCTCATGCACATATCTTTCTTTCTACATAGCACTTTAATTCTTATTGTCTGCACTGAAGCACCGCAGCAATTTCCTAATGTTGTAAACCTCAACATCTGGCAATAAACCCATTCTGATTCTGATTCTGATTCATCATTATATAATTGCCAGGTCACTGGGTATTGCCCTGCAACACAAACCCAGGACCGAGTGCATTAAGACAAGCTCTGAGGATTTCATCCCAGCAGTACAGGGTACTGTTGGCTAGCATGGTTAATGATAAAGGAGCTTTACACAACATAATTTACCAATTCAAACCTGCATACACGCAATTCTATCTAGCATTCACACTGCGATGAACTTTCAGCTCTGGCCTGTCTCCTACTATCTGCTCCTCACTCTTCAGACTGTGCTGGGAAACACAGGCTACGTCCACACTAAAATTTGAAAATGGCGTTTTTGTCTGAAAACGCTCCGCGTCCACACTATCGTTTTCAGTCGTTTTCACAGAGTTGTGCGTCCACATTGAAACAGCCGAAAACGCTTCCGTTCCAGTCCTGCGCATGCGTGAAACGCAAGAAGATTCGGCCTGCCTCATTTCCGTCTGCCATTTATTTACTTTTCCGGCTCTTTGAAACGTCGCGGCAAATGTTGAGGAAAAGCACCGAGTTTTTTAAATGGACTAACAATGAGCTGGAGTTGTTGCTGCGAGTAACACAAAAGTACAAAGTTGCAAAAGCGAGTGAGAGTTAAAGAATTTGAAGAAAAGCTCTGGAGCACGTACAGACTGATATTAATCTTTAATAGCGCTGTCAAAACTGAGAGCAAACAAAACAAACGCTGTATAATGCCCTCCGCTATCTTAGTTTGATTGGTCACATGACTGCATCACATCACTAAAATGTGTCATCGTTTTTGAAAAGGCTCGGGATTCGCTGTCCACACTGCAACACGAAAACGGCTTTGGATAGCGTTTTCAAAACGCTGCGTTTTCCTTCACCGAAAACGGCGTCTCAGTGTGGACATGGCCACAGTGTAACCTGGATGTGCTGCAGGTACTCTCTCATCAAACCAGTACTGACGAGGATATCAAAAAGCAATTCTAGGAGAGAATAATGGTCTGTCCCATCACCTGCAGAATCATTTACTTTATGGAGATTGTCTTGGAACTGTAAGAGCAGTTTGGCGAGGAAGAACAGCTAGCAGGTCCAGCGAGCATGTGGTGTGGAGGTTAGCTGGATAACTCAAAGTCAGTCAGTTAAATCGAACAACACATTTATTTGATGTTAGCAACATAAGACCATACAAGCCAAGTCTCCACGGCTCTACTCTGTCCGTACGTACATGTGCGGAGATGGGTAGTCACCGGCGCCAGCCCGTTACAAAGGTATGGTTTCTCTCAGAACAGACACACAAGCATGTAATGGCTGCCACACTATACTCACACACCCACTACGAGACTCCCCCAACTACTACAGTTGTTAAAAGTCCGCTTGTTCATTGTAACTGTTTATACTACGTTACCCATGATGCACCTCGGTATCTGTACTTCCGGTTGGGAACGTGTTCAGCGCAGTTCTGCACAGATGAGAGGTGTGTCGGAGGATAACGTATTTACTTGCATTCCTGTATGACCACACACACCCATATACACACTCACACCCCCTTTACCTGCATGTGAATACTGTAATGCCTCCCTACCAACGCTGTACATCCTGTTGATGTCATCTGCCACCTCCTTAGTAAAGTAGGGCAACCCCCTCTAGTGGTGCTATAACACAGTAAGGTTTGTCTTGGAACGTCTTCAGTACACCTGTTTGATTTGCACCAAAAAAAGGTGAAATTAATTGATTCACTTACACTTCCGAAGACGACAGCTTGATATCCGTAAAGTTTAACTTGTGGTTGATGATCAAGTGTTCCTTTACTTTTTTGAGCTGTGTATTTCACATTGTACACTAACAAATAAAAACAGTTTTCAGTTGGTGCATTGATCCTTCTATATCATATTAATTAAGATCTTTGTTACGCTAGTCTTAAGTAGAATATTTATCTTTTTTCACACCATTTGAAACCTTGATGCGTAGTTCACTTTTTCTTTGTCCGGACAAAGTTAATCTTGTAGCACAGCATCATGATAACTGTTTTAGTATAGATTCAGATCTATGACACTCATAGCTGTGTCTTCTAACAAAGCAATGCTTTTCTGGCCATCTAATGTACACAGCAGGGAAAAACATGTCTGGAAGTGGCAGCAAGAGGAAACCATGTCGTCCTGGTGGACATGATAATTAAAGCTGACCGTTTTTCTAAATGGGAGAAGGTAAGTGTTGCTAACGCTATATTAATACTAAATACACTCTCCTTATATGAAATCTGTGCTCATATTCGATAAATACATTTTCACTCTTTTCCAGCGTATCAGCACCCATGTCCTGTTGAGTTTTTCACATTATATACATATTAATTGTTTTGGATTTTGTAATAAAAAAAAAATCCTGGCATACAGGCATAGTTATAAAGAACGAGAACAACTCAGAGCATACACTATGACTAGGTCTCCAAGATGCTTAAAACATAAGAAATCAGGAAGGGGCATGTAAAGGAATTTCTTTTACTTATGTATTAATCACATTATTTTATTGTATGATGCCTTGGTGCCACTGGATTTTAACATGTCTCACACTCATACAGTAAGACAAATGGTGGGGGTGTAGTAAGGAAGTTGGGGGAAGCAGACGACTCCACAGGAAGAGTCTTTTGTGTCTTTGAGGACTCTGGGAGGCAGCAAGGGAGTGTGAAACAGCTGTGTACTGCCTTTTGTTCCTGGAGATATTTAACTGAGAGCCATGCTGGGCTCAGACTCTGCTGACCGTCTGTCCCGCGGTCATGCAGGGACTTCATCAAGCTTGGTTGTCTGTTCTTTGTGTGTTTGATTAAAGAATGTTAGCTACCGCTCACCGCTCGTCTGCAGGCTTTATTTAAATGGAAAACTTCCACAACAGCCAACAAAAAGCTTTTTGCTAAAAAAAAGATTCAGAGCAGAAGTTTTTTGCACTGCATTTTAAAATGAAAACATATTGCATTTATTTACAATTAAAGACACAGAGCAGAAAGTGTGTTACTGTTTTACATCCACAGACACACAAGAAAAGAAGCAGGCAACATGAGGTCAAGTTATGGCAATTTTATTTGTGCATTTCAGTTTTTAAAAAACAAGCAAACGTCCCAAGAAGAAGGATGGGGTGAAAGAAAGGTGGAGATTTTAACATTAGGAGGAAGAAACTATTGATGCTGCTGAGTCAGTTCTTTCTCAGCAGTCTGCTCCAGAATCCCCTCCTGTCCTCGGCTTGCTTTTCTTTTTCTTTTGCCTTCAGTTCGTTTAAGGTCTTGTTGAGCTGCTCCTCGGCATCTTTAAATTTTTCTTTCAGCTGCTGTTTGGCCAGTTTCCCTTTGTGTTTGAGGAGCTCTTTAGCTTCCTTTTTGTGCTTTCGCATTTCTTTCAGTGCGTCTTTGCAGTCTTTCTTGGTCACCGTCATTTCTTTCTTGAATACCTTCACCTCAATTTTCTCTTCTGCAAGTTCTTCTTGTACTTTCATCAGTTCCTTCTTCATGTTTTCATTGTGACTCTTTGTATCTTCCATTTCTTTCTTTGCTTCCTGTATTTTCATTTTCTCTTCCTCCAACACTTTTTGAGCTTCCAACAATTCTTTCTTCAAATTTTCAATCTCATTTTCTGCCTCATCTTTACGTCTTTTCTCCTCTTCAAGTTGTTGCTTTACATGCAGTAATTCCTTTCTTAGTGTTTCAGCTTCAGCTGTTACATTTGCAGCTTCTTGAGTTGCCAACTGCATTTTCTTTTTTCCCTCTTCAAAAGCTTCCTGCACCTCCTGTAATTCCTGCATCACATTTCCTGCCTCCTTCTTTGCAGTTTGATATTTATTGTTGGCTTCTTGTGCTGTGCTTTTCTCTTCCTCCAATGCTTTTTGAGCTTCCAACAGTTCTTTCTTCATCTTTTCATTCTCCTTTTCTGCCTGTTGTTTTCCCATTTTCTCTCCTTTAAGTTTGAGACCCACATGCAGTAATTCCTGCAATACTACATCAGTTTCAAACTTTGAATCTTTAGCTTCTCCTCTTGATTTTTCTGCCTCTTCTTTTAATTTGATATTTTCAGCCTGTATCATTTGAAGTTCTTCTTGCAGGTTAATCAGCTGTACTGAATTGTGAGGTGAAGCACTCGCCGATCCTCTTCTCGTTCTCCCCTGATTCATTTTGGCCTTTTAAACAAAGGAGCCAACGTTTTGTAGAGGAGTGAAGTGAAGTTTTCGATGTTTCTTCGTCAACTGTCGTTTGTCCTGCACAGAGATGCTGCTGTAGATGTGTCTCTAGCTGTGTCTGGATACAATGAAACATGCTGGAACTAAGTGCTTGTGTTGCACAGTTCTACTGAACATTCCATTTCATGCATGCTCCGCCCACATGGTCAGGAATGTCAGGTGCTGCATCGCCAAAGGCTGCTCCCGTTGCCTAGCAATAACAGCTGTTTACTTTTGGGGTCTGGTTCATTATTTAATAAAGAAAACATGTCCAAGTATTGGGTGCTGAGGCTCAGCGCATATTCTAGCCTGCTGTGTGGGTGGGCAGCTAGAAATCACTGGTGGGCAACATGAGTGAGGAGAAAACTGGAGCAGCCAAGCAGGGAGCTGCAGGTTGCTGGTTTGAGTCTCTGTTCAGATGCTGGTGTCTCCTCTCTCTGAGATGTCTGCAAACAGTCCCAGATAAAACAATAAGGATAATAAACAAACACGTGACTAAAATAACAGTTATAACTCTGATGTGTTTCATGTGTAGCAGGATGGCCTCTATACAGCAGTCGCTGCAAGCATCCACATCGCCACACTCACTTTTCTTTAAGCAGGCGTGCTGGGCTCCTCCTAAGGAAAGTTTGAAACTTCATTTCCTTCATGCTGGTGAACTTTTTACCAAATATTTCCATCAAAGCTTCTCCATCACTGACAGGGATTGTTTGGATCTTCACACTCATCTCCACCAACCCTAAAAAATGAGTCTCACTTTGCTCATATAATGCCAGGAGTGTCTCCATATTCCACAAAAGTCTGTGCAAACATGTAACACTATCCCATATTCATATGAATATTATTGATATTATAACAAAAGCTGTCACCAACACAATTGTCACAAGTGCTTTTTTATTAGTTATTGCAAATGCTTGATTGCAGTTCTTGCTAGATGACAAAACCACGTATTAGGTTTAGAAGGAAATGACTTTTGGAGGTAGCAAGGGAGTGTGAAGCTTAAGGTGTAAAACAGCTGTGTACTGCCTTTTGTTCCTGGAGAAGGTATTTAACAAACCAGCTAAGTATCTTGTAAATTCTTTGTGCTAGTTTTAAAAGCAAGAGGTACTGAGAGTTTGTTTTCTTTGTACATCATATGCATAAAACGTGATAACATCCTTTTAACTTCGAACGACTCACAAAACTTTCTCCCTGTTGAATTCAGGATCACGGGGGATGTGAGCAGGTAAGAAGACCTCTGAGCTTCAAACAGGACCATCAGCCAGAGACACAGCACTTCCGTTCTGTCTTATGGACCCTCGCCACAAAGCATCTGTGTTATGGGGAGTGGAAGATTCTCGCTCAGCATTGGGACTTTAGTGAAGCACATATACAAGCTATAGAACAACAGTGGACAGGTGAGCAGTGCTGAGTTCCTAAAAAAATTATTGACAGTTTTATTGCTATTTTTATTACCTTTTTTGTACTTGTTGGGTTTTTTCATATATATATATATATAAATCTTTACACAGGAAATCATACAAGTTTGAAAAACTGTAATATAAGGCCTGTAATGTCCAGAACCATAGAAGCACTGTTTCATGGGTCCAGTGATTTTATTGAAAATAAATTCTCAAATTTGGCACTGACTGATTCACTCTACAGCATTCTGAGTACCTGAGGTGATTAACTCTGGTCTAGGTCAATTTTAACCCAGATCAAGAATTCTTTCTACAATTCTACTACAACAAATGAACTACAGATCTATTTAGAATATATGGATAGTCTGACATGAGTAAATGGATGCTTAATCCTTAATATTTCAGAGAGCAGATGGTGTTGTTTTTCTTTTGGTTTTTTTACAACATCACTTTTTTGTAGAAAAACGTCTATTATCATACAATATCTTGTCTTATAATGATGACCTGAAGCACAACTACAACTGCCTATACCTGATACCTGAATCTTGGTTAACCAGAGAGATAAAAGCCAGGAGAATAAACCAGATGTTCTCCACTGAACTACCCAAAGTATAGTCTGAATGGCAGCAGAACAAAATGAGAACAGCCCCGCCAACGCTGGAGACAGAGCAATACTGAAGAGTATATGTAAGAAGGATGCAACACATAACAGAAATGCTCAGTGCCTAGTGGATCTAAGAGCAGACTGCAACAACCTCCCTGAAAGGATCCAGTAACCATCACAGTGGCAGACATGTCAAGCAGAGGGATTGGACAGCACCATTCCCTGCCATGTTTAACACCTACTGGATAGGGAAGCTAACAAGCTAACTCCATTAGCATCCTGCAGCACAAATGAACCAGGTGCTAATGGTTGAGACCCACCCGGAATGTCTAACCGAAGGCTGTCCTGATCCCCAAGGATCCCAAGAAGGGGCCGGTCCCATCCAACTACTGGCCAATAACTTGGCTAAACTGCCCACCAGATTGCCCTCCTCCTGAATGGTAGATACTGTACCTCCGTCCATCCAAACCCACACTTGTCCTTGTTGGACATAGTTGGATATAATTGCTAATCTTTCTCTTTGGGTAGATTGGTCCTCCAACCAAGAGCAGTCTCTCCAAGATGACAGCAGTTTGCAACATGGATTGTAATAAGTTTTTCAGCTTTTGTACACTGTTGCAAGAGTTACATTCTGGGCACAGCTTTTTTCTTTAATTCCAAATGCCAGATCTTTGACACCTTGCTTTTAAACTCTATTTGACTTTTAACCTGTTGAACCTTTTTTTTTAATTTAAAGTTGAACTTTAAATAAAATATTAAATTATATAAAATAAAATATTGTTTCATTTTGTTGGAGCACTTAAAATGTAAGATATCAGGATGTCATTCAGCTTTGCTTACTGGCCAAGTACCTCGCT
Organism: Astatotilapia calliptera; assembly: GCF_964374335.1. Classification (NCBI taxonomy): domain Eukaryota; kingdom Metazoa; phylum Chordata; class Actinopteri; order Cichliformes; family Cichlidae; genus Astatotilapia; species Astatotilapia calliptera. Next base: position 2,608,731 of record NC_137422.1, on the reverse strand, counting down.
TGCTTAACGCTGGTCTGTGGTTACAATACAGACCCAGTGGACTATATGAACTAGTTAGTTACTGTGATTCTATAAATGTTCTGATGGTATAAGAACTGTCTACAGTGACTGTGTTTAACTAAAAGTTCAGATGGATAATGCTTGATATAAATCTAAATTGAAGGTAAGAAAAGCTTCAAAGATCATGGTCACCGGATGCTGTTAATCTGGCTTCATGGAGTGCTCGTAGCTGGAGAAAACCCTACCAAAGGCCTCTATGAGGGGTTGGTGGAAATCTCCCGGACAGATTTGGCAGGTGAGCTAATCAGGGAGGTCACTTCCTTTCACTGGTCAGACTATTTGTCAGTTTTAACAGTCATACAATATTAGTTAACAATATTTCTCCACAGAAAGACCAATAATGCCGTAAGACTGTTTTTCTGTTTGTTCACTGGAATGTGTCTACTTTTTTTTCTTTTCTCTGTTTTCCTCTTCTGGTTTGTTATCCAGAGTTCATCCGACAGAAGGCAAACTCCCAGACCAGCTCTCCTAAAATGTGCTGCGTAATGTGACGGCAACAAGTTTATGCTTATCATCGAGCTATTGTGTTAGCTTTGTTAAAACTTTCTTTATTTAAAGAAATAAAAATGTTATTTTCTATAAATAAAATTACATGATTTGAATTGTGAGTCACATAATGGTTTACATTTTTTAATGAAAGATAGGTGTGTAGCAGCCAGGGGAAAGTTGCTCTCTATTTATTTCTTTTTTTTTTGCCGTGCAATTTTGTCAGGTTTTCTCTACTGCAGCACTTGAACTGTGTTTACCTAGAAGGGCTGTAACAACAGCCTTGCACTGCTGCAGATTTCCATGTGCTGCATCCCATGCCAGTTATCCACACACAAAGAAAGGACAAGACAAGCTGCCCCTAACCTACCCAAAATGCCCCACGCCTGCTGCTTAGGTGTGGGATTTTGCTTCCCCCAAAGGTCCTTGAGGTTCCTGAGATTCCCTAAAGCGCAGATCGTACCTCCCAACATGGGCCAGCTCGCTCCACATGATAGTGCATCCGAGGAGGCGTGGACCCCCCTGCGGAGGCGTGGACCCCCCCTGCGCATGGAGAGACCAAACCATGAAACTGGCGACTCCGGGCACTGGTGCTCCATACTCCTTGCAGGCCCCCTGCATCCCAGACCCCAAACCCCAAGACCCTCACACCAACACTAGTTCACTGGATCTAAGACAGAGCCCAGCTCCTAACAAAAAGCGCCCCTCACAATGATGCTTTACAACACTGCATCTGATGTTTTGTGTTGCACTTGATGTTGTAAGGCTTGGATGCAGCTGCTTGGCCATATAAACCCATTCCATGAAGCCCTCTATGCACTGTTGTCGAGCTAATCTGTAGGCCACATGAAGTTAATATTTGCCTCTCTGCCCTTTGTCCTCCCCTCAAACCGGCTGTCACTCCCTAAGCCGTGGTCTGCTGGAGGTTTCTTCCTGTTAAAATGGAGTTCTTCCTCCACACTGACTCCAGGTGCTTGTTAACAGGGGCTCATCTTACTGTTGGGGTTTATTGTAGGGTCTTTATCTTAAACATAAAGCACCATGAGGCGACTGTTGTTTGGATTTGGTACTGTATAAACAAAATTAAAGTGACAGTCCAAAATAAAGTCATTTTAATGAAATTCTTATTTACTCATTGTGAATAAAGTACAGCAGTACATAACACATTTGATTGATGATTGGTGGTTGATTTATTTAAACTAATATAATCATCCTGCTGCAACCAGGTTTCTGTAAGTCAGAGTAAATCAATTTGTTGATCAATTATTAATTCTTGTACTAACAGAGAGAGCAAACCCCAAGTTAGCAGTTCAGTCAACAGTAAAGCAACATGGAGCGAAGGCGGTGTGCATTTCACTTACTCTTTTGACTGGCCTTACTCTTACTTTGAGGAGAGTAATACTGGGAAAATAATATTGTTTTTCTCACTGAAAGCCATTTCCACTCTGTTTGACTGTTACTTAAGTAGATTAACCTTTGGTTTTATATCTTTTTGTCAGGAAAATACTAGTACAAGACTGAGTTCATATCTTTACTTGTTAAATGTGTATTTTTGACCTGTAGACTTGTAGGATTTGTGGAATAAAGAAACAAACTTACTAGAAATGAAAATGAATGTTTATTTTTGTTCATTTTTTAGTATTTCATACAGCTGACTAGCAATTACACAAGCGTGATTGGGATTAAGTCAACGGACAGGTGAAAAGTATAGACAATGATACATTTTCATTTCTCATTTTAAACAAAGCTATTTCAGGCAAATTTGAAAAGCATAAAATTCAAGCTGCATCAATCTCTCCCATCTCTTGGTTGTCTGTGGAAACAGAAAGAAGATGTTACACATATGTAGTATCTGCACAAAAAAATCACAAACACAGGCTGTAAATTGAGGAGATGTGTTCGTCTGGTGTTCTGGTTTATATGCCTTTCACTCATCCCAGCTACATGCTTCTGACCCTGATCAATTAAAATATATGACATTTCATTGTTTTTTGTTTTAAACCAAATGTTTCCACTAAAGTTATCCTGACAAAGCTTTAATTGGTAAAATAAATGTATAGGAACATGATTTTCTATTATAATGAAGTAAACAAAATTCGAAAACATCCGAGCTTATTTACTTACTTTTTCTAGAACAACTTGTTCCTTTGCACAGGTATGGGCACATTTGAGCCTGTCAAACAACAAACAGAGAGAAATCTTTAAACGCTGCTGCATTTCTTTAAGACACCACATGAACATCTGAGTTTGATGAACAGTTTGATGTACTATATCTATGTTGGTGTTTACTAGTCTCCATGATTGTTCTGTGAAACTAGTGGAGGTAGAAAAGTAAGCCGGGGGCTGAGCAGATAGGTTGAAAGAATTTAAGGTCTTCAGCACACAAAGCAGATAATTAAATAAGCATGCTCTCATGGTTATGATATTCTGAAGCATATTATTATCTATAGACAATAATACCAAACAGAAATTGCTTCCTCTTCCCTCCATTTTGCATCACCCAATGTCAGTTTTGTGTACATATTTGATCTTCAAACACGTTTTACCCCAGTGACGTTGGTTTTTCTGCTTGTTTGTTAACAGGATTCCAGGTTTTTGTGCTTGTCCCAACTTTTTCTATTTATATAATTATTATTTGAGGAGGAGACAGCTTCATAGTACAGTTACATTTTGTTTGAATTTTGAAAACCTCTCAACCTTTAAGCACAAATGGGTGCAGTAGTAGGTTTGGAAACTAAAGGTGGTGCAGAAAAACGGCAAGTAGACTGGCACTTATACAGTGTTTTTGTGCTCTAATTGAGCACTCAAAATTCTTATTAGCCAGTCGCACAAACATTCATGTAAATGCTCTTTCTTATACTTAAGTACCAGACACACATTTGCACAAATTTATCAATAACGACTCAGAGTTCAGTATCTTGCTCAAGGTCATTTCAAAATACTTCTTGGTGTTGTCTCAGTCTGGAGTATCACTTCCTGTTCTATCTTACAGTGGTATTTTTGCATTGCTTATCTGCGTAGCCAATTTAATTAAAAACTTATAGATAACGTCTTATTTCATAGTGTAATCTTCCTGCGCTTTATCCAAAGCACACTCTGTTGAATCACCCACTAATTATATTTACAGTGTTCAGTCACTGTGTCTTTAGGGATTCGCTAGCTTAGCATTAGCTCTTCACCTGTCTCTCCTACTCTTTCCTGCTCAGATGTTTAGTTACCCCTTGGCCTACTTTACTAATAACTATACTTGTTATAAATGTAGCTTGTTTGTAGCTCCGGAGGCCCCGTCAGTTCTCTTCCATCGGATTTTCCCGAGCAGTTGGGAAAACATGATTGCTGAGTGATGGTGAGGAGGAAGCGTAGTCCTAAATAGAAGCCCCCGGTACACTACCAACCCAACCATGTGTTGAAGCATTTTTCCCCACATGGCGACACACCTGGAACATCTATACATCCATCCATTTTCTTCAGATTCTCTGGGGCCGGGTAGCAACCTAAGCAGAAAAGCCCAGACCTCCCTCTCCCTAGCTCAGGGGTGGGCAACTCCAGGCTTCGAGGGCCGGTGTCCCTGCAGGTTTTAGATGTGTCCTCGAACCAACACAGCTGATTTAAACGGCTAAATTAGCTCCTCAACCTGTCCTGAAGTTCTTCAGAGGCCTGGTAACGAACTAATCATGTGATTCAGGTGTGTTGACCCAAGGTGAGATCTAAAACCTGCAGGGACACCGGCCCTCGTGGACTGAGAATGCCCACCCCTGCCCTAGCTGCCTCCTCCAGCTTGTCCAGGGGAACACCAAGGAGTTCCCATACCACCCAAGAGATATTATCTAGAGTTGGATGTCTCGAGACTGGTCTTGGTCTCGAGACCACTTTTACGTGGTCTTGGTCTCGACTGACTTTGGTCTCGGTCTTGGTCTCGCTGTTTCGGTCTTGCATTCTCAAATCGACATAGTGTTCGGGAGATTTGGAGTCAATATTAAACCCAAAGTACTTACTAGCTAACTGACTGGATGCCCATTAACCTTATAACTCCTGTTGTGTGTGTGTGTGTGTGTGTGTGTGTGTGTGTGTGTGTGTGTAAAAACTGAGATGTTCAGAGGTCTTGCTTCATGGTATCGAACAGCCCGCACAAAACAGGTTCTTTATGTTTTAGTTTAAGTGCTGATGTAAACCACAATGTTCAGCAAACACACTGTAAACCCCAACAGTCCACCTGACTTATAAAGTTTGTGGATACAACAATTAAAATGCGTCACAAAGTTGAAACAACTTAAAACTTTTCTGTTCTCTTAACGATTCAAACAGTTATAATTGTACATGGCTTAGAAGTTAAGAGTAAATACTGCTTTTTTAATTATGATTTTTGAGTAAATGTTTTTTTTTCGAGCTCCGCATTTGTACGTCATGACGTCATGACGTTTTCTCTCTAACCTGAACGACGTTGACAGAAAATTCTGTTCAATATGGCTGCCCTTCTCGAGCGACCGGAGAGCACATTTGGAGAAACTTGTAAGTAAAACGGAACCTTCGTTATGTTTATTTTTTCCGTAAAAAAGCAAGTATATTAATATGTTGCAGCCATTAACTTGTTTTTGAATGCGCTGTTGTGTTAAACAGCACAGACCCAGGTAGTGAATTGTTGTTCGCTGTTGTTCGCGCTCTTTTTCAAACCGATGATATCGTCAGTTTTACAGTTTTAACCGATTAAAACACAGTTTTAATAAGAATTGCACATAAAGAAAGTGTCTTAGTGATATTTTAACGACCCATTGCCAACGCAAGAAAGTTGGCGTTTTTACAACAGCAGCCTCATTGTTCGGCCGGGTTTTTTTCTTCTTCTCATTAGCATCATTCAAAAGTGACTTAGCTAGCAGTGGCAACTTCTATCTTAAGCAGCAGCCTGTAAAAGAAGTAGTTTGTAAGTAGAAGTTCTGTGTAATATTACAAGTATCTCACTGATGTATTATGTACTATTGCATAACAATGTGTCTTTGCAAAGATTTATCCCGCAGTTTGGCTTGGTTTTTTAAAATAACTGCAGTGTAAATTCATATGTATTCTGTGCTTTTTTTTTTTTCTTTTTTTTTTTCCAACTTAACAGAATTTATACATGGTGAGACAATGTTGATTATATGGTAAAAACTTAAAACTAAAAGAGGGTTACTGTTTACCATGACTAAATGGAATGATGGCCTGTGACTTTGTAACATCTGAAATTCTTACCTATGTTTTGGACTGTTGGATGATCGGCCATAGAATTCAAGACTGCACTCAAAGTAAACAGCAGTAATTGTAAGGTTTTTTTTTTTTTTTTACCATGCTAAGTGTTTATTTTGTCATGAAATGTACAGTGTACTTTTGAAATTTTTGAAAGCTGTAATGATGGCTGAGTATATAATTATCACTGACCAGTTCTACGCTGAACTTGACAGACACACACCACGACTTATGGCTCTATACAGACAGAAGGCTGCACGGACTGGCAAGATATCAGAGGCTCTGCGAACCATCCTGAATCATTATGATCTTCAGGTGAATATTGATAATGATAAAATTAACACAAATTAAAAGTTTCACTGATAAAAACTCAATTTTTCCTTGCTTTGAACATCTGTGTTTTATACAGATTACAGCTCTGATCTGGTATGTTACTTTAAAATACTGTGTAGGATTTTTGTCAAATGAGTAAGATACAGACTCTTTGTCATAAGAGACAGAAAGGTTGTGTCTTAAAAGAAATGTCTCCAAAATTATGTAGAGTCACATGTCATGCAGTTTCATAAACATGTATTCTCCCCAAAAGAATGACACCTGAAAACTTTGTGTTCAATGAACTTTTCTTTTCCCTTTTTAGGAGGCGCCTGATATCAACGTGAAACGCACTGCAGTGCTTCGTGCCCTTCCTGTATACCTGCGGGAGGAGGACCCAGAATTCTTTAAGACATGTAATGTAAGTGTATTTTTGCATCACTTAAATTCTGCCAGTGAGATAAAACACCATGGATTTTTTTAAATACAATTTAATACCCTAGCAGCTACCAAATTGTACAAGCAAAATACCCTCTCTTTAGAAAACCCTCACACACACACACAGGGTCAGGAGCAGGGCACAGGCGTATCACAGCACTTCGGCTATGCTGCAGGTGGCCCCAAAAACAAGGCTGAAGTCAAGATTTAGTTTCTTTTTGAGATAAAGTCATAAAATAAAAAATGACTTCTTTTTTTTTTTTTTTTTTTAGAAAAATAACAAACATACTAATTATGTAATGCAAGAAGCTAACGCGTTAATGTACATTTTTCAAAAAAGTAGAGTACCCTAACCCGTTACAAAGTAACCCACTACACTGCTGAATTTTTTTGCTAGATTACAGGTCTTGCTTGTCACATTCTCTCAAACCAACCTTACTTATTGATACTGTGTCTATTCCAGGCGGACACATTGGATGAGTCGACCCTCATTGACACTCCAGTTGCCCTTCTCACAGTGGTTACCGACGGCGCTTCCCAGACCAGTCCAGTCCATTTTACTTCCTCAAGCATGGCCATTGTGGTGGAAGGCGACTTGGTGATGCGTGATATTCCCAGATTTGCAGATGCATTTGCCTTATTGTTTGGCTTGATCTATGCTCTGCATTTAGACTACCCCAGGAAGCTCGTTCACACATTTACCTTTGTCCAAAAAATCTTCATGGGGCTTGTTGACGGCAAACCTCTGAAACCCTGCCTACATGCTCTTAAAAATGATTTGTTGCTGAAAGAGTAGTTCTGGAAGGAATATAAGGCAATGTTTGTTAGGACATGCACTCTGTTACTGAGCACTTTGTTTTAAGCACTTTATTTAAAGCACTTTAAGTTTACTACAGACTTTGGGTGGATTTAACTCCATCAGTTTACCTAACTTTGCTCTGGTTATTTGGAAGATGATCATCTTTATTTGTACCCATTTTATAAAATTGTTTTTCATTTCTTTTTCAAACAAAAGTGATTAGTATTTGACTTTTTATTTTGAATTTATGTATTTTGAGAAAGATGCAATTAGGACTGATGTTGTCCTTTGTGATTTTATAAAAAGATACATGTTCTACATTGAATTTATAATGCTCACTTTATGGTGCCAATGTCCATGTTAGTGGTTTTATAAAAACACTAAGTGATGTTTTTACATTTCCATAAAAAATGTTAAATAAACAAAATGTAAAGTAAATGAATTTCTCTAATTTTTTTTACTAGTCTACACTCAAACATTTAATAATAAATTTCTTTTAATTAATAATCATATAATTTGCGTTTAGTTTGTAATATAATTGCATTGTGTTGGATCAAAATAGTAAACTACAAAAAACACAAAAATATTAAAATTAAAGTATATAGTTTTTAAGTAAAGCTCAATTAATAAAATAAAAATATAATTTAAAATTTTTAAGTTAACAATAAATACAAATTTTGAGTACCCCATACTTAGAAAAGATGAGTTTGTGTACTTAAAACTTTTGAGGTAATCAGTTTCCACAAATGTTTTAAGTTCAGTCAACTGATTCGGGTTTACAGTGCATCTATCAGGTCATTGGACTGTATTTTTTTAAAGCTTAAGTATGCACACATGGGATATATTAAAAACTGACAAGCCGTTTGAACACATGATGTGAAATCACTTCATTAACCTGCTGGATTTGCCAAAAGTTCAAATATTTATACTACTTTGGCACATTACTCCTAACTTATTAAGTGGCTCTTAGTGAGGGTCATGATAATCAATTCAATTGAGCAGAAGTGACATTCTTACTTCGATTCGTCCAAATTCATGTGAGTTTCAGTCTGTTCAGCCTGTTTCTGTGTAGCACCAAGCAGCAGACCTAAACCTGGATGTGCTTCTGGCTTCTGCCTCTAATGAAAACGGATGAGTGTAAAATGCAACCATTGTTTGTAGTTTGCTGCCACCTACTGAGTGAAAAAAGAACTGAAGCTGTAAAAAGTCAGTATTCCTAATGATAGGCTTCGTTTTGTTTCAGTTTCAGTTCACTATACAGCTCATCAAACTGTTTTCCCTTTACGTTTTGATATAATAGCTTTTTAGTACTACTGAGACACATACTGCCTTTTCCTTCTGTCAGAGTAATATTTTCTTGAGCTGTGTAACTGGATTGTTCAAACATAGAGGTAGTTTGGATTCACTGACACAGGAGCCATACGCCCTTTCTGCAGTTTCTATGCTTCCTTAGCTCGTTTATGTCGCCATTGTTAATCCTGTCCTGTGCAAACAAAAGCTCAAGCTACACTTGTCTGACTGACAGAAGGTTCAAGAGAAGGACATTTGCTCTCAACTCTTTCCCTGTTGAAATGTTATTCCAAGGAAGTGAGTTTCCTACAGGGTATGGAGGGTTAGTATGTGTTAATGATTTCAGTGTCATGCAGGGGAAAGCAGCATTCAGTGGAAGCTTCTCGGTGACTGTTTTAAATCCAAATATGACCCTTATTTGTGGCGCATGTTAACATACGGTCAGCTCAGGAGTTAGTATCAGTGATGTGGTTGTCACGAGGTTGCGCACAGCATCACCGGCAAGAGGGCTTGGTTTGAGAGGTTTTTGGCATCTGTGATGTGATTTACAACCATCCACTCATGTACAGCAAGAAGCCGCACTCACAACCGTGGGCATCAGCAAGTTGGTGAAATTTAAACAAAACAAAACAGCGTTACATCCGAAACTCTCTTATTGTACCCAAAATACAAATTTTAGTGATTACATGTGGCTTCATTAATTATGTTCAAAAGGATGAATACATAACGCAAGTAATAACTTTATGATCAGTCAGTGAATGAAGGAGCTCAAGAGTGCAAATATAGTTGCAATAAAGTGACAAATATGCCCTTTTATGTCAAACAAAGACCGAAATAAGTGGCATCAGTGTGAGGATGAAAATGAGCGATCCAACCTCACACTGCAGATATCAGGGCAAAGCACAGTGGGGGGGTTGCAGTCTGCACGCACAAGAGGGCTAACAACGCTGTGAGTGACGGAATCCACCCAAACTGAGGAACAGCTTCTTCCCCAGAGCTGAAGCCTGCACTGTTTGCACTATAATATAATATAATATAATATAATATATCATGTTGCTATTTAATGTTTTTTGTTGCAGCTGCTCTGTGAGCCAAGCTTTCGTTGTCTAAATTCAATGGCAATATATCTCTGCACCACACGATGGCGATAGATTCTCACAGACAGTCTGTGCTCTGCTTCCGCCACCAGTCATCTTTAAATCTTTTTTTTATTCAATGAAACCTTTATTTAACTGTCCATCTCGCAGCATTACTTTAAAAAAATCATATTTAAATACGTAAATAAATATAAAAGCCAAGGGTAAAAGAAAAAGGTAACAATTATAAGAATACACGCAAAAATTCACATACATATATTGTTTTGAGCCTTTTTGTTGGTGCAGTCTGATATTGATTGTATGTGCATGTGCACATCCTTAAAATAATGACAGAAATATGGTGTTTTGTTAGTAAACTTACATTTATGGATCAAAAATTTAGCTAAAAGTATTAAGAAATTTATCATAAAAAAACATTTCTCATACTTCTTGGGGAACTTAAAGAAACAGAATAAAACATTTTCCCATCGTAAAGAAAACTCCCTTAAAATATGGACAATAACAAAGCTGCTAAATTCCTTCCAGAATCTCTGTGTAAAAGAACAGTACCAAAAAAGATGTGTCACAGTTTCTGGATGATCCCCACAGAAAGTACAATTAGTATTTATGTCCCTTTTAAATTTGGCCATGTAGTGACTGGCTGGATAACATTTATGTCGAATTTTAAAAGAGACTTCTTTCACCTTATTTACAATCAAATATTTATGGGGGACCATCCAGACTGTCTTCCACTTGATATCTGGAACAAATCGGTTCCAATAAGATATTATATATGGGAGAGAGACGATATCTTCTTGGAATAAACTACGTATTCTCTTATTGCTGTTACCAAGTTCCTGTGAAAAGCAGATTTTTCCTATTGGTGACTCAGCTGGATCAGGGAGAGTGACTGAGGTAGAGATCGAGCTGTCAGTGTTTTTATATAACATTAAAGTCCCTGAGGGTATGGCACCAAGCACCATTGAGAATTCCTGAACACTGATTGGAAAATTATATAGTGCAATAAAGTCGTTGTAAGTAAGTAGTTGTCCCTCTTTACTAACCAGCTGAGCCACCAATAGGATCCCATTTTGGAGCCAAGTTTCCAGGAAAAGTGATTTATTTTTCTATAAAATCTCTCTGTTGTTCCAGATGAGGTATTTGTGAGGTGAGAAGTTGTGTTTATAAATGAGGGTCCACGCTAAGAGGACCTGCTTATGGAAGGATGAAAGCTTTACAGGGAGTTTCTCAACATTGTAATTACAATTTAAAGTAAAATTAAAGCCACCAAAACGAGAGAAAATATGGTATAAAGTTCCAGACAGAGGTAGGGTTTTAAGAAAATGTTTGCGACGTCGAAAATAGCGACGGCCATCTGGGACTTTCTAGTGGACGACTTCATGGCTGCGCCTTCACCTGGAGACTGGCGGTCCATCACAGAGGGATTCCAGGAGCGCTGGAACTTCCCTCTGTGCTGTGCAGCTCTGGATGGGAAGCACGTCCAGACAAAGGCACCCCATATATCATATAGGAGACACACACTTTGATATACACTAAATATTTATTGTATTTCTTTTTTGTGGTGCCCAAATTTATGCACCTGCTTGATTTTGTTTAAACAATTATTGCACACTTTCTGTAAATCCAGTAAACTTCTTTTCACTTCTCAAATATCACTGTGTGTGTCTCCTGTATGATATTTAACTGACCTTTTTTATTGTAACAACCAACGATTTATACAGGAAAATAATGTCTATTAACAAGGTTGCCCAAACTTTTGCATCCCACTGTATTAGTATATTTTGTCATTAGTATAATATGAAATAAATTCTACATGTGTCAAGTCGTGTGCCAACATTTGCTGTGTAGTAGAACTGAGACATTAGTCATTATAAAAATTTATTTGAAATAATATTAAAATTCTCAAACAGAAAAACATTAAACATAAATATATAAAATATAAGTATTTACAGAGAGACAGGAATAAAAAGGACCAGCTGCTCTCCAGAGCAGGAACAAGGCTGAGGAGGAAATGCTCCATTGGAGACTGGTGTGGTCTCTTCAGGGACTCCAGGATGGCCAGCTCCACCGCCGATGGACCGTCCTGGGACCCGTCCCTCATCTGCCTCGGAGCCGTCCTCCTCTGTGGGCCTGTAAAACAGCACAAAACACAAAGAAATGAGAAGGCTGCTACTAGATTTTAATTTCAACAGTGAAAAAAAACAAAAACAGGATATAATCAGATTGGTTGTAGATATTTAGTAAAGGTGATCACAAGGCAATCCCACCGACTAAAAAGGTATCAGTGCTTGCTGTACATACCTGTGGGTGCAGCAGCAGGAGCTCAGGGACTGGGGAGCCAGGAGAAGCAACAGGGGATGCTCTGCTGCAGAACCAGTTGGCTCTATCAATACAGTATTAAATGCTAACAGGTTGAATATAATCAGAGAAAGTATATACAGTGGTCCCTCCTTTATTGCAGCAGGGGTTCTCAGAATAACTAGCCCCTGGCCACGCACTTTATACACTGTTTTCCCCACACACATGAACATTGGTCACAGTTCTCACAATTGATTCTCAAAGTGCAAACTTTTGTAGATTGCAAAACGTAAAAGTATTATTATGCCGCGTTTTGTCTTCATCTGCCCGCCACTTTCGTGCGCCCTTTCCCCTCGCGGTGCAGGTGTCTATTTCCGAATGAGGCTCATAGTTATGGGTGTTTTTGTGCTGTTTTTTCTATTGGACGTGATGGTTATCAAAACCAAACATGATAAATTTGGCAAGCGCAGGAGACACGACACGGAGCAGATTTGTCAATCAGGCTGCAGAATGCAATGCTGTACGGTGCAAAAAAAAGAAAAGAAAAGGAAAATCAGCGGAAAAGCGAAGCAGTGACAGCGGGACCACTGTGTGCTGCTTATTAATAAAGAAAATATATTCCTATATGACAACATGCATGAAAGCAGAACGGTATTTGTACGTCAGTGGGAAAATAGTGGTGGCTTGCTAGCTTTTGTGCGGCTTCCCCGGGTCAGCGAAAACTTAAGAGAAAACTTAAGAGAAATGAATGAACCAGGTTGCCCTTCACATATCTTCCTCCAAGCTCGGTCCTTTATATTCCTGTCTCGGTCCAGAAAGCAGCTGGTGTCGTACAGCTCCAGGTTGTTTGCTACGGCGTTGATTAGCCTTCCTTCCATTGAAGAATGAAGGGGTTTGGCTGGATCTGCCCCTTTGACCTAGGTCACAGCCACGTCACCAGGCTCCTGATTGGTTGTCGCGGCACGATTTGACGCTGGAGTTCAGATTTTTCCAACTCCAGGTAGCCGCGTAACGCGCGTATGCACAAAATGCAACACAAAAACTCACGCACGTGGTTTTATTCGCGAGTCAAACGCTCCAAACGCGCTAGACTGACGCGCGTTTCAGGCATTTTGGCGTTTTGGCGACACAAATCTGCTTCCGAATTTTCGCGGGAGCCGCAATCGCGGGTCATCGCGCTTTTCCATTGACTTTACATGTAAACCTGACGCTCTGTTCGCGTCTATCGCGTTCGGTGTGAACACACCGTAAGAGCTTTTTATAGAATAAATTGCATGACTGCAGTGAGAAAGCAGTAACATCACGACAATGTCAGTAGGGAGTGGGGAGAGGGTTTTAGGAAAGATTCGAGTGCCCGGTCTTACAACTGCAGCACAGATCATAATAAAATTGCTATTTGCTTGGGTATTACCTTCATGAATGACATCCATATTACTAGGAAGCAAATTCTGCATCTTCAAGTTAGGATTTTAAGGGGGATAAGGGGCGGGGACACCAACTGATGTGCAACTTCTACTAAAGCTTTAGCATCATACTAATGATTCTTGACGCCAGCGAGGCTGACAAAGTGGTGTAACAATTTGGTTTTTTTTAAAGATAGAATTTCCTATTACTGACATCATTTAGAAACTAGGGTTTGACTCCTGTGTGAGACCGTAATTTTCTTTATTTATGTAACTTTTGTTTTCACTGGCAGTTTAGTGTTAGGTTAGGACAAAAAACAAATTAGGAAGGTTAAAGACAGAACATTACTAGATTGTGGTTTTAATTAAAATGTAGCCTGTGACAATGCTGAACACATGACAAGCTACTTTAAGGCATATCACCCAGTTTGTAATATTGCTAAACATTTCTGAAGGCAGACGAGTCATGCTGGCTGGGTCAGTGTCATTTTTGTTGTAATTGATGTCTGGTTTGTTCTGTTCCCTAGTGATGGGTAGGGATGGGTACCAGTATCCGGTGCCATAATGGCACCGGTTCTGACATAATCCTTGAAATAGTAATAACACAGTATCCTCAGCAAAGATGAATTAAACAAGTTTTATTTTAATGGAAGTTTACTTCAAGTCTTCAGATTTTTACTGTTTTTTATTTGATTACTTTAAAGTATATGATTACATTTGAGTAATTAAATAAAGACAGTTTTGATGGAGCTCCTGAGCCAGCCCAAGCTCTCTATGAAGACGAGGAAAAACTCCCCTGGGGGGGCCAGATTGACGGGAAGAAACCTCGGGAAAGCCCATTCAAAGAGAGATCCCCTTTCCTGGGATGGCTGGGGGGGTTACAGGAATTCCAAAACACTGAAATTTAAAGTGGGCCAATTAAAAAAATTATTTCCTGAAAAAAAGAAAGGTAATTCATACATCACACATAAATGATAACGTCTGAATTGTGTGTGTTTGTGTGTGTGTGATAGGCTTATCTCAGCCAAGTGTGATGCTGTAGGTCCTCCAGCGTCGGCCGCGTCTCCGGGACTTTGGTTAAACACGCGTCCAAGAAATCCCGGCAGTCTGGAAAGAAAGGAAAGAGAAAAAACATGAAGATGATAGTTCCAGTGGTCCAAGCCATCAGTCAGTCTTGAAGTGTGACGTTTTCTTACTTTTGGACAGATGTCTTTTGAATTTCAGGCGCTTTTTGAGGAAGCTCGTGGTGTCAAAGTCCCCCGCATGAAACGCTTCGTACAGAACCACTCCCATTTGCCATACCGTGGTGGGTCCACACCTGTAGCAACTGCGCCCGTACCACTCGGGAGGGGAGTAAATTTCTGTACCTAATAAACAGACACAATTGCAATTTCTTCTAAAACAAAAGGCGAAAACTGTGACATCTGTGAAGAGCAAGAGCAGAATATGTTACCATAGAAGAGGCGGTACTGCGACCGCTCCTTAAAAAAGCAGCTGAGTCCAAAGTCGATGATACGAACACGCGGTACATCTGAGCCGGTCTCAATTAGAATGTTCTCACTCTTGATGTCCCGGTGAAAGATGTGTTTATCCTCCAGGTGCTTCGCAGCATCAACCAGCTGCTTCAGAATGACCTGGAAATAGAGCAGGGCGATATGACCAAAAATATTCATCACGATATACATTTGAAAAGTTGCGATAACGATATAACTGACGATATAACTGACACTAGACAAAATACTTTACAACTCCACAACTTTATTAGTGCAAAAAACCCCATCAATGTATTTTCACTTAAACAAGCAGCTGTTTTTTTATGTCCATTAAAGTTATATAAAAATGTAACAGTGCAAATTCCTCGCTGACAGTTTAACCAAAAGGCATTTCCAGTGGAAACTGGCCGACATATCCTCAGCATAACCATGTATAATATCCACAAAACTTAAAAAGAGGTTATACACACACAATACGGTAATATCATGTTGAGGTGCAGTACGTATCACTCCGCGAGGCGCCTGCCTACGATAGCCGTAATGCTCCGACAATCCATCGAGCGGTGCGGCTTTGTAGCTTAGCAAAGTCGCCGTGCACATAAAACCGTTTCGAGGTCAGTAAACACAACCAGAGTTCATACATAAGGCGCACGGGATTATAAGGGGCTCTGTCGAGTTTCAGAAAATTCAAAGGATTGATTTTAAGTGTGCCGTATTTTCCATACAACACGGTAATAACGACGGCCTGCTAGCATGCGCTACCAAAAATAGTGCTTTGTTGTGTATCTGACGGACGAAAGCTAAACCAGTTCCACACCACTGAAGCTGCAGCATTTTTACAAACCAGAAACTTAAACAACTGAGTTAAATCAACACAACTTTTTCATATTCAATAAACCTGTGCATTTTGTGTTCATAAAATGCGATTGAAACATGTTCAGATGAAGTAAGTTGAGCTCTTGGAATATTTTAATCCTTCACAATTTTGTCATTTTATTTCAACAGTATTCAATAACTTTTACCCCAATACTACTTGGTCACTTAAATACTACATGCTGTCTTCATATTACATAATGTTCAACAAAGTCTAGATCCTGGTTACCATAAAAATTGAATGGGTCTTCAACAACTACCATCCTTCTATCTTTATCCTGGTTGCAGGAGGGCTGGGAAATAACCCTGAAGTGATAGGTTACAAGGCACGGTACACCCTGGACAGCTGACCAGTCTATCACATAGAAACAAACAACCATTTGCAACAGCACTAACCACCATGCCAACAATCTAGGAAATGTAGGAAAGCTATGATTTCCTGTATTTGATGCAGAATTGTTTTGTTTTGTAATAATACACAATAAATAGCAATAGCAATAGCATGCACGTGGTGCGTGTGTAGTGCCTCTTATAACTCCTGCAGTTTGAAATCTTGTGCGATCTTGTGAATTTCATGAGTTCAGCAACTAACCACTCTCACTAGATTGTATCAGCTCATCTCAACAAGAACAAATTAAGTTGTTGAATTTCGTACAGATTCTTCATGATTTAATTACGTTCATAGAAACATGAAATTATTGTGTTCAAATTACAAGTTAGACTTTTTTAATGTAACAACCACCCAACTTACTTTTTTTGGTAAAAAACAGTAGAGGTGGCTGCTCGACTTGACTGAGATGGATGCCTTCCTGAAACCACGATCTAAAGAGCGCGAGTCTGAAACCCGTGCAGTGTCGTGGGATTTAACATTGACATATTATTGACTTACTTCACTTGAACATGATATAAACAATTTAATCTAGCCTCTCTGCATATCATGTAGTTTCTACACTATGTAGTTACACTTAACTTTAAAGCATGAGGCAATTGTGTTAAATACACGCAAGATGCTTACGTAAATCCAAGAGCTGGCCAATCCCTTTTTTTCAGTGTACTTACCTGGATGATTGAGCATGTATCAAGACAATGAGTCATTTACTTTAGTAAAACTGTGTAATGCAACAAGAAAAGAAAAAATATCCGAACTATAGCACCGACTTTTAAATAGCAATCAAGCCCAATAAACAGTTTCTTTTGTTAAAAGAGGGGCCTAATGTCCTCCACAGTTATGTGAGATGATAAAGCCATACAGAAAATGATTACTTCAAGATATAGCTGCTAAAAGTCGTTCTACTACCGAATTATGTGTATGTATCCTCTCCTGATTTATTTCCAAAGTTTACTCACTTGATTTGGATTACTGAATGGAACCTAATCATTTTATTAATCTATACACACAGAAATAGCCACACAAACTAAATTAGTTGGTCAAATTTTATTCAGACACTTGGTGAAATAATCACACAATGTGGTCCTTCTAATGACAGCAACATAATCTTGTTAGGAGGTGGTGGGATTGTCACATGCAGTGAGCTAGCATGATTTACTTAAAGCTGATGTGATTCCCAGATTGGACGAACTATTTGCATTTTCCTCATCATTATTTTTATTTTTGTTTTCTGATTGCTGATTGGTAGTGGTTGCCAGAATTATGCTTTCGCTTAAAATACAGTGTTAGCTACTAGTGCCTCAATTTCTTGGTTGTCTAAGAAATTCATCCTATCAGAGCCTTCAAAAACAAAAAATAAAAACAAAAAATATATTTTACAAAACATAATTCCAATTAAAATAGTTAGCTGGGTAAAATGCCACATTTTTTATGTCACAGTTAGTGCGATTCTTGATTCTTATGATAAAATGTAATTATATTTTAATCCCACAAATTTCTTTTTTCTTTTTATGAGAGCTCACACACTTAAAGGATATCCCAAAGTCACACATTTTACAACAGCAACCTCATTTTATAAATGCAATACACTACAAAACAAGTGGAATAAAAGCAAAACATTAATAATATGCTTTAGTGGAATTACTACAGTATCTTGAAATTTGCCGTTTCCGTTCGTGCTTTTATTTTGAAGGCAGCCCATTGAAACGGAAATCGTTGCGCTGGGTCACCTGGCTACCGTTTAGCGTTTACTTTCCGTTAGCAAAGTTGTAGATTGCAAGAAGTTTTTTGCGAGTATACATTTGAGCACACCAGAACAAAGGGATTACACACATATAAAGCACGGTATGTACACCGAGTTGTTGTAAAGAAAACAAAAACAGGCTTGTAGGCTTGTGAAATGGGACGGTCTAGCTTCCCTCGCGCTGCCCAGGTTGCCTATCAACCGTTATACTAAAAGCGGGAAACGTTTCATACAGCTTTGTTTGACAGAAACGGAGTAGAACATATTTTGTTCATTTGTTTCTACATGAGCTTTGTGTGATGTGATAAGTATCTGAGGCTGAGACCACACGACTGTAAAACATGATTGTTGGGCTTCATTTTTGTACTGAACAGTCATTTTAAGATTAGCTAGTAAATAACAATTAGCTCATGTTGTTCATGAGACTAAAGTAGGGCTGAACGATATATCGCATTTGCGATAATATCGCGACATGATCAAGTGCAATTTTCTAACCGCAAAGGCTGCGATTATACTGCGATTATATTATACAATTCATGGGCTGCATCCTCCTGAGGCCGCATTTGTAGACCGATTACGTCACAGCGACGCGCCGAAGGCTGTCCAAATTACTACCATATCCCAGAATTCATAGCGCGGCCCAGCCAAACTCCAGTTTCCAACAATGGCGGCCGCTACTAAGTTTTAAAATTACTCATACTAATCTTTCTGGGTCACAAAATAAACTTTTAACATATTTTCAGGCGAGAAAGTAGCAGTGTAAACATCAAATATCTGCTCGGTTTATCAAGATATCCCATATTTGCAAAAGTGCTTCGACGTTTTCAGAGGCGTCTGCTACCCACCAGCTCGACAGCTAGCCGGGAGCTCGAGGGTTACTGATGCGGCCGAGAACGGCACAACTCCCGGCACATCATTTTCAGATCACCGCGGAGTTTCGCTGCTCGGGTTAAACGTAATATATAAGTCACTTAGACAACCTAAAAATGTTATTGTTGGGCTTTTTTCAGTGTTTTGTTTGTTCGTGAGTAAATCGGTTTGGCTGAGATTAAAGTTATTAGATTAGATAAAATAAAACTTTATTAATCCCCCGGGTGGGTTCCTCCTTGGTTTTCACACAGCTGACTAAACGTCAAACAGAAAACTTATTAAACAGAAGTATGAGACAGTCGAGAATTTACACCAGTGTCTGGTTATATTTTAGATAGCAAGAAGCAGACGGCCGAGTTTATTAAACTCCACCGAGACAGCGGTGACGCTAATCAGAACTAGACCGTCCAATTTCACGCCTTTAAATTTTAAAGGCGTGTTTGTGTGTGTGTTTATACAATTGCTATTATGTTTGCACTTTATGTGTAATGTTACTGACTGCAGAGATCAGTAAGATGTGTGTATTTTTTATTTATTAGTTTTATTTATTTAATATTATTTTTTAATTGAATGACTGTCTAGTAGTTCACAGATGTCGAAAAACTGAGTGTGGTAAAGCCACTGATTTTTTTTATGTATATTTCTGCAATCTGCACATTGTACTGACTTTCATTTTAATGTTTACACCAGGGTTCCTTGTCAGCACTTTATGCTCAGATGTTTGTAAGCTAAAAATAAACTATTGTGTATGTTCAAATATACTGTTGTGATTGAAGAAGTTAAATAAAAATGTCAGTCATCAGTTCATGCATCACCTCATGTCATCATAACAGAGGTCTGTCTTCCAGGAAAGAACAGTTTAAAATTTATGTAATATAGTATTGGCCATACTATATGATGTATTGCTTGTCTTTGTTTAATAATACAGAAGACAAATACCTTAAAAAATAATCGCATATCGCATCGCAATCGCAATATTGGGGCAAAAAATCGCAATTAGATTATTTTCCATAATCGTTCAGCCCTAGACTAAAGTCATCTTACTTTGGTAATGTAAATATAATATGGCCAATATGATAGTTATTATCTTAATCATTATTAGTTATCACAGCAGTGAGTTCGAACTCTGTGTCAAATACTGAGCTTCAGTAAAGATTCTATGGCGTTATTTTAGTGCCACTATGCTCAAATTCTTTTTACTTGCGCTCAGAATAGTGGCACAAAAATAACGCCATAAGATTCAAGTTACAATTATTTATATTTCCTATCTCCTTAAATCTTCACTCAAAGACAAGTATGTTTGACAGTGTGTATATAGATGTATCATATAGAAAAGACAAATATTGTTCGTTTAATATGCTGGCATTACTAAATTTGGCTCAATGCTTACATATATGTGTAAAAAGAAAATGTGCGAGCTGTGGTAACTGTGTCTGATAGAATGAAGAGTAGACTGATATATGAAATATTCCTTTATTGGGTGAGAAAATCAGACCATGTCATAACTGCTTTAAGTCATACAGAATAGATATCAGAGCCTTAAACAGGCTGACTTCTGCTAAATGGGTCAAACTGGGCAGAAAGTCTACAAACACATAACATCCTTATAGAATATGATGTAACACTATAGATCAACTTAGCTCAGAATATATAAAGCATATAAACAATTACAGCAATATGATGCAACAAACATAGCAGTGCTACTGATCCAAAATACTCAAAGCTTCATAGAACTGAAACAAACATTTATTTTTAGCTCCATTCTGCTGCTGATACATACTTTAGGTTTCTGAACATTGAACTTGTTGCTGCCTTTCATAGTGTGTAACTTGAAGGCCCTGAGTACTTTCTCTCACACTGGAAACACTGGGATGATAACATTATTTGAACATTACCTAATAAGACTGATTCAGCACAGACAGTTATGTTAAACTTTCCTAGCAGTCCTTCACAAACAGGGAACAGTCTGTCTATTCTCTCCATCTGTCAGCTGCTGCTGGCTCTTCCTCCTCCTCTTCCTCACACACTGCTGAGTTTGTCCTGGTGGATCATCAGGGGTGCAAAGCCTCACAGATGATGTGCAGCAGTGGGTCCCTCAGTCTGTCCTCACTCTGGACACTTGCAGTTGTCACACATGGAAATGAAATGTGCGATAAGCTGCAGGATTCAGACACAAGTGTAACTTATAAACACACGTTCATACTTTTATTCCACAATCAGAGAGAAAGAAACAGAGAGAGTGCAGGACAGACAGACAGGTGACAGTCTCAGGTGTACACACTGCTACACAACAGCACCAGAGAAGGAGGATTTAGTGTTTGTGTTATTACGAGTGCTACACAAGAAGAGTTCCCAGATGGTACAGTGGACACATGTGTGACTGCTGTGATTAAAGCATCTTTCTTTCAGCTTAACGAGTGAACCGTCAGCTCGTTCAAACACACGTTAAAGTCCGTTTGGCTCGACACCACCGAACAGAGGCAGCAATATAACATAGCTAACATTAACAGTGCAGTGAATCCTGCTTGTTGCGATCATGTTTAGGGGGTAGGAGGATGTGTTCATGACTTATGGCAGTTTGCACCAGTCCAGGTCCATCTGTGTGGATTTCATCTTTCCAAGATTCTGAGGCCCAGTACAACTCATTAACCTGTTTTCTTTGTTTTCTTTATTTTTAACTTTCCAGCTTTCCATTGCCATCGAAGCGTTACACCCCTTCTCCTGCACCAGGGTACAAACAGAGCCCCCTACATGGTAGGCTTCCAGGGAGCTCTTTACTGATCGGACAGCAAGCTGCATGCTTGCGGCTGGCTCAGCTGAAAGCCCGCCTTGCGTTGACACAGATAAATAACGCCATTGCTATTGGTGGCCAAACCAATACACGCGCCCCATTTATATCTACAACACCCCCCTTTCCTGACAGCTGCAGCCATCAGTCTACTAAACCTTCTGAAGGTTGCTAACACCATGTCCCATCCCTTATATAACCCCTATGCCTCTGGGAAACAAAGTTCAGCCCAGGGGCGCTATGGACAGTCGAGTATGCAGGCAGAGAGAGACTCTCATAAGACACCTCCTCATCTTGGGCCTGGGTCCAGCTTTAGCTCTTCTGGAGTTTCATCTGCGTCTCCTGCAAAATCTGGAGGAACAATCCCATCACTGCTAACTATGCCAATGAGCTGCAGGCCAGAAGGGAGTAAGACTTCAATGGAAGAGGACATAAAGAAGTCCAAACCTGTGGGCTCTGCAGAGTCTACTTCAGAAACAGCTGTGAACATCCTTATGCAATTTGGACTTGAAAAAGAGGACCTGGAACATCCAATCTCATACTCTGAAGATCAGATCACTCCTGACAACCTGCCTTTTACCTTACAAGTGACAGAGGATATCCCAGTGCTGGCCCAGATGCAAGACTACACTGCCACTTCACCTAGGGTCTTTCCGCATACCTGCTCTCTATGTAACAAGGAATGTAATCAGATGAAGGTAAGTCGAAGATTGTTCGATGTTTTTGCTTTCAGTCAGTTTTTATTTATTTGAAACGCAATGTTTTTTGTTTTGTTTTGGGATTGTTTTTAATTATTTGACTTTGAATGCCATTATAGGATTTTGGTTTTGAAAAAGCTTCATGGATGCTACTTTAAAGTTTATTTGGTTTGTTTTATTCACTATTACTGCATAATGATGACTGTAGGAAGACTACCAACTTGGACTGCAAACATTTGGACACATTTTCCCATATTTCTGCAATTCAGTATTCTGTAACAGAACTTTTGAAGGATTACAGTCCAGACTAAACTTAACTATATGTCTACCAGATGTTGTAATTTAAAAAACTACTTCAAAGAGACCTTCAGAAACTTCAGTGGTCTGTACTTGCAATTGATAGATTTAATGTCTTTTGACTTGATGTAAACCCATGCGAAGACATTCAAGGCATTTGCTAACAATGGAGCCAAGGCCTCAGATGACGTGATGAGGAAGAATCTGCAAGCATGAAGAACCTGTGCATCAGAAAATGTTGGAAGATGGCTGTTTTTTCATTTGTCTCTGTCCTTGGGCTACTGTTCCACAGTGCTCATTCAGCTTTGCTTTTCCTGGAACTGTTGCTGAATGTAAAAGTTCCCCTTTTTGTCTTTTGTCACTAGAGTGAACAATAGTGTGTTTGGTCCTTTATTTTATATCAGTAGGCACCTTGTTTTTGTGTTATACTAATTTTCTTTGCTCATACTTTAAGTTAGTGTTTTGGTGTCACAAGACTTTTACTACCACAAACATAAGAACCCTGGGCGCAGCGCCCAGTCATGAGCTACACAAGCACCAGCTTTAATTTGACTGATTGTTGAATCTCTCTTTATGGATGTGCCTTCCTTTGCTGCACCAAATTTCACATTTGGGCTCCTCGTCAAAGAAACAGCGCCTTCCTCTTCTGGCCTATTTCAACATCATCTTCCTGTCGCTACTCTAACTGTGATCAACATAGGTGGTGCATTTTGTCCTAATCCAAACTTGGCCTCTCCTGAGACGACCTTCTTGGAACCTTGGGAAATTTTGATGCCATAAGAAGAGCCTGAGTAGGGCTGGGTATCGTCACTGATTTCTAGAATCGATTCAATTCCGATTCACAAGGTCCCGAATCGATTCGATCCACGATTCGATTTAATTCGATTCGATTTAAATCTGGGAAATTTTGACAGTCAGAAATATTATAATTCAGATCAGTACATTTACATATTTTTGTATCAATCAAAAGGAAGCTGACACACGCAAGACTTTATCACAGGTGTAAGCGTCACAGCAGATGCTTTTGTGTCAAAGTAGCTGAAGATAAAACACAGAAAAACATGAAGGTGATTTTCCTGGCCTGGGATTTTATAAAAATGTTCTGCAGTACATCAAAAACGAAAGAAAACCATTAATCAACATATGAACATCACCTCTGACGTTACAGCGGTTTTATTAGAGACACGGTTAAGCGTTTTACATTTTGAATAATTTTAAAAAGTTTTAATTTGTTCAGTATTGAACAGCAGAAATGAGGTTTTCTTTTCGGAAGAATGTAAAAGGGAAAAAAACAGCGGCCGACAGCGCTGTAAGCAACAGTAGACTTGTGCGTAACAAGCAAGCGAATAATGAAGAAAGGGAAACTGTTCTTGAAGTACAGAGAGAGGGAGAGAGAGCTGTGCATCGCGGTGGAAGCAAAACAGTAAAAGTCAGAGTGAATTCATGATGATGTTTATGTGAAGCGTTTGGATCTTCTTTTGCTGCTGGTTCGGTCAATATTGTTTGGAGAGAGATCAAACTAACAGCTTTAGAATCAGCGCATAAAGGGCGTGAACACACAGCGCGGACCCGCCGACAGATCAGAATCAGCGAGCTGTCGGCTTTCAGCCCCGACCGTGAGAAAGGCGACATCTCACTGATTCTGATCCGCGGGTCGCGCTGTGTGTTTAAGTCTATGTGCAGAAGCCGTGTTCCTGCTCTCATTTACTGTCTTAACTGTTTGGTGGTTCTTGAAATTTTGTGAGATGTCACCTGAGATTCTGGCATTTTGGGCAAAATAAATTTATATTAAAAAATCGATTCAGGATTTTAATGAATCGATTTTACGTTATCCAAGCCAGAATCGATTTTAATCGATGAATCGATTATAAAAACCCACCCCTAAGCCTGAGAGTCCAGAATCCAGAGCCTAAGATGACCCTTTTGTTTTGGTTGTTTGTAGTCAGATGTTTGACTTGTGTTTTCCATATATACTAAATAATTTCATCTTTAAAATTGTATCCCAGGAGAGGTATAATGTGTCATGCTTATTTGTTCCTGTTTTGTTTTTGGCCCATGAAGGTTTCTAAGTGCAATCCAGGCTCCTGGCTAATGTTATAATGCTTCTCCGTTCAGTGAAGGACTAACTGTTAATATTTTAAGATTTTTTTTAAGGCCACTGCAAAGTTTAGTGACCTTTTTATCAGCAAGTGATGTCAATGACAAACATTGCTCCTGATAATAATGAATCTGGTCTAAATGTTTGTTGTTTGTTGTGACCACTAGGATTGGGTCTCCCACCAGAATACCAGCCTTCACATCGAGAACTGCAAACTTCTGCGAAAGCAGTCAGTCTTTCTTCTCTGTACTTCGTGATTATGAACCGATATCTTTGGGGCAGCGCAACCATGGTTGTGCCGAAATGATGTCGGGGTTGTAATGCTAGGATAGCTTCCTAAGAACTGTTCATTTGTATTTTTTCATTTTTCTTTGTCATATTTGTTGCGTTCCTGTAAAGCACCTTAATGATTTATTGTTAAAAGGCTGAATACATTTCTAAGTTTTTGAATTAATGAACAATAATATATTTTTAAGGACATTCTACCTGGCAACATCTGACAAAAATGTACCTGTGTTTTTCCACAGATACCCAGAGTGGAACGGTGAAATAGCATCACCGCGAGGGTAAATATCTTCATTTGAAGTCATTTGGCGAATAAAAAAACATGCCAGCATTGGAGCCTTTCATTTTCTTTCATTTAACTGTGCTTTTCTTTTTAATGCACTTGTTAGTGCGTCAGGTGCCAAGCCCTCTCCCGCAACGTCTGCTGAGACTTCCCAGAAGAAAACCAGACATGAGAGTCGTTCCCGTTCCTGCAGCCCCCGCAGTCATCGTGACTCGGAGCAAAGCAGCGACAGGCGAAGAAGGCTTTCCCGCTCTCGCAGACCCCGCACTCATCGTGACTCGGAGCGTAGCAGGGACAGGCGAAGCAGCCATTCCCGCTCCGGCAGCCCACGTCGCCACCGTAAGTAAGTAAGTAAGTAAAATTTATTTATATAGCGCTTTTCACAGATAAAAATCACAAAGTGCTTTACAACACAGAAAATGGGAATATAAAACAATATAACAGTAAATAAAACAATGTAAAACAATAAAACTATAAAAACAGCATAAGAAGAAATTAATCAAATGCTTTTCTAAATAAAAATGTCTTCAGCTGTTTCTTAAAACAATCAATGGAGTCCGTGCAGCGAAGAGACAGTGGGAGAGAATTCCACAACCGTGGTGCCACAGTCTGAAAGGCCCGATCACCACGAGTTTTAAAACGAGTGCGTGGTACCACCAACAGTCTCTGATCTAATGACCTTAAAGCCCGAGAAGATGTATGTGATTTCAGCAGGTCAGATAAATATTGAGGAGCCTGACCATGCAGGGCCCTAAAGGTTAGAACTAAAATTTTAAACTGAAACCTAAAATTTACAGGCAACCAGTGAAGGGAGGCCAAGACTGGAGTGATATGCGATCTTCTCTTGGTGCCTGTTAAGAGACGTGCTGCAGCATTCTGCACAGTCTGAAGACGATTTAAGGCTGATTTGTTAAAACAAGTAAAAAGGCCATTACAATAGTCTAAACGAGAAGAAATAAAAGCATGAATAATCATCTCAAGTTCAAGCTTTGATACCATTAGTCTGAGTTTAGAAATATTCCGTAAATGATAAAAACAGTTTCGGACCAGCTGCTTAGAATGCTGCTCGAGCGACATCGAGCTGTCAAATAAGACACCGAGATTTCTAAGGCTTGATTTTACGTAAGGGTCTAAGAAGCTGATATGCTGTCTAATTTCTGGGACCATATGGTCTGGAGCAATAATTAGAGTTTCTGTTTTATCAGAGTTTAGTTGGAGAAAATTGTCATATAACCATTTGTTGATTTCTGTCAGACAATTACTTAAATTAGACAATTTATAAAACTCAGACATTTTGAAGGAACAGTATAGTTGGATGTCGTCAGCATAGAGATGATAGGAGATATATTTATAGCGCTTAATAATCTGGCCTAGGGGAAATACATAAAGTAAAAAGAGAATTGGACCCAGGACAGATCCCTGAGGTACCCCACACGGCAAAACTGTTGATTCTGATGTGACATGATTCATGCAAACAGTAAAAGATCTCTCAGACAGATATGATATAAACCATTTTAAAACAACACCAGTAATCCCAAACAAGTTCTCGAGTCTGTTTATCATGATACTGTGATCTACAGTGTCAAAAGCAGAGCTGAGATCCAGCAGGACCAGCACTGTGTATTCTCCGTGACTTGCAGAATAGGAGGAACAGTCATTCCTGTTCTCAATTACGCAGCCGCCGAAGGGAGAGACACAGAAGCCAATCACGATCTCTGTACAGGTCCAGACGCAATCGCAGGTCTGTCCAACAAACATTTTGAGAACTAGGATCAATCAAGAAGATTTAGCTCTCCAGTGGATTGTTAAAGGGTGAAATATAACATATATATAAAAATATCAACTTGAAAAAACTTAATTGGTGGACAGCATTTACCTTTTGTATCCATGCTGGGTGTGTGCTTTGAGATGTTTCTGAGTTATTAAGTTCTTTGATCCATACTTTTTTCAGGTCCCGGTCTCATTCTGACTCCTCGTGGTATGACCGTCCTTCCTCTTCACGATATCGATCACGCTCAAGGTGCCGCGAGAGACGATCCTCACTGAGAAGAAGAGATGAGAAACGTTCATCACCGAGGAAAAGCTGGGAGAGGCGATCGTCGACTGAGAGGTCATCTCCGAGGCGAAAGAAGTCAAGCAGCTCAAAGATCTTGGCAAAGAAACTGCTGGAAACATCAGGTTTGAAAATTGCTTCATGTTTTATTTTTTTGTATGTACTCATTAGTTTTTCTAAGATCAAAGTTCTCCTCCCCCCTCACAACCTTAACTTTACTAATGTAAAGGATAAATAAAGACCAGTGCCACCAGAAATGTCAGCATAGTTTTTTCTACTATTATAAAACTTTCAGAAACGGTAGATGATTTTCGAGACTTGGCACCCACCAAAGTGTGAATCTCTTTTGCACCTGTGGTCTTTTAGCTCTCCAGTCCTTATCAAACCAGTCTGACCTGGAGACTGTCGTCAAAACTTTGGCTCCTGCCCTGCTGGCTGAGCTAGTCAAGATGAAGTCGTCCCCATCAACATCATCATCATCGTCCTCACGTTCTGCATCTCCAGAAACAACTAAAGGGACGCCTAGCACAGAGAAGACAGAGGTGACTTCATATTATGCCTTTTTTCATGAATGCACAGTTTTGGACAATTTATAATGTGATCAGTGACAGATGACGTGATTGTTGATGCCACACAACCAAGATTAAATCTTTCAACACAGATTTATACAAGCAGATAGTTTGAGTCAAGTTGTCATGATGAAATCTGCATTTGGTTTGTTCATAATTTTCTTCCCTGTGTTTCCACAGGCTGGCAAATCTTCCCCTCCGACCATGGTGAGGCTACAAGGGACTGTAAGTAGTCTCTGTCACAGTGATGTGATTTCTGCTATGGAGAAAACATTTTGAAAAACTAAGTCAGTTGTTTTGTTTAGGTCAAAATTACAGGTATGTACACTGAAATTTGTTCACTGTTCAGGGGCGGATCTAGAGAAATTTTCTTAGGGTGGCAAAGAAATCAAATAGGGTGGCAAAATCGAAGCCTTCTTATTTTTCAAACACATATGCAGGTGGTTACATATGGTTAGAATAATTCAAATGCAGTAAGTATACACGTTTTTCATATAAATATAGTCTAGAACTTAATTATTGTCTGTAGCCCACATAATTACACACTTTAGTTACATAAAACATGTGAGTTTCTGTATAGCCTGTATAATAAATAAATATGTAGCCCAACAAGTATAAAATCCAGACACACTGTTAGAAAACAGTCACATTGTTACAGCTTAAATGACACAAAATGTCAGAAATCTGCACTGTCATGAACAACAATTTAAACCTAATTTTTCATGATTTGTTGGATGAACCCACTGAGGTCTGAAATACAATCGGCCATTTTTGACTCCTTTTGAGTTTACGTTTGTATTTCACCCTCAGATTGTTTCATTTTATTTTGTTCCCCTTGCCTTGTTTGGTGTCATTCTTTTCAGCTCAACTGAATTTAGTTGTTTTTTTCACTGACATACTGCATTAGTATTACTGATCTGAAACCACACAAAGAACGTAAAATCCTAGTAGTATGTTTTTACTGTAAAAAAAAAACACCACAGTATATTTTTATAACTTGAAATGCAAATATAAATTGTACATTTTGTAAACATATACAACTATTTATCTAAAAATGCAGCCGATACACCTGCCGTTTTTTGTTTTTTTTTCCATTTTGTATAAGAATTTAAAAATATTACTACAACTAAAATGAGAGAACAATTAGGTGTCGCACTAAGATGCCCCACAAACTATGTGTGCCAGTAAAAAAAAAGTTTGTCCACCAAAAGACAGAACAGCACAGGGACAAACCTGCAGGCCTGATAACAGCAGCTGTATCACTCCGCTGGTTTTCTACTTAGTGACAGTGTTTACATTGCAAATGTGCCTTTGTGACATTCATTAGTGCCCTCACTGACACACAAAACAAAACGACTACACAACAGAACTACACAAGACAACACACTAAGTAAACACTCCACACTAAACGTCACAAATCTCCCACATCTAAAAACTCTCTCTCTCACTTGCTTGCTCTGTCTCGCTGCCGTTACCGTCACTCCTAAAACGTTTCCCTCTTCCTAAACAATCAAATCCCACGCGTTGACTGTTTTTTTAATTGGTCGACATGGTACATTTAGGAAGGTGGTGGCTTTTTTTCTTTCTTTACTGTTTTCGTGCTGTCCTTACAAAACGCTTAAAACACACACACACAAAAACGTGACGACAGTATTTAGAACAAAGCGTGGCTTATATATATTATCATAACTCTGGATTTACTGGCCTGTAATTAAAATTTAAAAACTTTGAAGTCCGAATTTTCAATGTGGGCTGAAATAGAAACTCAGCGTGGCTGCAGCTTGTTGCTGTGTCAGCTTACATCAGTCATGTGATTTGGAGGTGCAGCGTGTCCGTGGACCACAGAGGGTTAATAACACTCACCTTCCTTCCATTTCCAGAGTGTAACATCCACCCACCTGTGTAAAAAGCGAAATTCCCATGGTGTTGTTCAGAATGTGCTCTGGCACAATCATAAGCATCGCTTGCTACTGAAAACAAGAAAAAAGCCGGTCCTGCTATGGGCTGAACCATTTGTTAATGGTGGAGGGGGGAACACTATGCAATATTTTCAGTTTTAGCATTTATATTCACTGTTGACTGTAACTACGTTCAAACTGTTAATGCTGTCTTATTTTAATAAACAACACTGTCATATGCAAAACTGGGGTGGCACTTGGGGTGGCAAGGGATCATTTTAGGGTGGCACTTGCCACCCCATGCCACCCTTCTAGATCCGCCCCTGTCACTGTTATAGATGGATGAGTTCATTGACCTACTTGTGAATCGAGAGAAAGTTCCTCTCCTGTTTGTCTCCTGGTTTGCTTCTGCAATCTAAGATAGATATTTATGCACCGTAGCTACAATTCTCTATAAATATACTGTCCGTTCACGGTTGTAGTCCTGCATTCATTATGCGGTTTAAAGTCAGTTGGTTATCCTTACATTTCTTCTACAGTCTCGCACCCCTCAAATTCATAGTTACTTTGGATTATACTGAGCTTTTATATAGTCATCCCCATGTCAGGAAGCTTCCGCTCAAGTCTAATGCTATGAAAGCATACACACTGTACTTTGTTTTTATTTTGCTGTGTTGCATTATGCATTTTTTAAATCTATATATACACATTGCACTGAAAACATCCTTGGAATCGCACTGGTTGCTTGCAAGTTGCCACAGTTGCTTGTGGTTTGCATGGAAGACTCCAACTTGTCTGTAAATACTTGTAAGCTCATGACAAGTGCTCATGTATGATTCTTAGTGTGAATGTAGTAACTTAACAGTTTTGGTAGTAATACAAACTAATGTATGTTCGTTGTGTGTGTGTTTGTAAGGAAGCTGCGGTGGCACCTAAAAATACAGCCAAGGCTACGGAGGCTGTTGAACCAATTAAAGGTGCTGCAGTTGACGGTGAGCCAAAAGTCTTGGCTTCCAAAGCAGAAACGGCCTCAACCACGCAGATTTGTATTTAGATCAGCTGGGTAATTTGCATCCTATCTAAACTACCACTATTGAACTTAACTACATTTCCTTTATTCCAAGACTCTGTGACTGCAGAGAAGATCTCAAAGGATCAGCCGGTCGCTGTTACCCACCCAACATTTTGGGAGCGGATACAAGAGCAACTGCGTCCAGAAAGAATCCGTAAGAAATCCCCAAAGATCTGTATGAAAGATTTCTCAATGTGAAGATATTTTCTATTTCATAATTATTTTTTGGTTTTTCTTTTGCTCTGCACTTCACAGGTTGTCTCAAGACAGTCAAACTTCCCAATTCAAAGGTAACATTAAAAAAACACTTCAATTATACCTGTAAGAAAAACATGCTTTATCAAAGTGGTTAAGTTTTGATCTGAAATAGTTCAGTTTGTTTTACAAGTTTGTAGTTGGGTTATATCTCATTGTCAGGTGACGCTCAAGTAGGTGTAAATGTAGAAAAATGTTAAAAATTCACTAGGGATGTCGCAATACCAGAGATTTTGTAGTCAGTATAGACACCAATAGAATTGCACCATTCTTGGTTACCAATTTAGTATTGTAATAAAACAATTATCTCATGTACTAACACATACTAAAACTCCTTTATTGAAAAGCTAGTTTAACATGTTCAAATTATATGCACAGTCAACCAGGACATGGTGGTTTTGAGTGCTTAAAAAGGTTTTTCCTTCCCAAGTTTGACATGTGCAATAGTGCTGTTTACACATTGCCTTTTGGGAATCAGTTATCACTGTTTATGGATCCACCTTAAATGAAAAGTACTTTCATAGCTGACTCTTACTGCCTTTTTTGTCAGTGAGTCAAGGTAGAGCTGCACTACGTGTAACAAAGAAAGAAAAAAAGAAGTAAAGGAAAATTAGCATCAGAAACATTTTGTAATAGGTACCTGATTGTGTTCATAGTTGTAGACAGTGCTCAAAGTGAGGTTTATAAGTTAATGTTTGCATTTTTCAGATTTCTGTCTGGAATTTCTTCCATTGCAATTGTGAACTGATCCTGAAATTCTTTTCGTTTGCACAGCTTGTTTCGCTTGATTACAAGGTGCTGTTAATAAGCAACCTGCCAGAGTATCACGATGGCTGTTACGCAGAGGAGGACATCGCCGGTCTGCTCACTCGACACCGATTTGAGTATTACGACGACACGATCTACGTTATACCACAGGCACGCATGGTAAGCACCAGTTTGCATTGGGCTGGGTTATGACCTTCATTTTAATGGCGCTCTAAATCTCTTTTCTAAGACGACCTAACTAACATTTAGTTAGTTAATGCATATTTTGTGAGTGCCTGTCTTCATGGTTATTCAGTAAAAATCAGTGTTTGGTTGTTTGTTTTTCCTTCAGGCTTTTGCCCTCATGCCGACAGCAGTGGCAGCTAAAAACATCGTGCTAGCATCAGAAAATCACGATTTTATTCTCAGTGGTTCTAAACTTCGACTGCAGGTTGAGAAGGGCAACATTTTAATGACGCCGGTAAGCACTGTGTGTAGATAATGCAATCTACTGTTGTGACAGATGTTATTACAATTATTTGAAAATATTTGTTTCTGCTTGTTTATTTAAAGTGTGATTATAAATGTAAAAAGTATTTCTTTTTGTAGAAAAAAATACCTTTAAGCTGAAATAAATCGAACCGAATCCGAAGTGATGTAATGATTTTGAACTGTTTTTTTTCTTTCAGCTTGAGTTTTATAAGTCTCTGATGAAACGGCTATGCTATGTAAGTAACGCACATATCTCAGAAACAAAGACTGCACTCGAATACCTTTAGATTTATTGGTCAGAGTATAAAGTCATAACTGGAAGCACTCACATCCAAGTCAAAACACCTTGAAAAATGGGGACATACCCGTTTTTTCAGATATTCACACAGGGCTAGGAAAGGTTTGGAGAACTCTTTTCCTGGAATAGATTAAATCCTCATTTAAAAATGCATTTTGTATTTTTTTTAAACATTTGTTTAACGATTTGAAACTTGTGCAAAAAATTAGGAAATTGGGAACGAGCCAAATGCGTTTTCCACGGCACTGTGTGTACATTAGTTTAAATACTTTTTCAACCAGTGTTATCAAAAACAGCGAGAGCTGCAATTATAAATTGTTTGGAAAATGAAGATAGCTGCCAGGGTGCATACCTGCTGTGTGAATATAAGTGCAAACTTATGGCCTTGATCTTGGAGCTGTAGTATAAGAATGTTTGGAATGTCATACTGTTTGTGGGGTTGTTGTTTTTTCACGTTAACCCGGTTTTCTCGAAGCAGCAAGTGACTGACAATGGAGCACGATTAATCTACATCAGGAACATCTCGCCAGGCGAGTCCCGGCATCTCAGAGAAGCTTTGAAAAAAATGGATTGTGTAAGAAACTACCTGCCTCTTCTCAACAAGGTATAAACACACTCATAAATGCCAACAAGTGCATGTGTTAGAAGTCTGTGAAAGGCTGTGTGAGATATGTGCTTGTGTAAGTGTAATCTTAACCATACAGAAAAATTGACAGATTAACCGCTTGCACACCAAACTAAAGGACGTGCACCAACCTTCATAAATCCATCCTTCAAAAGAGATAATGTGTCTAGATTTGGATGCTACTTATCTTGAGGAAAGCACAACTGCAAAACTATAGCGATAGTAAAGAGAGACTGCCGATAAGCTGCTCGCTGAGCAATTCTTCATATGCTCATGCGCACTAGTATTTATCACATTACAGCATTAGTGCATTAGTGGGTCATGTTGAGCATGGCTCCAGTGCATCATTGAGCCAGGATTTCTGACTCTTGAATCCAGTGAACTCCACAATAAAGCTGTACTTAGTTCACTCTTTCCACGTGTGCTTAGCACTTGTTTTCTAACATTTACAATGTGAAGGTAAAATGTTCAGAATACATTTTCTTTCTTGTGTTTCAGGTGTTTATCGAATTTCAGTCTCTTCGTGATGCTGATCGCCTTGGCGTTTGGTACAGCCTTCTAAAACGGCCCACCGGCCACAAATTGTCAAGGCTGAAAATACCACAGTGTGGATGTACCTCACTGCGTAAGTGTTTTTTAAATGGGATTTTAAACAAATATGATTTAAACGGAAACAAAAAGATGGGTTAAGTTAATGGAAGGTCATCTGGTAAGACCTTTCTTTCGCTTTCTGTTTGTGCTTGTCTCTGCCCCAGACACATGAGCCAGAGCCATTACTTAAACTGCACTTTTTCAGTCTGGCATTTGATCTAACCCACTAATCGTTGTTTTTCTGATGTCTATGATACCTTGGGTATCTGTAAAGGTGCTTAAAGTTCAAATAAAAGTCAAAACATTGATATTACTGGATCATTGTAAACATTAAAAACCTGTTTTGCACCACTCGTTTTTCCTTTTCTTTCCCCCACAAAACTTTTAACAAAACTTATTTTTGCTTGTGCAGCACCAAGATTGCCAGACAAAGCTTTGCCAGACAGCGAGGTTGCTGTTGATGGTGCAACTGTCCCAACAGAAGATATTACCATCCCACAACGCAGCACTTCACCATATTGGATCACAATGACAACTAGTCCCTTTGTGTTCCCCACTGTCTCTCCTTGGTTCACAATCCCAGGTGAGAGAAACAGCTGGAAACTAAAATTAACCTCCAGATATAAAGTGTTGACTGTTACTAACTGTGTCTGTTTTACACTTCTAGAGTATTTAACTGTCAGTGAACCTGATGACATTGAGGTGAGTGCATCTTATAAACCCAGGTTTCATGTGTTAAACAGGAATCCTTGAGTAAATACCAAGAGGTGTCCATTTTTCCAAATACTCACCTCAAAAACCACATTTCTTTTTTTCTGCTAAACTTGGTTTCATTTTGTCTTCTCTATGTGCTCAGTAATAATAATATATTTTTTAAAAAGTACCGCAAAGTTTCTCTTCGAATAAACTTTGGTTCTTGAACCTTGTGTCTTGCAGAAAGCCCAATCTCAAGGTTCTACGTTCTCCACCATCATGTTGACCGGTTTGCCAGAAGGAAACTACAGACAGGAGAATGTCACCAAGCTGGTGTGGCGTTACGTCCCTGATCAGACTGTTCAGACTCTGTACTACAAAATAATCGTTTTATCACTGCAGAGGAGGGTGAGGAGTAGACCCAGCAGGCTGATACAGAGAAATTTGCATTTGCAAATTGAATTCAATTTAATGATTGATATTGAATGTTTCCTCTGCATCATTTTTCCCCTCCAGGCCTTTGTGTTTTTTAACAGCTGGGATGCGTGCTGCGATTTCGCCAGGGATTACCTCAAAAATCCAGTTACTGTTGGAGAGTGGACGCTCAGAATCCACATTGTTTTACAAGACATGCTTCCTGGTACAAGTGAGGTATGAAAATGGAGCAATCGGGGGCTGTTAAATCGGGGGCATGCTCCTGTTTCACTCAAACTATTCAGATCCCAATCAAAACAGATTTCTCCTCTAAGGAGTGAGCACAGCATCATCCTTCTCTGGGCTAATATTACTAGAATGAGAATACTCAGAGTACTTTATTGATCCCTGGGGGAAATATATTGGTTACAGTACAAACAGTAACACAGACAGATACAAGAAGTAAGGAATAGCACAATATATACAATATATACATACATATAAGTCACTCATTGATAAATATCTGAATAAGAAATGGAAAAACTAAAAATATGCATGAATTTCAAATCAACTATTTATTGTTACTTCGTCTGTATTTGTTCTAGTGATGGGATTTCCGGCTCTTTTTAGAGATCCGGCTCTTTCGGTTCGGCTCCGAACCGGCTCTTCAGGTTGTTTTGTTGCTTTAATTAATTTATTATTAACAATAATATAAAATTATGCACAAAAGGAATTACTAACGTAAAAACAAGTGGTTTTATTTATATATGTTTATATATAAATATATGCGGTGGCCCCTAGAGACAAAACACGTACAAACTCCAAAACACATTTCTAGCATGAACTGAACTTCCAAAGCAGAGCTACTAGATCACTTAAATGACACAATTGAAAGCATGTGTGTATTGTTTGTGTATTTATACACAGGCACTCATATATATATTCAAATAATTTTAAAAAAAAGTTCATTTACCTGTTATTACCACACACCAAATCCGGTCGTTGGTACTTGCTGGCTTGTGTAGCCACAAGATAACAAAGGCTCAACACTGCGCCCAGCATCCTGGAGCACTTCTGTTGTCTTTTGTACGTGTTTTGAGTTTTTATGTGCTTCTGAGTTTTTATATGCTTCTGAGTTTTTACGTGCTTCGGAGTTTGTACGTGTTTTTACATGTTTTGGAGTTTTTACGTGTTTTGGAGTTTGTACGTGTTTTTACGTGTTTTGGAGTTTGTACATGCTTCAGAGTTCGTACGTGATTTGAAGTTTTTACGTGCTTTGTCTCTAGGGGCCACCGTAAATATACTTTTATTTATTCACTCCACATAAAATGTAATAAATAAATCATATAATACAAAAATCAACTATTCACATTTCAAGTTTTAACTATTTAAATTTTCAGCTTTTTCCTTTCACAAATTTAAAGTGAAAACAACACAAAACACTGCAAACCACAACACAATTAAATATAAATTATAATATGAAAACTAAAAGAACATGCATATTCTCTGTCATATGGACCTGCATGAATAAACTTTCTCAATCCTTTATCATCTGCAACCGAAAATAGTTGTGGATGATTACTATACCTTTCTAATGTTGTTGTCCCTGCCTCTCTTTCTCTCTCTCTGGCTCTGTTCCTGTGCTACTGAGTGTAACTACCGCCCCTCCCCCCTCTGCCCAGCGTAAAGCACAAGGCCCGCGTGCAGAGTGAAGCGGGAAAAAAGTGCGAGAGAGAGGCTGAGAGAAAGAAAAAAAAAAAAAAAAAGCAGCAGGCTCGGGTCTCCCTGATCTTAACGCTGGTTGTTTTTCAGCATGTTCCAGAGTCGGAGTCTCTGGAGGACCGGCTGCTGAGTGTGGAGGTCTCCGAGGTGAATGTGGACCTTGTCATGATGATCATGGAAGTGGTGGCGTCCATCGCTGCTTTTGTCAGATTCTTGCCGCTTGCCAACAGGGTACGATTTCATAAACACGTGCAACTGTTTTATGTTTTACAGAAGGCTGCAAGGCTTGTCATGGTGTCTGCTGTTCTTTTCATATTGAGAAACATTTTAAATGAGTCTGAAGGAGACTTTGTGGTTTTTTAACACGAGTTGAGCAAGTTTAAATATTCCATGTACAGACAGTCCCTGCGGCAGGCAATCTGAATTACACATGCCTTTGCAAACACTGGTGAAGAAGGACTGCCTGAAATGCACCAAGTTCTCAACCAAGTAGTAATCTTATGACCTGTTCAGCCTTTTGTCCTGGCCCATCGAGCAGGGGAGATCCCTGCAGTTTGAGGCAGCGCTAAGTTATTCTTTTAGTGTTTCTTGCTCAGTGGTTTTATTGTTCAATCAAAACTTTGCAAAAGTATAGAAATATGTTTGCACTTATTTCCCATTTGCAAGTTTAAAACTCCAAGATTTTTTTTTCTTTGCCTTGTACTATCGTACAGGGCAGTAAAGAAACTCGCCAGGACAAATTCTTTATCGCCCTGTACAATACAAATCGTGCCTGTAGCACACCCATTGAGTACCACTGTGTTGCTCAAATATCCGTTCTGTTCTCTCAGATATGCATTGAGATGGCCGAACCTGGTGGATTAACACAGGTGATGGAGAGCAAAGTCACCAAGGACTATTTATCTGCTTGGTAAGTGTGTCCCACGATCAGAAGTGAGAAAAAGAGGAAATTTATTTTACACTGTGTTTCTTCATTTTCTTTAAAGTGTCTTCATGTCTGTCTGACCTTGTGCTTCTTTCTCTCCTCTTCATAGCAGTAAAGCTGGACGTATTGAGTCGTGAGTATCTTTCTTTTTCAGCTTTAGTGGCAGAGTCAAATATACCATACGCTCCTCAAGGTCGTCTGTAGTAAACAGTTCCCAAAGATGCAAAAAGAGCAGCATGTGATTTAGATATAAGCAACTCTAGATTAGGAATTTGAAATGGAATTTCTTATTTCACATGAACATTTTGTGACAACAAACCTCTTTTCGTGGTAACCTACTGGCATCTTTGCTTTCAAATTCAGTTTGAAGAGCCTGAAACAGCGTCTGCAAGACTCTGGTGACAACCTCAAAATGAAAACCAAGAAGACCGCAGAATCGACTGATGCAGTGACCAAAGGTGACTGCCAGGCGGAGAGCCAGAGGACCGAGGAGGAAGCAGGGACCCAGCCCGATGCTGCAGCCGCCCCTGCTGGACAGCAGCCAGAGCCCAAGTGTCCTGATGACGAGACACAGGAGGGAGAGGAGAATGATGGATGGAGCATGGCCGACATTAAAGGTACAAAGAGCTGCTTTAAATCAGCAAAATACACCGCTCTGACAGCCAAAACACAGTAAAGTGAATATAAAAAGACAAGTTGTGATATTTTGTGGCTCTGATCTCATATTTGTGCTCCTCACTGTGCTACAGACATTCAGCCTGGTGGTAGTAATATATTTTATATATGTGGTGTTTAAGAAATGCTCCGTTGGTGCGATGACTATGTCCCACACCATCACCAGCCTGAGATTTTGATACAAGGCAGGATGGATCCAAGATTTCTGACCCTACCATCCTAATGTCACAGCAGAAACTGAGATTCAACAGACCAGGCAGCGTTTTTATTTTACAGCGTTGCTGAGCCTGTGTGAATTGTACCCTCAGTTTTGCGTTCTTAGCTTAGAGAAGTCGAACCCAGTGTGGTCTTCTGCTGCTGTAGCTCATCTGCTTCAGTCTTGGATGTGCTGTGCGTTCAGAGATGCTCTTGTGCATTGTAATAAGTGGTTGTTTGGCTTGCTCTGGCCTTCCGGTCAGCGTGAAGCAGTTATTTCATTCTCCTCTAAACTCAAAAATGCATTTCCTCCAGGGAACTGCCACTCACTGGATATTTTCTGTTTCAGACGGTTTTATGTAAACCCTAGAGATGCTTCTGTGGGAAAATCCCAGCACATCAGCAGTTTTTGAAATGCTAAGCTCAGCAAACATGCCACGTTTAAGTGACTTAAATTATTTTTCTTCTTCATTCTGATGCTCAGTTTGAATTTCAGCAGGTCACCTGACCATGTCTACATACCTAAATCACTAAGTTGCTGCCATGTGATTGGCTGATTAGAGAGTCGCATTAATGAGCAGTCAAACAGGTGTACCTAATAAAGTGGCCGATGAACGTTTCAGCTTTTCAAGTAAATCGAAATCATTTGTTCAATTATTATTGAGTTATAATTGAATGTTTAAATATGTTATAAACCCAGTGGCTCCTGTAGCAGATTCGTTGATGATTAACGTGTCGCTCTTTTCATTTTCAGTTGTGGCTAAACGCAGGAGGGAGCTTGTCGGAGCTGAGGCAAAGCGATCTCGCTCTCAGTCTCCGTGTGTTGTAGCAGATTTCAGACTGCCTCAGTTCAACCCTAACAGCCCCATCGGTCAGACACACACACTCTAAATTCAAATGTGTTGTTAATACTTGTCTAATCTTCCTGTTTCTGCTTCTCTGCAGGTCAGGAGTTTGTGGTCCCTAAATCAGGATTTTTCTGTAACATCTGCTCTGTTTTCTGCCTGAATGAGAAGACCGCCAAGGAACTCCACTGCTGCAGCCAGAAACACTACGACAACCTGCAGGTACGCACGCACATACATATACACGATTCAGCACACAAAATCACACTGTTGGCCTAACGATGTTTGTTTTCTCACTTTTCCCTTTTTTTAGAAATATTATGAGGAACGTCGACAAAGAGCTACAAAAGCTTTGTCTCAGACGTCTCCAGGCTCCGTTTCTGACTGATGGACCTGATCTACTGTATTTTTAACACATAACTGTGCAGAGTGTATATATATGTATATGTGTGTGTATGTGTGTCCTGGATGACTGTGGATATGTTTGCGGTTTTGTGATTTGTTTCTTATTTCCTGTTTTACTTTGAAAGTTCATGTCTTATGTCAGTGTGTTCAGTTTTACCTCTCCCCTGTCTCGTTAGCCTGATTTCTCCCAGCTGTGTCTCCCTCCCTCCCGCCCATTCCCTAATTACTCCCCTGTGTATTTAAGCCCTGTGTTTTCCTGGGCTCCCTGTCGCGTCGTACCTTCAACCTGCTGTGTGTTTGTAATGTCCAGTCCTCCAGCACCTCGCTTTAGAGTCTTGTTTTCCTTTTGTAAGTTTTATTTTGTCAGTCATTCTTCCAGCAATAAAGCTGCGTTTTCAGTTTATTCCCGTCTCCAAGAGTCCTGCATTTTTGCGTCCACCGCTTCTGCTCGCCTGCCACACAGCCAACCATGACAATAGCAGAATCTAGTATAACATGGAAACACCTACCTGAAACACAGACTTTATGTATTTTAAGTACTTGAGTAAATGTTCCCACTACTATCTGCACTCACTTCTGAAGATATTTAGACTAGTGAGAGAACTCTGAGCTCCTCCGCTTCATGTGAGATTCACTTTCCACTGTTTCCTTTCTTTCTTTCTTTTTTTAAATCCCTTTCCATTGCATTAATGTCTTGAAATACCAGGAAACCAAGCATCTGCCTCTGGAGACTTTTGACTCAAAAGGCAATAAAAACCAAAACAAATGTAAAAAAATGAATACAGGAAAAATTCCATTTTCACAAATGTCAAAACATTTTTTAATTAAAATTAATCTTTTTTTCCTATTAAAAAGTTGTAAAAATGAGTCCAAGGCCATGATGCCATAGCAGAGGATGTACTTCCTGAGGGAGCTGAAGAAATTCAACCTGCCAACACGGGCGATGATGCAATTCTACACTGCAATCATCGAGTCCATCCTCAACTCCATCACCGTGTGGTACGCTGGAGCCACTATCAGGGACAGTGGCGGTCCTAGCCTGTTTGGCGCCACGGGCGAACACTCTCTCTGCCCAATGGTGTGCTTGGTTATCCTTTCATGAGTTATTTACAAGTTTCTCTTTGTTCACAGCCATTGATATGTCGAAGAGGTTAACATGTTAGGAGCGGATCGAAATTGTGTTGATATCTGGTGAACGCAGTAACCGGGTCATTGCAGCAGATTTCAATGCAAGACACCCTACGAGACCACCCATCTCCCATGCTACAGTCAGCAAACTGCTCGCTAAGTTTTGTGAAACTGCTTCAGTGTTTATTTTACGAAGCAGCAGGCGCACCTCGCAAACGGAGGGCGCCCTTACTCCCAGCAAATGGGCGATAGAAAACCGATCGGTGCCTGTACCATTCCCAATATGCGCCG
Source organism: Astatotilapia calliptera (assembly GCF_964374335.1). Classification (NCBI taxonomy): domain Eukaryota; kingdom Metazoa; phylum Chordata; class Actinopteri; order Cichliformes; family Cichlidae; genus Astatotilapia; species Astatotilapia calliptera. Next base: position 2,567,621 of record NC_137422.1, on the reverse strand, counting down.
GCTGATGTCGGGGCAGCATGAGTACGAGCAATTTTTTTTTTTTTCGCCGATGCCCGTGATGCCGCCCCCCACCACGATGCCGCCCCGGGCAACCGTTGTGCGCTCTGCTGAGAAGGTGATTGGCTGCAAACTCCCATCTCTGCAGGACCTGTACACCTCCAGGACACTGGGGCGTGCAGCTCAGATCACAGCTGACCCTTCTCACCCTGGACACAGTCTGTTTCTGTTAAGAAAAAAATATACCATCTCAAAAGAAACACAACTCAAACATGCACACAACAAGACAACACAGCCTGTTCCCCTACAGCACAGCAGATTTCAACATAAGCCACAGCACTATAACCCAGCTCAGTGTATTCATCAGCAGAAATATCTTATTTTAATAGTTTTTAAATAGAGTGTTTGACAGCTTCGCGTGTCATTTTTCTACAATGCCAATCCGATTACTCATATCATGTGAGGATGAAGACAGCACTGCTTGATAAGATTGTCAAGGTGTGTTTTTTTGGTGAATATGTGCCCCAGTGTGGTTGTCAAACCAGGGCTGTATGTACTCACTCTTGCTAAGTACATGTGAAGAGATGTTGAATAAAAAAAGTAAAAGAAAAGGTACTTTTGTTTTGTGTTTTATTGAAAGCACTTTCCATAAAGTGTAATTGTTTCCAATGAAGAAAGAAATAGGTAGGTTTGCATGTTTAATTAGTGTGTCATTGCAGAAGAAGCTTAATGTGTAGTTTGTAAAAACAATGGGGAAAAAAAGGTGTCTGAAGAAGAAATGATAAATGTGCTTTTTTTTAAGCATTCACTCGGCCGGCCGTTTGGCGCATGACATGTGGCGGAGCACCCTGCTATAGAACTCCGCCAGTTCGAACCCCCCACGAACTCACCGCCACGGCCCTGCGCGGGGGGCGGGGAAGCGCACTCGCGTTTCCTTTTTGCCTTTTCCTGCTCCAGCCAAGTCCTCCGCCCGCTCTACATCTCTCTTATTACCCTTTATTACCTTACACTCATGCCTTTGCCTTTCACCACTTCAAAACTAAGCCTACTTCAATATTACCTTCATACGCTTGCCTTGCTTTTCGCCTTCCTCACGCTGTGTACTCACGCTTGCTAAGTACATGTGAACAGATCTTGAATAAAAAAACCTGAAAACAAAACATACTTTTCTTTTCTGTTTTATTGAAACCACTTTACAGAATTGTTTCCAATGAAGAAAGAAATAGGTAGGTTTGCATGTGTAATTAGTGTGTCATTGCAGAAGAAGCTTAATGTGTACTTTGTAAAAACAATGGGGGAAAAAAGGTGTCTGAAGAAGAAATGATAAATGTCCTTTTTTTTCAAGCCCTCTCTGGCCGGCTGTTTCAGTGCCTCGCTTGGGGGGCGGGGAGACGTGCACTGGCGTTTCCTTTTTGCTTTTTCCTGCTCTCTAGTGATGGGATTTCCGGCTCTTTTTAGAGATCCGGCTCTTTCGGTTCGGCTCACTAAAAAGAGCCGGCTCTTTCGGCTCCGAACCGGCTCTTCAGGTTGTTTTGTTGCTTTAATTAATTTATTATTAACAATAATATAAAATTATGCACAAAAGGAATTACTAACGTAAAAACAAGTGGTTTTATTTATATATGTTTATATATAAATATATGCGGTGGCCCCTAGAGACAAAACACGTACAAACTCCAAAACACATTTCTAGCATGAACTGAACTTCCAAAGCAGAGCTACTAGATCACTTAAATGACACAATTGAAAGCATGTGTGTATTGTTTGTGTATTTATACACAGGCACTCATATATATATTCAAATAATTTAAAAAAAAGTTCATTTACCTGTTATTACCACACACCAAATCCGGTCGTTGGTACTTGCTGGCTTGTGTAGCCACAAGATAACAAAGGCTCAACACTGCGCCCAGCATCCTGGAGCACTTCTGTTGTCTTTTGTACGTGTTTTGAGGTTTTATGTGCTTCTGAGTTTTTATATGCTTCTGAGTTTTTACGTGCTTCGGAGTTTGTACGTGTTTTTACGTGTTTTTGGAGTTTTTACGTGTTTTGGAGTTTGTACGTGTTTTTACGTGTTTTGGAGTTTGTACATGCTTCAGAGTTCGTACGTGATTTGAAGTTTGTATGTGCTTTGTCTCTAGGGGCCACCGTAAATATACTTTTATTTATTCACTCCACATAAAATGTAATAAATAAATCATATAATACAAAAATCAACTATTCACATTTCAAGTTTTAACTATTTAAATTTTCAGCTTTTTCCTTTCACAAATTTAAAGTGAAAACAACACAAAACACTGCAAACCACAACACAATTAAATATAAATTATAATATGAAAACTAAAAGAACATGCATATTCTCTGTCATGTGGACCTGCATGAATAAACTTTCTCAATCCTTTATCATCTGCAACCGAAAATAGTTGTGGATGATTACTATACCTTTCTAATGTTGTTGTCCCTGCCTCTCTTTCTCTCTCTCTGGCTCTGTTCCTGTGCTACTGAGTGTAACTACCGCCCCTCCCCCCTCTGCCCAGCGTAAAGCACAAGGCTCGCGTGCAGAGTGAAGCGGAAAAAAAGTGCGAGAGAGAGGCTGAGAGAAAGGAAAAAAAAAACAAAAACCACGTGACGGCTCGCGATAAGGAGCCGGCTCGCGTCGTTCACGTCAAAGAGCCGGCTCTAAGAGCCATTTCGTTCGCGAACGACCCATCACTATTTCACATGTGTTCATATCACAAAGAATACACATCTACTTAAATCAAATTCAAGTCAAATGGTTAAAAAAATAATTTCACACACAAAAAAAGAGCTAGAAAATTCACCACACTGGGAAGGGTGAAGACAATTGGGTCGCCCGGCCCTGGCCACGAGGTGTCCCTTATTTATTTTTCAGGGAGTTGGCAACCCTAACTGTAACGCACTTTATGTGGGGGTCAGTCAGTTGTTACTCTGACATCTGCAGCTGGTTCAAAATGTATATTGACAGTGCATAGGTGTATCATATATAAGAGACAAATGTTGTTCCTTCAGTATGTTGGCATTACTAAATTTGGCTCAAATGCTTACATACATGTGTAAAAAGAAAATGTACAAGCTGTGAGCTGTTTCAAATCAAATCACTTTTATTGTCACATCACATGTGCAGGTACATTGGTACAGCACATGTGAGTGAAATTCTTGTGTGCGAGCTTCACAAGCAACAGAGTTGTGCAAAATACAATAATGTAAACAAGCAAAATACAAGAATGGCTACATCTGAAACTAATAAATATATGTACAATATATAATAGTATATATATGTTTCTGATAAAATGAAGAGTAGACTGATACATGAAATATTCCTTTATTGGGTGAGAAAATCAGACCATGTCATAACTGCTTTAAGTCACACAGAATAGATATCAGAGCTTTAAACAGGCTGACGTCTGCTAAATGGGTCAAACTGGGCAGAAAGTCTACAAACACATAACATCCTTATAGAATATGATGTAACACTATAGATCAACTTAGCTCAGAATATATAAAGCATATAAACAATTACAGCAATATGATGCAACAAACACAGCAGTGCTACTGATCCAAAATACTCAAAGCTTCATAGAACTGAAACAAACATTTATTTTTAGCTCCATTCTGCTGCTGATACAGACTTTAGGTTTCTGAACATTAAACTTGTTGCTGCCTTTCATAGTGTGTAACCTGAAGGCCCTGAGTACTTTCTCCCACACTGGAAACACTGGAATGATAAAATTATTTGAACATTACCTAATAAGACTGATTCAGGACAGACAATTAGTTATTTTAAACTTTTCTAGCAGTCCTTCACAAACAGGGAACAGTCTGTCTATTCTCTCCATCTGTCAGCTGCTGCTGGCTCTTCCTCCTCCTCTTCCTCACATACTGCTGAGATTGTCCTGGTGGATCATCAGGGGTGCAAAGCCTCACAGATGATGTAATGCAGTGGGTCCCTCAGTCTGTCCTCACTCTGGACACTTGCAGGTGTCACACATAGAAATCAAATGTGTGATAAGCTGCAGGATTCAAACACAAGTGTGACTTATAAATACATGTTCATACTTTTATTCCACAATCAGAGAGAAAGAAACAGAGAGAGAGTGCAGGACAGACAGGCAGGGCTGGCCCGTGGCATAGGCCGTATAGGCAAATGCTAAGGGCGCCGTCCATCAGGGGGCGCCACGCCAGTGCCATAAATGTTGAAAAAAAAAAAAAAGTTGGTACTATTATTTCTAAATACAAAAAATAATCCCACGTTAATTAAAATGCAAAGTAAAGCTTATTTAATAGAAACATTATTTGTTACAACATTATGCCCCCCCTCCCCGCACGGTGCGCCCCCTCCCTTCCCGTATCATGGTTCCTTTTGGACGTCACCACATCAAAAAATCAACACAAGATGTCAAAAAGGCCAAAACTGTCAGGTGCCCAGGGAAGAAAAAAGAGAGAAGAAGAGGAGGAGAAACGAGAAAAAGACAGAGGTAGGTAACGTTAGCCTACATGAAATTATTTGTCTGAATGTGATAGTAACCTAAATTTTTAGGATTAAGCTAATGTTACATGATTCGCTAATTGCTAATCAATAAATAGCTAGTTAACTGTTTTAACGTCAGTTAATATTGTGGAGGGGGCTAAATTGTTATGGAAAATAATAATGTAACGTTAGGTAATTACAGTACTCCCACCTTTCCCACCATTCCTCATTTGTATTCATCTTTTAAGCAGGTGTTTTTTGTTTACATTGTTATTGCCTTCTGGTTAGCTAACGTTTACCCTGCAGGTAATAGTCACTTTTCCACCCCTGTATATATTATAGTTGTAAGCCTAGTTGTTAAAGTGCACATCATTAATGTTAATTAAGCAATATCACATGAGAGGGAATGCTGTTTTTTAATATGAGCACTGCTGTGATTCGGTCAAAGATAATCATAACATAACATTCTCATATGATATTATACTGTTACTTTGCATTCTGCTATTCAGCATTTCACTGTAATGATGACAATAAATTGAATCTAATCTAATTTGCATAAGAGTTAACATCATACATATATCTCTTTGGTTTTTCATTTATATTATATCATTTCATTTTATTCCTGGAATCATATGTTTTTATTATTAGACTTTAATACTCAGTGGTGTCACATACTCCTCTCTTCAGATGCACTGTTGAAGTTTCTAAATCCCACCCCTGGGCCATCTACCACATCTACCGCTGCTGCCTCCACTTCAGCAGCACAACCCACCAGTGATGCAGCATCAGCAGCACAACCCAGCCATGATGCAGCAGCATCAAGCGGTCTTCCTGTTGCCTTATTTATATTGTATTTTTAATTTATTTTATCCAACTTGTTGACACGTTTTATTGTGTTTACGTATGTAAAATGTATTGTATTTCATATATTCATTTTTTATTTTTTGTATTCATTTATTTATTCATATCTTTTTTTATCTTGTTAATTATTCTGATTGTGAATTTGCTTTCTTTAAGTAAAAAAAAAAAGGTCAAAGACAAAGCTATTCGGTTTCTTGTGAGTACATACACTACACTGCCGATGTAGGGGGGCGCCACCTAAAATCTTGCCTAGGGCGCCAGATTGGTTAGGGCCGGGCCTGCAGACAGGTGACAGTCTCAGGTGTACACACTGCTACAAAACAGCACCAGAGAAGGAGGATTTAGTGTTTGTGTCATTACGAGTGCTAAACAAGAAGAGTTCCCAGATGGTACAGTGGACACATGTGTGACTCCTGTGATTAAAGCATCTTTCTTTCAGCTTAAGGAGTGAACCGTCAGCTGACTGACATGACTGACTTTAATTACGCATAAAATCATCACATTCTCTGTAAGATTAAAGTCAGCTATTGAACGGCGAATATTTTGAAGTGAAGGCTTTAAAACCAAGTTAGTACAAACGTCGCTAATGTCACATAACTTTCCCGACATGTTGCCAACAGTAATGTTTTAATGTTCTTCATTATAAAAACATTTGCGCATAAATAAGTGACATAATATTCAGTACTTACTTCTGGAAGTTTACTCTTCGTCCGCTCCGCTTCCGCCGTTTTTTTTCGGCAAAATTATCCAAACCACCGCCGCGCTATGAAGTCTGGGATATGTTGGGCCATGAAGGCTACACAGACCCATCCTTAAAATTCAGGGAAATTAAGGACACATTTGAGGGCCGCATTTCGAGCAGCCTTTGAATTGGGACAGTCTTTGTCGTGTCGCTGTGACATAATCAGCCTTAAAATGCGGCCTTTAAGGCTGCAGACCCCAAATCCGGTCATTGGTACTTCCTGGCTTGTGTAGTTACTAGGTAACAAAAGCTCAACACTGCCCCTAGCGTCCTGGAGCACTTCCGTTGTGTTTTGGAGTTTGCGCGTGTTTTGGAGTTTGCGCGTGTTTTGGGGTTTGCGCGTGTTTTGGGGTTTGCACGTGTTTTGGATTTTGCACGTGTTTTGGATTTTGCACGTGTTTTGTATTTTGTACGTGTTTTGTATTTTGCATGTGTTTTGTATTTTGCACGTGTTTTGTATTTTGCATGTGTTTTGTATTTTGCATGTGTTTTGGAGTTTGCACGTGTTTTGTATTTTGTACGTGTTTTGTATTTTGTACGTGTTTTGTATTTTGTACTAGTGATGGGTCGTTCGCGAACGAAATGGCTCTTAGAGCCGACTCTTTGACGTGAACGACGCGAGCCGGCTCCTTATCGCGAGCCGTCACGTGGGTTTTTTTTTCTTTTTCTTTCTCTCACCCTCTCTCTCGCCTGCACGTGAGCCTTGTGCTTTACGCTGGGCAGAGGGGGGAGGGGCGGTAGTTACACTCAGTAGCAGGAACAGAGCCAGATGGAGAGAGAGACAAAGAGAGCCAGGGACAAAAACGTGACATTAGAAAGGTATAGTAATCATCCACAACTATTTTCGGTTGCAGATGATAAAGGATTGAGAAAGTTTATTCATCCAGGCCCATATGACAGAGAATATGCATGTTCTTTTTGTTTTGATATTTTAATTTATATTTAATTGGGTTGTGGTTTGCAGTGTTTTGTGTTGTTTTCACTTTAAATTTGTAAAAGGAAAAAGCTGAAAATTTAAATAGTTAAAAGTTGAAATGTGAATAGTTGATTTTTGTATTATATGATTTATTTATTACATTTTATGTGGAGTGAATAAATAAAAGTATATTTACGGTGGCCCCTACAGACAAAGCACATACAAACTTCAAATCACGTACGAACTCTGATGCATGTGCAAACTCCAAAACACGTACAAACTCCGAAGCATGTAAAAACTCAGAAGCACATAAAAACTCAAAACACGTACAAAAGACAACAGAAGTGCTCCAGGATGCTGGGCGCAGTGTGGAGCTTTTGGTATCTTGTGGCTACACAAGCCAGCAAGTACCAACAACCGGATTTGGTGTGTGGTAGTAACAGGTAAATGAACTTTTTTTTAAATTATTTGAATATATATGAGTGCCTGTGTATAAATACACAAACAATACACACATGCTTTCAATTGTGTAATTTAAGTGATCTAGTAGCTCTGCTTTGGAAGTTCAGTTCATGCTAGAAATGTTTTTCGGAGTTTGTACGTGTTTTGTCTCTAGGGGCCACCGCATATATTTATATATAAACATACCGGTATATAAATAAAACCACTTTGTTTTACGTTAGTAATTCTTTTTGTGCATAATTTTATATTATTGTTAATAATAAATTAATTAAAGCAACAAAACAACCTGAAGAGCCGGTTCGGAGCCGAAAGAGCCGGCTCTTTTTAGTGAGCCGAACCGAAGAGCCGGAAATCCCATCACTATTTTGTACGTGTTTTGTATTTTGTACGTGTTTTGTATTTTGCATGTGTTTTGTATTTTGTAAGTGTTTTGTATTTTGTACGTGTTTTGTATTTTGCATGTGTTTTGTATTTTGTACGTGTTTTGTATTTTGCATGTGTTTTGTATTTTGTACGTGTTTTGTCTTTTGCATGTGTTTTTTATTTTGTAAGTGTTTTGGAGTTTGCACGTGTTTTGGATTTTGTAAGTGCTTTGGAGTTTGCACGTGTTTTGTATTTTGTACGTGTTTTGGATTTTGCATGTTTTTTATATTTTGTACGTGTTTTGTCTTTTGCATGTGTTTTTTATTTTGTAAGTGTTTAGGAGTTTGCACGTGTTTTGGATTTTGTAAGTGCTTTGGAGTTTGCATCTGTTTTGGATTTTGCACGTGTTTTGGATTTTGTAAGTGTTTTGGAGTTTGTACGTGCTTTGTCTCTAGGGGCCACCGTACCTTCTTCATGCTTTCAGTGTGACTCTTTGTATCTTCCATTTCTTTCTTTCTTTCCTCTATTTTCATTTTCTCTTCCTCCAACACTTTTTGAGCTTCCAACAATTCTTTCTTCAAATTTTCAATCTCATTTTCTGCCTCATCTTTACGTCTTTTCTCCTCTTCAAGTTGTTGCTTTACATGCAGTAATTCCTTCCTTAGTGTTTCAGCTTCAGCTGTTACATTTGCAGCGTCTTGTGTTGCCAACTGCATTTTCTTTTTTCCCTCTTCAAAAGCTTCCTGCACCTCCTGTAATTCCTGCATCACATTTCCTGCCTCCTTCTTTGCAGTTTGATATTTATTGTTGGCTTCTTGTGCTGTGCTTTTCTCTTCCTCCAATGCTTTTTGAGCTTCCAACAGTTCTTTCTTCATCTTTTCATTCTCCTTTTCTGCCTGTTGTTTTCCCATTTTCTCTCCTTTAAGTTTGAGACCCACATGCAGTAATTCCTGCAATACTACATCAGTTTCAAACTTTGAATCTTTAGCTTCTCCTCTTGATTTTTCTGCCTCTTCTTTTAATTTGATATTTTCAGCCTGTATCATTTGAAGTTCTTCTTGCAGGTTAATCAGCTGTACTGAATTGTGAGGTGAAGCACTCGCCGATCCTCTTCTCGTTCTCCCTCGATTCATTTTGGCCTTTTAAACAAAGGAGCCAACGTTTTGTAGAGGAGTGAAGTGAAGTTTTCGATGTTTCTTCGTCAACTGTCGTTTGTCCTGCACAGAGATGCTGCTGTAGATGTGTCTCTAGCTGTGTCTGGATACAATGAAACATGCTGGAACTAAGTGCTTGTGTTGCACAGTTCTACTGAACATTCCATTTCATGCATGCTCCGCCCACATGGTCAGGAATGTCAGGTGCTGCATCGCCAAAGGCTGCTCCCGTTGCCTAGCAATAACAGCTGTTTACTTTTGGGGTCTGGTTCATTATTTAATAAAGAAAACATGTCCAAGTATTGGGTGCTGAGGCTCAGCGCATATTCTAGCCTGCTGTGTGGGTGGGCAGCTAGAAATCACTGGTGGGCAACATGAGTGAGGAGAAAACTGGAGCAGCCAAGCAGGGAGCTGCAGGTTGCTGGTTTGAGTCTCTGTTCAGATGCTGGTGTCTCCTCTCTCTGAGATGTCTGCAAACAGTCCCAGATAAAACAATAAGGATAATAAACAAACACGTGACTAAAATAACAGTTATGACTCTGATGTGTTTCATGTGTAGCAGGATGGCCTCTATGCAGCAGTCGCTGCAAGCATCCACATCGCCACACTCACTTTTCTTTAAGCAGGCGTGCTGGGCTCCTCCTAAGGAAAGTTTGAAACTTCATTTCCTTCATGCTGGTGAACTTTTTACCAAATATTTTCATCAAAGCTTCTCCATCACTGACAGGGATTGTTTGGATCTTCACACTCATCTCCACCAACCCTAAAAAATGAGTCTCACTTTGCTCATATAATGCCAGGAGTGTCTCCATATTCCACAAAAGTCTATGCAAACATGTAACAGTATCCCATATTCATATGAATATTATTGATATTATAACAAAAGCTGTCACCAACACAATTGTCCCAAGTGCTTTTTTTTATTAGTTATTGCAAATGCTTGATTGCAGTTCTTGCTAGATGACAAAACCACGTATTAGGTTTAGAAGGAAATGACTTTTTCTACATGAGGTAAAGTTGGAGCTGTTTCCCCAAACTAAATTAAATCATCATTTGAAAAACTACAATCTGTATTTACTCTGAACATCTGTGTTAACATTTGAAATTGGAAACATGTAAGTGTAACAAACATGTTAAAACATAAGAAATCAGGAAGGGGCATGTATAGGAATTTCTTTTACTTATGTATTAATCACATTATTTTATTGTATGATACCTTGGTGCCACTGGATTTTAACATGTCTCACACTCATACAGTAAGACAAATGGTGGGGGTGTAGTAAGGAAGTTGGGGGAAGCAGAAAACTCCACAGGAAGAGTCTTTTGTCTCTTTGAGGACTCTGGGAGGCAGCAAGGGAGTGTGAAACAGCTGTGTACTGCCTTTTGTTCCTGGAGATATTTAACTGAGAGCCATGCTGGGCTCAGACTCTGCTGACCGTCTGTCCCGCGGTCATGCAGGGACTTCATCAAGCTTGGTTGTCTGTTCTTTGTGTGTTTGATTAAAGAATGTTAGCTACCGCTCACCGCTTGTCTGCAGGCTTTATTTAAATGGAAAACTTCCACAACAGGCAAAAAAAAGCTTTTTGCTAAAAAAAAGATTCAGAGCAGAAGTTTTTTGCACTGCATTTTAAAATGAAAACATATTGCATTTATTTACAATTAAAGACACAGAGCAGAAAGTGTGTTACTGTTTTACATCCACAGACACACAAGAAAAGAAGCAGGCAACATGAGGTCAAGTTATGGCAATTTTATTTGTGCATTTCAGTTTTTAAAAAACAAGCAAACGTCCCAAGAAGAAGGATGGGGTGAAAGAAAGGTGGAGAGAGGGGGAAGAAACTATTGATGCTGCTGAGTCAGTTCTTTCTCAGCAGTCTGCTCCAGAATCCCCTCCTGTCCTCGGCTTGCTTTTCTTTTTCTTTTGCCTTCAGTTCGTTTAAGGTCTTGTTGAGCTGCTCCTCGGCATCTTTAAATTTTTCTTTCAGCTGCTGTTTGGCCAGTTTCCCTTTGTGTTTGAGGAGCTCTTTAGCTTCCTTTTTGTGCTTTCGCATTTCTTTCAGTGCGTCTTTGCAGTCTTTCTTGGTCACCGTCATTTCTTTCTTGAATACCTTCACCTCAATTTTCTCTTCTGCAAGTTCTTCTTGTACTTTCATCAGTTCCTTCTTCATGTTTTCAGTGTGACTCTTTGTATCTTCCATTTCTTTCTTTGCTTCCTGTATTTTCATTTTCTCTTCCTCCAACACTTTTTGAGCTTCCAACAATTCTTTCTTCAAATTTTCAATCTCATTTTCTGCCTCATCTTTACGTCTTTTCTCCTCTTCAAGTTGTTGCTTTACATGCAGTAATTCCTTCCTTAGTGTTTCAGCTTCAGCTGTTACATTTGCAGCGTCTTGTGTTGCCAACTGCATTTTCTTTTTTCCCTCTTCAAAAGCTTCCTGCACCTCCTGTAATTCCTGCATCACATTTCCTGCCTCCTTCTTTGCAGTTTGATATTTATTGTTGGCTTCTTGTGCTGTGCTTTTCTCTTCCTCCAATGCTTTTTGAGCTTCCAACAGTTCTTTCTTCATCTTTTCATTCTCCTTTTCTGCCTGTTGTTTTCCCATTTTCTCTCCTTTAAGTTTGAGACCCACATGCAGTAATTCCTGCAATACTACATCAGTTTCAAACTTTGAATCTTTAGCTTCTCCTCTTGATTTTTCTGCCTCTTCTTTTAATTTGATATTTTCAGCCTGTATCATTTGAAGTTCTTCTTGCAGGTTAATCAGCTGTACTGAATTGTGAGGTGAAGCACTCGCCGATCCTCTTCTCGTTCTCCCTCGATTCATTTTGGCCTTTTAAACAAAGGAGCCAACGTTTTGTAGAGGAGTGAAGTGAAGTTTTCGATGTTTCTTCGTCAACTGTCGTTTGTCCTGCACAGAGATGCTGCTGTAGATGTGTCTCTAGCTGTGTCTGGATACAATGAAACATGCTGGAACTAAGTGCTTGTGTTGCACAGTTCTACTGAACATTCCATTTCATGCATGCTCCGCCCACATGGTCAGGAATGTCAGGTGCTGCATCGCCAAAGGCTGCTCCCGTTGCCTAGCAATAACAGCTGTTTACTTTTGGGGTCTGGTTCATTATTTAATAAAGAAAACATGTCCAAGTATTGGGTGCTGAGGCTCAGCGCATATTCTAGCCTGCTGTGTGGGTGGGCAGCTAGAAATCACTGGTGGGCAACATGAGTGAGGAGAAAACTGGAGCAGCCAAGCAGGGAGCTGCAGGTTGCTGGTTTGAATCTCTGTTCAGATGCTGGTGTCTCCTCTCTCTGAGATGTCTGCAAACAGTCCCAGATAAAACAATAAGGATAATAAACAAACACGTGACTAAAATAACAGTTATGACTCTGATGTGTTTCATGTGTAGCAGGATGGCCTCTATACAGCAGTCGCTGCAAGCATCCACATCGCCACACTCACTTTTCTTTAAGCAGGCGTGCTGGGCTCCTCCTAAGCAAAGTTTGAAACTTCATTTCCTTCATGCTGGTGAACTTTTTACCAAATATTTTCATCAAAGCTTCTCCATCACTGACAGGGATTGTTTGGATCTTCACACTCATCTCCACCAACCCTAAAAAATGAGTCTCACTTTGCTCATATAATGCCAGGAGTGTCTCCATATTCCACAAAAGTCTGTGCAAACATGTAACACTATCCCATATTCATATGAATATTATTGATATTATAACAAAAGCTGTCACCAACACAATTGTCCCAAGTGCTTTTTTTATTAGTTATTGCAAATGCTTGATTGCAGTTCTTGCTAGATGACAAAACCACGTATTAGGTTCAGAAGGAAATGACTTTTGGAGGTAGCAAGGGAGTGTGAAGCTTAAGGTGTAAAACAGCTGTGTACTGCCTTTTGTTCCTGGAGAAGGTATTTAACAAACCAGCTAAGTATCTTGTAAATTCTTTGTGCTAGTTTTAAAAGCAAGAGGTACTGAGAGTTTGTTTTCTTTGTACATCATATGCATAAAACGTGATAACATCCTTTTAACTTCGAACGACTCACAAAACTTTCTCCCTGTTGAATTCAGGATCACGGGGGATGTGAGCAGGTAAGAAGACCTCTGAGCTTCAAACAGGACCATCAGCCAGAGACACAGCACTTCCGTTCTGTCTTATGGACCCTCGCCACAAAGCATCTGTGTTATGGGGAGTGGAAGATTCTCGCTCAGCATTGGGACTTTAGTGAAGCACATATACAAGCTATAGAACAACAGTGGACAGGTGAGCAGTGCTGAGTTCCTAAAAAAATTATTGACAGTTTTATTGCTATTTTTATTACCTTTTTTGTACTTGTTGGGTTTTTTCATATATATATATATATAAATCTTTACACAGGAAATCATACAAGTTTGAAAAACTGTAATATAAGGCCTGTAATGTCCAGAACCATAGAAGCACTGTTTCATGGGTCCAGTGATTTTATTGAAAATAAATTCTCAAATTTGGCACTGACTGATTCACTCTACAGCATTCTGAGTACCTGAGGTGATTAACTCTGGTCTAGGTCAATTTTAACCCAGATCAAGAATTCTTTCTACAATTCTACTACAACAAATGAACTACAGATCTATTTAGAATATATGGATAGTCTGACATGAGTAAATGGATGCTTAATCCTTAATATTTCAGAGAGCAGATGGTGTTGTTTTTCTTTTGGTTTTTTTACAACATCACTTTTTTGTAGAAAAACGTCTATTATCATACAATATCTTGTCTTATAATGATGACCTGAAGCACAACTACAACTGCCTATACCTGATACCTGAATCTTGGTTAACCAGAGAGATAAAAGCCAGGAGAATAAACCAGATGTTCTCCACTGAACTACCCAAAGTATAGTCTGAATGGCAGCAGAACAAAATGAGAACAGCCCCGCCAACGCTGGAGACAGAGCAATACTGAAGAGTATATGTAAGAAGGATGCAACACATAACAGAAATGCTCAGTGCCTAGTGGATCTAAGAGCAGACTGCAACAACCTCCCTGAAAGGATCCAGTAACCATCACAGTGGCAGACATGTCAAGCAGAGGGATTGGACAGCACCATTCCCTGCCATGTTTAACACCTACTGGATAGGGAAGCTAACAAGCTAACTCCATTAGCATCCTGCAGCACAAATGAACCAGGTGCTAATGGTTGAGACCCACCCGGAATGTCTAACCGAAGGCTGTCCTGATCCCCAAGGATCCCAAGAAGGGGCCGGTCCCATCCAACTACTGGCCAATAACTTGGCTAAACTGCCCACCAGATTGCCCTCCTCCTGAATGGTAGATACTGTACCTCCGTCCATCCAAACCCACACTTGTCCTTGTTGGACATAGTTGGATATAATTGCTAATCTTTCTCTTTGGGTAGATTGGTCCTCCAACCAAGAGCAGTCTCTCCAAGATGACAGCAGTTTGCAACATGGATTGTAATAAGTTTTTCAGCTTTTGTACACTGTTGCAAGAGTTACATTCTGGGCACAGCTTTTTTCTTTAATTCCAAATGCCAGATCTTTGACACCTTGCTTTTAAACTCTATTTGACTTTTAACCTGTTGAACCTTTTTTTTAATTTAAAGTTGAACTTTAAATAAAATATTAAATTATATAAAATAAAATATTGTTTCATTTTGTTGGAGCACTTAAAATGTAAGATATCAGGATGTCATTCAGCTTTGCTTACTGGCCAAGTACCTCGCTTGCTTAACGCTGGTCTGTGGTTACAATACAGACCCAGTGGACTATATGAACTAGTTAGTTACTGTGATTCTATAAATGTTCTGATGGTATAAGAACTGTCTACAGTGACTGTGTTTAACTAAAAGTTCAGATGGATAATGCTTGATATAAATCTAAATTGAAGGTAAGAAAAGCTTCAAAGATCATGGTCACCGGATGCTGTTAATCTGGCTTCATGGAGTGCTCGTAGCTGGAGAAAACCCTACCAAAGGCCTCTATGAGGGGTTGGTGGAAATCTCCCGGACAGATTTGGCAGGTGAGCTAATCAGGGAGGTCACTTCCTTTCACTGGTCAGACTATTTGTCAGTTTTAACAGTCATACAATATTAGTTAACAATATTTCTCCACAGAAAGACCAATAATGCCGTAAGACTGTTTTTCTGTTTGTTCACTGGAATGTGTCTACTTTTTTTTCTTTTCTCTGTTTTCCTCTTCTGGTTTGTTATCCAGAGTTCATCCGACAGAAGGCAAACTCCCAGACCAGCTCTCCTAAAATGTGCTGCGTAATGTGACGGCAACAACTTTATGCTTATCATCGAGCTATTGTGTTAGCTTTGTTAAAACTTTCTTTATTTAAAGAAATAAAAATGTTATTTTCTATAAATAAAATTACATGATTTGAATTGTGAGTCACATAATGGTTTACATTTTTTAATGAAAGATAGGTGTGTAGCAGCCAGGGGAAAGTTGCTCTAATCCATTCGCGTCCACTTATCCTTTTCAGGGTCGCGGGGGGCGCTGGAGCCTATCCCAGCTGTCATAGGGCGAGAGGCGGGGTACACCCTGGACAGGTCGCCAGTCTGTCCCATTTTATCTACATATCTTAACTATAACTAACTTTGAGTGTTATTATATTGGGATATATCATAGGTTCAATAACAAGACACCCCCAGTGTAATGTCTGTGGCACTCTGGATGCTTTGTCAGGTAATTCCCTGGAGAAAACTTGTCAAACTTGCCAAAAAAAATAAATAAATTTTTTTTGATTGTGACACTGGAAGAAGGTGTAAATTTTATTTGTAGTTTCCTCTAACTAGTTCCTGCACTTTTGAATTAAAGAGCGCCTCTTGGGTTGGATTGAGCCAAAAGCACAATGGAAGGAAAAAGGCATTAGAACCGAGAAAACAGCAATTTTATCTGCAACATTAAGGTCTTCAAAATTGCGACTGAATATCTTGTATCAGTCTCCATGCTAAGCTTTGGCAAAGCTTTATATATAATTTTATATTACATCTATCTGATACAGATTGATGTATATTTAGGTTGTTTTTTTTTATATATCGGAGGAAATTTATGTGTAACTGACTAATTCCTTTTTTAATAAACTGTCCTTTTCAGTTTCCTTGGTAGTATTTTTAAACTCTTTGTATTCTCTGTACACAAAAACCTTTCTGTATGTCATTAAAATACTTGTTTAGTGTTTAGTCTTTTGACCAAACAGCTGTATTTGAAGCCCTGAGATGAGAACCCGTTGATTTCTCTTTGTATTTAGAGGACACTAAAATGTGGAATCTCAGAGGGAAAAGGTTTGGGAAGCAGCTTTGCCCACTAATGGAAAAACAAACAAACCCCAAAACAAACCCTACAGACGGAGAAAATCATTCTAATAGTTTTCAGTTAAACCTGAAAAATTAGCAGAAAGCTCAATAAAAAGGAATGTTTCCATGTATCTAGACTTACAGTACTGGTCGGAGATTCGATAAGGTACAACAACTCTGCCATTGTTTTTAGGCCACAAACAGCGTCGAGCCGTACACGGATCAACGTTCTGTAGACCTGTTGGCACTGCTATGTCTCCAAATATGACCAGAGGTTCATCCAAGTTCTTTCCTGTAAAGTATGGAAAGAAAAACATATTTTCCGTGTACTTTCGATGGTTTCATTAACACATCAACTCAGTTTTTAAGGTTAGCCCCTGGATGTTGTTACTAAAGCTGTATATTTACTACTGATGAATAGGAACTGAAGTGAAGTTGAACATACCAAGATTAGCATTAGCCTTCTCCAGCAGTGTCGAGATACTGAAATCATCACCCTCAGTGTTGTTTCCTGTTCAATATGAAGCACATATGTTTGACTGTTCTATAAGGACAAGGTCACATGTTACAACATCACAAAGACATGTCAAGGAGTCAGGCAAATCCAATATGGACCAATTATAATAAATAAATAAATGAATACAAATCAACATGAATAAGAGCATATCTCATAGTGTGATGACATACAAGTGCTAAATGTAAAAAATAGCAAAGTCTTACCGGAGTTTTCAACACTTTTTTTAAAAGGTGCCTGTAATAAGATAAAAGGGTTTATAAGGACTAGTATTTGATTTGTTTGCAAGTTCAAAAATGCTTGAAGATTAAAATTGCAAATTCCAATTTATACAATAAATTAATAAAATGAAAAACAGAAGTATTCTCTTTGTGTTCTTATGTTTTTTTTTGAAGAAAGCTTGTATTCCATTTTAACAAAATAAAACATCTTGGTCAAATCAGAGAGGAAATCTACGTCTGCATACTTAACTACAACGCTTACCTCTATAACAAAAGTGTGGGCGAAGCACAAGAACACGCTGAGCACAGCCGCCTGGAGGATCATGGCTGGTTACTGAAGAAGAGCAGCCGACTGAGAAAATACCTGCTGAAAACACAAGTGTTCGGCTTATATAGTTAGAAAGGCCAGCTGAATTCTGTCCTAATATGGCATGCTGTTCAACCAGTACTCATTACTCAACTGAAAATGACAGTTGTTACTTAAACACGTCTGTTTCAACATATTATGAAATTAGACAAAAAGGCTGTTGCTGTCTTTATATTATGTCACAGTCCAAATATTATAGTTACCATCAATGTATTTAAATCTGTCAAACATGGTGGAGGAGTGTTATGGCACAGGCATGTATGTGCGGCTGTTAGTGGCACGGGGTCAGTGTTCACTGAAGATGTGGTTGCTGATAGAAGTTATAGGGTGAATTCTTAAGTTTACAGCCTTATACTCTGCTAACATTTAGCCAACTGCTTCAAAACTCTCCTAGTGACTAACCAGAGCATGCTGTTCATTTTCTGAAGATGAAATTGGAACAGCCTGAAGACAATCTCAGGACAAAAACCAACCTCCCAGGCTGCAGGAGACTTGGGGTGGGTGAATGACCTAAATAAATATTTTAATAGGTTTGATCAAACGCCCACCACAGCATCGTCCCCCCTGCTGCAATCTCCTTCATCTTCAGGGACCGCCTGTCCTTCATCTCAGGACTTCACACCTCTCAGCTCCCAGCCATCACACCCACCCCAGGCTTCTGTGGACTCCAACATACACACCCCTCCCCCAAAATCCACTCTTTCTATCTCAGCACTTCAAGTGAGGAATGAGCTTCGCAAGATCAAGGTGCAGAAGGCTGCAGGTCCAGATGGCGTCAGCTCCAGGCTCCTGAGATGCTGTGCAGATGAACTGTGTGGCATCCTAGGATATCTGTTCAACCTGAGCCTGTCACTGGGGAAAGTACCACAGCTGTGGAAGACCTCCTGTGGTACCGCTACCAAAGACCTCCCGTCCCAAGGACCTCAGCAGCTACAGGCCGGTAGCCCTGACATCGCATCTGATGAAGACCCTCGAGAGGTTGGTTCTAAACCATCTGCGCTCCCTGGTGAGGTCTTCATTGGATCCGCTGCAGTTTGCTTACCAGCCTGGCATCGGGGTGGAGGACGCCATCATCTACCTCCTGCACCGAGCTCTGACTCACCTGGAGAAGCCTGGAAGCTCTGTGAGGATCATGTTCTTTGATTTCTCCAGTGCTTTCAACATCATCCAGCCACGACTTCTGAGAGACAGGCTGGAGCTATTGGGAGTGGACCACCACATGTCCCAGTGGATACTGGACTACCTCACAGGACGTCCACAGTATGTGAACATCCAGGGAGTGGACATTGAGATAGTGGACTCTTATAGGTACCTGGGTGTTCACCTGAGTAATAAACTGGACTGGAGTCACAACAGTGATGCTCTTTACAGGAAGGGTCAGAGCAGACGCTACCTGCTGAGGCGGCTGAGGTCATTTGGAGTCCAGGGAGCGCTTTTAAAGACCTTCTATGACTCTGTGGTGGCATCTGTCATTTTTTACAGTGTGGTTTGTTGGAGCAGCAGTTTATCTGCAGCTGAGAGGAAGAGGTTGGATAAACTCACGAGGAAGGCCAGCATCCAGGTAAGGAAATTTCAAAAAGTTGATTCTGTTCATCTGGATGTAGTGTTTTCAGTGGAAGAAATGTTTTGTCACTCATCCAAGGCACCTAAAAAAGCTCCAGCCGATCCAGGAAAGAAGGTGAAACTGTCGTCTAAGCAAAAACCCTTAGTGATCCCGTATGTATCAGGAGTATCAGAACAATTGGGGCGATCGTGGCTCAAGAGTTGGGAGTTCGCCTTGTAATCAGAAGGTTGCCGGTTCGAGCCCCGGCTTGGACAGTCTCGGTCATTGTGTCCTTGGGCAAGACACTTCACCCGTTGCCTACTGGTGATGGTCAGAGGGCCCGGTGGCGCCAGTGTCCGGCAGCCTCGCCTCTGTCAGTGCGCCCCAGGGTGGCTGTGGCTACACCGTAGCTGCCATCACCAGTGTGTGAATGTGTGTGTGACAGGATATGTAAAGCGCTTTGGGGTCCTTAGGGACTAGTAAAGCGCTATAAATACAGGCCAGGCCATAATTGAGACACATTTTTTTTCTAAACACAGAGTTACTATGGCTTTTAAACCCCAAAACACACTGTGCCAAAAATTGGTTCCACCAACACAAATAGAATAATATAGTGTTCGCTGTTAAGTGCCAGGAGGTTTGCCATGATTTGTACATCTGGGAAACCAAACAAGGTTGCATGGCAATTATCTTGGGGCAAGATAGTAACCCCAAGTTTCTCTCAGATGCATCCAGCGCGCGAAGAATGTGTGTGAACATTAGATAAAAAGGACTTACATAGAAAGCGCTATACAAATACAGGCCATTTACCATTTACCAAAGAGCATGTGCGAATGGGTGTGAGTGCATTTACCATTTACCGTTACCATGATAGTTTACTTGTTATGCACCCCTAAGAGTACCGAAGAAAGAGCCCATACATCTCTATGACAACCGTGTGCCCACCCCTGAAGCCACCCATTCTGCCATCCCAAACCAATCCCACCATCAAGAACAGCGTCCCACAGGGAGCAAGGCTTTGCAAGCCATAGACCCAGATGAACGGATGCCCCCCAGATCCAGCACCTCTGGACAGGGTGCAGGAAACAGGGTTGTTATAAAGGGTTTAACAGAAGTGTTGCATTAATTGTTTAGGAATTATAGAAATTTTTATACTCTTTTAAACCTTTGAGGCTCAAAAGCATTTGGATACATGGCTGCCAAGCAGTTTTGTGGCCATTTAAGACTTTTCCCATAATTATTCTATCAGTAATTAAGCAGAGATATAGAGATAAGTGTTGAACTTACATTTAGTAGATGTCCAGTGAAACCCTTTGTATGAGGTCCAAAGAGATGCTGACACAAGCGAAGGCTAAGATTGAACAAATTACAGAAATTGTAATTGCCAAAACACTTGTGTACCTAACTGTGTGTTGTGTTGCAGACCAGAGCAGCCTTATGTCCAGAACCTTAAAGAAGGGTGAATCCTATCAATCAGTGGGTCCTGCCACTGAAGCATTTTTCTTGTTTTCTTTTTAGCCATCCACTCACCCATTCAGGGTCATTGATGGGCTGGAGCCTATCTCACCTCCATGGGGAGAGATGCAGGGTATACCTTGAACAGTCTGCCAATCTGTTACAGTGCTAACACAGAGAGGCAGACAACCATTTACACTTGGCATTGGGTAGCTGTTTACTGGAACACTTAATATGAGTTTTAAGGAGATGTTGATGAAGCAACAGAAGCCATCATTAAATGAAAAACTAAATAAACATATCAGAGAGAGATTAAAAAGTTTTATGAGGAGCCAAAATAACATTTGGGACATTTTCAACCAGAAGGAATATACTAGCCAGCTCAGACAGTTTACAACAAGGTGTACACCACTGGTTACGCTCAAGAACAGGAAGAGCAGATTTGAATTTGCCAAAAAATAAAAGAACTTTCACAGCATGGGGAAAAACTATTAGTAATGTTAGTTTATGTGGTTTCCTCAGTAAACTGGGTGAGGTAGCTGACTCCTAATCACAGCGATTTCTCTAGTTTCAAGTAGCCTGGCCCTTTGACCCAGGACCTGTTGGCCTTGCAAGACCCTTCTAAGCAAAAATGATTCCTACTCACCAAACTCTTGGGATCACTCAAGCATTTTGAACCTGAAAAAACACATTTCTTCATGCTTGTGAATAATAAGCTTTAAACTGTAAAAACCTTTGACCTTGATTGTACCTGTTGTATTGTGTTGTTGTAGGATGATCTCACACCATTGCACACGGCAGCTGACGGAGGTCACTATGAATGCGTTAGACTTCTGCTGGATTCTGGCTGTAATGTCAATGCACAAACTAATGTATGCTTGTTTACTTAAATATGCAATTCAAGAGTGGGTTGGCAGTGTTATTTTCATGAATTAATATTTATCTTCTGTCTGTAGAGAAAAATGAATGCTCTCCATTATGTGGCACAGCATGGTCATGACAGAGAGGCCAGCTTGCTGCTGAAGGCAGGAATCAATGTAGATGCTATAAACAATGTAAGCACTGTTAGCTATCTCCGGAAAAAAATAATTATGATAATTCTTTTAAAGTACCCATATGCAAAAGAAATAGAAGAAATTTATAAAAGACTTGCATAAGATTTGGCTTACTTCATATAAGGCTTATATGATTTACTCATGAAAGTGGCCACTTTCTCATTACTTTCATATATTGTTTTAGTAAGTATCCAAAACAAGTTTCATTTATATAATTTATCAAAGCATCTTATATCTGTTTTCACTCTTGTATGCTTTTCACACAAGTTTCACATAACACAAAGCTTTATAAGATTTATATATATCTTTTCCATATGGGTATTCTTACACAGTGGTATGTTAGCATGTTAGCATTTTGGTGCATAAAATGAAGAAGAAATCTAAAATTAGGCAGTAAACACTTGTAAACGTTTTAAAAGTTAATATCATAGAGAGCAGCTTTTTAATACCTGTTTCTCTTTGAAACAGCAACACTGCACACCACTCCACCTGGCTGTTTTCAACAATCACACAAAAGTTGTACGATTGCTTATCGATGCTGGCAGCAACCTGAATGCCACTGACATTGTAAGTACAAAGTTCCACAGCCACATGAACACAATGCATAATAAAATGTCCTATAATACAGTAATTTTACTTAATGGTTGTCTGTCATGTGGGCGACAGAGGCAGCAGACCGCACTACACATTGCCTCAGAACATGGCTGGCATGAACTGGCTGAGATGATGCTGATTTCTAGAGTTAGTCTCAGTCTAACTGATAAGGTACCACACACAGCTTCACACAGAATATTATGTACACTGCTCAAAACAATAAATGGAGTACTAAAGTCACACATCAGACCTTAAAAAATATTCATGTTACTTTGACGTACGTTTTGAAATTCATTGAAAACAAGAAGGGGTCAGGGGTCACAAAGGTCAGTGAAAACCATAATCATCAGCCTTTTGAAGGCTGGATGAGATGGTGGATGGTGGTGGGGGGATCTCCTCCCAGACAGGTGTGTGAAACATGAGGGCCAGGCAGTGACATCAGTGTCTTCATCATTATATAATTGCCAGGTCACTGGGTATTGCCCTGCAACACAAACCCAGGACCGAGTGCATTAAGACAAGCTCTGAGGATTTCATCCCAGCAGTACAGGGTACTGTTGGCTAGCATGGTTAATGATAAAGGAGCTTTACACAACATAATTTACCAATTCAAACCTGCATACACACAATTCTATCTAGCATTCACACTGCGATGAACTTTCAGCTCTGGCCTGTCTCCTACTATCTGCTCCTCACTCTTCAGACTGTGCTGGGAAACACAGGCTACGTCCACACTAAAATTTGAAAATGGCGTTTTTGTCTGAAAACGTTCCGCGTCCACACTATCGTTTTCAGTCGTTTTCACAGAGTTGTGCGTCCACATTGAAACAGCCGAAAACGCTTCCGTTCCAGTCCTGCGCATGCGTGAAACGCAAGAAGATTCGGCCTGCCTCATTTCCGTCTGCCATTTATTTACTTTTCCGGCTCTTTGAAACGTCGCGGCAAATGTTGAGGAAAAGCACCGAGTTTTTTAAATGGACTAACAATGAGCTGGAGTTGTTGCTGCGAGTAACACAAAAGTACAAAGTTGCAAAAGCGAGTGAGAGTTAAAGAATTTGAAGAAAAGCTCTGGAGCACGTACAGACTGATATTAATCTTTAATAGCGCTGTCAAAACTGAGAGCAAACAAAACAAACGCTGTATAATGCCCTCCGCTATCTTAGTTTGATTGGTCACATGACTGCATCACATCACTAAAATGTGTCATCGTTTTTGAAAAGGCTCGGGATTCGCTGTCCACACTGCAACACGAAAACGGCTTTGGATAGCGTTTTCAAAACGCTGCATTTTCCTTCACCGAAAACGGCGTCTCAGTGTGGACATGGCCACAGTGTAACCTGGATGTGCTGCAGGTACTCTCTCATCAAACCAGTACTGACGAGGATATCAAAAAGCAATTCTAGGAGAGAATAATGGTCTGTCCCATCACCTGCAGAATCATTTACTTTATGGAGATTGTCTTGGAACTGTAAGAGCAGTTTGGCGAGGAAGAACAGCTAGCAGGTCCAGCGAGCATGTGGTGTGGAGGTTAGCTGGATAACTCAAAGTCAGTCAGTTAAATCGAACAACACATTTATTTGATGTTAGCAACATAAGACCATACAAGCCAAGTCTCCACGGCTCTACTCTGTCCGTACGTACATGTGCGGAGATGGGTAGTCACCGGCGCCAGCCCGTTACAAAGGTATGGTTTCTCTCAGAACAGACACACAAGCATGTAATGGCTGCCACACTATACTCACACACCCACTACGAGACTCCCCCAACTACTACAGTTGTTAAAAGTCCGCTTGTTCATTGTAACTGTTTATACTACGTTACCCATGATGCACCTCGGTATCTGTACTTCCGGTTGGGAACGTGTTCAGCGCAGTTCTGCACAGATGAGAGGTGTGTCGGAGGATAACGTATTTACTTGCATTCCTGTATGACCACACACACCCATATACACACTCACACCCCCTTTACCTGCATGTGAATACTGTAATGCCTCCCTACCAACGCTGTACATCCTGTTGATGTCATCTGCCACCTCCTTAGTAAAGTAGGGCAACCCCCTCTAGTGGTGCTATAACACAGTAAGGTTTGTCTTGGAACGTCTTCAGTACACCTGTTTGATTTGCACCAAAAAAAGGTGAAATTAATTGATTCACTTACACTTCCGAAGACGACAGCTTGATATCCGTAAAGTTTAACTTGTGGTTGATGATCAAGTGTTCCTTTACTTTTTTGAGCTGTGTATTTCACATTGTACACTAACAAATAAAAACAGTTTTCAGTTGGTGCATTGATCCTTCTATATCATATTAATTAAGATCTTTGTTACGCTAGTCTTAAGTAGAATATTTATCTTTTTTCACACCATTTGAAACCTTGATGCGTAGTTCACTTTTTCTTTGTCCGGACAAAGTTAATCTTGTAGCACAGCATCATGATAACTGTTTTAGTATAGATTCAGATCTATGACACTCATAGCTGTGTCTTCTAACAAAGCAATGCTTTTCTGGCCATCTAATGTACACAGCAGGGAAAAACATGTCTGGAAGTGGCAGCAAGAGGAAACCATGTCGTCCTGGTGGACATGATAATTAAAGCTGACCGTTTTTCTAAATGGGAGAAGGTAAGTGTTGCTAACGCTATATTAATACTAAATACACTCTCCTTATATGAAATCTGTGCTCATATTCGATAAATACATTTTCACTCTTTTCCAGCGTATCAGCACCCATGTCCTGTTGAGTTTTTCACATTATATACATATTAATTGTTTTGGATTTTTTTTTTTTTTTTTTTTTTTTTTATTAATATTTTTGGATGGACAGAAACATTAATAAATAAATATACAACTGCAATAATCATACTGTCAGTTCTCTGTCCGTTTCTAAACAAACAAACAAACTAAGACAAGCAAACAAACAACACACTAACAAACAAAAAAAAAAAAAAAAAAAAAAAATTACATAAATAAATAAATAAATAAAATAAATAAAACCCAGGAGAAACAAAATAATACACCGCCTCCTGGAAAACATCAGCAAAAACAAAAACGAATAAGGGTAAAACCCCCTGGTGCAAAAAAAAAAAAAAAAAAAGACAACAACCAAAATACCAATGACACATGAAATATCCCTCTAAGAGACCATTTATCATAATGTCTAAGAGACATTGTCAATGTACCGCAAAAAGGGACCCCAGACCTGCTCAAAAATATCTTCTCTTCCCTTCATTCTATACATAACCCGTTCATATGATGCCATCCTAGACATTTGTTCGGTCCATTCCTTGAAAGAACAGGGGCTGGATGACTTCCAATGCCTAAGAATTACCCTGCAACCAGTTATAAAAGCCAGACGCATCCACAATCTCTGTTTTTTTGAGAGAATGTTATCGTCAGGTAGTAGGCCCAGGACGCATATAGCTGGAGATTTAGAAAGATTAAGTTTAAAAATATCATTCACCAAGTTGATGATCCCATCCCACAAATAATCATTTTTCCGACATGTATACAACATATGAACTAGAGTCCCGACTTCCTGCTGACATTTCCAACAAATGTCCTTATCTGCGAGCTTCAACCTGACTAATTTACTGGGTGTCCAATAGTTTCTGTGAAGCAACTTGTACTGGATAAGTTGAGACTGTGTTTCAAGTGAGCAAACATACCATGATGAGATCAGCATCTTCCAACTGTCCTCTGAGATCTGGATACCCAGATCTTTCTCCCAACACCGCCTCAGTCCCCCCAAACTGGGAGCGTGTGCCTCTCTGAAGCTCCCATAAAATTTAGATGCCCTGATTCTGTTATTGTCAGGGGTTGCAAACATCTTCTGAACACTAGATGGAGGGTCTAGATTATTTTTCAAAATGGCTTTAATACAATGTCTTATTTGAAAAAACCTCCAAATTTCCCTTGGATCCAAATTGAATTCTCGTCTGATTTCTGCAAACGATTTCATGCCAGTCTGCCCAAATAGGTCCCCCATCTGATTAATACCTGTCCTAGCCCAGGCCTCCCACCAGACCGGTTTCTTACCTATTAATACTTTCTTATTATACCAAATAGAGGCTCTAGCGGTGAGATAAGGGCTGCTGTTGGTATATTGGTGAGCTCTAAGCCAGGTCTCTTGCATGAAAGACAGTACTGGATCTTTAAACGGTACTGGCCTTCCCTTCTGAGTAAGGAAGGCCTCTAAAGACGAAGGGGCCACAAGACTTTCCTCAATCCCAACCCATGATGGCTTATCAGTAGAGGAATTATGTATCTTAACTAACTGAGAGAGGGAGAAAGCATAATGATACCAGACCATCTTGTTTTGGATTTTGTAATAAAAAAAAATCCTGGCATACAGGCATAGTTATAAAGAACGAGAACAACTCAGAGCATACACTATGACTAGGTCTCCAAGATGCTTAAAACATAAGAAATCAGGAAGGGGCATGTAAAGGAATTTCTTTTACTTATGTATTAATCACATTATTTTATTGTATGATGCTTTGGTGCCACTGGATTTTAACATGTCTCACACTCATACAGTAAGACAAATGGTGGGGGTGTAGTAAGGAAGTTGGGGGAAGCAGACGACTCCACAGGAAGAGTCTTTTGTGTCTTTGAGGACTCTGGGAGGCAGCAAGGGAGTGTGAAACAGCTGTGTACTGCCTTTTGTTCCTGGAGATATTTAACTGAGAGCCATGCTGGGCTCAGACTCTGCTGACCGTCTGTCCCGCGGTCATGCAGGGACTTCATCAAGCTTGGTTGTCTGTTCTTTGTGTGTTTGATTAAAGAATGTTAGCTACCGCTCACCGCTCGTCTGCAGGCTTTATTTAAATGGAAAACTTCCACAACAGCCAACAAAAAGCTTTTTGCTAAAAAAAAGATTCAGAGCAGAAGTTTTTTGCACTGCATTTTAAAATGAAAACATATTGCATTTATTTACAATTAAAGACACAGAGCAGAAAGTGTGTTACTGTTTTACATCCACAGACACACAAGAAAAGAAGCAGGCAACATGAGGTCAAGTTATGGCAATTTTATTTGTGCATTTCAGTTTTTAAAAAACAAGCAAACGTCCCAAGAAGAAGGATGGGGTGAAAGAAAGGTGGAGATTTTAACATTAGGAGGAAGAAACTATTGATGCTGCTGAGTCAGTTCTTTCTCAGCAGTCTGCTCCAGAATCCCCTCCTGTCCTCAGCTTGCTTTTCTTTTTCTTTTGCCTTCAGTTCGTTTAAGGTCTTGTTGAGCTGCTCCTCGGCATCTTTAAATTTTTCTTTCAGCTGCTGTTTGGCCAGTTTCCCTTTGTGTTTGAGGAGCTCTTTAGCTTCCTTTTTGTGCTTTCGCATTTCTTTCAGTGCGTCTTTGCAGTCTTTCTTGGTCACCGTCATTTCTTTCTTGAATACCTTCACCTCAATTTTCTCTTCTGCAAGTTCTTCTTGTACTTTCATCAGTTCCTTCTTCATGTTTTCAGTGTGACTCTTTGTATCTTCCATTTCTTTCTTTGCTTCCTGTATTTTCATTTTCTCTTCCTCCAACACTTTTTGAGCTTCCAACAATTCTTTCTTCAAATTTTCAATCTCATTTTCTGCCTCATCTTTACGTCTTTTCTCCTCTTCAAGTTGTTGCTTTACATGCAGTAATTCCTTCCTTAGTGTTTCAGCTTCAGCTGTTACATTTGCAGCTTCTTGAGTTGCCAACTGCATTTTCTTTTTTCCCTCTTCAAAAGCTTCCTGCACCTCCTGTAATTCCTGCATCACATTTCCTGCCTCCTTCTTTGCAGTTTGATATTTATTGTTGGCTTCTTGTGCTGTGCTTTTCTCTTCCTCCAATGCTTTTTGAGCTTCCAACAGTTCTTTCTTCATCTTTTCATTCTCCTTTTCTGCCTGTTGTTTTCCCATTTTCTCTCCTTTAAGTTTGAGACCCACATGCAGTAATTCCTGCAATACTACATCAGTTTCAAACTTTGAATCTTTAGCTTCTCCTCTTGATTTTTCTGCCTCTTCTTTTAATTTGATATTTTCAGCCTGTATCATTTGAAGTTCTTCTTGCAGGTTAATCAGCTGTACTGAATTGTGAGGTGAAGCACTCGCCGATCCTCTTCTCGTTCTCCCTCGATTCATTTTGGCCTTTTAAACAAAGGAGCCAACGTTTTGTAGAGGAGTGAAGTGAAGTTTTCGATGTTTCTTCGTCAACTGTCGTTTGTCCTGCACAGAGATGCTGCTGTAGATGTGTCTCTAGCTGTGTCTGGATACAATGAAACATGCTGGAACTAAGTGCTTGTGTTGCACAGTTCTACTGAACATTCCATTTCATGCATGCTCCGCCCACATGGTCAGGAATGTCAGGTGCTGCATCGCCAAAGGCTGCTCCCGTTGCCTAGCAATAACAGCTGTTTACTTTTGGGGTCTGGTTCATTATTTAATAAAGAAAACATGTCCAAGTATTGGGTGCTGAGGCTCAGCGCATATTCTAGCCTGCTGTGTGGGTGGGCAGCTAGAAATCACTGGTGGGCAACATGAGTGAGGAGAAAACTGGAGCAGCCAAGCAGGGAGCTGCAGGTTGCTGGTTTGAGTCTCTGTTCAGATGCTGGTGTCTCCTCTCTCTGAGATGTCTGCAAACAGTCCCAGATAAAACAATAAGGATAATAAACAAACACGTGACTAAAATAACAGTTATGACTCTGATGTGTTTCATGTGTAGCAGGATGGCCTCTATACAGCAGTCGCTGCAAGCATCCACATCGCCACACTCACTTTTCTTTAAGCAGGCGTGCTGGACTCCTCCTAAGCAAAGTTTGAAACTTCATTTCCTTCATGCTGGTGAACTTTTTACCAAATATTTTCATCAAAGCTTCTCCATCACTGACAGGGATTGTTTGGATCTTCACACTCATCTCCACCAACAGTGGCGTGTCTAGAAAATTTTTGTTGGGGGGGCCAGGTAGGGGCACAGATTTGGAGAAGGGTGGCAGATTTAATTGGCAGATAATGTTTAAAAAAAAAATTCTACCAACCCTTAACCATAATTCAATAATCCTATAAACCTAATAACCAAATGCACTTTTAACTCTTATTAGAATGAGATTTTAACCACTACGGTGCAAAGTTTTTAGATACTGCGTTGATAAAGTACAAGAGATACAATCAGTGCTTTGTCAGTGTTTACTCAGCATTCAAGGACATCAATATTTGCATAGTATTTTTACTGACATGTAGTGCACATATGTTTTGGGCAAAAACATTTTTGAATATTAAAATATGAACATTTGTAACAAACAATTGACAAATTAGCCAATGCAAAACTTTATCTGCCTGTTAAAAAAAGAAGATAATCTTCTCACAAACTGGTGTTTGATTTTGAAACAGGAAAAAAGTGGGGAAACAAATGAAAAGACGAACATTTGAATAAAACCTGAAAGCAAGTAAATACTTTCTATGCTGCCTTATGGTAAACTTTGGTAATATTGATAAAGAACAACACTGGCTGATGATAAAATACAGTCAGCTGGCATGGTGACACTGCCAGTATTAACCTGCAGGGCTGGACTGGGACAAAAAAATTGGGCATTTTTACTACAGACCGACCCACCAGGTAGTAAAGCCATAAAGACTTTGAATGAAAACAAATGCTGTTGTGACAGTGATGTACAGTCTTGTTGGTATATGTATGATTTCTATACATTTTACGTCAGATAAAAACTTTGGTTGTAAGATTTAGATAATTATTTAATAAAAACTAGGTATTTTAAATGAGAATAAGAAAGAAAAGTATTTCTTTGTGCCCACCTTTCCCTGTTAATGCCCTACCTGGCCCCCTGGCAAAACTTTGCTAGACCCGCCCCTGCACAGTTACCAGCTGTCAGCTACATAAAAAAGGATCCTGGTGTTATTTATCTCTCAGAAACAGTTCATAACTTCCCTTCAACTCATTCATGTCACCTAAAAGGTAAACCTGTTTCTCCATCACCTGTTCAGCTCTGATGATTCAGTAAGGACATCTCCTGGTTTCATCTTCATGTTTCCCTCTCACCACATATCTAAACAGACATCATGACCAGCAGCTTTACAGCTGTGGCTCCAGCAAACATCAGCTGATACTAGAAATTAATATTAAATAAATTCTAACAACAGCCGATCAAGCTTAAACGTGCTGCTGTTGTTTAGCGCGACATCCGCTGGTTTCCTCTTTCTGGCACAAAGTGGGCGATAAACAAACAAGAGAGAAAAGCCGATCAGCTGATCATTGATCAGTTTCATGATTGAAGTAGCAACAGGAGAGGGAGGGGGAGAGAATGAGAGAAGAGGCAGCTGTGCAGCGTAACGACAGAATAAATCCAGCTTTGTGTCTTTTTCCATTCTAGCTGAAGTTCGGGACAAACTGCGTCTCTTCTCAGCTCAATACGAAACGTGTAATATTTTCTCTGAATGAGGGACCATTCCATTTTTTTAAGGAGCCGTTGGCAACTCTACTAACCTTATGAATAAAATAAAGTTCACTATCAGTAACATCATAGCACCCACCCAGCTGTATAAAAACTCCAAGCTGGCTAGAACGCAGTATGAGTTATTGCAACTGACAGTAAAAAGTCAGCAACATGAAAATAAACTCCACCTAAACTTGGTTTATATCTGACCCAGATAGACTGCAGGTCATAACTTCTTACCTGAAGTTCAGTTCACCTGACACTCGGACTGGTGGCTGCTTCGGGTCTCTCCTACTGCCTCCCCTTCCCTCATCCACCTGTTGCCTCTGTGGAAGCCCCGTCATAGCCACCACCAAACAACGGAGTTATTGCTACACATCGACCTGCATCTGGCCAATCCACCACCTCTCATTGTTCATGCCATTACAAAAAAAATAAAAAATAAGTCACTGGGGATATGCCCGGTATGCCCGATGGCCAGTCCAGCTATGTTAACCTGCAACCAAATTTGCAGCTCCATACAGCAATGTTACGACTTAGATTATATCTTATAACTCATAACTCGTATGTTAGCTCCACTCAGTAGCATACTGTCTGAAATATTCCACAGCTGCAATAATTCTTTAAGTGTTATTTTTTTTCCTTGGTATTCTAATTTCACCGAAGTTTACTAAACTCAACAAACTTAATATTACTTACCGGGACATTTATTCTGTCCTCATTTTCTTTCACCGAAAAATTGTTTCCTGCAGTGCCGTCTTTCGTGCTTCGCTCTCCTACCTTTGCTAACGTGATGCGCATAGCGCAGAAGCCGATGCTGCTTTCACTTACACTCGGATATCTGAGCGTCACCGTGAAAACATAATCGGACATTTGATATTTGATTGAATTTTATTGTTTTGCCTTTGGGGTGGCACCTGGGGTGGCCAGTCTGGTTTGGGGGGTGGCCTGTGCCCCCCCAGGCCACCCCGCTGGACACGCCATTGTCCACCAACCCTAAAAAATGAGTCTCACTTTGCTCATATAATGCCAGGAGTGTCTCCATATTCCACAAAAGTCTGTGCAAACATGTAACAGTATCCCATATTCATATGAATATTATTGATATTATAACAAAAGCTGTCACCAACACAATTGTCCCAAGTGCTTTTTTTATTAGTTATTGCAAATGCTTGATTGCAGTTCTTGCTAGATGACAAAACCACGTATTAGGTTCAGAAGGAAATGACTTTTGGAGGTAGCAAGGGAGTGTGAAGCTTAAGGTGTAAAACAGCTGTGTACTGCCTTTTGTTCCTGGAGAAGGTATTTAACAAACCAGCTAAGTATCTTGTAAATTCTTTGTGCTAGTTTTAAAAGCAAGAGGTACTGAGAGTTTGTTTTCTTTGTACATCATATGCATAAAACGTGATAACATCCTTTTAACTTCGAACGACTCACAAAACTTTCTCCCTGTTGAATTCAGGATCACGGGGGATGTGAGCAGGTAAGAAGACCTCTGAGCTTCAAACAGGACCATCAGCCAGAGACACAGCACTTCCGTTCTGTCTTATGGACCCTCGCCACAAAGCATCTGTGTTATGGGGAGTGGAAGATTCTCGCTCAGCATTGGGACTTTAGTGAAGCACATATACAAGCTATAGAACAACAGTGGACAGGTGAGCAGTGCTGAGTTCCTAAAAAAATTATTGACAGTTTTATTGCTATTTTTATTACCTTTTTTGTACTTGTTGGGTTTTTTCATATATATATATATATAAATCTTTACACAGGAAATCATACAAGTTTGAAAAACTGTAATATAAGGCCTGTAATGTCCAGAACCATAGAAGCACTGTTTCATGGGTCCAGTGATTTTATTGAAAATAAATTCTCAAATTTGGCACTGACTGATTCACTCTACAGCATTCTGAGTACCTGAGGTGATTAACTCTGGTCTAGGTCAATTTTAACCCAGATCAAGAATTCTTTCTACAATTCTACTACAACAAATGAACTACAGATCTATTTAGAATATATGGATAGTCTGACATGAGTAAATGGATGCTTAATCCTTAATATTTCAGAGAGCAGATGGTGTTGTTTTTCTTTTGGTTTTTTTACAACATCACTTTTTTGTAGAAAAACGTCTATTATCATACAATATCTTGTCTTATAATGATGACCTGAAGCACAACTACAACTGCCTATACCTGATACCTGAATCTTGGTTAACCAGAGAGATAAAAGCCAGGAGAATAAACCAGATGTTCTCCACTGAACTACCCAAAGTATAGTCTGAATGGCAGCAGAACAAAATGAGAACAGCCCCGCCAACGCTGGAGACAGAGCAATACTGAAGAGTATATGTAAGAAGGATGCAACACATAACAGAAATGCTCAGTGCCTAGTGGATCTAAGAGCAGACTGCAACAACCTCCCTGAAAGGATCCAGTAACCATCACAGTGGCAGACATGTCAAGCAGAGGGATTGGACAGCACCATTCCCTGCCATGTTTAACACCTACTGGATAGGGAAGCTAACAAGCTAACTCCATTAGCATCCTGCAGCACAAATGAACCAGGTGCTAATGGTTGAGACCCACCCGGAATGTCTAACCGAAGGCTGTCCTGATCCCCAAGGATCCCAAGAAGGGGCCGGTCCCATCCAACTACTGGCCAATAACTTGGCTAAACTGCCCACCAGATTGCCCTCCTCCTGAATGGTAGATACTGTACCTCCGTCCATCCAAACCCACACTTGTCCTTGTTGGACATAGTTGGATATAATTGCTAATCTTTCTCTTTGGGTAGATTGGTCCTCCAACCAAGAGCAGTCTCTCCAAGATGACAGCAGTTTGCAACATGGATTGTAATAAGTTTTTCAGCTTTTGTACACTGTTGCAAGAGTTACATTCTGGGCACAGCTTTTTTCTTTAATTCCAAATGCCAGATCTTTGACACCTTGCTTTTAAACTCTATTTGACTTTTAACCTGTTGAACCTTTTTTTTAATTTAAAGTTGAACTTTAAATAAAATATTAAATTATATAAAATAAAATATTGTTTCATTTTGTTGGAGCACTTAAAATGTAAGATATCAGGATGTCATTCAGCTTTGCTTACTGGCCAAGTACCTCGCTTGCTTAACGCTGGTCTGTGGTTACAATACAGACCCAGTGGACTATATGAACTAGTTAGTTACTGTGATTCTATAAATGTTCTGATGGTATAAGAACTGTCTACAGTGACTGTGTTTAACTAAAAGTTCAGATGGATAATGCTTGATATAAATCTAAATTGAAGGTAAGAAAAGCTTCAAAGATCATGGTCACCGGATGCTGTTAATCTGGCTTCATGGAGTGCTCGTAGCTGGAGAAAACCCTACCAAAGGCCTCTATGAGGGGTTGGTGGAAATCTCCCGGACAGATTTGGCAGGTGAGCTAATCAGGGAGGTCACTTCCTTTCACTGGTCAGACTATTTGTCAGTTTTAACAGTCATACAATATTAGTTAACAATATTTCTCCACAGAAAGACCAATAATGCCGTAAGACTGTTTTTCTGTTTGTTCACTGGAATGTGTCTACTTTTTTTTCTTTTCTCTGTTTTCCTCTTCTGGTTTGTTATCCAGAGTTCATCCGACAGAAGGCAAACTCCCAGACCAGCTCTCCTAAAATGTGCTGCGTAATGTGACGGCAACAAGTTTATGCTTATCATCGAGCTATTGTGTTAGCTTTGTTAAAACTTTCTTTATTTAAAGAAATAAAAATGTTATTTTCTATAAATAAAATTACATGATTTGAATTGTGAGTCACATAATGGTTTACATTTTTTAATGAAAGATAGGTGTGTAGCAGCCAGGGGAAAGTTGCTCTCTATTTATTTCTTTTTTTTTTGCCGTGCAATTTTGTCAGGTTTTCTCTACTGCAGCACTTGAACTGTGTTTACCTAGAAGGGCTGTAACAACAGCCTTGCACTGCTGCAGATTTCCATGTGCTGCATCCCATGCCAGTTATCCACACACAAAGAAAGGACAAGACAAGCTGCCCCTAACCTACCCAAAATGCCCCACGCCTGCTGCTTAGGTGTGGGATTTTGCTTCCCCCAAAGGTCCTTGAGGTTCCTGAGATTCCCTAAAGCGCAGATCGTACCTCCCAACATGGGCCAGCTCGCTCCACATGATAGTGCATCCGAGGAGGCGTGGACCCCCCTGCGGAGGCGTGGACCCCCCCTGCGCATGGAGAGACCAAACCATGAAACTGGCGACTCCGGGCACTGGTGCTCCATACTCCTTGCAGGCCCCCTGCATCCCAGACCCCAAACCCCAAGACCCTCACACCAACACTAGTTCACTGGATCTAAGACAGAGCCCAGCTCCTAACAAAAAGCGCCCCTCACAATGATGCTTTACAACACTGCATCTGATGTTTTGTGTTGCACTTGATGTTGTAAGGCTTGGATGCAGCTGCTTGGCCATATAAACCCATTCCATGAAGCCCTCTATGCACTGTTGTTGAGCTAATCTGTAGGCCACATGAAGTTAATATTTGCCTCTCTGCCCTTTGTCCTCCCCTCAAACCGGCTGTCACTCCCTAAGCCGTGGTCTGCTGGAGGTTTCTTCCTGTTAAAATGGAGTTCTTCCTCCACACTGACTCCAGGTGCTTGTTAACAGGGGCTCATCTTACTGTTGGGGTTTATTGTAGGGTCTTTATCTTAAACATAAAGCACCATGAGGCGACTGTTGTTTGGATTTGGTACTGTATAAACAAAATTAAAGTGACAGTCCAAAATAAAGTCATTTTAATGAAATTCTTATTTACTCATTGTGAATAAAGTACAGCAGTACATAACACATTTGATTGATGATTGGTGGTTGATTTATTTAAACTAATATAATCATCCTGCTGCAACCAGGTTTCTGTAAGTCAGAGTAAATCAATTTGTTGATCAATTATTAATTCTTGTACTAACAGAGAGAGCAAACCCCAAGTTAGCAGTTCAGTCAACAGTAAAGCAACATGGAGCGAAGGCGGTGTGCATTTCACTTACTCTTTTGACTGGCCTTACTCTTACTTTGAGGAGAGTAATACTGGGAAAATAATATTGTTTTTCTCACTGAAAGCCATTTCCACTCTGTTTGACTGTTACTTAAGTAGATTAACCTTTGGTTTTATATCTTTTTGTCAGGAAAATACTAGTACAAGACTGAGTTCATATCTTTACTTGTTAAATGTGTATTTTTGACCTGTAGACTTGTAGGATTTGTGGAATAAAGAAACAAACTTACTAGAAATGAAAATGAATGTTTATTTTTGTTCATTTTTTAGTATTTCATACAGCTGACTAGCAATTACACAAGCGTGATTGGGATTAAGTCAACGGACAGGTGAAAAGTATAGACAATGATACATTTTCATTTCTCATTTTAAACAAAGCTATTTCAGGCAAATTTGAAAAGCATAAAATTCAAGCTGCATCAATCTCTCCCATCTCTTGGTTGTCTGTGGAAACAGAAAGAAGATGTTACACATATGTAGTATCTGCACAAAAAAATCACAAACACAGGCTGTAAATTGAGGAGATGTGTTCGTCTGGTGTTCTGGTTTATATGCCTTTCACTCATCCCAGCTACATGCTTCTGACCCTGATCAATTAAAATATATGACATTTCATTGTTTTTTGTTTTAAACCAAATGTTTCCACTAAAGTTATCCTGACAAAGCTTTAATTGGTAAAATAAATGTATAGGAACATGATTTTCTATTATAATGAAGTAAACAAAATTCGAAAACATCCGAGCTTATTTACTTACTTTTTCTAGAACAACTTGTTCCTTTGCACAGGTATGGGCACATTTGAGCCTGTCAAACAACAAACAGAGAGAAATCTTTAAACGCTGCTGCATTTCTTTAAGACACCACATGAACATCTGAGTTTGATGAACAGTTTGATGTACTATATCTATGTTGGTGTTTACTAGTCTCCATGATTGTTCTGTGAAACTAGTGGAGGTAGAAAAGTAAGCCGGGGGCTGAGCAGATAGGTTGAAAGAATTTAAGGTCTTCAGCACACAAAGCAGATAATTAAATAAGCATGCTCTCATGGTTATGATATTCTGAAGCATATTATTATCTATAGACAATAATACCAAACAGAAATTGCTTCCTCTTCCCTCCATTTTGCATCACCCAATGTCAGTTTTGTGTACATATTTGATCTTCAAACACGTTTTACCCCAGTGACGTTGGTTTTTCTGCTTGTTTGTTAACAGGATTCCAGGTTTTTGTGCTTGTCCCAACTTTTTCTATTTATATAATTATTATTTGAGGAGGAGACAGCTTCATAGTACAGTTACATTTTGTTTGAATTTTGAAAACCTCTCAACCTTTAAGCACAAATGGGTGCAGTAGTAGGTTTGGAAACTAAAGGTGGTGCAGAAAAACGGCAAGTAGACTGGCACTTATACAGTGTTTTTGTGCTCTAATTGAGCACTCAAAATTCTTATTAGCCAGTCGCACAAACATTCATGTAAATGCTCTTTCTTATACTTAAGTACCAGACACACATTTGCACAAATTTATCAATAACGACTCAGAGTTCAGTATCTTGCTCAAGGTCATTTCAAAATACTTCTTGGTGTTGTCTCAGTCTGGAGTATCACTTCCTGTTCTATCTTACAGTGGTATTTTTGCATTGCTTATCTGCGTAGCCAATTTAATTAAAAACTTATAGATAACGTCTTATTTCATAGTGTAATCTTCCTGCGCTTTATCCAAAGCACACTCTGTTGAATCACCCACTAATTATATTTACAGTGTTCAGTCACTGTGTCTTTAGGGATTCGCTAGCTTAGCATTAGCTCTTCACCTGTCTCTCCTACTCTTTCCTGCTCAGATGTTTAGTTACCCCTTGGCCTACTTTACTAATAACTATACTTGTTATAAATGTAGCTTGTTTGTAGCTCCGGAGGCCCCGTCAGTTCTCTTCCATCGGATTTTCCCGAGCAGTTGGGAAAACATGATTGCTGAGTGATGGTGAGGAGGAAGCGTAGTCCTAAATAGAAGCCCCCGGTACACTACCAACCCAACCATGTGTTGAAGCATTTTTCCCCACATGGCGACACACCTGGAACATCTATACATCCATCCATTTTCTTCAGATTCTCTGGGGCCGGGTAGCAACCTAAGCAGAAAAGCCCAGACCTCCCTCTCCCTAGCTCAGGGGTGGGCAACTCCAGGCTTCGAGGGCCGGTGTCCCTGCAGGTTTTAGATGTGTCCTCGAACCAACACAGCTGATTTAAACGGCTAAATTAGCTCCTCAACCTGTCCTGAAGTTCTTCAGAGGCCTGGTAACGAACTAATCATGTGATTCAGGTGTGTTGACCCAAGGTGAGATCTAAAACCTGCAGGGACACCGGCCCTCGTGGACTGAGAATGCCCACCCCTGCCCTAGCTGCCTCCTCCAGCTTGTCCAGGGGAACACCAAGGAGTTCCCATACCACCCAAGAGATATTATCTAGAGTTGGATGTCTCGAGACTGGTCTTGGTCTCGAGACCACTTTTACGTGGTCTTGGTCTCGACTGACTTTGGTCTCGGTCTTGGTCTCGCTGTTTCGGTCTTGCATTCTCAAATCGACATAGTGTTCGGGAGATTTGGAGTCAACCATCAGCGGAGCGGGGGGGTGGCTTACTGGGCTTAAGCCCGGGTCATTTTTTCAGAAGCATGGGGTCTTTTGGAGTGTAATTTGTTAGTTAGATGCCTGACTGACAACTGTATAAAACAAAAACAACACACGAAGCTAGAGATGGACCGATCCGATATTACGTATCGGTATCGGTCCGATACTGACCTAAATTACTGGATCGGATATCGGAGAAAAATAAAAAATGTAATCCGATCCATTAAATATCACGAAAGCACCTCGCAAAACTTGCAACACGCCGTAACTCACCTCAGAACGTTAGCACTCGGAGCAGTATGCATCACGTGATAGAGCAGCTGTGGCATGCCGGACCTGTCGGTGGTCTGGATAGCATGTGGAGCTTCGCTAGCAACCTGGCATTTCATCTCCGACAAAGTTATCCCCGAGAGAAGTAAAGCAAGTGTGTAAGTCCATCTCTGAATGTTTGTAAAGCATTCCCACGTTAAGCTTAACAAGCGACTGCCTCTCGCTCTCCGGCTGCTACTTCAATCATGAAACTGCTTAATGATCAGCTGATCGGCTTTTCTGTCGCGAGTCCGTCTCTCTTGTTTGTTTTTGGCCCACTTTGCACCAGAAAGAGGAAACCAGCGGCTGAACAACAGCAGCACGTTTAAGCTTGATATGCACGGTCTGAAGCATGTGTGTGGGAATGTATGTGAATGTTTTACTGTTATATCTTATTAGTATTTTAAGTATTCTATCTATTTTATTTATTGAATTTTATTGTTTTATTTATATTTTGATATTGCTAGGGATGATGCAATGATCGGGGACCATTCTTAATTTCGTTGTTCTCATGACAATGACAATAAAGTTTCTGATTCTGATTCTGATTCTGATAAGCTGTTGTTAGAATTTATTTATTATTACTTTCTACTCGAGGATCTTTTTCTACTGCTGATGTAACTGTGCAGGGGCGGATCTAGCAAAGTTTAGCCAGGGGGGCCGATAGGGCATGAACAGGGAAAAGGGGGCACAAAGACATACTTTTCTTTCTTATTCTCATTTAAAATGTCTAGCTTTTAATAAATAATTATCTGACACCCAAAGTTTTAATTTGATGTAAAATGAATAGAAGTCAATTACTGTATATAGTAACTATTAAGTCTAATATATACCCTAGTAAGCTATAGTACTTTTTACTTTGGGAAGGTACCATCTGTGCAGTCTGCAATTTTGTTGAAGAAAGATGTTGAATCTATTTAATATTTCTTGAAAAATAATTGATTTCTGTGCATTTTTTTTCACACTACATCAAATTAAGGTTGATTACATTGATTAAGCATCATGAGGTGGAGCGTGAGGGGTGGTTCCCTATTTTTTATTTATTTATTTTTGTTGTTGCTGGGAGTTGGAACCCTATTAGTTAGGTTGCTTAATATTTACGCTAAGTACTCTTTAAAATACCAGAATAGGGAGGATGGTGTAGGTCTAAGTTTATTAGATTGATCAGTATTGCTGAACTATGAAATATTTTTTTTGTATACAGGTATAACAGAATAGCTTTAGTGTAGTTGTTGTTTTAAACTTGAGTATGAACTTGCAGACTTGCAAAATGCAGCAAGATATTTAAAAAAACAGTTTTGTTGATTAAAAAACACTATATCGGATTCATATCGGTATCGGCAGATATCCAAATTTATGATATCGGTATCGGTATCGGACATAAAAAAGTGGTATCGTGCCATCTCTACACGAAGCACAGAGCGCACCGTCGTAAATTCCCCCTAATTTTGATATGATCCGAGCTCAGGCACTAGGCGACTGAGCACAGCACACATGTGAGCGAGAAGCTGCTGCCTGCGAGTTTGCTGCAGACAGAGGAGAGCTTAAGTTTGACCAGGTACCAAAGCAAATCATTCATACTGAACTAATAATGTAAATATGACGGTGTATCACAAACGATTGATATCAAACTGATCACTTGGTTGCGTTACTTGCTCTTCGAGTGAATCAACAAATAGACAAATAAAAAGCCGAACAGCAACGCTGATTTTTTAGAGTCTTAGCTTTCATTTCATATTTTCAGTTGTTTCCCTCCACGGCTAAACAAACCCTCTCAATCGGTTTCAGTTGTGTACTGATGAACACAACAATGGACATAAGGAGCTTCTTTCAAAGAAAAAACTCTGGTAGATGTTATTTTATATATTATGCTTTGGATGTTGTTCAGTATATCTATGCAAAACAAGAGGGATTTCAATACACAGCAGGATATTCACAGTTGAAACCAGATGTTTACACTTTATGGAAAAAACATAAAAACTTTTTTTTACTGTTAAACATCAGTTTAGAGTAAACTTCTGTTTTAGATAAATAAATATTGAAATATCTTTCGAATTAGTTAAATGTCAGAATAAAGAGAGACAGAGCTTCTATTTTTATCACTTTCATCAAATGTAGGAGTACACATACACTAAGTTTATTGTTAATTAATAAGAAACTCCAGACGATTCCATTCTGAGCTGAAGAAGCTTCTGATTGGTTCGTAGAGTCCATGTGAGTAAACTGGTGGCACAGCTGTGGATGCATATAAGGCAAAACACAGAGCCTGTTTCTGTGACATGGGAACATCAGGAGATGTCAACCAAAACACCAGGAACAGAACTGTGGAGCTCCATAAGTGTGGCTCAGTTTGAATACAATTTGGTGCCATTTGCAATTAAGAAATACAGACAGTTTGATGCAGCCCCGACTTTGTTCTGCCTTGCTGCTTAATTAAAAAAATAGTTTAAGGTGTCCTGCATATGTGATTTTTTTTTCCTATATGAAGTCATTCTTTTTTGAACAAAACTCAAAATAGAGCCTGATAATCTTTCAGTCATTTCTACCCTCACCTAATTTCCTTAAATTCCTGTGTGAGAGCTGCTCGGCTCTCACACAGGGGCTCAGCTATGCTCCAATCCCTCCATACTGCGGCCAATCACATGCGAGGATATAGGATAATATCATTATGTGAAAAACAGAGAGGGTGAGAGACGCGACAGT
Source organism: Astatotilapia calliptera (assembly GCF_964374335.1). Taxonomy (NCBI): domain Eukaryota; kingdom Metazoa; phylum Chordata; class Actinopteri; order Cichliformes; family Cichlidae; genus Astatotilapia; species Astatotilapia calliptera. Next base: position 2,526,500 of record NC_137422.1, on the reverse strand, counting down.
CACGTGGAGCGTGCGTCTGTCCTCTCAGTGAGTAAGATAGTGGACAGCGGTGAGGAGGGCTGTGTGAAAGCAAAAACACATAAATATGCCTGACACCCGTAAACGAAACAGCATCTGGCTGCAGTTTAAAGACTTTTTTTGTCTCGGTCTTTGTCTCATCTTAACTTGGTTATTTCTTGGTCTCGGATTAGGCGGTCTTGACTACAAGTGTAATATTATCTCACCAGTGGGTCTACTCCAGGGCTTGTCCCAGTGGGACATGCCCAGAACACCTCACCCAGGAGGCATCCTTGTCAGATGCCCGAACAACCTCAACTGGCTTCGTCCGATGTGGAGGAGCAGCGGCTCTACTCTGAACCCCTCCCGGATGGCTGAAATCCTCACCCTATCTCTAGGGTAGAGGGCAGCCACCCTTTGGAGGAAGCTCATTTCTGACGCTTGTATCCACAATCTCATTCTTTCGGTCACTACCCAAAGCTCGTGACCATAGGTGAGAGCAGGGACATAAATCCACCAGTAAATCGAGAGCCTCAGACTTGGATGTTCTGACTTCCTGTCTGTTCACACTCTGGTGCTAACCACTCCAAACAAAATCAAACAAAATTGGTGTCAATCAATTGTGCTACATTTCTGCTGGTTTGTGCTACAAAAATTTTCGTTTGTGCCGCTATCATTTTAAAGATATTATCTAAAGTTTTTAGAGAACTCACACATGCACTGATAAACACAGTCCCACCCACATTCCAAGGATTCCCTCTATAAACCACCACTGTGCAATAACTATTTATATGTAAATACTGTCCAATACTGTCCAAGTGCTGCAGAAACTAAAACTCACTTCCTGCAACCTCCATCCGGTCGAAGCAGATGGCTGCCATGACCTCTGTTTACTTGTTTATAAGACAGGAGGGAGGTCTTTACCTTACAATATAAAGTGCTTTGAGGCAACTGTTGTTGTGATTTGACGCTATAAAAATAAAATTGAATTAAACTAATTGAATTTAGAGTGGAGTAGCCAAGAACTGAACCACTGACCTTCCAACTGTTAATCCAGCTTCCTTTTTTCTTTATAAAAAAGGAAAGAAAAAGAAACGAAAAGAAACGAGGTACATACTGCAGGTATAAAGGCGATTCACTCGAAGGATGTCATTGGCACTCATCTCTGTAGCTCTGCCAATGGCTACATTCTCATCGGGTATGGGAACGATGGTTGGCTCCCTGTCTCTTGAGAAGGCAAACCTGGGGTGCAAACACACAGTAGTAAGGCAAATTGTGATTGTAGTCTCAAACAAGTGTCATTATAACAACTACAAAGAGAAGGCTAAAAACATGAAATTATAATATGGGCTTCAGCTTGAGCAATGCAGCAGGGAAAGGTCAGTCAAGAGGATTATCTACCTAATTATTACCTAATTGACTCTGCCAAACAGAGTCCTTATTGCCATTTCAGACATTTAACAGAATGGGATATAAATGTTTCAAGGTTTATCATCTGCCCAAAAAGAGCCCAAAGGCAAAGTCCTGCACGCCATTATTGTCCATCATGTAGCATTTGCTCGTTAGGCAGCAAGCTAGCACTCTGTGACGAGCTAATGTGGCTTTTGTCTATAAATGTGTGCGTTGTAGGCAGCTGCAATATTATTACTGATAATAAAATTATCATCATTATTATTGTTATTATTATTATTGTTATAGCACTCAATGTGTAAACTGTTTCATTGGTTACCACAGCTTTATACTGGTTTGAATTACTGGTTTTCTCAATGGCCAGTGTGGTAAGAGAAGTTGATTACAACACACATGTACACAGGATGTAGAAAATTAAAATCTTGAAAATGAAAGGACTGAAAACAGATAAAACTGTGTCAAATAAAACTGTGTTATTATGACATAATTTTTAAATAAATATACATTTGAAGCATGTTCAGGGAGTGAACTGATATCTTACCTTCCATAGTGCATAACAGAGTTGTAGTCATAGGGAGTATCAAGGTTCCTTGTGTTGATTTTCCTAAAGTTATGCTCCATCCCTGTGGGGGTTCAAACAACTCAGTCAATGTTTGTCTCTTACTCCAGGCTGAGCATTAAAATGTCACAAAAGTTCAGTTCACCCTACAGCTGTGTGAGAGCACCTGGGTAACTTTTTTCCTTTGCACAAAAACAAAGAAATCTATTGATTTGTGTCCATGGACACAAGAGCTTTCCAGCTTTAAAGAGAGAGCTCTCCATATGGACATGGGAGGGCTGGGACAGTTGTAAGTCATTTCACCTTGCGCTTCCACATAGTGACTTGTGCATTTATTTTGATGCTACTTTTACACTTAAGAGGTGTGACTTCTTTTGCTGCTGACTTCCATTTTGAATAATGTTTGCCTATGTTAACCCTTTCACGCATGGTGGTTGCTACAGTTTACAGCTATTTAAAGGCTGTGTTCTTGTATTTGTGTCACTGCTGATGGTATACTTGCAAAATAAACCATTACACACTGATGTGTCACACCCACTGGTCGTTTAATGTTACAATAGATGTATGAAATGTTTCATTGTAATTTTATTATTTAACCCTGTCATGCATGAATTATGACAAACTCAATCAGGATTTATTTGTGTTCATCTTTTCATGCCTAAAGATGAATACAAATACTTAAGAAAATAAATCCTGATTGAGTTTGTCATAATTCATGCATGACAGGGTTAATATACAAAAACTACTCAGGTTTGGACAATAAAATTACTTGGTTAACTTTAATACTTTTTGTTAATATTCAATTCAATTTTATTTATACAGCACCAAAGCATAACAAGGCACTTTATATTGAAAGGTAGACCCTCCAATAATACATACAGAGAAAAACCCAACAATCATATGACCCCCTTTGAGCAAGCACTCTGGCGACAGTGGCTCAGGGAGGGGCGCCATCCGCCGTGACAGGTTGGGGTGAGTGAAGGAATGCAGGTCAAAAGACTAATATACAACACATATCCATCCATCCATTCGCGTCCACTTATCCTTTTCAGGGTCGCGGGGGGCGCTGGAGCCTATCCCAGCTTTCATAGGGCGAGAGGCGGGGTACACCCTGGACAGGTCGCCAGTCTGTCGCAGGGCCAACACACAGGGACAGACAACCATTCGCACTCACACTCACACCTAGTGACAATTTGGATTATCCAATTAACCTATCCCCACAAGCTGCATGTCTTTGGACGGTGGGAGGAAGCCGGAGTACCCAGAGAGAACCCACGCAAACACGGGGAGAACATGCAAACTCCACACAGAAAGACCCCGGCCTGATGGTGGAATTGAACTCAGGACCTTCTTGCTGTGCGGCAGCAGTGCTAACCATCGTGCCACCGTGCTGCACACACATATACATACATCTTTTTTTGAAAAGCACAGAGGAACAAAACATTCTTCCAATTCAAATAGATTAGTCTCAAACTTATAAATAAATTTAATAAATAAATAAAAGAATTCCACAGACAGATTTGATTATTGTGAATGTTTCACATTTTGCCCTACATTGTTTGTACTTTGGGTTGTTTGAAATATCCTAAAAAAACATGATTATTGCTCTACTGTTGGTAAATGAACTGTCATTTATGTAGAAGTTTTTTTTGTCATCCTGACCACTTAAAGATTTTTTCTGACTGTTGTTTCTGGCTGTTGTTTGTCATGTGACCCACCTGGGATGACGTTCTCTAGCAAGATGCGTACATGTTGGTCTCTGTCTGAACGCGTCTGTTCATGGTCGAAGCCCAGGGCATGGAGCACCTCGTGTTGGACTATCTGGTGGAAAACACAGCCCTGGCGACTCAGTGACACTATCTGGCCACCCCCACGACGCCCAACAAAAGAGTAACACCTGAAAAAGAGCGGTAAATAAAAATTTTATGACAAACCAGTAAAACAGCTTCCTCACTCAGAACATCCTGCGTTAGATGAAAAGTGTGCCTGTAGAATTCAAGTATAAATGCCTACTTTGTGTTGGACTTACCCATCACGAGACTGAATGTCCAGAAAGTCTCTTTCTCTGCTCTGGGGCCTAAAGCTGACGCACGTGGCTGCTTCAAATGACCTCAGACCTTGCTCGATGACGTCACGTTCCCTGCGGGCTTCACAGAAAAACATGTATTGTGGTTCTAGTTTGTTGTGGCATTATATTCAACTAAGACTGAGCACAATGCTGCTACTCCTGAGTAACTGCTTACTACTTACACTGGCCTATAAATCAATCAAATCTATGTTACTGCCTCAAAATCAGCTGATGTTTTTGTACAACTTTAATGAATTTATAGAAAGCATAAAATATTCTTCATTATGTTGGCTTGAAGCTTGTAAAGATTGGTCATAACATTGAACTGCTCCCCCCCAGTATCTTTGATGTGGCATAGCTAACAGAAATTTTCAGGGTAAAATACATCTGTCCCATTTTATCTACATATCTTAACTATAACTAACTTTGAGTGTTATTATATTGGGATATATCATAGGTTCAATAACAAGACACCCCCAGTGTAATGTCTGTGGCACTCTGGATGCTTTGTCAGGTAATTCCCTGGAGAAAACTTGTCAAACTTGCCAAAAAAAATAAATAAATTTTTTTTGATTGTGACACTGGAAGAAGGTGTAAATTTTATTTGTAGTTTCCTCTAACTAGTTCCTGCACTTTTGAATTAAAGAGCGCCTCTTGGGTTGGATTGAGCCAAAAGCACAATGGAAGGAAAAAGGCATTAGAACCGAGAAAACAGCAATTTTATCTGCAACATTAAGGTCTTCAAAATTGCGACTGAATATCTTGTATCAGTCTCCATGCTAAGCTTTGGCAAAGTTTTATATATAATTTTATATTACATCTATCTGATACAGATTGATGTATATTTAGGTTGTTTTTTTTTATATATCGGAGGAAATTTATGTGTAACTGACTAATTCCTTTTTTAATAAACTGTCCTTTTCAGTTTCCTTGGTAGTATTTTTAAACTCTTTGTATTCTCTGTACACAAAAACCTTTCTGTATGTCATTAAAATACTTGTTTAGTGTTTAGTCTTTTGACCAAACAGCTGTATTTGAAGCCCTGAGATGAGAACCCGTTGATTTCTCTTTGTATTTAGAGGACACTAAAATGTGGAATCTCAGAGGGAAAAGGTTTGGGAAGCAGCTTTGCCCACTAATGGAAAAACAAACAAACCCCAAAACAAACCCTACAGACGGAGAAAATCATTCTAATAGTTTTCAGTTAAACCTGAAAAATTAGCAGAAAGCTCAATAAAAAGGAATGTTTCCATGTATCTAGACTTACAGTACTGGTCGGAGATTCGATAAGGTACAACAACTCTGCCATTGTTTTTAGGCCACAAACAGCCTCGAGCCGTACACGGATCAGCGTTCTGTAGACCTGTTGGCACTGCTATGTCTCCAAATATGACCAGAGGTTCATCCAAGTTCTTTCCTGTAAAGTATGGAAAGAAAAACATATTTTCCGTGTACTTTCGATGGTTTCATTAACACATCAACTCAGTTTTTAAGGTTAGCCCCTGGATGTTGTTACTAAAGCTGTATATTTACTACTGATGAATAGGAACTGAAGTGAAGTTGAACATACCAAGATTAGCATTAGCCTTCTCCAGCAGTGTCGAGATACTGAAATCATCACCCTCAGTGTTGTTTCCTGTTCAATATGAAGCACATATGTTTGACTGTTCTATAAGGACAAGGTCACATGTTACAACATCACAAAGACATGTCAAGGAGTCAGGCAAATCCAATATGGACCAATTATAATAAATAAATAAATGAATACAAATCAACATGAATAAGAGCATATCTCATAGTGTGATGACATACAAGTGCTAAATGTAAAAAATAGCAAAGTCTTACCGGAGTTTTCAACACTTTTTTTAAAAGGTGCCTGTAATAAGATAAAAGGGTTTATAAGGACTAGTATTTGATTTGTTTGCAAGTTCAAAAATGCTTGAAGATTAAAATTGCAAATTCCAATTTATACAATAAATTAATAAAATGAAAAACAGAAGTATTCTCTTTGTGTTCTTATGTTTTGTTTTGAAGAAAGCTTGTATTCCATTTTAACAAAATAAAACATCTTGGTCAAATCAGAGAGGAAATCTACGTCTGCATACTTAACTACAACGCTTACCTCTATAACAAAAGTGTGGGCGAAGCACAAGAACACGCTGAGCACAGCCGCCTGGAGGATCATGGCTGGTTACTGAAGAAGAGCAGCCGACTGAGAAAATACCTGCTGAAAACACAAGTGTTCGGCTTATATAGTTAGAAAGGCCAGCTGAATTCTGTCCTAATATGGCATGCTGTTCAACCAGTACTCATTACTCAACTGAAAATGACAGTTGTTACTTAAACACGTCTGTTTCAACATATTATGAAATTAGACAAAAAGGCTGTTGCTGTCTTTATATTATGTCACAGTCCAAATATTATAGTTACCATCAATGTATTTAAATCTGTCAAACATGGTGGAGGAGTGTTATGGCACAGGCATGTATGTGCGGCTGTTAGTGGCACGGGGTCAGTGTTCACTGAAGATGTGGTTGCTGATAGAAGTTATAGGGTGAATTCTTAAGTTTACAGCCTTATACTCTGCTAACATTTAGCCAACTGCTTCAAAACTCTCCTAGTGACTAACCAGAGCATGCTGTTCATTTTCTGAAGATGAAATTGGAACAGCCTGAAGACAATCTCAGGACAAAAACCAACCTCCCAGGCTGCAGGAGACTTGGGGTGGGTGAATGACCTAAATAAATATTTTAATAGGTTTGATCAAACGCCCACCACAGCATCGTCCCCCCTGCTGCAATCTCCTTCATCTTCAGGGACCGCCTGTCCTTCATCTCAGGACTTCACACCTCTCAGCTCCCAGCCATCACACCCACCCCAGGCTTCTGTGGACTCCAACATACACACCCCTCCCCCAAAATCCACTCTTTCTATCTCAGCACTTCAAGTGAGGAATGAGCTTCGCAAGATCAAGGTGCAGAAGGCTGCAGGTCCAGATGGCGTCAGCTCCAGGCTCCTGAGATGCTGTGCAGATGAACTGTGTGGCATCCTAGGATATCTGTTCAACCTGAGCCTGTCACTGGGGAAAGTACCACAGCTGTGGAAGACCTCCTGTGGTACCGCTACCAAAGACCTCCCGTCCCAAGGACCTCAGCAGCTACAGGCCGGTAGCCCTGACATCGCATCTGATGAAGACCCTCGAGAGGTTGGTTCTAAACCATCTGCGCTCCCTGGTGAGGTCTTCATTGGATCCGCTGCAGTTTGCTTACCAGCCTGGCATCGGGGTGGAGGACGCCATCATCTACCTCCTGCACCGAGCTCTGACTCACCTGGAGAAGCCTGGAAGCTCTGTGAGGATCATGTTCTTTGATTTCTCCAGTGCTTTCAACACCATCCAGCCACGACTTCTGAGAGACAGGCTGGAGCTATTGGGAGTGGACCACCACATGTCCCAGTGGATACTGGACTACCTCACAGGACGTCCACAGTATGTGAACATCCAGGGAGTGGACATTGAGATAGTGGACTCTTATAGGTACCTGGGTGTTCACCTGAGTAATAAACTGGACTGGAGTCACAACACTGATGCTCTTTACAGGAAGGGTCAGAGCAGACGCTACCTGCTGAGGCGGCTGAGGTCATTTGGAGTCCAGGGAGCGCTTTTAAAGACCTTCTATGACTCTGTGGTGGCATCTGTCATTTTTTACAGTGTGGTTTGTTGGAGCAGCAGTTTATCTGCAGCTGAGAGGAAGAGGTTGGATAAACTCATGAGGAAGGCCAGCATCCAGGTAAGGAAATTTCAAAAAGTTGATTCTGTTCATCTGGATGTAGTGTTTTCAGTGGAAGAAATGTTTTGTCACTCATCCAAGGCACCTAAAAAAGCTCCAGCCGATCCAGGAAAGAAGGTGAAACTGCCGTCTAAGCAAAAACCCTTAGTGATCCCGTATGTATCAGGAGTATCAGAACAATTGGGGCGATCGTGGCTCAAGAGTTGGGAGTTCGCCTTGTAATCAGAAGGTTGCCGGTTCGAGCCCCGGCTTGGACAGTCTCGGTCGTTGTGTCCTTGGGCAAGACACTTCACCCGTTGCCTACTGGTGATGGTCAGAGGGCCCGGTGGCGCCAGTGTCCGGCAGCCTCGCCTCTGTCAGTGCGCCCCAGGGTGGCTGTGGCTACACCGTAGCTGCCATTACCAGTGTGTGAATGTGTGTGTGACAGGATATGTAAAGCGCTTTGGGGTCCTTAGGGACTAGTAAAGCGTAAAGAGCCCATACATCTCTATGACAACCGTGTGCCCACCCCTGAAGCCACCCATTCTGCCATCCCAAACCAATCCCACCATCAAGAACAGCGTCCCACAGGGAGCAAGGCTTTGCAAGCCATAGACCCAGATGAACGGATGCCCCCCAGATCCAGCACCTCTGGACAGGGTGCAGGAAACAGGGTTGTTATAAAGGGTTTAACAGAAGTGTTGCATTAATTGTTTAGGAATTATAGAAATTTTTATACTCTTTTAAACCTTTGAGGCTCAAAAGCATTTGGATACATGGCTGCCAAGCAGTTTTGTGGCCATTTAAGACTTTTCCCATAATTATTCTATCAGTAATTAAGCAGAGATATAGAGATAAGTGTTGAACTTACATTTAGTAGATGTCCAGTGAAACCCTTTGTATGAGGTCCAAAGAGATGCTGACACAAGCGAAGGCTAAGATTGAACAAATTACAGAAATTGTAATTGCCAAAACACTTGTGTACCTAACTGTGTGTTGTGTTGCAGACCAGAGCAGCCTTATGATGTCCAGAACCTTAAAGAAGGGTGAATCCTATCAATCAGTGGGTCCTGCCACTGAAGCATTTTTCTTGTTTTCTTTTTAGCCATCCACTCACCCATTCAGGGTCATTGATGGGCTGGAGCCTATCTCACCTCCATGGGGAGAGATGCAGGGTATACCTTGAACAGTCTGCCAATCTGTTACAGTGCTAACACAGAGAGGCAGACAACCATTTACACTTGGCATTGGGTAGCTGTTTACTGGAACACTTAATATGAGTTTTAAGGAGATGTTGATGAAGCAACAGAAGCCATCATTAAATGAAAAACTAAATAAACATATCAGAGAGAGATTAAAAAGTTTTATGAGGAGCCAAAATAACATTTGGGACATTTTCAACCAGAAGGAATATACTAGCCAGCTCAGACAGTTTACAACAAGGTGTACACCACTGGTTACGCTCAAGAACAGGAAGAGCAGATTTGAATTTGCCAAAAAATAAAAGAACTTTCACAGCATGGGGAAAAACTATTAGTAATGTTAGTTTATGTGGTTTCCTCAGTAAACTGGGTGAGGTAGCTGACTCCTAATCACAGCGATTTCTCTAGTTTCAAGTAGCCTGGCCCTTTGACCCAGGACCTGTTGGCCTTGCAAGACCCTTCTAAGCAAAAATGATTCCTACTCACCAAACTCTTGGGATCACTCAAGCATTTTGAACCTGAAAAAACACATTTCTTCATGCTTGTGAATAATAAGCTTTAAACTGTAAAAACCTTTGACCTTGATTGTACCTGTTGTATTGTGTTGTTGTAGGATGATCTCACACCATTGCACACGGCAGCTGACGGAGGTCACTATGAATGCGTTAGACTTCTGCTGGATTCTGGCTGTAATGTCAATGCACAAACTAATGTATGCTTGTTTACTTAAATATGCAATTCAAGAGTGGGTTGGCAGTGTTATTTTCATGAATTAATATTTATCTTCTGTCTGTAGAGAAAAATGAATGCTCTCCATTATGTGGCACAGCATGGTCATGACAGAGAGGCCAGCTTGCTGCTGAAGGCAGGAATCAATGTAGATGCTATAAACAATGTAAGCACTGTTAGCTATCTCCGGAAAAAAAATTATTATGATAATTCTTTTAAAGTACCCATATGCAAAAGAAATAGAAGAAATTTATAAAAGACTTGCATAAGATTTGGCTTACTTCATATAAGGCTTATATGATTTACTCATGAAAGTGGCCACTTTCTCATTACTTTCATATATTGTTTTAGTAAGTATCCAAAACAAGTTTCATTTATATAATTTATCAAAGCATCTTATATCTGTTTTCACTCTTGTATGCTTTTCACACAAGTTTCACATAACACAAAGCTTTATAAGATTTATATATATCTTTTCCATATGGGTATTCTTACACAGTGGTATGTTAGCATGTTAGCATTTTGGTGCATAAAATGAAGAAGAAATCTAAAATTAGGCAGTAAACACTTGTAAACGTTTTAAAAGTTAATATCATAGAGAGCAGCTTTTTAATACCTGTTTCTCTTTGAAACAGCAACACTGCACACCACTCCACCTGGCTGTTTTCAACAATCACACAAAAGTTGTACGATTGCTTATCGATGCTGGCAGCAACCTGAATGCCACTGACATTGTAAGTACAAAGTTCCACAGCCACATGAACACAATGCATAATAAAATGTCCTATAATACAGTAATTTTACTTAATGGTTGTCTGTCATGTGGGCGACAGAGGCAGCAGACCGCACTACACATTGCCTCAGAACATGGCTGGCATGACCTGGCTGAGATGATGCTGATTTCTAGAGTTAGTCTCAGTCTAACTGATAAGGTACCACACACAGCTTCACACAGAATATTATGTACACTGCTCAAAACAATAAATGGAGTACTAAAGTCACACATCAGACCTTAAAAAATATTCATGTTACTTTGACATACGTTTTGAAATTCATTGAAAACAAGAAGGGGTCAGGGGTCACAAAGGTCAGTGAAAACCATAATCATCAGCCTTTTGAAGGCTGGATGAGATGGTGGTGGGGGGATCTCCTCCCAGATTTGGATGAGGGATTCAGGTGTGTGAAACATGAGGGCCAGGCAGTGACATCAGTGTCTTCATGTTTGCAGTTTGCATATAGAGCCAACAGGTCTGTGGATGACGCCATCAACATGGCCCTACACTTCATCCTGCAGCATCTGGACTCCCCAGGAACCTACGCCAGGATCCTGTTTGTGGACTTCAGCTCTGCCTTCAACACCATCCTTCCAGACCATCTCCGAGACAAGCTTTCCCAGATGAATGTGCCTGATCCCATCTGCCGGTGGATCACTGACTTCCTGACGGACAGGAAGCAGCACGTGAGGCTGGGAAAGAATGTCTCGGACTCCCGGACCATCAGCACCGGCTCCCCTCAGGGCTGTGTTCTTTCTCCTCTGCTCTTCTCCCTGTACACCAACTGCTGCACCTCCACCCAACAGTCTGTCAAGCTAATAAAGTTCGCAGATGACACCACCGTCATTGGGCTCATCTCTGACGGGGATGAGTCTGCCTACAGGAGGGAGGTTGAACGTCTGGTGACCTGGTGCAGCCACAACAACCTGGTGCTGAATGCCCAGAAGACAGTGGAGATTATTGTGGGCTTCAGGAAGCACACAGCCCCACTCCCCCCCATCATCCTGACTGACACCCCCATCACCTCTGTGGACTCATTCCGCTTCCTGGGTACCACCATCACCCAGGACCTGAAGTGGGAGCCCACCATCACCTCCGTCATCAAGAAAGCCCAGCAGAGGATGTACTTCCTGAGGCAGCTGAAGAAATTCAACCTGCCAACACGGACGATGATGCAATTCTACACTGCAATCATCGAGTCCATCCTCACCTCCTCCATCACCGTGTGGTACGCTGGAGCCACTATCAGGGACAAACAGAGACTGCAGCGTGTTGTGCGCTCTGCTGAGAAGGTGATTGGCTGTAGACTCCCATCTCTGCATTACCTGTACATCTCCAGGACACTGCGGCGTGCAGCTCGGATCTCAGCTGACCCTTCTCACCCTGGACACAGTCTGTTTGACCTGCTCCCCTCAGGCAGGAGGCTCCGGTCCATTCGCACCAGAACCTCTCGCCACAAGAACAGTTTCTTCCCCTCTGCTGTGGGACACATGAACAATAACCACATGACTGTCCCCGCCACTAACACATGACCCTACGCTGTGTCACTGCATCATTTCATGTCTGGCACTGATCACCACCTGCACTCATGTATATATCTTTCTACGTAGCACTCATAATTCTTACTCTCATGTATATATCTCATGCACATATCTTTCTTTCTACATAGCACTTTAATTCTTATTGTCTGCACTGAAGCACCGCAGCAATTTCCTAATGTTGTAAACCTCAACATCTGGCAATAAACCCATTCTGATTCTGATTCTGATTCATCATTATATAATTGCCAGGTCACTGGGTATTGCCCTGCAACACAAACCCAGGACCGAGTGCATTAAGACAAGCTCTGAGGATTTCATCCCAGCAGTACAGGGTACTGTTGGCTAGCATGGTTAATGATAAAGGAGCTTTACACAACATAATTTACCAATTCAAACCTGCATACACGCAATTCTATCTAGCATTCACACTGCGATGAACTTTCAGCTCTGGCCTGTCTCCTACTATCTGCTCCTCACTCTTCAGACTGTGCTGGGAAACACAGGCTACGTCCACACTAAAATTTGAAAATGGCGTTTTTGTCTGAAAACGCTCCGCGTCCACACTATCGTTTTCAGTCGTTTTCACAGAGTTGTGCGTCCACATTGAAACAGCCGAAAACGCTTCCGTTCCAGTCCTGCGCATGCGTGAAACGCAAGAAGATTCGGCCTGCCTCATTTCCGTCTGCCATTTATTTACTTTTCCGGCTCTTTGAAACGTCGCGGCAAATGTTGAGGAAAAGCACCGAGTTTTTTAAATGGACTAACAATGAGCTGGAGTTGTTGCTGCGAGTAACACAAAAGTACAAAGTTGCAAAAGCGAGTGAGAGTTAAAGAATTTGAAGAAAAGCTCTGGAGCACGTACAGACTGATATTAATCTTTAATAGCGCTGTCAAAACTGAGAGCAAACAAAACAAACGCTGTATAATGCCCTCCGCTATCTTAGTTTGATTGGTCACATGACTGCATCACATCACTAAAATGTGTCATCGTTTTTGAAAAGGCTCGGGATTCGCTGTCCACACTGCAACACGAAAACGGCTTTGGATAGCGTTTTCAAAACGCTGCGTTTTCCTTCACCGAAAACGGCGTCTCAGTGTGGACATGGCCACAGTGTAACCTGGATGTGCTGCAGGTACTCTCTCATCAAACCAGTACTGACGAGGATATCAAAAAGCAATTCTAGGAGAGAATAATGGTCTGTCCCATCACCTGCAGAATCATTTACTTTATGGAGATTGTCTTGGAACTGTAAGAGCAGTTTGGCGAGGAAGAACAGCTAGCAGGTCCAGCGAGCATGTGGTGTGGAGGTTAGCTGGATAACTCAAAGTCAGTCAGTTAAATCGAACAACACATTTATTTGATGTTAGCAACATAAGACCATACAAGCCAAGTCTCCACGGCTCTACTCTGTCCGTACGTACATGTGCGGAGATGGGTAGTCACCGGCGCCAGCCCGTTACAAAGGTATGGTTTCTCTCAGAACAGACACACAAGCATGTAATGGCTGCCACACTATACTCACACACCCACTACGAGACTCCCCCAACTACTACAGTTGTTAAAAGTCCGCTTGTTCATTGTAACTGTTTATACTACGTTACCCATGATGCACCTCGGTATCTGTACTTCCGGTTGGGAACGTGTTCAGCGCAGTTCTGCACAGATGAGAGGTGTGTCGGAGGATAACGTATTTACTTGCATTCCTGTATGACCACACACACCCATATACACACTCACACCCCCTTTACCTGCATGTGAATACTGTAATGCCTCCCTACCAACGCTGTACATCCTGTTGATGTCATCTGCCACCTCCTTAGTAAAGTAGGGCAACCCCCTCTAGTGGTGCTATAACACAGTAAGGTTTGTCTTGGAACGTCTTCAGTACACCTGTTTGATTTGCACCAAAAAAAGGTGAAATTAATTGATTCACTTACACTTCCGAAGACGACAGCTTGATATCCGTAAAGTTTAACTTGTGGTTGATGATCAAGTGTTCCTTTACTTTTTTGAGCTGTGTATTTCACATTGTACACTAACAAATAAAAACAGTTTTCAGTTGGTGCATTGATCCTTCTATATCATATTAATTAAGATCTTTGTTACGCTAGTCTTAAGTAGAATATTTATCTTTTTTCACACCATTTGAAACCTTGATGCGTAGTTCACTTTTTCTTTGTCCGGACAAAGTTAATCTTGTAGCACAGCATCATGATAACTGTTTTAGTATAGATTCAGATCTATGACACTCATAGCTGTGTCTTCTAACAAAGCAATGCTTTTCTGGCCATCTAATGTACACAGCAGGGAAAAACATGTCTGGAAGTGGCAGCAAGAGGAAACCATGTCGTCCTGGTGGACATGATAATTAAAGCTGACCGTTTTTCTAAATGGGAGAAGGTAAGTGTTGCTAACGCTATATTAATACTAAATACACTCTCCTTATATGAAATCTGTGCTCATATTCGATAAATACATTTTCACTCTTTTCCAGCGTATCAGCACCCATGTCCTGTTGAGTTTTTCACATTATATACATATTAATTGTTTTGGATTTTGTAATAAAAAAAAAATCCTGGCATACAGGCATAGTTATAAAGAACGAGAACAACTCAGAGCATACACTATGACTAGGTCTCCAAGATGCTTAAAACATAAGAAATCAGGAAGGGGCATGTAAAGGAATTTCTTTTACTTATGTATTAATCACATTATTTTATTGTATGATGCCTTGGTGCCACTGGATTTTAACATGTCTCACACTCATACAGTAAGACAAATGGTGGGGGTGTAGTAAGGAAGTTGGGGGAAGCAGACGACTCCACAGGAAGAGTCTTTTGTGTCTTTGAGGACTCTGGGAGGCAGCAAGGGAGTGTGAAACAGCTGTGTACTGCCTTTTGTTCCTGGAGATATTTAACTGAGAGCCATGCTGGGCTCAGACTCTGCTGACCGTCTGTCCCGCGGTCATGCAGGGACTTCATCAAGCTTGGTTGTCTGTTCTTTGTGTGTTTGATTAAAGAATGTTAGCTACCGCTCACCGCTCGTCTGCAGGCTTTATTTAAATGGAAAACTTCCACAACAGCCAACAAAAAGCTTTTTGCTAAAAAAAAGATTCAGAGCAGAAGTTTTTTGCACTGCATTTTAAAATGAAAACATATTGCATTTATTTACAATTAAAGACACAGAGCAGAAAGTGTGTTACTGTTTTACATCCACAGACACACAAGAAAAGAAGCAGGCAACATGAGGTCAAGTTATGGCAATTTTATTTGTGCATTTCAGTTTTTAAAAAACAAGCAAACGTCCCAAGAAGAAGGATGGGGTGAAAGAAAGGTGGAGATTTTAACATTAGGAGGAAGAAACTATTGATGCTGCTGAGTCAGTTCTTTCTCAGCAGTCTGCTCCAGAATCCCCTCCTGTCCTCGGCTTGCTTTTCTTTTTCTTTTGCCTTCAGTTCGTTTAAGGTCTTGTTGAGCTGCTCCTCGGCATCTTTAAATTTTTCTTTCAGCTGCTGTTTGGCCAGTTTCCCTTTGTGTTTGAGGAGCTCTTTAGCTTCCTTTTTGTGCTTTCGCATTTCTTTCAGTGCGTCTTTGCAGTCTTTCTTGGTCACCGTCATTTCTTTCTTGAATACCTTCACCTCAATTTTCTCTTCTGCAAGTTCTTCTTGTACTTTCATCAGTTCCTTCTTCATGTTTTCATTGTGACTCTTTGTATCTTCCATTTCTTTCTTTGCTTCCTGTATTTTCATTTTCTCTTCCTCCAACACTTTTTGAGCTTCCAACAATTCTTTCTTCAAATTTTCAATCTCATTTTCTGCCTCATCTTTACGTCTTTTCTCCTCTTCAAGTTGTTGCTTTACATGCAGTAATTCCTTTCTTAGTGTTTCAGCTTCAGCTGTTACATTTGCAGCTTCTTGAGTTGCCAACTGCATTTTCTTTTTTCCCTCTTCAAAAGCTTCCTGCACCTCCTGTAATTCCTGCATCACATTTCCTGCCTCCTTCTTTGCAGTTTGATATTTATTGTTGGCTTCTTGTGCTGTGCTTTTCTCTTCCTCCAATGCTTTTTGAGCTTCCAACAGTTCTTTCTTCATCTTTTCATTCTCCTTTTCTGCCTGTTGTTTTCCCATTTTCTCTCCTTTAAGTTTGAGACCCACATGCAGTAATTCCTGCAATACTACATCAGTTTCAAACTTTGAATCTTTAGCTTCTCCTCTTGATTTTTCTGCCTCTTCTTTTAATTTGATATTTTCAGCCTGTATCATTTGAAGTTCTTCTTGCAGGTTAATCAGCTGTACTGAATTGTGAGGTGAAGCACTCGCCGATCCTCTTCTCGTTCTCCCCTGATTCATTTTGGCCTTTTAAACAAAGGAGCCAACGTTTTGTAGAGGAGTGAAGTGAAGTTTTCGATGTTTCTTCGTCAACTGTCGTTTGTCCTGCACAGAGATGCTGCTGTAGATGTGTCTCTAGCTGTGTCTGGATACAATGAAACATGCTGGAACTAAGTGCTTGTGTTGCACAGTTCTACTGAACATTCCATTTCATGCATGCTCCGCCCACATGGTCAGGAATGTCAGGTGCTGCATCGCCAAAGGCTGCTCCCGTTGCCTAGCAATAACAGCTGTTTACTTTTGGGGTCTGGTTCATTATTTAATAAAGAAAACATGTCCAAGTATTGGGTGCTGAGGCTCAGCGCATATTCTAGCCTGCTGTGTGGGTGGGCAGCTAGAAATCACTGGTGGGCAACATGAGTGAGGAGAAAACTGGAGCAGCCAAGCAGGGAGCTGCAGGTTGCTGGTTTGAGTCTCTGTTCAGATGCTGGTGTCTCCTCTCTCTGAGATGTCTGCAAACAGTCCCAGATAAAACAATAAGGATAATAAACAAACACGTGACTAAAATAACAGTTATAACTCTGATGTGTTTCATGTGTAGCAGGATGGCCTCTATACAGCAGTCGCTGCAAGCATCCACATCGCCACACTCACTTTTCTTTAAGCAGGCGTGCTGGGCTCCTCCTAAGGAAAGTTTGAAACTTCATTTCCTTCATGCTGGTGAACTTTTTACCAAATATTTCCATCAAAGCTTCTCCATCACTGACAGGGATTGTTTGGATCTTCACACTCATCTCCACCAACCCTAAAAAATGAGTCTCACTTTGCTCATATAATGCCAGGAGTGTCTCCATATTCCACAAAAGTCTGTGCAAACATGTAACACTATCCCATATTCATATGAATATTATTGATATTATAACAAAAGCTGTCACCAACACAATTGTCACAAGTGCTTTTTTATTAGTTATTGCAAATGCTTGATTGCAGTTCTTGCTAGATGACAAAACCACGTATTAGGTTTAGAAGGAAATGACTTTTGGAGGTAGCAAGGGAGTGTGAAGCTTAAGGTGTAAAACAGCTGTGTACTGCCTTTTGTTCCTGGAGAAGGTATTTAACAAACCAGCTAAGTATCTTGTAAATTCTTTGTGCTAGTTTTAAAAGCAAGAGGTACTGAGAGTTTGTTTTCTTTGTACATCATATGCATAAAACGTGATAACATCCTTTTAACTTCGAACGACTCACAAAACTTTCTCCCTGTTGAATTCAGGATCACGGGGGATGTGAGCAGGTAAGAAGACCTCTGAGCTTCAAACAGGACCATCAGCCAGAGACACAGCACTTCCGTTCTGTCTTATGGACCCTCGCCACAAAGCATCTGTGTTATGGGGAGTGGAAGATTCTCGCTCAGCATTGGGACTTTAGTGAAGCACATATACAAGCTATAGAACAACAGTGGACAGGTGAGCAGTGCTGAGTTCCTAAAAAAATTATTGACAGTTTTATTGCTATTTTTATTACCTTTTTTGTACTTGTTGGGTTTTTTCATATATATATATATATAAATCTTTACACAGGAAATCATACAAGTTTGAAAAACTGTAATATAAGGCCTGTAATGTCCAGAACCATAGAAGCACTGTTTCATGGGTCCAGTGATTTTATTGAAAATAAATTCTCAAATTTGGCACTGACTGATTCACTCTACAGCATTCTGAGTACCTGAGGTGATTAACTCTGGTCTAGGTCAATTTTAACCCAGATCAAGAATTCTTTCTACAATTCTACTACAACAAATGAACTACAGATCTATTTAGAATATATGGATAGTCTGACATGAGTAAATGGATGCTTAATCCTTAATATTTCAGAGAGCAGATGGTGTTGTTTTTCTTTTGGTTTTTTTACAACATCACTTTTTTGTAGAAAAACGTCTATTATCATACAATATCTTGTCTTATAATGATGACCTGAAGCACAACTACAACTGCCTATACCTGATACCTGAATCTTGGTTAACCAGAGAGATAAAAGCCAGGAGAATAAACCAGATGTTCTCCACTGAACTACCCAAAGTATAGTCTGAATGGCAGCAGAACAAAATGAGAACAGCCCCGCCAACGCTGGAGACAGAGCAATACTGAAGAGTATATGTAAGAAGGATGCAACACATAACAGAAATGCTCAGTGCCTAGTGGATCTAAGAGCAGACTGCAACAACCTCCCTGAAAGGATCCAGTAACCATCACAGTGGCAGACATGTCAAGCAGAGGGATTGGACAGCACCATTCCCTGCCATGTTTAACACCTACTGGATAGGGAAGCTAACAAGCTAACTCCATTAGCATCCTGCAGCACAAATGAACCAGGTGCTAATGGTTGAGACCCACCCGGAATGTCTAACCGAAGGCTGTCCTGATCCCCAAGGATCCCAAGAAGGGGCCGGTCCCATCCAACTACTGGCCAATAACTTGGCTAAACTGCCCACCAGATTGCCCTCCTCCTGAATGGTAGATACTGTACCTCCGTCCATCCAAACCCACACTTGTCCTTGTTGGACATAGTTGGATATAATTGCTAATCTTTCTCTTTGGGTAGATTGGTCCTCCAACCAAGAGCAGTCTCTCCAAGATGACAGCAGTTTGCAACATGGATTGTAATAAGTTTTTCAGCTTTTGTACACTGTTGCAAGAGTTACATTCTGGGCACAGCTTTTTTCTTTAATTCCAAATGCCAGATCTTTGACACCTTGCTTTTAAACTCTATTTGACTTTTAACCTGTTGAACCTTTTTTTTTAATTTAAAGTTGAACTTTAAATAAAATATTAAATTATATAAAATAAAATATTGTTTCATTTTGTTGGAGCACTTAAAATGTAAGATATCAGGATGTCATTCAGCTTTGCTTACTGGCCAAGTACCTCGCTTGCTTAACGCTGGTCTGTGGTTACAATACAGACCCAGTGGACTATATGAACTAGTTAGTTACTGTGATTCTATAAATGTTCTGATGGTATAAGAACTGTCTACAGTGACTGTGTTTAACTAAAAGTTCAGATGGATAATGCTTGATATAAATCTAAATTGAAGGTAAGAAAAGCTTCAAAGATCATGGTCACCGGATGCTGTTAATCTGGCTTCATGGAGTGCTCGTAGCTGGAGAAAACCCTACCAAAGGCCTCTATGAGGGGTTGGTGGAAATCTCCCGGACAGATTTGGCAGGTGAGCTAATCAGGGAGGTCACTTCCTTTCACTGGTCAGACTATTTGTCAGTTTTAACAGTCATACAATATTAGTTAACAATATTTCTCCACAGAAAGACCAATAATGCCGTAAGACTGTTTTTCTGTTTGTTCACTGGAATGTGTCTACTTTTTTTCTTTTCTCTGTTTTCCTCTTCTGGTTTGTTATCCAGAGTTCATCCGACAGAAGGCAAACTCCCAGACCAGCTCTCCTAAAATGTGCTGCGTAATGTGACGGCAACAAGTTTATGCTTATCATCGAGCTATTGTGTTAGCTTTGTTAAAACTTTCTTTATTTAAAGAAATAAAAATGTTATTTTCTATAAATAAAATTACATGATTTGAATTGTGAGTCACATAATGGTTTACATTTTTTAATGAAAGATAGGTGTGTAGCAGCCAGGGGAAAGTTGCTCTCTATTTATTTCTTTTTTTTTTGCCGTGCAATTTTGTCAGGTTTTCTCTACTGCAGCACTTGAACTGTGTTTACCTAGAAGGGCTGTAACAACAGCCTTGCACTGCTGCAGATTTCCATGTGCTGCATCCCATGCCAGTTATCCACACACAAAGAAAGGACAAGACAAGCTGCCCCTAACCTACCCAAAATGCCCCACGCCTGCTGCTTAGGTGTGGGATTTTGCTTCCCCCAAAGGTCCTTGAGGTTCCTGAGATTCCCTAAAGCGCAGATCGTACCTCCCAACATGGGCCAGCTCGCTCCACATGATAGTGCATCCGAGGAGGCGTGGACCCCCCTGCGGAGGCGTGGACCCCCCCTGCGCATGGAGAGACCAAACCATGAAACTGGCGACTCCGGGCACTGGTGCTCCATACTCCTTGCAGGCCCCCTGCATCCCAGACCCCAAACCCCAAGACCCTCACACCAACACTAGTTCACTGGATCTAAGACAGAGCCCAGCTCCTAACAAAAAGCGCCCCTCACAATGATGCTTTACAACACTGCATCTGATGTTTTGTGTTGCACTTGATGTTGTAAGGCTTGGATGCAGCTGCTTGGCCATATAAACCCATTCCATGAAGCCCTCTATGCACTGTTGTCCAGCTAATCTGTAGGCCACATGAAGTTAATATTTGCCTCTCTGCCCTTTGTCCTCCCCTCAAACCGGCTGTCACTCCCTAAGCCGTGGTCTGCTGGAGGTTTCTTCCTGTTAAAATGGAGTTCTTCCTCCACACTGACTCCAGGTGTTTGTTAACAGGGGCTCATCTTACTGTTGGGGTTTATTGTAGGGTCTTTATCTTAAACATAAAGCACCATGAGGCGACTGTTGTTTGGATTTGGTACTGTATAAACAAAATTAAAGTGACAGTCCAAAATAAAGTCATTTTAATGAAATTCTTATTTACTCATTGTGAATAAAGTACAGCAGTACATAACACATTTGATTGATGATTGGTGGTTGATTTATTTAAACTAATATAATCATCCTGCTGCAACCAGGTTTCTGTAAGTCAGAGTAAATCAATTTGTTGATCAATTATTAATTCTTGTACTAACAGAGAGAGCAAACCCCAAGTTAGCAGTTCAGTCAACAGTAAAGCAACATGGAGCGAAGGCGGTGTGCATTTCACTTACTCTTTTGACTGGCCTTACTCTTACTTTGAGGAGAGTAATACTGGGAAAATAATATTGTTTTTCTCACTGAAAGCCATTTCCACTCTGTTTGACTGTTACTTAAGTAGATTAACCTTTGGTTTTATATCTTTTTGTCAGGAAAATACTAGTACAAGACTGAGTTCATATCTTTACTTGTTAAATGTGTATTTTTGACCTGTAGACTTGTAGGATTTGTGGAATAAAGAAACAAACTTACTAGAAATGAAAATGAACGTTTATTTTTGTTCATTTTTTAGTATTTCATACAGCTGACTAGCAATTACACAAGCGTGATTGGGATTAAGTCAACGGACAGGTGAAAAGTATAGACAATGATACATTTTCATTTCTCATTTTAAACAAAGCTATTTCAGGCAAATTTGAAAAGCATAAAATTCAAGCTGCATCAATCTCTCCCATCTCTTGGTTGTCTGTGGAAACAGAAAGAAGATGTTACACATATGTAGTATCTGCACAAAAAAATCACAAACACAGGCTGTAAATTGAGGAGATGTGTTCGTCTGGTGTTCTGGTTTATATGCCTTTCACTCATCCCAGCTACATGCTTCTGACCCTGATCAATTAAAATATATGACATTTCATTGTTTTTTGTTTTAAACCAAATGTTTCCACTAAAGTTATCCTGACAAAGCTTTAATTGGTAAAATAAATGTATAGGAACATGATTTTCTATTATAATGAAGTAAACAAAATTCGAAAACATCCGAGCTTATTTACTTACTTTTTCTAGAACAACTTGTTCCTTTGCACAGGTATGGGCACATTTGAGCCTGTCAAACAACAAACAGAGAGAAATCTTTAAACGCTGCTGCATTTCTTTAAGACACCACATGAACATCTGAGTTTGATGAACAGTTTGATGTACTATATCTATGTTGGTGTTTACTAGTCTCCATGATTGTTCTGTGAAACTAGTGGAGGTAGAAAAGTAAGCCGGGGGCTGAGCAGATAGGTTGAAAGAATTTAAGGTCTTCAGCACACAAAGCAGATAATTAAATAAGCATGCTCTCGTGGTTATGATATTCTGAAGCATATTATTGTCTATAGACAATAATACCAAACAGAAATTGCTTCCTCTTCCCTCCATTTTGCATCACCCAATGTCAGTTTTGTGTACATATTTGATCTTCAAACACGTTTTACCCCAGTGACGTTGGTTTTTCTGCTTGTTTGTTAACAGGATTCCAGGTTTTTGTGCTTGTCCCAACTTTTTCTATTTATATAATTATTATTTGAGGAGGAGACAGCTTCATAGTACAGTTACATTTTGTTTGAATTTTGAAAACCTCTCAACCTTTAAGCACAAATGGGTGCAGTAGTAGGTTTGGAAACTAAAGGTGGTGCAGAAAAACGGCAAGTAGACTGGCACTTATACAGTGTTTTTGTGCTCTAATTGAGCACTCAAAATTCTTATTAGCCAGTCGCACAAACATTCATGTAAATGCTCTTTCTTATACTTAAGTACCAGACACACATTTGCACAAATTTATCAATAGCGACTCAGAGTTCAGTATCTTGCTCAAGGTCATTTCAAAATACTTCTTGGTGTTGTCTCAGTCTGGAGTATCACTTCCTGTTCTATCTTACAGTGGTATTTTTGCATTGCTTATCTGTGTAGCCAATTTAATTAAAAACTTATAGATAACGTCTTATTTCATAGTGTAATCTTCCTGCGCTTTATCCAAAGCACACTCTGTTGAATCACCCACTAATTATATTTACAGTGTTCAGTCACTGTGTCTTTAGGGATTCGCTAGCTTAGCATTAGCTCTTCACCTGTCTCTCCTACTCTTTCCTGCTCAGATGTTTAGTTACCCCTTGGCCTACTTTACTAATAACTATACTTGTTATAAATGTAGCTTGTTTGTAGCTCCGGAGGCCCCGTCAGTTCTCTTCCATCGGATTTTCCCGAGCAGTTGGGAAAACATGATTGCTGAGTGATGGTGAGGAGGAAGCGTAGTCCTAAATAGAAGCCCCCGGTACACTACCAACCCAACCATGTGTTGAAGCATTTTTCCCCACATGGCGACACACCTGGAACATCTATACATCCATCCATTTTCTTCAGATTCTCTGGGGCCGGGTAGCAACCTAAGCAGAAAAGCCCAGACCTCCCTCTCCCTAGCTCAGGGGTGGGCAACTCCAGGCTTCGAGGGCCGGTGTCCCTGCAGGTTTTAGATGTGTCCTCGAACCAACACAGCTGATTTAAACGGCTAAATTAGCTCCTCAACCTGTCCTGAAGTTCTTCAGAGGCCTGGTAACGAACTAATCATGTGATTCAGGTGTGTTGACCCAAGGTGAGATCTAAAACCTGCAGGGACACCGGCCCTCGTGGACTGAGAATGCCCACCCCTGCCCTAGCTGCCTCCTCCAGCTTGTCCAGGGGAACACCAAGGAGTTCCCATACCACCCAAGAGATATTATCTAGAGTTGGATGTCTCGAGACTGGTCTTGGTCTCGAGACCACTTTTACGTGGTCTTGGTCTCGACTGACTTTGGTCTCGGTCTTGGTCTCGCTGTTTCGGTCTTGCATTCTCAAATCGACATAGTGTTCGGGAGATTTGGAGTCAACCATCAGCGGAGCGGGGGGGTGGCTTACTGGGCTTAAGCCCGGGTCATTTTTTCAGAAGCATGGGGTCTTTTGGAGTGTAATTTGTTAGTTAGATGCCTGACTGACAACTGTATAAAACAAAAACAACACACGAAGCTAGAGATGGACCGATCCGATATTACGTATCGGTATCGGTCCGATACTGACCTAAATTACTGGATCGGATATCAGAGAAAAATAAAAAATGTAATCCGATCCATTAAATATCACGAAAGCACCTCGCAAAACTTGCAACACGCCGTAACTCACCTCAGAACGTTAGCACGTTGGAGCAGTATGCATCACGTGATAGAGCGGCTGTGGCATGCCGGACCTGTCGGTGGTCTGGATAGCATGTGGAGCTTCGCTAGCAACCTGGCATTTCATCTCCGACAAAGTTATCCCCGAGAGAAGTAAAGCAAGTGTGTAAGTCCATCTCTGAATGTT
The DNA here is from genome assembly GCF_964374335.1 of Astatotilapia calliptera. NCBI lineage: Eukaryota > Metazoa > Chordata > Actinopteri > Cichliformes > Cichlidae > Astatotilapia > Astatotilapia calliptera. The sequence goes on along the minus strand of NC_137422.1, from coordinate 2,502,214 downwards.
TGTAAAGCATTCCCACGTTAAGCTTAACAAGCGACTGCCTCTCGCTCTCCGGCTGCTACTTCAATCATGAAACTGCTTAATGATCAGCTGATCGGCTTTTCTGTCGCGAGTCCGTCTCTCTTGTTTGTTTTTGGCCCACTTTGCACCAGAAAGAGGAAACCAGCGGCTGAACAACAGCAGCACGTTTAAGCTTGATAAGCTGTTGTTAGAATTTATTTATTATTACTTTCTACTCGAGGATCTTTTTCTACAGCTGACGGCTGGTAACTGTGCAGGGGCGGATCTAGCAAAGTTTAGCCAGGGGGGCCGATAGGGCATGAACAGGGAAAAGGGGGCACAAAGACATACTTTTCTTTCTTATTCTCATTTAAAATGTCTAGCTTTTAATAAATAATTATCTGACACCCAAAGTTTTAATTTGATGTAAAATGAATAGAAGTCAATTACTGTATATAGTGACTATTAAGTCTAATATATATACCCTAGTAAGCTATAGTACTTTTTACTTTGGGAAGGTACCATCTGTGCAGTCTGCAATTTTGTTGAAGAAAGATGTTGAATCTATTTAATATTTCTTGAAAAATAATTGATTTCTGTGCATTTTTTTTCACACTGCATCAAATTAAGGTTGATTACGTCGATTAAGCATCATGAGGTGGAGCGTGAGGGGTGGTTCCCTATTTTTTATTTATTTATTTTTGTTGTTGCTGGGAGTTGGAACCCTATTAGTTAGGTTGCTTAATATTTACGCTAAGTACTCTTTAAAATACCAGAATAGGGAGGATGGTGTAGGTCTAAGTTTATTAGATTGATCAGTATTGCTGAACTATGAAATATTTTTTTTGTATACAGGTATAACAGAATAGCTTTAGTGTAGTTGTTGTTTTAAACTTGAGTATGAACTTGCAGACTTGCAAAATGCAGCAAGATATTTAAAAAAACAGTTTTGTTGATTAAAAAACACTATATCGGATTCATATCGGTATCGGCAGATATCCAAATTTATGATATCGGTATCGGTATCGGACATAAAAAAGTGGTATCGTGCCATCTCTACACGAAGCACAGAGCGCACCGTCGTAAATTCCCCCTAATTTTGATATGATCCGAGCTCAGGCACTAGGCGACTGAGCACAGCACACATGTGAGCGAGAAGCTGCTGCCTGCGAGTTTGCTGCAGACAGAGGAGAGCTTAAGTTTGACCAGGTACCAAAGCAAATCATTCATACTGAACTAATAATGTAAATATGACGGTGTATCACAAAAGATTGATATCAAACTGATCACTTGGTTGCGTTACTTGCTCTTCGAGTGAATCAACAAATAGACAAATAAAAAGCCGAACAGCAACGCTGATTTTTTAGAGTCTTAGCTTTCATTTCATATTTTCAGTTGTTTCCCTCCACGGCTAAACAAACCCTCTCAATCGGTTTCAGTTGTGTACTGATGAACACAACAATGGACATAAGGAGCTTCTTTCAAAGAAAAAACTCTGGTAGATGTTATTTTATATATTATGCTTTGGATGTTGTTCAGTATATCTATGCAAAACAAGAGGGATTTCAATACACAGCAGGATATTCACAGTTGAAACCAGATGTTTACACTTTATGGAAAAAACATAAAAACTTTTTTTTACTGTTAAACATCAGTTTAGAGTAAACTTCTGTTTTAGATAAATAAATATTGAAATATCTTTCGAATTAGTTAAATGTCAGAATAAAGAGAGACAGAGCTTCTATTTTTATCACTTTCATCAAATGTAGGAGTACATATACACTAAGTTTATTGTTAATTAATAAGAAAACTGCAGACGATTCCATTCTGAGCTGAAGAAGCTTCTGATTGGTTCGTAGAGTCCATGTGAGTAAACTGGTGGCACAGCTGTGGATGCATATAAGGCAAAACACAGAGCCTGTTTCTGTGACATGGGAACATCAGGAGATGTCAACCAAAACACCAGGAACAGAATTGTGGAGCTCCATAAGTGTGGCTCAGTTTGAATACAATTTGGTGCCATTTGCAATTAAGAAATACAGACAGTTTGATGCAGCCCCGACTTTGTTCTGCCTTGCTGCTTAATTAAAAAAATAGTTTAAGGTGTCCTGCATATGTGATTTTTTTTTCCTATATGAAGTCATTCTTTTTTGAACAAAACTCAAAATAGAGCCTGATAATCTTTCAGTCATTTCTACCCTCACCTAATTTCCTTAAATTCCTGTGTGAGAGCTGCTCGGCTCTCACACAGGGGCTCAGCTATGCTCCAATCCCTCCATACTGCGGCCAATCACATGCGAGGATATAGGATAATATCATTATGTGAAAAACAGAGAGGGTGAGAGACGCGACAGTCACGTGGAGCGTGCGTCTGTCCTCTCAGTGAGTAAGATAGTGGACAGCGGTGAGGAGGGCTGTGTGAAAGCAAAAACACATAAATATGCCTGACACCCGTAAACGAAACAGCATCTGGCTGCAGTTTAAAGACTTTTTTTGTCTCGGTCTTTGTCTCATCTTAACTTGGTTATTTCTTGGTCTCGGATTAGGCGGTCTTGACTACAAGTGTAATATTATCTCACCAGTGGGTCTACTCCAGGGCTTGTCCCAGTGGGACATGCCCAGAACACCTCACCCAGGAGGCATCCTTGTCAGATGCCCGAACAACCTCAACTGGCTTCGTCCGATGTGGAGGAGCAGCGGCTCTACTCTGAACCCCTCCCGGATGGCTGAAATCCTCACCCTATCTCTAGGGTAGAGGGCAGCCACCCTTTGGAGGAAGCTCATTTCTGACGCTTGTATCCACAATCTCATTCTTTCGGTCACTACCCAAAGCTCGTGACCATAGGTGAGAGCAGGGACATAAATCCACCAGTAAATCGAGAGCCTCAGACTTGGATGTTCTGACTTCCTGTCTGTTCACACTCTGGTGCTAACCACTCCAAACAAAATCAAACAAAATTGGTGTCAATCAATTGTGCTACATTTCTGCTGGTTTGTGCTACAAAAATTTTCGTTTGTGCCGCTATCATTTTAAAGATATTATCTAAAGTTTTTAGAGAACTCACACATGCACTGATAAACACAGTCCCACCCACATTCCAAGGATTCCCTCTATAAACCACCACTGTGCAATAACTATTTATATGTAAATACTGTCCAATACTGTCCAAGTGCTGCAGAAACTAAAACTCACTTCCTGCAACCTCCATCCGGTCGAAGCAGATGGCTGCCATGACCTCTGTTTACTTGTTTATAAGACAGGAGGGAGGTCTTTACCTTACAATATAAAGTGCTTTGAGGCAACTGTTGTTGTGATTTGACGCTATAAAAATAAAATTGAATTAAACTAATTGAATTTAGAGTGGAGTAGCCAAGAACTGAACCACTGACCTTCCAACTGTTAATCCAGCTTCCTTTTTTCTTTATAAAAAAGGAAAGAAAAAGAAACGAAAAGAAACGAGGTACATACTGCAGGTATAAAGGCGATTCACTCGAAGGATGTCATTGGCACTCATCTCTGTAGCTCTGCCAATGGCTACATTCTCATCGGGTATGGGAACGATGGTTGGCTCCCTGTCTCTTGAGAAGGCAAACCTGGGGTGCAAACACACAGTAGTAAGGCAAATTGTGATTGTAGTCTCAAACAAGTGTCATTATAACAACTACAAAGAGAAGGCTAAAAACATGAAATTATAATATGGGCTTCAGCTTGAGCAATGCAGCAGGGAAAGGTCAGTCAAGAGGATTATCTACCTAATTATTACCTAATTGACTCTGCCAAACAGAGTCCTTATTGCCATTTCAAACATTTAACAGAATGGGATGTAAATGTTTCAAGGTTTATCATCTGCCCAAAAAGAGCCCAAAGGCAAAGTCCTGCACGCCATTATTGTCCATCATGTAGCATTTGCTCGTTAGGCAGCAAGCTAGCACTCTGTGACGAGCTAATGTGGCTTTTGTCTATAAATGTGTGCGTTGTAGGCAGCTGCAATATTATTACTGATAATAAAATTATCATCATTATTATTGTTATTATTATTATTGTTATAGCACTCAATGTGTAAACTGTTTCATTGGTTACCACAGCTTTATACTGGTTTGAATTACTGGTTTTCTCAATGGCCAGTGTGGTAAGAGAAGTTGATTACAACACACATGTACACAGGATGTAGAAAATTAAAATCTTGAAAATGAAAGGACTGAAAACAGATAAAACTGTGTCAAATAAAACTGTGTTATTATGACATAATTTTTAAATAAATATACATTTGAAGCATGTTCAGGGAGTGAACTGATATCTTACCTTCCATAGTGCATAACTGTCATGGTCCTGGGTCGGTGACCCAGCGCTTTTAGTTTGTTATCATTTTCCAGATGATGATGATGATGATTGTTTTAGTTCTGTGTTATATTCGGTCTGCCTCTGAGTCTGCGTCTGTATCTGTCTGTCTATGGTGTCACCCCATCTGTTTGTGAAGCTGTCTGTTTAGATCTGTGTCTTGTTTGGTTCCCCGTGTCTGAGTTTCCTGTTTTATTGTGAAGGTCTCTGTCTGATGTGAGTGTGTTCAGTTTACATTTCCCCTGTCCCGTCAGTTCTGATTTCTCCCAGCTGTGTTGCCCTCCTGTCCCTCATCCCCTGATTACTGGTGTGTATTTAAGCCCTGTGTGTTCTCCTGCCTGTTGTCGGCTCGTCTGCATTCTTCTGTGTGTCTCTGCGTCTCTCTGCCCCGCACCGCCCCGCACCGCCCCGCACCGCCCCGCACCGCCCCGCCCCGCACCCTTTTTGTAGATTTCAGGTTTGCTCTTTAGTTTCTCCCAGTTTAGATTTGTCATTACTCATTGCCTGCTTTTGCCACTGCCACCGTGTAAATAAACTTCACTCGCATCATCAGTTTGCTGCATTTTGGGTCCTCCTTTTCCTCCACTCCACACGGCTCACTCCGCCAGCCGTGACAATAACAGAGTTGTAGTCATAGGGAGTATCAAGGTTCCTTGTGTTGATTTTCCTAAAGTTATGCTCCATCCCTGTGGGGGTTCAAACAACTCAGTCAATGTTTGTCTCTTACTCCAGGCTGAGCATTAAAATGTCACAAAAGTTCAGTTCACCCTACAGCTGTGTGAGAGCACCTGGGTAACTTTTTTCCTTTGCACAAAAACAAAGAAATCTATTGATTTGTGTCCATGGACACAAGAGCTTTCCAGCTTTAAAGAGAGAGCTCTCCATATGGACATGGGAGGGCTGGGACAGTTGTAAGTCATTTCACCTTGCGCTTCCACATAGTGACTTGTGCATTTATTTTGATGCTACTTTTACACTTAAGAGGTGTGACTTCTTTTGCTGCTGACTTCCATTTTGAATAATGTTTGCCTATGTTAACCCTTTCACGCATGGTGGTTGCTACAGTTTACAGCTATTTAAAGGCTGTGTTCTTGTATTTGTGTCACTGCTGATGGTATACTTGCAAAATAAACCATTACACACTGATGTGTCACACCCACTGGTCGTTTAATGTTACAATAGATGTATGAAATGTTTCATTGTAATTTTATTATTTAACCCTGTCATGCATGAATTATGACAAACTCAATCAGGATTTATTTGTGTTCATCTTTTCATGCCTAAAGATGAATACAAATACTTAAGAAAATAAATCCTGATTGAGTTTGTCATAATTCATGCATGACAGGGTTAATATACAAAAACTACTCAGGTTTGGACAATAAAATTACTTGGTTAACTTTAATACTTTTTGTTAATATTCAATTCAATTTTATTTATACAGCACCAAAGCATAACAAGGCACTTTATATTGAAAGGTAGACCCTCCAATAATACATACAGAGAAAAACCCAACAATCATATGACCCCCTTTGAGCAAGCACTCTGGCGACAGTGGCTCAGGGAGGGGCGCCATCCGCCATGACAGGTTGGGGTGAGTGAAGGAATGCAGGTCAAAAGACTAATATACAACACATATCCATCCATCCATTCGCGTCCACTTATCCTTTTCAGGGTCGCGGGGGGCGCTGGAGCCTATCCCAGCTGTCATAGGGCGAGAGGCGGGGTACACCCTGGACAGGTCGCCAGTCTGTCGCAGGGCCAACACACAGGGACAGACAACCATTCGCACTCACATTCACACCTATGGGCAATTTGGATTAACCAATTAACCTATCCCCACAAGCTGCATGTCTTTGGACGGTGGGAGGAAGCCAGAGTACCCGGAGAGAACCCACGCAAACACGGGGAGAACATGCAAACTCCACACAGAAAGACCCCGGCCTGATGGTGGAATTGAACTCAGGACCTTCTTGCTGTGCGGCAGCAGTGCTAACCATCGTGCCACCGTGCTGCACACACATATACATACATCTTTTTTTGAAAAGCACAGAGGAACAAAACATTCTTCCAATTCAAATAGATTAGTCTCAAACTTATAAATAAATTTAATAAATAAATAAAAGAATTCCACAGACAGATTTGATTATTGTGAATGTTTCACATTTTGCCCTACATTGTTTGTACTTTGGGTTGTTTGAAATATTCTAAAAAAACATGATTATTGCTCTACTGTTGGTAAATGAACTGTCATTTATGTAGAAGTTTTTTTTGTCATCCTGACCACTTAAAGATTTTTTCTGACTGTTGTTTCTGGCTGTTGTTTGTCATGTGACCCACCTGGGATGACGTTCTCTAGCAAGATGCGTACATGTTGGTCTCTGTCTGAACGCGTCTGTTCATGGTCGAAGCCCAGGGCATGGAGCACCTCGTGTTGGACTATCTGGTGGAAAACACAGCCCTGGCGACTCAGTGACACTATCTGGCCACCCCCACGACGCCCAACAAAAGAGTAACACCTGAAAAAGAGCGGTAAATAAAAATGTTATGACAAACCAGTAAAACAGCTTCCTCACTCAGAACATCCTGCGTTAGATGAAAAGTTTGCCTGTAGAATTCAAGTATAAATGCCTACTTTGTGTTGGACTTACCCATCACGAGACTGAATGTCCAGAAAGTCTCTTTCTCTGCTCTGGGGCCTAAAGCTGACGCACGTGGCTGCTTCAAATGACCTCAGACCTTGCTCGATGACGTTACGTTCCCTGCGGGCTTCACAGAAAAACATGTATTGTGGTTCTAGTTTGTTGTGGCATTATATTCAACTAAGACTGAGCACAATGCTGCTACTCCTGAGTAACTGCTTACTACTTACACTGGCCTATAAATCAATCAAATCTATGTTACTGCCTCAAAATCAGCTGATGTTTTTGTACAACTTTAATGAATTTATAGAAAGCATAAAATATTCTTCATTATGTTGGCTTGAAGCTTGTAAAGATTGGTCATAACATTGAACTGCTCCCCCCCAGTATCTTTGATGTGGCATAGCTAACAGAAATTTTCAGGGTAAAATACATCTGTCCCATTTTATCTACATATCTTAACTATAACTAACTTTGAGTGTTATTATATTGGGATATATCATAGGTTCAATAACAAGACACCCCCAGTGTAATGTCTGTGGCACTCTGGATGCTTTGTCAGGTAATTCCCTGGAGAAAACTTGTCAAACTTGCCAAAAAAAATAAATAAATTTTTTTTGATTGTGACACTGGAAGAAGGTGTAAATTTTATTTGTAGTTTCCTCTAACTAGTTCCTGCACTTTTGAATTAAAGAGCGCCTCTTGGGTTGGATTGAGCCAAAAGCACAATGGAAGGAAAAAGGCATTAGAACCGAGAAAACAGCAATTTTATCTGCAACATTAAGGTCTTCAAAATTGCGACTGAATATCTTGTATCAGTCTCCATGCTAAGCTTTGGCAAAGCTTTATATATAATTTTATATTACATCTATCTGATACAGATTGATGTATATTTAGGTTGTTTTTTTTTATATATCGGAGGAAATTTATGTGTAACTGACTAATTCCTTTTTTAATAAACTGTCCTTTTCAGTTTCCTTGGTAGTATTTTTAAACTCTTTGTATTCTCTGTACACAAAAACCTTTCTGTATGTCATTAAAATACTTGTTTAGTGTTTAGTCTTTTGACCAAACAGCTGTATTTGAAGCCCTGAGATGAGAACCCGTTGATTTCTCTTTGTATTTAGAGGACACTAAAATGTGGAATCTCAGAGGGAAAAGGTTTGGGAAGCAGCTTTGCCCACTAATGGAAAAAAAAACAAACCCCAAAACAAACCCTACAGACGGAGAAAATCATTCTAATAGTTTTCAGTTAAACCTGAAAAATTAGCAGAAAGCTCAATAAAAAGGAATGTTTCCATGTATCTAGACTTACAGTACTCGTTGGAGATTAGATAAGGTACAACAACTCTGCCATTGTTTTTAGGCCACAAACAGCCTCGAGCCGTACACGGATCAGCGTTCTGTAGACCTGTTGGCACTGCTATGTCTCCAAATATGACCAGAGGTTCATCCAAGTTCTTTCCTGTAAAGTATGGAAAGAAAAACATATTTTCCGTGTACTTTCGATGGTTTCATTAACACATCAACTCAGTTTTTAAGGTTAGCCCCTGGATGTTGTTACTAAAGCTGTATATTTACTACTGATGAATAGGAACTGAAGTGAAGTTGAACATACCAAGATTAGCATTAGCCTTCTCCAGCAGTGTCGAGATACTGAAATCATCACCCTCAGTGTTGTTTCCTGTTCAATATGAAGCACATATGTTTGACTGTTCTATAAGGACAAGGTCACATGTTACAACATCACAAAGACATGTCAAGGAGTCAGGCAAATCCAATATGGACCAATTATAATAAATAAATAAATGAATACAAATCAACATGAATAAGAGCATATCTCATAGTGTGATGACATACAAGTGCTAAATGTAAAAAATAGCAAAGTCTTACCGGAGTTTTCAACACTTTTTTAAAAAGGTGCCTGTAATAAGATAAAAGGGTTTATAAGGACTAGTATTTGATTTGTTTGCAAGTTCAAAAATGCTTGAAGATTAAAATTGCAAATTCCAATTTATACAATAAATTAATAAAATGAAAAACAGAAGTATTCTCTTTGTGTTCTTATGTTTTGTTTTGAAGAAAGCTTGTATTCCATTTTAACAAAATAAAACATCTTGGTCAAATCAGAGAGGAAATCTACGTCTGCATACTTAACTACAACGCTTACCTCTATAACAAAAGTGTGGGCGAAGCACAAGAACACGCTGAGCACAGCCGCCTGGAGGATCATGGCTGGTTACTGAAGAAGAGCAGCCGACTGAGAAAATACCTGCTGAAAACACAAGTGTTCGGCTTATATAGTTAGAAAGGCCAGCTGAATTCTGTCCTAATATGGCATGCTGTTCAACCAGTACTCATTACTCAACTGAAAATGACAGTTGTTACTTAAACACGTCTGTTTCAACATATTATGAAATTAGACAAAAAGGCTGTTGCTGTCTTTATATTATGTCACAGTCCAAATATTATAGTTACCATCAATGTATTTAAATCTGTCAAACATGGTGGAGGAGTGTTATGGCACAGGCATGTATGTGCGGCTGTTAGTGGCACGGGGTCAGTGTTCACTGAAGATGTGGTTGCTGATAGAAGTTATAGGGTGAATTCTTAAGTTTACAGCCTTATACTCTGCTAACATTTAGCCAACTGCTTCAAAACTCTCCTAGTGACTAACCAGAGCATGCTGTTCATTTTCTGAAGATGAAATTGGAACAGCCTGAAGACAATCTCAGGACAAAAACCAACCTCCCAGGCTGCAGGAGACTTGGGGTGGGTGAATGACCTAAATAAATATTTTAATAGGTTTGATCAAACGCCCACCACAGCATCGTCCCCCCTGCTGCAATCTCCTTCATCTTCAGGGACCGCCTGTCCTTCATCTCAGGACTTCACACCTCTCAGCTCCCAGCCATCACACCCACCCCAGGCTTCTGTGGACTCCAACATACACACCCCTCCCCCAAAATCCACTCTTTCTATCTCAGCACTTCAAGTGAGGAATGAGCTTCGCAAGATCAAGGTGCAGAAGGCTGCAGGTCCAGATGGCGTCAGCTCCAGGCTCCTGAGATGCTGTGCAGATGAACTGTGTGGCATCCTAGGATATCTGTTCAACCTGAGCCTGTCACTGGGGAAAGTACCACAGCTGTGGAAGACCTCCTGTGGTACCGCTACCAAAGACCTCCCGTCCCAAGGACCTCAGCAGCTACAGGCCGGTAGCCCTGACATCGCATCTGATGAAGACCCTCGAGAGGTTGGTTCTAAACCATCTGCGCTCCCTGGTGAGGTCTTCATTGGATCCGCTGCAGTTTGCTTACCAGCCTGGCATCGGGGTGGAGGACGCCATCATCTACCTCCTGCACCGAGCTCTGACTCACCTGGAGAAGCCTGGAAGCTCTGTGAGGATCATGTTCTTTGATTTCTCCAGTGCTTTCAACACCATCCAGCCACGACTTCTGAGAGACAGGCTGGAGCTATTGGGAGTGGACCACCACATGTCCCAGTGGATACTGGACTACCTCACAGGACGTCCACAGTATGTGAACATCCAGGGAGTGGACATTGAGATAGTGGACTCTTATAGGTACCTGGGTGTTCACCTGAGTAATAAACTGGACTGGAGTCACAACACTGATGCTCTTTACAGGAAGGGTCAGAGCAGACGCTACCTGCTGAGGCGGCTGAGGTCATTTGGAGTCCAGGGAGCGCTTTTAAAGACCTTCTATGACTCTGTGGTGGCATCTGTCATTTTTTACAGTGTGGTTTGTTGGAGCAGCAGTTTATCTGCAGCTGAGAGGAAGAGGTTGGATAAACTCATGAGGAAGGCCAGCATCCAGGTAAGGAAATTTCAAAAAGTTGATTCTGTTCATCTGGATGTAGTGTTTTCAGTGGAAGAAATGTTTTGTCACTCATCCAAGGCACCTAAAAAAGCTCCAGCCGATCCAGGAAAGAAGGATCGGCTAAGCAATCCTTCTTTCCTGGATCGGCTAAGCAAAAACCCTTAGTGATCCCGTATGTATCAGGAGTATCAGAACAATTGGGGCGATCGTGGCTCAAGAGTTGGGAGTTCGCCTTGTAATCAGAAGGTTGCCGGTTCGAGCCCCGGCTTGGACAGTCTCGGTCGTTGTGTCCTTGGGCAAGACACTTCACCCGTTGCCTACTGGTGATGGTCAGAGGGCCCGGTGGCGCCAGTGTCCGGCAGCCTCGCCTCTGTCAGTGCGCCCCAGGGTGGCTGTGGCTACACCGTAGCTGCCATTACCAGTGTGTGAATGTGTGTGTGACAGGATATGTAAAGCGCTTTGGGGTCCTTAGGGACTAGTAAAGCGTAAAGAGCCCATACATCTCTATGACAACCGTGTGCCCACCCCTGAAGCCACCCATTCTGCCATCCCAAACCAATCCCACCATCAAGAACAGCGTCCCACAGGGAGCAAGGCTTTGCAAGCCATAGACCCAGATGAACGGATGCCCCCCAGATCCAGCACCTCTGGACAGGGTGCAGGAAACAGGGTTGTTATAAAGGGTTTAACAGAAGTGTTGCATTAATTGTTTAGGAATTATAGAAATTTTTATACTCTTTTAAACCTTTGAGGCTCAAAAGCATTTGGATACATGGCAGCCAAGCAGTTTTGTGGCCATTTAAGACTTTTCCCATAATTATTCTATCAGTAATTAAGCAGAGATATAGAGATAAGTGTTGAACTTACATTTAGTAGATGTCCAGTGAAACCCTTTGTATGAGGTCCAAAGAGATGCTGACACAAGCGAAGGCTAAGATTGAACAAATTACAGAAATTGTAATTGCCAAAACACTTGTGTACCTAACTGTGTGTTGTGTTGCAGACCAGAGCAGCCTTATGATGTCCAGAACCTTAAAGAAGGGTGAATCCTATCAATCAGTGGGTCCTGCCACTGAAGCATTTTTCTTGTTTTCTTTTTAGCCATCCACTCACCCATTCAGGGTCATTGATGGGCTGGAGCCTATCTCACCTCCATGGGGAGAGATGCAGGGTATACCTTGAACAGTCTGCCAATCTGTTACAGTGCTAACACAGAGAGGCAGACAACCATTTACACTTGGCATTGGGTAGCTGTTTACTGGAACACTTAATATGAGTTTTAAGGAGATGTTGATGAAGCAACAGAAGCCATCATTAAATGAAAAACTAAATAAACATATCAGAGAGAGATTAAAAAGTTTTATGAGGAGCCAAAATAACATTTGGGACATTTTCAACCAGAAGGAATATACTAGCCAGCTCAGACAGTTTACAACAAGGTGTACACCACTGGTTACGCTCAAGAACAGGAAGACCAGATTTGAATTTGCCAAAAAATAAAAGAACTTTCACAGCATGGGGAAAAACTATTAGTAATGTTAGTTTATGTGGTTTCCTCAGTAAACTGGGTGAGGTAGCTGACTCCTAATCACAGCGATTTCTCTAGTTTCAAGTAGCCTGGCCCTTTGACCCAGGACCTGTTGGCCTTGCAAGACCCTTCTAAGCAAAAATGATTCCTACTCACCAAACTCTTGGGATCACTCAAGCATTTTGAACCTGAAAAAACACATTTCTTCATGCTTGTGAATAATAAGCTTTAAACTGTAAAAACCTTTGACCTTGATTGTACCTGTTGTATTGTGTTGTTGTAGGATGATCTCACACCATTGCACACGGCAGCTGACGGAGGTCACTATGAATGCGTTAGACTTCTGCTGGATTCTGGCTGTAATGTCAATGCACAAACTAATGTATGCTTGTTTACTTAAATATGCAATTCAAGAGTGGGTTGGCAGTGTTATTTTCATGAATTAATATTTATCTTCTGTCTGTAGAGAAAAATGAATGCTCTCCATTATGTGGCACAGCATGGTCATGACAGAGAGGCCAGCTTGCTGCTGAAGGCAGGAATCAATGTAGATGCTATAAACAATGTAAGCACTGTTAGCTATCTCCGGAAAAAAATAATTATGATAATTCTTTTAAAGTACCCATATGCAAAAGAAATAGAAGAAATTTATAAAAGACTTGCATAAGATTTGGCTTACTTCATATAAGGCTTATATGATTTACTCATGAAAGTGGCCACTTTCTCATTACTTTCATATATTGTTTTAGTAAGTATCCAAAACAAGTTTCATTTATATAATTTATCAAAGGATCTTATATCTGTTTTCACTCTTGTATGCTTTTCACACAAGTTTCACATAACACAAAGCTTTATAAGATTTATATATATCTTTTCCATATGGGTATTCTTACACAGTGGTATGTTAGCATGTTAGCATTTTGGTGCATAAAATGAAGAAGAAATCTAAAATTAGGCAGTAAACACTTGTAAACGTTTTAAAAGTTAATATCATAGAGAGCAGCTTTTTAATACCTGTTTCTCTTTGAAACAGCAACACTGCACACCACTCCACCTGGCTGTTTTCAACAATCACACAAAAGTTGTACGATTGCTTATCGATGCTGGCAGCAACCTGAATGCCACTGACATTGTAAGTACAAAGTTCCACAGCCACATGAACACAATGCATAATAAAATGTCCTATAATACAGTAATTTTACTTAATGGTTGTCTGTCATGTGGGCGACAGAGGCAGCAGACCGCACTACACATTGCCTCAGAACATGGCTGGCATGACCTGGCTGAGATGATGCTGATTTCTAGAGTTAGTCTCAGTCTAACTGATAAGGTACCACACACAGCTTCACACAGAATATTATGTACACTGCTCAAAACAATAAATGGAGTACTAAAGTCACACATCAGACCTTAAAAAATATTCATGTTACTTTGACGTACGTTTTGAAATTCATTGAAAACAAGAAGGGGTCAGGGGTCACAAAGGTCAGTGAAAACCATAATCATCAGCCTTTTGAAGGCTGGATGAGATGGTGGATGGTGGTGGGGGGATCTCCTCCCAGATTTGGATGAGGGATTCAGGTGTGTGAAACATGAGGGCCAGGCAGTGACATCAGTGTCTTCATCATTATATAATTGCCAGGTCACTGGGTATTGCCCTGCAACACAAACCCAGGACCGAGTGCATTAAGACAAGCTCTGAGGATTTCATCCCAGCAGTAAGGGTACTGTTGGCTAGCATGGTTAATGATAAAGGAGCTTTACACAACATAATTTACCAATTCAAACCTGCATACACGCAATTCTATCTAGCATTCACACTGCGATGAACTTTCAGCTCTGGCCTGTCTCCTACTATCTGCTCCTCACTCTTCAGACTGTGCTGGGAAACACAGGCTACGTCCACACTAAAATTTGAAAATGGCGTTTTTGTCTGAAAACGCTCCTCGTCCACACTATCGTTTTCAGTCGTTTTCACAGAGTTGTGCGTCCACATTGAAACAGCCGAAAACGCTTCCGTTCCAGTCCTGCGCATGCGTGAAACGCAAGAAGATTCGGCCTGCCTCATTTCCGTCTGCCATTTATTTACTTTTCCGGCTCTTTGAAACGTCGCGGCAAATGTTGAGGAAAAGCACCGAGTTTTTTAAATGGACTAACAATGAGCTGGAGTTGTTGCTGCGAGTAACACAAAAGTACAAAGTTGCAAAAGCGAGTGAGAGTTAAAGAATTTGAAGAAAAGCTCTGGAGCACGTACAGACTGATATTAATCTTTAATAGCGCTGTCAAAACTGAGAGCAAACAAAACAAACGCTGTATAATGCCCTCCGCTATCTTAGTTTGATTGGTCACATGACTGCATCACATCACTAAAATGTGTCATCGTTTTTGAAAAGGCTCGGGATTCGCTGTCCACACTGCAACACGAAAACGGCTTTGGATAGCGTTTTCAAAACGCTGCGTTTTCCTTCACCGAAAACGGCGTCTCAGTGTGGACATGGCCACAGTGTAACCTGGATGTGCTGCAGGTACTCTCTCATCAAACCAGTACTGACGAGGATATCAAAAAGCAATTCTAGGAGAGAATAATGGTCTGTCCCATCACCTGCAGAATCATTTACTTTATGGAGATTGTCTTGGAACTGTAAGAGCAGTTTGGCGAGGAAGAACAGCTAGCAGGTCCAGCGAGCATGTGGTGTGGAGGTTAGCTGGATAACTCAAAGTCAGTCAGTTAAATCGAACAACACATTTATTTGATGTTAGCAACATAAGACCATACAAGCCAAGTCTCCACGGCTCTACTCTGTCCGTACGTACATGTGCGGAGATGGGTAGTCACCGGCGCCAGCCCGTTACAAAGGTATGGTTTCTCTCAGAACAGACACACAAGCATGTAATGGCTGCCACACTATACTCACACACCCACTACGAGACTCCCCCAACTACTACAGTTGTTAAAAGTCCGCTTGTTCATTGTAACTGTTTATACTACGTTACCCATGATGCACCTCGGTATCTGTACTTCCGGTTGGGAACGTGTTCAGCGCAGTTCTGCACAGATGAGAGGTGTGTCGGAGGATAACGTATTTACTTGCATTCCTGTATGACCACACACACCCATATACACACTCACACCCCCTTTACCTGCATGTGAATACTGTAATGCCTCCCTACCAACGCTGTACATCCTGTTGATGTCATCTGCCACCTCCTTAGTAAAGTAGGGCAACCCCCTCTAGTGGTGCTATAACACAGTAAGGTTTGTCTTGGAACGTCTTCAGTACACCTGTTTGATTTGCACCAAAAAAAGGTGAAATTAATTGATTCACTTACACTTCCGAAGACGACAGCTTGATATCCGTAAAGTTTAACTTGTGGTTGATGATCAAGTGTTCCTTTACTTTTTTGAGCTGTGTATTTCACATTGTACACTAACAAATAAAAACAGTTTTCAGTTGGTGCATTGATCCTTCTATATCATATTAATTAAGATCTTTGTTACGCTAGTCTTAAGTAGAATATTTATCTTTTTTCACACCATTTGAAACCTTGATGCGTAGTTCACTTTTTCTTTGTCCGGACAAAGTTAATCTTGTAGCACAGCATCATGATAACTGTTTTAGTATAGATTCAGATCTATGACACTCATAGCTGTGTCTTCTAACAAAGCAATGCTTTTCTGGCCATCTAATGTACACAGCAGGGAAAAACATGTCTGGAAGTGGCAGCAAGAGGAAACCATGTCGTCCTGGTGGACATGATAATTAAAGCTGACCGTTTTTCTAAATGGGAGAAGGTAAGTGTTGCTAACGCTATATTAATACTAAATACACTCTCCTTATATGAAATCTGTGCTCATATTCGATAAATACATTTTCACTCTTTTCCAGCATATCAGCACCCATGTCCTGTTGAGTTTTTCACATTATATACATATTAATTGTTTTGGATTTTGTAATAAAAAAAAATCCTGGCATACAGGCATAGTTATAAAGAACGAGAACAACTCAGAGCATACACTATGACTAGGTCTCCAAGATGCTTAAAACATAAGAAATCAGGAAGGGGCATGTAAAGGAATTTCTTTTACTTATGTATTAATCACATTATTTTATTGTATGATGCTTTGGTGCCACTGGATTTTAACATGTCTCACACTCATACAGTAAGACAAATGGTGGGGGTGTAGTAAGGAAGTTGGGGGAAGCAGACGACTCCACAGGAAGAGTCTTTTGTGTCTTTGAGGACTCTGGGAGGCAGCAAGGGAGTGTGAAACAGCTGTGTACTGCCTTTTGTTCCTGGAGATATTTAACTGAGAGCCATGCTGGGCTCAGACTCTGCTGACCGTCTGTCCCGCGGTCATGCAGGGACTTCATCAAGCTTGGTTGTCTGTTCTTTGTGTGTTTGATTAAAGAATGTTAGCTACCGCTCACCGCTCGTCTGCAGGCTTTATTTAAATGGAAAACTTCCACAACAGCCAACAAAAAGCTTTTTGCTAAAAAAAAGATTCAGAGCAGAAGTTTTTTGCACTGCATTTTAAAATGAAAACATATTGCATTTATTTACAATTAAAGACACAGAGCAGAAAGTGTGTTACTGTTTTACATCCACAGACACACAAGAAAAGAAGCAGGCAACATGAGGTCAAGTTATGGCAATTTTATTTGTGCATTTCAGTTTTTAAAAAACAAGCAAACGTCCCAAGAAGAAGGATGGGGTGAAAGAAAGGTGGAGATTTTAACATTAGGAGGAAGAAACTATTGATGCTGCTGAGTCAGTTCTTTCTCAGCAGTCTGCTCCAGAATCCCCTCCTGTCCTCAGCTTGCTTTTCTTTTTCTTTTGCCTTCAGTTCGTTTAAGGTCTTGTTGAGCTGCTCCTCGGCATCTTTAAATTTTTCTTTCAGCTGCTGTTTGGCCAGTTTCCCTTTGTGTTTGAGGAGCTCTTTAGCTTCCTTTTTGTGCTTTCGCATTTCTTTCAGTGCGTCTTTGCAGTCTTTCTTGGTCACCGTCATTTCTTTCTTGAATACCTTCACCTCAATTTTCTCTTCTGCAAGTTCTTCTTGTACTTTCATCAGTTCTTCTTCATGTTTTCAGTGTGACTCTTTGTATCTTCCATTTCTTTCTTTGCTTCCTGTATTTTCATTTTCTCTTCCTCCAACACTTTTTGAGCTTCCAACAATTCTTTCTTCAAATTTTCAATCTCATTTTCTGCCTCATCTTTACGTCTTTTCTCCTCTTCAAGTTGTTGCTTTACATGCAGTAATTCCTTCCTTAGTGTTTCAGCTTCAGCTGTTACATTTGCAGCGTCTTGAGTTGCCAACTGCATTTTCTTTTTTCCCTCTTCAAAAGCTTCCTGCACCTCCTGTAATTCCTGCATCACATTTCCTGCCTCCTTCTTTGCAGTTTGATATTTATTGTTGGCTTCTTGTGCTGTGCTTTTCTCTTCCTCCAATGCTTTTTGAGCTTCCAACAGTTCTTTCTTCATCTTTTCATTCTCCTTTTCTGCCTGTTGTTTTCCCATTTTCTCTCCTTTAAGTTTGAGACTCACATGCAGTAATTCCTGCAATACTACATCAGTTTCAAACTTTGAATCTTTAGCTTCTCCTCTTGATTTTTCTGCCTCTTCTTTTAATTTGATATTTTCAGCCTGTATCATTTGAAGTTCTTCTTGCAGGTTAATCAGCTGTACTGAATTGTGAGGTGAAGCACTCGCCGATCCTCTTCTCGTTCTCCCTCGATTCATTTTGGCCTTTTAAACAAAGGAGCCAACGTTTTGTAGAGGAGTGAAGTGAAGTTTTCGATGTTTCTTCGTCAACTGTCGTTTGTCCTGCACAGAGATGCTGCTGTAGATGTGTCTCTAGCTGTGTCTGGATACAATGAAACATGCTGGAACTAAGTGCTTGTGTTGCACAGTTCTACTGAACATTCCATTTCATGCATGCTCCGCCCACATGGTCAGGAATGTCAGGTGCTGCATCGCCAAAGGCTGCTCCCGTTGCCTAGCAATAACAGCTGTTTACTTTTGGGGTCTGGTTCATTATTTAATAAAGAAAACATGTCCAAGTATTGGGTGCTGAGGCTCAGCGCATATTCTAGCCTGCTGTGTGGGTGGGCAGCTAGAAATCACTGGTGGGCAACATGAGTGAGGAGAAAACTGGAGCAGCCAAGCAGGGAGCTGCAGGTTGCTGGTTTGAGTCTCTGTTCAGATGCTGGTGTCTCCTCTCTCTGAGATGTCTGCAAACAGTCCCAGATAAAACAATAAGGATAATAAACAAACACGTGACTAAAATAACAGTTATGACTCTGATGTGTTTCATGTGTAGCAGGATGGCCTCTATACAGCAGTCGCTGCAAGCATCCACATCGCCACACTCACTTTTCTTTAAGCAGGCGTGCTGGGCTCCTCCTAAGCAAAGTTTGAAACTTCATTTCCTTCATGCTGGTGAACTTTTTACCAAATATTTTCATCAAAGCTTCTCCATCACTGACAGGGATTGTTTGGATCTTCACACTCATCTCCACCAACCCTAAAAAATGAGTCTCACTTTGCTCATATAATGCCAGGAGTGTCTCCATATTCCACAAAAGTCTGTGCAAACATGTAACAGTATCCCATATTCATATGAATATTATTGATATTATAACAAAAGCTGTCACCAACACAATTGTCACAAGTGCTTTTTTTTATTAGTTATTGCAAATGCTTGATTGCAGTTCTTGCTAGATGACAAAACCACGTATTAGGTTTAGAAGGAAATGACTTTTTCTACATGAGGTAAAGTTGGAGCTGTTTCCCCAAACTAAATTAAATCATCATTTGAAAAACTACAATCTGTATTTACTCTGAACATCTGTGTTAACATTTGAAATTGGAAACATGTAAGTGTAACAAACATGTTAAAACATAAGAAATCAGGAAGGGGCATGTATAGGAATTTCTTTTACTTATGTATTAATCACATTATTTTATTGTATGATGCCTTGGTGCCACTGGATTTTAACATGTCTCACACTCATACAGTAAGACAAATGGTGGGGGTGTAGTAAGGAAGTTGGGGG
The DNA here is from genome assembly GCF_964374335.1 of Astatotilapia calliptera. Lineage (NCBI taxonomy): Eukaryota > Metazoa > Chordata > Actinopteri > Cichliformes > Cichlidae > Astatotilapia > Astatotilapia calliptera. Next base: position 2,482,814 of record NC_137422.1, on the reverse strand, counting down.
AAGCAGACGACTCCACAGGAAGAGTCTTTTGTCTCTTTGAGGACTCTGGGAGGCAGCAAGGGAGTGTGAACCTTAAGGTGTGAAACAGCTGTGTACTGCCTTTTGTTCCTGGAGATATTTAACTGAGAGCCATGCTGGGCTCAGACTCTGCTGACCGTCTGTCCCGCGGTCATGCAGGGACTTCATCAAGCTCGGTTGTCTGTTCTTTGTGTGTTTGATTAAAGAATGTTAGCTACCGCTCACCGCTCGTCTGCAGGCTTTATTTAAATGGAAAACTTCCACAACAGCCAACAAAAAGCTTTTTGCTAAAAAAAAGATTCAGAGCAGAAGTTTTTTGCACTGCATTTTAAAATGAAAACATATTGCATTTATTTACAATTAAAGACACAGAGCAGAAAGTGTGTTACTGTTTTACATCCACAGACACACAAGAAAAGAAGCAGGCAACATGAGGTCAAGTTATGGCAATTTTATTTGTGTGTTTCAGTTTTTAAAAAACAAGCAAACGTCCCAAAAAGAAGGATGGGGTGAAAGAAAGGTGGAGAGAGGGGGAAGAAACTATTGATGCTGCTGAGTCAGTTCTTTCTCAGCAGTCTGCTCCAGAATCCCCTCCTGTCCTCAGCTTGCTTTTCTTTTTCTTTTGCCTTCAGTTCGTTTAAGGTCTTGTTGAGCTGCTCCTCGGCATCTTTAAATTTTTCTTTCAGCTGCTGTTTGGCCAGTTTCCCTTTGTGTTTGAGGAGCTCTTTAGCTTCCTTTTTGTGCTTTCGCATTTCTTTCAGTGCGTCTTTGCAGTCTTTCTTGGTCACCGTCATTTCTTTCTTGAATACCTTCACCTCAATTTTCTCTTCTGCAAGTTCTTCTTGCACTTTCATCAGTTCCTTCTTCATGTTTTCAGTGTGACTCTTTGTATCTTCCATTTCTTTCTTTGCTTCCTGTATTTTCATTTTCTCTTCCTCCAACACTTTTTGAGCTTCCAACAATTCTTTCTTCAAATTTTCAATCTCATTTTCTGCCTCATCTTTACGTCTTTTCTCCTCTTCAAGTTGTTGCTTTACATGCAGTAATTCCTTCCTTAGTGTTTCAGCTTCAGCTGTTACATTTGCAGCGTCTTGTGTTGCCAACTGCATTTTCTTTTTTCCCTCTTCAAAAGCTTCCTGCACCTCCTGTAATTCCTGCATCACATTTCCTGCCTCCTTCTTTGCAGTTTGATATTTATTGTTGGCTTCTTGTGCTGTGCTTTTCTCTTCCTCCAATGCTTTTTGAGCTTCCAACAGTTCTTTCTTCATCTTTTCATTCTCCTTTTCTGCCTGTTGTTTTCCCATTTTCTCTCCTTTAAGTTTGAGACCCACATGCAGTAATTCCTGCAATACTACATCAGTTTCAAACTTTGAATCTTTAGCTTCTCCTCTTGATTTTTCTGCCTCTTCTTTTAATTTGATATTTTCAGCCTGTATCATTTGAAGTTCTTCTTGCAGGTTAATCAGCTGTACTGAATTGTGAGGTGAAGCACTCGCCGATCCTCTTCTCGTTCTCCCTCGATTCATTTTGGCCTTTTAAACAAAGGAGCCAACGTTTTGTAGAGGAGTGAAGTGAAGTTTTCGATGTTTCTTCGTCAACTGTCGTTTGTCCTGCACAGAGATGCTGCTGTAGATGTGTCTCTAGCTGTGTCTGAATACAATGAAACATGCTGGAACTAAGTGCTTGTGTTGCACAGTTCTACTGAACATTCCATTTCATGCATGCTCCGCCCACATGGTCAGGAATGTCAGGTGCTGCATCGCCAAAGGCTGCTCCCGTTGCCTAGCAATGACAGCTGTTTACTTTTGGGGTCTGGTTCATTATTTAATAAAGAAAACATCTCCAAGTATTGGGTGCTGAGGCTCAGCGCATATTCTAGCCTGCTGTGTGGGTGGGCAGCTAGAAATCACTGGTGGGCAACATGAGTGAGGAGAAAACTGGAGCAGCCAAGCAGGGAGCTGCAGGTTGCTGGTTTGAGTCTCTGTTCAGATGCTGGTGTCTCCTCTCTCTGAGATGTCTGCAAACAGTCCCAGATAAAACAATAAGGATAATAAACAAACACGTGACTAAAATAACAGTTATGACTCTGATGTGTTTCATGTGTAGCAGGATGGCCTCTATACAGCAGTCGCTGCAAGCATCCACATCGCCACACTCACTTTTCTTTAAGCAGGCGTGCTGGGCTCCTCCTAAGGAAAGTTTGAAACTTCATTTCCTTCATGCTGGTGAACTTTTTACCAAATATTTTCATCAAAGCTTCTCCATCACTGACAGGGATTGTTTGGATCTTCACACTCATCTCCACCAACCCTAAAAAATGAGTCTCACTTTGCTCATATAATGCCAGGAGTGTCTCCATATTCCACAAAAGTCTGTGCAAACATGTAACAGTATCCCATATTCATATGAATATTATTGATATTATAACAAAAGCTGTCACCAACACAATTGTCACAAGTGCTTTTTTTTATTAGTTATTGCAAATGCTTGATTGCAGTTCTTGCTAGATGACAAAACCACGTATTAGGTTTAGAAGGAAATGACTTTTTCTACATGAGGTAAAGTTGGAGCTGTTTCCCCAAACTAAATTAAATCATCATTTGAAAAACTACAATCTGTATTTACTCTGAACATCTGTGTTAACATTTGAAATTGGAAACATGTAAGTGTAACTGTTATGGCCCTGTCCATAATCTGTTTTGGTGGCTGTTGTTGTCTGTTCCTTTAAGTCTTTGCAGGTCCCGGAGTGGATGAGCTGACGGCTGCTGATTGGTCCCCTGGCCATGTGATCTTCTTCAAATCCCTCACCAGCAGTTGTCCCGGGGCAGCCACTGACAGCAGCAGCAGACCTGACCCTGGCCTCCAAAACCTGAGACTTTTGTGCCTGTGACTTTGTGCGACTTTTTTGGAGTTTTGTATATAGTGTGTACATTAGTTTTCATTGTAAATAGCCTTGTAAATAGCACTGCAACAGAAGGGGTGAGCTGCCTTATTGTTTTTCCTTGCACTGTTTTCTCCTGTTTATTTCAGTTAGGGAGTTAGGTGTAGCGCTTGTCTTTTGTTTGATATTTGATTTCACATAGGGTTGTAGATAACACCTCCTCCTGACTTAGCTTGTTTTGTTTGTTATTTTGGCCTTTGTTCACCCCGGAGCTTCATTTTTGCAGTGCAGAAAAATAAATCACGATTCACTAAGAAATTGGTTTCCCTTTGTGTATGGTTTTGGGGACCAGGGCGGGGCAATTCTTTCAAACTTGTGTTGCGTTCCTGTACCCCTAGACTGGGGCGTAACATAAAGTGGGGGTGCGCGCTCGCTTGCCCGTGCAGGGGGTTACTATGATTCTGGGGAATGATCTAGCCAAAGGGAAAGTTTTCCCGATCCCTGAAGTAATTGAAAACCCCGTCGATGATTTTGATTTTGTTTCCGAGTCTGCTGCTGACAGTCTGCCCTCTGTTTTTCCTGCCTGTGTTGTCACACGCGCCCACAAGCGTAAATATGGTGATGTTGACTTGTCTGACTCTTTTCTATGTTCTGAAGCTGTTCCTGAGAAAGCCGAACTGCCTGTGGAAAAAGCTGAAAAATGTGTGTCTGATAAACTGCTACCCGCTACACCTGACCTGTCTTTTGAGGTAAACAAAACAGATTTTATTCATGCGCAACAGAATGACCCGACTTTGGCCAAATGTTTACTTGCCTCAAATTCAAGCGATCAGAATCCCCGTGTCTACAGCATTGAAAATGATGTGTTAATGCGCAAATGGCATCCTCCCTCCTCTAGTGATCTTGGCTGGAACGTATTTCAACAAGCAGTTGTACCGCAAAATTTCCGACACCAAGTACTCAGCCTAGCACATGACAGTTTCTCTGGACATTTAGGAATTAGGAAGACCTACCTTCGTATTCTGCGTCACTTTTTCTGGCCAGGTTTGAAGACTGATGTGACCAAATATTGCCGCTCTTGCCACGTTTGCCAGGTCAGCGGAAAACCCAACCAGGTTATTCCTCCTGCTCCATTGCATCCAATCCCAGCCTTAGGCGAACCATTTGAGCACATAATCATCGATTGTGTAGGTCCGCTTCCAAAAACCAAGTCAGGACATCAGTACCTCTTGACTTTAATGTGCGCCGCCACACGCTTCCCCGAGGCTATTCCGTTACGCACTATCAAAGTCAAAGCCATTGTCAGAGCATTAGTAAACTTTTTCTCCCTTTTCGGTTTGCCTAAATCAGTTCAAACAGACCAAGGGTCTAACTTCATGTCCAAGATATTCGTTCAAGTCTTAAAATCGCTATCCATCAAGCATCAAAAGTCCAGTGCGTACCACCCCGAATCACAGGGTGCTCTTGAGCGTTTCCACCAGACTTTGAAAACCATGATGAGGAAGTTCTGTCTCGAGTCAGGAAGAGAGTGGGACGAAGGTCTGCCACTTCTCCTTCTAGCGGTGAGGGAGAGTGTGCAGGAGTCCACGGGTTTCAGTCCCGCAGAGCTGGTGTTTGGACACACAGTGCGTGGTCCCCTGCGGCTGGTTAAAGAGAGATATCTGTCCGACACAGCTACCCCCGAGCAGAACGTATTAGATTACGTAAGTTGTTTTAGGGAGCGTCTGCATAAAGCATGCGAAATTGCACGCGAGGCTCTTTCCGCGTCTCAGGAAAAAATGAAAAGGAAATTCGACAAAAAGTCCGTGCAGAGAAAATTTGAAGTGGGTGACAAAGTGTTGACTCTCCTACCCGTTCCTGGATCCTCTCTCCAGGCAAAGTTCTGTGGGCCCTATACTGTCCAAGAGAAACTGAGTGACACAGATTATGTTATAGGTACCCCAGACCGTAGGAGAAAGCGTCGTGTGTGTCATGTTAATCTGATGAAGCCTTATTTTGTTCGTGATGCAGGTGTAAACTCCTCCTCATCCCCCGCTGCGCTGTCTGCCGTGTCGGTAGTTGTGCCAGCATCCCCGTCTCAGTATAGCCCAGAAAGTGATGGCTTAGCTTTCGTTTGTGCTGAGGGTTGCTCCCGACTCAGAAACTCTGAAGTATTGGATAAGTTGAATTCCCACCTAAAACATTTAGATGAGGCTGCCCAGACCGATGTGTGTTCTCTGATCAATACTTACCCATCTCTGTTTGCTGACACTCCGTCTCGCACTACTGTCCTCGAACATGACATAGATGTAGGTGACCACCCTCCGATCAAACAACACGCTTATCGTGTGAACCCTACCAAACGTGCACTTTTTCAGCAAGAAGTTTCCTACTTGCTGGAAAATGGTCTTGCTGTCCCTAGTTCGAGTGCCTGGAGTTCCCCATGCCTTCTTGTGCCGAAGGAAGACAAAACTCCACGTTTTTGTAGTGATTTTCGCAAGGTGAACAGTGTGACCAAACCCGACTCCTACCCTCTTCCCCGCATGGAAGATTGTGTGGATAGGGTTGGCTCCGCAAAGTTTGTCACCAAACTGGATTTATTAAAGGGTTATTGGCAAGTTCCCCTCACTCCGCGTGCATCTGAAATTTCTGCTTTTGTCACTCCTGATCACTTCCTCCAATACACCGTCATGCCTTTTGGCCTTCGAAATGCCCCTGCCACATTCCAACGCCTTATGCACATTGTCTTAGGTGGTGTCACAAACTGTGAAGTGTACTTAGACGACATTGTAGCCTATTCAGAGACTTGGTCAGATCACCTTGGAACACTCACGGAGATTTTTGAAAGATTAAAAGAGGCATCCCTTACCCTAAATCTTGCCAAATGTGACTTTGGTAAGGCCACTGTGACTTATCTAGGGAAGCAGGTGGGTCAGGGACAGGTGCGCCCCCTGCTGGCTAAAATCCAGGCTATCCTAGATTTCCCTGTGCCTCGCACTAGACGTGAGCTTCGCCGGTTCCTTGGTATGGCCGGCTATTATCGTGGCTTCTGTAAGAATTTTGCAGATGTAGTTGCACCTCTCACCAGTCTCACAAGTGTGTCAAAACCATTTGTATGGTCCCCCACATGCCAGAATGCTTTTGAGTCTGCCAAAGCTCTCCTCTGCAGCACACCAGTACTTGCCGCTCCTGTTTTCACACATCCGTTTAAACTTGAGGTGGATGCCAGCGCCAACGGTGCAGGTGCGGTACTGTTGCAGGAGGATAGACAGGGTGTTGATCACCCAATTGGTTACTTTTCGAAAAAATTCAACTCCCACCAACAGAAATACAGCACCATTGAAAAAGAAGCCCTCTCTCTATTGCTTGCTCTACAGCATTTCGAGGTCTATGTCGGTTCCAGTTCAGCACCTGTCATTGTTTACACAGACCACAACCCCCTCGTGTTTTTGACCCGAATGCAAAATTCTAACCAAAGGCTCATGAGATGGTCCCTCTTAGTACAAGATTTCAATCTGGAGATCCATCACAAGAAAGGGACAGAGAATGTACTGGCAGATGCGCTGTCACGTGGTTTTCGGAACCCCTAAGCGCCAAACATCTTTAGGGGAGATGTTTGGTCTTGGGAAGGGGGGTGTTATGGCCCTGTCCATAATCTGTTTTGGTGGCTGTTGTTGTCTGTTCCTTTAAGTCTTTGCAGGTCCCGGAGTGGATGAGCTGACGGCTGCTGATTGGTCCCCTGGCCATGTGATCTTCTTCAAATCCCTCACCAGCAGTTGTCCCGGGGCAGCCACTGACAGCAGCAGCAGACCTGACCCTGGCCTCCAAAACCTGAGACTTTTGTGCCTGTGACTTTGTGCGACTTTTTTGGAGTTTTGTATATAGTGTGTACATTAGTTTTCATTGTAAATAGCCTTGTAAATAGCACTGCAACAGAAGGGGTGAGCTGCCTTATTGTTTTTCCTTGCACTGTTTTCTCCTGTTTATTTCAGTTAGGGAGTTAGGTGTAGCGCTTGTCTTTTGTTTGATATTTGATTTCACATAGGGTTGTAGATAACACCTCCTCCTGACTTAGCTTGTTTTGTTTGTTATTTTGGCCTTTGTTCACCCCGGAGCTTCATTTTTGCAGTGCAGAAAAATAAATCACGATTCACTAAGAAATTGGTTTCCCTTTGTGTATGGTTTTGGGGACCAGGGCGGGGCAATTCTTTCAAACTTGTGTTGCGTTCCTGTACCCCTAGACTGGGGCGTAACATAACAAACATGTTAAAACATAAGAAATCAGGAAGGGGCATGTAAAGGAATTTCTTTTACTTATGTATTAATCACATTATTTTATTGTATGATGCCTTGGTGCCACTGGATTTTAACATGTCTCACACTCATACAGTAAGACAAATGGTGGGGGTGTAGTAAGGAAGTTGGGGGAAGCAGACGACTCCACAGGAAGAGTCTTTTGTGTCTTTGAGGACTCTGGGAGGCAGCAAGGGAGTGTGAAACAGCTGTGTACTGCCTTTTGTTCCTGGAGAAGGTATTTAACTGAGAGCCATGCTGGGCTCAGACTCTGCTGACCGTCTGTCCCGCGGTCATGCAGGGACTTCATCAAGCTTGGTTGTCTGTTCTTTGTGTGTTTGATTAAAGAATGTTAGCTACCGCTCACCGCTCGTCTGCAGGCTTTATTTAAATGGAAAACTTCCACAACAGCCAACAAAAAGCTTTTTGCTAAAAAAAAGATTCAGAGCAGAAGTTTTTTGCACTGCATTTTAAAATGAAAACATATTGCATTTATTTACAATTAAAGACACAGAGCAGAAAGTGTGTTACTGTTTTACATCCACAGACACACAAGAAAAGAAGCAGGCAACATGAGGTCAAGTTATGGCAATTTTATTTGTGTGTTTCAGTTTTTAAAAAACAAGCAAACGTCCCAAGAAGAAGGATGGGGTGAAAGAAAGGTGGAGATTTTAACATTAGGAGGAAGAAACTATTGATGCTGCTGAGTCAGTTCTTCCTCAGCAGTCTGCTCCAGAATCCCCTCCTGTCCTCAGCTTGCTTTTCTTTTTCTTTTGCCTTCAGTTCGTTTAAGGTCTTGTTGAGCTGCTCCTCGGCATCTTTAAATTTTTCTTTCAGCTGCTGTTTGGCCAGTTTCCCTTTGTGTTTGAGGAGCTCTTTAGCTTCCTTTTTGTGCTTTCGCATTTCTTTCAGTGCGTCTTTGCAGTCTTTCTTGGTCACCGTCATTTCTTTCTTGAATACCTTCACCTCAATTTTCTCTTCTGCAAGTTCTTCTTGTACTTTCATCAGTTCCTTCTTCATGTTTTCATTGTGACTCTTTGTATCTTCCATTTCTTTCTTTGCTTCCTGTATTTTCATTTTCTCTTCCTCCAACACTTTTTGAGCTTCCAACAATTCTTTCTTCAAATTTTCAATCTCATTTTCTGCCTCATCTTTACGTCTTTTCTCCTCTTCAAGTTGTTGCTTTACATGCAGTAATTCCTTTCTTAGTGTTTCAGCTTCAGCCGTTACATTTGCAGCGTCTTGTGTTGCCAACTGCATTTTCTTTTTTCCCTCTTCAAAAGCTTCCTGCACCTCCTGTAATTCCTGCATCACATTTCCTGCCTCCTTCTTTGCAGTTTGATATTTATTGTTGGCTTCTTGTGCTGTGCTTTTCTCTTCCTCCAATGCTTTTTGAGCTTCCAACAGTTCTTTCTTCATCTTTTCATTCTCCTTTTCTGCCTGTTGTTTTCCCATTTTCTCTCCTTTAAGTTTGAGGCCCACATGCAGTAATTCCTGCAATACTACATCAGTTTCAAACTTTGAATCTTTAGCTTCTCCTCTTGATTTTTCTGCCTCTTCTTTTAATTTGATATTTTCAGCCTGTATCATTTGAAGTTCTTCTTGCAGGTTAATCAGCTGTACTGAATTGTGAGGTGAAGCACTCGCCGATCCTCTTCTCGTTCTCCCTCGATTCATTTTGGCCTTTTAAACAAAGGAGCCAACGTTTTGTAGAGGAGTGAAGTGAAGTTTTCGATGTTTCTTCGTCAACTGTCGTTTGTCCTGCACAGAGATGCTGCTGTAGATGTGTCTCTAGCTGTGTCTGGATACAATGAAACATGCTGGAACTAAGTGCTTGTGTTGCACAGTTCTACTGAACATTCCATTTCATGCATGCTCCGCCCACATGGTCAGGAATGTCAGGTGCTGCATCGCCAAAGGCTGCTCCCGTTGCCTAGCAATAACAGCTGTTTACTTTTGGGGTCTGGTTCATTATTTAATAAAGAAAACATGTCCAAGTATTGGTGCTGAGGCTCAGCGCATATTCTAGCCTGCTGTGTGGGTGGGCAGCTAGAAATCACTGGTGGGCAACATGAGTGAGGAGAAAACTGGAGCAGCCAAGCAGGGAGCTGCAGGTTGCTGGTTTGAGTCTCTGTTCAGATGCTGGTGTCTCCTCTCTCTGAGATGTCTGCAAACAGTCCCAGATAAAACAATAAGGATAATAAACAAACACGTGACTAAAATAACAGTTATGACTCTGATGTGTTTCATGTGTAGCAGGATGGCCTCTATACAGCAGTCGCTGCAAGCATCCACATCGCCACACTCACTTTTCTTTAAGCAGGCGTGCTGGGCTCCTCCTAAGGAAAGTTTGAAACTTCATTTCCTTCATGCTGGTGAACTTTTTACCAAATATTTTCATCAAAGCTTCTCCATCACTGACAGGGATTGTTTGGATCTTCACACTCATCTCCACCAACAGTGGCGTGTCTAGAAAATTTTTGTTGGGGGGGCCAGGTAGGGGCACAGATTTGGAGAAGGGTGGCAGATTTAATTGGCAGATAATGTTTAAAAAAAAAATTCTACCAACCCTTAACCATAATTCAATAATCCTATAAACCTAATAACCAAATGCACTTTTAACTTTTATTAGAATGAGATTTTAACCACTACGGTGCAAAGTTTTTAGATACTGCGTTGATAAAGTACAAGAGATACAATCAGTGCTTTGTCAGTGTTTACTCAGCATTCAAGGACATCAATATTTGCATAGTATTTTTACTGACATGTAGTGCACATATGTTTTGGGCAAAAACATTTTTGAATATTAAAATATGAACATTTGTAACAAACAATTGACAAATTAGCCAATGCCAATGCAAAACTTTATCTGCCTGTTAAAAAAAGAAGATAATCTTCTCACAAACTGGTGTTTGATTTTGAAACAGGAAAAAAGTGGGGAAACAAATGAAAAGACTAACATTTGAATAAAACCTGAAAGCAAGTAAATACTTTCTATGCTGCCTTATGGTAAACTTTGGTAATATTGATAAAGAACAACACTGGCTGATGATAAAATACAGTCAGCTGGCATGGTGACACTGCCAGTATTAACCTGCAGGGCTGGACTGGGACAAAAAAATTGGGCATTTTTACTACAGACCGACCCACCAGGTAGTAAAGCCATAAAGACTTTGAATGAAAACAAATGCTGTTGTGACAGTGATGTACAGTCTTGTTGGTATATGTATGATTTCTATACATTTTACGTCAGATAAAAACTTTGGTTGTAAGATTTAGATAATTATTTAATAAAAACTAGGTATTTTAAATGAGAATAAGAAAGAAAAGTATTTCTTTGTGCCCACCTTTCCCTGTTAATGCCCTACCTGGCCCCCTGGCAAAACTTTGCTAGACCCGCCCCTGCACAGTTACCAGCTGTCAGCTACATAAAAAAGGATCCTGGTGTTATTTATCTCTCAGAAACAGTTCATAACTTCCCTTCAACTCATTCATGTCACCTAAAAGGTAAACCTGTTTCTCCATCACCTGTTCAGCTCTGATGATTCAGTAAGGACATCTCCTGGTTTCATCTTCATGTTTCCCTCTCACCACATATCTAAACAGACATCATGACCAGCAGCTTTACAGCTGTGGCTCCAGCAAACATCAGCTGATACTAGAAATTAATATTAAATACATTCTAACAACAGCCGATCAAGCTTAAACGTGCTGCTGTTGTTTAGCGCGACATCCGCTGGTTTCCTCTTTCTGGCACAAAGTGGGCGATAAACAAACAAGAGAGAAAAGCCGATCAGCTGATCATTGATCAGTTTCATGATTGAAGTAGCAACAGGAGAGGGAGGGGGAGAGAATGAGAGAAGAGGCAGCTGTGCAGCGTAACGACAGAATAAATCCAGCTTTGTGTCTTTTTCCATTCTAGCTGAAGTTCGGGACAAACTGCGTCTCTTCTCAGCTCAATACGAAACGCGTAATATTTTCTCTGAATGAGGGACCATTCCATTTTTTTAAGGAGCCGTTGGCAACTCTACTAACCTTATGAATAAAATAAAGTTCACTATCAGTAACATCATAGCACCCACCCAGCTGTATAAAAACTCCAAGCTGGCTAGAACGCAGTATGAGTTATTGCAACTGACAGTAAAAAGTCAGCAACATGAAAATAAACTCCACCTAAACTTGGTTTATATCTGACCCAGATAGACTGCAGGTCATAACTTCTTACCTGAAGTTCAGTTCACCTGACACTCGGACTGGTGGCTGCTTCGGGTCTCTCCTACTGCCTCCCCTTCCCTCATCCACCTGTTGCCTCTGTGGAAGCCCCGTCATAGCCACCACCAAACAACGGAGTTATTGCTACACATCGACCTGCATCTGGCCAATCCACCACCTCTCATTGTTCATGCCATTACAAAAAAAATAAAAAATAAGTCACTGGGGATATGCCCGGTATGCCCGATGGCCAGTCCAGCTATGTTAACCTGCAACCAAATTTGCAGCTCCATACAGCAATGTTACGACTTAGATTATATCTTATAACTCATAACTCGTATGTTAGCTCCACTCAGTAGCATACTGTCTGAAATATTCCACAGCTGCAATAATTCTTTAAGTGTTATTTTTTTTCCTTGGTATTCTAATTTCACCGAAGTTTACTAAACTCAACAAACTTAATATTACTTACCGGGACATTTATTCTGTCCTCATTTTCTTTCACCGAAAAATTGTTTCCTGCAGTGCCATCTTTCGTGCTTCGCTCTCCTACCTTTGCTAACGTGATGCGCATAGCGCAGAAGCCGATGCTGCTTTCACTTACACTCGGATATCTGAGCGTCACCGTGAAAACATAATCGGACATTTGATATTTGATTGAATTTTATTGTTTTGCCTTTGGGGTGGCACCTGGGGTGGCCAGTCTGGTTTGGGGGGTGGCCTGTGCCCCCCCAGGCCACCCCGCTGGACACGCCATTGTCCACCAACCCTAAAAAATGAGTCTCACTTTGCTCATATAATGCCAGGAGTGTCTCCATATTCCACAAAAGTCTGTGCAAACATGTAACAGTATCCCATATTCATATGAATATTATTGATATTATAACAAAAGCTGTCACCAACACAATTGTCCCAAGTGCTTTTTTTATTAGTTATTGCAAATGCTTGATTGCAGTTCTTGCTAGATGACAAAACCACGTATTAGGTTCAGAAGGAAATGACTTTTGGAGGTAGCAAGGGAGTGTGAAGCTTAAGGTGTAAAACAGCTGTGTACTGCCTTTTGTTCCTGGAGAAGGTATTTAACAAACCAGCTAAGTATCTTGTAAATTCTTTGTGCTAGTTTTAAAAGTAAGAGGTACTGAGAGTTTGTTTTCTTTGTACATCATATGCATAAAACGTGATAACATCCTTTTAACTTCGAACGACTCACAAAACTTTCTCCCTGTTGAATTCAGGATCACGGGGGATGTGAGCAGGTAAGAAGACCTCTGAGCTTCAAACAGGACCATCAGCCAGAGACACAGCACTTCCGTTCTGTCTTATGGACCCTCGCCACAAAGCATCTGTGTTATGGGGAGTGGAAGATTCTCGCTCAGCATTGGGACTTTAGTGAAGCACATATACAAGCTATAGAACAACAGTGGACAGGTGAGCAGTGCTGAGTTCCTAAAAAAATTATTGACAGTTTTATTGCTATTTTTATTACCTTTTTTGTACTTGTTGGGTTTTTTCATATATATATATATATATAAATCTTTACACAGGAAATCATACAAGTTTGAAAAACTGTAATATAAGGCCTGTAATGTCCAGAACCATAGAAGCACTGTTTCATGGGTCCAGTGATTTTATTGAAAATAAATTCTCAAATTTGGCACTGACTGATTCACTCTACAGCATTCTGAGTACCTGAGGTGATTAACTCTGGTCTAGGTCAATTTTAACCCAGATCAAGAATTCTTTCTACAATTCTACTACAACAAATGAACTACAGATCTATTTAGAATATATGGATAGTCTGACATGAGTAAATGGATGCTTAATCCTTAATATTTCAGAGAGCAGATGGTGTTGTTTTTCTTTTGGTTTTTTTACAACATCACTTTTTTTGTAGAAAAACGTCTATTATCATACAATATCTTGTCTTATAATGATGACCTGAAGCACAACTACAACTGCCTATACCTGATACCTGAATCTTGGTTAACCAGAGAGATAAAAGCCAGGAGAATAAACCAGATGTTCTCCACTGAACTACCCAAAGTATAGTCTGAATGGCAGCAGAACAAAATGAGAACAGCCCCGCCAACGCTGGAGACAGAGCAATACTGAAGAGTATATGTAAGAAGGATGCAACACATAACAGAAATGCTCAGTGCCTAGTGGATCTAAGAGCAGACTGCAACAACCTCCCTGAAAGGATCCAGTAACCATCACAGTGGCAGACATGTCAAGCAGAGGGATTGGACAGCACCATTCCCTGCCATGTTTAACACCTACTGGATAGGGAAGCTAACAAGCTAACTCCATTAGCATCCTGCAGCACAAATGAACCAGGTGCTAATGGTTGAGACCCACCCGGAATGTCTAACCGAAGGCTGTCCTGATCCCCAAGGATCCCAAGAAGGGGCCGGTCCCATCCAACTACTGGCCAATAACTTGGCTAAACTGCCCACCAGATTGCCCTCCTCCTGAATGGTAGATACTGTACCTCCGTCCATCCAAACCCACACTTGTCCTTGTTGGACATAGTTGGATATAATTGCTAATCTTTCTCTTTGGGTAGATTGGTCCTCCAACCAAGAGCAGTCTCTCCAAGATGACAGCAGTTTGCAACATGGATTGTAATAAGTTTTTCAGCTTTTGTACACTGTTGCAAGAGTTACATTCTGGGCACAGCTTTTTTCTTTAATTCCAAATGCCAGATCTTTGACACCTTGCTTTTAAACTCTATTTGACTTTTAACCTGTTGAACCTTTTTTTTAATTTAAAGTTGAACTTTAAATAAAATATTAAATTATATAAAATAAAATATTGTTTCATTTTGTTGGAGCACTTAAAATGTAAGATATCAGGATGTCATTCAGCTTTGCTTACTGGCCAAGTACCTCGCTTGCTTAACGCTGGTCTGTGGTTACAATACAGACCCAGTGGACTATATGAACTAGTTAGTTACTGTGATTCTATAAATGTTCTGATGGTATAAGAACTGTCTACAGTGACTGTGTTTAACTAAAAGTTCAGATGGATAATGCTTGATATAAATCTAAATTGAAGGTAAGAAAAGCTTCAAAGATCATGGTCACCGGATGCTGTTAATCTGGCTTCATGGAGTGCTCGTAGCTGGAGAAAACCCTACCAAAAGCCTCTATGAGGGGTTGGTGGAAATCTCCCGGACAGATTTGGCAGGTGAGCTAATCAGGGAGGTCACTTCCTTTCACTGGTCAGACTATTTGTCAGTTTTAACAGTCATACAATATTAGTTAACAATATTTCTCCACAGAAAGACCAATAATGCCGTAAGACTGTTTTTCTGTTTGTTCACTGGAATGTGTCTACTTTTTTTTCTTTTCTCTGTTTTCCTCTTCTGGTTTGTTATCCAGAGTTCATCCGACAGAAGGCAAACTCCCAGACCAGCTCTCCTAAAATGTGCTGCGTAATGTGACGGCAACAAGTTTATGCTTATCATCGAGCTATTGTGTTAGCTTTGTTAAAACTTTCTTTATTTAAAGAAATAAAAATGTTATTTTCTATAAATAAAATTACATGATTTGAATTGTGAGTCACATAATGGTTTACATTTTTTAATGAAAGATAGGTGTGTAGCAGCCAGGGGAAAGTTGCTCTCTATTTATTTCTTTTTTTTTTGCCGTGCAATTTTGTCAGGTTTTCTCTACTGCAGCACTTGAACTGTGTTTACCTAGAAGGGCTGTAACAACAGCCTTGCACTGCTGCAGATTTCCATGTGCTGCATCCCATGCCAGTTATCCACACACAAAGAAAGGACAAGACAAGCTGCCCCTAACCTACCCAAAATGCCCCACGCCTGCTGCTTAGGTGTGGGATTTTGCTTCCCCCAAAGGTCCTTGAGGTTCCTGAGATTCCCTAAAGCGCAGATCGTACCTCCCAACATGGGCCAGCTCGCTCCACATGATAGTGCATCCGAGGAGGCGTGGACCCCCCTGCGGAGGCGTGGACCCCCCCTGCGCATGGAGAGACCAAACCATGAAACTGGCGACTCCGGGCACTGGTGCTCCATACTCCTTGCAGGCCCCCTGCATCCCAGACCCCAAACCCCAAGACCCTCACACCAACACTAGTTCACTGGATCTAAGACAGAGCCCAGCTCCTAACAAAAAGCGCCCCTCACAATGATGCTTTACAACACTGCATCTGATGTTTTGTGTTGCACTTGATGTTGTAAGGCTTGGATGCAGCTGCTTGGCCATATAAACCCATTCCATGAAGCCCTCTATGCACTGTTGTCGAGCTAATCTGTAGGCCACATGAAGTTAATATTTGCCTCTCTGCCCTTTGTCCTCCCCTCAAACCGGCTGTCACTCCCTAAGCCGTGGTCTGCTGGAGGTTTCTTCCTGTTAAAATGGAGTTCTTCCTCCACACTGACTCCAGGTGCTTGTTAACAGGGGCTCATCTTACTGTTGGGGTTTATTGTAGGGTCTTTATCTTAAACATAAAGCACCATGAGGCGACTGTTGTTTGGATTTGGTACTGTATAAACAAAATTAAAGTGACAGTCCAAAATAAAGTCATTTTAATGAAATTCTTATTTACTCATTGTGAATAAAGTACAGCAGTACATAACACATTTGATTGATGATTGGTGGTTGATTTATTTAAACTAATATAATCATCCTGCTGCAACCAGGTTTCTGTAAGTCAGAGTAAATCAATTTGTTGATCAATTATTAATTCTTGTACTAACAGAGAGAGCAAACCCCAAGTTAGCAGTTCAGTCAACAGTAAAGCAACATGGAGCGAAGGCGGTGTGCATTTCACTTACTCTTTTGACTGGCCTTACTCTTACTTTGAGGAGAGTAATACTGGGAAAATAATATTGTTTTTCTCACTGAAAGCCATTTCCACTCTGTTTGACTGTTACTTAAGTAGATTAACCTTTGGTTTTATATCTTTTTGTCAGGAAAATACTAGTACAAGACTGAGTTCATATCTTTACTTGTTAAATGTGTATTTTTGACCTGTAGACTTGTAGGATTTGTGGAATAAAGAAACAAACTTACTAGAAATGAAAATGAATGTTTATTTTTGTTCATTTTTTAGTATTTCATACAGCTGACTAGCAATTACACAAGCGTGATTGGGATTAAGTCAATGGACAGGTGAAAAGTATAGACAATGATACATTTTCATTTCTCATTTTAAACAAAGCTATTTCAGGCAAATTTGAAAAGCATAAAATTCAAGCTGCATCAATCTCTCCCATCTCTTGGTTGTCTGTGGAAACAGAAAGAAGATGTTACACATATGTAGTATCTGCACAAAAAAATCACAAACACAGGCTGTAAATTGAGGAGATGTGTTCGTCTGGTGTTCTGGTTTATATGCCTTTCACTCATCCCAGCTACATGCTTCTGACCCTGATCAATTAAAATATATGACATTTCATTGTTTTTTGTTTTAAACCAAATGTTTCCACTAAAGTTATCCTGACAAAGCTTTAATTGGTAAAATAAATGTATAGGAACATGATTTTCTATTATAATGAAGTAAACAAAATTCGAAAACATCCGAGCTTATTTACTTACTTTTTCTAGAACAACTTGTTCCTTTGCACAGGTATGGGCACATTTGAGCCTGTCAAACAACAAACAGAGAGAAATCTTTAAACGCTGCTGCATTTCTTTAAGACACCACATGAACATCTGAGTTTGATGAACAGTTTGATGTACTATATCTATGTTGGTGTTTACTAGTCTCCATGATTGTTCTGTGAAACTAGTGGAGGTAGAAAAGTAAGCCGGGGGCTGAGCAGATAGGTTGAAAGAATTTAAGGTCTTCAGCACACAAAGCAGATAATTAAATAAGCATGCTCTCATGGTTATGATATTCTGAAGCATATTATTATCTATAGACAATAATACCAAACAGAAATTGCTTCCTCTTCCCTCCATTTTGCATCACCCAATGTCAGTTTTGTGTACATATTTGATCTTCAAACACGTTTTACCCCAGTGACGTTGGTTTTTCTGCTTGTTTGTTAACAGGATTCCAGGTTTTTGTGCTTGTCCCAACTTTTTCTATTTATATAATTATTATTTGAGGAGGAGACAGCTTCATAGTACAGTTACATTTTGTTTGAATTTTGAAAACCTCTCAACCTTTAAGCACAAATGGGTGCAGTAGTAGGTTTGGAAACTAAAGGTGGTGCAGAAAAACGGCAAGTAGACTGGCACTTATACAGTGTTTTTGTGCTCTAATTGAGCACTCAAAATTCTTATTAGCCAGTCGCACAAACATTCATGTAAATGCTCTTTCTTATACTTAAGTACCAGACACACATTTGCACAAATTTATCAGTAGCGACTCAGAGTTCAGTATCTTGCTCAAGGTCATTTCAAAATACTTCTTGGTGTTGTCTCAGTCTGGAGTATCACTTCCTGTTCTATCTTACAGTGGTATTTTTGCATTGCTTATCTGTGTAGCCAATTTAATTAAAAACTTATAGATAACGTCTTATTTCATAGTGTAATCTTCCTGCGCTTTATCCAAAGCACACTCTGTTGAATCACCCACTAATTATATTTACAGTGTTCAGTCACTGTGTCTTTAGGGATTCGCTAGCTTAGCATTAGCTCTTCACCTGTCTCTCCTACTCTTTCCTGCTCAGATGTTTAGTTACCCCTTGGCCTACTTTACTAATAACTATACTTGTTATAAATGTAGCTTGTTTGTAGCTCCGGAGGCCCCGTCAGTTCTCTTCCATCGGATTTTCCCGAGCAGTTGGGAAAACATGATTGCTGAGTGATGGTGAGGAGGAAGCGTAGTCCTAAATAGAAGCCCCCGGTACACTACCAACCCAACCATGTGTTGAAGCATTTTTCCCCACATGGCGACACACCTGGAACATCTATACATCCATCCATTTTCTTCAGATTCTCTGGGGCCGGGTAGCAACCTAAGCAGAAAAGCCCAGACCTCCCTCTCCCTAGCTCAGGGGTGGGCAACTCCAGGCTTCGAGGGCCGGTGTCCCTGCAGGTTTTAGATGTGTCCTCGAACCAACACAGCTGATTTAAACGGCTAAATTAGCTCCTCAACCTGTCCTGAAGTTCTTCAGAGGCCTGGTAACGAACTAATCATGTGATTCAGGTGTGTTGACCCAAGGTGAGATCTAAAACCTGCAGGGACACCGGCCCTCGTGGACTGAGAATGCCCACCCCTGCCCTAGCTGCCTCCTCCAGCTTGTCCAGGGGAACACCAAGGAGTTCCCATACCACCCAAGAGATATTATCTAGAGTTGGATGTCTCGAGACTGGTCTTGGTCTCGAGACCACTTTTACGTGGTCTTGGTCTCGACTGACTTTGGTCTCGGTCTTGGTCTCGCTGTTTCGGTCTTGCATTCTCAAATCGACATAGTGTTCGGGAGATTTGGAGTCAACCATCAGCGGAGCGGGGGGGTGGCTTACTGGGCTTAAGCCCGGGTCATTTTTTCAGAAGCATGGGGTCTTTTGGAGTGTAATTTGTTAGTTAGATGCCTGACTGACAACTGTATAAAACAAAAACAACACACGAAGCTAGAGATGGACCGATCCGATATTACGTATCGGTATCGGTCCGATACTGACCTAAATTACTGGATCGGATATCGGAGAAAAATAAAAAATGTAATCCGATCCATTAAATATCACGAAAGCACCTCGCAAAACTTGCAACACGCCGTAACTCACCTCAGAACGTTAGCACTCGGAGCAGTATGCATCACGTGATAGAGCAGCTGTGGCATGCCGGACCTGTCGGTGGTCTGGATAGCATGTGGAGCTTCGCTAGCAACCTGGCATTTCATCTCCGACAAAGTTATCCCCGAGAGAAGTAAAGCAAGTGTGTAAGTCCATCTCTGAATGTTTGTAAAGCATTCCCACGTTAAGCTTAACAAGCGACTGCCTCTCGCTCTCCGGCTGCTACTTCAATCATGAAACTGCTTAATGATCAGCTGATCGGCTTTTCTGTCGCGAGTCCGTCTCTCTTGTTTGTTTTTGGCCCACTTTGCACCAGAAAGAGGAAACCAGCGGCTGAACAACAGCAGCACGTTTAAGCTTGATAAGCTGTTGTTAGAATTTATTTATTATTACTTTCTACTCGAGGATCTTTTTCTACGTAGCTGACGGCTGGTAACTGTGCAGGGGCGGATCTAGCAAAGTTTAGCCAGGGGGGCCGATAGGGCATGAACAGGGAAAAGGGGGCACAAAGACATACTTTTCTTTCTTATTCTCATTTAAAATGTCTAGCTTTTAATAAATAATTATCTGACACCCAAAGTTTTAATTTGATGTAAAATGAATAGAAGTCAATTACTGTATATAGTGACTATTAAGTCTAATATATACCCTAGTAAGCTATAGTACTTTTTCCTTTGGGAAGGTACCATCTGTGCAGTCTGCAATTTTGTTGAAGAAAGATGTTGAATCTATTTAATATTTCTTGAAAAATAATTGATTTCTGTGCATTTTTTTTCACACTGCATCAAATTAAGGTTGATTACGTCGATTAAGCATCATGAGGTGGAGCGTGAGGGGTGGTTCCCTATTTTTTATTTATTTATTTTTGTTGTTGCTGGGAGTTGGAACCCTATTAGTTAGGTTGCTTAATATTTACGCTAAGTACTCTTTAAAATACCAGAATAGGGAGGATGGTGTAGGTCTAAGTTTATTAGATTGATCAGTATTGCTGAACTATGAAATATTTTTTTTGTATACAGGTATAACAGAATAGCTTTAGTGTAGTTGTTGTTTTAAACTTGAGTATGAACTTGCAGACTTGCAAAATGCAGCAAGATATTTTAAAAAACAGTTTTGTTGATTAAAAAACACTATATCGGATTCATATCGGTATCGGCAGATATCCAAATTTATGATATCGGTATCGGTATCGGACATAAAAAAGTGGTATCGTGCCATCTCTACACGAAGCACAGAGCGCACCGTCGTAAATTCCCCCTAATTTTGATATGATCCGAGCTCAGGCACTAGGCGACTGAGCACAGCACACATGTGAGCGAGAAGCTGCTGCCTGCGAGTTTGCTGCAGACAGAGGAGAGCTTAAGTTTGACCAGGTACCAAAGCAAATCATTCATACTGAACTAATAATGTAAATATGACGGTGTATCACAAAAGATTGATATCAAACTGATCACTTGGTTGCGTTACTTGCTCTTCGAGTGAATCAACAAATAGACAAATAAAAAGCCGAACAGCAACGCTGATTTTTTAGAGTCTTAGCTTTCATTTCATATTTTCAGTTGTTTCCCTCCACGGCTAAACAAACCCTCTCAATCGGTTTCAGTTGTGTACTGATGAACACAACAATGGACATAAGGAGCTTCTTTCAAAGAAAAAACTCTGGTAGATGTTATTTTATATATTATGCTTTGTATGTTGTTCAGTATATCTATGCAAAACAAGAGGGATTTCAATACACAGCAGGATATTCACAGTTGAAACCAGATGTTTACACTTTATGGAAAAAACATAAAAACTTTTTTCTACTGTTAAACATCAGTTTAGAGTAAACTTCTGTTTTAGATAAATAAATATTGAAATATCTTTCGAATTAGTTAAATGTCAGAATAAAGAGAGACAGAGCTTCTATTTTTATCACTTTCATCAAATGTAGGAGTACATATACACTAAGTTTATTGTTAATTAATAAGAAAACTGCAGACGATTCCATTCTGAGCTGAAGAAGCTTCTGATTGGTTCGTAGAGTCCATGTGAGTAAACTGGTGGCACAGCTGTGGATGCATATAAGGCAAAACACAGAGCCTGTTTCTGTGACATGGGAACATCAGGAGATGTCAACCAAAACACCAGGAACAGAATTGTGGAGCTCCATAAGTGTGGCTCAGTTTGAATACAATTTGGTGCCATTTGCAATTAAGAAATACAGACAGTTTGATGCAGCCCCGACTTTGTTCTGCCTTGCTGCTTAATTAAAAAAATAGTTTAAGGTGTCCTGCATATGTGATTTTTTTTTCCTATATGAAGTCATTCTTTTTTGAACAAAACTCAAAATAGAGCCTGATAATCTTTCAGTCATTTCTACCCTCACCTAATTTCCTTAAATTCCTGTGTGAGAGCTGCTCGGCTCTCACACAGGGGCTCAGCTATGCTCCAATCCCTCCATACTGCGGCCAATCACATGCGAGGATATAGGATAATATCATTATGTGAAAAACAGAGAGGGTGAGAGACGCGACAGTCACGTGGAGCGTGCGTCTGTCCTCTCAGTGAGTAAGATAGTGGACAGCGGTGAGGAGGGCTGTGTGAAAGCAAAAACACATAAATATGCCTGACACCCGTAAACGAAACAGCATCTGGCTGCAGTTTAAAGACTTTTTTTGTCTCGGTCTTTGTCTCATCTTAACTTGGTTATTTCTTGGTCTCGGATTAGGCGGTCTTGACTACAAGTGTAATATTATCTCACCAGTGGGTCTACTCCAGGGCTTGTCCCAGTGGGACATGCCCAGAACACCTCACCCAGGAGGCATCCTTGTCAGATGCCCGAACAACCTCAACTGGCTTCGTCCGATGTGGAGGAGCAGCGGCTCTACTCTGAACCCCTCCCGGATGGCTGAAATCCTCACCCTATCTCTAGGGTAGAGGGCAGCCACCCTTTGGAGGAAGCTCATTTCTGACGCTTGTATCCACAATCTCATTCTTTCGGTCACTACCCAAAGCTCGTGACCATAGGTGAGAGCAGGGACATAAATCCACCAGTAAATCGAGAGCCTCAGACTTGGATGTTCTGACTTCCTGTCTGTTCACACTCTGGTGCTAACCACTCCAAACAAAATCAAACAAAATTGGTGTCAATCAATTGTGCTACATTTCTGCTGGTTTGTGCTACAAAAATGTTCGTTTGTGCCGCTATCATTTTAAAGATATTATCTAAAGTTTTTAGAGAACTCACACATGCACTGATAAACACAGTCCCACCCACATTCCAAGGATTCCCTCTATAAACCACCACTGTGCAATAACTATTTATATGTAAATACTGTCCAATACTGTCCAAGTGCTGCAGAAACTAAAACTCACTTCCTGCAACCTCCATCCGGTCGAAGCAGATGGCTGCCATGACCTCTGTTTACTTGTTTATAAGACAGGAGGGAGGTCTTTACCTTACAATATAAAGTGCTTTGAGGCAACTGTTGTTGTGATTTGAAGCTATAAAAATAAAATTGAATTAAACTAATTGAATTTAGAGTGGAGTAGCCAAGAACTGAACCACTGACCTTCCAACTGTTAATCCAGCTTCCTTTTTTCTTTATAAAAAAGGAAAGAAAAAGAAACGAAAAGAAACGAGGTACATACTGCAGGTATAAAGGCGATTCACTCGAAGGATGTCATTGGCACTCATCTCTGTAGCTCTGCCAATGGCTACATTCTCATCGGGTATGGGAACGATGGTTGGCTCCCTGTCTCTTGAGAAGGCAAACCTGGGGTGCAAACACACAGTAGTAAGGCAAATTGTGATTGTAGTCTCAAACAAGTGTCATTATAACAACTACAAAGAGAAGGCTAAAAACATGAAATTATAATATGGGCTTCAGCTTGAGCAATGCAGCAGGGAAAGGTCAGTCAAGAGGATTATCTACCTAATTATTACCTAATTGACTCTGCCAAACAGAGTCCTTATTGCCATTTCAGACATTTAACAGAATGGGATATAAATGTTTCAAGGTTTATCATCTGCCCAAAAAGAGCCCAAAGGCAAAGTCCTGCACGCCATTATTGTCCATCATGTAGCATTTGCTCGTTAGGCAGCAAGCTAGCACTCTGTGACGAGCTAATGTGGCTTTTGTCTATAAATGTGTGCGTTGTAGGCAGCTGCAATATTATTACTGATAATAAAATTATCATCATTATTATTGTTATTATTATTATTGTTATAGCACTCAATGTGTAAACTGTTTCATTGGTTACCACAGCTTTATACTGGTTTGAATTACTGGTTTTCTCAATGGCCAGTGTGGTAAGAGAAGTTGATTACAACACACATGTACACAGGATGTAGAAAATTAAAATCTTGAAAATGAAAGGACTGAAAACAGATAAAACTGTGTCAAATAAAACTGTGTTATTATGACATAATTTTTAAATAAATATACATTTGAAGCATGTTCAGGGAGTGAACTGATATCTTACCTTCCATAGTGCATAACAGAGTTGTAGTCATAGGGAGTATCAAGGTTCCTTGTGTTGATTTTCCTAAAGTTATGCTCCATCCCTGTGGGGGTTCAAACAACTCAGTCAATGTTTGTCTCTTACTCCAGGCTGAGCATTAAAATGTCACAAAAGTTCAGTTCACCCTACAGCTGTGTGAGAGCACCTGGGTAACTTTTTTCCTTTGCACAAAAACAAAGAAATCTATTGATTTGTGTCCATGGACACAAGAGCTTTCCAGCTTTAAAGAGAGAGCTCTCCATATGGACATGGGAGGGCTGGGACAGTTGTAAGTCATTTCACCTTGCGCTTCCACATAGTGACTTGTGCATTTATTTTGATGCTACTTTTACACTTAAGAGGTGTGACTTCTTTTGCTGCTGACTTCCATTTTGAATAATGTTTGCCTATGTTAACCCTTTCACGCATGGTGGTTGCTACAGTTTACAGCTATTTAAAGGCTGTGTTCTTGTATTTGTGTCACTGCTGATGGTATACTTGCAAAATAAACCATTACACACTGATGTGTCACACCCACTGGTCGTTTAATGTTACAATAGATGTATGAAATGTTTCATTGTAATTTTATTATTTAACCCTGTCATGCATGAATTATGACAAACTCAATCAGGATTTATTTGTATTCATCTTTTCATGCCTAAAGATGAATACAAATAAATCCTGATTGAGTTTGTCATAATTCATGCATGACAGGGTTAATATACAAAAACTACTCAGGTTTGGACAATAAAATTACTTGGTTAACTTTAATACTTTTTGTTAATATTCAATTCAATTTTATTTATACAGCACCAAAGCATAACAAGGCACTTTATATTGAAAGGTAGACCCTCCAATAATACATACAGAGAAAAACCCAACAATCATATGACCCCCTTTGAGCAAGCACTCTGGCGACAGTGGCTCAGGGAGGGGCGCCATCCGCCGTGACAGGTTGGGGTGAGTGAAGGAATGCAGGTCAAAAGACTAATATACAACACATATCCATCCATCCATTCGCATCCACTTATCCTTTTCAGGGTCGCGGGGGGCGCTGGAGCCTATCCCAGCTGTCATAGGGCGAGAGGCGGGGTACACCCTGGACAGGTCGCCAGTCTGTCCCATTTTATCTACATATCTTAACTATAACTAACTTTGAGTGTTATTATATTGGGATATATCATAGGTTCAATAACAAGACACCCCCAGTGTAATGTCTGTGGCACTCTGGATGCTTTGTCAGGTAATTCCCTGGAGAAAACTTGTCAAACTTGCCAAAATAAATAAATAAATTTTTTTTGATTGTGACACTGGAAAAAGGTGTAAATTTTATTTGTAGTTTCCTCTAACTAGTTCCTGCACTTTTGAATTAAAGAGCGCCTCTTGGGTTGGATTGAGCCAAAAGCACAATGGAAGGAAAAAGGCATTAGAACCGAGAAAACAGCAATTTTATCTGCAACATTAAGGTCTTCAAAATTGCGACTGAATATCTTGTATCAGTCTCCATGCTAAGCTTTGGCAAAGCTTTATATATAATTTTATATTACATCTATCTGATACAGATTGATGTATATTTAGGTTGTTTTTTTTTATATATCGGAGGAAATTTATGTGTAACTTGTCACGGCGACGGATGGCCGGTACTGAATAGGACTCAGGTGCAGAAACCCAGAGCGGAGACAGTAGATGATTCAACAGTTTATTACGGTTAAGTGCAAGGGGGGAAAAAAAAGGAAACGTGGCAAAGACAGAAAATGACGAGACGTGGAGCCTTGGTGTGGCGTGCCCAGGGGAACGTGGCTAGGGCGAGGGAACGAGGCCTGAGAAGTGGAACGGAGCTGAGTGGGGAACAGTCACACTGAGGGGAGAGGATATAGGAGTTAGGCAGGTAGTGAAGGCAGCTCAGAAGTGGCCAGTATAAGTGCAGCAATTCTTACTTGCAGTTAGGGACCTGGAGTGTTTGAGAGGGGGATGATGAAGCCGACAGCCACACCTTCTGCCCTGGAGCGTACCGAGGAGCTGGCGACCGTAGACGATCTGCATAGCGGCAGTGGCGGGCAGCAGCTTTCTTCAGTGCCTCCTGGGTCCGAGTCCAGACGCGGCGGCAGCGCTGGAGATGGTGCTGGACGGAAGGCACAGCCAAATCAGCCTCTTCCTCAGGGAAGAGGGGAGGCTGATAGCCCAGGGACGCTTCAAATGGAGAGAGACCAGTGGATGCGGAAACATGAGAATTGTGCGCATACTCCGCCCATGGGAGATGTGCTGACCAGGTAGCCGGGTTATGGGAAACCATGCAGCGGAGCATGGACTCCAGCTCTTGGTTGAGCCTCTCAGTCTGCCCGTTGGTTTGAGGGTGGTAACCAGAACTGAGGTTGGCTCGAGCACCCAGGGCAGAGCAGAAAGATTTCCAAACCTGGGATGTAAACTGAGGTCCCCTGTCAGAAGTGACCTCGGCAGGAATCCCGTGGAGTTTGAAGACGTGGTCAACCATCAGTCTTGCAGTTTCCGTGGCAGTGGGTAGTTTCTCCAGGGCAACGAAGTGAGCTGCTTTTGAAAACCTGTCGATTACAGAGAGTATCACTGTTTTACCTGCTGACCTAGGCAGTCCAGTGACAAAGTCCAGGGAAATGTGGGACCAAGGACGAGAAGGTACGGCTAGAGGTTGTAGAAGACCGGATGGTCGCTGATTTCGGGTCTTGTTCCTGGCGCACACGTCACAGGCAGAGACGTAGTCCCGCACATCATGTTCCAGAGTTGCCCACCAGAAGTGACGACGTAGTAGTGCGATGGTGCGGCCGATTCCAGGATGGCAGGAAAACCGGGAGGTATGAGCCCACTTAATTACAGCCGAACGGGTTGCTGTGGGAATGAAGCGGCGGCCCGGAGGACCTGTGCCAGGGTCTGGTTCATCCAGTAAAGCACGCTGGATGGATTCCTCTATGTCCCAGGATAAAAACGCTACGCGGCAGGAGGCAGGAAGCACAGGAGCTGGTTCGGTGGGTTCAGCGTCTGGGTCGTAAAGACGAGACAGGGCATCAGCCTTGGCGTTCTTGGAACCTGGACGGAAAGAGATGGCAAACTTGAAGCGATCAAAGAACAGAGACCAACGGGCCTGGCGGGCGTTTAGACGCTTAGCTGTTTTGAGGTAAGTAAGGTTTTTATGATCTGTGAAGATGGTGAATGGGTGTTCAGCTCCTTCCAATAGGTGACGCCACTCTTCCAGGGCTAACTTAATAGCCAGCAACTCTCTGTCTCCTACATCATAGTTGCGTTCAGCTGACGAGAGTCGACGTGAAAAAAAGGCACATGGGTGTAACTTGGCCTTGGAACCTGAATGCTGTGAAAGGACCGTTCCGACGTCGGACGCGTCTACCTCTAGAACAAATGGCTTGGAGTGATCTGGGTGACACAATACTGGAGCTGAAGTAAATAGGCGCTTGAGCCTACTGAATGCTACCTCAGCTTCAGGTGTCCAGATGAACTGTCTTTTGGTGGATGTGAGTGTAGTGAGAGGAGTGGCTACCTGGCTGTAGTTGCGAATAAACCTCCGGTAGAAATTGGCAAAGCCGAGGAAACGCTGTAGGTGCTTGCGTGACGTGGGCGTGGGCCACTCCAGGATCGTGCGGATCTTGGCTGGATCAGTCTTCACCTGCCCTCCTGCGAGTATATAGCCAAGAAAAGTGACAGATTGTGCATGAAACTCACATTTCTCGGCTTTGACGTAAAGTCGGTTTTCCAGGAGGCGTTGGAGGACTGCTCGGACGTGGACATGGTGTTCCTGGGGGGTCTTGGAGAAAATGAGTATGTCATCAAGATAAACAAAGACAAACTGGTTCAGGAAATCACGGAGCACATCGTTGACCAGGTTCTGAAAGACAGCGGGGGCATTGGTTAACCCAAACGGCATGACCAAATACTCAAAATGACCTAGGGGCGTATTAAAAGCCGTTTTCCATTCGTCCCCCTCCCTGATGCGGACAAGGTGGTAGGCATTGCGGAGATCCAGTTTGGTGAATACGGTGACTTCATGGAGGGGTTCGAAGGCTGAGCTGATAAGGGGTAAAGGATATTTGTTTTTAATGGTGATGTCGTTTAACCCTCTGTAGTCTATGCATGGACGGAGTGATTTATCCTTCTTTTCCACAAAAAAGAAGCCGGCGGCCACTGGAGAGGAGGATGGGCGGATGATACCTGCAGCTAATGACTCGTGGATGTACTTTTCCATGGACTCTCTTTCTGGTCTGGAGATGTTGAAT
This sequence comes from Astatotilapia calliptera, assembly GCF_964374335.1. Classification (NCBI taxonomy): domain Eukaryota; kingdom Metazoa; phylum Chordata; class Actinopteri; order Cichliformes; family Cichlidae; genus Astatotilapia; species Astatotilapia calliptera. Next base: position 2,454,978 of record NC_137422.1, on the reverse strand, counting down.
AGCCGGCTAGAGGGAAGCGGAGCACCAGGTAGAAGGTCGATAGCGCAGTCATAAGGCCTGTGGGGTGGTAAGGACGACGCTTTGTCTTTACTGAAAACTTCCTGGAGGTCATGGTACTCAGGTGGGACGAGTGTGAAGTCAACCGGATCAACGCCCGAGGTGTTAGTGTCAGGGGCACCCGGCGGTAGGGCAGACTTGAGGCAGTGGGCTAGACAAAAAGGGCTCCAACTAGCGATTTTACTTCCAGACCAGTCTATATGAGGGTTGTGTTTCTGTAGCCAGGGGTAGCCTAGGATGAGTGGTGAATCAGGAGAAGAGAAGGTGAATAAGGTAATGGCTTCATGGTGGTTCCCAGAGGTGACAAGGGTTACGGGGCCAGCCTGATGGGTTATCTGAGAGAATATTTGATCGTTTAATGCGGTAACAGGGATGGGAGGATCGAGAGTCTTGAGTGGCAAATGAAGGCGTCTACCGAGAGCTAAATCTATTAAATTTTGCTCTGCTCCGGAATCAACGAGAGCATGGAGGGGGTGAGAAACCTTATTTAGACACAGGGTGACTGGTAGAATTAACCGGGGTTTGGAACTGAAAGAGGATCCGCCCACCTGTATCCCCGAAATTACCGGCGGGCGGAGCCTTTTGGCCGAACCGAACACTGCGCTAACCTATGCTCCACTGAGCCACAGTAAAAACACGCGCCCGACCGAAGCCGTCGTTCTCGCTCCTCTGGTGTGAGACGAGAGCGGCCGATTAGCATAGGCTCCGGAGCGGCGTCCGTTTCCACGGAAACGGGAGCGGATGTTGACACCGGACGTGACGGTGGAGGAAGTGAAAACGTACGAGGCGCAGGTTTACGATGTTTCTGGTTCTTTTCTGCCTCCCTTTCCCTCAGGCGATTATCTATCCGAAGGGAAAGGGAGACCAAGTCTTCAAAGGATTCGGGCTCATCGCGGGAAGCGAGCTGGTCTTTGAGCTCGTCGTTTAAGGCGCGACGGAACACTCCCCGAAGGGCATGATCGGGCCAATTGGCCTCGGCGGCTGCGGTACGGAAGTCGATAATGAACTCAGCGACACTCCGGCTCCCCTGTTGCAACCCGAGCAACCTTTCATCAGAACTACCCTCCGATACTGGGTGAGTAAAGGTCTTTTTAAACTCGCACAGAAAATCATCAAACGAGCAGGTTGGGAGCGGGTGAGCTGACAGGTACGCCTCGGCCCATAACAGCGCCTTGCCCTGTAGCTTAGCCACCAGATATGCTACCCGAGCTGATTCGCTAGTAAATGAACGGGGTGAATGCGTGAACGCGAGAGAACATTTCAGTAGAAAGGCCGTACAGCGGCCCCGCTCCCCAGAGTACGGCTCGGGTTCTGGGAATGCAGCATCGCGAAACACGGAGCCCGAAGGGGTCGGAGCTGGGGAAGACTGGGGAGGTTCTGCCACGGGCGCAGGGGACGCGGAGGATGGGCCTGGAGGAGGGGAAAGAGCCGACTGAATCTCCTGCAGGGAAGCTAAGATCCTAGCCTGGGTCTCGCCTATGGCTTGACACCGGGTGTCGAGAACCTGCAACGCTTGCTCATGAGCCCCTAAAATGGCTCCCTGCTTGGAGACTGCTGCACGTACTGGGTCTGCTGAGTCCATTTGTTGGCCAGTTCGTACTGTCACGGCGACGGATGGCCGGTACTGAATAGGACTCAGGTGCAGAAACCCAGAGCGGAGACAGTAGATGATTTAACAGTTTATTACGGTTAAGTGCAAGGGGGGGAAAAAAAGGAAACGTGGCAAAGACAGAAAATGACGAGACGTGGAGCCTTGGTGTGGCGTGCCCAGGGGAACGTGGCTAGGGCGAGGGAACGAGGCCTGAGAAGTGGAACGGAGCTGAGTGGGGAACAGTCACACTGAGGGGAGAGGATATAGGAGTTAGGCAGGTAGTGAAGGCAGCTCAGAAGTGGCCAGTATAAGAGCAGCAATTCTTACTTGCAGTTAGGGACCTGGAGTGTTTGAGAGGGGGATGATGAAGATCCAGGGGAGGCTGAGTGGCGTGGAAAGGCTGACCTGAGATCCGGGGCTCCAGATGGAGTGTGATGGCAGGAGGGCAGGCAGGTGAGGCACAGAGGGATTTCCAAAATGATCACTAGGTATCCCGAGTCCGGAGGTGGAGTGAGTCAGGGTGGGTACAGCAACTGTAGTACAAAAGAGTCTTTGTTAGTAAGATAAATCACAGCGAGAATTTGAAACACAAGACCTGTTACCAACATGGGTTGATGACGAACTGGCAGTGAGTGAACATTGATGTGTGGTTTAAATCCCTCTGGCTTGATAGCCTGCAATAGGCTCCAGGTGTGCAGGAGCTGGAGTTGGCCCTGCCCAGGGGCAGATCCCAGGTCAGTTCAGGAGCCTAATGGAAACTCCAGCCACCCACCGTAGACCATGACATAACTGACTAATTCCTTTTTTAATAAACTGTCCTTTTCAGTTTCCTTGGTAGTATTTTTAAACTCTTTGTATTCTCTGTACACAAAAACCTTTCTGTATGTCATTAAAATACTTGTTTAGTGTTTAGTCTTTTGACCAAACAGCTGTATTTGAAGCCCTGAGATGAGAACCCGTTGATTTCTCTTTGTATTTAGAGGACACTAAAATGTGGAATCTCAGAGGGAAAAGGTTTGGGAAGCAGCTTTGCCCACTAATGGAAAAACAAACAAACCCCAAAACAAACCCTACAGACGGAGAAAATCATTCTAATAGTTTTCAGTTAAACCTGAAAAATTAGCAGAAAGCTCAATAAAAAGGAATGTTTCCATGTATCTAGACTTACAGTACTGGTCGGAGATTCGATAAGGTACAACAACTCTGCCATTGTTTTTAGGCCACAAACAGCCTCGAGCCGTACACGAATCAGCGTTCTGTAGACCTGTTGGCACTGCTATGTCTCCAAATATGACCAGAGGTTCATCCAAGTTCTTTCCTGTAAAGTATGGAAAGAAAAACATATTTTCCGTGTACTTTCGATGGTTTCATTAACACATCAACTCAGTTTTTAAGGTTAGCCCCTGGATGTTGTTACTAAAGCTGTATATTTACTACTGATGAATAGGAACTGAAGTGAAGTTGAACATACCAAGATTAGCATTAGCCTTCTCCAGCAGTGTCGAGATACTGAAATCATCACCCTCAGTGTTGTTTCCTGTTCAATATGAAGCACATATGTTTGACTGTTCTATAAGGACAAGGTCACATGTTACAACATCACAAAGACATGTCAAGGAGTCAGGCAAATCCAATATGGACCAATTATAATAAATAAATAAATGAATACAAATCAACATGAATAAGAGCATATCTCATAGTGTGATGACATACAAGTGCTAAATGTAAAAAATAGCAAAGTCTTACCGGAGTTTTCAACACTTTTTTAAAAAGGTGCCTGTAATAAGATAAAAGGGTTTATAAGGACTAGTATTTGATTTGTTTGCAAGTTCAAAAATGCTTGAAGATTAAAATTGCAAATTCCAATTTATACAATAAATTAATAAAATGAAAAACAGAAGTATTCTCTTTGTGTTCTTATGTTTTGTTTTGAAGAAAGCTTGTATTCCATTTTAACAAAATAAAACATCTTGGTCAAATCAGAGAGGAAATCTACGTCTGCATACTTAACTACAACGCTTACCTCTATAACAAAAGTGTGGGCGAAGCACAAGAACACGCTGAGCACAGCCGCCTGGAGGATCATGGCTGGTTACTGAAGAAGAGCAGCCGACTGAGAAAATACCTGCTGAAAACACAAGTGTTCGGCTTATATAGTTAGAAAGGCCAGCTGAATTCTGTCCTAATATGGCATGCTGTTCAACCAGTACTCATTACTCAACTGAAAATGACAGTTGTTACTTAAACACGTCTGTTTCAACATATTATGAAATTAGACAAAAAGGCTGTTGCTGTCTTTATATTATGTCACAGTCCAAATATTATAGTTACCATCAATGTATTTAAATCTGTCAAACATGGTGGAGGAGTGTTATGGCACAGGCATGTATGTGCGGCTGTTAGTGGCACGGGGTCAGTGTTCACTGAAGATGTGGTTGCTGATAGAAGTTATAGGGTGAATTCTTAAGTTTACAGCCTTATACTCTGCTAACATTTAGCCAACTGCTTCAAAACTCTCCTAGTGACTAACCAGAGCATGCTGTTCATTTTCTGAAGATGAAATTGGAACAGCCTGAAGACAATCTCAGGACAAAAACCAACCTCCCAGGCTGCAGGAGACTTGGGGTGGGTGAATGACCTAAATAAATATTTTAATAGGTTTGATCAAACGCCCACCACAGCATCGTCCCCCCTGCTGCAATCTCCTTCATCTTCAGGGACCGCCTGTCCTTCATCTCAGGACTTCACACCTCTCAGCTCCCAGCCATCACACCCACCCCAGGCTTCTGTGGACTCCAACATACACACCCCTCCCCCAAAATCCACTCTTTCTATCTCAGCACTTCAAGTGAGGAATGAGCTTCGCAAGATCAAGGTGCAGAAGGCTGCAGGTCCAGATGGCGTCAGCTCCAGGCTCCTGAGATGCTGTGCAGATGAACTGTGTGGCATCCTAGGATATCTGTTCAACCTGAGCCTGTCACTGGGGAAAGTACCACAGCTGTGGAAGACCTCCTGTGGTACCGCTACCAAAGACCTCCCGTCCCAAGGACCTCAGCAGCTACAGGCCGGTAGCCCTGACATCGCATCTGATGAAGACCCTCGAGAGGTTGGTTCTAAACCATCTGCGCTCCCTGGTGAGGTCTTCATTGGATCCGCTGCAGTTTGCTTACCAGCCTGGCATCGGGGTGGAGGACGCCATCATCTACCTCCTGCACCGAGCTCTGACTCACCTGGAGAAGCCTGGAAGCTCTGTGAGGATCATGTTCTTTGATTTCTCCAGTGCTTTCAACACCATCCAGCCACGACTTCTGAGAGACAGGCTGGAGCTATTGGGAGTGGACCACCACATGTCCCAGTGGATACTGGACTACCTCACAGGACGTCCACAGTATGTGAACATCCAGGGAGTGGACATTGAGATAGTGGACTCTTATAGGTACCTGGGTGTTCACCTGAGTAATAAACTGGACTGGAGTCACAACAGTGATGCTCTTTACAGGAAGGGTCAGAGCAGACGCTACCTGCTGAGGCGGCTGAGGTCATTTGGAGTCCAGGGAGCGCTTTTAAAGACCTTCTATGACTCTGTGGTGGCATCTGTCATTTTTTACAGTGTGGTTTGTTGGAGCAGCAGTTTATCTGCAGCTGAGAGGAAGAGGTTGGATAAACTCATGAGGAAGGCCAGCATCCAGGTAAGGAAATTTCAAAAAGTTGATTCTGTTCATCTGGATGTAGTGTTTTCAGTGGAAGAAATGTTTTGTCACTCATCCAAGGCACCTAAAAAAGCTCCAGCCGATCCAGGAAAGAAGGTGAAACTGCCGTCTAAGCAAAAACCCTTAGTGATCCCGTATGTATCAGGAGTATCAGAACAATTGGGGCGATCGTGGCTCAAGAGTTGGGAGTGAGCCTTGTAATCAGAAGGTTGCCGGTTCGAGCCCCGGCTTGGACAGTCTCGGTCGTTGTGTCCTTGGGCAAGACACTTCACCCGTTGCCTACTGGTGATGGTCAGAGGGCCCGGTGGCGCCAGTGTCCGGCAGCCTCGCCTCTGTCAGTGCTCCCCAGGGTGGCTGTGGCTACACCGTAGCTGCCATTACCAGTGTGTGAATGTGTGTGTGACAGAATATGTAAAGCGCTTTGGGGTCCTTAGGGACTAGTAAAGCGCTATAAATACAGGCCAGGCCATAATTGAGACACATTTTTTTCTAAACACAGAGTTACTATGGCTTTTAAACCCCAAAACACACTGTGCCAAAAATTGGTTCCACCAACACAAATAGAATAATATAGTGTTCGCTGTTAAGTGCCAGGAGGTTTGCCATGATTTGTACATCTGGGAAACCAAACAAGGTTGCATGGCAATTATCTTGGGGCAAGATAGTAACCCCAAGTTTCTCTCAGATGCATCCAGCGCGCGAAGAATGTGTGTGAACATTAGATAAAAAGGACTTACATAGAAAGCGCTATACAAATACAGGCCATTTACCATTTACCAAAGAGCATGTGCGAATGGGTGTGAGTCCATTTACCATTTACCGTTACCATGATAGTTTACTTGTTATGCACCCCTAAGAGTACCGAAGAAAGAGCCCATACATCTCTATGACAACCGTGTGCCCACCCCTGAAGCCACCCATTCTGCCATCCCAAACCAATCCCACCATCAAGAACAGCGTCCCACAGGGAGCAAGGCTTTGCAAGCCATAGACCCAGATGAACGGATGCCCCCCAGATCCAGCACCTCTGGACAGGGTGCAGGAAACAGGGTTGTTATAAAGGGTTTAACCCTTTAAGACCTACCATAGAACCAAGTTCGCCAGAGCTTATATTATATTTTTACATGCTGTGGAGCCATTTTTGGGAGCATTTCAAGTTGCTATACATCAATACAACCATTATAGCCCAAACTTTAATAATATGTCTGCATTAGGTGCATAGTAATTACATAAATTGCAAAAAAGTGCAATAAACTACAAAAAAATTGAAAATCGTTTTTGTTTTTTTAACATATATTTCTAGTTAGAGAAATTTAAGAGGCTTATCCCTCAAAACTGTAAATACAAAAAAGTTGCACAAACTAGTTTCCCACCACAGGAAATTTATTTTAAGTGTCTTCATAGTTTTATTTTTGAAATACACCAATTTTTATATACTGCAGGAAAAACGAAAATAAATATTATAGTGCAAATTTGCAAAATAACAGCATATGCATCAAAATAAACTATTTCCAGCAGTGCAATATGAGTCTTAAGCATCCCAGAAACGACACAGAAAGTCATAAAGTCAAACATAACTTTTTAAAACACATAACAAGTAAAACACAAGCTCATAAGGCCCCGATCGTAAAAAAACTACATTTCCGCAAAATGACGTCACTTCCGGTTTCGGGCAGGTCATGCGGTCATGTGATAGTTCGCGCTGATGGACGTAGGAAGTGTTACAAACAGCTGATGGATCGGCGAAGCGTGTTTCTGGAATATCATGTTTTTGTTGCTGCAAGTGATTTTTATGCAGTTTTTGCAAAGCTATATGTGGAAGGAAACTGTGACCTAGGACAAGCTGATGGCATAAGATGTAAGTACAACTCCTCCAGTTTCATATGCAAAAAAAATTATTGCGCTAGCTTACTTGGTTGCAGAGCTACCGGGATTTAAAAATAGTTACGCAAAACAGAGCGTGCCCGCTCCGATCGGCTGTAAAGGGTTAACAGAAGTGTTGCATTAATTGTTTAGGAATTATAGAAATTTTTATACTCTTTTAAACCTTTGAGGCTCAAAAGCATTTGGATACATGGCTGCCAAGCAGTTTTGTGGCCATTTAAGACTTTTCCCATAATTATTCTATCAGTAATTAAGCAGAGATATAGAGATAAGTGTTGAACTTACATTTAGTAGATGTCCAGTGAAACCCTTTGTATGAGGTCCAAAGAGATGCTGACACAAGCGAAGGCTAAGATTGAACAAATTACAGAAATTGTAATTGCCAAAACACTTGTGTACCTAACTGTGTGTTGTGTTGCAGACCAGAGCAGCCTTATGATGTCCAGAACCTTAAAGAAGGGTGAATCCTATCAATCAGTGGGTCCTGCCACTGAAGCATTTTTCTTGTTTTCTTTTTAGCCATCCACTCACCCATTCAGGGTCATTGATGGGCTGGAGCCTATGTCACCTCCATGGGGAGAGATGCAGGGTATACCTTGAACAGTCTGCCAATCTGTTACAGTGCTAACACAGAGAGGCAGACAACCATTTACACTTGGCATTGGGTAGCTGTTTACTGGAACACTTAATATGAGTTTTAAGGAGATGCTGATGAAGCAACAGAAGCCATCATTAAATGAAAAACTAAATAAACATATCAGAGAGAGATTAAAAAGTTTTATGAGGAGCCAAAATAACATTTGGGACATTTTCAACCAGAAGGAATATACTAGCCAGCTCAGACAGTTTACAACAAGGTGTACACCACTGGTTACGCTCAAGAACAGGAAGAGCAGATTTGAATTTGCCAAAAAATAAAAGAACTTTCTTTTTTTTTTTTTTTTTTTTTTTTTATATTCTTTATTTCTACAATATTACCTCATAAAGATGATTACAGGCATTAATTAACACAGTTTACAAGAGAAAAACGAAACAAAACGAGAAGAAAGACAGATAGAAAGAAAGAGAAAGAAAAAAAAAAAAGGAAAAAAAAAATATATATATAAAATAAAAGGAGAAAGCTCTGTCGGGAGTAAACAATTAACTAAATTGGTGGTTTCAAGCTTTAAAGAGAAAATTCGGTTTATAGGTATTAACATATTGGACCCACTTATCCCAGCACAGATGGAACCAGGCCATCCTGTCATTAACATGAGCTGTTACTTCCTCCATCCTATATATCTCTAACGTAATTTCCCACCATAATGACAAAGTCGGTATGTCTTGCGAGGACCATTTCTTTGTTATACATTTCTTACTTGCAACCAATAAAGCTCTTAACAGACATATGTCATTTTTGGACCAGTTCTGCGGTATACAGCCAAAAAAAATTGTCTTCATATCCTGAGGGAATGTACAGTTAAAAATGCCTTGTAATATACCATGAATGTCTTTCCAGTAAGTCCGTAGCACAGGACAGTCCCACATAATATGGGTGTGATGGGCTCCTTGGTATCCACAGTTTCGCCAGCACACGGGAGGATTCCCATCATAGTGAGCCTTTTGACATGGAGTGATAAAGAACCTTATCAGAGTTTTCCATCCGAACTCCCTCCAGCTTTTGGAGGAAGTACTCCTCCATTGCCATTCCCACATCTGAGTCCATTCTTCCCTAGAAATACACATCCCTCCCTCCTTTTCCCATAACATCTTCACATAATCAGTTGAGTGTGGAAGCTTATTCATAAAAAAATTGTACCAAAAAAAAATGAGTCTTGTGTCAACATCCCCACTGTACGCCTGTCTAAATAAAGTTACCAATTCCACGTTAGTATTTGACATCTGACCGATTGTTGTCTTTATATAGTGTCTTATTTGCAAGTATCGAAAAAAATCCTGTTTTTCTAGATTGTGTCTCTGTTTCAGCATGTCAAAACTAATAAGGTTCCCATCCTTTATCAAACTATCATATGTAGATAACCCTTTAGCAGGCCAGCTTTTAAAACGTGAGTCCAATTTATTCGGGGTAAAGTCAGAATCATATGCATACCATTTGAATAAAGCCAAATCCTGTTCAAGTTTGAATTCTTTCACAACTTTTCTCCATATATTAAGTGTGCACGACACCCAGGGGTTATGAATCTTGTCAATATATTTTCGAATATTCGAGTCCATCAGGACAGCTTGTATTGGGGAGGAAAATATATTCTCCTCTATAGTCTTCCAGTGTGCTTGGTAGCTTGTATCACACCAATTAACCACCGTTTTCAACTGAGCAGCCCGATAATAATTTTTTAGTGATGGCAACCCCCATCCTCCCACCTTCTTATGTAATTGTAAAGTTTTAAAACAAACCCTCGGCCGCTTCCCCCCCCATATAAACCGCGATATTATTTTATCCCATTCATTGAAACGACTTGGATCAATGGATATTGGTAGTGTTTGGAATAAATATAATATTCTTGGCAAGATATTCATTTTAATAGATTCAACTCGTGAGTGTAAAGAAAGAAAGGGGATCATGTTCCATCGCCTAATATCACCCACTATTCTCCTTTGTAGAGAACCAAAATTCTCCTCAAATAGTTTAGTTAAATCCTTGGGAATAACAACTCCTAGATATTTCAATGATTGTGCTTGCCAATTCATTGGATATTGAACAACCATGTGAGCTGGGGGGTTGTAGTTATAGCTGAGAATTTGAGTTTTAGACATATTAATTTTATATCCAGAGAGTTTCCCAAATTTTTGACACAGATTCATCAGCGAAGGCAAGGAGTTAGTGGGCTGATCTAAATAGATCAATATGTCATCCGCATAACAAGCGAGCTTGTGTTCCTGTCCTGCAATAGTGATCCCCTTAATGTCTTTATTTTGTCTAATTGATTGTGCCAAGGGTTCTAAGTACAATGCAAACAGGAGCGGGGACCAAGCACAGCCTTGTTTATTTCCTCTCTGCAGAACGAAGCTATTTGAGAGAGAACCATTAACTTTAATTCTTGCGGTGGGGTTAGTGTATAGTGCCCTCACCGTATCAACAATTCCCTTATGTAAGCCGAATTTATCCAGGACTTTATATAGAAAGTCCCAATTTACAGAATCAAAGGCTTTTTCTGCATCAATACTCATAAGCATGGCTGTACTCTTAGATGTCTGTATCTGATGTATTACATGAAGAGTTCTACGTATATTATCCTGGGTCTGTCGTCGTCTTATAAACCCCGTTTGATCATTGCTAATTAAGTCAGGTAAAAATTCTTCCATTCTCCTGGCCATTATCGAAGTAAACAATCTATAATCTATGTTAAGGACAGAAATAGGTCTATATGAGCCACACTCCATTTTGTCTTTCCCTTCTTTCGGAATAGCCGAAATAATTGCCTCCTTCCAACTCGGTGGAATTTGCGCTGTTTTTAACACCCAGTTAAAAGTAGTAAGTAGTGTAGGGATCAAATCCTGTTTGAATTCCCGATACCACTCCGCGGTGTAACCATCGGAGCCTGGTGACTTATTTGATTTCAGCCTATTGATGGCATTCACAAGTTCAGCTTCGGTCACCTCCGCTATCATCGTTTTATTTTGTTCCTCGTTAAAGCTTGGTAGGCATAAAGAGTTCAGGAAGTTGTCCATTTCGTGTTCAGCCCCCCCTGGGACTCCCGCATATAATGTTTTATAAAATGATTCAAAGGCGTTCTGTATCTTGCAAGGATGAGTCATTATATTCCCCGTCTCTGGGTGTTTGATTTTAGTTACAGTATTCTCCGCTATCTTCTTCTTAAGTTTCCATGCTAAAATTTTCATTGATTGCGATCCTCCATCATAATGTTTCTGTTTCAAATATAACAATTTTCTCTTTATCGTCTGTATACTCTGCGTATTTATTTCATTTCTAATCATTGTTAGTTTCTGCAAGGTGCCCGCTGAAGGCTTATGTTTGTGCTCACTTTCTAATTGTTTTTGAATCGCTTGTAAATCTTCCATTTTTTTCTCTCTTGCTTTTTTTTGGAAGGAGGCAAATGCTATAATCTTCCCCCTCATAACAGCTTTTAATGCGTCCCATAGTATCGGGGGTAAAACCTCCCCATTATCATTAATTTCAAGGTAATCTTTGAGCTCTGCCTTTATTACTTTCCTAAATTCTACATCTTTAAGCAGGGATGAATTCAATCTCCAAATTGAAACTTTTGGGTGTACATTCATATCAATCGTTAGGTACAGCGGTGCGTGATCACTTATATCTATCAAGCCCATCTCGCATGTTAAGATTTTATCCCTATCTCTTCCAAACATTAAAAAATAATCTATCCTCGTGTAAAGTGAGTGTGGGGCTGAAAAATGAGAGTAATCCCTCCTTGTAGGAAAGCGATTTCTCCATACATCAATTAAACCCACCTCATCGAACAGTGCTGAGATTCTTTTATATAATGTACTCGATCCCGGCTTCTTTCTTTTAGAGCTATCTAGGTCCGGTTGTAGGCGTATATTCAGATCACCGCCGCAAATTAAAGGGCCTTGAGTTTCTGTCACCATTATGTTAACAATGTACTTAAAAAAGCTTAGGTCACTTCCTGGTGGGGCGTACACATTCATTAGAGTAACCTGATTACCATCAACTGTTCCCCGTACCAGTATAAATCTCCCATCCTTATCTTTAAGTTCAAATGACTTTTCAAAGTTCAGTGCCCTGGAAATCAAGATTACCACGCCCCGTCTGCGGCCTGATTCATACGCTGAGGAGAACATATTTGTAAAACCCATCCTCCTGAGTTTTTCATGTTCATTATTATTCAAGTGTGTCTCTTGTAAATATACTATCTGCGCTCGATCTTTCTTCATTTTATTCAAGATTCGGCTTCGTTTAATGGGGTTCGTGAGCCCATTCACATTAAAAGATATAACCTTAATTCCTCTAGTAGTCATTTATCCGAAATAAAATATCCAGACTTAATTAATTTATCAACTGGTAAACTCCCTTTAACAACCCAAATAATAAACAACCACAATCGTCCAGAATCGGACAAAGAAAAAACAAAACAAGACAAAAAAACAAAAATAATATGTGATTCCAAGGTTGGGGTCAGTCCTAACAGACCCTGGCACGTATATCCCATAGACAGGGGGAAACCTCCCCTTGCTGGAGGGCAAGGGCCCCTGCTAGCTCCTTTAAGGTGCATTTCTCCACAGTCTCTCTGCAATCTTAATCATCTAATAAGGGAAAAGTTTTTGTTATCTCACCCATTGCGGCCGCACAGTATATCTCCATTAGTCTCCTGTCGTAGAGGGAGAGCACCTTCTAGATAGCTGAAGCTGCTCACTATTGGGACTTTCTCTATGTCCCTCCGAGTCACACCGCTGCGACTTTCCAATCTTCGCCCACGTCAAATTTGACAGCTGTTCCATTAAAGTCTGCTTCTGGGCAACTTTATCAATCTGAAATCCCCTTGTCCGCATGTCCGCGGTTGCTTCCTCCGCCGTCGCATAAAGCATGGTTCCCTCTTGATAGAAGACCCTTAATTTAGCAGGATAAGGAGTCTGGAACCTTATGTTCTGTTGTTTCAGAGCTCTTTTAGCTTCAGCGTAGCCTTTACGTTTTCGCAGAATAGCTGGTGCATAATCCTGATCGAAATATATTTTCTGACCGTTCAACAGAACAGTCCTCTTGGCCCACGCTTTACGCAAAACTTCTTCCTTGGTGTTGTAACGTGCAAAACAAATCAATATCGAACGTGGGGTTCCCTCTCGGTTCCTCACTGCTCCCGGGGCCCGGTGTGATCTCTCAATACCAAGCTCTGTGCCCTGGGGGAGGTCGAGGCATTCCGTCAATACTTTTTCCACAAAAACTGTCATCGAAGACCCCTCCACTCCTTCAGGGACATTATACAGCCTCAGATTCTTTCGCCGGGCCCGGCTTTCCTGATCCACAATTTTGTTTTCTTGCTCGTTGATAATTTTTAGCATCTTTAGCATCACCTGTTCCGCGTTTTGGACCCGGTCTTCCAGCTTTGCAATGCGGGTTTCTGCTTCGGTTATCCTGTTATTGGCTCTGACCAAGTCGGATTTAAATTCTTGGAACTCTCTTCGAAAGTCCCGTAATTCTTCCAGTATCATGGTCAAGCCCGAGCCTTCATCCATATTGGCCCTAGTATTGACTTCATGTCGAGATGGCGATGCCGCTGCCATAGGCCCTTCGTTTACACGTTCTTCTGCTGAGCTTTTCTGTTTGTCTCTTTTCCCCATGTTCGCCCCGCTTGTAACTCTACTATCTATCAAAAATTGGTAATAATTTTGACACTTCGCGGGGTGAACAAATCATATATGAGAGAGCGCTACTCGTTAGGCTGCCATGCGTTGGGATGACGTCACCGGAAAAACAAAAAGAACTTTCACAGCATGGGGAAAAACTATTAGTAATGTTAGTTTATGTGGTTTCCTCAGTAAACTGGGTGAGGTAGCTGACTCCTAATCACAGCGATTTCTCTAGTTTCAAGTAGCCTGGCCCTTTGACCCAGGACCTGTTGGCCTTGCAAGACCCTTCTAAGCAAAAATGATTCCTACTCACCAAACTCTTGGGATCACTCAAGCATTTTGAACCTGAAAAAACACATTTCTTCATGCTTGTGAATAATAAGCTTTAAACTGTAAAAACCTTTGACCTTGATTGTACCTGTTGTATTGTGTTGTTGTAGGATGATCTCACACCATTGCACACGGCAGCTGACGGAGGTCACTATGAATGCGTTAGACTTCTGCTGGATTCTGGCTGTAATGTCAATGCACAAACTAATGTATGCTTGTTTACTTAAATATGCAATTCAAGAGTGGGTTGGCAGTGTTATTTTCATGAATTAATATTTATCTTCTGTCTGTAGAGAAAAATGAATGCTCTCCATTATGTGGCACAGCATGGTCATGACAGAGAGGCCAGCTTGCTGCTGAAGGCAGGAATCAATGTAGATGCTATAAACAATGTAAGCACTGTTAGCTATCTCCGGAAAAAAATAATTATGATAATTCTTTTAAAGTACCCATATGCAAAAGAAATAGAAGAAATTTATAAAAGACTTGCATAAGATTTGGCTTACTTCATATAAGGCTTATATGATTTACTCATGAAAGTGGCCACTTTCTCATTACTTTCATATATTGTTTTAGTAAGTATCCAAAACAAGTTTCATTTATATAATTTATCAAAGGATCTTATATCTGTTTTCACTCTTGTATGCTTTTCACACAAGTTTCACATAACACAAAGCTTTATAAGATTTATATATATCTTTTCCATATGGGTATTCTTACACAGTGGTATGTTAGCATGTTAGCATTTTGGTGCATAAAATGAAGAAGAAATCTAAAATTAGGCAGTAAACACTTGTAAACGTTTTAAAAGTTAATATCATAGAGAGCAGCTTTTTAATACCTGTTTCTCTTTGAAACAGCAACACTGCACACCACTCCACCTGGCTGTTTTCAACAATCACACAAAAGTTGTACGATTGCTTATCGATGCTGGCAGCAACCTGAATGCCACTGACATTGTAAGTACAAAGTTCCACAGCCACATGAACACAATGCATAATAAAATGTCCTATAATACAGTAATTTTACTTAATGGTTGTCTGTCATGTGGGCGACAGAGGCAGCAGACCGCACTACACATTGCCTCAGAACATGGCTGGCATGACCTGGCTGAGATGATGCTGATTTCTAGAGTTAGTCTCAGTCTAACTGATAAGGTACCACACACAGCTTCACACAGAATATTATGTACACTGCTCAAAACAATAAATGGAGTACTAAAGTCACACATCAGACCTTAAAAAATATTCATGTTACTTTGACGTACGTTTTGAAATTCATTGAAAACAAGAAGGGGTCAGGGGTCACAAAGGTCAGTGAAAACCATAATCATCAGCCTTTTGAAGGCTGGATGAGATGGTGGATGGTGGTGGGGGGATCTCCTCCCAGATTTGGATGAGGGATTCAGGTGTGTGAAACATGAGGGCCAGGCAGTGACATCAGTGTCTTCATCATTATATAATTGCCAGGTCACTGGGTATTGCCCTGCAACACAAACCCAGGACCGAGTGCATTAAGACAAGCTCTGAGGATTTCATCCCAGCAGTAAGGGTACTGTTGGCTAGCATGGTTAATGATAAAGGAGCTTTACACAACATAATTTACCAATTCAAACCTGCATACACGCAATTCTATCTAGCATTCACACTGCGATGAACTTTCAGCTCTGGCCTGTCTCCTACTATCTGCTCCTCACTCTTCAGACTGTGCTGGGAAACACAGGCTACGTCCACACTAAAATTTGAAAATGGCGTTTTTGTCTGAAAACGCTCCTCGTCCACACTATCGTTTTCAGTCGTTTTCACAGAGTTGTGCGTCCACATTGAAACAGCCGAAAACGCTTCCGTTCCAGTCCTGCGCATGCGTGAAACGCAAGAAGATTCGGCCTGCCTCATTTCCGTCTGCCATTTATTTACTTTTCCGGCTCTTTGAAACGTCGCGGCAAATGTTGAGGAAAAGCACCGAGTTTTTTAAATGGACTAACAATGAGCTGGAGTTGTTGCTGCGAGTAACACAAAAGTACAAAGTTGCAAAAGCGAGTGAGAGTTAAAGAATTTGAAGAAAAGCTCTGGAGCACGTACAGACTGATATTAATCTTTAATAGCGCTGTCAAAACTGAGAGCAAACAAAACAAACGCTGTATAATGCCCTCCGCTATCTTAGTTTGATTGGTCACATGACTGCATCACATCACTAAAATGTGTCATCGTTTTTGAAAAGGCTCGGGATTCGCTGTCCACACTGCAACACGAAAACGGCTTTGGATAGCGTTTTCAAAACGCTGCGTTTTCCTTCACCGAAAACGGCGTCTCAGTGTGGACATGGCCACAGTGTAACCTGGATGTGCTGCAGGTACTCTCTCATCAAACCAGTACTGACGAGGATATCAAAAAGCAATTCTAGGAGAGAATAATGGTCTGTCCCATCACCTGCAGAATCATTTACTTTATGGAGATTGTCTTGGAACTGTAAGAGCAGTTTGGCGAGGAAGAACAGCTAGCAGGTCCAGCGAGCATGTGGTGTGGAGGTTAGCTGGATAACTCAAAGTCAGTCAGTTAAATCGAACAACACATTTATTTGATGTTAGCAACATAAGACCATACAAGCCAAGTCTCCACGGCTCTACTCTGTCCGTACGTACATGTGCGGAGATGGGTAGTCACCGGCGCCAGCCCGTTACAAAGGTATGGTTTCTCTCAGAACAGACACACAAGCATGTAATGGCTGCCACACTATACTCACACACCCACTACGAGACTCCCCCAACTACTACAGTTGTTAAAAGTCCGCTTGTTCATTGTAACTGTTTATACTACGTTACCCATGATGCACCTCGGTATCTGTACTTCCGGTTGGGAACGTGTTCAGCGCAGTTCTGCACAGATGAGAGGTGTGTCGGAGGATAACGTATTTACTTGCATTCCTGTATGACCACACACACCCATATACACACTCACACCCCCTTTACCTGCATGTGAATACTGTAATGCCTCCCTACCAACGCTGTACATCCTGTTGATGTCATCTGCCACCTCCTTAGTAAAGTAGGGCAACCCCCTCTAGTGGTGCTATAACACAGTAAGGTTTGTCTTGGAACGTCTTCAGTACACCTGTTTGATTTGCACCAAAAAAAGGTGAAATTAATTGATTCACTTACACTTCCGAAGACGACAGCTTGATATCCGTAAAGTTTAACTTGTGGTTGATGATCAAGTGTTCCTTTACTTTTTTGAGCTGTGTATTTCACATTGTACACTAACAAATAAAAACAGTTTTCAGTTGGTGCATTGATCCTTCTATATCATATTAATTAAGATCTTTGTTACGCTAGTCTTAAGTAGAATATTTATCTTTTTTCACACCATTTGAAACCTTGATGCGTAGTTCACTTTTTCTTTGTCCGGACAAAGTTAATCTTGTAGCACAGCATCATGATAACTGTTTTAGTATAGATTCAGATCTATGACACTCATAGCTGTGTCTTCTAACAAAGCAATGCTTTTCTGGCCATCTAATGTACACAGCAGGGAAAAACATGTCTGGAAGTGGCAGCAAGAGGAAACCATGTCGTCCTGGTGGACATGATAATTAAAGCTGACCGTTTTTCTAAATGGGAGAAGGTGAGTGTTGCTAACGCTATATTAATACTAAATACACTCTCCTTATATGAAATCTGTGCTCATATTCGATAAATACATTTTCACTCTTTTCCAGCGTATCAGCACCCATGTCCTGTTGAGTTTTTCACATTATATACATATTAATTGTTTTGGATTTTGTAATAAAAAAAAAATCCTGGCATACAGGCATAGTTATAAAGAACGAGAACAACTCAGAGCATACACTATGACTAGGTCTCCAAGATGCTTAAAACATAAGAAATCAGGAAGGGGCATGTAAAGGAATTTCTTTTACTTATGTATTAATCACATTATTTTATTGTATGATGCCTTGGTGCCACTGGATTTTAACATGTCTCACACTCATACAGTAAGACAAATGGTGGGGGTGTAGTAAGGAAGTTGGGGGAAGCAGACGACTCCACAGGAAGAGTCTTTTGTGTCTTTGAGGACTCTGGGAGGCAGCAAGGGAGTGTGAAACAGCTGTGTACTGCCTTTTGTTCCTGGAGATATTTAACTGAGAGCCATGCTGGGCTCAGACTCTGCTGACCGTCTGTCCCGCGGTCATGCAGGGACTTCATCAAGCTCGGTTGTCTGTTCTTTGTGTGTTTGATTAAAGAATGTTAGCTACCGCTCACCGCTCGTCTGCAGGCTTTATTTAAATGGAAAACTTCCACAACAGCCAACAAAAAGCTTTTTGCTAAAAAAAAGATTCAGAGCAGAAGTTTTTTGCACTGCATTTTAAAATGAAAACATATTGCATTTATTTACAATTAAAGACACAGAGCAGAAAGTGTGTTACTGTTTTACATCCACAGACACACAAGAAAAGAAGCAGGCAACATGAGGTCAAGTTATGGCAATTTTATTTGTGTGTTTCAGTTTTTAAAAAACAAGCAAACGTCCCAAGAAGAAGGATGGGGTGAAAGAAAGGTGGAGATTTTAACATTAGGAGGAAGAAACTATTGATGCTGCTGGGTCAGTTCTTTCTCAGCAGTCTGCTCCAGAATCCCCTCCTGTCCTCAGCTTGCTTTTCTTTTTCTTTTGCCTTCAGTTCGTTTAAGGTCTTGTTGAGCTGCTCCTCGGCATCTTTAAATTTTTCTTTCAGCTGCTGTTTGGCCAGTTTCCCTTTGTGTTTGAGGAGCTCTTTAGCTTCCTTTTTGTGCTTTCGCATTTCTTTCAGTGCGTCTTTGCAGTCTTTCTTGGTCACCGTCATTTCTTTCTTGAATACCTTCACCTCAATTTTCTCTTCTGCAAGTTCTTCTTGCACTTTCATCAGTTCCTTCTTCATGTTTTCATTGTGACTCTTTGTATGTTCCATTTCTTTCTTTGCTTCCTGTATTTTAATTTTCTCTTCCTCCAACACTTTTTGAGCTTCCAACAATTCTTTCTTCAAATTTTCAATCTCATTTTCTGCCTCATCTTTACGTCTTTTCTCCTCTTCAAGTTGTTGCTTTACATGCAGTAATTCCTTCCTTAGTGTTTCAGCTTCAGCTGTTACATTTGCAGCTTCTTGTGTTGCCAACTGCATTTTCTTTTTTCCCTCTTCAAAAGCTTCCTGCACCTCCTGTAATTCCTGCATCACATTTCCTGCCTCCTTCTTTGCAGTTTGATATTTATTGTTGGCTTCTTGTGCTGTGCTTTTCTCTTCCTCCAATGCTTTTTGAGCTTCCAACAGTTCTTTCTTCATCTTTTCATTCTCCTTTTCTGCCTGTTGTTTTCCCATTTTCTCTCCTTTAAGTCTGAGACCCACATGCAGTAATTCCTGCAATACTACATCAGTTTCAAACTTTGAATCTTTAGCTTCTCCTCTTGATTTTTCTGCCTCTTCTTTTAATTTGATATTTTCAGCCTGTATCATTTGAAGTTCTTCTTGCAGGTTAATCAGCTGTACTGAATTGTGAGGTGAAGCACTCGCCGATCCTCTTCTCGTTCTCCCTCGATTCATTTTGGCCTTTTAAACAAAGGAGCCAACGTTTTGTAGAGGAGTGAAGTGAAGTTTTCGATGTTTCTTCGTCAACTGTCGTTTGTCCTGCACAGAGATGCTGCTGTAGATGTGTCTCTAACTGTGTCTGGATACAATGAAACATGCTGGAACTAAGTGCTTGTGTTGCACAGTTCTACTGAACATTCCATTTCATGCATGCTCCGCCCACATGGTCAGGAATGTCAGGTGCTGCATCACCAAATGCTGCTCCCGTTGCCTAGCAATAACAGCTGTTTACTTTTGGGGTCTGGTTCATTATTTAATAAAGAAAACATGTCCAAGTATTGGGTGCTGAGGCTCAGCGCATATTCTAGCCTGCTGTGTGGGTGGGCAGCTAGAAATCACTGGTGGGCAACATGAGTGAGGAGAAAACTGGAGCAGCCAAGCAGGGAGCTGCAGGTTGCTGGTTTGAGTCTCTGTTCAGATGCTGGTGTCTCCTCTCTCTGAGATGTCTGCAAACAGTCCCAGATAAAACAATAAGGATAATAAACAAACACGTGACTAAAATAACAGTTATGACTCTGATGTGTTTCATGTGTAGCAGGATGGCCTCTATACAGCAGTCGCTGCAAGCATCCACATCGCCACACTCACTTTTCTTTAAGCAGGCGTGCTGGGCTCCTCCTAAGGAAAGTTTGAAACTTCATTTCCTTCATGCTGGTGAACTTTTTACCAAATATTTCCATCAAAGCTTCTCCATCACTGACAGGGATTGTTTGGATCTTCACACTCATCTCCACCAACCCTAAAAAATGAGTCTCACTTTGCTCATATAATGCCAGGAGTGTCTCCATATTCCACAAAAGTCTGTGCAAACATGTAACACTATCCCATATTCATATGAATATTATTGATATTATAACAAAAGCTGTCACCAACACAATTGTCCCAAGTGCTTTTTTTTATTAGTTATTGCAAATGCTTGATTGCAGTTCTTGCTAGATGACAAAACCACGTATTAGGTTTAGAAGGAAATGACTTTTGGAGGTAGCAAGGGAGTGTGAAGCTTAAGGTGTAAAACAGCTGTGTACTGCCTTTTGTTCCTGGAGAAGGTATTTAACAAACCAGCTAAGTATCTTGTAAATTCTTTGTGCTAGTTTTAAAAGCAAGAGGTACTGAGAGTTTGTTTTCTTTGTACATCATATGCATAAAACGTGATAACATCCTTTTAACTTCGAACGACTCACAAAACTTTCTCCCTGTTGAATTCAGGATCACGGGGGATGTGAGCAGGTAAGAAAACCTCTGAGCTTCAAACAGGACCATCAGCCAGAGACACAGCACTTCCGTTCTGTCTTATGGACCCTCGCCACAAAGCATCTGTGTTATGGGGAGTGGAAGATTCTCGCTCAGCATTGGGACTTTAGTGAAGCACATATACAAGCTATAGAACAACAGTGGACAGGTGAGCAGTGCTGAGTTCCTAAAAAAATTATTGACAGTTTTATTGCTATTTTTATTACCTTTTTTGTACTTGTTGGGTTTTTTCATATATATATATATATAAATCTTTACACAGGAAATCATACAAGTTTGAAAAACTGTAATATAAGGCCTGTAATGTCCAGAACCATAGAAGCACTGTTTCATGGGTCCAGTGATTTTATTGAAAATAAATTCTCAAATTTGGCACTGACTGATTCACTCTACAGCATTCTGAGTACCTGAGGTGATTAACTCTGGTCTAGGTCAATTTTAACCCAGATCAAGAATTCTTTCTACAATTCTACTACAACAAATGAACTACAGATCTATTTAGAATATATGGATAGTCTGACATGAGTAAATGGATGCTTAATCCTTAATATTTCAGAGAGCAGATGGTGTTGTTTTTCTTTTGGTTTTTTTACAACATCACTTTTTTTGTAGAAAAACGTCTATTATCATACAATATCTTGTCTTATAATGATGACCTGAAGCACAACTACAACTGCCTATACCTGATACCTGAATCTTGGTTAACCAGAGAGATAAAAGCCAGGAGAATAAACCAGATGTTCTCCACTGAACTACCCAAAGTATAGTCTGAATGGCAGCAGAACAAAATGAGAACAGCCCCGCCAACGCTGGAGACAGAGCAATACTGAAGAGTATATGTAAGAAGGATGCAACACATAACAGAAATGCTCAGTGCCTAGTGGATCTAAGAGCAGACTGCAACAACCTCCCTGAAAGGATCCAGTAACCATCACAGTGGCAGACATGTCAAGCAGAGGGATTGGACAGCACCATTCCCTGCCATGTTTAACACCTACTGGATAGGGAAGCTAACAAGCTAACTCCATTAGCATCCTGCAGCACAAATGAACCAGGTGCTAATGGTTGAGACCCACCCGGAATGTCTAACCGAAGGCTGTCCTGATCCCCAAGGATCCCAAGAAGGGGCCGGTCCCATCCAACTACTGGCCAATAACTTGGCTAAACTGCCCACCAGATTGCCCTCCTCCTGAATGGTAGATACTGTACCTCCGTCCATCCAAACCCACACTTGTCCTTGTTGGACATAGTTGGATATAATTGCTAATCTTTCTCTTTGGGTAGATTGGTCCTCCAACCAAGAGCAGTCTCTCCAAGATGACAGCAGTTTGCAACATGGATTGTAATAAGTTTTTCAGCTTTTGTACACTGTTGCAAGAGTTACATTCTGGGCACAGCTTTTTTCTTTAATTCCAAATGCCAGATCTTTGACACCTTGCTTTTAAACTCTATTTGACTTTTAACCTGTTGAACCTTTTTTTTAATTTAAAGTTGAACTTTAAATAAAATATTAAATTATATAAAATAAAATATTGTTTCATTTTGTTGGAGCACTTAAAATGTAAGATATCAGGATGTCATTCAGCTTTGCTTACTGGCCAAGTACCTCGCTTGCTTAACGCTGGTCTGTGGTTACAATACAGACCCAGTGGACTATATGAACTAGTTAGTTACTGTGATTCTATAAATGTTCTGATGGTATAAGAACTGTCTACAGTGACTGTGTTTAACTAAAAGTTCAGATGGATAATGCTTGATATAAATCTAAATTGAAGGTAAGAAAAGCTTCAAAGATCATGGTCACCGGATGCTGTTAATCTGGCTTCATGGAGTGCTCGTAGCTGGAGAAAACCCTACCAAAGGCCTCTATGAGGGGTTGGTGGAAATCTCCCGGACAGATTTGGCAGGTGAGCTAATCAGGGAGGTCACTTCCTTTCACTGGTCAGACTATTTGTCAGTTTTAACAGTCATACAATATTAGTTAACAATATTTCTCCACAGAAAGACCAATAATGCCGTAAGACTGTTTTTCTGTTTGTTCACTGGAATGTGTCTACTTTTTTTTCTTTTCTCTGTTTTCCTCTTCTGGTTTGTTATCCAGAGTTCATCCGACAGAAGGCAAACTCCCAGACCAGCTCTCCTAAAATGTGCTGCGTAATGTGACGGCAACAAGTTTATGCTTATCATCGAGCTATTGTGTTAGCTTTGTTAAAACTTTCTTTATTTAAAGAAATAAAAATGTTATTTTCTATAAATAAAATTACATGATTTGAATTGTGAGTCACATAATGGTTTACATTTTTTAATGAAAGATAGGTGTGTAGCAGCCAGGGGAAAGTTGCTCTCTATTTATTTCTTTTTTTTTTGCCGTGCAATTTTGTCAGGTTTTCTCTACTGCAGCACTTGAACTGTGTTTACCTAGAAGGGCTGTAACAACAGCCTTGCACTGCTGCAGATTTCCATGTGCTGCATCCCATGCCAGTTATCCACACACAAAGAAAGGACAAGACAAGCTGCCCCTAACCTACCCAAAATGCCCCACGCCTGCTGCTTAGGTGTGGGATTTTGCTTCCCCCAAAGGTCCTTGAGGTTCCTGAGATTCCCTAAAGCGCAGATCATACCTCCCAACATGGGCCAGCTCGCTCCACATGATAGTGCATCCGAGGAGGCGTGGACCCCCCTGCGGAGGCGTGGACCCCCCCTGCGCATGGAGAGACCAAACCATGAAACTGGCGACTCCGGGCACTGGTGCTCCATACTCCTTGCAGGCCCCCTGCATCCCAGACCCCAAACCCCAAGACCCTCACACCAACACTAGTTCACTGGATCTAAGACAGAGCCCAGCTCCTAACAAAAAGCGCCCCTCACAATGATGCTTTACAACACTGCATCTGATGTTTTGTGTTGCACTTGATGTTGTAAGGCTTGGATGCAGCTGCTTGGCCATATAAACCCATTCCATGAAGCCCTCTATGCACTGTTGTCGAGCTAATCTGTAGGCCACATGAAGTTAATATTTGCCTCTCTGCCCTTTGTCCTCCCCTCAAACCGGCTGTCACTCCCTAAGCCGTGGTCTGCTGGAGGTTTCTTCCTGTTAAAATGGAGTTCTTCCTCCACACTGACTCCAGGTGCTTGTTAACAGGGGCTCATCTTACTGTTGGGGTTTATTGTAGGGTCTTTATCTTAAACATAAAGCACCATGAGGCGACTGTTGTTTGGATTTGGTACTGTATAAACAAAATTAAAGTGACAGTCCAAAATAAAGTCATTTTAATGAAATTCTTATTTACTCATTGTGAATAAAGTACAGCAGTACATAACACATTTGATTGATGATTGGTGGTTGATTTATTTAAACTAATATAATCATCCTGCTGCAACCAGGTTTCTGTAAGTCAGAGTAAATCAAATTCTTGTACTAACAGAGAGAGCAAACCCCAAGTTAGCAGTTCAGTCAACAGTAAAGCAACATGGAGCGAAGGCGGTGTGCATTTCACTTACTCTTTTGACTGGCCTTACTCTTACTTTGAGGAGAGTAATACTGGGAAAATAATATTGTTTTTCTCACTGAAAGCCATTTCCACTCTGTTTGACTGTTACTTAAGTAGATTAACCTTTGGTTTTATATCTTTTTGTCAGGAAAATACTAGTACAAGACTGAGTTCATATCTTTACTTGTTAAATGTGTATTTTTGACCTGTAGACTTGTAGGATTTGTGGAATAAAGAAACAAACTTACTAGAAATGAAAATGAACGTTTATTTTTGTTCATTTTTTAGTATTTCATACAGCTGACTAGCAATTACACAAGCGTGATTGGGATTAAGTCAACGGACAGGTGAAAAGTATAGACAATGATACATTTTCATTTCTCATTTTAAACAAAGCTATTTCAGGCAAATTTGAAAAGCATAAAATTCAAGCTGCATCAATCTCTCCCATCTCTTGGTTGTCTGTGGAAACAGAAAGAAGATGTTACACATATGTAGTATCTGCACAAAAAAATCACAAACACAGGCTGTAAATTGAGGAGATGTGTTCGTCTGGTGTTCTGGTTTATATGCCTTTCACTCATCCCAGCTACATGCTTCTGACCCTGATCAATTAAAATATATGACATTTCATTGTTTTTTGTTTTAAACCAAATGTTTCCACTAAAGTTATCCTGACAAAGCTTTAATTGGTAAAATAAATGTATAGGAACATGATTTTCTATTATAATGAAGTAAACAAAATTCGAAAACATCCGAGCTTATTTACTTACTTTTTCTAGAACAACTTGTTCCTTTGCACAGGTATGGGCACATTTGAGCCTGTCAAACAACAAACAGAGAGAAATCTTTAAACGCTGCTGCATTTCTTTAAGACACCACATGAACATCTGAGTTTGATGAACAGTTTGATGTACTATATCTATGTTGGTGTTTACTAGTCTCCATGATTGTTCTGTGAAACTAGTGGAGGTAGAAAAGTAAGCCGGGGGCTGAGCAGATAGGTTGAAAGAATTTAAGGTCTTCAGCACACAAAGCAGATAATTAAATAAGCATGCTCTCATGGTTATGATATTCTGAAGCATATTATTATCTATAGACAATAATACCAAACAGAAATTGCTTCCTCTTCCCTCCATTTTGCATCACCCAATGTCAGTTTTGTGTACATATTTGATCTTCAAACACGTTTTACCCCAGTGACGTTGGTTTTTCTGCTTGTTTGTTAACAGGATTCCAGGTTTTTGTGCCTGTCCCAACTTTTTCTATTTATATAATTATTATTTGAGGAGGAGACAGCTTCATAGTACAGTTACATTTTGTTTGAATTTTGAAAACCTCTCAACCTTTAAGCACAAATGGGTGCAGTAGTAGGTTTGGAAACTAAAGGTGGTGCAGAAAAACGGCAAGTAGACTGGCACTTATACAGTGTTTTTGTGCTCTAATTGAGCACTCAAAATTCTTATTAGCCAGTCGCACAAACATTCATGTAAATGCTCTTTCTTATACTTAAGTACCAGACACACATTTGCATAAATTTATCAATAGCGACTCAGAGTTCAGTATCTTGCTCAAGGTCATTTCAAAATACTTCTTGGTGTTGTCTCAGTCTGGAGTATCACTTCCTGTTCTATCTTACAGTGGTATTTTTGCATTGCTTATCTGTGTAGCCAATTTAATTAAAAACTTATAGATAACGTCTTATTTCATAGTGTAATCTTCCTGCGCTTTATCCAAAGCACACTCTGTTGAATCAGCCACTAATTATATTTACAGTGTTCAGTCACTGTGTCTTTAGGGATTCGCTAGCTTAGCATTAGCTCTTCACCTGTCTCTCCTACTCTTTCCTGCTCAGATGTTTAGTTACCCCTTGGCCTACTTTACTAATAACTATACTTGTTATAAATGTAGCTTGTTTGTAGCTCCGGAGGCCCCGTCAGTTCTCTTCCATCGGATTTTCCCGAGCAGTTGGGAAAACATGATTGCTGAGTGATGGTGAGGAGGAAGCGTAGTCCTAAATAGAAGCCCCCGGTACACTACCAACCCAACCATGTGTTGAAGCATTTTTCCCCACATGGCGACACACCTGGAACATCTATACATCCATCCATTTTCTTCAGATTCTCTGGGGCCGGGTAGCAACCTAAGCAGAAAAGCCCAGACCTCCCTCTCCCTAGCTCAGGGGTGGGCAACTCCAGGCTTCGAGGGCCGGTGTCCCTGCAGGTTTTAGATGTGTCCTCGAACCAACACAGCTGATTTAAACGGCTAAATTAGCTCCTCAACCTGTCCTGAAGTTCTTCAGAGGCCTGGTAACGAACTAATCATGTGATTCAGGTGTGTTGACCCAAGGTGAGATCTAAAACCTGCAGGGACACCGGCCCTCGTGGACT
Source organism: Astatotilapia calliptera (assembly GCF_964374335.1). Classification (NCBI taxonomy): domain Eukaryota; kingdom Metazoa; phylum Chordata; class Actinopteri; order Cichliformes; family Cichlidae; genus Astatotilapia; species Astatotilapia calliptera. The sequence continues at coordinate 2,428,376 of NC_137422.1, read as the reverse complement.
GAGAATGCCCACCCCTGCCCTAGCTGCCTCCTCCAGCTTGTCCAGGGGAACACCAAGGAGTTCCCATACCACCCAAGAGATATTATCTAGAGTTGGATGTCTCGAGACTGGTCTTGGTCTCGAGACCACTTTTACGTGGTCTTGGTCTCGACTGACTTTGGTCTCGGTCTTGGTCTTGCTGTTTCGGTCTTGCATTCTCAAATCGACATAGTGTTCGGGAGATTTGGAGTCAATATTAAACCCAAAGTACTTACTAGCTAACTGACTGGATGCCCATTAACCTTATAACTCCTGTTGTGTGTGTGTGTGTGTGTGTGTGTGTGTGTGTGTGTGTGTGTGTGTGTGTGTAAAAACTGAGATGTTCAGAGGTCTTGCTTCATGGTATCGAACAGCCCGCACAAAACAGGTTCTTTATGTTTTAGTTTAAGTGCTGATGTAAACCACAATGTTCAGCAAACATCTATCAGGTCATTGGACTGTATTTTTTTAAAGCTTAAGTATGCACACATGGGATATATTAAAAACTGACAAGCCGTTTGAACACATGATGTGAAATCACTTCATTAACCTGCTGGATTTGCCAAAAGTTCAAATATTTATACTACTTTGGCACATTACTCCTAACTTATTAAGTGGCTCTTAGTGAGGGTCATGATAATCAATTCAATTGAGCAGAAGTGACATTCTTACTTCGATTCGTCCAAATTCATGTGAGTTTCAGTCTGTTCAGCCTGTTTCTGTGTAGCACCAAGCAGCAGACCTAAACCTGGATGTGCTTCTGGCTTCTGCCTCTAATGAAAACGGATGAGTGTAAAATGCAACCATTGTTTGTAGTTTGCTGCCACCTACTGAGTGAAAAAAGAACTGAAGCTGTAAAAAGTCAGTATTCCTAATGATAGGCTTCGTTTTGTTTCAGTTTCAGTTCACTATACAGCTCATCAAACTGTTTTCCCTTTACGTTTTGATATAATAGCTTTTTAGTACTACTGAGACACATACTGCCTTTTCCTTCTGTCAGAGTAATATTTTCTTGAGCTGTGTAACTGGATTGTTCAAACATAGAGGTAGTTTGGATTCACTGACACAGGAGCCATACGCCCTTTCTGCAGTTTCTATGCTTCCTTAGCTCGTTTATGTCGCCATTGTTAATCCTGTCCTGTGCAAACAAAAGCTCAAGCTACACTTGTCTGACTGACAGAAGGTTCAAGAGAAGGACATTTGCTCTCAACTCTTTCCCTGTTGAAATGTTATTCCAAGGAAGTGAGTTTCCTACAGGGTATGGAGGGTTAGTATGTGTTAATGATTTCAGTGTCATGCAGGGGAAAGCAGCATTCAGTGGAAGCTTCTCGGTGACTGTTTTAAATCCAAATATGACCCTTATTTGTGGCGCATGTTAACATACGGTCAGCTCAGGAGTTAGTATCAGTGATGTGGTTGTCACGAGGTTACGCACAGCATCACCGGCAAGAGGGCTTGGTTTGAGAGGTTTTTGGCATCTGTGATGTTATTTACAACCATCCACTCATGTACAGTAAGAAGCCGCACTCACAACCGTGGGCATCAGCAAGTTGGTGAAATTTAAACAAAACAAAACAGCGTTACATCTGAAACTCTCTTATTGTACCCAAAATACAAATTTTAGTGATTACATGTGGCTTCATTAATTATGTTCAAAAGGATGAATACATAACGCAAGTAATAACTTTATGATCAGTCAGTGAATGAAGGAGCTCAAGAGTGCAAATATAGTTGCAATAAAGTGACAAATATGCCCTTTTATGTCAAACAAAGACCGAAATAAGTGGCATCAGTGTGAGGATGAAAATGAGCGATCCAACCTCACACTGCAGATATCAGGGCAAAGCACAGTGGGGGGGTTGCAGTCTGCACGCACAAGAGGGCTAACAACGCTGTGAGTGACGGAATCCACCCAAACTGAGGAACAGCTTCTTCCCCAGAGCTGAAGCCTGCACTGTTTGCACTATAATATAATATAATATAATATAATATAATATAATATAATATAATATAATATAATATAATATAATATAATATAATATAATATATCATGTTGCTATTTAATGTTTTTTGTTGCAGCTGCTCTGTGAGCCAAGCTTTCGTTGTCTAAATTCAATGGCAATATATCTCTGCACCACACGATGGCGATAGATTCTCACAGACAGTCTGTGCTCTGCTTCCGCCACCAGTCATCTTTAAATCTTTTTTTTATTCAATGAAACCTTTATTTAACTGTCCATCTCGCAGCATTACTTTAAAAAAAATCATATTTAAATACGTAAATAAATATAAAAGCCAAGGGTAAAAGAAAAAGGTAACAATTATAAGAATACACGCAAAAATTCACATACATATATTGTTTTGAGCCTTTTTGTTGGTGCAGTCTGATATTGATTGTATGTGCATGTGCACATCCTTAAAATAATGACAGAAATATGGTGTTTTGTTAGTAAACTTACATTTATGGATCAAAAATTTAGCTAAAAGTATTAAGAAATTTATCATAAAAAAACATTTCTCATACTTCTTGGGGAACTTAAAGAAACAGAATAAAACATTTTCCCATCGTAAAGAAAACTCCCTTAAAATATGGACAATAACAAAGCTGCTAAATTCCTTCCAGAATCTCTGTGTAAAAGAACAGTACCAAAAAAGATGTGTCACAGTTTCTGGATGATCCCCACAGAAAGTACAATTAGTATTTATGTCCCTTTTAAATTTGGCCATGTAGTGACTGGCTGGATAACATTTATGTCGAATTTTAAAAGAGACTTCTTTCACCTTATTTACAATCAAATATTTATGGGGGACCATCCAGACTATCTTCCACTTGATATCTGGAACATATCGGTTCCAATAAGATATTATATATGGGAGAGAGACGATATCTTCTTGGAATAAACTACGTATTCTCTTATTGCTGTTACCAAGTTCCTGTGAAAAGCAGATTTTTCCTATTGGTGACTCAGCTGGATCAGGGAGAGTGACTGAGGTAGAGATCGAGCTGTCAGTGTTTTTATATAACATTAAAGTCCCTGAGGGTATGGCACCAAGCACCATTGAGAATTCCTGAACACTGATTGGAAAATTATATAGTGCAATAAAGTCGTTGTAAGTAAGTAGTTGTCCCTCTTTACTAACCAGCTGAGCCACCAATAGGATCCCATTTTGGAGCCAAGTTTCCAGGAAAAGTGATTTATTTTTCTATAAAATCTCTCTGTTGTTCCAGATGAGGTATTTGTGAGGTGAGAAGTTGTGTTTATAAATGAGGGTCCACGCTAAGAGGACCTGCTTATGGAAGGATGAAAGCTTTACAGGGAGTTTCTCAACATTGTAATTACAATTTAAAGTAAAATTAAAGCCACCAAAACGAGAGAAAATATGGTATAAAGTTCCAGACAGAGGTAGGGTTTTAAGAAAATGTTTGCGACGTCGAAAATAGCGACGGCCATCTGGGACTTTCTAGTGGACGACTTCATGGCTGCGCCTTCACCTGGAGACTGGCGCTCCATCACAGAGGGATTCCAGGAGCGCTGGAACTTCCCTCTGTGCTGTGCAGCTCTGGATGGGAAGCACGTCCAGACAAAGGCACCCCATATATCATATAGGAGACACACACTTTGATATACACTAAATATTTATTGTATTTCTTTTTTGTGGTGCCCAAATTTATGCACCTGCTTGATTTTGTTTAAACAATTATTGCACACTTTCTGTAAATCCAGTAAACTTCTTTTCACTTCTCAAATATCACTGTGTGAGTCTCCTGTATGATATTTAACTGACATTTTTTATTGTAACAACCAACGATTTATACAGGAAAATAATGTCTATTAACAAGGTTGCCCAAACTTCTGCATCCCACTGTATTAGTATATTTTGTCATTAGTATAATATGAAATAAATTCTACATGTGTCAAGTCGTGTGCCAACATTTGCTGTGTAGTAGAACTGAGACATTAGTCATTATAAAAATTTATTTGAAATAATATTAAAATTCTCAAACAGAAAAACATTAAACATAAATATATAAAATATAAGAATTTACAGAGAGACAGGAATAAAAAGGACCAGCTGCTCTCCAGAGCAGGAACAAGGCTGAGGAGGAAATGCTCCATTGGAGACTGGTGTGGTCTCTTCAGGGACTCCAGGATGGCCAGCTCCACCGCCGATGGACCGTCCTGGGACCCGTCCCTCATCTGCCTCGGAGCCGTCCTCCTCTGTGGGCCTGTAAAACAGCACAAAACACAAAGAAATGAGAAGGCTGCTACTAGATTTTAATTTCAACAGTGAAAAAAAACAAAAACAGGATATAATCAGATTGGTTGTAGATATTTAGTAAAGGTGATCACAAGGCAATCCCACCGACTAAAAAGGTATCAGTGCTTGCTGTACATACCTGTGGGTGCAGCAGCAGGAGCTCAGGGACTGGGGAGCCAGGAGAAGCAACAGGGGATGCTCTGCTGCAGAACCAGTTGGCTCTATCAATACAGTATTAAATGCTAACAGGTTGAATATAATCAGAGAAAGTATATACTAGAGATGGACCGATCCGATATTACGTATCGGTATCGGTCCGATACTGACCTAAATTACTGGATCGGATATCGGAGAAAAATAAAAAATGTAATCCGATCCATTAAATATCACGAAAGCACCTCACAAAACTTGCAACACGCCGTAACTCGCCTCAGAACGTCGGAGCAGTATGCATCACGTGATAGAGCAGCTGTGGCATGCGGGACCTGTCGGTGGTCTGGATAGCATTTGGAGCTTCGCTAGCAACCTGGCATTTCATCTCCGACAAAGTTATCCCCGAGAGAAGTAAAGCAAGTGTGTAAGTCCATCTCTGAATGTTTGTAAAGCATTCCCACGTTAAGCTTAACGAGCGACTGCCTCTCGCTCTCCGGCTGCTACTTCAATCGTGAAACTGCTTAAATGATCAGCTGATCGGCTTTTCTGTCGTGAGTCTCTCTTGTTTGTTTTTGGTCCACTTTGCGCCAGAAAGAGCAAACCAGCGGCTGAACAACAGCAGCACGTTTAAGCTTGATAAGCTGTTGTTACAATTTATTTAATATTACTTTCTACACCAGGATCTTTTTCTACGTAGCTGACGGCTGGTAACTGTGCAGGGGCGGATCTAGCAAAGTTTAGCCAGGGGGGCCGATAGGGCATTAACTGGGAAAAGGGGGCACAAAGACATACTTTTCTTTCTTATTCTCATTTAAAATGTCTAGCTTTTAATAAATAATTATATGACACCCAAAGTTTTAATTTGATGTAAAATGAATAGAAGTCAATTACTGTATATAGTAACTATTAAGTCTAATATATATACCCTAGTAAGCTATAGTACTTTTTCCTTTGGGAAGGTACCATCTGTGCAGTCTGCAATTTTGTTGAAGAAAGATGTTGAATCTATTTAATATTTCTTGAAAAATAATTGATTTCTGTGCATTTTTTTTCACACTGCATCAAATTAAGGTTGATTACGTTGATTAAGCATCATGAGGTGGAGCGTGAGGGGTGGTTCCCTATTTTTTATTTATTTATTTTTGTTGTTGCTGGGAGTTGGAACCCTATTAGTTAGGTTGCTTAATATTTACGCTAAGTACTCTTTAAAATACCAGAATAGGGAGGATGGTGTAGGTCTAAGTTTATTAGATTGATCAGTATTGCTGAACTATGAAATATTTTTTTTGTATACAGGTATAACAGAATAGCTTTAGTGTAGTTGTTGTTTTAAACTTGAGTATGAACTTGCAGACTTGCAAAATGCAGCAAGATATTTTAAAAAACAGTTTTGTTGATTAAAAAACACTATATCGGATTCATATCGGTATCGGCAGATATCCAAATTTATGATATCGGTATCGGTATCGGACATAAAAAAGTGGTATCGTGCCATCTCTAGTATATACAGTGGTCCCTCCTTTATTGCAGCAGGGGTTCTCAGAATAACTAGCCCCTGGCCACGCACTTTATACACTGTTTTCCCCACACACATGAACATTGGTCACAGTTCTCACAATTGATTCTCAAAGTGCAAACTTTTGTAGATTGCAAAACGTAAAAGTATTATTATGCCGCGTTTTGTCTTCATCTGCCCGCCACTTTCGTGCGCCCTTTCCCCTCGCGGTGCAGGTGTCTATTTCCGAATGAGGCTCATAGTTATGGGTGTTTTTGTGCTGTTTTTTCTATTGGACGTGATGGTTATCAAAACCAAACATGATAAATTTGGCAAGCGCAGGAGACACGACACGGAGCAGATTTGTCAATCAGGCTGCAGAATGCAATGCTGTACGGTGCAAAAAAAAGAAAAGGAAAATCAGCGGAAAAGCGAAGCAGTGACAGCGGGACCACTGTGTGCTGCTTATTAATAAAGAAAATATATTCCTATATGACAACATGCATGAAAGCAGAACGGTATTTGTACGTCAGTGGGAAAATAGCGGTGGCTTGCTAGCTTTTGTGCGGCTTCCCCGGGTCAGCGAAAACTTAAGAGAAAACTTAAGAGAAATGAATGAACCAGGTTGCCCTTCACATATCTTCCTCCAAGCTCGGTCCTTTATATTCCTGTCTCGGTCCAGAAAGCAGCTGGTGTCGTACAGCTCCAGGTTGTTTGCTACGGCGTTGATTAGCCTTCCTTCCATTGAAGAATGAAGGGGTTTGGCTGGATCTGCCCCTTTGACCTAGGTCACAGCCACGTCACCAGGCTCCTGATTGGTTGTCGCGGCACGATTTGACGCTGGAGTTCAGATTTTTCCAACTCCAGGTAGACGCGTAACGCGCGTATGCACAAAATGCAAGACAAAAACTCACGCACGTGGTTTTATTCGCGAGTCAAACGCTCCAAACGCGCTAGACTGACGCGCGTTTCAGGCATTTTGGCGTTTTGGCGACACAAATCTGCTTCCGAATTTTCGCGGGAGCCGCAATCGCGGGTCATCGCGCTTTTCCATTGACTTTACATGTAAACCTGACGCTCTGTTCGCGTCTATCGCGTTCGGTGTGAACACACCGTAAGAGCTTTTTATAGAATAAATTGCATGACTGCAGTGAGAAAGCAGTAACATCACGACAATGTCAGTAGGGAGTGGGGAGAGGGTTTTAGGAAAGATTCGAGTGCCCGGTCTTACAACTGCAGCACAGATCATAATAAAATTGCTATTTGCTTGGGTATTACCTTCATGAATGACATCCATATTACTAGGAAGCAAATTCTGCATCTTCAAGTTAGGATTTTAAGGGGGATAAGGGGCGGGGACACCAACTGATGTGCAACTTCTACTAAAGCTTTAGCATCATACTAATGATTCTTGACGCCAGCGAGGCTGACAAAGTGGTGTAACAATTTGGTTTTTTTTAAAGATAGAATTTCCTATTACTGACATCCTTTAGAAACTAGGGTTTGACTCCTGTGTGAGACCGTAATTTTCTTTATTTATGTAACTTTTGTTTTCACTGGCAGTTTAGTGTTAGGTTAGGACAAAAAACAAATTAGGAAGGTTAAAGACAGAACATTACTAGATTGTGGTTTTAATTAAAATGTAGCCTGTGACAATGCTGAACACATGACAAGCTACTTTAAGGCATATCACCCAGTTTGTAATATTGCTAAACATTTCTGAAGGCAGACGAGTCATGCTGGCTGGGTCAGTGTCATTTTTGTTGTAATTGATGTCTGGTTTGTTCTGTTCCCTAGTGATGGGTAGGGATGGGTACCAGTATCCGGTGCCATAATGGCACCGGTTCTGACATAATCCTTGAAATAGTAATAACACAGTATCCTCAGCAAAGATGAATTAAACAAGTTTTATTTTAATGGAAGTTTACTTCAAGTCTTCAGATTTTTACTGTTTTTTATTTGATTACTTTAAAGTATATGATTACATTTGAGTAATTAAATAAAGACAGTTTTGATGGAGCTCCTGAGCCAGCCCAAGCTCTCTATGAAGACGAGGAAAAACTCCCCTGGGGGGGCCAGATTGACGGGAAGAAACCTCGGGAAAGCCCATTCAAAGAGAGATCCCCTTTCCTGGGATGGCTGGGGGGGTTACAGGAATTCCAAAACACTGAAATTTAAAGTGGGCCAATTAAAAAAATTATTTCCTGAAAAAAAGAAAGGTAATTCATACATCACACATAAATGATAACGTCTGAATTGTGTGTGTTTGTGTGTGTGTGATAGGCTTATCTCAGCCAAGTGTGATGCTGTAGGTCCTCCAGCGTCGGCCGCGTCTCCGGGACTTTGGTTAAACACGCGTCCAAGAAATCCCGGCAGTCTGGAAAGAAAGGAAAGAGAAAAAACATGAAGATGATAGTTCCAGTGGTCCAAGCCATCAGTCAGTCTTGAAGTGTGACGTTTTCTTACTTTTGGACAGATGTCTTTTGAATTTCAGGCGCTTTTTGAGGAAGCTCGTGGTGTCAAAGTCCCCCGCATGAAGCGCTTCGTACAGAACCACTCCCATTTGCCATACCGTGGTGGGTCCATACCTGTAGCAACTGCGCCCGTACCACTCAGGAGGGGAGTAAATTTCTGTACCTAATAAACAGACACAATTGCAATTTCTTCTAAAACAAAAGGCGAAAACTGTGACATCTGTGAAGAGCAAGAGCAGAATATGTTACCATAGAAGAGGCGGTACTGCGACCGCTCCTTAAAAAAGCAGCTGAGTCCAAAGTCGATGATACGAACACGCGGTACATCTGAGCCGGTCTCAATTAGAATGTTCTCACTCTTGATGTCCCGGTGAAAGATGTGTTTATCCTCCAGGTGCTTCGCAGCATCAACCAGCTGCTTCAGAATGACCTGGAAATAGAGCAGGGCGATATGACCAAAAATATTCATCACGATATACATTTGAAAAGTTGCGATAACGATATAACTGACGATATAACTGACACTAGACAAAATACTTTACAACTCCACAACTTTATTAGTGCAAAAAACCCCATCAATGTATTTTCACTTAAACAAGCAGCTGTTTTTTTATGTCCATTAAAGTTATATAAAAATGTAACAGTGCAAATTCCTCGCTGACAGTTTAACCAAAAGGCATTTCCAGTGGAAACTGCGAGACATATCCTCAGCATAACCATGTATAATATCCACAAAACTTAAAAAGAGGTTATACACACACAATACGGTAATATCATGTTGAGGTGCAGTACGTATCACTCCGCGAGGCGCCTGCCTACGATAGCCGTAATGCTCCGACAATCCATCGAGCGGTGCGGCTTTGTAGCTTAGCAAAGTCGCCGTGCACATAAAACCGTTTCGAGGTCAGTAAACACAACCAGAGTTCATACATAAGGCGCACGGGATTATAAGGGGCTCTGTCGAGTTTCAGAAAATTCAAAGGGTTGATTTTATGTGTGCCGTATTTTCCATACAACACGGTAATAACGACGGCCTGCTAGCATGCGCTACCAAAAATTGTGCTTTGTTGTGTATCTGACGGACGAAAGCTAAACCAGTTCCACACCACTGAAGCTGCAGCATTTTTACAAACCAGAAACTTAAACAACTGAGTTAAATCAACACAACTTTTTCATATTCAATAAACCTGTGCATTTTGTGTTCATAAAATGCGATTGAAACATGTTCAGATGAAGTAAGTTGAGCTCTTGGAATATTTCAATCCTTCACAATTTTGTCATTTTATTTCAACAGTATTCAATAACTTTTTCCCCAATACTACTTGGTCACTTAAATACTACATGCTGTCTTCATATTACATAATGTTCAACAAAGTCTAGATCCTGGTTACCATAAAAATTGAATGGGTCTTCAACAACTACCATCCTTCTATCTTTATCCTGGTTGCAGGAGGGCTGGGAAATAACCCTGAAGTGATAGGTTACAAGGCACGGTACACCCTGGACAGCTGACCAGTCTATCACATAGAAACAAACAACCATTTGCAACAGCACTAACCACCATGCCAACAATCTAGGAAATGTAGGAAAGCTATGATTTCCTGTATTTGATGCAGAATTGTTTTGTTTTGTAATAATACACAATAAATAGCAATAGCAATAGCATGCACGTGGTGCGTGTGTAGTGCCTCTTATAACTCCTGCAGTTTGAAATCTTGTGTGATCTTGTGAATTTCATGAGTTCAGCAACTAACCACTCTCACTAGATTGTATCAGCTCATCTCAACAAGAACAAATTAAGTTGTTGAATTTCGTACAGATTCTTCATGATTTAATTACGTTCATAGAAACATGAAATTATTGTGTTCAAATTACAAGTTAGACTTTTTTAATGTAACAACCACCCAACTTACTTTTTTTGGTAAAAAACAGTAGAGGTGGCTGCTCGACTTGACTGAGATGGATGCCTTCCTGAAACCACGATCTAAAGAGCGCGAGTCTGAAACCCGTGCAGTGTCGTGGTCGTGGGATTTAACATTGATATATTATTGACTTACTTCACTTGAACATGATATAAACAATTTAATCTAGCCTCTCTGCATGTCATGTAGTTTCTACACTATGTAGTTACACTTAACTTTAAAGCATGAGGCAATTGTGTTAAATACACGCAAGATGCTTACGTAAATCCAAGAGCTGGCCAATCCCTTTTTTTCAGTGTACTTACCTGGATGATTGAGCATGTATCAAGACAATGAGTCATTTACTTTAGTAAAACTGTGTAATGCAACAAGAAAAGAAAAAATATCCGAACTATAGCACCGACTTTTAAATAGCAATCAAGCCCAATAAACAGTTTCTTTTGTTAAAAGAGGGGCCTAATGTCCTCCACAGTTATGTGAGATGATAAAGCCATACAGAAAATGATTACTTCAAGATATAGCTGCTAAAAGTCGTTCTACTACCGAATTATGTGTATGTATCCTCTCCTGATTTATTTCCAAAGTTTACTCACTTGATTTGGATTACTGAATGGAACCTAATCATTTTATTAATCTATACACACAGAAATAGCCACACAAACTAAATTAGTTGGTCAAATTTTATTCAGACACTTGATGAAATAATCACACAATGTGGTCCTTCTAATGACAGCAACATAATCTTGTTAGGAGGTGGTGGGATTGTCACATGCAGTGAGCTAGCATGATTTACTTAAAGCTGATGTGATTCCCAGATTGGACGAACTATTTGCATTTTCCTCATCATTATTTTTATTTTTGTTTTCTGATTGCTGATTGGTAGTGGTTGCCAGAATTATGCTTTCGCTTAAAATACAGTGTTAGCTACTAGTGCCTCAATTTCTTGGTTGTCTAAGAAATTCATCCTATCAGAGCCTTCAAAAACAAAAAATAAAAACAAAAAATATATTTTACAAAACATAATTCCAATTAAAATAGTTAGCTGGGTAAAATGCCACATTTTTTATGTCACAGTTAGTGCGATTCTTGATTCTTATGATAAAATGTAATTATATTTTAATCCCACAAATTTCTTTTTTCTTTTTATGAGAGCTCACACACTTAAAGGATATCCCAAAGTCACACATTTTACAACAGCAACCTCATTTTATAAATGCAATACACTACAAAACAAGTGGAATAAAAGCAAAACATTAATAATATGCTTTAGTGGAATTACTACAGTATCTTGAAATTTGCCGTTTCCGTTCGTGCTTTTATTTTGAAGGCAGCCCATTGAAACGGAAATCGTTGCGCTGGGTCACCTGGCTACCGTTTAGCGTTTACTTTCCGTTAGCAAAGTTGTAGATTGCAAGAAGTTTTTTGCGAGTATACATTTGAGCACACCAGAACAAAGGGATTACACACATATAAAGCACGGTATGTACACCGAGTTGTTGTAAAGAAAACAAAAACAGGCTTGTAGGCTTGTGAAATGGGACGGTCTAGCCTCCCTCGCGCTGCCCAGGTTGCCTATCAACCGTTATACTAAAAGCGGGAAACGTTTCATACAGCTTTGTTTGACAGAAACGGAGTAGAACATATTTTGTTCATTTGTTTCTACATGAGCTTTGTGTGATGTGATAAGTATCTGAGGCTGAGACCACACGACTGTAAAACATGATTGTTGGGCTTCATTTTTGTACTGAACAGTCATTTTAAGATTAGCTAGTAAATAACAATTAGCTCATGTTGCTCATGAGACTAAAGTCATCTTACTTTGGTAATGTAAATATAATATGGCCAATATGATAGTTATTATCTTAATCATTATTAGTTATCACAGCAGTGAGTTCGAACTCTGTGTCAAATACTGAGCTTCAGTAAAGATTCTATGGCGTTATTTTAGTGCCACTATGCTCAAATTCTTTTTACTTGCGCTCAGAATAGTGGCACAAAAATAACGCCATAAGATTCAAGTTACAATTATTTATATTTCCTATCTCCTTAAATCTTCACTCAAAGACAAGTATGTTTGACAGTGTGTATATAGATGTATCATATAGAAAAGACAAATATTGTTCGTTTAATATGCTGGCATTACTAAATTTGGCTCAATGCTTACATATATGTGTAAAAAGAAAATGTGCGAGCTGTGGTAACTGTGTCTGATAGAATGAAGAGTAGACTGATACATGAAATATTCCTTTATTGGGTGAGAAAATCAGACCATGTCATAACTGCTTTAAGTCACACAGAATAGATATCAGAGCCTTAAACAGGCTGACGTCTGCTAAATGGGTCAAACTGGGCAGAAAGTCTACAAACACATAACATCCTTATAGAATATGATGTAACACTATAGATCAACTTAGCTCAGAATATATAAAGCATATAAACAATTACAGCAATATGATGCAACAAACACAGCAGTGCTACTGATCCAAAATACTCAAAGCTTCATAGAACTGAAACAAACATTTATTTTTAGCTCCATTCTGCTGCTGATACAGACTTTAGGTTTCTGAACATTGAACTTGTTGCTGCCTTTCATAGTGTGTAACTTGAAGGCCCTGAGTACTTTCTCTCACACTGGAAACACTGGGATGATAACATTATTTGAACATTACCTAATAAGACTGATTCAGCACAGACAGTTATGTTAAACTTTCCTAGCAGTCCTTCACAAACAGGGAACAGTCTGTCTATTCTCTCCATCTGTCAGCTGCTGCTGGCTCTTCCTCCTCCTCTTCCTCACACACTGCTGAGTTTGTCCTGGTGGATCATCAGGGGTGCAAAGCCTCACAGATGATGTGCAGCAGTGGGTCCCTCAGTCTGTCCTCACTCTGGACACTTGCAGGTGTCACACATGGAAATGAAATGTGTGATAAGCTGCAGGATTCAGACACAAGTGTAACTTATAAACACATGTTCATACTTTTATTCCACAATCAGAGAGAAAGAAACAGAGAGAGAGTGCAGGACAGACAGACAGGTGACAGTCTCAGGTGTACACACTGCTACACAACAGCACCAGAGAAGGAGGATTTAGTGTTTGTGTTATTACGAGTGCTACACAAGAAGAGTTCCCAGATGGTACAGTGGACACATGTGTGACTGCTGTGATTAAAGCATCTTTCTTTCAGCTTAACGAGTGAACCGTCAGCTCGTTCAAACACACGTTAAAGTCCGTTTGGCTCGACACCACCGAACAGAGGCAGCAATATAACATAGCTAACATTAACAGTGCAGTGAATCCTGCTTGTTGCGATCATGTTTAGGGGGTAGGAGGATGTGTTCATGACTTATGGCAGTTTGCACCAGTCCAGGTCCATCTGTGTGGATTTCATCTTTCCAAGATTCTGAGGCCCAGTACAACTCATTAACCTGTTTTCTTTGTTTTCTTTATTTTTAACTTTCCAGCTTTCCATTGCCATCGAAGCGTTACACCCCTTCTCCTGCACCAGGGTACAAACAGAGCCCCCTACATGGTAGGCTCCCAGGGAGCTCTTTACTGATCGGACAGCAAGCTGCATGCTTGCGGCTGGCTCAGCTGAAAGCCCGCCTTGCGTTGACACAGATAAATAACGCCATTGCTATTGGTGGCCGAACCAATACACGCGCCCCATTTATATCTACAACACCCCCCTTTCCTGACAGCTGCAGCCATCAGTCTACTAAACCTTCTGAAGGTTGCTAACACCATGTCCCATCCCTTATATAACCCCTATGCCTCTGGGAAACAAAGTTCAGCCCAGGGGCGCTATGGACAGTCGAGTATGCAGGCAGAGAGAGACTCTCATAAGACACCTCCTCATCTTGGGCCTGGGTCCAGCTTTAGCTCTTCTGGAGTTTCATCTGCGTCTCCTGCAAAATCTGGAGGAACAATCCCATCACTGCTAACTATGCCAATGAGCTGCAGGCCAGAAGAGAGTAAGACTTCAATGGAAGAGGACATAAAGAAGTCCAAACCTGTGGGCTCTGCAGAGTCTACTTCAGAAACAGCTGTGAACATCCTTATGCAATTTGGACTTGAAAAAGAGGACCTGGAACATCCAATCTCATACTCTGAAGATCAGATCACTCCTGACAACCTGCCTTTTACCTTACAAGTGACAGAGGATATCCCAGTGCTGGCCCAGATGCAAGACTACACTGCCACTTCACCTAGGGTCTTTCCGCATACCTGCTCTCTATGTAACAAGGAATGTAATCAGATGAAGGTAAGTCGAAGATTGTTCGATGTTTTTGCTTTCAGTCAGTTTTTATTTATTTGAAACGCAATGTTTTTTGTTTTGTTTTGGGATTGTTTTTAATTATTTGTCTTTGAATGCCATTATAGGATTTTGGTTTTGAAAAAGCTTCATGGATGCTACTTTAAAGTTTATTTGGTTTGTTTTATTCACTATTACTGCATAATGATGACTGTAGGAAGACTACCAACTTGGACTGCAAACATTTGGACACATTTTCCCATATTTCTGCAATTCAGTATTCTGTAACAGAACTTTTGAAGGATTACAGTCCAGACTAAACTTAACTATATGTCTACCAGATGTTGTAATTTAAAAAACTACTTCAAAGAGACCTTCAGAAACTTCAGTGGTCTGTACTTGCAATTGATAGATTTAATGTCTTTTGACTTGATGTAAACCCATGCGAAGACATTCAAGGCATTTGCTAACAATGGAGCCAAGGCCTCAGATGACGTGATGAGGAAGAATCTGCAAGCATGAAGAACCTGTGCATCAGAAAATGTTGGAAGATGGCTGTTTTTTCATTTGTCTCTGTCCTTGGGCTACTGTTCCACAGTGCTCATTCAGCTTTGCTTTTCCTGGAACTGTTGCTGAATGTAAAAGTTCCCCTTTTTGTCTTTTGTCACTAGAGTGAACAATAGTGTGTTTGGTCCTTTATTTTATATCAGTAGGCACCTTGTTTTTGTGTTATACTAATTTTCTTTGCTCATACTTTAAGTTAGTGTTTCGGTGTCACAAGACTTTTACTACCACAAACATAAGCACCCTGGGCGCAGCGCCCAGTCATGAGCTACACAAGCACCAGCTTTAATTTGACTGATTGTTGAATCTCTCTTTATGGATGTGCCTTCCTTTGCTGCACCAAATTTCACATTTGGGCTCCTCGTCAAAGAAACAGCGCCTTCCTCTTCTGGCCTATTTCAACATCATCTTCCTGTCGCTACTCTAACTGTGATCAACATAGGTGGTGCATTTTGTCCTAATCCAAACTTGGCCTCTCCTGAGACGACCTTCTTGGAACCTTGGGAAATTTTGATGCCATAAGAAGAGCCTGAGTAGGGCTGGGTATCGTCACTGATTTCTAGAATCGATTCAATTCCGATTCACAAGGTCCCGAATCGATTCGATCCACGATTCGATTTAATTCGATTCGATTTAAATCTGGGAAATTTTGACAGTCAGAAATATTATAATTCAGATCAGTACATTTACATATTTTTGTATCAATCAAAAGGAAGCTGACACACGCAAGACTTTATCACAGGTGTAAGCGTCACAGCAGATGCTTTTGTGTCAAAGTAGCTGAAGATAAAACACAGAAAAACATGAAGGTGATTTTCCTGGCCTGGGATTTTATAAAAATGTTCTGCAGTACATCAAAAATGAAAGAAAACCATTAATCAACATATGAACATCACCTCTGACGTTACAGCGGTTTTATTAGAGACACGGTTAAGCGTTTTACATTTTGAATAATTTTTAAAAGTTTAAATTTGTTCAGTATTGAACAGCAGAAATGAGGTTTTCTTTTCGGAAGAATGTAAAAGGGAAAAAAACAGCGGCCGACAGCGCTGTAAGCAACAGTAGACTTGTGCGTAACAAGCAAGCGAATAATGAAGAAAGGGAAACTGTTCTTGAAGTACAGAGAGAGGGAGAGAGAGCTGTGCATCGCGGTGGAAGCAAAACAGTAAAAGTCAGAGTGAATTCATGATGATGTTTATGTGAAGCGTTTGGATCTTCTTTTGCTGCTGGTTCGGTCAATATTGTTTGGAGAGAGATCAAACTAACAGCTTTAGAATCAGCGCATAAAGGGCGTGAACACACAGCGCGGACCCGCCGACAGATCAGAATCAGCGAGCTGTCGGCTTTCAGCCCCGACCGTGAGAAAGGCGACATCTCACTGATTCTGATCCGCGGGTCGCGCTGTGTGTTTAAGTCTATGTGCAGAAGCCGTGTTCCTGCTCTCATTTACTGTCTTAACTGTTTGGTGGTTCTTGAAATTTTGTGAGATGTCACCTGAGATTCTGGCATTTTGGGCAAAATAAATTTATATTAAAAAATCGATTCAGGATTTTAATGAATCGATTTTACGTTATCCAAGCCAGAATCGATTTTAATCGATGAATCGATTATAAAAACCCACCCCTAAGCCTGAGAGTCCAGAATCCAGAGCCTAAGATGACCCTTTTGTTTTGGTTGTTTGTAGTCAGATGTTTGACTTGTGTTTTCCATATATACTAAATAATTTCATCTTTAAAATTGTATCCCAGGAGAGGTATAATGTGTCATGCTTATTTGTTCCTGTTTTGTTTTTGGCCCATGAAGGTTTCTAAGTGCAATCCAGGCTCCTGGCTAATGTTATAATGCTTCTCCGTTCAGTGAAGGACTAACTGTTAATATTTTAAGATTTTTTTTAAGGCCACTGCAAAGTTTAGTGACCTTTTTATCAGCAAGTGATGTCAATGACAAACATTGCTCCTGATAATAATGAATCTGGTCTAAATGTTTGTTTTTTGTTGTGACCACTAGGATTGGGTCTCCCACCAGAATACCAGCCTTCACATCGAGAACTGCAAACTTCTGCGAAAGCAGTCAGTCTTTCTTCTCTGTACTTCGTGATTATGAACCGATATCTTTGGGGCAGCGCAACCATGGTTGTGCCGAAATGATGTCGGGGTTGTAATGCTAGGATAGCTTCCTAAGAACTGTTCATTTGTATTTTTTCATTTTTCTTTGTCATATTTGTTGCGTTCCTGTAAAGCACCTTAATGATTTATTGTTAAAAGGCTGAATACATTTCTAAGTTTTTGAATTAATGAACAATAATATATTTTTAAGGACATTCTACCTGGCAACATCTGACAAAAATGTACCTGTGTTTTTCCACAGATACCCAGAGTGGAACGGTGAAATAGCATCACCGCGAGGGTAAATATCTTCATTTGAAGTCATTTGGCGAATAAAAAAACATGCCAGCATTGGAGCCTTTCATTTTCTTTCATTTAACTGTGCTTTTCTTTTTAATGCACTTGTTAGTGCGTCAGGTGCCAAGCCCTCTCCCGCAACGTCTGCTGAGACTTCCCAGAAGAAAACCAGACATGAGAGTCGTTCCCGTTCCTGCAGCCCCCGCAGTCATCGTGACTCGGAGCAAAGCAGCGACAGGCGAAGAAGGCTTTCCCGCTCTCGCAGACCCCGCACTCATCGTGACTCGGAGCGTAGCAGGGACAGGCGAAGCAGCCATTCCCGCTCCGGCAGCCCACGTCGCCACCGTAAGTAAGTAAAATTTATTTATATAGCGCTTTTCACAGATAAAAATCACAAAGTGCTTTACAACACAGAAAATGGGAATATAAAACAATATAACAGTAAATAAAACAATGTAAAACAATAAAACTATAAAAACAGCATAAGAAGAAATTAATCAAATGCTTTTCTAAATAAAAATGTCTTCAGCTGTTTCTTAAAACAATCAATGGAGTCCGTGCAGCGAAGAGACAGTGGGAGAGAATTCCACAACCGTGGTGCCACAGTCTGAAAGGCCCGATCACCACGAGTTTTAAAACGAGTGCGTGGTACCACCAACAGTCTCTGATCTAATGACCTTAAAGCCCGAGAAGATGTATGTGATTTCAGCAGGTCAGATAAATATTGAGGAGCCTGACCATGCAGGGCCCTAAAGGTTAGAACTAAAATTTTAAACTGAAACCTAAAATTTACAGGCAACCAGTGAAGGGAGGCCAAGACTGGAGTGATATGCGATCTTCTCTTGGTGCCTGTTAAGAGACGTGCTGCAGCATTCTGCACAGTCTGAAGACGATTTAAGGCTGATTTGTTAAAACAAGTAAAAAGGCCATTACAATAGTCTAAACGAGAAGAAATAAAAGCATGAATAATCATCTCAAGTTCAAGCTTTGATACCATTAGTCTGAGTTTAGAAATATTCCGTAAATGATAAAAACAGTTTCGGACCAGCTGCTTAGAATGCTGCTCGAGCGACATCGAGCTGTCAAATAAGACACCGAGATTTCTAAGGCTTGATTTTACGTAAGGGTCTAAGAAGCTGATATGCTGTCTAATTTCTGGGACCATGTGGTCTGGAGCAGTAATTAGAGTTTCTGTTTTATCAGAGTTTAGTTGGAGAAAATTGTCATATAACCATTTGTTGATTTCTGTCAGACAATTACTTAAATTAGACAATTTATAAAACTCAGACATTTTGAAGGAACAGTATAGTTGGATGTCGTCAGCATAGAGATGATAGGAGATATATTTATAGCAATTAATAATCTGGCCTAGGGGAAATACATAAAGTAAAAAGAGAATTGGACCCAGGACAGATCCCTGAGGTACCCCACACGGCAAAACTGTTGATTCTGATGTGACATGATTCATGCAAACAGTAAAAGATCTCTCAGACAGATATGATATAAACCATTTTAAAACAACACCAGTAATCCCAAACAAGTTCTCGAGTCTGTTTATCATGATACTGTGATCTACAGTGTCAAAAGCAGAGCTGAGATCCAGCAGGACCAGCACTGTGTATTCTCCGTGACTTGCAGAATAGGAGGAACAGTCATTCCTGTTCTCAATTACGCAGCCGCCGAAGGGAGAGACACAGAAGCCAATCACGATCTCTGTACAGGTCCAGACGCAATCGCAGGTCTGTCCAACAAACATTTTGAGAACTAGGATCAATCAAGAAGATTTAGCTCTCCAGTGGATTGTTAAAGGGTGAAATATAACATATATATAAAAATATCAACTTGAAAAAACTTAATTGGTGGACAGCATTTACCTTTTGTATCCATGCTGGGTGTGTGCTTTGAGATGTTTCTGAGTTATTAAGTTCTTTGATCCATACTTTTTTCAGGTCCCGGTCTCATTCTGACTCCTCGTGGTATGACCGTCCTTCCTCTTCACGATATCGATCACGCTCAAGGTGCCGCGAGAGACGATCCTCACTGAGAAGAAGAGATGAGAAACGTTCATCACCGAGGAAAAGCTGGGAGAGGCGATCGTCGACTGAGAGGTCATCTCCGAGGCGAAAGAAGTCAAGCAGCTCAAAGATCTTGGCAAAGAAACTGCTGGAAACATCAGGTTTGAAAATTGCTTCATGTTTTATTTTTTTGTATGTACTCATTAGTTTTTCTAAGATCAAAGTTCTCCTCCCCCCTCACAACCTTAACTTTACTAATGTAAAGGATAAATAAAGACCAGTGCCACCAGAAATGTCAGCATAGTTTTTTCTACTATTATAAAACTTTCAGAAACGGTAGATGATTTTCGAGACTTGGCACCCACCAAAGTGTGAATCTCTTTTGCACCTGTGGTCTTTTAGCTCTCCAGTCCTTATCAAACCAGTCTGACCTGGAGACTGTCGTCAAAACTTTGGCTCCTGCCCTGCTGGCTGAGCTAGTCAAGATGAAGTCGTCCCCATCAACATCATCATCATCGTCCTCACGTTCTGCATCTCCAGAAACAACTAAAGGGACGCCTAGCACAGAGAAGACAGAGGTGACTTCATATTATGCCTTTTTTCATGAATGCACAGTTTTGGACAATTTATAATGTGATCAGTGACAGATGACGTGATTGTTGATGCCACACAACCAAGATTAAATCTTTCAACACAGATTTATACAAGCAGATAGTTTGAGTCAAGTTGTCATGATGAAATCTGCATTTGGTTTGTTCATAATTTTCTTCCCTGTGTTTCCACAGGCTGGCAAATCTTCCCCTCCGACCATGGTGAGGCTACAAGGGACTGTAAGTAGTCTCTGTCACAGTGATGTGATTTCTGCTATGGAGAAAACATTTTGAAAAACTAAGTCAGTTGTTTTGTTTAGGTCAAAATTACAGGTATGTACACTGAAATTTGTTCACTGTTCAGGGGCGGATCTAGAGAAATTTTCTTAGGGTGGCAAAGAAATCAAATAGGGTGGCAAAATCGAAGCCTTCTTATTTTTCAAACACATATGCAGGTGGTTACATATGGTTAGAATAATTCAAATGCAGTAAGTATACACGTTTTTCATATAAATATAGTCTAGAACTTAATTATTGTCTGTAGCCCACATAATTACACACTTTAGTTACATAAAACATGTGAGTTTCTGTATAGCCTGTATAATAAATAAATATGTAGCCCAACAAGTATAAAATCCAGACACACTGTTAGAAAACAGTCACATTGTTACAGCTTAAATGACACAAAATGTCAGAAATCTGCACTGTCATGAACAACAATTTAAACCTAATTTTTCATGATTTGTTGGATGAACCCACTGAGGTCTGAAATACAATCGGCCATTTTTGACTCCTTTTGAGTTTACGTTTGTATTTCACCCTCAGATTGTTTCATTTTATTTTGTTCCCCTTGCCTTGTTTGGTGTCATTCTTTTCAGCTCAACTGAATTTAGTTGTTTTTTTCACTGACATACTGCATTAGTATTACTGATCTGAAACCACACAAAGAACGTAAAATCCTAGTAGTATGTTTTTACTGTAAAAAAAAAACACCACAGTATATTTTTATAACTTGAAATGCAAATATAAATTGTACATTTTGTAAACATATACAACTATTTATCTAAAAATGCAGCCGATACACCTGCCGTTTTTTTTTTTTTTTCATTTTGTATAAGAATTTAAAAATATTACTACAACTAAAATGAGAGAACAATTAGGTGTCGCACTAAGATGCCCCACAAACTATGTGTGCCAGTAAAAAAAAAGTTTGTCCACCAAAAGACAGAACAGCACAGGGACAAACCTGCAGGCCTGATAACAGCAGCTGTATCACTCCGCTGGTTTTCTACTTAGTGACAGTGTTTACATTGCAAATGTGCCTTTGTGACATTCATTAGTGCCCTCACTGACACACAAAACAAAACGACTACACAACAGAACTACACAAGACAACACACTAAGTAAACACTCCACACTAAACGTCACAAATCTCCCACATCTAAAAACTCTCTCTCTCACTTGCTTGCTCTGTCTCGCTGCCGTTACCGTCACTCCTAAAACGTTTCCCTCTTCCTAAACAATCAAATCCCACGCGTTGACTGTTTTTTTAATTGGTCGACATGGTACATTTAGGAAGGTGGTGGCTTTTTTTCTTTCTTTACTGTTTTCGTGCTGTCCTTACAAAACGCTTAAAACACACACACACAAAAACGTGACGACAGTATTTAGAACAAAGCGTGGCTTATATATATTATCATAACTCTGGATTTACTGGCCTGTAATTAAAATTTAAAAACTTTGAAGTCCGAATTTTCAATGTGGGCTGAAATAGAAACTCAGCGTGGCTGCAGCTTGTTGCTGTGTCAGCTTACATCAGTCATGTGATTTGGAGGTGCAGCGTGTCCGTGGACCACAGAGGGTTAATAACACTCACCTTCCTTCCATTTCCAGAGTGTAACATCCACCCACCTGTGTAAAAAACGAAATTCCCATGGTGTTGTTCAGAATGTGCTCTGGCACAATCATAAGCATCGCTTGCTACTGAAAACAAGAAAAAAGCCGGTCCTGCTATGGGCTGAACCATTTGTTAATGGTGGAGGGGGGAACACTATGCAATATTTTCAGTTTTAGCATTTATATTCACTGTTGACTGTAACTACGTTCAAACTGTTAATGCTGTCTTATTTTAATAAACAACACTGTCATATGCAAAACTGGGGTGGCACTTGGGGTGGCAAGGGATCATTTTAGGGTGGCACTTGCCACCCCATGCCACCCTTCTAGATCCGCCCCTGTCACTGTTATAGATGGATGAGTTCATTGACCTACTTGTGAATCGAGAGAAAGTTCCTCTCCTGTTTGTCTCCTGGTTTGCTTCTGCAATCTAAGATAGATATTTATGCACCGTAGCTACAATTCTCTATAAATATACTGTCCGTTCACGGTTGTAGTCCTGCATTCATTATGCGGTTTAAAGTCAGTTGGTTATCCTTACATTTCTTCTACAGTCTCGCACCCCTCAAATTCATAGTTACTTTGGATTATACTGAGCTTTTATATAGTCATCCCCATGTCAGGAAGCTTCCGCTCAAGTCTAATGCTATGAAAGCATACACACTGTACTTTGTTTTTATTTTGCTGTGTTGCATTATGCATTTTTTAAATCTATATATACACATTGCACTGAAAACATCCTTGGAATCGCACTGGTTGCTTGCAAGTTGCCACAGTTGCTTGTGGTTTGCATGGAAGACTCCAACTTGTCTGTAAATACTTGTAAGCTCATGACAAGTGCTCATGTATGATTCTTAGTGTGAATGTAGTAACTTAACAGTTTTGGTAGTAATACAAACTAATGTATGTTCGTTGTGTGTGTGTTTGTAAGGAAGCTGCGGTGGCACCTAAAAATACAGCCAAGGCTACGGAGGCTCAAGTAGGTGTAAATGTAGAAAAATGTTAAAAATTCACTAGGGATGTCGCAATACCAGAGATTTTGTAGTCAGTATAGACACCAATAGAATTGCACCATTCTTGGTTACCAATTTAGTATTGTAATAAAACAATTATCTCATGTACTAACACATACTAAAACTCCTTTATTGAAAAGCTAGTTTAACATGTTCAAATTATATGCACAGTCATCCAGGACATGGTGGTTTTGAGTGCTTAAAAAGGTTTTTCCTTCCCAAGTTTGACATGTGCAATAGTGCTGTTTACACATTGCCTTTTGGGAATCAGTTATCACTGTTTATGGATCCACCTTAAATGAAAAGTACTTTCATAGCTGACTCTTACTGCCTTTTTTGTCAGTGAGTCAAGGTAGAGCTGCACTACGTGAAACAAAGAAAGAAAAAAAGAAGTAAAGGAAAATTAGCATCAGAAACATTTTGTAATAGGTACCTGATTGTGTTCATAGTTGTAGACAGTGCTCAAAGTGAGGTTTATAAGTTAATGTTTGCATTTTTCAGATTTCTGTCTGGAATTTCTTCCATTGCAATTGTGAACTGATCCTGAAATTCTTTTCGTTTGCACAGCTTGTTTCGCTTGATTACAAGGTGCTGTTAATAAGCAACCTGCCAGAGTATCACGATGGCTGTTACGCAGAGGAGGACATCGCCGGTCTGCTCACTCGACACCGATTTGAGTATTACGACGACACGATCTACGTTATACCACAGGCACGCATGGTAAGCACCAGTTTGCATTGGGCTGGGTTATGACCTTCATTTTAATGGCGCTCTAAATCTCTTTTCTAAGACGACCTAACTAACATTTAGTTAGTTAATACATATTTTGTGAGTGCCTGTCTTCATGGTTATTCAGTAAAAATCAGTGTTTGGTTGTTTGTTTTTCCTTCAGGCTTTTGCCCTCATGCCGACAGCAGTGGCAGCTAAAAACATCGTGCTAGCATCAGAAAATCACGATTTTATTCTCAGTGGGTCTAAACTTCGACTGCAGGTTGAGAAGGGCAACATTTTAATGACGCCGGTAAGCACTGTGTGTAGATAATGCAATCTACTGTTGTGACAGATGTTATTACAATTATTTGAAAATATTTGTTTCTGCTTGTTTATTTAAAGTGTGATTATAAATGTAAAAAATATTTCTTTTTGTAGAAAAAAATACCTTTAAGCTGAAATAAATCGAACCGAATCCGAAGTGATGTAATGATTTTGAACTGTTTTTTTTCTTTCAGCTTGAGTTTTATAAGTCTCTGATGAAACGGCTATGCTATGTAAGTAACGCACATATCTCAGAAACAAAGACTGCACTCGAATACCTTTAGATTTATTGGTCAGAGTATAAAGTCATAACTGGAAGCACTCACATCCAAGTCAAAACACCTTGAAAAATGGGGACATACCCGTTTTTTCAGATATTCACACAGGGCTAGGAAAGGTTTGGAGAACTCTTTTCCTGGAATAGATTAAATCCTCATTTAAAAATGCATTTTGTATTTTTTTTAAACATTTGTTTAACGATTTGAAACTTGTGCAAAAAATTAGGAAATTGGGAACGAGCCAAATGCGTTTTCCACGGCACTGTGTGTACATTAGTTTAAATACTTTTTCAACCAGTGTTATCAAAAACAGCGAGAGCTGCAATTATAAATTGTTTGGAAAATGAAGATAGCTGCCAGGGTGCATACCTGCTGTGTGAATATAAGTGCAAACTTATGGCCTTGATCTTGGAGCTGTAGTATAAGAATGTTTGGAATGTCATACTGTTTGTGGGGTTGTTGTTTTTTCACGTTAACCCGGTTTTCTCGAAGCAGCAAGTGACTGACAATGGAGCACGATTAATCTACATCAGGAACATCTCGCCAGGCGAGTCCCGGCATCTCAGAGAAGCTTTGAAAAAAATGGATTGTGTAAGAAACTACCTGCCTCTTCTCAACAAGGTATAAACACACTCATAAATGCCAACAAGTGCATGTGTTAGAAGTCTGTGAAAGGCTGTGTGAGATATGTGCTTGTGTAAGTGTAATCTTAACCATACAGAAAAATTGACAGATTAACCGCTTGCACACCAAACTAAAGGACGTGCACCAACCTTCATAAATCCATCCTTCAAAAGAGATAATGTGTCTAGATTTGGATGCTACTTATCTTGAGGAAAGCACAACTGCAAAACTATAGCGATAGTAAAGAGAGACTGCCGATAAGCTGCTCGCTGAGCAATTCTTCATATGCTCATGCGCACTAGTATTTATCACATTACAGCATTAGTGCAGGGGTCATGTTGAGCATGGCTCCAGTGCATCATTGAGCCAGGATTTCTGACTCTTGAATCCAGTGAACTCCACAATAAAGCTGTACTTAGTTCACTCTTTCCACGTGTGCTTAGCACTTGTTTTCTAACATTTACAATGTGAAGGTAAAATGTTCAGAATACATTTTCTTTCTTGTGTTTCAGGTGTTTATCGAATTTCAGTCTCTTCGTGATGCTGATCGCCTTGGCGTTTGGTACAGCCTTCTAAAACGGCCCACCGGCCACAAATTGTCAAGGCTGAAAATACCACAGTGTGGATGTACCTCACTGCGTAAGTGTTTTTTAAATGGGATTTTAAACAAATATGCTTTAAACGGAAACAAAAAGATGGGTTAAGTTAATGGAAGGTCATCTGGTAAGACCTTTCTTTCGCTTTCTGTTTGTGAAACACTCATGAATAGATTTTTCAGGTCTCCCCTGGGCTGTGGATAAAGTGCAGACAAAACTGCTGATTTATTGTTGTTCACAATCAATCATTGTGACACATTCCCTCAACTTTTATCCACTAACACTGTGATTCTGGTTCCCACAAATCCTTTGATGCTCATTTGCCTTATTATCTCTCTGACCTCTTTTCTGGCCCCTCCAGAAATCTTTGCTCCATCAGTGGTCAATTTCCTTCTGCTTGTCTCTGCCCCAGACACATGAGCCAGAGCCATTACTTAAACTGCACTTTTTCAGTCTGGCATTTGATCTAACCCACTAATCGTTGTTTTTCTGATGTCTATGATACCTTGGGTATCTGTAAAGGTGCTTAAAGTTCAAATAAAAGTCAAAACATTGATATTACTGGATCATTGTAAACATTAAAAACCTGTTTTGCACCACTCGTTTTTCCTTTTCTTTCCCCCACAAAACTTTTAACAAAACTTATTTTTGCTTGTGCAGCACCAAGATTGCCAGACAAAGCTTTGCCAGACAGCGAGGTTGCTGTTGATGGTGCAACTGTCCCAACAGAAGATATTACCATCCCACAACGCAGCACTTCACCATATTGGATCACAATGACAACTAGTCCCTTTGTGTTCCCCACTGTCTCTCCTTGGTTCACAATCCCAGGTGAGAGAAACAGCTGGAAACTAAAATTAACCTCCAGATATAAAGTGTTGACTGTTACTAACTGTGTCTGTTTTACACTTCTAGAGTATTTAACTGTCAGTGAACCTGATGACATTGAGGTGAGTGCATCTTATAAACCCAGGTTTCATGTGTTAAACAGGAATCCTTGAGTAAATACCAAGAGGTGTCCATTTTTCCAAATACTCACCTCAAAAACCACATTTCTTTTTTTCTGCTAAACTTGGTTTCATTTTGTCTTCTCTATGTGCTCAGTAATAATAATATATTTTTTAAAAAGTACCGCAAAGTTTCTCTTCGAATAAACTTTGGTTCTTGAACCTTGTGTCTTGCAGAAAGCCCAATCTCAAGGTTCTACGTTCTCCACCATCATGTTGACCGGTTTGCCAGAAGGAAACTACAGACAGGAGGATGTCACCAAGCTGGTGTGGCGTTACGTCCCTGATCAGACTGTTCAGACTCTGTACTACAAAATAATCGTTTTATCACTGCAGAGGAGGGTGAGGAGTAGACCCAGCAGGCTGATACAGAGAAATTTGCATTTGCAAATTGAATTCAATTTAATGATTGATATTGAATGTTTCCTCTGCATCATTTTTCCCCTCCAGGCCTTTGTGTTTTTTAACAGCTGGGATGCGTGCTGCGATTTTGCCAGGGATTACCTCAAAAATCCAGTTACTGTTGGAGAGTGGACGCTCAGAATCCACATTGTTTTACAAGACATGCTTCCTGGTACAAGTGAGGTATGAAAATGGAGCAATCGGGGGCTGTTAAATCGGGGGCATGCTCCTGTTTCACTCAAACTATTCAGATCCCAATCAAAACAGATTTCTCCTCTAAGGAGTGAGCACAGCATCATCCTTCTCTGGGCTAATATTACTAGAATGAGAATACTCAGAGTACTTTATTGATCCCTGGGGGAAATATATTGGTTACAGTACAAACAGTAACACAGACAGATACAAGAAGTAAGGAATAGCACAATATATACAATATATACATACATATAAGTCACTCATTGATAAATATCTGAATAAGAAATGGAAAAACTAAAAATATGCATGAATTTCAAATCAACTATTTATTGTTACTTCGTCTGTATTTGTTCTAGTGATGGGATTTCCGGCTCTTTTTAGAGATCCGGCTCTTTCGGTTCGGCTCACTAAAAAGAGCCGGCTCTTTCGGCTCCGAACCGGCTCTTCAGGTTGTTTTGTTGCTTTAATTAATTTATTATTAACAATAATATAAAATTATGCACAAAAGGAATTACTAACGTAAAAACAAGTGGTTTTATTTATATATGTTTATATATAAATATATGCGGTGGCCCCTAGAGACAAAACACGTACAAACTCCAAAACACATTTCTAGCATGAACTGAACTTCCAAAGCAGAGCTACTAGATCACTTAAATTACACAATTGAAAGCATGTGTGTATTGTTTGTGTATTTATACACAGGCACTCATATATATATTCAAATAATTTAAAAAAAAAGTTCATTTACCTGTTATTACCACACACCAAATCCGGTCGTTGGTACTTGCTGGCTTGTGTAGCCACAAGATAACAAAGGCTCAACACTGCGCCCAGCATCCTGGAGCACTTCTGTTGTCTTTTGTACGTGTTTTGAGTTTTTATGTGCTTCTGTTTTTATATGCTTCTGAGTTTTTACGTGCTTCGGAGTTTGTACGTGTTTTTACATGTTTTGGAGTTTTTACGTGTTTTGGAGTTTGTACGTGTTTTTACGTGTTTTGGAGTTTGTACATGCTTCAGAGTTCGTACGTGATTTGAAGTTTGTATGTGCTTTGTCTCTAGGGGCCACCGTAAACTTTTATTTATTCACTCCACATAAAATGTAATAAATAAATCATATAATACAAAAATCAACTATTCACATTTCAACTTTTAACTATTTAAATTTTCAGCTTTTTCCTTTCACAAATTTAAAGTGAAAAGAACACAAAACACTGCAAACCACAACACAATTAAATATAAATTATAATATGAAAACTAAAAGAACATGCATATTCTCTGTCATATGGGCCTGCATGAACAAACTTTCTCAATCCTTTATCATCTGCAACCGAAAATAGTTGTGGATGATTACTATACCTTTCTAATGTTGTTGTCCCTGCCTCTCTTTCTCTCTCTCTGGCTCTGTTCCTGTGCTACTGAGTGTAACTACCGCCCCTCCCCCCTCTGCCCAGCGTAAAGCACAAGGCCCGCGTGCAGAGTGAAGCGGGAAAAAAGTGCGAGAGAGAGGCTGAGAGAAAGAAAAAAAAAAATAAATAAGCAGCAGGCTCGGGTCTCCCTGATCTTAACGCTGGTTGTTTTTCAGCATGTTCCAGAGTCGGAGTCTCTGGAGGACCGGCTGCTGAGTGTGGAGGTCTCCGAGGTGAATGTGGACCTTGTCATGATGATCATGGAAGTGGTGGCGTCCATCGCTGCTTTTGTCAGATTCTTGCCGCTTGCCAACAGGGTACGATTTCATAAACACGTGCAACTGTTTTATGTTTTACAGAAGGCTGCAAGGCTTGTCATGGTGTCTGCTGTTCTTTTCATATTGAGAAACATTTTAAATGAGTCTGAAGGAGACTTTGTGGTTTTTTAACACGAGTTGAGCAAGTTTAAATATTCCATGTACAGACAGTCCCTGCGGCAGGCAATCTGAATTACACATGCCTTTGCAAACACTGGTGAAGAAGGACTGCCTGAAATGCACCAAGTTCTCAACCAAGTAGTAATCTTATGACCTGTTCAGCCTTTTGTCCTGGCCCATCGAGCAGGGGAGATCCCTGCAGTTTGAGGCAGCGCTAAGTTATTCTTTTAGTGTTTCTTGCTCAGTGGTTTTATTGTTCAATCAAAACTTTGCAAAAGTATAGAAATATGTTTGCACTTATTTCCCATTTGCAAGTTTAAAACTCCAAGATTTTTTTTTCTTTGCCTTGTACTATCGTACAGGGCAGTAAAGAAACTCGCCAGGACAAATTCTTTATCGCCCTGTACAATACAAATCGTGCCTGTAGCACACCCATTGAGTACCACTGTGTTGCTCAAATATCCGTTCTGTTCTCTCAGATATGCATTGAGATGGCCGAACCTGGTGGATTAACACAGGTGATGGAGAGCAAAGTCACCAAGGACTATTTATCTGCTTGGTAAGTGTGTCCCACGATCAGAAGTGAGAAAAAGAGGAAATTTATTTTACACTGTGTTTCTTCATTTTCTTTAAAGTGTCTTCATGTCTGTCTGACCTTGTGCTTCTTTCTCTCCTCTTCATAGCAGTAAAGCTGGACGTATTGAGTCGTGAGTATCTTTCTTTTTCAGCTTTAGTGGCAGAGTCAAATATACCATACGCTCCTCAAGGTCGTCTGTAGTAAACAGTTCCCAAAGATGCAAAAAGAGCAGCATGTGATTTAGATATAAGCAACTCTAGATTAGGAATTTGAAATGGAATTTCTTATTTCACATGAACATTTTGTGACAACAAACCTCTTTTCGTGGTAACCTACTGGCATCTTTGCTTTCAAATTCAGTTTGAAGAGCCTGAAACAGCGTCTGCAAGACTCTGGTGACAACCTCAAAATGAAAACCAAGAAGACCGCAGAATCGACTGATGCAGTGACCAAAGGTGACTGCCAGGCGGAGAGCCAGAGGACCGAGGAGGAAGCAGGGACCCAGCCCGATGCTGCAGCCGCCCCTGCTGGACAGCAGCCAGAGCCCAAGTGTCCTGATGACGAGACACAGGAGGGAGAGGAGAATGATGGATGGAGCATGGCCGACATTAAAGGTACAAAGAGCTGCTTTAAATCAGCAAAATACACCGCTCTGACAGCCAAAACACAGTAAAGTGAATATAAAAAGACAAGTTGTGATATTTTGTGGCTCTGATCTCATATTTGTGCTCCTCACTGTGCTACAGACATTCAGCCTGGTGGTAGTAATATATTTTATATATGTGGTGTTTAAGAAATGCTCCGTTGGTGCGATGACTATGTCCCACACCATCACCAGCCTGAGATTTTGATACAAGGCAGGATGGATCCAAGATTTCTGACCCTACCATCCTAATGTCACAGCAGAAACTGAGATTCAACAGACCAGGCAGCGTTTTTAT
The DNA here is from genome assembly GCF_964374335.1 of Astatotilapia calliptera. Classification (NCBI taxonomy): domain Eukaryota; kingdom Metazoa; phylum Chordata; class Actinopteri; order Cichliformes; family Cichlidae; genus Astatotilapia; species Astatotilapia calliptera. The sequence continues at coordinate 2,397,820 of NC_137422.1, read as the reverse complement.
TTTACAGCGTTGCTGAGCCTGTGTGAATTGTACCCTCAGTTTTGCGTTCTTAGCTTAGAGAAGTCGAACCCAGTGTGGTCTTCTGCTGCTGTAGCTCATCTGCTTCAGTGTTGGATGTGCTGTGCGTTCAGAGATGCTCTTGTGCATTGTAATAAGTGGTTGTTTGGCTTGCTCTGGCCTTCCGGTCAGCGTGAAGCAGTTATTTCATTCTCCTCTAAACTCAAAAATGCATTTCCTCCAGGGAACTGCCACTCACTGGATATTTTCTGTTTCAGACGGTTTTATGTAAACCCTAGAGATGCTTCTGTGGGAAAATCCCAGCACATCAGCAGTTTTTGAAATGCTAAGCTCAGCAAACATGCCACGTTTAAGTGACTTAAATTATTTTTCTTCTTCATTCTGATGCTCAGTTTGAATTTCAGCAGGTCACCTGACCATGTCTACATACCTAAATCACTAAGTTGCTGCCATGTGATTGGCTGATTAGAGAGTCGCATTAATGAGCAGTCAAACAGGTGTACCTAATAAAGTGGCCGATGAACGTTTCAGCTTTTCAAGTAAATCGAAATCATTTGTTCAATTATTATTGAGTTATAATTGAATGTTTAAATATGTTATAAACCCAGTGGCTCCTGTAGCAGATTCGTTGATGATTAACGTGTCGCTCTTTTCATTTTCAGTTGTGGCTAAACGCAGGAGGGAGCTTGTCGGAGCTGAGGCAAAGCCATCTCGCTCTCAGTCTCCGTGTGTTGTAGCAGATTTCAGACTGCCTCAGTTCAACCCTAACAGCCCCATCGGTCAGACACACACACTCTAAATTCAAATGTGTTGTTAATACTTGTCTAATCTTCCTGTTTCTGCTTCTCTGCAGGTCAGGAGTTTGTGGTCCCTAAATCAGGATTTTTCTGTAACATCTGCTCTGTTTTCTGCCTGAATGAGAAGACCGCCAAGGAACTCCACTGCTGCAGCCAGAAACACTACGACAACCTGCAGGTACGCACGCACATACATATACACGATTCAGCACACAAAATCACACTGTTGGCCTAACGATGTTTGTTTTCTCACTTTTCCCTTTTTTTAGAAATATTATGAGGAACGTCGACAAAGAGCTACAAAAGCTTTGTCTCAGACGTCTCCAGGCTCCGTTTCTGACTGATGGACCTGATCTACTGTATTTTTAACACATAACTGTGCAGAGTGTATATATATGTATATGTGTGTGTATGTGTGTCCTGGATGACTGTGGATATGTTTGCGGTTTTGTGATTTGTTTCTTATTTCCTGTTTTACTTTGAAAGTTCATGTCTTATGTCAGTGTGTTCAGTTTTACCTCTCCCGTCTCGTTAGCCTGATTTCTCCCAGCTGTGTCTCCCTCCCTCCCGCACGCCCATTCCCTAATTACTCCCCTGTGTATTTAAGCCCTGTGTTTTCCTGGGCTCCCTGTCGCGTCGTACCTTCAACCTGCTGTGTGTTTGTAATGTCCAGTCCTCCAGCACCTCGCTTTAGAGTCTTGTTTTCCTTTTGTAAGTTTTATTTTGTCAGTCATTCTTCCAGCAATAAAGCTGCGTTTTCAGTTTATTCCCGTCTCCAAGAGTCCTGCATTTTTGCGTCCACCGCTTCTGCTCGCCTGCCACACAGCCAACCATGACAATAGCAGAATCTAGTATAACATGGAAACACCTACCTGAAACACAGACTTTATGTATTTTAAGTACTTGAGTAAATGTTCCCACTACTATCTGCACTCACTTCTGAAGATATTTAGACTAGTGAGAGAACTCTGAGCTCCTCCGCTTCATGTGAGATTCACTTTCCACTGTTTCCTTTCTTTCTTTCTTTTTTTAAATCCCTTTCCATTGCATTAATGTCTTGAAATACCAGGAAACCAAGCATCTGCCTCTGGAGACTTTTGACTCAAAAGGCAATAAAAACCAAAACAAATGTAAAAAAAATGAATACAGGAAAAATTCCATTTTCACAAATGTCAAAACATTTTTTAATTAAAATTAATCTTTTTTTCCTATTAAAAAGTTGTAAAAATGAGTCCAAGGCCATGATGCCATAGCAGAGGATGTACTTCCTGAGGGAGCTGAAGAAATTCAACCTGCCAACACGGGCGATGATGCAATTCTACACTGCAATCATCGAGTCCATCCTCAACTCCATCACCGTGTGGTACGCTGGAGCCACTATCAGGGACAGTGGCGGTCCTAGCCTGTTTGGCGCCACGGGCGAACACTCTCTCTGCCCAATGGTGTGCTTGGTTATCCTTTCATGAGTTATTTACAAGTTTCTCTTTGTTCACAGCCATTGATATGTCGAAGAGGTTAACATGTTAGGAGCGGATCGAAATTGTGTTGATATCTGGTGAACGCAGTAACCGGGTCATTGCAGCAGATTTCAATGCAAGACACCCTACGAGACCACCCATCTCCCATGCTACAGTCAGCAAACTGCTCGCTAAGTTTTGTGAAACTGCTTCAGTGTTTATTTTGCGAAGCAGCAGGCGCACCTCGCAAACGGAGGGCGCCCTTACTCCCAGCAAATGGGCGATAGAAAACCGATCGGTGCCTGTACCATTCCCAATATGCGCCGGCTGATGTCGGGGCAGCATGAGTACGAGCAATTTTTTTTTTTTTTTTTTCGCCGATGCCCGTGATGCCGCCCCCCACCACGATGCCGCCCCGGGCAACCGTTGTGCGCTCTGCTGAGAAGGTGATTGGCTGCAAACTCCCATCTCTGCAGGACCTGTACACCTCCAGGACACTGGGGCGTGCAGCTCAGATCACAGCTGACCCTTCTCACCCTGGACACAGTCTGTTTCTGTTAAGAAAAAAATATACCATCTCAAAAGAAACACAACTCAAACATGCACACAACAAGACAACACAGCCTGTTCCCCTACAGCACAGCAGATTTCAACATAAGCCACAGCACTATAACCCAGCTCAGTGTATTCATCAGCAGAAATATCTTATTTTAATAGTTTTTAAATAGAGTGTTTGACAGCTTCGCGTGTCATTTTTCTACAATGCCAATCCGATTACTCATATCATGTGAGGATGAAGACAGCACTGCTTGATAAGATTGTCAAGGTGTGCTGTGTTTTGGTGAATATGTGCCCCAGTGTGGTTGTCAAACCAGGGCCAAATGTAACTTGCTCTTGTTGAATATTCATAAAACTGCTGTGTTGCATGTACAGTTCATTGTAAACAATTGTACTTTGTGTGGCATGAGTGTAAGGTAATAAAGGGTAATAAGAGAGATGTAGAGCGGGCGGAGGACTTGGCTGGAAAAGGCAAAAAGGAAACGCGAGTGCGCTTCCCCGCTACCCGCGCAGGGCCGTGGCGGTGAGTTCGTGGGGGGTTCGAACTGGCGGAGTTCTGTAGCAGGGTGCTCCGCCACATGTCATGCGCCAAACGGCCGGCCGAGTGAATGCTTAAAAAAAAAGCACATTTATCATTTCTTCTTCAGACACCTTTTTTTCCCCATTGTTTTTACAACTACACATTAAGCTTCTTCTGCAATAACACACTAATTACACATGCAAACCTACCTATTTCTTTCTTCATTGGAAACAATTACACTTTATGGAAAGTGCTTTCAATAAAACACAAAACAAAAGTACCTTTTCTTTTACATTTTTTATTCAACATCTCTTCACATGTACTTAGCAAGAGTCACTACACAGCGTTAAAAAATCCTACTTAGTGTAGTGAGGAAGGCCAAAAGCAAAGAGAGCGTATGAAGGAAGTGGTGAAAGGCAAAGGCATGAGTGTAAGCCACATTGGGATTTTCGGCTAATAAAAGGTAATGAGAGAGATGTAGAGCAGGCGGAGTACGGTGGCCCCTAGAGACAAAGCACGTACAAACTCCAAAACACTTACAAAATCCAAAACACGTGCAAAATCCAAAACACATGCAAGCTCCAAAACACTTACAAAATAAAAAACACATGCAAAAGACAAAACACGTAGAAAATATAAAAAACATGCAAAATCCAAAACACATACAAAATACAAAACACGTGCAAACTCCAAAGCACTTACAAAATCCAAAACACGTGCAAACTCCAAAACACTTACAAAATAAAAAACACATGCAAAAGACAAAACACGTACAAAATACAAAACACATGCAAAATACAAAACACGTACAAAATACAAAACACATGCAAAATACAAAACACGTACAAAATACAAAACACGTACAATATACAAAACACGTGCAAAATACAAAACACGTGCAAACTCCAAAACACTTACAAAATACAAAACACATGCAAAATACAAAACACGTACAAAATACAAAACACGTACAAAATAGTGATGGGATTTCCGGCTCTTTTTAGAGATCCGGCTCTTTCGGTTCGGCTCACTAAAAAGAGCCGGCTCTTTCGGCTCCGAACCGGCTCTTCAGGTTGTTTTGTTGCTTTAATTAATTTATTATTAACAATAATATAAAATTATGCACAAAAAGAATTACTAACGTAAAACAAAGTGGTTTTATTTATATACCGGTATGTTTATATATAAATATATGCGGTGGCCCCTAGAGACAAAACACGTACAAACTCCAAAACACATTTCTAGCATGAACTGAACTTCCAAAGCAGAGCTACTAGATCACTTAAATTACACAATTGAAAGCATGTGTGTATTGTTTGTATATTTATACACAGGCACTCATATATATTCAAATAATTTAAAAAAAAAGTTCATTTACCTGTTACTACCACACACCAAATCCGGTTGTTGGTACTTGCTGGCTTGTGTAGCCACAAGATACCAAAAGCTCCACACTGCGCCCAGCATCCTGGAGCACTTCTGTTGTCTTTTGTACGTGTTTTGAGTTTTTATGTGCTTCTGAGTTTTTACATGCATCAGAGTTCGTACGTGATTTGAAGTTTGTATGTGCTTTGTCTCTAGGGGCCACCGTAAATATACTTTTATTTATTCACTCCACATAAAATGTAATAAATAAATCATATAATACAAAAATCAACTATTCACATTTCAACTTTTAACTATTTAAATTTTCAGCTTTTTCCTTTTACAAATTTAAAGTGAAAACAACACAAAACACTGCAAACCACAACCCAATTAAATATAAATTAAAATATCAAAACAAAAAGAACATGCATATTCTCTGTCATATGGGCCTGGATGAATAAACTTTCTGAATCCTTTATCATCTGCAACCGAAAATAGTTGTGGATGATTACTATACCTTTCTAATGTCACGTTTTTGTCCCTGGCTCTCTTTGTCTCTCTCTCTCTCTCCATCTGACTCTGTTCCTGCTACTGAGTGTAACTACCGCCCCTCCCCCCTCTGCCCAGCGTAAAGCACAAGGCTCACGTGCAGGCGAGAGAGAGGGTGAGAGAAAGAAAAAGAAAAAAAAACCCACGTGACGGCTCGCGATAAGGAGCCGGCTCGCGTCGTTCACGTCAAAGAGTCGGCTCTAAGAGCCATTTCGTTCGCGAACGACCCATCACTAGTACAAAATACAAAACACGTACAAAATACAAAACGCGTGCAAAATCCAAAACACGTACAAAATCCAAAACACGTGCAAACTCCAAAACACATGCAAAATACAAAACACATGCAAAATACAAAACACGTGCAAAATACAAAACACATGCAAAATACAAAACACGTACAAAATACAAAACACATGCAAAATCCAAAACACGTGCAAAATCCAAAACACGTGCAAACCCCAAAACACGCGCAAACCCCAAAACACGCGCAAACTCCAAAACACAACGGAAGTGCTCCAGGACGCTAGGGGCAGTGTTGAGCTTTTGTTACCTAGTAACTACACAAGCCAGGAAGTACCAATGACCGGATTTGGGGTCTGCAGCCTTAAAGGCCGCATTTTAAGGCTGATTATGTCACAGCGACACGACAAAGACTGTCCCAATTCAAAGGCTGCTCGAAATGCGGCCCTCAAATGTGTCCTTAATTTCCCTGAATTTTAAGGATGGGTCTGTGTAGCCTTCATGGCCCAACATATCCCAGACTTCATAGCGCGGCGGTGGTTTGGATAATTTTGCCGAAAAAAAACGGCGGAAGCGGAGCGGACGAAGAGTAAACTTCCAGAAGTAAGTACTGAATATTATGTCACTTATTTATGCGCAAATGTTTTTATAATGAAGAACATTAAAACATTACTGTTGGCAACATGTCGGGAAAGTTATGTGACATTAGCGACGTTTGTACTAACTTGGTTTTAAAGCCTTCACTTCAAAATATTCGCCGTTCAATAGCTGACTTTAATCTTACAGAGAATGTGATGATTTTATGCGTAATTAAAGTCAGTCATGTCAGTCAGCTGACGGTTCACTCGTTAAGCTGAAAGAAAGATGCTTTAATCACAGCAGTCACACATGTGTCCACTGTACCATCTGGGAACTCTTCTTGTGTAGCACTCGTAATAACACAAACACTAAATCCTCCTTCTCTGGTGCTGTTGTGTAGCAGTGTGTACACCTGAGACTGTCACCTGTCTGTCTGTCCTGCACTCTCTCTCTGTTTCTTTCTCTCTGATTGTGGAATAAAAGTATGAACGTGTGTTTATAAGTTACACTTGTGTCTGAATCCTGCAGCTTATCGCACATTTCATTTCCATGTGTGACAACTGCAAGTGTCCAGAGTGAGGACAGACTGAGGGACCCACTGCTGCACATCATCTGTGAGGCTTTGCACCCCTGATGATCCACCAGGACAAACTCAGCAGTGTGTGAGGAAGAGGAGGAGGAAGAGCCAGCAGCAGCTGACAGATGGAGAGAATAGACAGACTGTTCCCTGTTTGTGAAGGACTGCTAGGAAAGTTTAACATAACTGTCTGTGCTGAATCAGTCTTATTAGGTAATGTTCAAATAATGTTATCATCCCAGTGTTTTCAGTGTGAGAGAAAGTACTCAGGGCCTTCAAGTTACACACTATGAAAGGCAGCAACAAGTTCAATGTTCAGAAACCTAAAGTATGTTTCAGCAGCAGAATGGAGCTAAAATAAATGTTTGTTTCAGTTCTATGAAGCTTTGAGTATTTTGGATCAGTAGCACTGCTGTGTTTGTTGCATCATATTGCTGTAATTGTTTATATGCTTTATATATTCTGAGCTAAGTTGATCTATAGTGTTACATCATATTCTATAAGGATGTTATGTGTTTGTATACTTTCTGCCCAGTTTGACCCATTTAGCAGAAGTCAGCCTGTTTAAGGCTCTGATATCTATTCTGTATGACTTAAAGCAGTTATGACATGGTCTGATTTTCTCACCCAATAAAGGAATATTTCATGTATCAGTCTACTCTTCATTCTATCAGACACAGTTACCACAGCTCGCACATTTTCTTTTTACACATATATGTAAGCATTGAGCCAAATTTAGTAATGCCAGCATATTAAACGAACAATATTTGTCTTTTCTATATGATACATCTATATACACACTGTCAAACATACTTGTCTTTGAGTGAAGATTTAAGGAGATAGGAAATATAAATAATTGTAACTTGAATCTTATGGCGTTATTTTTGTGCCACTATTCTGAGCGCAAGTAAAAAGAATTTGAGCATAGTGGCACTAAAATAATGCCATAGAATCTTTACTGAAGCTCAGTATTTGACACAGAGTTCGAACTCACTGCTGTGATAACTAATAATGATTAAGATAATAACTATCATATTGGCCATATTATATTTACATTACCAAAGTAAGATGACTTTAGTCTCATGAGCAACATGAGCTAATTGTTATTTACTAGCTAATCTTAAAATGACTGTTCAGTACAAAAATGAAGCCCAACAATCATGTTTTACAGTCGTGTGGTCTCAGCCTCAGATACTTATCACATCACACAAAGCTCATGTAGAAACAAATGAACAAAATATGTTCTACTCCGTTTCTGTCAAACAAAGCTGTATGAAACGTTTCCCGCTTTTAGTATAACGGTTGATAGGCAACCTGGGCAGCGCGAGGGAGGCTAGACCGTCCCATTTCACAAGCCTACAAGCCTGTTTTTGTTTTCTTTACAACAACTCGGTGTACATACCGTGCTTTATATGTGTGTAATCCCTTTGTTCTGGTGTGCTCAAATGTATACTCGCAAAAAACTTCTTGCAATCTACAACTTTGCTAACGGAAAGTAAACGCTAAACGGTAGCCAGGTGACCCAGCGCAACGATTTCCGTTTCAATGGGCTGCCTTCAAAATAAAAGCACGAACGGAAACGGCAAATTTCAAGATACTGTAGTAATTCCACTAAAGCATATTATTAATGTTTTGCTTTTATTCCACTTGTTTTGTAGTGTATTGCATTTATAAAATGAGGTTGCTGTTGTAAAATGTGTGACTTTGGGATATCCTTTAAGTGTGTGAGCTCTCATAAAAAGAAAAAAGAAATTTGTGGGATTAAAATATAATTACATTTTATCATAAGAATCAAGAATCGCACTAACTGTGAGATAAAAAATGTGGCATTTTACCCAGCTAACTATTTTAATTGGAATTATGTTTTGTAAAATATATTTTTTGTTTTTATTTTTTGTTTTTGAAGGCTCTGATAGGATAAATTTCTTAGACAACCAAGAAATTGAGGCACTAGTAGCTAACACTGTATTTTAAGCGAAAGCATAATTCTGGCAACCACTACCAATCAGCAATCAGAAAACAAAAATAAAAATAATGATGAGGAAAATGCAAATAGTTCGTCCAATCTGGGAATCACATCAGCTTTAAGTAAATCATGCTAGCTCACTGCATGTGACAATCCCACCACCTCCTAACAAGATTATGTTGCTGTCATTAGAAGGACCACATTGTGTGATTATTTCATCAAGTGTCTGAATAAAATTTGACCAACTAATTTAGTTTGTGTGGCTATTTCTGTGTGTATAGATTAATAAAATGATTAGGTTCCATTCAGTAATCCAAATCAAGTGAGTAAACTTTGGAAATAAATCAGGAGAGGATACATACACATTTCGGTAGTAGAACGACTTTTAGCAGCTATATCTTGAAGTAATCATTTTCTGTATGGCTTTATCATCTCACATAACTGTGGAGGACATTAGGCCCCTCTTTTAACAAAAGAAACTGTTTATTGGGCTTGATTGCTATTTAAAAGTCGGTGCTATAGTTCGGATATTTTTTCTTTTCTTGTTGCATTACACAGTTTTACTAAAGTAAATGACTCATTGTCTTGATACATGCTCAATCATCCAGGTAAGTACACTGAAAAAAAGGGATTGGCCAGCTCTTGGATTTACGTAAGCATCTTGCGTGTATTTAACACAATTGCCTCATGCTTTAAAGTTAAGTGTAACTACATAGTGTAGAAACTACATGATATGCAGAGAGGCTAGATTAAATTGTTTATATCATGTTCAAGTGAAGTAAGTCAATAATATATCAATGTTAAATCCCACGACCACGACACTGCACGGGTTTCAGACTCGCGCTCTTTAGATCGTGGTTTCAGGAAGGCATCCATCTCAGTCAAGTCGAGCAGCCACCTCTACTGTTTTTTACCAAAAAAAGTAAGTTGGGTGGTTGTTACATTAAAAAAGTCTAACTTGTAATTTGAACACAATAATTTCATGTTTCTATGAACGTAATTAAATCATGAAGAATCTGTACGAAATTCAACAACTTAATTTGTTCTTGTTGAGATGAGCTGATACAATCTAGTGAGAGTGGTTAGTTGCTGAACTCATGAAATTCACAAGATCGCACAAGATTTCAAACTGCAGGAGTTATAAGAGGCACTACACACGCACCACGTGCATGCTATTGCTATTGCTATTTATTGTGTATTATTACAAAACAAAACAATTCTGCATCAAATACAGGAAATCATAGCTTTCCTACATTTCCTAGATTGTTGGCATGGTGGTTAGTGCTGTTGCAAATGGTTGTTTGTTTCTATGTGATAGACTGGTCAGCTGTCCAGGGTGTACCGTGCCTTGTAACCTATCACTTCAGGGTTATTTCCCAGCCCTCCTGCAACCAGGATAAAGATAGAAGGATGGTAGTTGTTGAAGACCCATTCAATTTTTATGGTAACCAGGATCTAGACTTTGTTGAACATTATGTAATATGAAGACAGCATGTAGTATTTAAGTGACCAAGTAGTATTGGGGTAAAAGTTATTGAATACTGTTGAAATAAAATGACAAAATTGTGAAGGATTAAAATATTCCAAGAGCTCAACTTACTTCATCTGAACATGTTTCAATCGCATTTTATGAACACAAAATGCACAGGTTTATTGAATATGAAAAAGTTGTGTTGATTTAACTCAGTTGTTTAAGTTTCTGGTTTGTAAAAATGCTGCAGCTTCAGTGGTGTGGAACTGGTTTAGCTTTCGTCCGTCAGATACACAACAAAGCACAATTTTTGGTAGCGCATGCTAGCAGGCCGTCGTTATTGCCGTGTTGTATGGAAAATACGGCACACTTAAAATCAACCCTTTGAATTTTCTGAAACTCGACAGAGCCCCTTATAATCCCGTGCGCCTTATGTATGAACTCTGGTTGTGTTTACTGACCTCGAAACGGTTTTATGTGCACGGCGACTTTGCTAAGCTACAAAGCCGCACCGCTCGATGGATTGTCGGAGCATTACGGCTATCGTAGGCAGGCGCCTCGCGGAGTGATACGTACTGCACCTCAACATGATATTACCGTATTGTGTGTGTATAACCTCTTTTTAAGTTTTGTGGATATTATACATGGTTATGCTGAGGATATGTCGGCCAGTTTCCACTGGAAATGCCTTTTGGTTAAACTGTCAGCGAGGAATTTGCACTGTTACATTTTTATATAACTTTAATGGACATAAAAAAACAGCTGCTTGTTTAAGTGAAAATATATTGATGGGGTTTTTTGCACTAATAAAGTTGTGGAGTTGTAAAGTATTTTGTCTAGTGTCAGTTATATCGTCAGTTATATCGTTATCGCAACTTTTCAAATGTATATCGTGATGAATATTTTTGGTCATATCGCCCTGCTCTATTTCCAGGTCATTCTGAAGCAGCTGGTTGATGCTGCGAAGCACCTGGAGGATAAACACATCTTTCACCGGGACATCAAGAGTGAGAACATTCTGATTGAGACCGGCTCAGATGTACCGCGTGTTCGTATCATCGACTTTGGACTCAGCTGCTTTTTTAAGGAGCGGTCGCAGTACCGCCTCTTCTATGGTAACATATTCTGCTCTTGCTCTTCACAGATGTCACAGTTTTCGCCTTTTGTTTTAGAAGAAATTGCAATTGTGTCTGTTTATTAGGTACAGAAATTTACTCCCCTCCCGAGTGGTACGGGCGCAGTTGCTACAGGTGTGGACCCACCACGGTATGGCAAATGGGAGTGGTTCTGTACGAAGCGCTTCATGCGGGGGACTTTGACACCACGAGCTTCCTCAAAAAGCGCCTGAAATTCAAAAGACATCTGTCCAAAAGTAAGAAAACGTCACACTTCAAGACTGACTGATGGCTTGGACCACTGGAACTATCATCTTCATGTTTTTTCTCTTTCCTTTCTTTCCAGACTGCCGGGATTTCTTGGACGCGTGTTTAACCAAAGTCCCGGAGACGCGGCCGACGCTGGAGGACCTACAGCATCACACTTGGCTGAGATAAGCCTATCACACACACACAAACACACACAATTCAGACGTTATCATTTATGTGTGATGTATGAATTACCTTTCTTTTTTTCAGGAAATAATTTTTTTAATTGGCCCACTTTAAATTTCAGTGTTTTGGAATTCCTGTAACCCCCCCAGCCATCCCAGGAAAGGGGATCTCTCTTTGAATGGGCTTTCCCGAGGTTTCTTCCCGTCAATCTGGCCCCCCCAGGGGAGTTTTTCCTCGTCTTCATAGAGAGCTTGGGCTGGCTCAGGAGCTCCATCAAAACTGTCTTTATTTAATTACTCAAATGTAATCATATACTTTAAAGTAATCAAATAAAAAACAGTAAAAATCTGAAGACTTGAAGTAAACTTCCATTAAAATAAAACTTGTTTAATTCATCTTTGCTGAGGATACTGTGTTATTACTATTTCAAGGATTATGTCAGATACTGGTACCCATCCCTACCCATCACTAGGGAACAGAACAAACCAGACATCAATTACAACAAAAATGACACTGACCCAGCCAGCATGACTCGTCTGCCTTCAGAAATGTTTAGCAATATTACAAACTGGGTGATATGCCTTAAAGTAGCTTGTCATGTGTTCAGCATTGTCACTGGCTACATTTTAATTAAAACCACAATCTAGTAATGTTCTGTCTTTAACCTTCCTAATTTGTTTTTTGTCCTAACCTAACACTAAACTGCCAGTGAAAACAAAAGTTACATAAATAAAGAAAATTACGGTCTCACACAGGATTCAAACCCTAGTTTCTAAATGATGTCAGTAATAGGAAATTCTATCTTTAAAAAAAACCAAATTGTTACACCACTTTGTCAGCCTCGCTGGCGTCAAGAATCATTAGTATGATGCTAAAGCTTTAGTAGAAGTTGCACATCAGTTGGTGTCCCCGCCCCTTATCCCCCTTAAAATCCTAACTTGAAGATGCAGAATTTGCTTCCTAGTAATATGGATGTCATTCATGAAGGTAATACCCAAGCAAATAGCAATTTTATTATGATCTGTGCTGCAGTTGTAAGACCGGGCACTCGAATCTTTCCTAAAACCCTCTCCCCACTCCCTACTGACATTGTCGTGATGTTACTGCTTTCTCACTGCAGTCATGCAATTTATTCTATAAAAAGCTCTTACGGTGTGTTCACACCGAACGCGATAGACGCGAACAGAGCGTCAGGTTTACATGTAAAGTCAATGGAAAAGCGCGATGACCCGCGATTGCGGCTCCCGCGAAAATTCGGAAGCAGATTTGTGTCGCCAAAACGCCAAAACGCCTGAAACGCGCGTCAGTCTAGCGCGTTTGGAGCGTTTGACTCGCGAATAAAACCACGCGCGTGAGTTTTTGTGTTGCATTTTGTGCATACGCGCGTTACGCGTCTACCTGGAGTTGGAAAAATCTGAACTCCAGCGTCAAATCGTGCCGCGACAACCAATCAGGAGCCTGGTGACGTGGCTGTGACCTAGGTCAAAGGGGCAGATCCAGCCAAACCCCTTCATTCTTCAATGGAAGGAAGGCTAATCAACGCCGTAGCAAACAACCTGGAGCTGTACGACACCAGCTGCTTTCTGGACCGAGACAGGAATATAAAGGACCGAGCTTGGAGGAAGATATGTGAAGGGCAACCTGGTTCATTCATTTCTCTTAAGTTTTCTCTTAAGTTTTCGCTGACCCGGGGAAGCCGCACAAAAGCTAGCAAGCCACCGCTATTTTCCCACTGACGTACAAATACCGTTCTGCTTTTATGCATGTTGTCATATAGGAATATAGTTTCTTTATTAATAAGCAGCACACAGTGGTCCCGCTGTCACTGCTTCGCTTTTCCGCTGATTTTCTTTTTCTTTTCTTTTTTTTGCACCGTACAGCATTGCATTCTGCAGCCTGATTGACAAATCTGCTCCGTGTCGTGTCTCCTGCGCTTGCCAAATTTATCATGTTTGGTTTTGATAACCATCACGTCCATTAGAAAAAACAGCACAAAAACACCCATAACTATGAGCCTCATTCGGAAATAGACACCTGCACCGCGAGGGGAAAGGGCGCACGAAAGTGGCGGGCAGATGAAGACAAAACGCGGCATAATAATACTTTTACGTTTTGCAATCTACAAAGGTTTGCACTTTGAGAATCAATTGTGAGAACTGTGACCAATGTTCATGTGTGTGGGGAAAACAGTGTATAAAGTGCGTGGCCAGGGGCTAGTTATTCTGAGAACCCCTGCTGCAATAAAGGAGGGACCACTGTATATACTTTCTCTGATCATATTCAACCTGTTAGCATTTAATACTGTATTGATAGAGCCAACTGGTTCTGCAGCAGAGCATCCCCTGTTGCTTCTCCTGGCTCCCCAGTCCATGAGCTCCTGCTGCTGCACCCACAGGTATGTACAGCAAGCACTGATACCTTTTTAGTCGGTGGGATTGCCTTGTGATCACCTTTACTAAATATCTACAACCAATCTGATTATATCCTGTTTTTGTTTTTTTTCACTGTTGAAATTAAAATCTAGTAGCAGCCTTCTCATTTCTTTGTGTTTTGTGCTGTTTTACAGGCCCACAGAGGAGGACGGCTCCGAGGCAGATGAGGGACGGGTCCCAGGACGGTCCATCGGCGGTGGAGCTGGCCACCCTGGAGTCCCTGAAGAGACCACACCAGTCTCCAATGGAGCATTTCCTCCTCAGCCTTGTTCCTGCTCTGGAGAGCAGCTGGTCCTTTTTATTCCTGTCTCTCTGTAAATACTTATATTTTATATATTTATGTTTAATGTTTTTCTGTTTGAGACTTTTAATATTATTTCAAATAAATGTTTATAATGACTAATGTCTCAGTTCTACTACACAGCAAATGTTGGCACACGACTTGACACATGTAGAAGTTATTTCATATTATACTAATGACAAAATATACTAATACAGTGGGATGCAAAAGTTTGGGCAACCTTGTTAATAGACATTATTTTCCTGTATAAATCGTTGGTTGTTACAATAAAAAATGTCAGTTAAATATCATACAGGAGACTCACACAGTGATATTTGAGAAGTGAAAAGAAGTTTACTGGATTTACAGAAAGTGTGCAATAATTGTTTAAACAAAATCAAGCAGGTGCATAAATTTGGGCACCACAAAAAAGAAATGCAATAAATATTTAGTGTATATCAAAGTGTGTGTCTCCTATATGATATATGGGGTGCCTTTGTCTGGACGTGCTTCCCATCCAGAGCTGCACAGCACAGAGGGAAGTTCCAGCGCTCCTGGAATCCCTCTGTGATGGACCGCCAGTCTCCAGGTGAAGGCGCAGCCATGAAGTCGTCCACTAGAAAGTCCCAGATGGCCGTCGCTATTTTCGACGTCGCAAACATTTTCTTAAAACCCTACCTCTGTCTGGAACTTTATACCATATTTTCTCTCGTTTTGGTGGCTTTAATTTTACTTTAAATTGTAATTACAATGTTGAGAAACTCCCTGTAAAGCTTTCATCCTTCCATAAGCAGGTCCTCTTAGCGTGGACCCTCATTTATAAACACAACTTCTCACCTCACAAATACCTCATCTGGAACAACAGAGATATTTTATAGAAAAATAAATCACTTTTCCTGGAAACTTGGCTCCAAAATGGGATCCTATTGGTGGCTCAGCTGGTTAGTAAAGAGGGACAACTACTTACTTACAACGACTTTATTGCACTATATAATTTTCCAATCAGTGTTCAGGAATTCTCAATGGTGCTTGGTGCCATACCCTCAGGGACTTTAATGTTATATAAAAACACTGACAGCTCGATCTCTACCTCAGTCACTCTCCCTGATCCAGCTGAGTCACCAATAGGAAAAATCTGCTTTTCACAGGAACTTGGTAACAGCAATAAGAGAATACGTAGTTTATTCCAAGAAGATATCGTCTCTCTCCCATATATAATATCTTATTGGAACCGATTTGTTCCAGATATCAAGCGGAAGACAGTCTGGATGGTCCCCCATAAATATTTGATTGTAAATAAGGTGAAAGAAGTCTCTTTTAAAATTCGACATACATGTTATCCAGCCAGTCACTACATGGCCAAATTTAAAAGGGACATAAATACTAATTGTACTTTCTGTGGGGATCATCCAGAAACTGTGACACATCTTTTTTGGTACTGTTCTTTTACACAGAGATTCTGGAAGGAATTTAGCAGCTTTGTTATTGTCCATATTTTAAGGGAGTTTTCTTTACGATGGGAAAATGTTTTATTCTGTTTCTTTAAGTTCCCCAAGAAGTATGAGAAATGTTTTTTTATGATAAATTTCTTAATACTTTTAGCTAAATTTTTGATCCATAAATGTAAGTTTACTAACAAAACACCATATTTCTGTCATTATTTTAAGGATGTGCACATGCACATACAATCAATATCAGACTGCACCAACAAAAAGGCTCAAAACAATATATGTATGTGAATTTTTGCGTGTATTCTTATAATTGTTACCTTTTTCTTTTACCCTTGGCTTTTATATTTATTTACGTATTTAAATATGATTTTTTTAAAGTAATGCTGCGAGATGGACAGTTAAATAAAGGTTTCATTGAATAAAAAAAAGATTTAAAGATGACTGGTGGCGGAAGCAGAGCACAGACTGTCTGTGAGAATCTATCGCCATCGTGTGGTGCAGAGATATATTGCCATTGAATTTAGACAACGAAAGCTTGGCTCACAGAGCAGCTGCAACAAAAAACATTAAATAGCAACATGATATATTATATTATATTATATTATATTATATTATATTATATTATATTATATTATAATGCAAACAGTGCAGGCTTCAGCTCTGGGGAAGAAGCTGTTCCTCAGTTTGGGTGGATTCCGTCACTCACAGCGTTGTTAGCCCTCTTGTGCGTGCAGACTGCAACCCCCCCACTGTGCTTTGCCCTGATATCTGCAGTGTGAGGTTGGATCGCTCATTTTCATCCTCACACTGATGCCACTTATTTCGGTCTTTGTTTGACATAAAAGGGCATATTTGTCACTTTATTGCAACTATATTTGCACTCTTGAGCTCCTTCATTCACTGACTGATCATAAAGTTATTACTTGCGTTATGTATTCATCCTTTTGAACATAATTAATGAAGCCACATGTAATCACTAAAATTTGTATTTTGGGTACAATAAGAGAGTTTCAGATGTGACGCTGTTTTGTTTTGTTTAAATTTCACCAACTTGCTGATGCCCACGGTTGTGAGTGCGGCTTCTTACTGTACATGAGTGGATGGTTGTAAATCACATCACAGATGCCAAAAACCTCTCAAACCAAGCCCCCTTGCCGGTGATGCTGTGCACAACCTCGTGACAACCACATCACTGATACTAACTCCTGAGCTGACCGTATGTTAACATGCGCCACAAATAAGGGTCATATTTGGATTTAAAACAGTCACCGAGAAGCTTCCACTGAATGCTGCTTTCCCCTGCATGACACTGAAATCATTAACACATACTAACCCTCCATACCCTGTAGGAAACTCACTTCCTTGGAATAACATTTCAACAGGGAAAGAGTTGAGAGCAAATGTCCTTCTCTTGAACCTTCTGTCAGTCAGACAAGTGTAGCTTGAGCTTTTGTTTGCACAGGACAGGATTAACAATGGCGACATAAACGAGCTAAGGAAGCATAGAAACTGCAGAAAGGGCGTATGGCTCCTGTGTCAGTGAATCCAAACTACCTCTATGTTTGAACAATCCAGTTACACAGCTCAAGAAAATATTACTCTGACAGAAGGAAAAGGCAGTATGTGTCTCAGTAGTACTAAAAAGCTATTATATCAAAACGTAAAGGGAAAACAGTTTGATGAGCTGTATAGTGAACTGAAACTGAAACAAAACGAAGCCTATCATTAGGAATACTGACTTTTTACAGCTTCAGTTCTTTTTTCACTCAGTAGGTGGCAGCAAACTACAAACAATGGTTGCATTTTACACTCATCCGTTTTCATTAGAGGCAGAAGCCAGAAGCACATCCAGGTTTAGGTCTGCTGCTTGGTGCTACACAGAAACAGGCTGAACAGACTGAAACTCACATGAATTTGGACGAATCGAAGTAAGAATGTCACTTCTGCTCAATTGAATTGATTATCATGACCCTCACTAAGAGCCACTTAATAAGTTAGGAGTAATGTGCCAAAGTAGTATAAATATTTGAACTTTTGGCAAATCCAGCAGGTTAATGAAGTGATTTCACATCATGTGTTCAAACACAGCTTGTCAGTTTTTAATATATCCCATGTGTGCATACTTAAGCTTTAAAAAAATACAGTCCAATGACCTGATAGATGTTTGCTGAACATTGTGGTTTACATCAGCACTTAAACTAAAACATAAAGAACCTGTTTTGTGCGGGCTGTTCGATACCATGAAGCAAGACCTCTGAACATCTCAGTTTTTACACACACACACACACACACACACACACACACACACACACACACACACACACACACACACACAACAGGAGTTATAAGGTTAATGGGCATCCAGTCAGTTAGCTAGTAAGTACTTTGGGTTTAATATTGACTCCAAATCTCCCGAACACTATGTCGATTTGAGAATGCAAGACCGAAACAGCGAGACCAAGACCGAGACCAAAGTCAGTCGAGACCAAGACCACGTAAAAGTGGTCTCGAGACCAAGACCAGTCTCGAGACATCCAACTCTAGATAATATCTCTTGGGTGGTATGGGAACTCCTTGGTGTTCCCCTGGACAAGCTGGAGGAGGCAGCTAGGGCAGGGGTGGGCATTCTCAGTCCACGAGGGCCGGTGTCCCTGCAGGTTTTAGATCTCACCTTGGGTCAACACACCTGAATCACATGATTAGTTCGTTACCAGGCCTCTGAAGAACTTCAGGACAGGTTGAGGAGCTAATTTAGCCGTTTAAATCAGCTGTGTTGGTTCGAGGACACATCTAAAACCTGCAGGGACACCGGCCCTCGAAGCCTGGAGTTGCCCACCCCTGAGCTAGGGAGAGGGAGGTCTGGGCTTTTCTGCTTAGGTTGCTACCCGGCCCCAGAGAATCTGAAGAAAATGGATGGATGTATAGATGTTCCAGGTGTGTCGCCATGTGGGGAAAAATGCTTCAACACATGGTTGGGTTGGTAGTGTACCGGGGGCTTCTATTTAGGACTACGCTTCCTCCTCACCATCACTCAGCAATCATGTTTTCCCAACTGCTCGGGAAAATCCGATGGAAGAGAACTGACGGGGCCTCCGGAGCTACAAACAAGCTACATTTATAACAAGTATAGTTATTAGTAAAGTAGGCCAAGGGGTAACTAAACATCTGAGCAGGAAAGAGTAGGAGAGACAGGTGAAGAGCTAATGCTAAGCTAGCGAATCCCTAAAGACACAGTGACTGAACACTGTAAATATAATTAGTGGGTGATTCAACAGAGTGTGCTTTGGATAAAGCGCAGGAAGATTACACTATGAAATAAGACGTTATCTATAAGTTTTTAATTAAATTGGCTACACAGATAAGCAATGCAAAAATACCACTGTAAGATAGAACAGGAAGTGATACTCCAGACTGAGACAACACCAAGAAGTATTTTGAAATGACCTTGAGCAAGATACTGAACTCTGAGTCGCTATTGATAAATTTGTGCAAATGTGTGTCTGGTACTTAAGTATAAGAAAGAGCATTTACATGAATGTTTGTGCGACTGGCTAATAAGAATTTTGAGTGCTCAATTAGAGCACAAAAACACTGTATAAGTGCCAGTCTACTTGCCGTTTTTCTGCACCACCTTTAGTTTCCAAACCTACTACTGCACCCATTTGTGCTTAAAGGTTGAGAGGTTTTCAAAATTCAAACAAAATGTAACTGTACTATGAAGCTGTCTCCTCCTCAAATAATAATTATATAAATAGAAAAAGTTGGGACAAGCACAAAAACCTGGAATCCTGTTAACAAACAAGCAGAAAAACCAACGTCACTGGGGTAAAACGTGTTTGAAGATCAAATATGTACACAAAACTGACATTGGGTGATGCAAAATGGAGGGAAGAGGAAGCAATTTCTGTTTGGTATTATTGTCTATAGATAATAATATGCTTCAGAATATCATAACCATGAGAGCATGCTTATTTAATTATCTGCTTTGTGTGCTGAAGACCTTAAATTCTTTCAACCTATCTGCTCAGCCCCCGGCTTACTTTTCTACCTCCACTAGTTTCACAGAACAATCATGGAGACTAGTAAACACCAACATAGATATAGTACATCAAACTGTTCATCAAACTCAGATGTTCATGTGGTGTCTTAAAGAAATGCAGCAGCGTTTAAAGATTTCTCTCTGTTTGTTGTTTGACAGGCTCAAATGTGCCCATACCTGTGCAAAGGAACAAGTTGTTCTAGAAAAAGTAAGTAAATAAGCTCGGATGTTTTCGAATTTTGTTTACTTCATTATAATAGAAAATCATGTTCCTATACATTTATTTTACCAATTAAAGCTTTGTCAGGATAACTTTAGTGGAAACATTTGGTTTAAAACAAAAAACAATGAAATGTCATATATTTTAATTGATCAGGGTCAGAAGCATGTAGCTGGGATGAGTGAAAGGCATATAAACCAGAACACCAGACGAACACATCTCCTCAATTTACAGCCTGTGTTTGTGATTTTTTTGTGCAGATACTACATATGTGTAACATCTTCTTTCTGTTTCCACAGACAACCAAGAGATGGGAGAGATTGATGCAGCTTGAATTTTATGCTTTTCAAATTTGCCTGAAATAGCTTTGTTTAAAATGAGAAATGAAAATGTATCATTGTCTATACTTTTCACCTGTCCGTTGACTTAATCCCAATCACGCTTGTGTAATTGCTAGTCAGCTGTATGAAATACTAAAAAATGAACAAAAATAAACGTTCATTTTCATTTCTAGTAAGTTTGTTTCTTTATTCCACAAATCCTACAAGTCTACAGGTCAAAAATACACATTTAACAAGTAAAGATATGAACTCAGTCTTGTACTAGTATTTTCCTGACAAAAAGATATAAAACCAAAGGTTAATCTACTTAAGTAACAGTCAAACAGAGTGGAAATGGCTTTCAGTGAGAAAAACAATATTATTTTCCCAGTATTACTCTCCTCAAAGTAAGAGTAAGGCCAGTCAAAAGAGTAAGTGAAATGCACACCGCCTTCGCTCCATGTTGCTTTACTGTTGACTGAACTGCTAACTTGGGGTTTGCTCTCTCTGTTAGTACAAGAATTTGATTTACTCTGACTTACAGAAACCTGGTTGCAGCAGGATGATTATATTAGTTTAAATAAATCAACCACCAATCATCAATCAAATGTGTTATGTACTGCTGTACTTTATTCACAATGAGTAAATAAGAATTTCATTAAAATGACTTTATTTTGGACTGTCACTTTAATTTTGTTTATACAGTACCAAATCCAAACAACAGTCGCCTCATGGTGCTTTATGTTTAAGATAAAGACCCTACAATAAACCCCAACAGTAAGATGAGCCCCTGTTAACAAGCACCTGGAGTCAGTGTGGAGGAAGAACTCCATTTTAACAGGAAGAAACCTCCAGCAGACCACGGCTTAGGGAGTGACAGCCGGTTTGAGGGGAGGACAAAGGGCAGAGAGGCAAATATTAACTTCATGTGGCCTACAGATTAGCTCGACAACAGTGCATAGAGGGCTTCATGGAATGGGTTTATATGGCCAAGCAGCTGCATCCAAGCCTTACAACATCAAGTGCAACACAAAACATCAGATGCAGTGTTGTAAAGCATCATTGTGAGGGGCGCTTTTTGTTAGGAGCTGGGCTCTGTCTTAGATCCAGTGAACTAGTGTTGGTGTGAGGGTCTTGGGGTTTGGGGTCTGGGATGCAGGGGGCCTGCAAGGAGTATGGAGCACCAGTGCCCGGAGTCGCCAGTTTCATGGTTTGGTCTCTCCATGCGCAGGGGGGGTCCACGCCTCCGCAGGGGGGTCCACGCCTCCTCGGATGCACTATCATGTGGAGCGAGCTGGCCCATGTTGGGAGGTACGATCTGCGCTTTAGGGAATCTCAGGAACCTCAAGGACCTTTGGGGGAAGCAAAATCCCACACCTAAGCAGCAGGCGTGGGGCATTTTGGGTAGGTTAGGGGCAGCTTGTCTTGTCCTTTCTTTGTGTGTGGATAACTGGCATGGGATGCAGCACATGGAAATCTGCAGCAGTGCAAGGCTGTTGTTACAGCCCTTCTAGGTAAACACAGTTCAAGTGCTGCAGTAGAGAAAATCTGACAAAATTGCACGGCAAAAAAAAAAGAAATAAATAGAGAGCAACTTTCCCCTGGCTGCTACACACCTATCTTTCATTAAAAAATGTAAACCATTATGTGACTCACAATTCAAATCATGTAATTTTATTTATAGAAAATAACATTTTTATTTCTTTAAATAAAGAAAGTTTTAACAAAGCTAACACAATAGCTCGATGATAAGCATAAACTTGTTGCCGTCACATTACGCAGCACATTTTAGGAGAGCTGGTCTGGGAGTTTGCCTTCTGTCGGATGAACTCTGGATAACAAACCAGAAGAGGAAAACAGAGAAAAGAAAAAAAAGTAGACACATTCCAGTGAACAAACAGAAAAACAGTCTTACGGCATTATTGGTCTTTCTGTGGAGAAATATTGTTAACTAATATTGTATGACTGTTAAAACTGACAAATAGTCTGACCAGTGAAAGGAAGTAACCTCCCTGATTAGCTCACCTGCCAAATCTGTCCAGGAGATTTCCACCAACCCCTCATAGAGGCCTTTGGTAGGGTTTTCTCCAGCTACGAGCACTCCATGAAGCCAGATTAACAGCATCCGGTGACCATGATCTTTGAAGCTTTTCTTACCTTCAATTTAGATTTATATCAAGCATTATCCATCTGAACTTTTAGTTAAACACAGTCACTGTAGACAGTTCTTATACCATCAGAACATTTATAGAATCACAGTAACTAACTAGTTCATATAGTCCACTGGGTCTGTATTGTAACCACAGACCAGCGTTAAGCAAGCGAGGTACTTGGCCAGTAAGCAAAGCTGAATGACATCCTGATATCTTACATTTTAAGTGCTCCAACAAAATGAAACAATATTTTATTTTATATAATTTAATATTTTATTTAAAGTTCAACTTTAAATTAAAAAAAAGGTTCAACAGGTTAAAAGTCAAATAGAGTTTAAAAGCAAGGTGTCAAAGATCTGGCATTTGGAATTAAAGAAAAAAGCTGTGCCCAGAATGTAACTCTTGCAACAGTGTACAAAAGCTGAAAAACTTATTACAATCCATGTTGCAAACTGCTGTCATCTTGGAGAGACTGCTCTTGGTTGGAGGACCAATCTACCCAAAGAGAAAGATTAGCAATTATATCCAACTATGTCCAACAAGGACAAGTGTGGGTTTGGATGGACGGAGGTACAGTATCTACCATTCAGGAGGAGGGCAATCTGGTGGGCAGTTTAGCCAAGTTATTGGCCAGTAGTTAGATGGGACGGGCCCCTTCTTGGGATCCTTGGGGATCAGGACAGCCTTCGGTTAGACATTCCGGGTGGGTCTCAACCATTAGCACCTGGTTCATTTGTGCTGCAGGATGCTAATGGAGTTAGCTTGTTAGCTTCCCTATCCAGTAGGTGTTAAACATGGCAGGGAATGGTGCTGTCCAATCCCTCTGCTTGACATGTCTGCCACTGTGATGGTTACTGGATCCTTTCAGGGAGGTTGTTGCAGTCTGCTCTTAGATCCACTAGGCACTGAGCATTTCTGTTATGTGTTGCATCCTTCTTACATATACTCTTCAGTATTGCTCTGTCTCCAGCGTTGGCGGGGCTGTTCTCATTTTGTTCTGCTGCCATTCAGACTATACTTTGGGTAGTTCAGTGGAGAACATCTGGTTTATTCTCCTGGCTTTTATCTCTCTGGTTAACCAAGATTCAGGTATCAGGTATAGGCAGTTGTAGTTGTGCTTCAGGTCATCATTATAAGACAAGATATTGTATGATAATAGACGTTTTTCTACAAAAAAGTGATGTTGTAAAAAAAACAAAAGAAAAACAACACCATCTGCTCTCTGAAATATTAAGGATTAAGCATCCATTTACTCATGTCAGACTATCCATATATTCTAAATAGATCTGTAGTTCATTTGTTGTAGTAGAATTGTAGAAAGAATTCTTGATCTGGGTTAAAATTGACCTAGACCAGAGTTAATCACCTCAGGTACTCAGAATGCTGTAGAGTGAATCAGTCAGTGCCAAATTTGAGAATTTATTTTCAATAAAATCACTGGACCCATGAAACAGTGCTTCTATGGTTCTGGACATTACAGGCCTTATATTACAGTTTTTCAAACTTGTATGATTTCCTGTGTAAAGATTTATATATATATATATATGAAAAAACCCAACAAGTACAAAAAAGGTAATAAAAATAGCAATAAAACTGTCAATAATTTTTTTAGGAACTCAGCACTGCTCACCTGTCCACTGTTGTTCTATAGCTTGTATATGTGCTTCACTAAAGTCCCAATGCTGAGCGAGAATCTTCCACTCCCCATAACACAGATGCTTTGTGGCGAGGGTCCATAAGACAGAACGGAAGTGCTGTGTCTCTGGCTGATGGTCCTGTTTGAAGCTCAGAGGTCTTCTTACCTGCTCACATCCCCCGTGATCCTGAATTCAACAGGGAGAAAGTTTTGTGAGTCGTTCGAAGTTAAAAGGATGTTATCACGTTTTATGCATATGATGTACAAAGAAAACAAACTCTCAGTACCTCTTGCTTTTAAAACTAGCACAAAGAATTTACAAGATACTTAGCTGGTTTGTTAAATACCTTCTCCAGGAACAAAAGGCAGTACACAGCTGTTTTACACCTTAAGCTTCACACTCCCTTGCTACCTCCAAAAGTCATTTCCTTCTAAACCTAATACGTGGTTTTGTCATCTAGCAAGAACTGCAATCAAGCATTTGCAATAACTAATAAAAAAAGCACTTGGGACAATTGTGTTGGTGACAGCTTTTGTTATAATATCAATAATATTCATATGAATATGGGATACTGTTACATGTTTGCACAGACTTTTGTGGAATATGGAGACACTCCTGGCATTATATGAGCAAAGTGAGACTCATTTTTTAGGGTTGGTGGAGATGAGTGTGAAGATCCAAACAATCCCTGTCAGTGATGGAGAAGCTTTGATGAAAATATTTGGTAAAAAGTTCACCAGCATGAAGGAAATGAAGTTTCAAACTTTCCTTAGGAGGAGCCCAGCACGCCTGCTTAAAGAAAAGTGAGTGTGGCGATGTGGATGCTTGCAGCGACTGCTGTATAGAGGCCATCCTGCTACACATGAAACACATCAGAGTCATAACTGTTATTTTAGTCACGTGTTTGTTTATTATCCTTATTGTTTTATCTGGGACTGTTTGCAGACATCTCAGAGAGAGGAGACACCAGCATCTGAACAGAGACTCAAACCAGCAACCTGCAGCTCCCTGCTTGGCTGCTCCAGTTTTCTCCTCACTCATGTTGCCCACCAGTGATTTCTAGCTGCCCACCCACACAGCAGGCTAGAATATGCGCTGAGCCTCAGCACCCAATACTTGGACATGTTTTCTTTATTAAATAATGAACCAGACCCCAAAAGTAAACAGCTGTTATTGCTAGGCAACGGGAGCAGCCTTTGGCGATGCAGCACCTGACATTCCTGACCATGTGGGCGGAGCATGCATGAAATGGAATGTTCAGTAGAACTGTGCAACACAAGCACTTAGTTCCAGCATGTTTCATTGTATCCAGACACAGCTAGAGACACATCTACAGCAGCATCTCTGTGCAGGACAAACGACAGTTGACGAAGAAACATCGAAAACTTCACTTCACTCCTCTACAAAACGTTGGCTCCTTTGTTTAAAAGGCCAAAATGAATCGAGGGAGAACGAGAAGAGGATCGGCGAGTGCTTCACCTCACAATTCAGTACAGCTGATTAACCTGCAAGAAGAACTTCAAATGATACAGGCTGAAAATATCAAATTAAAAGAAGAGGCAGAAAAATCAAGAGGAGAAGCTAAAGATTCACAGTTTGAAACTGATGTAGTATTGCAGGAATTACTGCATGTGGGTCTC
Source organism: Astatotilapia calliptera (assembly GCF_964374335.1). Classification (NCBI taxonomy): domain Eukaryota; kingdom Metazoa; phylum Chordata; class Actinopteri; order Cichliformes; family Cichlidae; genus Astatotilapia; species Astatotilapia calliptera. The sequence goes on along the minus strand of NC_137422.1, from coordinate 2,371,998 downwards.
AAACTTAAAGGAGAGAAAATGGGAAAACAACAGGCAGAAAAGGAGAATGAAAAGATGAAGAAAGAACTGTTGGAAGCTCAAAAAGCATTGGAGGAAGAGAAAAGCACAGCACAAGAAGCCAACAATAAATATCAAACTGCAAAGAAGGAGGCAGGAAATGTGATGCAGGAATTACAGGAGGTGCAGGAAGCTTTTGGAGAGGGAAAAAGGAAAATGCAGTTGGCAACTCAAGAAGCTGCAAATGTAACGGCTGAAGCTGAAACACTAAGGAAGGAATTACTGCATGTAAAGCAACAACTTGAAGAGGAGAAAAGACGTAAAGATGAGGCAGAAAATGAGATTGAAAATTTGAAGAAAGAATTGTTGGAAGCTCAAAAAGTGTTGGAGGAAGAGAAAATGAAAATACAGGAAGCAAAGAAAGAAATGGAAGATACAAAGAGTCACACTGAAAACATGAAGAAGGAACTGATGAAAGTGCAAGAAGAACTCGCAGAAGAGAAAATTGAGGTGAAGGTATTCAAGAAAGAAATGACGGTGACCAAGAAAGACTGCAAAGACGCACTGAAAGAAATGCGAAAGCACAAAAAGGAAGCTAAAGAGCTCCTCAAACACAAAGGGAAACTGGCCAAACAGCAGCTGAAAGAAAAATTTAAAGATGCCGAGGAGCAGCTCAACAAGACCTTAAACGAACTGAAGGCAAAAGAAAAAGAAAAGCAAGCTGAGGACAGGAGGGGATTCTGGAGCAGACTGCTGAGGAAGAACTGACTCAGCAGCATCAATAGTTTCTTCCCCCTCTCTCCACCTTTCTTTCACCCCATCCTTCTTCTTGGGACGTTTGCTTGTTTTTTAAAAACTGAAATGCACAAATAAAATTGCCATAACTTGACCTCATGTTGCCTGCTTCTTTTCTTGTGTGTCTGTGGATGTAAAACAGTAACACACCTCCTGCTCTGTGTCTTTAATTGTAAATAAATGCAATATGTTTTCATTTTAAAATGCAGTGCAAAAAACTTCTGCTCTGAATCTTTTTTTTAGCAAAAAGCTTTTTGTTGGCTGTTGTGGAAGTTTTCCATTTAAATAAAGCTGCAGACGAGCGGTGAGCGGTAGCTAACATTCTTTAATCAAACACACAAAGAACAGACAACCAAGCTTGATGAAGTCCCTGCATGACCGCGGGACAGACGGTCAGCAGAGTCTGAGCCCAGCATGGCTCTCAGTTAAATATCTCCAGGAACAAAAGGCAGTACACAGCTGTTTCACACTCCCTTGCTGCCTCCCAGAGTCCTCAAAGACACAAAAGACTCTTCCTGTGGAGTCGTCTGCTTCCCCCAACTTCCTTACTACACCCCCACCATTTGTCTTACTGTATGAGTGTGAGACATGTTAAAATCCAGTGGCACCAAGGTATCATACAATAAAATAATGTGATTAATACATAAGTAAAAGAAATTCCTTTACATGCCCCTTCCTGATTTCTTATGTTTTAACATGTTTGTTATGTTACGCCCCAGTCTAGGGGTACAGGAACGCAACACAAGTTTGAAAGAATTGCCCCGCCCTGGTCCCCAAAACCATACACAAAGGGAAACCAATTTCTTAGTGAATCGTGATTTATTTTTCTGCACTGCAAAAATGAAGCTCCGGGGTGAACAAAGGCCAAAATAACAAACAAAACAAGCTAAGTCAGGAGGAGGTGTTATCTACAACCCTGGGTGAAATCAAATATCAAACAAAAGACAAGCGCTACACCTAACTCCCTAACTGAAATAAACAGGAGAAAACAGTGCAAGGAAAAACAATAAGGCAGCTCACCCCTTCTGTTGCAGTGCTATTTACAAGGCTATTTACAATGAAAACTAATGTACACACTATATACAAAACTCCAAAAAAGTCGCACAAAGTCACAGGCACAAAAGTCTCAGGTTTTGGAGGCCAGGGTCAGGTCTGCTGCTGCTGTCAGTGGCTGCCCCGGGACAACTGCTGGTGAGGGATTTGAAGAAGATCACATGGCCAGGGGACCAATCAGCAGCCGTCAGCTCATCCACTCCGGGACCTGCAAAGACTTAAAGGAACAGACAACAACAGCCACCAAAACAGATTATGGACAGGGCCATAACACCCCCCTTCCCAAGACCAAACATCTCCCCTAAAGATGTTTGGCGCTTAGGGGTTCCGAAAACCACGTGACAGCGCATCTGCCAGTACATTCTCTGTCCCTTTCTTGTGATGGATCTCCAGATTGAAATCTTGTACTAAGAGGGACCATCTCATGAGCCTTTGGTTAGAATTTTGCATTCGGGTCAAAAACACGAGGGGGTTGTGGTCTGTGTAAACAATGACAGGTGCTGAACTGGAACCGACATAGACCTCGAAATGCTGTAGAGCAAGCAATAGAGAGAGGGCTTCTTTTTCAATGGTGCTGTATTTCTGTTGGTGGGAGTTGAATTTTTTCGAAAAGTAACCAATTGGGTGATCAACACCCTGTCTATCCTCCTGCAACAGTACCGCACCTGCACCATTGGCGCTGGCATCCACCTCAAGTTTAAACGGATGTGTGAAAACAGGAGCGGCAAGTACTGGTGTGCTGCAGAGGAGAGCTTTGGCAGACTCAAAAGCATTCTGGCATGTGGGGGACCATACAAATGGTTTTGACACACTTGTGAGACTGGTGAGAGGTGCAACTACATCTGCAAAATTCTTACAGAAGCCACGATAATAGCCGGCCATACCAAGGAACCGGCGAAGCTCACGTCTAGTGCGAGGCACAGGGAAATCTAGGATAGCCTGGATTTTAGCCAGAAGGAGGCGCACCTGTCCCTGACCCACCTGCTTCCCTAGATAAGTCACAGTGGCCTTACCAAAGTCACATTTGGCAAGATTTAGGGTAAGGGATGCCTCTTTTAATCTTCCAAAAATCTCCGTGAGTGTTCCAAGGTGATCTGACCAAGTCTCTGAATAGGCTACAATGTCGTCTAAGTACACTTCACAGTTTGTGACACCACCTAAGACAATGTGCATAAGGCGTTGGAATGTGGCAGGGGCATTTCGAAGGCCAAAAGGCATGACGGTGTATTGGAGGAAGTGATCAGGAGTGACAAAAGCAGAAATTTCAGATGCACGCGGAGTGAGGGGAACTTGCCAATAACCCTTTAATAAATCCAGTTTGGTGACAAACTTTGCGGAGCCAACCCTATCCACACAATCTTCCATGCGGGGAAGAGGGTAGGAGTCGGGTTTGGTCACACTGTTCACCTTGCGAAAATCACTACAAAAACGTGGAGTTTTGTCTTCCTTCGGCACAAGAAGGCATGGGGAACTCCAGGCACTCGAACTAGGGACAGCAAGACCATTTTCCAGCAAGTAGGAAACTTCTTGCTGAAAAAGTGCACGTTTGGTAGGGTTCACACGATAAGCGTGTTGTTTGATCGGAGGGTGGTCACCTACATCTATGTCATGTTCGAGGACAGTAGTGCGAGACGGAGTGTCAGCAAACAGAGATGGGTAAGTATTGATCAGAGAACACACATCGGTCTGGGCAGCCTCATCTAAATGTTTTAGGTGGGAATTCAACTTATCCAATACTTCAGAGTTTCTGAGTCGGGAGCAACCCTCAGCACAAACGAAAGCTAAGCCATCACTTTCTGGGCTATACTGAGACGGGGATGCTGGCACAACTACCGACACGGCAGACAGCGCAGCGGGGGATGAGGAGGAGTTTACACCTGCATCACGAACAAAATAAGGCTTCATCAGATTAACATGACACACACGACGCTTTCTCCTACGGTCTGGGGTACCTATGACATAATCTGTGTCACTCAGTTTCTCTTGGACAGTATAGGGCCCACAGAACTTTGCCTGGAGAGAGGATCCAGGAACGGGTAGGAGAGTCAACACTTTGTCACCCACTTCAAATTTTCTCTGCATGGACTTTTTGTCGAATTTCCTTTTCATTTTTTCCTGAGACGCAGAAAGAGCCTCGCGTGCAATTTCGCATGCTTTATGCAGACGCTCCCTAAAACAACTTACGTAATCTAATACGTTCTGCTCGGGGGTAGCTGTGTCGGACAGATATCTCTCTTTAAGCAGCCGCAGGGGACCACGCACTGTGTGTCCAAACACCAGCTCTGCGGGACTGAAACCCGTGGACTCCTGCACACTCTCCCTCACCGCTAGAAGGAGAAGTGGCAGACCTTCGTCCCACTCTCTTCCTGACTCGAGACAGAACTTCCTCATCATGGTTTTCAAAGTCTGGTGGAAACGCTCAAGAGCACCCTGTGATTCGGGGTGGTACGCACTGGACTTTTGATGCTTGATGGATAGCGATTTTAAGACTTGAACGAATATCTTGGACATGAAGTTAGACCCTTGGTCTGTTTGAACTGATTTAGGCAAACCGAAAAGGGAGAAAAAGTTTACTAATGCTCTGACAATGGCTTTGACTTTGATAGTGCGTAACGGAATAGCCTCGGGGAAGCGTGTGGCGGCGCACATTAAAGTCAAGAGGTACTGATGTCCTGACTTGGTTTTTGGAAGCGGACCTACACAATCGATGATTATGTGCTCAAATGGTTCGCCTAAGGCTGGGATTGGATGCAATGGAGCAGGAGGAATAACCTGGTTGGGTTTTCCGCTGACCTGGCAAACGTGGCAAGAGCGGCAATATTTGGTCACATCAGTCTTCAAACCTGGCCAGAAAAAGTGACGCAGAATACGAAGGTAGGTCTTCCTAATTCCTAAATGTCCAGAGAAACTGCCACGTGCTAGGCTGAGTACTTGGTGTCGGAAATTTTGCGGTACAACTGCTTGTTGAAATACGTTCCAGCCAAGATCACTAGAGGAGGGAGGATGCCATTTGCGCATTAACACATCATTTTCAATGCTGTAGACACGGGGATTCTGATCGCTTGAATTTGCGGCAAGTAAACATTTGGCCAAAGTCGGGTCATTCTGTTGCGCATGAATAAAATCTGTTTTGTTTACCTCAAAAGACAGGTCAGGTGTAGCGGGTAGCAGTTTATCAGACACACATTTTTCAGCTTTTTCCACAGGCAGTTCGGCTTTCTCAGGAACAGCTTCAGAACATAGAAAAGAGTCAGACAAGTCAACATCACCATATTTACGCTTGTGGGCGCGTGTGACAACACAGGCAGGAAAAACAGAGGGCAGACTGTCAGCAGCAGGCTCGGAAACAAAATCAAAATCATCGACGGGGTTTTCAATTACTTCAGGGATCGGGAAAACTTTCCCATTGGCTAGATCATTCCCCAGAATCATAGTAACCCCCTGCACGGGCAAGCAAGCGCGCACCCCCACTTTATGTTACGCCCCAGTCTAGGGGTACAGGAACGCAACACAAGTTTGAAAGAATTGCCCCGCCCTGGTCCCCAAAACCATACACAAAGGGAAACCAATTTCTTAGTGAATCGTGATTTATTTTTCTGCACTGCAAAAATGAAGCTCCGGGGTGAACAAAGGCCAAAATAACAAACAAAACAAGCTAAGTCAGGAGGAGGTGTTATCTACAACCCTATGTGAAATCAAATATCAAACAAAAGACAAGCGCTACACCTAACTCCCTAACTGAAATAAACAGGAGAAAACAGTGCAAGGAAAAACAATAAGGCAGCTCACCCCTTCTGTTGCAGTGCTATTTACAAGGCTATTTACAATGAAAACTAATGTACACACTATATACAAAACTCCAAAAAAGTCGCACAAAGTCACAGGCACAAAAGTCTCAGGTTTTGGAGGCCAGGGTCAGGTCTGCTGCTGCTGTCAGTGGCTGCCCCGGGACAACTGCTGGTGAGGGATTTGAAGAAGATCACATGGCCAGGGGACCAATCAGCAGCCGTCAGCTCATCCACTCCGGGACCTGCAAAGACTTAAAGGAACAGACAACAACAGCCACCAAAACAGATTATGGACAGGGCCATAACAGTTACACTTACATGTTTCCAATTTCAAATGTTAACACAGATGTTCAGAGTAAATACAGATTGTAGTTTTTCAAATGATGATTTAATTTAGTTTGGGGAAACAGCTCCAACTTTACCTCATGTAGAAAAAGTCATTTCCTTCTAAACCTAATACGTGGTTTTGTCATCTAGCAAGAACTGCAATCAAGCATTTGCAATAACTAATAAAAAAAAGCACTTGTGACAATTGTGTTGGTGACAGCTTTTGTTATAATATCAATAATATTCATATGAATATGGGATACTGTTACATGTTTGCACAGACTTTTGTGGAATATGGAGACACTCCTGGCATTATATGAGCAAAGTGAGACTCATTTTTTAGGGTTGGTGGAGATGAGTGTGAAGATCCAAACAATCCCTGTCAGTGATGGAGAAGCTTTGATGAAAATATTTGGTAAAAAGTTCACCAGCATGAAGGAAATGAAGTTTCAAACTTTGCTTAGGAGGAGCCCAGCACGCCTGCTTAAAGAAAAGTGAGTGTGGCGATGTGGATGCTTGCAGCGACTGCTGTATAGAGGCCATCCTGCTACACATGAAACACATCAGAGTCATAACTGTTATTTTAGTCACGTGTTTGTTTATTATCCTTATTGTTTTATCTGGGACTGTTTGCAGACATCTCAGAGAGAGGAGACACCAGCATCTGAACAGAGACTCAAACCAGCAACCTGCAGCTCCCTGCTTGGCTGCTCCAGTTTTCTCCTCACTCATGTTGCCCACCAGTGATTTCTAGCTGCCCACCCACACAGCAGGCTAGAATATGCGCTGAGCCTCAGCACCCAATACTTGGACATGTTTTCTTTATTAAATAATGAACCAGACCCCAAAAGTAAACAGCTGTTATTGCTAGGCAACGGGAGCAGCCTTTGGCGATGCAGCACCTGACATTCCTGACCATGTGGGCGGAGCATGCATGAAATGGAATGTTCAGTAGAACTGTGCAACACAAGCACTTAGTTCCAGCATGTTTCATTGTATCCAGACACAGCTAGAGACACATCTACAGCAGCATCTCTGTGCAGGACAAACGACAGTTGACGAAGAAACATCGAAAACTTCACTTCACTCCTCTACAAAACGTTGGCTCCTTTGTTTAAAAGGCCAAAATGAATCGAGGGAGAACGAGAAGAGGATCGGCGAGTGCTTCACCTCACAATTCAGTACAGCTGATTAACCTGCAAGAAGAACTTCAAATGATACAGGCTGAAAATATCAAATTAAAAGAAGAGGCAGAAAAATCAAGAGGAGAAGCTAAAGATTCAAAGTTTGAAACTGATGTAGTATTGCAGGAATTACTGCATGTGGGTCTCAAACTTAAAGGAGAGAAAATGGGAAAACAACAGGCAGAAAAGGAGAATGAAAAGATGAAGAAAGAACTGTTGGAAGCTCAAAAAGCATTGGAGGAAGAGAAAAGCACAGCACAAGAAGCCAACAATAAATATCAAACTGCAAAGAAGGAGGCAGGAAATGTGATGCAGGAATTACAGGAGGTGCAGGAAGCTTTTGAAGAGGGAAAAAAGAAAATGCAGTTGGCAACTCAAGAAGCTGCAAATGTAACAGCTGAAGCTGAAACACTAACGGTGTGTTCACACCGAACGCGATGGACGCGAATAGAGCGTCAGGTTTACATGTAAAGTCAATGGAAAGGCGCGATGACGCGCGATTGCGGGTCCCGCGAAAATTCGGAAGCAGATTTGCGTCGCGAAAACGCCAAAACGCGTGAAACGCGCGTCAGTGTAGCGCGTCTGGCGCGTTTGACGCGTGAATAAAACCACGCGCGTGAGTTTTTGTGTTGCACTTTGTGCATACGCGCGTTTCGCGTCTACCGCTCGAGTTGGAAAAATCTGAACTCCAGCGTCAAATCGCGCCGCGACAACCAATCAGGAGCCTGGTGACGTGGCTGTTACCTAGGTCAAAGGGGCAGATCCAGCCAAAGCCTTTCATACTTCAATGGAGGGGAAGGCTAATCAATGCGGTAGCAAACAACTCGGAGCTGTACAACACCAGCTGCTTTCAGTACCGAGACAGGAATAAAAAGGACCGAGCTTGGAGGAAGATATGTGAAGAGATCGGGCAACCTGGTAAGTTCATTCATTTCTCTTTTGAAAGTTTTCACTGACCCGGGGAAGCCGCACAAAAGCTAGCAAGCCACCGCTATTTTCCCACTGACGTACAAATACCGTTCTGCTTTTATGCATGTTGTCATTTAGGAATATATTTTATTGTTTATTAATAAACAGCACACAGTGGTCCCGCTGTTCATCCGTCACTGCTTTGCTTTTTCGCTGATTTTTTATTGCACAGTACAGCATTGCATTCTGCAGCCTGATTGACAAATCTCCTCCGTGTCGTGTCTCCTGCGCTTGCCAAATTTATCACGTTTGGTTTTGATAACCATCGCGTCCAATAGAAAAAACAGCACAAAAACACCCATAACTATGAGCCTCATTCGGAAATAGACACCTGCACCGTGAGGGAAAAAGGCGCACGAAAGTGGCGGGCAGATGAAGACAAACCGCGGCATAATAATACTTTTACGTTTTGCAATCTACAAAGGTTTGCACTTTGAGAATCAATTGTGAGAACTGTGACCAGGGGCTAGTTATTCTGAGAACCCCTGCAATAAATGAGGGACCACTGTCTACTCTACGATTATTATATCCAACCTGTTAACATTTAATACTGTATTGATAGAACCAACTGATTCTGCAGCAGAGCATCCCCAGTCCCTGAGCTCCTGCTGCTGCACCCACAGATATGTACAGCAAGCACTGATACCTTTTTAGTCGGTGGGATTCCCTTTTACTAAATATCTACAACCAATCTGATTATATCCTGTTATTGTTTTTTTTTTTTCTTCAATGTTGAAATTAAAATCTAGTAGCAGCCTTCTCATTTCTTTGTGTTTTGTGCTGTTTTACAGGCCCACAGAGGAGGACGGCTCCGAGGCAGATGAGGGACGGGTCCCAGGACGGTCCATCGGCGGTGGAGCTGGTCACCCTGGAGTCCCTGAAGAGGCCACACCAGTCTCCAATGGAGCATTTCCTCCTCAGCCTTGTTCCTGCTCTGGAGAGCAGCTGGTCCTTTTTATTCCTGTCTCTCTGTAAATTCTTATATTTTATATATTTATGTTTAATGTTTTTCTGTTTGAGACTTTTAATATTATTTCAAATAAATGTTTATAATGACTAATGTCTCAGTTCTACTACACAGCAAATGTTGGCACACAACTTGACACATGTAGAATTTATTTCATATTATACTAATGACAAAATATACTGATACAGTGGGATGCAGAAGTTTGGGCAACCTTGTTAATAGACATTATTTTCCTGTATAAATCGTTGGTTGTTACAATAAAAAATGTCAGTTAAATATCATACAGGAGACACACACAGTGATATTTGAGAAGTGAAAAGAAGTTTACTGGATTTACAGAAAGTGTGCAATAATTGTTTAAACAAAATCAAGTAGGTGCATAAATTTGGGCACCACAAAAAAGAAATGAAATGAATATTTAGTGTATATCAATGTGTGTGTCTCCTATATGATATATGGGGTGCCTTTGTCTGGACGTGCTTCTCATCCAGAGCTGCACAGCACAGAGGAAAGTTCCAGCGCTCCTGGAATCCCTCTGTGATGGACCGCCAGTCTCCAGGTGAAGGCACAGCCATGAAGTCGTCCACTAGACAGTCCCAGATGGACGTCGCTGCCTGGGGGGTGATCTGGCTCACCGTGGACACACCGACTCTGAAACTGAACGCGATGGTCCTGAAGGAGTCCCCGGTGACAAGGAACCTGGACAAAATTGTTCAAAATCAGTATTATGTGTACTGCAGTTACAAAATACATTATTCAAATTCCAAAATACTTTTGTGACGTCAGATTTAAATCACAAAACTTAAATCTTACATAAAACATTTTGTAATTATAAGGATAATTACAAAATGTATATTAGATAATATCTAAAACAGTTGTGTTTTATTTTAACTTTAATATATCATAATTTGATTGGTAGCAACTTTCACAACTACAGTGAGCCAATCACTCATAATTCCTAAACATGTCAATCAGGTAGGAATGAAGTGAGACATTAATAGAAATAAAGAGTTGTATGTTGACATGTAGCCCTTTCCTTGCTTAAATCATTAATATTTTTGAAAAATTAATCTGTGATAAGACAGCTTATCAAGATAGAACCCTGTAACTAGAGATGAACCAAACTGTTCACAGTTTTATCTAACTCTGTTTTAATAAAGGCTGGTGACCCCTGCTATAGAGTCTGACAGCTGCAGGGATTATATACAAATATTCAACTATCCCAGAATTAAACCAGGTCTAAATAAAAAGGAGTGAGTATCACTACAAGGTTAACTCAGTGGTCCTAATGCTACAGTTTGATATCAGCAAACACCGAGCGCATACATTGATGTGACACCACAGCCATGCTATCATGCAAACACTGATAACAGCATAAATCGAATTAAATCGGGACTTGATGAGAGCTTCTGAGTATCACTAGAAATATTATAAAGAGTCGTCTCTGTACCACAGTTTGCTTTCAGTAAACACCGACAGCATTCACTGTTAGCATAGCACATCCATGTTAGCAGTGTATAACTGGATGGATTAGCATATTAGCACAGATATCAATAAAGGACTACCGTATTAAATAGTTTTACTAACCTCAGGCAGACGGACAGGCGCTCTGCAGGTGGGATTGAGCGTCTGTAGTTGGTGTCTAGGCGGGCGATGCTGGGACCGACGAGGGAAAGCAGGTCCTCAAACTGGCCGACGGTGATAGCGCTGGAATCGGCCGTCATCCAGGCGCAGCTCCTGGAGCAAGTGGTGAAACTCACCAAACTGCTCATGCCTTTGGAGGACCTGATGGACCCAGGTACGGCGAGGATGTCTTTTACGCTGCTGCTCTGCTCTCCACAGTACATAGAGAAGGGAGACTCTCTCTTCAAGCGCTAGCTCGATAGCTGCCATCTTGCAAAGATACCGGTCTGGCACAACTCCCTCCCACATTCCTCCCACATTTCCGGTTCACGCGCGTCAAAATATGATATTTTGACGCGCGATGGATTTTTCTTGGACACGCGTTGAGACGCGAATGTACACGCGTCAAATTAGGGGCGTTTTATTCGCGTCCATCGCGTTCGGTGTGAACACACCGTAAGGAAGGAGTTACTGCATGTAAAGCAACAACTTGAAGAGGAGAAAAGACGTAAAGATGAGGCAGAAAATGAGATTGAAAATTTGAAGAAAGAATTGTTGGAAGCTCAAAAAGTGTTGGAGGAAGAGAAAATGAAAATAGAGGAAAGAAAGAAAGAAATGGAAGATACAAAGAGTCACACTGAAAACATGAAGAGGGTACGGTGGCCCCTAGAGACAAAGCACGTACAAACTCCAAAACACTTACAAAATCCAAAACACGTGCAAAATCCAAAACACATGCAAGCTCCAAAACAATTACAAAATAAAAAACACATGCAAAAGACAAAACACGTACAAAATATTAAAAACATGCAAAATCCAAAACACGTACAAAATCCAAAACACGTGCAAACTCCAAAGCACTTACAAAATCCAAAACACGTGCAAACTCCAAAACACTTACAAAATAAAAAACACATGCAAAAGACAAAACACGTACAAAATACAAAACACATGCAAAATACAAAACACGTACAAAATACAAAACACATGCAAAATACAAAACACGTACAAAATACAAAACACGTACAATATACAAAACACGTGCAAAATACAAAACACGTGCAAACTCCAAAACACTTACAAAATACAAAACACATGCAAAATACAAAACATGTACAAAATACAAAACACGTACAAAATAGTGATGGGATTTCCGGCTCTTCGGTTCGGCTCACTAAAAAGAGCCGGCTCTTTCGGCTCCGAACCGGCTCTTCAGGTTGTTTTGTTACTTTAATTAATTTATTATTAACAATAATATAAAATTATGCACAAAAAGAATTACTAACGTAAAACAAAGTGGTTTTATTTATATACCGGTATGTTTATATATAAATATATGCGGTGGCCCCTAGAGACAAAACACGTACAAACTCCGAAAAACATTTCTAGCATGAACTGAACTTCCAAAGCAGAGCTACTAGATCACTTAAATTACACAATTGAAAGCATGTGTGTATTGTTTGTGTATTTATACACAGGCACTCATATATATTCAAATAATTTAAAAAAAAGTTCATTTACCTGTTACTACCACACACCAAATCCGGTTGTTGGTACTTGCTGGCTTGTGTAGCCACAAGATACCAAAAGCTCCACACTGCGCCCAGCATCCTGGAGCACTTCTGTTGTCTTTTGTACGTGTTTTGAGTTTTTATGTGCTTCTGAGTTTTTACATGCTTCGGAGTTTGTACGTGTTTTGGAGTTTGCACATGCATCAGAGTTCGTACGTGATTTGAAGTTTGTATGTGCTTTGTCTGTAGGTGCCACCGTAAATATACTTTTATTTATTCACTCCACATAAAATGTAATAAATAAATCATATAATACAAAAATCAACTATTCACATTTCAACTTTTAACTATTTAAATTTTCAGCTTTTTCCTTTTACAAATTTAAAGTGAAAACAACACAAAACACTGCAAACCACAACCCAATTAAATATAAATTAAAATATCAAAACAAAAAGAACATGCATATTCTCTGTCATATGGGCCTGGATGAATAAACTTTCTGAATCCTTTATCATCTGCAACCGAAAATAGTTGTGGATGATTACTATACCTTTCTAATGTCACGTTTTTGTCCCTGGCTCTCTTTGTCTCTCTCTCTCTCTCCATCTGGCTCTGTTCCTGCTACTGAGTGTAACTACCGCCCCTCCCCCCTCTGCCCAGCGTAAAGCACAAGGCTCACGTGCAGGCGAGAGAGAGGGTGAGAGAAAGAAAAAGAAAAAAAAACCCACGTGACGGCTCGCGATAAGGAGCCGGCTCGCGTCGTTCACGTCAAAGAGTCGGCTCTAAGAGCCATTTCGTTCGCGAACGACCCATCACTAGTACAAAATACAAAACACGTACAAAATACAAAACGCGTGCAAAATCCAAAACACGTACAAAATCCAAAACACGTGCAAACTCCAAAACACATGCAAAATACAAAACACATGCAAAATACAAAACACGTGCAAAATACAAAACACATGCAAAATACAAAACACGTACAAAATACAAAACACGTGCAAAATCCAAAACACGTGCAAACCCCAAAACACGCGCAAACCCCAAAACACGCGCAAACTCCAAAACACAACGGAAGTGCTCCAGGACGCTAGGGGCAGTGTTGAGCTTTTGTTACCTAGTAACTACACAAGCCAGGAAGTACCAATGACCGGATTTGGGGTCTGCAGCCTTAAAGGCCGCATTTTAAGGCTGATTATGTCACAGCGACACGACAAAGACTGTCCCAATTCAAAGGCTGCTCGAAATGCGGCCCTCAAATGTGTCCTTAATTTCCCTGAATTTTAAGGATGGGTCTGTGTAGCCTTCATGGCCCAACATATCCCAGACTTCATAGCGCGGCGGTGGTTTGGATAATTTTGCCGAAAAAAAACGGCGGAAGCGGAGCGGACGAAGAGTAAACTTCCAGAAGTAAGTACTGAATATTATGTCACTTATTTATGCGCAAATGTTTTTATAATGAAGAACATTAAAACATTACTGTTGGCAACATGTCGGGAAAGTTATGTGACATTAGCGACGTTTGTACTAACTTGGTTTTAAAGCCTTCACTTCAAAATATTCGCCGTTCAATAGCTGACTTTAATCTTACAGAGAATGTGATGATTTTATGCGTAATTAAAGTCAGTCATGTCAGTCAGCTGACGGTTCACTCCTTAAGCTGAAAGAAAGATGCTTTAATCACAGGAGTCACACATGTGTCCACTGTACCATCTGGGAACTCTTCTTGTTTAGCACTCGTAATGACACAAACACTAAATCCTCCTTCTCTGGTGCTGTTTTGTAGCAGTGTGTACACCTGAGACTGTCACCTGTCTGCAGGCCCGGCCCTAACCAATCTGGCGCCCTAGGCAAGATTTTAGGTGGCGCCCCCCTACATCGGCAGTGTAGTGTATGTACTCACAAGAAACCGAATAGCTTTGTCTTTGACCTTTTTTTTTTTACTTAAAGAAAGCAAATTCACAATCAGAATAATTAACAAGATAAAAAAAGATATGAATAAATAAATGAATACAAAAAATAAAAAATGAATATATGAAATACAATAAATTTTACATACATAAACACAATAAAACGTGTCAACAAGTTGGATAAAATAAATTAAAAATACAATATAAATAAGGCAACAGGAAGACCGCTTGATGCTGCTGCATCATGGCTGGGTTGTGCTGCTGATGCTGCATCACTGGTGGGTTGTGCTGCTGAAGTGGAGGCAGCAGCGGTAGATGTGGTAGATGGTCCAGGGGTGGGATTTAGAAACTTCAACAGTGCATCTGAAGAGAGGAGTATGTGACACCACTGAGTATTAAAGTCTAATAATAAAAACATATGATTCCAGGAATAAAATGAAATGATATAATATAAATGAAAAACCAAAGAGATATATGTATGATGTTAACTGATATGCAGATTAGATTAGATTCAATTTATTGTCGTCATTACAGTGAAATGCTGAATAGCAGAATGCAAAGTAACAGTATAATATCATATGAGAATGTTATGTTATGATTATCTTTGACCGAATCACAGCAGTGCTCATATTAAAAAACAGCATTCCCTCTCATGTGATATTGCTTAATTAACATTAATGATGTGCACTTTAACAACTAGGCTTACAACTATAATATATACAGGGGTGGAAAAGTGACTATTACCTGCAGGGTAAACGTTAGCTAACCAGAAGGCAATAACAATGTAAACAAAAAACACCTGCTTAAAAGATGAATACAAATGAGGAATGGTGGGAAAGGTGGGAGTACTGTAATTACCTAACGTTACATTATTATTTTCCATAACAATTTAGCCCCCTCCACAATATTAACTGACGTTAAAACAGTTAACTAGCTATTTATTGATTAGCAATTAGCGAATCATGTAACATTAGCTTAATCCTAAAAATTTAGGTTACTATCACATTCAGACAAATAATTTCATGTAGGCTAACGTTACCTACCTCTGTCTTTTTCTCGTTTCTCCTCCTCTTCTTCTCTCTTTTTTCTTCCCTGGGCACCTGACAGTTTTGGCCTTTTTGACATCTTGTGTTGATTTTTTGATGTGGTGACGTCCAAAAGGAACCATGATACGGGAAGGGAGGGGGCGCACCGTGCGGGGAGGGGGGGCATAATGTTGTAACAAATAATGTTTCTATTAAATAAGCTTTACTTTGCATTTTAATTAACGTGGGATTATTTTTTGTATTTAGAAATAATAGTACCAACTTTTTCTTTTTTTTTTCAACATTTATGGCACTGGCGTGGCGCCCCCTGATGGACGGCGCCCTTAGCATTTGCCTATACGGCCTATGCCACGGGCCGGCCCTGCCTGTCTGTCCTGCACTCTCTCTCTGTTTCTTTCTCTCTGATTGTGGAATAAAAGTATGAACATGTATTTATAAGTCACACTTGTGTTTGAATCCTGCAGCTTATCACACATTTGATTTCTATGTGTGACACCTGCAAGTGTCCAGAGTGAGGACAGACTGAGGGACCCACTGCATTACATCATCTGTGAGGCTTTGCACCCCTGATGATCCACCAGGACAATCTCAGCAGTATGTGAGGAAGAGGAGGAGGAAGAGCCAGCAGCAGCTGACAGATGGAGAGAATAGACAGACTGTTCCCTGTTTGTGAAGGACTGCTAGAAAAGTTTAAAATAACTAATTGTCTGTCCTGAATCAGTCTTATTAGGTAATGTTCAAATAATTTTATCATTCCAGTGTTTCCAGTGTGGGAGAAAGTACTCAGGGCCTTCAGGTTACACACTATGAAAGGCAGCAACAAGTTCAATGTTCAGAAACCTAAAGTATGTATCAGCAGCAGAATGGAGGTAAAAATAAATGTTTGTTTCAGTTCTATGAAGCTTTGAGTATTTTGGATCAGTAGCACTGCTGTGTTTGTTGCATCATATTGCTGTAATTGTTTATATGCTTTATATATTCTGAGCTAAGTTGATCTATAGTGTTACATCATATTCTATAAGGATGTTATGTGTTTGTATACTTTCTGCCCAGTTTGACCCATTTAGCAGACGTCAGCCTGTTTAAAGCTCTGATATCTATTCTGTATGACTTAAAGCAGTTATGACATGGTCTGATTTTCTCACCCAATAAAGGAATATTTCATGTATCAGTCTACTCTTCATTTTATCAGAAACATATATATACTATTATATATTGTACATATATTTATTAGTTTCAGATGTAGCCATTCTTGTATTTTGCTTGTTTACATTATTGTATTTTGCACAACTCTGTTGCTTGTGAAGCTCGCACACAAGAATTTCACTCACATGTGCTGTACCAATGTACCTGCACATGTGATGTGACAATAAAAGTGATTTGATTTGAAACAGCTCACAGCTTGTACATTTTCTTTTTACAAATGTATGTAAGCATTTGAGCCAAATTTAGTAATGCCAACATACTGAAGGAACAACATTTGTCTCTTATATATGATACACCTATGCACTGTCAATATACATTTTGAACCAGCTGCAGATGTCAGAGTAACAACTGACTGACCCCCACATAAAGTGCGTTACAGTTAGGGTTGCCAACTCCCTGAAAAATAAATAAGGGACACCTCGTGGCCAGGGCCGGGCGACCCAATTGTCTTCACCCTTCCCAGTGTGGTGAATTTTCTAGCTCTTTTTTTGTGTGTGAAATTATTTTTTTAACCATTTGACTTGAATTTGATTTAAGTAGATGTGTATTCTTTGTGATATGAACACATGTGAAATAGTGATGGGTCGTTCGCGAACGAAATGGCTCTTAGAGCCGGCTCTTTGACGTGAACGACGCGAGCCGGCTCCTTATCGCGAGCCGTCACGTGGGTTTTTTTTTTTTTTCTTTCTCTCAGCCTCTCTCTCGCACTTTTTTTCCGCTTCACTCTGCACGCGAGCCTTGTGCTTTACGCTGGGCAGAGGGGGGAGGGGCGGTAGTTACACTCAGTAGCACAGGAACAGAGCCAGAGAGAGAGAAAGAGAGGCAGGGACAACAACATTAGAAAGGTATAGTAATCATCCACAACTATTTTCGGTTGCAGATGATAAAGGATTGAGAAAGTTTGTTCATGCAGGTCCATATGACAGAGAATATGCATGTTCTTTTAGTTTTCATATTATAATTTATATTTAATTGTGTTGTGGTTTGCAGTGTTTTGTGTTCTTTTCACTTTAAATTTGTGAAAGGAAAAAGCTGAAAATTTAAATAGTTAAAAGTTGAAATGTGAATAGTTGATTTTTGTATTATATGATTTATTTATTACATTTTATGTGGAGTGAATAAATAAAAGTATATTTACGGTGGCCCCTAGAGACAAAGCACATACAAACTTCAAATCACGTACGAACTCTGAAGCATGTACAAACTCCAAAACACGTAAAAACACGTACAAACTCCAAAACACGTAAAAACTCCAAAAACACGTAAAAACACGTACAAACTCCGAAGCACGTAAAAACTCAGAAGCACATAAAAACTCAAAACACGTACAAAAGACAACAGAAGTGCTCCAGGATGCTGGGCGCAGTGTTGAGCCTTTGTTATCTTGTGGCTACACAAGCCAGCAAGTACCAACGACCGGATTTGGTGTGTGGTAATAACAGGTAAATGAACTTTTTTTTAAATTATTTGAATATATATATGAGTGCCTGTGTATAAATACACAAACAATACACACATGCTTTCAATTGTGTCATTTAAGTGATCTAGTAGCTCTGCTTTGGAAGTTCAGTTCATGCTAGAAATGTGTTTTGGAGTTTGTACGTGTTTTGTCTCTAGGGGCCACCGCATATATTTATATATAAACATATATAAATAAAACCACTTGTTTTTACGTTAGTAATTCCTTTTGTGCATAATTTTATATTATTGTTAATAATAAATTAATTAAAGCAACAAAACAACCTGAAGAGCCGGTTTGGAGCCGAAAGAGCCGGCTCTTTTTAGTGAGCCGAACCGAAAGAGCCGGATCTCTAAAAAGAGCCGGAAATCCCATCACTAGAGAGCAGGAAAAAGCAAAAAGGAAACGCCAGTGCACGTCTCCCCGCCCCCCAAGCGAGGCACTGAAACAGCCGGCCAGAGAGGGCTTGAAAAAAAAGGACATTTATCATTTCTTCTTCAGACACCTTTTTTTCCCCATTGTTTTTACAAAGTACACATTAAGCTTCTTCTGCAATGACACACTAATTACACATGCAAACCTACCTATTTCTTTCTTCATTGGAAACAATTACACTTTATGGAAAGTGCTTTCAATAAAACACAAAACAAAAGTACCTTTTCTTTTACTTTTTTTATTCAACATCTCTTCACATGTACTTAGCAAGAGTGAGTACATACAGCCCTGGTTTGACAACCACACTGGGGCACATATTCACCAAAACACAGCACACCTTGACAATCTTATCAAGCAGTGCTGTCTTCATCCTCACATGATATGAGTAATCGGATTGGCATTGTAGAAAAATGACACGCGAAGCTGTCAAACACTCTATTTAAAAACTATTAAAATAAGATATTTCTGCTGATGAATACACTGAGCTGGGTTATAGTGCTGTGGCTTATGTTGAAATCTGCTGTGCTGTAGGGGAACAGGCTGTGTTGTCTTGTTGTGTGCATGTTTGAGTTGTGTTTCTTTTGAGATGGTATATTTTTTTCTTAACAGAAACAGACTGTGTCCAGGGTGAGAAGGGTCAGCTGTGATCTGAGCTGCACGCCCCAGTGTCCTGGAGGTGTACAGGTCCTGCAGAGATGGGAGTTTGCAGCCAATCACCTTCTCAGCAGAGCGCACAACGGTTGCCCGGGGCGGCATCGTGGTGGGGGGCGGCATCACGGGCATCGGCGAAAAAAAAAAAAAAAAAAATTGCTCGTACTCATGCTGCCCCGACATCAGCCGGCGCATATTGGGAATGGTACAGGCACCGATCGGTTTTCTATCGCCCATTTGCTGGGAGTAAGGGCGCCCTCCGTTTGCGAGGTGCGCCTGCTGCTTCGCAAAATAAACACTGAAGCAGTTTCACAAAACTTAGCGAGCAGTTTGCTGACTGTAGCATGGGAGATGGGTGGTCTCGTAGGGTGTCTTGCATTGAAATCTGCTGCAATGACCCGGTTACTGCGTTCACCAGATATCAACACAATTTCGATCCGCTCCTAACATGTTAACCTCTTCGACATATCAATGGCTGTGAACAAAGAGAAACTTGTAAATAACTCATGAAAGGATAACCAAGCACACCATTGGGCAGAGAGAGTGTTCGCCCGTGGCGCCAAACAGGCTAGGACCGCCACTGTCCCTGATAGTGGCTCCAGCGTACCACACGGTGATGGAGTTGAGGATGGACTCGATGATTGCAGTGTAGAATTGCATCATCGCCCGTGTTGGCAGGTTGAATTTCTTCAGCTCCCTCAGGAAGTACATCCTCTGCTATGGCATCATGGCCTTGGACTCATTTTTACAACTTTTTAATAGGAAAAAAAGATTAATTTTAATTAAAAAATGTTTTGACATTTGTGAAAATGGAATTTTTCCTGTATTCATTTTTTTTACATTTGTTTTGGTTTTTATTGCCTTTTGAGTCAAAAGTCTCCAGAGGCAGATGCTTGGTTTCCTGGTATTTCAAGACATTAATGCAATGGAAAGGGATTTAAAAAAAGAAAGAAAGAAAGGAAACAGTGGAAAGTGAATCTCACATGAAGCGGAGGAGCTCAGAGTTCTCTCACTAGTCTAAATATCTTCAGAAGTGAGTGCAGATAGTAGTGGGAACATTTACTCAAGTACTTAAAATACATAAAGTCTGTGTTTCAGGTAGGTGTTTCCATGTTATACTAGATTCTGCTATTGTCATGGTTGGCTGTGTGGCAGGCGAGCAGAAGCGGTGGACGCAAAAATGCAGGACTCTTGGAGACGGGAATAAACTGAAAACGCAGCTTTATTGCTGGAAGAATGACTGACAAAATAAAACTTACAAAAGGAAAACAAGACTCTAAAGCGAGGTGCTGGAGGACTGGACATTACAAACACACAGCAGGTTGAAGGTACGACGCGACAGGGAGCCCAGGAAAACACAGGGCTTAAATACACAGGGGAGTAATTAGGGAATGGGCGTGCGGGAGGGAGGGAGACACAGCTGGGAGAAATCAGGCTAACGAGACGGGAGAGGTAAAACTGAACACACTGACATAAGACATGAACTTTCAAAGTAAAACAGGAAATAAGAAACAAATCACAAAACCGCAAACATATCCACAGTCATCCAGGACACACATACACACACATATACATATATATACACTCTGCACAGTTATGTGTTAAAAATACAGTAGATCAGGTCCATCAGTCAGAAACGGAGCCTGGAGACGTCTGAGACAAAGCTTTTGTAGCTCTTTGTCGACGTTCCTCATAATATTTCTAAAAAAAGGGAAAAGTGAGAAAACAAACATCGTTAGGCCAACAGTGTGATTTTGTGTGCTGAATCGTGTATATGTAT
This sequence comes from Astatotilapia calliptera, assembly GCF_964374335.1. Taxonomy (NCBI): domain Eukaryota; kingdom Metazoa; phylum Chordata; class Actinopteri; order Cichliformes; family Cichlidae; genus Astatotilapia; species Astatotilapia calliptera. The sequence goes on along the minus strand of NC_137422.1, from coordinate 2,351,297 downwards.
GTGCGTGCGTACCTGCAGGTTGTCGTAGTGTTTCTGGCTGCAGCAGTGGAGTTCCTTGGCGGTCTTCTCATTCAGGCAGAAAACAGAGCAGATGTTACAGAAAAATCCTGATTTAGGGACCACAAACTCCTGACCTGCAGAGAAGCAGAAACAGGAAGATTAGACAAGTATTAACAACACATTTGAATTTAGAGTGTGTGTGTCTGACCGATGGGGCTGTTAGGGTTGAACTGAGGCAGTCTGAAATCTGCTACAACACACGGAGACTGAGAGCGAGATGGCTTTGCCTCAGCTCCGACAAGCTCCCTCCTGCGTTTAGCCACAACTGAAAATGAAAAGAGCGACACGTTAATCATCAACGAATCTGCTACAGGAGCCACTGGGTTTATAACATATTTAAACATTCAATTATAACTCAATAATAATTGAACAAATGATTTCGATTTACTTGAAAAGCTGAAACGTTCATCGGCCACTTTATTAGGTACACCTGTTTGACTGCTCATTAATGCGACTCTCTAATCAGCCAATCACATGGCAGCAACTTAGTGATTTAGGTATGTAGACATGGTCAGGTGACCTGCTGAAATTCAAACTGAGCATCAGAATGAAGAAGAAAAATAATTTAAGTCACTTAAACGTGGCATGTTTGCTGAGCTTAGCATTTCAAAAACTGCTGATGTGCTGGGATTTTCCCACAGAAGCATCTCTAGGGTTTACATAAAACCGTCTGAAACAGAAAATATCCAGTGAGTGGCAGTTCCCTGGAGGAAATGCATTTTTGAGTTTAGAGGAGAATGAAATAACTGCTTCACGCTGACCGGAAGGCCAGAGCAAGCCAAACAACCACTTATTACAATGCACAAGAGCATCTCTGAACGCACAGCACATCCAACACTGAAGCAGATGAGCTACAGCAGCAGAAGACCACACTGGGTTCGACTTCTCTAAGCTAAGAACGCAAAACTGAGGGTACAATTCACACAGGCTCAGCAACGCTGTAAAATAAAAACGCTGCCTGGTCTGTTGAATCTCAGTTTCTGCTGTGACATTAGGATGGTAGGGTCAGAAATCTTGGATCCATCCTGCCTTGTATCAAAATCTCAGGCTGGTGATGGTGTGGGACATAGTCATCGCACCAACGGAGCATTTCTTAAACACCACATATATAAAATATATTACTACCACCAGGCTGAATGTCTGTAGCACAGTGAGGAGCACAAATATGAGATCAGAGCCACAAAATATCACAACTTGTCTTTTTATATTCACTTTACTGTGTTTTGGCTGTCAGAGCGGTGTATTTTGCTGATTTAAAGCAGCTCTTTGTACCTTTAATGTCGGCCATGCTCCATCCATCATTCTCCTCTCCCTCCTGTGTCTCGTCATCAGGACACTTGGGCTCTGGCTGCTGTCCAGCAGGGGCGGCTGCAGCATCGGGCTGGGTCCCTGCTTCCTCCTCGGTCCTCTGGCTCTCCGCCTGGCAGTCACCTTTGGTCACTGCATCAGTCGATTCTGCGGTCTTCTTGGTTTTCATTTTGAGGTTGTCACCAGAGTCTTGCAGACGCTGTTTCAGGCTCTTCAAACTGAATTTGAAAGCAAAGATGCCAGTAGGTTACCACGAAAAGAGGTTTGTTGTCACAAAATGTTCATGTGAAATAAGAAATTCCATTTCAAATTCCTAATCTAGAGTTGCTTATATCTAAATCACATGCTGCTCTTTTTGCATCTTTGGGAACTGTTTACTACAGACGACCTTGAGGAGCGTATGGTATATTTGACTCTGCCACTAAAGCTGAAAAAGAAAGATACTCACGACTCAATACGTCCAGCTTTACTGCTATGAAGAGGAGAGAAAGAAGCACAAGGTCAGACAGACATGAAGACACTTTAAAGAAAATGAAGAAACACAGTGTAAAATAAATTTCCTCTTTTTCTCACTTCTGATCGTGGGACACACTTACCAAGCAGATAAATAGTCCTTGGTGACTTTGCTCTCCATCACCTGTGTTAATCCACCAGGTTCGGCCATCTCAATGCATATCTGAGAGAACAGAACGGATATTTGAGCAACACAGTGGTACTCAATGGGTGTGCTACAGGCACGATTTGTATTGTACAGGGCGATAAAGAATTTGTCCTGGCGAGTTTCTTTACTGCCCTGTACGATAGTACAAGGCAAAGAAAAAAAAATCTTGGAGTTTTAAACTTGCAAATGGGAAATAAGTGCAAACATATTTCTATACTTTTGCAAAGTTTTGATTGAACAATAAAACCACTGAGCAAGAAACACTAAAAGAATAACTTAGCGCTGCCTCAAACTGCAGGGATCTCCCCTGCTCGATGGGCCAGGACAAAAGGCTGAACAGGTCATAAGATTACTACTTGGTTGAGAACTTGGTGCATTTCAGGCAGTCCTTCTTCACCAGTGTTTGCAAAGGCATGTGTAATTCAGATTGCCTGCCGCAGGGACTGTCTGTACATGGAATATTTAAACTTGCTCAACTCGTGTTAAAAAACCACAAAGTCTCCTTCAGACTCATTTAAAATGTTTCTCAATATGAAAAGAACAGCAGACACCATGACAAGCCTTGCAGCCTTCTGTAAAACATAAAACAGTTGCACGTGTTTATGAAATCGTACCCTGTTGGCAAGCGGCAAGAATCTGACAAAAGCAGCGATGGACGCCACCACTTCCATGATCATCATGACAAGGTCCACATTCACCTCGGAGACCTCCACACTCAGCAGCCGGTCCTCCAGAGACTCCGACTCTGGAACATGCTGAAAAACAACCAGCGTTAAGATCAGGGAGACCCGAGCCTGCTGCTTATTTATTTTTTTTTTTCTTTCTCTCAGCCTCTCTCTCGCACTTTTTTCCCGCTTCACTCTGCACGCGGGCCTTGTGCTTTACGCTGGGCAGAGGGGGGAGGGGCGGTAGTTACACTCAGTAGCACAGGAACAGAGCCAGAGAGAGAGAAAGAGAGGCAGGGACAACAACATTAGAAAGGTATAGTAATCATCCACAACTATTTTCGGTTGCAGATGATAAAGGATTGAGAAAGTTTGTTCATGCAGGCCCATATGACAGAGAATATGCATGTTCTTTTAGTTTTCATATTATAATTTATATTTAATTGTGTTGTGGTTTGCAGTGTTTTGTGTTCTTTTCACTTTAAATTTGTGAAAGGAAAAAGCTGAAAATTTAAATAGTTAAAAGTTGAAATGTGAATAGTTGATTTTTGTATTATATGATTTATTTATTACATTTTATGTGGAGTGAATAAATAAAAGTTTACGGTGGCCCCTAGAGACAAAGCACATACAAACTTCAAATCACGTACGAACTCTGAAGCATGTACAAACTCCAAAACACGTAAAAACACGTACAAACTCCAAAACACGTAAAAACTCCAAAACATGTAAAAACACGTACAAACTCCGAAGCACGTAAAAACTCAGAAGCATGTAAAAACAGAAGCACATAAAAACTCAAAACACGTACAAAAGACAACAGAAGTGCTCCAGGATGCTGGGCGCAGTGTTGAGCCTTTGTTATCTTGTGGCTACACAAGCCAGCAAGTACCAACGACCGGATTTGGTGTGTGGTAATAACAGGTAAATGAACTTTTTTTTTAAATTATTTGAATATATATATGAGTGCCTGTGTATAAATACACAAACAATACACACATGCTTTCAATTGTGTAATTTAAGTGATCTAGTAGCTCTGCTTTGGAAGTTCAGTTCATGCTAGAAATGTGTTTTGGAGTTTGTACGTGTTTTGTCTCTAGGGGCCACCGCATATATTTATATATAAACATATATAAATAAAACCACTTGTTTTTACGTTAGTAATTCCTTTTGTGCATAATTTTATATTATTGTTAATAATAAATTAATTAAAGCAACAAAACAACCTGAAGAGCCGGTTCGGAGCCGAAAGAGCCGGCTCTTTTTAGTGAGCCGAACCGAAAGAGCCGGATCTCTAAAAAGAGCCGGAAATCCCATCACTAGAACAAATACAGACGAAGTAACAATAAATAGTTGATTTGAAATTCATGCATATTTTTAGTTTTTCCATTTCTTATTCAGATATTTATCAATGAGTGACTTATATGTATGTATATATTGTATATATTGTGCTATTCCTTACTTCTTGTATCTGTCTGTGTTACTGTTTGTACTGTAACCAATATATTTCCCCCAGGGATCAATAAAGTACTCTGAGTATTCTCATTCTAGTAATATTAGCCCAGAGAAGGATGATGCTGTGCTCACTCCTTAGAGGAGAAATCTGTTTTGATTGGGATCTGAATAGTTTGAGTGAAACAGGAGCATGCCCCCGATTTAACAGCCCCCGATTGCTCCATTTTCATACCTCACTTGTACCAGGAAGCATGTCTTGTAAAACAATGTGGATTCTGAGCGTCCACTCTCCAACAGTAACTGGATTTTTGAGGTAATCCCTGGCAAAATCGCAGCACGCATCCCAGCTGTTAAAAAACACAAAGGCCTGGAGGGGAAAAATGATGCAGAGGAAACATTCAATATCAATCATTAAATTGAATTCAATTTGCAAATGCAAATTTCTCTGTATCAGCCTGCTGGGTCTACTCCTCACCCTCCTCTGCAGTGATAAAACGATTATTTTGTAGTACAGAGTCTGAACAGTCTGATCAGGGACGTAACGCCACACCAGCTTGGTGACATCCTCCTGTCTGTAGTTTCCTTCTGGCAAACCGGTCAACATGATGGTGGAGAACGTAGAACCTTGAGATTGGGCTTTCTGCAAGACACAAGGTTCAAGAACCAAAGTTTATTCGAAGAGAAACTTTGCGGTACTTTTTAAAAAATATATTATTATTACTGAGCACATAGAGAAGACAAAATGAAACCAAGTTTAGCAGAAAAAAAGAAATGTGGTTTTTGAGGTGAGTATTTGGAAAAATGGACACCTCTTGGTATTTACTCAAGGATTCCTGTTTAACACATGAAACCTGGGTTTATAAGATGCACTCACCTCAATGTCATCAGGTTCACTGACAGTTAAATACTCTAGAAGTGTAAAACAGACACAGTTAGTAACAGTCAACACTTTATATCTGGAGGTTAATTTTAGTTTCCAGCTGTTTCTCTCACCTGGGATTGTGAACCAAGGAGAGACAGTGGGGAACACAAAGGGACTAGTTGTCATTGTGATCCAATATGGTGAAGTGCTGCGTTGTGGGATGGTAATATCTTCTGTTGGGACAGTTGCACCATCAACAGCAACCTCGCTGTCTGGCAAAGCTTTGTCTGGCAATCTTGGTGCTGCACAAGCAAAAATAAGTTTTGTTAAAAGTTTTGTGGGGGAAAGAAAAGGAAAAACGAGTGGTGCAAAACAGGTTTTTAATGTTTACAATGATCCAGTAATATCAATGTTTTGACTTTTATTTGAACTTTAAGCACCTTTACAGATACCCAAGGTATCATAGACATCAGAAAAACAACGATTAGTGGGTTAGATCAAATGCCAGACTGAAAAAGTGCAGTTTAAGTAATGGCTCTGGCTCATGTGTCTGGGGCAGAGACAAGCAGAAGGAAATTGACCACTGATGGAGCAAAGATTTCTGGAGGGGCCAGAAAAGAGGTCAGAGAGATAATAAGGCAAATGAGCATCAAAGGATTTGTGGGAACCAGAATCACAGTGTTAGTGGATAAAAGTTGAGGGAATGTGTCACAATGATTGATTGTGAACAACAATAAATCAGCAGTTTTGTCTGCACTTTATCCACAGCCCAGGGGAGACCTGAAAAATCTATTCATGAGTGTTTCACAAACAGAAAGCGAAAGAAAGGTCTTACCAGATGACCTTCCATTAACTTAACCCATCTTTTTGTTTCCGTTTAAAGCATATTTGTTTAAAATCCCATTTAAAAAACACTTACGCAGTGAGGTACATCCACACTGTGGTATTTTCAGCCTTGACAATTTGTGGCCGGTGGGCCGTTTTAGAAGGCTGTACCAAACGCCAAGGCGATCAGCATCACGAAGAGACTGAAATTCGATAAACACCTGAAACACAAGAAAGAAAATGTATTCTGAACATTTTACCTTCACATTGTAAATGTTAGAAAACAAGTGCTAAGCACACGTGGAAAGAGTGAACTAAGTACAGCTTTATTGTGGAGTTCACTGGATTCAAGAGTCAGAAATCCTGGCTCAATGATGCACTGGAGCCATGCTCAACATGACCCCTGCACTAATGCTGTAATGTGATAAATACTAGTGCGCATGAGCATATGAAGAATTGCTCAGCGAGCAGCTTATCGGCAGTCTCTCTTTACTATCGCTATAGTTTTGCAGTTGTGCTTTCCTCAAGATAAGTAGCATCCAAATCTAGACACATTATCTCTTTTGAAGGATGGATTTATGAAGGTTGGTGCACGTCCTTTAGTTTGGTGTGCAAGCGGTTAATCTGTCAATTTTTCTGTATGGTTAAGATTACACTTACACAAGCACATATCTCACACAGCCTTTCACAGACTTCTAACACATGCACTTGTTGGCATTTATGAGTGTGTTTATACCTTGTTGAGAAGAGGCAGGTAGTTTCTTACACAATCCATTTTTTTCAAAGCTTCTCTGAGATGCCGGGACTCTCCTGGCGAGATGTTCCTGATGTAGATTAATCGTGCTCCATTGTCAGTCACTTGCTGCTTCGAGAAAACCGGGTTAACGTGAAAAAACAACAACCCCACAAACAGTATGACATTCCAAACATTCTTATACTACAGCTCCAAGATCAAGGCCATAAGTTTGCACTTATATTCACACAGCAGGTATGCACCCTGGCAGCTATCTTCATTTTCCAAACAATTTATAATTGCAGCTCTCGCTGTTTTTGATAACACTGGTTGAAAAAGTATTTAAACTAATGTACACACAGTGCCGTGGAAAACGCATTTGGCTCGTTCCCAATTTCCTAATTTTTTGCACAAGTTTCAAATCGTTAAACAAATGTTTAAAAAAAATACAAAATGCATTTTTAAATGAGGATTTAATCTATTCCAGGAAAAGAGTTCTCCAAACCTTTCCTAGCCCTGTGTGAATATCTGAAAAAACGGGTATGTCCCCATTTTTCAAGGTGTTTTGACTTGGATGTGAGTGCTTCCAGTTATGACTTTATACTCTGACCAATAAATCTAAAGGTATTCGAGTGCAGTCTTTGTTTCTGAGATATGTGCGTTACTTACATAGCATAGCCGTTTCATCAGAGACTTATAAAACTCAAGCTGAAAGAAAAAAAACAGTTCAAAATCATTACATCACTTCGGATTCGGTTCGATTTATTTCAGCTTAAAGGTATTTTTTTTCTACAAAAAGAAATATTTTTTACATTTATAATCACACTTTAAATAAACAAGCAGAAACAAATATTTTCAAATAATTGTAATAACATCTGTCACAACAGTAGATTGCATTATCTACACACAGTGCTTACCGGCGTCATTAAAATGTTGCCCTTCTCAACCTGCAGTCGAAGTTTAGACCCACTGAGAATAAAATCGTGATTTTCTGATGCTAGCACGATGTTTTTAGCTGCCACTGCTGTCGGCATGAGGGCAAAAGCCTGAAGGAAAAACAAACAACCAAACACTGATTTTTACTGAATAACCATGAAGACAGGCACTCACAAAATATGTATTAACTAACTAAATGTTAGTTAGGTCGTCTTAGAAAAGAGATTTAGAGCGCCATTAAAATGAAGGTCATAACCCAGCCCAATGCAAACTGGTGCTTACCATGCGTGCCTGTGGTATAACGTAGATCGTGTCGTCGTAATACTCAAATCGGTGTCGAGTGAGCAGACCGGCGATGTCCTCCTCTGCGTAACAGCCATCGTGATACTCTGGCAGGTTGCTTATTAACAGCACCTTGTAATCAAGCGAAACAAGCTGTGCAAACGAAAAGAATTTCAGGATCAGTTCACAATTGCAATGGAAGAAATTCCAGACAGAAATCTGAAAAATGCAAACATTAACTTATAAACCTCACTTTGAGCACTGTCTACCAGAGGTGGGACCAAGTCATTGTTTTGCAAGTCTCAAGTAAGTCTCAAGTCTTTATCCTCAAGTCTCAAGTCAAGTCTCAAGTAATGTCAGGCAAGTCAGAGTCGAGTCTCAAGTCACTGGTGTAAAAGTCCGAGTCAAGTCACAAGTCTGAAACTTTGAATTTCAAGTCCTTTCGAGTCTTTAAAAAAAACAAACGAAAAAATAATGTTGCAGTTATATGCTAAATGTAAATATTAGACCATGTAATTTTAAAATCTGTGTTTTTCTCAACACATGACAAAATAGTGAACTTAGAAAATATACACAAATTGTGAAATTGCACCTCTTTAAAATGCAGCTCAATTAAACCTAGCTCCAAGAATAATTTTCACCGACGGTTCTGAGATAAGCTGCATGTTATTCTTGGATGCAGTTGTAGGACCAGCTTTAAAATCGCATGACAAAAATATCATACACATTAAAAAAAACTGCATCACCAACGTAGCCTGGACAACATTTGCTAGTTAGATGAAGTCAGCTATCTCATCGTAGCATATTTATATGCATATTTATAATCATACGGTTCTTGGAGTGAGCGCATACGATCATGAAGTTTAGTAACTTCAGGTCACTGCAACAAGCCCAGGTACAGTTTACCGACGGATGGGTAGTAGTAGTAGTGGGTAGTAGTGGAAATAATTTCTGGTAGCATCACAGAAATGTAGCAGTGACAATAATATTGTATGCTGTAATCGCACTGGGCAATTAGTGATACAAAAAACCTGTTTTATCCTGTGAATAAAAGTATATGTTTTTGTCAATGTACCATAATAACAGAAGCGAAACGCAATATTGTGTCAGGACAATTCACTATTTATGCACAATAAATAAAGGAGCATAGCGCGACAATTTCTGTTCAGCGCCATACTTGCTTGTAACCTATATCACCAATTATGTTAAGAAAAATGACGCATTAACTACTACAGCAGACTGACCTTTGTGTAAATGCTTGGAGCAGACTAACCTGTGAGCTGGAGTGTTCTGGGACGTTATATTTGGTCTTTGAATGGCTGCAATCCAGTCGCGTTACTTCGGAAACATGGCTCGAACAATTTCTCTTCCACGACGTAATCCGATAACAACCGATCTCTTTACTCGTCGGCTTCCCGTGGCTGTCATGCGACCGGCTATTGCAGTTAATAATACAACGGCTTCTTGACATTTTTGTGTTTCTTTTTATCGCTGTATAACTGATTTTAATTGAAAGCCTGCGTGCGTTAGTACCGCTTGCCACGAGTTCCCAGAATCCTTTGCGGTTCTACCCGTGAATGACGTCACATTTTCAATCTCTATATAATATGCATGTTAAATTTTATATTTGGGGTAAAATATCAAGTCTTTTCAAGTAAACCGGTTCAAGTCCAATTCAAGTCCCAGGTCATTGGTGTAAAAGTCCAAGTCAAGTCACAAGTCTTAGAACATTTTTTCAAGTCAAGTCTAAAGTCATAAAATTAATGACTCGAGTCTGACTCGAGTCCAAGTCATGTGACTCGAGTCCACACCTCTGCTGTCTACAACTATGAACACAATCAGGTACCTATTACAAAATGTTTCTGATGCTAATTTTCCTTTACTTCTTTTTTTCTTTCTTTGTTTCACGTAGTGCAGCTCTACCTTGACTCACTGACAAAAAAGGCAGTAAGAGTCAGCTATGAAAGTACTTTTCATTTAAGGTGGATCCATAAACAGTGATAACTGATTCCCAAAAGGCAATGTGTAAACAGCACTATTGCACATGTCAAACTTGGGAAGGAAAAACCTTTTTAAGCACTCAAAACCACCATGTCCTGGATGACTGTGCATATAATTTGAACATGTTAAACTAGCTTTTCAATAAAGGAGTTTTAGTATGTGTTAGTACATGAGATAATTGTTTTATTACAATACTAAATTGGTAACCAAGAATGGTGCAATTCTATTGGTGTCTATACTGACTACAAAATCTCTGGTATTGCGACATCCCTAGTGAATTTTTAACATTTTTCTACATTTACACCTACTTGAGCCTCCGTAGCCTTGGCTGTATTTTTAGGTGCCACCGCAGCTTCCTTACAAACACACACACAACGAACATACATTAGTTTGTATTACTACCAAAACTGTTAAGTTACTACATTCACACTAAGAATCATACATGAGCACTTGTCATGAGCTTACAAGTATTTACAGACAAGTTGGAGTCTTCCATGCAAACCACAAGCAACTGTGGCAACTTGCAAGCAACCAGTGCGATTCCAAGGATGTTTTCAGTGCAATGTGTATATATAGATTTAAAAAATGCATAATGCAACACAGCAAAATAAAAACAAAGTACAGTGTGTATGCTTTCATAGCATTAGACTTGAGCGGAAGCTTCCTGACATGGGGATGACTATATAAAAGCTCAGTATAATCCAAAGTAACTATGAATTTGAGGGGTGCGAGACTGTAGAAGAAATGTAAGGATAACCAACTGACTTTAAACCGCATAATGAATGCAGGACTACAACCGTGAACGGACAGTATATTTATAGAGAATTGTAGCTACGGTGCATAAATATCTATCTTAGATTGCAGAAGCAAACCAGGAGACAAACAGGAGAGGAACTTTCTCTCGATTCACAAGTAGGTCAATGAACTCATCCATCTATAACAGTGACAGGGGCGGATCTAGAAGGGTGGCATGGGGTGGCAAGTGCCACCCTAAAATGATCCCTTGCCACCCCAAGTGCCACCCCAGTTTTGCATATGACAGTGTTGTTTATTAAAATAAGACAGCATTAACAGTTTGAACGTAGTTACAGTCAACAGTGAATATAAATGCTAAAACTGAAAATATTGCATAGTGTTCCCCCCTCCACCATTAACAAATGGTTCAGCCCATAGCAGGACCGGCTTTTTTCTTGTTTTCAGTAGCAAGCGATGCTTATGATTGTGCCAGAGCACATTCTGAACAACACCATGGGAATTTCGTTTTTTACACAGGTGGGTGGATGTTACACTCTGGAAATGGAAGGAAGGTGAGTGTTATTAACCCTCTGTGGTCCACGGACACGCTGCACCTCCAAATCACATGACTGATGTAAGCTGACACAGCAACAAGCTGCAGCCACGCTGAGTTTCTATTTCAGCCCACATTGAAAATTCGGACTTCAAAGTTTTTAAATTTTAATTACAGGCCAGTAAATCCAGAGTTATGATAATATGTATAAGCCACGCTTTGTTCTAAATACTGTCGTCACGTTTGTGTGTGTGTGTGTTTTAAGCGTTTTGTAAGGACAGCACGAAAACAGTAAAGAAAGAAAAAAAGCCACCACCTTCCTAAATGTACCATGTCGACCAATTAAAAAAACAGTCAACGCGTGGGATTTGATTGTTTAGGAAGAGGGAAACGTTTTAGGAGTGACGGTAACGGCAGCGAGACAGAGCAAGCAAGTGAGAGAGAGAGTTTTTAGATGTGGGAGATTTGTGACGTTTAGTGTGGAGTGTTTACTTAGTGTGTTGTCTTGTGTAGTTCTGTTGTGTAGTCGTTTTGTTTTGTGTGTCAGTGAGGGCACTAATGAATGTCACAAAGGCACATTTGCAATGTAAACACTGTCACTAAGTAGAAAACCAGCGGAGTGATACAGCTGCTGTTATCAGGCCTGCAGGTTTGTCCCTGTGCTGTTCTGTCTTTTGGTGGACAAACTTTTTTTTTACTGGCACACATAGTTTGTGGGGCATCTTAGTGCGACACCTAATTGTTCTCTCATTTTAGTTGTAGTAATATTTTTAAATTCTTATACAAAATGAAAAAAAAAACAAAAAACGGCAGGTGTATCGGCTGCATTTTTAGATAAATAGTTGTATATGTTTACAAAATGTACAATTTATATTTGCATTTCAAGTTATAAAAATATACTGTGGTGTTTTTTTTTTACAGTAAAAACATACTACTAGGATTTTACGTTCTTTGTGTGGTTTCAGATCAGTAATACTAATGCAGTATGTCAGTGAAAAAAACAACTAAATTCAGTTGAGCTGAAAAGAATGACACCAAACAAGGCAAGGGGAACAAAATAAAATGAAACAATCTGAGGGTGAAATACAAACGTAAACTCAAAAGGAGTCAAAAATGGCCGATTGTATTTCAGACCTCAGTGGGTTCATCCAACAAATCATGAAAAATTAGGTTTAAATTGTTGTTCATGACAGTGCAGATTTCTGACATTTTGTGTCATTTAAGCTGTAACAATGTGACTGTTTTCTAACAGTGTGTCTGGATTTTATACTTGTTGGGCTACATATTTATTTATTATACAGGCTATACAGAAACTCACATGTTTTATGTAACTAAAGTGTGTAATTATGTGGGCTACAGACAATAATTAAGTTCTAGACTATATTTATATGAAAAACGTGTATACTTACTGCATTTGAATTATTCTAACCATATGTAACCACCTGCATATGTGTTTGAAAAATAAGAAGGCTTCGATTTTGCCACCCTATTTGATTTCTTTGCCACCCTAAGAAAATTTCTCTAGATCCGCCCCTGAACAGTGAACAAATTTCAGTGTACATACCTGTAATTTTGACCTAAACAAAACAACTGACTTAGTTTTTCAAAATGTTTTCTCCATAGCAGAAATCACATCACTGTGACAGAGACTACTTACAGTCCCTTGTAGCCTCACCATGGTCGGAGGGGAAGATTTGCCAGCCTGTGGAAACACAGGGAAGAAAATTATGAACAAACCAAATGCAGATTTCATCATGACAACTTGACTCAAACTATCTGCTTGTATAAATCTGTGTTGAAAGATTTAATCTTGGTTGTGTGGCATCAACAATCACGTCATCTGTCACTGATCACATTATAAATTGTCCAAAACTGTGCATTCATGAAAAAAGGCATAATATGAAGTCACCTCTGTCTTCTCTGTGCTAGGCGTCCCTTTAGTTGTTTCTGGAGATGCAGAACGTGAGGACGATGATGATGATGTTGATGGGGACGACTTCATCTTGACTAGCTCAGCCAGCAGGGCAGGAGCCAAAGTTTTGACGACAGTCTCCAGGTCAGACTGGTTTGATAAGGACTGGAGAGCTAAAAGACCACAGGTGCAAAAGAGATTCACACTTTGGTGGGTGCCAAGTCTCGAAAATCATCTACCGTTTCTGAAAGTTTTATAATAGTAGAAAAAACTATGCTGACATTTCTGGTGGCACTGGTCTTTATTTATCCTTTACATTAGTAAAGTTAAGGTTGTGAGGGGGGAGGAGAACTTTGATCTTAGAAAAACTAATGAGTACATACAAAAAAATAAAACATGAAGCAATTTTCAAACCTGATGTTTCCAGCAGTTTCTTTGCCAAGATCTTTGAGCTGCTTGACTTCTTTCGCCTCGGAGATGACCTCTCAGTCGACGATCGCCTCTCCCAGCTTTTCCTCGGTGATGAACGTTTCTCATCTCTTCTTCTCAGTGAGGATCGTCTCTCGCGGCACCTTGAGCGTGATCGATATCGTGAAGAGGAAGGACGGTCATACCACGAGGAGTCAGAATGAGACCGGGACCTGAAAAAAGTATGGATCAAAGAACTTAATAACTCAGAAACATCTCAAAGCACACACCCAGCATGGATACAAAAGGTAAATGCTGTCCACCAATTAAGTTTTTTCAAGTTGATATTTTTATATATATGTTATATTTCACCCTTTAACAATCCACTGGAGAGCTAAATCTTCTTGATTGATCCTAGTTCTCAAAATGTTTGTTGGACAGACCTGCGATTGCGTCTGGACCTGTACAGAGATCGTGATTGGCTTCTGTGTCTCTCCCTTCGGCGGCTGCGTAATTGAGAACAGGAATGACTGTTCCTCCTATTCTGCAAGTCACGGAGAATACACAGTGCTGGTCCTGCTGGATCTCAGCTCTGCTTTTGACACTGTAGATCACAGTATCATGATAAACAGACTCGAGAACTTGTTTGGGATTACTGGTGTTGTTTTAAAATGGTTTATATCATATCTGTCTGAGAGATCTTTTACTGTTTGCATGAATCATGTCACATCAGAATCAACAGTTTTGCCGTGTGGGGTACCTCAGGGATCTGTCCTGGGTCCAATTCTCTTTTTACTTTATGTATTTCCCCTAGGCCAGATTATTAAGCGCTATAAATATATCTCCTATCATCTCTATGCTGACGACATCCAACTATACTGTTCCTTCAAAATGTCTGAGTTTTATAAATTGTCTAATTTAAGTAATTGTCTGACAGAAATCAACAAATGGTTATATGACAATTTTCTCCAACTAAACTCTGATAAAACAGAAACTCTAATTATTGCTCCAGACCATATGGTCCCAGAAATTAGACAGCATATCAGCTTCTTAGACCCTTACGTAAAATCAAGCCTTAGAAATCTCGGTGTCTTATTTGACAGCTCGATGTCGCTCGAGCAGCATTCTAAGCAGCTGGTCCGAAACTGTTTTTATCATTTACGGAATATTTCTAAACTCAGACTAATGGTATCAAAGCTTGAACTTGAGATGATTATTCATGCTTTTATTTCTTCTCGTTTAGACTATTGTAATGGCCTTTTTACTTGTTTTAACAAATCAGCCTTAAATCGTCTTCAGACTGTGCAGAATGCTGCAGCACGTCTCTTAACAGGCACCAAGAGAAGATCGCATATCACTCCAGTCTTGGCCTCCCTTCACTGGTTGCCTGTAAATTTTAGGTTTCAGTTTAAAATTTTAGTTCTAACCTTTAGGGCCCTGCATGGTCAGGCTCCTCAATATTTATCTGACCTGCTGAAATCACATACATCTTCTCGGGCTTTAAGGTCATTAGATCAGAGACTGTTGGTGGTACCACGCACTCGTTTTAAAACTCGTGGTGATCGGGCCTTTCAGACTGTGGCACCACGGTTGTGGAATTCTCTCCCACTGTCTCTTCGCTGCACGGACTCCATTGATTGTTTTAAGAAACAGCTGAAGACATTTTTATTTAGAAAAGCATTTGATTAATTTCTTCTTATGCTGTTTTTATAGTTTTATTGTTTTACATTGTTTTATTTACTGTTATATTGTTTTATATTCCCATTTTCTGTGTTGTAAAGCACTTTGTGATTTTTATCTGTGAAAAGCGCTATATAAATAAATTTTACTTACTTACTTACTTACGGTGGCGACGTGGGCTGCCGGAGCGGGAATGGCTGCTTTGCCTGTCCCTGCTACGCTCCGAGTCACGATGAGTGCGGGGTCTGCGAGAGCGGGAAAGCCTTCTTCGCCTGTCGCTGCTTTGCTCCGAGTCACGATGACTGCGGGGGCTGCAGGAACGGGAACGACTCTCATGTCTGGTTTTCTTCTGGGAAGTCTCAGCAGACGTTGCGGGAGAGGGCTTGGCACCTGACGCACTAACAAGTGCATTAAAAAGAAAAGCACAGTTAAATGAAAGAAAATGAAAGGCTCCAATGCTGGCATGTTTTTTTATTCGCCAAATGACTTCAAATGAAGATATTTACCCTCGCGGTGATGCTATTTCACCGTTCCACTCTGGGTATCTGTGGAAAAACACAGGTACATTTTTGTCAGATGTTGCCAGGTAGAATGTCCTTAAAAATATATTATTGTTCATTAATTCAAAAACTTAGAAATGTATTCAGCCTTTTAACAATAAATCATTAAGGTGCTTTACAGGAACGCAACAAATATGACAAAGAAAAATGAAAAAATACAAATGAACAGTTCTTAGGAAGCTATCCTAGCATTACAACCCCGACATCATTTCGGCACAACCATGGTTGCGCTGCCCCAAAGATATCGGTTCATAATCACGAAGTACAGAGAAGAAAGACTGACTGCTTTCGCAGAAGTTTGCAGTTCTCGATGTGAAGGCTGGTATTCTGGTGGGAGACCCAATCCTAGTGGTCACAACAAACAACAAACATTTAGACCAGATTCATTATTATCAGGAGCAATGTTTGTCATTGACATCACTTGCTGATAAAAAGGTCACTAAACTTTGCAGTGGCCTTAAAAAAAATCTTAAAATATTAACAGTTAGTCCTTCACTGAACGGAGAAGCATTATAACATTAGCCAGGAGCCTGGATTGCACTTAGAAACCTTCATGGGCCAAAAACAAAACAGGAACAAATAAGCATGACACATTATACCTCTCCTGGGATACAATTTTAAAGATGAAATTATTTAGTATATATGGAAAACACAAGTCAAACATCTGACTACAAACAACCAAAACAAAAGGGTCATCTTAGGCTCTGGATTCTGGACTCTCAGGCTTAGGGGTGGGTTTTTATAATCGATTCATCGATTAAAATCGATTCTGGCTTGGATAACGTAAAATCGATTCATTAAAATCCTGAATCGATTTTTTAATATAAATTTATTTTGCCCAAAATGCCAGAATCTCAGGTGACATCTCACAAAATTTCAAGAACCACCAAACAGTTAAGACAGTAAATGAGAGCAGGAACACGGCTTCTGCACATAGACTTAAACACACAGCGCGACCCGCGGATCAGAATCAGTGAGATGTCGCCTTTCTCACGGTCGGGGCTGAAAGCCGACAGCTCGCTGATTCTGATCTGTCGGCGGGTCCGCGCTGTGTGTTCACGCCCTTTATGCGCTGATTCTAAAGCTGTTAGTTTGATCTCTCTCCAAACAATATTGACCGAACCAGCAGCAAAAGAAGATCCAAACGCTTCACATAAACATCATCATGAATTCACTCTGACTTTTACTGTTTTGCTTCCACCGCGATGCACAGCTCTCTCTCCCTCTCTCTGTACTTCAAGAACAGTTTCCCTTTCTTCATTATTCGCTTGCTTGTTACGCACAAGTCTACTGTTGCTTACAGCGCTGTCGGCCGCTGTTTTTTTCCCTTTTACATTCTTCCGAAAAGAAAACCTCATTTCTGCTGTTCAATACTGAACAAATTAAAACTTTTTAAAATTATTCAAAATGTAAAACGCTTAACCGTGTCTCTAATAAAACCGCTGTAACGTCAGAGGTGATGTTCATATGTTGATTAATGGTTTTCTTTCGTTTTTGATGTACTGCAGAACATTTTTATAAAATCCCAGGCCAGGAAAATCACCTTCATGTTTTTCTGTGTTTTATCTTCAGCTACTTTGACACAAAAGCATCTGCTGTGACGCTTACACCTGTGATAAAGTCTTGCGTGTGTCAGCTTCCTTTTGATTGATACAAAAATATGTAAATGTACTGATCTGAATTATAATATTTCTGACTGTCAAAATTTCCCAGATTTAAATCGAATCGAATTAAATCGAATCGTGGATCGAATCGATTCGGGACCTTGTGAATCGGAATTGAATCGATTCTAGAAATCAGTGACGATACCCAGCCCTACTCAGGCTCTTCTTATGGCATCAAAATTTCCCAAGGTTCCAAGAAGGTCGTCTCAGGAGAGGCCAAGTTTGGATTAGGACAAAATGCACCACCTATGTTGATCACAGTTAGAGTAGCGACAGGAAGATGATGTTGAAATAGGCCAGAAGAGGAAGGCGCTGTTTCTTTGACGAGGAGCCCAAATGTGAAATTTGGTGCAGCAAAGGAAGGCACATCCATAAAGAGAGATTCAACAATCAGTCAAATTAAAGCTGGTGCTTGTGTAGCTCATGACTGGGCGCTGCGCCCAGGGTTCTTATGTTTGTGGTAGTAAAAGTCTTGTGACACCAAAACACTAACTTAAAGTATGAGCAAAGAAAATTAGTATAACACAAAAACAAGGTGCCTACTGATATAAAATAAAGGACCAAACACACTATTGTTCACTCGTTAAGCTGAAAGAAAGATGCTTTAATCACAGCAGTCACACATGTGTCCACTGTACCATCTGGGAACTCTTCTTGTGTAGCACTCGTAATAACACAAACACTAAATCCTCCTTCTCTGGTGCTGTTGTGTAGCAGTGTGTACACCTGAGACTGTCACCTGTCTGTCTGTCCTGCACTCTCTCTCTGTTTCTTTCTCTCTGATTGTGGAATAAAAGTATGAACATGTGTTTATAAGTTACACTTGTGTCTGAATCCTGCAGCTTATCGCACATTTCATTTCCATGTGTGACAACTGCAAGTGTCCAGAGTGAGGACAGACTGAGGGACCCACTGCTGCACATCATCTGTGAGGCTTTGCACCCCTGATGATCCACCAGGACAAACTCAGCAGTGTGTGAGGAAGAGGAGGAGGAAGAGCCAGCAGCAGCTGACAGATGGAGAGAATAGACAGACTGTTCCCTGTTTGTGAAGGACTGCTAGGAAAGTTTAACATAACTGTCTGTGCTGAATCAGTCTTATTAGGTAATGTTCAAATAATGTGATCATCCCAGTGTTTTCAGTGTGAGAGAAAGTACTCAGAGTACTCAGGGCCTTCAAGTTACACACTATGAAAGGCAGCAACAAGTTCAATGTTCAGAAACCTAAGTATGTATCAGCAGTTTGTCAGCCTCGCTGGCGTCAAGAATCATTAGTATGATGCTAAAGCTTTAGTAGAAGTTGCACATCAGTTGGTGTCCCCGCCCCTTATCCCCCTTAAAATCCTAACTTGAAGATGCAGAATTTGCTTCCTAGTAATATGGATGTCATTCATGAAGGTAATACCCAAGCAAATAGCAATTTTATTATGATCTGTGCTGCAGTTGTAAGACCGGGCACTCGAATCTTTCCTAAAACCCTCTCCCCACTCCCTACTGACATTGTTGTGATGTTACTGCTTTCTCACTGCAGTCATGCAATTTATTCTATAAAAAGCTCTTACGGTGTGTTCACACCGAACGCGATAGACGCGAACAGAGCGTCAGGTTTACATGTAAAGTCAATGGAAAAGCGCGATGACCCGCGATTGCGGCTCCCGCGAAAATTCGGAAGCAGATTTGTGTCGCCAAAACGCCTGAAACGCGCGTCAGTCTAGCGCGTTTGGAGCGTTTGACTCGCGAATAAAACCACGTGCGTGACTTTTTGTGTTGCATTTTGTGCATACGTGCGTTACGCGTCTACCTGGAGTTGGAAAAATCTGAACTCCAGCGTCAAATCGTGCCGCGACAACCAATCAGGAGCCTGGTGACGTGGCTGTGACCTAGGTCAAAGGGGCAGATCCAGCCAAACCCCTTCATTCTTCAATGGAAGGAAGGCTAATCAACGCCGTAGCAAACAACCTGGAGCTGTACGACACCAGCTGCTTTCTGGACCGAGACAGGAATATAAAGGACCGAGCTTGGAGGAAGATATGTGAAGGGCAACCTGGTTCATTCATTTCTCTTAAGTTTTCTCTTAAGTTTTCGCTGACCCGGGGAAGCCGCACAAAAGCTAGCAAGCCACCGCTATTTTCCCACTGACGTACAAATACCGTTCTGCTTTCATGCATGTTGTCATATAGGAATATATTTTCTTTATTAATAAGCAGCACACAGTGGTCCCGCTGTCACTGCTTCGCTTTTCCGCTGATTTTCTTTTTCTTTTCTTTTTTTTGCACCGTACAGCATTGCATTCTGCAGCCTGATTGACAAATCTGCTCCGTGTCGTGTCTCCTGCGCTTGCCAAATTTATCATGTTTGGTTTTGATAACCATCACGTCCAATAGAAAAAACAGCACAAAAACACCCATAACTATGAGCCTCATTCGGAAATAGACACCTGCACCGCGAGGGGAAAGGGCGCACGAAAGTGGCGGGCAGATGAAGACAAAACGCGGCATAATAATACTTTTACGTTTTGCAATCTACAAAGGTTTGCACTTTGAGAATCAATTGTGAGAACTGTGACCAATGTTCATGTGTGTGGGGAAAACAGTGTATAAAGTGCGTGGCCAGGGGCTAGTTATTCTGAGAACCCCTGCTGCAATAAAGGAGGGACCACTGTATATACTTTCTCTGATCATATTCAACCTGTTAGCATTTAATACTGTATTGATAGAGCCAACTGATTCTGCAGCAGAGCATCCCCTGTTGCTTCTCCTGGCTCCCCAGTCCCTGAGCTCCTGCTGCTGCACCCACAGGTATGTACAGCAAGCACTGATACCTTTTTAGTCGGTGGGATTGCCTTGTGATCACCTTTACTAAATATCTACAACCAATCTGATTATATCCTGTTTTTGTTTTTTTTCACTGTTGAAATTAAAATCTAGTAGCAGCCTTCTCATTTCTTTGTGTTTTGTGCTGTTTTACAGGCCCACAGAGGAGGACGGCTCCGAGGCAGATGAGGGACGGGTCCCAGGACGGTCCATCGGCGGTGGAGCTGGCCACCCTGGAGTCCCTGAAGAGACCACACCAGTCTCCAATGGAGCATTTCCTCCTCAGCCTTGTTCCTGCTCTGGAGAGCAGCTGGTCCTTTTTATTCCTGTCTCTCTGTAAATCCTTATATTTTATATATTTATGTTTAATGTTTTTCTGTTTGAGAATTTTAATATTATTTCAAATAAATTTTTATAATGACTGATGTCTCAGTTCTACTACACAGCAAATGTTGGCACACGACTTGACACATGTAGAAGTTATTTCATATTATACTAATGACAAAATATACTGATACAGTGGGATGCAAAAGTTTGGGCAACCTTGTTAATAGACATTATTTTCCTGTATATGCAATAAATATTTAGTGTATATCAAAGTGTGTGTCTCCTATATGATATATGGGGTGCCTTTGTCTGGACGTGCTTCCCATCCAGAGCTGCACAGCACAGAGGGAAGTTCCAGCGCTCCTGGAATCCCTCTGTGATGGAGCGCCAGTCTCCAGGTGAAGGCGCAGCCATGAAGTCGTCCACTAGAAAGTCCCAGATGGCCGTCGCTATTTTCGACGTCGCAAACATTTTCTTAATATGACAGCAGTATGTGTGACGGCTGTGGAAGCATGCACTCGAGACAACCGCAAATCAAAGAAAACGCGCCTTTATTTACAAAATGACGCTGCGCTGTAGGTGCTGTAGGTGTAGTCACTCACACGTGAACCCGTGCACGATTCCCCACAGATAAACAGGGCCAGTGTGGCCCAGTGGCAACGTTATCCTGAGCTGCTTTATAGTGCAAACAAATCCGGTCTAGACATTTTCCTGCACCCACCTGACTTCATTGCTCCACAGCATGATTGGATCATGTGACTGCAACGCATCCATCAGCAGCATGAGGTCACACGTGATTCTAATCTATAGCTGCCCCCACCCAAAACAGTAATAACACTACTGTGTTGCTGAATGTGTGGATCCCATGGTTACAAACGTGCACGAGGTGCTGTGTTTAATACCTGAACACTGTCTGTTTGCTAACACGTGACCTGAAATGTATCTCAAATGAAACTTTGAAGGCTCTGAAAATGACTTTTTTCTTTGTTTTAGGGTGAAAATGATCCTTTAACTCACGATAAGCTTTGTTAAATATATTAAGATTCTAAAGTTGGGTAATGTATTGAGTAACTCTGACCTTTGTGTTGGAATCACACACCTGCTCTCACTGTGAATCAAATGACAACAAAGTTTATTACCTATGGAAA
This sequence comes from Astatotilapia calliptera, assembly GCF_964374335.1. Classification (NCBI taxonomy): domain Eukaryota; kingdom Metazoa; phylum Chordata; class Actinopteri; order Cichliformes; family Cichlidae; genus Astatotilapia; species Astatotilapia calliptera. The sequence goes on along the minus strand of NC_137422.1, from coordinate 2,329,710 downwards.
ATAAACTCTCTCCCTCCGTGTTGTAACATCCAGTGCACTTTACTGACAGCTGTTTACACAGAGATTAAATTACAGTTATAAAATTCTTTGTAATTCACATTTTACACATAACCCAGTTTCTCGTTTTGTGAAATATAACGCATGCTTCTGAATAAACTGGAAAGTTACGTGACAGGAGTAACACTGAGTTTGGCCTCTGCTGCTGAACTCATCTGCTTCAGGGTTTAACATCTGGACGTCTGCACACCTTTGTTGTAACAAGTGCTGAGTTACTCTTTTCTTCCTATTTTCCATCAGCTTCTGAAATACGTCCTCATCCTGATGCTTGGTTTGAACTTCAGCGTGCCATCTTAACCGTGCCTAAATGCACAGACCTGCGTCTCTGTGATCAGCTGATGAGATATTTGTGTTCGCGTGCAGGTGAACAGGTGTGTGTCACGGTGTTTTTAGTTCTTTGTGGTTTTTGTGTTATTGTACTTATGTGTGTGATTTATTCTATGGTTTCTAGTTTCGATCCCTTGCCCTTCATGTTTCTCTGTGTCCCCTCTGTTCTTAGAGTCCTCTGCCTTATGGTTTATGTCTCTGTGTTTCTTAGTTGCTGTCTCCACTGTGTCAAGTTCGCGTCTCTGTGTGATCCTTCCTGTTTTACTTTGTAGGTCCGTGTCTTATGTAAATGTGTCCTGCTTTGCTTGTCTCGTCAGTCCTGATTTCTCCCAGCTGTGCCCTCCTTCTGTGTCTCATTCCCCTCGTTACTTCCCAGTGTATTTAAACCCTGTGTTTCTCTGAGTCAGTGTCGTGTCGTCCCTCATGCTGTGTGTGATTCTCCCCGTGTCTTCTGGTATGTGTTACAATTAGCGCTTCCCAGTTTAGTTTTGCATCACTGTTATCGTTTGTCACCTGTCAGCAATAAAGCTGCATTTTGAGTTCAGTCCTGTTTTCCTGTGAGTTTGTGTTTGGGTCCTATTTTCCTGCCTGCCACACACCGTTACATGACAGAGTGTACAGGAACACGGCTCGTTTATTCTGCATCTACTTCATTGCCACATTTTGTCAATATTTTCAGTTTGTTTGTTTTTTTCTTGCTTAAAAACGATGGACGTAATCTGTTACATGTGCTTTTTTTATGTGATGATTACTGTTACTTGAATACTTGAATACTTGCATCATTGCATTGCGAGCATTGTTAAGCTAAAACCCTAAAAAAGTTCAAGCAGTGGCTGCAAAGGGACTTGTCTTTGAAAGGTAGAGTGTTACTTACTAAAGCTGAAGGGATATCCCGATGAACATATGCTGCTCTCTCCTTACACCTGGATAAGAAAATTAGTAAAGATATTGACCGTATGCTCTTTAATTTTATATGGAAAAACCGTACGCATTATATTAGAAAAACTGTTGTGATGAATAAGTACGAATCAGGTGGGCTTAACGTCTTAGACTTTTCTACTTTAAATAACACTTTCAAAATTAATTGGGCCAAACATTTTCTGATAAGTGATAACAGAGCTGTACGTTTTAATTTGTTTCCAAACCCCGCAGTCAGGACATGCTATATTGCAGTGGCGGCTGGCCCATAGGGGGCGCTCGGGCTCCGCCCCCCCAAATGTGGAGGAGTAAAAATATATATTTTTAAAAAATTCATCAATGATAGTTTTACTATGTGTGTGCCCATATACAGCCAGGCGTATTTTAACATTTTCACCAGCTGACTCATTAAAGTTCAACCAACAAACGGTGTTTTTCTTCTTCTGGGGCGCTCGTCAAAGCGCCCTTGATATGCAGCGAAATAGCCTATCATTAAATGGTTGCCAGGGGAAAATAATAAATATTTGACCTATCAGCGTCGCTGAATTAAATGGTTTGGGGGCGCTTAAAATTGCGCCCCTGCAGAAAACGCGCGAAGATTTGCTGTTCTAGAATTTTACCTCAGTCAGTAGCCTAAGTGAGCTATAAGGTCAGAGAGAGACGATGGCAGCGGTATTGTTAACGGTTGAGGCACAGCCTCCCCCAAATTCGGTTAGATTGCTTCTAACCTACCCTTTTGCCAGAAGGACAATGGCAGAAAAACTGCAAGTTAAAGAGTTGGGACCTGACAAGCCCGAAATTCAACTAACCCAGGCAACGAAGGAGAAGTCAAAAGCATACAACAGGACTTTTTGTCGGAGTTGGTTCCAGCGCAAGTCGTGGCTGACAGGCTGTGGAACAGCTAATGCACTTTTTTGTTTCCCGTGCATACTGTTCAAAAGTGACAAGTGTGATTTGACGTGGACACAATCTGGACAAACCGACTTAAAGCACCTCTCCGAACGAATCAAGAAACATGAAAGCTCACGAGTTCATATGGACAACAGTGTAAAGCTAGCTGTGCTAGGGAAAACTAGCATAGCGGCGCAGCTAGATGATGGACATCGGATTGCTTTAAGAAGGCACAACGAAGAGGTAGATAAAAACCGTCATATTTTATCTAAAATCATCGATTGTATTAAGTTTTGTGGTGCTTTTGAGCTAGCAATGCGGGGACGCATTTAGCCCACCCCCCCAATCAGTTTACAGTTGTTGTTTTCAATAGTTATTTTTCATTCATTCAAAAAAAAAAAAAAAAAATCTGTTCATGTTCATTTTTATAAATCTATACAAATGGCCAGAATATGGTTGTTCATTTTTACAAATCTATACAAATGGCCAGAATATGGTTGTTCATTTTAAATTTAAATTAAAATTGTGTTGTTTGATGTACTCATTAACCCTTTACAGCCGATCTGAGCGGGCACGCTCTGTTTTGCGTAACTATTTTTAAATCCCGGTAGCTCTGCAACCAAGTAAGCTAGCGCAATAATTTGTTTTGCATATGAAACTGGAGGAGTTGTACTTACATCTTATGCCATCAGCTTGTCCTAGGTCACAGTTTCCTTCCACATATAGCTTTGCAAAAACTGCATAAAAATCACTTGCAGCAACAAAAACATGATATTCCAGAAACACGCTTCGCCGATCCATCAGCTGTTTGTAACACTTCCTACGTCCATCAGCGCGAACTATCACATGACCGCATGACCTGCCCGAAACCGGAAGTGACGTCATTTTGCGGAAATGTAGTTTTTTACGATCGAGGCCTTATGAGCTTGTGTTTTACTTGTTATGTGTTTTAAAAAGTTATGTTTGACTTTATGACTTTCTGTGTCGTTTCTGGGATGCTTAAGACTCATATTGCACTGCTGGAAATAGTTTATTTTGATGCATATGCTGTTATTTTGCAAATTTGCACTATAATATTTATTTTTGTTTTTCCTGCAGTATATAAAAATTGGTGTATTTCAAAAATAAAACTATGAAGACACTCAAAATAAATTTCCTGTGGTGGGAAACTAGTTTGTGTAACTTTTTTGTATTTACAGTTTTGAGGGATAAGCCTCTTAAATTTCTCTAACTAGAAATGTATGTTAAAAAAACAAAAACGATTTTCAATTTTTTTGTAGTTTATTGCACTTTTTTGCAATTTATGTAATTACTATGCACCTAATGCAGACATATTATTAAAGTTTGGGCTATAATGGTTGTATTGATGTATAGCAACTTGAAATGCTCCCAAAAATGGCTCCACAGCATGTAAAAATATAATATAAGCTCTGGCGAACTTGGTTCTATGGTAGGTCTTAAAGGGTTAAATGGGTCATTTTAGTCGATATCATAAAAATTGCCCCCCCTGAGATTTTTTTCAGGAGCCGCCACTGCTATATTGTATTTAGATAGAAGCTAGCGAGCTAACTTCCTTCTAACTCCGTTAAATATCATAAATTCTGTTTTCATGGATGCCTGGATGTTAAACTCAATTGTTACACCTGGTAGAGCAGAACGCTGATCATTTTATTAAAGATGAAAGACTTTAGACAGTTTTTCAACTCTCAGTAATGCCACAGTGATCGTTTGATATATGGACCTGCAGCGGAGTTTAGACCCAGACACGGCTAGTGACGTCAGACTGAACAACCGGATAGCCAAACTGTTGTCTGTTCCACTTTTTGTTCACTTTTTCTTGCTGAGCCTGAGAGAGCACATGCCTGTAAGTAGTTGCTATCTGTTTTGTAAGCTTTCCCGCGATAGTTTTGTGTAGCAGTTTAGAGGTTTGTGTGGAAAACTTTCTTTTGTGAGGAAAAACGGCCGCGATGCTAACACGTTAGCCCGTCTATGGGATTTCCCATGTAATGTTAGCATTAAGCTAATCGCTAAATGCGTGGGCCTAATAACCAGTGAAAGGGTTTGGATAAGTTTGTGTTTATGTGTTATATACATTGTAGTGCATGGCTTAATGTTTGATGTTGTAAAGAAAATGCAATTTTATTTTTGTTTCTGTACCAGTTTTACAGTGCTTCAACAGTAAACATCTAAAACGTATCCGCTGACTCCTGGATGTTTATTGTGGACCTGTTAGCTATCTGCCAAGCTAGAAACCAGCTTCACACCCTAGTGAGGGCAGAATAGTTTAAATGCACTCACTGTATTGGTACACGGGTGTGGGGCGTGACTCATGGGTGTGTTAGGTGATAAATGTGGTTGCACTCACCTGTTCACGGCACCTGATGTTAATGAGCAGAAAGGTAGGGTGAGCATGAGGCAAAACCTTCTGTTGACTGCAGCTTGAGCGCAGCTTGAATCATTTTGATGCACTTTTTGACTGCAACTTGATGGTTTATGTATACTTATTCACTAAGTTATGCAATAGGCCTATGTTGAAATTTGGCATAGTAAATGGTGCAGTTATTTGTGCAGTCTGTGCATTTGTTTAATGGTTTGAGCCCGTGTGCCGATTTGTATAGTGGACACTTGTATGTGGAATAAAAGTAGCAAATAGTACAGAGGTGTATCTCATGTGTTTACTGTTGCGCGTCATCTGTGTCCTCATGTTTAGCCTGCCGCGGCTGTTGGTTGGAGGAGCCGCAATAGTTTGGAAAGGAAGGAAGCAGTAAGGTCAGTTTCCATTCTGGGTTTTCAGCATTAATAAAGAAACCTGCAACAAGGTGAGTAATGTTTGAGGTCCAAAAGAAATCAACACAGACATTTTTACAGTGCTTTTCTACTCTACCTGAACATTCAAAGCGCTCTATACAGGTTGCCTCATTCACACCTGTTCATAGAAGCCCTTTTTCTGTGCTTTCTATCTAACATTCACACACATTCATACTCTGATGAATGCATCAGAGAGTGACTTGGGGTTAATGTCTTGCCCAAGGACAGTTAGCATGCAGTCTGGAGCAGCCAGGGATCGACCCAAAAACCATCTGATTAGTAGATGACCTGCTCCACCTCCTGAGCCACAGCCGCCCCTTTTAGAGGTAAAGAATGATTTAGAAAGTAAGTACAGTAATTTTTTGAGGTGATTTGATTTAAAAAAAAATCATTTTTGCTTCTAATTACATAATTAAGGTGTAATTACATCTTCCAACAAATTGATACATAAACGTATCATTTATCTACTAAAAATACATAGGAGCTGGCGTCATGTTGTGGAAGCTGCCATCTTGCCCCACCATCATACACTGGCTGAGATGGGCATCGCTGCTGCGCCTTTTCATGTTTTATGTAAGTGGATTTATACATTACTTTGAATTTAAAGATGTCAAATAGCTCTTTCACACTACATTTGACCATTTCACATTTGTACATGTATATTTTGGTGATCTCTTTCTCAGTATGTTTTTCTTCTTATGGAAATAAGCTAAGATTAAACTGGTTAATGTTAGGCTCCAGTGTCCTAAAAAAATCACACCTTTCCCCTGATAAACAAATTGATTGGATTCTCACATTGTGTGGGAATTGATTATCAATTACAACTTCAATAAGCCACTTCAAAGAAAGTTTCACCTGCGTGGGCAGCAACAGAAAGTCCAGATGTGGAAACAGGTTTCCACATTAAAATATTGATATTTTAATCATTTTGGGTGAAATTGTAGTTTTTCATTAACAGGAACACAGTGGAAAGAAACTATCATTCAGATTGTCTACATTGGAAAGAACTACTCCCTCTTCCGCCTTTTATAGTCATGTGTGAAACACGGCTGTATAAATGTGTGGCAGCCTGTGGCGCGCGCACTCACAACAATGGCTGAGCGTAACTGGAGTCATGTGCGCACGTATTTTACATCCACAAACAGCCGAGACGTGGTTTGCGATACATGTGGCAAGAAAGTGAGGTGTTGTGGCAACACCACTAACCTCGTCAAACACCTCAGAGTAAATCATATCACAGAATATGACGAGCTTACGTTGAGGCGAACTGAAGAGGAGGAGAAGGACGGGTGCTGCTAGGGTGAGACAGACGTCTCTCAGGGAGTCCTTTAGTGCTGCAGGCAGGCAAGGTGTTCACATAGTGCACAACTTCAGGTTTGTATTTCTATATGATGAACTCTGCATTATTACGTGATAAGAACAAGTAATCTGATGTCCTGTAATGATTATGACGCTATAATTTGAGATACAATAAAAGAGTAAAGTTTTTGTACAAAGTATCGGATCAGCATCATCGATACCACCCTGAATTTTACTTGGTATCGGATCGGAAAGGAAATCAGTGGTATCACACATCACTAGTGATCAAACGTCAGGCCAAGCTGGAACTGATTCCTGTCTTCTGTGACTTCTACAACACTGTCCAATAGAGACACAAGAATGAAATGCAGCGTCATTAAAAACAGTGACGATCTTTATTTAAAAATGTAATATATTTACATCTGAATAAACTTTTAGGCATTACGCTGACGGACGGATGGATGGACCATGAATGCTTCCTCATCCTTCTTGTCATGCACCATGGAAGTGTCTGAGGGGCTTTTCCACTTGGAATCGGGATACTGTGTCCACACTTCAGAGGTGGAGTTTCCAGCATCTCACCTGGGCCTCATCTGCAAACAATCAGCAGGAGGGCTTCTTAAACCAGCGCTGCCTGCTACTCCTCGCCAGTTTGTTCTGCCATCTCCAGTGGTAACTAGGCTTCCCCTCTGCTCCAGTTCTGGCATGCTGCTTCCCTGTGTTCCCCCTTGTTTTCCCTGTGTTTAGGTCTCCTCTGCCAACATACTCATCCTACCCTCAAACTCCCTTACCCGTCCAGCAACTTCTTCTCCCTCTGTTGCAGAATTCCCGTTGGATTGTTCCCATCAGGAGCCAGGTGTTCAGTCTCTCGATAGCTTTTCCTCTGGTTCCTGCTCTCTGCTGACACTCCTAGCTCGAGCCACGTTCTCCATTCCCTCTCTTTAAACAAAGTCTCATAAATAGTTTAACCCTGTGCATTGAATCTGCATTTGGGTCTAAGCTTTCTATGGAGGCAAGAAATCATCACAGTGACATCTATTCAATTTTTAATTCAATTTTAATAATAATAATAATAATGATGCATTTATAGCACTTTTCGGGACCCCTCAAAGCGCTTTACAATTTTATTTATAGAGCGCCAAATGACAGCAACAGTCACTTCAAGGCGCTTTATATTGTAAGGTATACTTACAAAGAAAGCCCCAACAATCATATGACCCCCTATGAGCAAGCACTTTGGCGACAGTGGGAAGGAAAAACTCCCTTTTAACAGGAAGAAACCTCCGGCAGAACCAGGCTCAGGGAGGGGCGGCCATCTGCTGCGACCGGTTGGGGAGGGGCAAGGAAAACAGGATAAAGACATGCTGTGGAAGAGAACCAGAGGTTAATAACAAGTACCATTCAGTGCAGAGAGGTCTATTAAACATAGTGGGTGAAGAAGAAGCACCCAGTGCATCATGGGAATCCCCCAGCAGCCTAATGCTGGGCATACACTGTGCGATTTTTGGCCCATTTTGAGCCGATTTTTCAGTCGTGCGACCGTTTTGGAGGTCGTCCCGAGTTTGGCCTTGATCGTGTGTCGTGCATCGTCTACATAACGAGGGTAACGGGGTAACGAGAAGCGATTAAAACCTCACGACCAGCTCCCGATTGATGATCGGGAGCTGGTCGTAAGAAATCGTAAGAAAATCAAACCTGTTTGAAATCCTGTGGGTCGTCCTGAGGGTGTCACCACAGCGTCTCACACCGCGCACGCGCAAACGCAGAAATGAGAGCGAAGAGACGGAGTAGAACAGCGGTGCGGCGTGTGACCGGGACACAAGCGATGGAGGCACAAACTTCTCACCCCTGCGAGTCAAGCGTACAGTTTGAGCAGGAGCTGAATAACGCGACTGAAAGAAATCGCACAGTGTTTGCCCAGCTTATTGCAGCATGGAGGATTCAGGGTCACCTGAGTAGGCCATAGCCTACTAAAAGGATACTGAAGAAACCTGTCGAAATAGTGTTAGTCTTCATCACTGCTGCTGCTGGACTCATTTGAACACCTCTGAAATTTGCATGCCGGCAAGTATTCCTCTTCTTCCTCAAAGTCCTCTCGGGAACGCTTCCTCGAGCCTCCAGCTTCATGGTTGTCAAGCTCTTCGTGCGCATCTTCAAAAAGTCCATCACTGCTGCTCTCAGAGTGGTCGCACACAGTTGAGCTGGTCCCCGAATCAGAGTTTGCAAGCCTGGATTTTTTGCTATTACGACCTTCTTCGTCAACATCTTCCTCTCTGGACCTTTTCGTGGATCCACCAGGCTGCGGTGCTTCTTCTGTTACCTGCTGATTGATGTCCTCATCGGCAATATTACCAACATGAGGACAGCCCTCGCTATCAGTGTCAGAGGCAGAGAAGAAGTCAGAGTCATCATCGCTCCATCTGATTCTTTTGTTTGGTTCCACATCTTCTTCATCCAGCTCTCTAGACCTCCTCCTGGAAACACCTGGCTGAGGGTCCTCTTCTGGGATGTACTGGTGAACATCTACACGGTCTTCAAATGCCTCCTCATTTTCAATGCCACCAACAACCACAGCATTACGATCCTGGTGCTGTTCATTGTTGTCAGCATTGGCATTATTGTCCCTCACATTAATATTTTGAGCGTTGACATTGTTGTCATCGTCATCGTCATCGCTACCGTAGAAGTCATCATATTGTCCCAGTGCTGAAGCTATTAGCTCATGCAGAAACCAACGAATATCACGGAGAGCGAGATACAGATTGTTCACGAAGCCTCCATTAACTGGTTCATTAGCAGGTTGCTGATCTCCATTTGCAAACCTTTGTGGGTTAACCTGTTGGCCTGCAAGATCATTAAATCTTTTAATTAACATCCACAACTATCTGCTGAAAATCAGTTTTTCATCAATTTCTAGACTGAGCACATGTGCTTACCGTTTTGGTTATTTTGTGGTCCGTCTCCACTTGCACTCATTTTGACTACAAGGAACACAAAACAACAATGATCAGTAAACCTCAACTAAGAATCTTCAGAGAATTTGCTTTTTTTGTGATGACTTTAGGCTGCGTCCGAACGTACACGCCTATGTTTGAAAACGCACGTTTTCCTTTTTCGTTTAAAAGAAATCCAGTCCACATGTGCAGTTTTGAAAAAACATCTCCTTCCACATCTAAACGCTAAAAACAAAGTGAAACGCTGTCAAGAACACGCCAAATCTTACAGCATACATAAATGTCATTTTTTTAAAATGACATTTATTCCAAACCGACGTCAGGATTTGGGTTGGGAGAGCGTCTGTGTTGAATGTAGAAGCCACGTCTGATGCCTCTGTGTTTCTAAATGGAGGCACAGTAACTGTGTGTGTATATGTAAGTGTGTCAAAACTGCAGATACTAAGATGAACAGACACAGTATGTTGTCTACAGCTGCCATTGTAGAAACTGATCTCATGTAAACACTAACGTGGCCACAGCGTCAACAGCGGCGCACACTTTTGACATTACCTGAGTAAATGTCCGTTTTCCTCGTCCACACCTAAACACAAAAACGTCGTTTTTAAAAATCTCACCTTTCAGTGACTCAATCTGCTGTTTAGGTGTGGAAGAAAGGCCCAAATGCAGAGACAAAGCTGCGCTTTCAGAAATGTGGACGCAGCCTCAGGTTCTCAGAAATTCTAATAGTTTGTTTGAGAACAAGACTTAAGTCTTCTCTATTTTCCTAAATGAACAAAATAGTCTCAGAAATAATCGTGTTAAAAAGAGCTTCTGTCACTCTGAGATATGATTAAGAACATTTTCTCATTTATGTACATTTGTTTTCCTGAATAATAGATCCACATCATCCTCTCTATGATGGAAAATATAGTCTAGTCTTGCACAATGTAAAGTACATAAATACTGTCCTGGCAGGCAGGAAAATCAGGCATTTATATATTTAAGTAAATGCTCTTAAGTTTATAAAGTGAAATTTGAGCTTACTTGAGTTCTTGGTAAATTACAGAGCAGTTAATCCTCAGGGAAACGTCGAAATGTCACTAAATAGTGGTCTGCTTTCATACGGTTGCAGTGTCTCTTCAGTTTTGTGTTCATATGCTGATGTTTTCATTCAAAACATGCTTAAATGCTGTGATGTCACTTTAGCAGCAAAGACTGTGGAATGTGCAGAGATTCTTTTTACATTTGCTCAGAGTTTGATATCTTTTAAATGGAGACAAAACAAAACAGACAGAAGTGAATCTAAAAGACTAAAGCAGTCAAAGTGTTATTATTTTCATTTATTCTGATAGTTCCTGTAAAGTTCTACTCTAAGAGATTCATCTCGGCCTTCATGCAGGATTAAAGCTCAAGAATGAGGACACACACACAAAATATAAAACATTTCTTTATGGTTGTTAGGCAAAGTTATCAAGCATATATCCACTAATATGCTCTCATTCTTGCTCTGCTCCCTAATTTTTCCCTGGAGGCATCGCTATGGCAACAAAACAACAAGCTGTTTCCAGAGCTTAATATTGAACAGGTCTTTGTTATAAACTTTATTTGTACAAATGTGTGATGTTGATGTGCACAACGTGGGATTTAGACCTCGGAGGGTTAATCAACAAATCACGAAAAATTAGCTTTAAATTTGTGTTCATGACGGTGCAGATTTCTGACATTTTGTGTACTTTAAGCATTTAACAATTTGTTTTCTAATAAAAACGGTGTGAAACTCAAGTTAGACCTGTGTTTGTAAATGAACCGCCCCATGTTGTGTAGCTTTCTGGATTTTATACTTGTTGGGCTACATATTTATTTACTATACAGTAGATAGAATCTAAACTCACATGTTTTGTGTAAGTAAATAGTTTAATCATGTGGGCTACAGACAGTAATCAAGCTATGGACTATATTGATATGAGAAACGTGCACACTTACTGCATTTGAATCATTTTAACCATATGTAACCAGCTGCATGTCATGGTCCCGGGACTTCTACCTGGTTTTTTGTGTGTCTTGTATTGTTGTTGTTTGATGTCAGTTTTAGGGTCCCTCGGTTGTTCTGTTAAGATGTTGCTTATTTGATTTCCCCTCGTGACTTCACCCCCTGTGTGTCCCCTCTGTGTATCTGCCAGTCCCCATGCCTCGTTTCTCCTCCTTGTGTTTTATTCCATGTTTTCCCAGCCCGCTATGTCTGTGACCTCCATATTACTTTGTGCAGCTACGTATCATAAAGGTGCCTGTTATCCTGCTGCGACGTGTCTGTGGACTTGCTTTCCACGGATTTTTCCTCTTTTGATTTGGCCTCACCTGTGGTTCTCAGCATCCTTTCATAGCAGGTGTCCTGCCCTTGGTCCAAGGTGCGCCCCTGCAGTGTTGAAACTGTTTTCTCACGATGTTTGCAACCCTACAACCCGTCCTACTCTGTAGTAGAATCAGTGACATTTGACCGTCCTGTTGCTCCCGTTGAATTTTATATAGCATATTTAAAATGTAAAACTTAAAATTGTCCGTAGCCTGCGGACAAATGTACATCTTTTATTAGATGAACACGTGGTTTGGTTATTTGCCTTGTGGTGAAAACGCACTGAGAGAGGACTTTTTATTAGTGATCTTAACAGTATTTTTTTTTCATATTAATGTAATTTGTTCATCTAATTGAATATAATCTATTTGTGTATGATTGTCAGTCCAAAGAGGGACAGAGGAAAGAGGGGAACGTGAGGAGAAAGTACAAGGTCAGGAAGAACCAGGTAAGCAAACAGACAGGGAACAGTGACGGGCACAACGGAAACCGTTTAACTGCTTGAGAGAGTTGACTACCAAAAAGTGATAGACAGATGTGCCAGTCAAGGTGAGGCGACATAGGTGAAAATAAAATGTAAAAAAATCTACAGAGCCATAGTAGTATCTGCAGTAAAGATCTTTTCATCCATTGTACCATAGGCAAAGTTGCAAAACAGTGATGTCATGTATCATGACGAGGACCCAGGCACAGAGAGACTTGATGAAGTTAAGAATCTTGTGATTTAATAAAGAAATTTGCAGACTTGCACAGACATGGGGCGAGGACAACAGACGATGAGGACAGCGAGGTACAGGGGTTTAAATGCACCGAGGAGACAGACAGAGGACGACTGGAGACATGTAGGGATGCAGGGACTGACGAGACGGGGAAGACGTCTCATCGTGATGAGTAAAGTTGATCTTGCCTGGTTGGGCAGCTCTCTGGGTGCTCAGCACCCCCAAAGCTCTGATCCTAGAATCGCCCCTGGGTGAAAGCTATCAGGCCATATTTCATTTTTCAGGCGAAATTGTTTGACAGAATTTGACTTGTCCATTTGGTGGCGCTAATGCACCATGTTGCTGTTTGCTGAGCGCTAATAACAACCACGAGGAAGGAGGCGTTCATTCGTTCCTGTGGAGGGAAAAAAGGCGCATCTCAGCGGCTGAAGCTGAAAGTTGTCGTGTTTCTCTGTCGACTGCTCATAAGGTATGACAATAACGTTTCCTTTCATTTTAAACAGAGCTGCTGTGTCATGTTCTTGTCACACTTTAGAGCTCCTTCATCTGACAGCAGTTAGCTTACATTATTCATAGCTTACCCAAAGTCTCTCAGTTTGGTTCTGTCTAAACTGTAGCCGCTAACATCATGGTGTCCTGCTGCTGCGGCTCTGACCGTGAAATCCTGCAGAGCCGAGCGGTTTGGGTCCGATCAGCAGCCTGTTTAGTTTGCCACCTTCCTGTGGCTGCGCCTGCGAGCTACTGACGTGTCCGCTTCACGGACGACCCCATTAAGGGCCCAGACGAAGTGATACCTGCCCGATATCCGTGCTCTCTGTTTATTAATAAAAGCCAAACTTCATTAATGGTAAGTGACAGAGATCTGATGAGTTCTTGCTGGTTTGTATCCACAGGAGGATACAAGCAGCTGCTTCTGTTTGCAGTCACCGTGCACCAGTGTTGTGTTTAATTGTGTCAGTGTTCATTTTTAAACACGTTTTTTAAATCAAATGTTTATGTATACATCAAGATTAATGTTCCAAACAAATGACACTGTACAGCAAATACATACATAGACATGTGCAGCAAAAGGAATCCGAGAAGATGTTTAACTTCTAAATGTTTAAATTGTTTGTTTTATATCCAAAGTCTGTCAGTTTGTCATTCCCTGTTATTGCTGCTGACTAATCACTCAAAGTGACACAACATGACCGTGGGTCTGATTTTTCTGGTAAACTTGTTTAGCAGCCCACTGGAGACGGATACCCTGTTCTTTGAACTTTAATACTGGACAGAAAATCGTCTCCTTCCAGAAACAAAGGGTAGCATTAGAACTTGTGTGAACAGCAAAACAATGTAGAAGATTTCCTTTTGTGTCTGTGTTGTGTCTAGGGCTGCCATGATTAGTCGACTAGTCACGATTACGTCGACTATCAAAATCGTCGACGACTGATTTAATAGTCGACGCGTCGTTTGAAGCTTTGTAAGATCCCAAAAGACGCAGGAATAAGTGGCAGGATTTAAGAGTGTAATAACGGACTGAAACAGAAGATGGCAGCACTGCATGTACAAGGATGCCAGCTGCCGTTAAACCCCGAAGAAGAAGAAGAAGCAGCTGTGTCCCAGAATTCATAGCGCGGCCCAGCTCAGTTTCCAACAATGGCGGCAGCTAGTTAGTTTTAATATTACTCTTATTATTCTTTCTGGGTCACAAAATAAACGTTTAACATATTTTCAGGCGAGAATGTAGCTGTGTAAACCTCAAATATCGGCTCAGTTTATCAGGACACCACATATTTTCAAAAGCGCTCCAACGTTTTCGGAGACGTCTGTTACCCACTAGCTCGATAGCGAGCCGGGGGCTAGGTCACTAGCACGGTGAGAACACCGGACTCCCGGCAAATTGTTTTCAAACCCACCGCCGTCTTTCACTACTCAGGTTAAATATATATGAGTCACTTAGATAACTTAAAATGTTATTGTTTGGCTTTTTTTTTTTTTAGTATTTTATTTGTTCCTGAGTAAATCGGTTTGGCTGAGATTAAAGTTATAGTTTTTACACAGCTGAATAAATGTCAAGCAGACAGCTGATCATCAGAAGTGTGAGATGCTGGAGAATTTACTCCGGTGTCCTGTTATATTTTAGATAGCAAGGAGTTTATTAAACTTCACCGAAACAATCTGCAAATTTCATTAAAATTGAATAAACTATCATCTTGTCTTTATTTTTAGTTAGCACCTTAAAAGCTTAAAGCTGTAAGCTAATGATAGTTATATAAGAGCAGATGCTGCTGGTGCAATAAGCTGTAGTTTTACGTCCAGTGGATGATGATCTGATTAGTTGACTAATCGCATAAATAATCGGTGACTAGTCGACTATCAAAATAATCGTTTGTGGCAGCCCTAGTTGTGTCACATCATTTTGGCTCAAGAGTTTACTTTATTGCTATGTTTGTTTTTTGCTATTTTATTACTACATTTGTATTGTGCAGCACTTCGGTCTGCCAGGTGTGTTTTTAAAGTGCTATATAAATGATGATGACGATGATGCTTACGGAACAGCTGAAAGACTTTAAAACAAACCTGTTACTTTAATGATATTTCTGTGGTACTACAGAGTCCAAAAGAAGTATCGCAGTAATAATTCATCCAAATTGTAACTTTTAAATGTCATTATCAGCCCAAAGGTTCACAACCAGTTCATCCCTGATAGAATGTAAATATATACAAATCTATAAATTGTATTATGTATATAACTGTGAAACAAACATAATGGACCATTAATGTATCATAATAGTACATTTCTGAATTTGGGGTATAATTCCAGGTGGGATGAGTGTCTGTACAGCTCCTCCTGTTGATGTAAAAAAAGAAAAAAGTAAATGCCAGTTTTTTAGGTTTTCATGTTGATGTTGTAACACAGTAAAGAATTACTCTTACAGAAATAAATGTCATTTTTTCAACTTGCAGTTAAATTCATGTAACTTAATGCTGATGCTGTTGACGACTGGGGCTCACACGTCTTTTACTTTGTCTCCAGGACCGACTCACCATGGTTGACCCACAGGAAAATAGCCCGCAGGACATTCCTGACTATGACGGCATAGAGGATGAAGCTTTCCCCCCACTCCCACCACCACACTCCCCAGGCCGGGGAGGCCAGGAGGAAGGAGACCCTTTTGCAGATGGTAGATGCTGCTGTGCTCTTACAGGATTACTATGAGGTCTTTAAGATGTGATGATTCAGAACTTTGTATTTTAAATTCATGGTTTAATGAAGAATCATAGAAAAATAAGATTCAGGAAAAAAGGCTAATGTGGGAGAAATACAACCTCTCATAGTCCTTCCACAAAGCTTTTTGGGACAGCTTGATAATAATGAATTTGTTAGTTCAGCCTAGAATTAACAAATGCATGAACTGGTTTTTCAGCATCTCTCTGAGACTGGATGTTTCTAACAATAACAACACACATGTTTTTGTTTGCGTGAGCAAATGAAACCTATCAGATACTGTTCAAACCAGCACATTTCTTCTGTAACCTCCAGTCTATAATTTGTCTGGATTTAAAGATAAGCTTGAAGTTTGCCACGCTGCCAACAGAATGAGTTAGAAACACATCCTGTTGTCATGTGTTTTCAATGCAGGAGATGAAGGTGAGGTATCACAGCTGGCTGATGTCCCTACTGCTAAAAGGAGAGGCGTGAAGAGACCCCAACCCAAGCTGGACTCCCACAGGTAGCAAAGACATTTATATCACGACAGAGGGTTGAAATGCATTAAAATGCGCATTTAAATAGGAATTTGATGTCATCTTGTGTGAGCTGGGACACAAGGAGGCCAAAATCATTGATTGACGTGTGCAGACTGTCAGTGTTGCAGCCAGGTTGAACACGAGTCTGTGACTGCACTGGTTTTTATCACCGTTTCACTAATAATCGTGCACAGAGGCTCAGAGACACACTGACACACAGAGTTGTTGCAAATGTTTGAAAACGTAAGTTTGTGGAAAGAACTTTGCACAAAAAAAGTGATGTGATATTATCTGAGTGGCGACACCTGTCGTTTCGCAGAGTACTGCAGCGTCTTCTTACGCTTTAGCGGCGGGTACAAATGACTGCATCTGTGTGATGATGGTGCAGCTTCACTCTGCCAGTCATTTAAAGAAGAAAGACTCTAATACCATTGTTGTTTTCATCATTTGGATGGGCAAAATTCCCAGACTGAAAATTGTCAGAGCGTTGGAGACATCCCTGGATGTGTGTGAGAAAGATGTTTCCAGTCTCTGTACACCTATAGTGTGAACCTGGTTAGTATTGCCAACCATAAGTCAGGCTCGTTCCCAGTAGTCTCCCAGTGGGTGTCCCAGTGGCACTCCTCTGTTACTGTTCTGTTCACAATGTTCCTGGACAGAACTAAGTTATACTAAATCAAAGGATGTTAAATAAGCTTTTAAGTAAGAACGTCGATTATACTTAGGATAAAACTTGCAAGCTGTATTAAAGAAAAACATAGATTTTCATTTGATAAAATATTCAAATTAATTGCAACTTTGCTATAGATATATAGATATATATAGATATAGATATATATAGATATAGATATAGAGAGAGAGATAGATAGAGAGAGAGAGATATAGAGATAGATAGCAATTTTTTTTTTTTTTAGATGGAGAAATTTGACTATTTCTCATTATACTGCCTTATGTACAAACAGGTGGGAAAAGAAAGGTTGTGGGCACCCTGAAAACCAAACACCCTACCCCCCCCCCCCCCCCCCCCCCCCCCCAACAAGCTACTGCCTTCTGAACATGGTACATCTGAAGGCACTGACATTTCCATTCAGAGGGTCTGTCTGTGTTGGCCCTGTGACAGGCTGGCGACCTGGCTGCTGGGATAGGCTTCAGCCATCCACGATCCTGAATTGGATAAGCCAAATACGCCTGGATGTGCTGCTAACCCTGCTTGTAATCCATTAATGGTTTAACTTAGTCTTAATATTTTTTCCCAGGCTGATATCAGATCGAGGGCTTCCAGCTCTGGGCACTCTCTTTGACAATATCCAGTTCAAAGGCAAAGGACACGAGGTAGGATATGATAACATCTGTCCCACCAATTACCAGATGTGAATGAACATTGGTTTTTGAGCTAAATCTGTTTGGCCTGTCAGCTTTTAATTAGATGTCCTAAATTTGGTTTGAGACTAAAAGGTCAAAAGTTGCCCTTTCTGTCGTGGTCAAAAATGAGTGAGGGGAACCAGAGGTTGGTTTACCAAATTAAGATGTCTTTTGTTCCAATGACTGGAAGTCATTTTTTAGTGGGAAGAAGAAGCGTCCTATCACACACAGCCCTCTTTCATATCACTACTCGCTGTTTTTGATGTTTGCCCCATTAGGCTGCAGACCTGCGGCTGCTGATGCAGAAGATGGAGAACTGGGCCCACAGGTTGTACCCCAAATTGCAATTTGAAGATTTTATTGACAAAGTGGAAAGGCTCGGCAGCAAAAAGGAAGTGCAGGTGAGAGGAAGCAGTAGAATATTTCCTGCAAGCGTGTGGGATTCCTAATGTTCAGAATTTGTAATTTTTTACTCATTCTTCTATAGACATGTCTTAAACGAATACGACTGGACATGCCCCTGACACATGAAGATTTTACAAGTACAGATGGTAAGAAGAAAAATCATTACTGATGGGGATACGGTGGACTAGGGCTGTGAGATATGACCAAAGTCTCATCTCCCGATATAAGAATTCTATCGTCCGATAACGATATAAATCACAGAAATGTAACATTTTCTGTCAATTCTGTGAATCTCGACTTGCGTGAAGTGTTTCCAGCTGCGCGTCATGTAGCTGGAGTCGAGTGTTTTAACCGATGCATGAATCAATACATTTTTAGACATAAGTTGTAACGGCCGCCGTTTTCTTTGTGAGTATTTCTTACACGGCGTGCTGCGGGGAGAAGCCTGTTCTAACGTTTGAGTCTAAGGTTTATTTTTTAGCACCTGGCGGCTCTGTTTTACTTCTCATCCGTAAACAATCTGCTCTTTCACGTGATTCCGTTTATTTTGAAAAGCCTCAACAGGATCTTGAGCTTTATTCTGAAAGGTTTATGTGGAACATAAACAAGCGGACACGCGATGGTTTTACCGTCGTTGTTGCTAACGACGACGCATAAAAACAGGCGCTTGTCCGTCCGTAGTGTGGTTTTATATATAAGAGAAAGAGAGAACTTTACTACAGTGACATCAGAACCATGAAGAAATATTGCCGTAAACAGTTTATTTTGCGACACCACGAAACAAACGATAGCGTAAAATGAAATAGACGTTTTGTATATATCGTTGTATCGAACAGCCCTACGGTGGATTCACACCTGCAGGTGCACATAGGAAATACTTGCCATATTCCACAGGACTTAATTATCAGCACTGCTTGAAATTGTGTTCAGGTGCTGGTGACGAAGAGGTACAACGTGAACTGGAAACATTTGGGGATCCTGATCTGTTCAGCAGAGAGAGTTTTATTAATGCTCCCCAAGGGCAGATTGCCGAAGCCCTCGCTCCCCCACCTACTCCCTCTCTGACCGAAGAGCAGCAGAAACGCATTGAGCTGAACAGACAGCGGGCCCTGGAAAAGAGGCTCGCACGCCAGCAGCAAATTGGTAAGAATGGCAAAAATGTATCATACAGCTGGGACACAATATAACAGAAATAATTAATGATTCTGCTACAAAACATCCAGCGAAGGTTCATAAGGATCATCTAGCTTCATTGGTGTATTAACTTTATATGAAAATACAAAAAGCAAAACATTGAATGTACAGTATATTGCCAAAAGTGTTTGCTCATCTGCCCCCACACTCATATGAACTCGAGTGACATCCCATTCACGACGTCCGCCTGTGCAGCTATATCAGCTTCAACTCTTCTGGGAGTGTTTATGGGAGTTTATGACCATTTGTAAGGTCAGACACTGATGTTGAAGGCCTGGCTCCAAGTCTCTGCTCTCATTCATCCCAGTGGTGTTCTGGTCAGGACTCCCATGCCAGAGTTCATGTCTTTGTGGACCTTGCTTTGTGCACTGGTGCCCAGTCATGCTGGAACAGGAAGAAGCCATCCCCAAACTGTTCCCTTAAAGTCGGGAGCCAAAATGTCTTTGCATGCTGAAGCATTAAGAGTTCCTTTCACTGGAACGAAGAGACTGAGCCCAACTTCTGAAAAACAACCCCGCACCGAAATCCCCCTGCCACCAAACCTGGAGCTCTGTTGTCCTGGCAACTGCTAAGTTGACTTGTCTATCGGCTTTCCAGATTGAGAACTGTGATCCGTCGCTCCATAGACTGCATCTCTCCTGTTCTAGAGTCCAGTGGCGGCGTGCTTTACACCGCTGTGTCCCATTGCTTTGCTTTGCACTCTGTGATGTAAGGCTTGGACTACAGCTGCTCGGCCATGGAAATGGATTCCACGAAGCTCTCTGTGCACTGTTCTTTAGCTAATCTGGAGACCACGTGAAGTTTGGAGCGATGGACTCCACAGAAAATTAGCAACCTCTGTGCGCCTCAGTATCCACTGACCCCCACTCTGGGATTTTACGTGATCCACCACTTGATGGCTGAGTTGCTGTCGTTCCCAAACACTTCCACTTAGTAGCAGCAGTCTGCATGCCTAGGTGCTTGATTCTATACAGCTGTGGAAGTTACTGGATCACCTGAATTCAATGATTTGGATGATGGGTGGTGAGTGAATACTCCTTACAATATAGTGAAGTGGATCTAGTGTATATATCCACCAGAAACCCTGAAGGTCGAGTGACGAGTTCCCGTATTGCACAGTTCGTCCAAACCACCAGAGATTCCTCACATTAGTGTGGAGTTTGGTAATAAGAGGCAAAGCATGTAGAAAACATTGATTTCTTTACTGCCTGTCTGATGTCAGCGTAGTATTTTTGTTTTTGCCTTACACTTGTGATCCAAACTGTTTTTACTTCCTCTTTAGTTAAAGCGGAGCCAGCTGTCTGCGATCTATTGTCTACAAATCTTTAACAGTGACATTAAATCGTTCTTCAGGGTCCTCATTTACCGCAGAAATGATGTAATGTGATTTAAATGAGACCCATAGAAAAGAAAATGACCTGTTGATCGGTCTCTATTATGAGCCTTCACCCATAAAAATGTGTTTACAGTTTATAACACTAGATGGTGATATAAGACCGTTTCCATTGTATTACCCGAGCATGATTTACTCATCGACTTTAAACTTTCACATTTTAGTCATTAGTCCTCCTTAAGAGGAGCCAATCCACCCCCCCCCCCCCCCCTTTTTTTTTTTCTGTCCAGTATAGAAACTAAACAGCTGACATCGTTCGGGTAGTGTAGCTTCCAGAGATCTGAAGTTAACGTGAACTCTGGAGGGCAGTCAAAAGCTTAATTTTTTATAATGCAACATACTATTATTTACATACATATTATTTTAATAAGCAGTTTCAGGGTTCGTGCTGTTTTAATGAGTGTTCGATGGAAAACGACACTGAAGGAATTTGTACTCTTGAGTCACATGACAGTAAATAATTTCGAGTATGTGTACATAACACAGGCTAATGTTTAAAACTATGATTATTATTTTGCTAGCTATCAAACTTGCTGGAGAAATGATTGAAATGCACTGAGTGTGATAGAGTACGGCAGTGCTAGCACAGCAGTTAGTTATGGCATGGTGATTTATGCAGTGTGCTTTAAACTTGGCTAACATTACTTAGCAGTAGCAGTAATATTAGTGACTTCACTCAAGTGAAAGCTTTAATCGTTAGTCCGACACTTAACTAGTGTTTCATTTTTGGTGGTGTGGGTGCTTAACTAGTTAAAGTACCAAACATCTGTCTCCTGTTGTTGTGTCCCGTAGGAAAGAAGCATCAATATCTGATGAGCAGACTTGTTCATTTGTGCAGATTTCTTCTTTTGTGTGGTTGTTTTTTCCAAGTGGAGATGAGCATCTCTAACAAGTTGATTTGTTCACATTTGCACATCTGCATTTTTGAGAGAAATGAGTTTTTTGAGTTTGTGCACTATATGCATATAAGACAACCATTTCCTTTTTCAGTATTTTTGTGTGGTGCATTTTTCTCTGTTTTAACAAAAGAGGAACAAAGAACATTTAAGTCAACCTAAGACGATTTGTTTTAATTTTTACATGGTCTTACTGAGGTGATGCAAAGTGGAACATGCAAACTGTTTTTGGTAATGTGCTGGAAAAGCTTGATAATGGACCTTGAAAGTGCTTAAAGTGCTTAAATTTGACCCTGAACAATGAGTTTGAACCCTGCAGTTTACAGTTTCATTTTTCATTATCTCAGCTTTGCCTGTCTTTTATAAATCGTAGTAGACTGAGTGTGTCTGTGTTGACTGAAACCATCACTGTTTCTAATTCTCAACCCTTTCAGGCCCTTCAGCCTCTCAGACTGCTGACATGTTAGGAGACAAACCTCCAGCTGCATCCTCACCAAATGTCATCAAAGGTTCTACTGATGGAGATGAAACTGTAGAAGATCCTGACCTCGAGCCTTCCAACAACACCTCCACGCAACAAACCAGCCCGCTTCCCCCCAAAGACTCTGAGCCCGCTGAGGCTGAGACCGGCCTCAGCCCTGAGCAACAGCTCAGCAACGACTGTGTAGAGGGGGATTAAAGTTCACGTGCAGCAGTTTCTGCTGAAAAGCTTTGGCAGTGAGCAGATTTAAAGGTTTCCCAATGTTCGTGCCTGCTCATTCGAGTAATGTTGTGCATTTCTGGTGGTTTATATCTTGAGCACATGTTCCTACTGTGACGTCAGCTTTGGGTTAGCAAAGACATTTATAATCAATGGAAATAAATGTTTTTCTTATTTTTAAAAGTCCAAATCCCAAACGTATTTACCATGTGTTGGTATCTAATGTTACAGAAAAATATTTGAACTGATCCACAGTTCCTGCTCTGATGCATCTTCTTTCTCCAGTTTCACTATTGGCAGAATTTTGGTTGCAAACATGTTTCTATAAAAGGCCTCTGTGTGTGTGTAGTATGTGAGCTGTCAACTGACCATCACCCTCTTCCAAGCATTAAGTGCTCGTTCAATTATGAACAGTTCTTTCTTAAGCTACTGCAGGGACATGAAACGCAACACGATGAAGTGGCTCCATCTGCGCTAATGAAAACACCATTTTTAATTACAGGCCACTGCACACATATTGAAATAGTTATGTACAGTTCATATTTCTGTTGGTAGTTCTAGAAAACAATCTTAAAATCCACAAACCAAAAAACGGTTCTGATTATTTACCAGTTCAACCAATAAAAATGTCCTTGGTGTTGGTGTCTTCTATACAGGCTCTTGATATACAAACTATAAGATAAATACATCCTAGTTTTATACATCACTTCCAACACAACCAACCTCAGGTGTGTTCATTACTCTACGGGTTTATTTTAAAGTCTGCTAATGAGTGACATGAAGTTTTATCAGTCCGGTGACCTGTCCAGGGCGTATCCTGCCTCTCACCCTATGACAGCTGGGACAGATTCCAGGATGTGCAGAAGAAAATGGACGTTTTATCATCTCCAGAACAATACTCGTGCTGGGTTTTGTATGAAGTGGTCACAGGTAGTACAATATGTGTGAACTCACCAAAAATGGTTCTATAACACAAGACATTTAATTTACACAAGACATTGATCCCACCAGTGAGATATTGAGATCACTGGTGCTGAGAGAAAAGCCTTTTGTTACCAGACTTCTTTAACCTGCTGCAGTTGACTAGTTTCCTGCAGGATTGAACCACATTTGCAGTGAGTACTAGGTCTTGTCAAAGTAACTGCTGACACTTCACTGGCATTAACACGTTCCCTATCCTCCTTACAACTAAGTTTAACTTGATGTGATTTTAAAAACTAACTTTTACAAAACGTATCCACTGATTCGGTTTGACTCTGGTTTCTAAAAAGATGGCGGGACATGTTTTTACTTAATATTGTGTTTGCTTTCCTGTGACTTCACACACTCGTGTGGTTTGTCCACACACAATCTGGAGCTACAAGAATGACCTGGATGACTCAGCACGAGTGATCTTCAATGATCACCGTTCTGTTAGCGCACAGCGTGCAGTTCTCACAAGTGTCTGCTTGGAGGTAAAGCTGGGCTACAGCGTTTCAATGCTGTTGTTGCCGGGAGGCGTGAAGCCCTTTCCAGATCCATCAGAGCCAACTCTCTGATTTCTTCCAGAATAGAGTACAGACTGGGAGTTTTGCTCTGACGAAACTCTCTTTCCTCTTTGGAGAGTTTGGGGCGCCGGGCTGTCTTCTCCTGAGCCAGCGCCTCTTCATTCTGACGCACCACCTCTTTGACCAGCTGACTGCGGCCCTGAGGGCTGGGCTGCTGGGACTTGGCACTGTGGTGAGGCTTGTTGCTGATGACCTCGAGGTTTAGACGGTCAGCGTGGCAAGTTGAAGAGTGGACAGAAATACGAACCTGAAGAGAGCAGAGAACGTAAGTCACAGTATTCCTCAGTTCGATCACTACACAGTAATGGCACCTACTGAAAATAGTCTAATGGAATGCTATGCAAAGACAGGCCCACTTAAGGTTTGTGACGTAACATATAACAGCAGTCCTCTCAGCACTGTGCGCAGCGTCACAGCTAAGTAGACAGTGGTGTAGAGTGGAGAAGTTTCCGACTGTGCCACAATTTTGTTCATAAATAGGATAAATTGGATACGTATGTTACACACACGTATCCAATGTAACAAACGTTCATCCATCCGTACACGAACTTTCTTTACTGTGCTTTCTAACATTCACACGACGTGGAGACTGGAGCAGAGGGGGAGAAAAACATTCATTAACACTGTGACCTCGGTCAAGTGTCACAGTGAGGTTGTTGTTTTGTTGATTTGTTTGTTGAATATCATCATCATCTCTTTGTTTGATATGATCATAGCTTGACAGCAGTCAATGCTGTGGTGGACAACTTGTGTTTGGGCTAATGTTTCTTTCTATCTTGTTTTGGCCACATGTGTCATCCATCATCATCCATCAGTAAGCTATGTTGTTAGCATTGCCTTTGCCCTTTGGCATTTATGACCCCAGGATAAATCCATGAAAGAAAGAAAAGATGTTGATAACAGTGGAAGCAGCAGTACTCTGTCACTTTTTCATGTCTTAAAGCCAAAGATGTGAGAATAACACACCGTTACTTCAGTTTCTTTTTGTTAGCTAACCTTAGGGTAATGTTTCCTGCTCTTTTTGCTTAAATCACATGCACTTATTCCTCACAATCATCGTGTGTAACATGCCTGAACTTAATATAACTTGACGCCAGTGATGGGCAGCAACGCATAATTAGATTACTTTTTTCAAGTAACGAGTAAAGTAAGGGATTACTGTTGCAAAAAAGGTAATTAGATTACTGTTACTGTCCCGTAAACACGCTGCTCTACTGTGTTACTAAACCGTGAGTTTGTTTGCAAGAGTGTCTCATGACAATGACATAAGTGCATGCGACGTTTGTGGTAACAAACGTGTGCAGAGCAACAATGGATCATTTATCGAGTGCGAGAGAGAGAGTGCGACCGTGCAGCGTTTAAAGGCGTTTATGTGAAAACAATTACCGCCCACTGTCATTTTTTATCTCCCTTTACAAAAAGGTTTGTGTAGAAACGCCACAAACTGGAAGCATTACATTTCTTGTCTTGGAGGAGAGCTCCCCCCCCCCCACACTTATGTTTTTGTTTTCATATAATATTTAAAAACAATAAACTGAATAACTTTAAATGATTTATTTTCAGGAATCATTTTCGTCTCATTCATCTTACTGACGTTTTGTTACCTTGAGATTAGCTAACAAAGCAGCAACCACACAACACTTTATCACAACAAGATCATAAAACGTCTCTTAATGTTGGACCACAAAAGATCCAGTAGTCGTATGAACCTGTGATTCATATACACTCATGCATATATATTTGGAATCGTCGCCTTTAGGCGCTGCATTGCTGGAAACCTTCTAAAATGATTGATTAGCGTTTTCTGTGACTTACGGTGATGTGGTCAAACAGTTTGAAGGTGGAGGTGCCACAGCTGGAGGTGGTGGTAATGCGGTCCGGGTATTTTCGCACAGTGCCACCCTGCCAATCACAGCTGCCGTCCTGTCCCGCTACCACCACCAGGCCCTCTTTGTTCTTCAGATACACAGGCCCCCTCACACCATACCTGTGAACAACATGGCTGTGGTCAGAGGCAGCCTTACTTACTCAGTGATATTACTCAACCTGCTTTGCGCCCTGTGATTTTAATCATTACGTGGATTCTACAGCCTTCTCAAAATGACCACAGGTTACATTTTAATAAACTGTTAATATTGCATATCCCTGTAACACCACAAGCATGGAGAACACTGATGTTATTAAATTACACTTTCCTTGCAATAAACAAGCAGCAACCTCCAGAGGTTAGCTAAGCTAACGTAGAAGTGCCACAAACACAAGGCTGGCTCCAAAGCACCGTCCCTCCCCACAGACTCAACTTCAGCAATGCAATTAACTTATTTAAAGCCTGCTAGAGAAAAGATTCGGGGTTTTAGCCGATTTTCCCTGCTCACAATAAATGTTTAAGGAATTAGTTTAGTAAATTTATACAATTTAAAACTCATTTTGAGGTTTTTTAAGAGAAAATAAAACTAGCGTGTATACTGTTAAATATACATTGATTAGCGTGCAATTACATCTTCCAACAAATTCATTCATTGTCATAAACTTTGAATTCGTCTATTAAAAATACACGAGTGGTTGGCCGTCTGTGAGCTGCTGTACAGCTCCATTAAACAAAGGAAAAGAAGAAGACTGCAGAACAAAACACAGGACTGAAGGTTCTTACTCTGGGATAAACACCAAGACACCGTTGTCTCGAATGGAGTAGACAACAGCGTCAGCCACACAGCACGGGTCTGTCTGAGGGTCTCGTTCTCTGAAAAACAGACACTGAAACAGTGCTGTGGATCGCATTTGGGCTGCCTGTGCTGCCTGCAAATGAAACACAGACGTCAGCACAGCTTCTGTTAATAGAGTAAGAGGTGAATCATTGAAAAACACAAACAATAAAACACCCCTGACCCTGTTCTTGCTGTTGACATGGTGAGCCATTTCCTCCACTTCTTTGTTACTGGCTGGTGCTTTACCAGATACAACGCCCCTCTGCATGTGCAGGGCTGCGGTAAGAAGGCGGTGCACGACAATGTCTGCGTACCGACGGATGGGTGAGGTAAAGTGTGTGTAGCGATCCAGAGCCAGACCTACGACAACGAAGCAAATATCAGCACGTTAGCCTTCTTTCTAGTTCTCAGTCGAATAATTCTTCACAAACAACAGACGTTGGACAAGTGTGTGCAGACGTGTGATGGATGGACTGACCCACAGTCACACTGAAACTCTAGTGCAGCCAATAAAAGCTGTGCAGCGGTATCGTACCATAATGGTAGTATTGGTCTTGAGGATGAGCACCAGTGGAGAAGTACAGAGCCTGTGACATAGCAGTGGTGGCCATCATTCTGAACAACCTGTTCACCAAGGGGTCCTGTGGGTCCACAGCTCGGTCCAGTGAGGCAGCTAAAGCCTTGTTGGACCTGAAGGAACAGAGCCAGAAACCAGGGATGAGTGAGGCCTCTCATCTCAGCAGTCAGTGACACAAAGCTACTTGCATCACCATGTCTCCTGTCCTGGGACCGGTTCTGCTGTTGGTTTAACCCCCCCCCCCCCCACAATCCTCCAACCGCACATTCATATTTTGTTTTCAAACTCCATTGCAGTTCATTCCACGCCTCAGATCCTCAGACCTTTTGTAAACAGTTAAACAAATAAAAGTTAACTGTAATAGATTACAGGTTGTAATTAAATAAATCACTGCCTCTTTTAAAAAACAGAAAAACAAACCATCTTTAATTATTTGAGTTGTTTGTTTTGTTCCCGTGTGAGAATATTCAACACTGCTCTCTGTGCAAAACGGGTTTAAAAGCATAAACAGCTGTGGGATCCTGTTTGTCCGGGATTTGAACCGGGGAACAAACTGCGGCAGGATCAGCGTTGTGCCGAGGTCGGCATCGCCGACAGCATGTGTTCCCCCTGCGTGGCGAGCGTTCGCTGGGCACGGAGTGTGGATCCAGGTTACGCCGCCTCCATTACAAACAGTCAGACGTGGAAGTAGTGATGTTTTAGTTTTGTAAAAAAGTGAAACCTGAGTGTCGTTACATTACCATTCAGTTTAAGGGTTACAACAGAAAATGAAATATTTATTGTCCTCTCGTGGTATCAGACGGGATTATTTTAACAAACGAAGGACATTTTGCCTGATAATTATATTTATCCTGTAACTTTACTGTGTAAAGAGCTAAAACCTCCAAAGTTTCAGGAGTAGTTAGTCGTTATAAGAAGTGTTTGTGAACTGAAAATCAAGAATGTGGGATCCTGTTTGTCCGTGATTTGGACAGCCCAGCGTGTGCTCCCGACGCAGGGGAAACTAATTCTGTCGGGGAGACCGACCTCGCCACGACAGCTGTTGTGAAGCTGAAGCCAAAGGCAAGATATGCTTCATCATATGTTCTAGTCTTTGGTTTGGAAGCATATTTGGCTTCAACCTCAACCTGAGCTGAAGGAACATGTCTTCTTCTTGTCTGACTGCTCATGTGACACCTGAGTGTGTCCCCGTGTTATCAAACATTTCAGGTTCACACACTTGTGTGTCTGAACATGATGTGCGTTGGACTACAATATGCATTTCCTCAGTTTCTATACTGAACAGTCAAAAACATTACCTGGTGTCAATGGTGAAACCTTTGGCCTTTGCAGTGTCCACCAGCTGGTTGAATAGCTCCTGTTGTGGTGGTGGGTGACACCTTAGAAGGGCCTGGTTGGGGAAAGCTTCCTGGATCTTGCGGGCCACCCAGTGGTTGGCGTAAATCATGCACTCTGCCACGGTCTCATGGACCTCCAGGGGCTGACGAGGGACCAGGGCCGTAATGTTCCTCTCCTCATCCAGCTGGGCACCCACCTGAAAAGGGAAAATGCTTCTAACGTGACTTCAATGAAAAAGAATATGAAAATGCATCAGTGGGCCACATTTTACTACAGTTTACTTTAACTCAGTTGAACATGCACCATTCCACCGGAACAAATGCTGCACGGAGAACCAAATGTGAATGAATCTCAACCTGAAAACAGTCTACTGTCTTTCCTACGTTCAGCTCTCTATCATACCAGTAAGAACACATATCCCTAACAGGCATACAGCTCTGCTCATGGGCACAGAAACTCCACCGATCTGCTGTTCATGCTTTTTGTTTATAGTGGACAGCCAATCAGAGTTTAAGTTAGCTCAAAGGAAATGTGCCTTAAAGAGAGAACAAAACTTTTCTCAGACTAAGGATGAACTGAGGGGACCCAAAGCACTTCAGCAGGAACCAAAAGAAGCCAGAAAGTTTGGATTTGAACACAGTTTTGGCCGTTTTATATAATAGATCAAGATGAAACATCTGTTGTCCTTATCCTTCAGGACAACAGATGTTTCACCAGCGGTCAATAATCCAGCTTTGTCAAGATAAGAACTTGATTTTTGGGTGGCAGCTCAATCATTAAACACACTTTTAGAAATATATTGGTTTTTCCACTATCCCAGAAGCAACCCGAGAGAATCATTTTTACTTCATATCAATATTCTGTGTGCGTACAGCCATAACAGGAATGCAATAACTGAATAATAAATAAATCCAAGACATCCTATTAGAGAGCATCTTATAGAACAACAGGAATTGTCCATATGAGGTTTTAACAGATGGCCGACCAGCCGCTGTAGATAAATGGCTGTGATCTAATGTGAAAACTGTCAGTGGTTTCACAGTGGAGTGCTTGGTTTCTTTATTCCAATATTCTCACTGAAATGACTTTCTGATAAAATGTTTTCTGCTGAGGAACGTGTTCTGCTTAGACGCCTGATTTTAAAAATAACGTCTCTATTAGACCGTACTATAATTTATTATCGATGAAAAGAAATATATGGTATCCATCTGTAATTCAGTAAATAACACAGCAAAAAACCAAACTAAACATAAAGACCTGGAAGACTCCTGCGTCTAAATTCATTCAGTTATTGTACTGAGTCCTGAACATGTTAGAAATATGGTCTCTAAGCAGATTCTTACTCTGGATGGCATTACCTTGGCCTCCAGTAACGCTGTGAGGAACCTTGGAGTCATTTTTGACCAGGACATGTCGTTCAACGCACATATTAAACAAATATGTAAGACTGCTTTCTTCCATTTGTGCAACATCTCTAAAGTTAGAAATATCCTGTCTCAGAGTGACGCTGAAAAACTAGTTCATGCATTTATTACTTCCAGGCTGGACGACTGTAATTCATTATTATCAGGATGTCCAAAAAACTCCCTGAAAAGCCTTCAGCTGATCCAAAATGCTGCAGCAAGAGTCCTGACAGGGACTAGAAAGAGAGAGCAGATTTCTCCTGTTTTGGCTTCCTGTTAAATCCAGAATTCAAAATCCTGCTCCTCACATACAAGGTCTTAAATAATCAGGCCCCATCTTATCTTAATGACCTTGTAGTACCATATCACCCTACTAGAGCACTTGGCTCTCGCTCTGCAGGCCTACTTGTTGTTCCTAGAGTATTTAAAAGTAGAATGGGAGGCAGAGCCTTCAGTTTTCAGGCCCCTCTTCTGTGGAACCAGCTTCCAGTTTGGATTCAGGAGACAGACACTATCTCTACTTTCAAGATTAGGCTTCAAACTTTCCTTTTTGCTAAAGCATATAGTTAGGGCTGGACCAGGTGACCCTGAATCCTCCCTTAGTTATGCTGCAATAGACCGTGGCAGCTGGGGGATTCCCATGATGACGCCGAACATCATCATCACCTCTTTGTCATCATTATCACTGACTACATGTTTATAGACCAATCTCCATTTAATCATTAGTTATCATTAATCCCTGGCCCTTTTCCACAGGTGTCTTTTGACCTGATTTCCTCCCCTCGGCTGTATGAAGTGTCTCGGGGTGACTGATACTGAATTTTCTAACCATGATGTCATCTGACAAAATGACCAAACACAGAGGTTAAGTCAAACTTTCACTTAGACAGAAGCTTAGAAGGGAGAATCTTCTGCAGCTGAAATGTGCGAGAAAGATAGTGGTTCCAGTTTTTAATGTGCAGAATGGATTTCTCTCCACTGAAGCTATGTGCACGGTTTACTTTGTTTGATTCACTTCAGATTCATTGAATCATTTTGTGTCGTATGTTAGACGTCAGTAATGACGATGTGTTAGGGTTAGACACTCAGCTATAACATGCTTACGCTTTCAATTAAGAACATGAACCTTAAATGTTTGCAGTCTTTATTTATATAGTCTTACTGTTAAGTACACACATTACCAAAACACACAAAATACTCTATGAAGATACAAGAAACCAATCATACCTCCACTCCTTCCAGCTCCAGCGCTCCTCCTCTGTCCCTCTTTGCCCGAAGATGTCTGGCTACATGTGTGAGCATCTCAAGTGCCTCAGTGAGTTGAGCTAGCTTAGAACCCTTTTCCTGAGGACCCAGGTTGGCCAGTTCCGCTACCTCAACCTGTTCTCCGTTGAGGAGCGCCTGAGCCAGCTCGTAGTGGAGCTGATAGGAGGAGCGGATGAGTGTACGACCATACCAGACCTCTTGGACTTCAAGGGATTCTGCGTCAAGCTCCCAAAGCACGCTCATTGCATACCTGAATTTGAAAGTGTCAGTTACACAACTAGCATGCATTTTAAGCATATGAAAATGAAACGTGTGATGGGAAGTCTACTAACCTGTCAGCACCTCCCAGCAGTGAGCAAAGGTCTGCGCTGAGAATAGCAGGCAGCATGTCGTACCTGCGGTCTGCCAGGTAGTAGGTTGTAGCCCTTAAGAAGTGACATAATAAATATAAAAAGGCAATGAGATCAAAGCAGCAGCTTTATCATCTTCTTTCTAATCAAAAGTGAGACATAATTTGAAAATAAGTACTAAATATTCAGAGTTTGTTCCACCTTTGTCATTTTCATCCTTCTGTTTATTAATAAGTCAGGAAGGATGAAATAAATAAGCAAAATGTTTTTCTTATGATTTAATAAATATTCCCCATTTTCTGAAATAGAATTTAAGGCTTCAAACCACAATCATGAGATTTTAATTTACTTCTTTAAAGTGTGGAGGCGAGCTGGACAGGTGGGTGATCTGCACGCTGCTTTGTGGACAGCTATGAAATGTAAAATGGAATTTTAGAGTAAGTCAGAGAGAAAGCAGAGGACCAAAACTACATTAAAAATCACAACATAAAAAATATATAGTAAGATTTCAGTATTATTTTATAAGTGCACGTTGTTAACAGTCTACACGGAGTTTCTCTCCTCACTCGGCTCTCAATCATCTTCTGTACATGCTGCTGCTGCTGCTGCTGCTGCCTTTAAAAAACGACATGCACTTCATGGACCTTCTTACTAATTTATCTGCAGACTACACTTTATCAGATACATTTTATTAGCACTGGGTTAGACACTTCTGCCTTCTGAACACTCCTTTCTTCACTTCCAAGACTCAACAAGGTGCTGAAAGAATTCCGTAGAGATTTTGGATTATAGCGAGATTACACCGAGATGACAGCAGAATGCATTTGCTGCAGATTTGTCGGCCGTTCAGCTGTGACACAAATTTTTTTGGGCTGCTTCCCTGTCACATGGTGTCATCGCTGCATGTTCCCAGGAAGGAAAATTTGTGGAGATCAAGTGCAAGCATTACTTTTGCAGCCCCGACCTTCACTTCATTTACTGCAGATATTTTAAACTCAGTTTTATTCATTTGTACAATACAGCACAAAATAAATAAATAAATCAGAACATGTGCATATATCTGGACATAAACACAGATGAATATCTTCTTGTTCTATTACTGTGGTTCAACTGTCTTGTATCATCATCCTCTTTATTAATAAGATGCACTGAAAGCCAATTATAGACAAACCATTAACATCAGGTACTCAAGGTCACATGCCATCATGTGACCTCCGGTGTTTTCCTGACACCCGTAACTGTACAAAGGGGATCTGAAAACAAATGATGTGTGACACACTGTTCTTTACTTCTACCACTCAGTAGAATAAAACTAATTTAGTTGGAAGCGGACTCATTTTTCCTTTTTTTGCTGCATGACCTTCTGGTTGAATGTTGTGTACAAGTATGGCTGCCATGTCCCGTAGTAATATATGTTTATGAAGGCCACAGTGAAAATCACTCAGGCTTTCCCACAGCGGAAACATTCCCCTGCCCTGTTAATGGCATCGTACTCAAAATGAGCACAAGTTCTTCGTAACAACATGGACCACTGTGTTCTGTGTGTAGCAGTTCTCTACTGTGAGAACCCCAACCACCTTTTAGCACGACCAGCATTCGTCCATTCGCACACATATTCATACAGCGCGTTAGTCTATACCTTTAAGCATTTTCTCTCACATGCACACTCACACTAACGGATGCATCCAGGGAAATTTGGGGGTTAAGTATTTTGTGCAAGGTGACTTTAACATGAAGCCCGAAGGCACCAGGGATTGAACCAACAACGTGCTGACCATTGGTTCAATTCCTGGTGCCAGTGATACTTTCAAAGCCATCATGGACCCTGTGAAGTCCTTCTACATGTGATTAAATGATAGACATTTAAGGCTTAATGCTTCACATCAGACACGAGCCTTATTTAAGGTGGCCCTCTGTGTTATTTATAATTGCGCTACAAGGCATGCTGCTGATGCAACATTAATTCAGGCAACAACTTTCTTGCCTCTTTGTACTTCTGAAAGTTCCTCTGAACACTTATGCAAGATGCTGTAATTTTCTTTTATCCTTTTATATCCCACCTACTCTACCCAACCACTCCAACCAGTTCCTCACCTTGAACGTGCCTCCAAGTCTGTGAGCGAACCCTCTTTGACAAAGTGAGTGACATCAGCAATGTGAACTCCCAGCTCCAGCCTTCTGTTGGGGAGCTTGTGTACAGACAGCGTGTCGTCTACATCTTCACAGCCGCGTGGATCGATGCTGAACACCAGGCGACTGTCCCTAAGATCCCGCCGCTCTGCCACCTCAGAGGGGTCTACCGTCCACGGCTTCTCCAGAGAGTTGACCGGCATCTCTCTCAGCTGATGGCAGACGGACAGGCACAGCTAAACTTTTCACATTTTGTTATGATTCTATACAAAACATTAATAATAATAATAATACATTTTATTAAGCGCCTTTCAAAACACTCAAGGACACTTTACACAAAGACAAAGCAAAACAGTGTTTCACTTTCAGTTGCTCCCGTGTCACAAGGGGTCACCACACCTGATAGCTCAGCATCTTTTGATACGGCAGAGTTTTATACCAGATGCCCTTCCAGGCACAACCCTGATTTGTATCTCCGGTTGCAATCGAACCAGTGACATTTTGCCTGCAAGCCAGTGTGTAAACCACTGATGAAAAAAGGAAAGAATGAACTATTCCACATATTTAATGATTCTTTAATATTTTGTTGATTTGATAATAATAATAATAATAATAATGGATTGGATTTATATAGCGCTTTCCAAGGCACCCAAAGTGCTTTACAATGCCACTATTCATTCACTCTCACATTCACACACTGGTGGAGGCAGCTACAGTTGTAGCCACAGCTGCCCTGGGGCAGACTGACAGAAGCGAGGCTGCCATATCGCACCATCGGCCCCTCTGGACAACAATAGCTATATTGCAATCTTTAAAACCTTTGGTTACTATGGTAACTCTCTGATAACCAAGCACTCTCTGATGTGACCAATCACAGAAGCTCTACTGCCACCCCCTTTATAACATAAAAAGTTATGAATGATGTTCCAGTCTATGATAGTGGACTCATCTGTGCTTGTCCTTTGTTACAGCCCATTGCAACCCTTACACTCCTTACAGTGGAAATGCAGTTGTCTTCAGGTGTTGCCTAGGTTTAACTGCCGATTGTCTACACCTGGTGAGGTGTGGCTAAAGGCGTTCCTGAAGTGGTCTAGTCCAATCACCTTCTCCAGGCCAATCAGCATTCATGCTGTGTCCTCGGTTATTCTTCCTTGTACACGCCTCATCTCATCACTCATGCTCCATTCAACCATTCCACCACCAGCTTCCAGGCTCTCGGGGCTCCTGCTCTAATTCTTTTCACAGACGGGGTTCTGTTCCGCTGAGATAGGCCATCTGAGTCTAACGGCAAATCACCTGTTTAAATTCTGTTCATCAGTAAATCAATTTCATTCTTTCAAATAACCTCTCCTTATTAAAATATCTGTACTGTATTTAGTGATGAACAATTGTTAAACTCTGGTGTTTGCTCCCATAATTTCCCTTTTATTTTGACGCTCTCTGCTCTTTCCTCTTTCACCTGATCTCTGACTGCGATTGTTTGGAGGTGAAAACCAAACATCACCTGGGTTTCAGAAAACCAGAGTTACCCTGGTAAGCAACCATTCTCTGTATCTCACTATGGGAGATATAATCTACTTCCAGGTTGTAAGTTCTTTATCCTTAACAAGGTATGGAGCAGGGTAAGCCCACACTAAGGACTGAGTGTGCCAGTGAGGATGCAATAATATCAAAAACGCATAACCTAACAAATGTAATAGATGGTCCTCTGGTGAACTGTGAAGGTCACACTCTCAGTAGCCTTCAACAGCCACACAGACAGATGCACTCAACAAAACAGGAACACACAGATGCTTCAATCTATGCAAAGGAGTGCAAGACACAGAAAAGCGCTATATATGGCTACATTTTCAGCAATTTACCGTTTAAAAGTGGGCCCTGCATAAACAGGATGTGGACCAATTGGTGCATTCCCAAAGTAAATGTGATACGAAAGAGTAGCTAAATGCAGTTTAATAAATGGAAAATAATCCTCTCTTATTTAGCTAATCCTGAAGGAAACATAACACATGTGGAACAGAGTTAGGAATGGGTACCGGCAATGTTCCCTCGAAGCTGTGTGTGTGCACAATTGCGCACTGCTGGCACGGTCTCTGCGCACAGAAAATCTGCGTTGCGCACAAAAAAAAAAAAAATCTAACCTGAATTGAAATTAAAATCAATACTTTAACAAGTCTGTTTTGCAGTGTTAGTCAGTGACTGGCTGCTCCCGTATGGGATCCAGCCAGTAATGCGATTCACATTCGTATATACGCAGCTAATCAATGTCGTTGACAGGCTCTGACAGCGTCCTTATGTGCCGACACTGGTGTTTTAGCGAGCAAAGCGGCGTGGCGACGTTTAGTGTGTGTCAGAACAATGAGGCGACTGCTGAGTGTTACAGGTGTTACAGCAGTGACACATCTGCTGCTGTCAGGCCTGCAGGTATCAGGCTGTTGTTCTCCTTCATCTCATAGTTGACAGAAATTATTTTTGGAGTGGCACAAATAATTTGTGTGGCATCAGATTTGATGCAATTTGATGATTGTTCTCTAAATAATTTAAAATGTTTATTTAAAAAAACGCCTTGGCTGCATTTTTAGGTAAACAGCTGCAAAAAACTTTGTTGTTTGCATAACTCAGTAACTTTTTTGAAGAAGTAACTATATAATTAATTACCCAACATTGGTCATTATTTACTGTATTTTGCAGACAGAGTTACAGACTCTCTCCCAGACCACAGACTCATAATACAAGTCAGAGCTTTATGAAAAAAAAACAAAAGAAACTTGTGTTTTCAAAATTGGAGTTCAAGTTATTTTTACTTCCAATAGTGTTAACATGCTACACAGGTCATGAACAAGATTTTTTTGTTTTGTTTTTTTAAATTTTCATTGTAAGTGGGCTAAAATAGTTAATTAAAAGTAGTCTAACATAAATGTAAATGCTGTAATTTTATTATTTTAATAAACATGTAACTTGCATGGATTCAATGCTGGCGTCACCACAGTGCACACGTCTGCTGTTGCTCACAGTGGTCCAAGGGACGCTCAGGGAGTTTGTGTGTTCGCTCAGACACATGAAAAATTAGAGGGAACATTGGGTGCGGGTATACCGGATACGGGTGGCTTTTTTTTTTCTTGAGATGTCATACACTTTGGATTCTAGCCAATCATTTTACGTTTCCGAGGATAGTAGGCGGGTCCAGGTACGTATGTTCTTTGAGAGCAGAGCTACAGATTAAATGTCCAAGGCAAAGCGGTCAAAAGTCTGGCTGTACTTCACAGCAAAATATGCAAACTCAGCAGCAACAAGTGCTTTAAGGTGATACTGTGATACTGTCAAAGGAGGTAACACCTCAAATCCGATGAAACACCTGGCGACGCATAGCGTTTTTTTAAAAGCAGAGAAATGCATCGTATTTGATAGCTTGCTGCGAGACTTCACACCGAGCACATCTGCTGCGGGTGGGTTGCCTGTTATTGGACCTGGAGTTAGCAACATCCCCCAAAAACCCGAAGAGGAGAGTCCTGGCCCCTAGCCCTGCCAGTGTAGCAGACGGATGATGATGCAGCAGCAGCCGTTCTTCTCTGCGTGAGGAGCTTAATGTTGTTCGTGTGTAATTTACGTTGAGTAGGCTAACCACGTTATTACATTAATGCATGTAAGGTGAACTAGCAAACACCGTCGTAGTTACATGCGACTGTCTTCTTGTTTGATAGAGTGATACCATACATGCCCTGTAGCTGCAGAAAAAGCTAACACCGTTATCTTTTTACAAAAAAAACAAACAGCTAAACATGTTTTCCATTATTCACCGGTTCCAAACAAAGTAGGTATGTTGTATCAAAAGAAAAGGCTAACTTGGTTATCATTTTGCAGAAAAAAGAGACTGCTAAAAATAAAAACATAAGAGGTTTTTGGACAAAGTTTGTGTTCTCCATTCTTTAAGCAATTCAATTCAATTCAATTTTATTTATATAGCACCAAATCACAACAAAAGTCGCCTCAAGGCGCTTCATAGATACAGAGAAAAACCCAACAATCATATGACCCCCTATGAGCAGCACTTTGGCGACAGTGGGAAGGAAAAACTCCTGTTTAACAGGAAGAAACCTCCGGCAGAACCAGGCTCAGGGAGGGGCGGGGCCATCTGCTGCGACCGGTTGGGGTGAGAGAAGGAAGCAACGGTTAGAGCACCATTTAAGCACCCGCACAGTTTCAAAAGTACCGGTATCGGATAAAACCTAAACGATATCTATACTCTGTTTAGGGATGGGTAAGGAATCTCTCAAATACTTCATAAAATGAGCATGTAGAAAGTGATCTAGCATTCTGAATGTTCACAATGACTCTCAGAGAGAGACCTGCTTCATTTTAAATCAGCCACTCGTGTGCCACGCCCAGAGTGCTGACCATTTGGGATGTGGAAGAAAAAAATCACGCCAAGTCAATGTTCAAAGGCAATGGTCATGGCCAGTAGTGGAACAGAAAAGCTAGTTCTGCCATCAATGGCCTGATGGGCCAGTATGGGATCTATAAAAATGAGAGACAGCTACTCCTCCCTCACCCCACTCAGTATCACTGGTATGAGGTTGAGAAGGGGAAAATGCATACAGGTGCCCTTATCAAGCAGGTGGCCAATGTCCTGAAAGAGCTTAGCCAAGTAAGCTGACAGTAGGGTGACCACATTAAGGGTTATTATGGACCGAGCTGTCAACTTGCAAACCTTTTGGTCATATAAGTCTGTGAAGGTTCTCAGTCATCCAGGTCATCGTAGTCTAAGGAGCTTGGAAAGAAAAGCGTCCAAACTTCTATAAGTTCCTTGAAGACGTTTCACCTGTCAGAAGCTTCTTCAGGTCTAGGAGTAACTGGTGGAAAGAAAGGCTGTTGGCTCTTTTAAAGGGACAGTACCTAACCACTGGTACAGATATGTTGATGACACATGGGTCAAAATCAAAACCCAGGAAGTAGAATCCTTCACTGTTTACATCAACGCTGTGGATAAAAACAAAGTTCACCAGGGAAGACACAAAGGATAACAGTATGCCATTCCTGGACTTTGCCGTGCGCATTAAAGAGAACGGAAACCTCAACATGAAGTTTACTGGAAGCCCACACACACGGACCAGTACCTCCTGTTTGACTCCCATCACCCTCTGGAACACAAACTTTGAGTAATCAGGACCCTACACCACCGGGCAGAACATGTTCCCTCTAAGCCTGAAGGAAAAAAGAGGGAACACACACATGTAAAGGAAGCTCTTAAAATGAGACAAGACTCAGCTGTCAGAAGACATAGTTTGAAAGAGAAGTAAAAGAGGCATCTATGTCCACTGTGAGCGACCATCTTTGAACAGAGGCAGCGGCTTACGACACCAACTGTCTGCCATCTATAATCCAGTTTTGAGATCCCTTCCCAGACGCTTCCACTCACATCCTGGGCCATCTGACCTCAGGAAATCACATGATAGGGTGGGGCTAGGATTCACAGTGGGTTCACCCGAATACTTGGCTGATTGTGACCCACACCCATTTTCACACCTTGGCTCGTGTGATTAGGTAGAGGATCATTAGGGGGTCCATCTCTCCTGGGGGACACTCCCATAGGGCTTAAAATCTGGGACTCTGCACCAGTTTCTCCTAGAACTGAAGAAACCTCTCAGATGAGAGGTGAAACATCTTCAAGAAAAAGTCCAGACTCTTTTTTTCCCCAAGCTTTTGGTATATGGAGCTGCTAGGGTTCTTTCACTGCTTGGTGATTTGGTAATAATGTTTTAATAATGTCCAGCTGTTTTTGGACAATTCTGAAGCTTATTAATCCTTAACAATCAAAAACCTACATCCAAAGTACAACCAGAGCTGGGAATTAGTAACAAAAACATATTTTCTGAAATTACTTAACTTACTAGAATCCTGCAAGTTTTATCACACAGGATGAAGCAAATTACTCACCAAAGTATTTCCAAACTGTGTAGATGGGTATTTGCCACCATTTGCGTCAATTATGGTTGAATTTAACTGTTTAATTGCAATTTATAGACATCAAAAAAAATCACATTTTATCATAATATTTATATTCACAATAATTGCTGATGGGTTCACAACAGCTAAATATGAAAGGTGAAACATACTATATAGGCTTGTGGAATTTGCCTTTTAGAGATGTAAAAACTTGAATTTATCTCTAACGTAGGTGCTCTCACCTGTGCGTCTGAGAAAGGAAGAATAAGGATGCAGTTCTCTAGGAGGATGGTCTGGACCTCAGTCTCAAGCTCTCCAGCTCGACCCAAAACCCGTACACTATGGCCGTTGGGATAGAATGACGTGCTTTCCCATGAATCAATGCGCACCACAACTCTGTGGTCCTAGGTGAGGATGAGAAGACAGGGATAGAAATGAGACAGCACTTAGTAAACACTGGTCACACTATGAGACAAAAGCATAATGCTATAGTAACACTAGAGACTGGAGCGCAAACAAGATCGGTGTTGCTATGTGCAATGAATTTGCAATATTGTTGGCTTTGAAATGCTTCTTTGGAAGACGGGGACTAATTCTGCAACTACTCTCAGTCAGTTACTTTTATTTAAAGGGTGCAAAACACCAATCAAATGGTGATAAGATGGTCTGGAGATAGAGTCCTGCTTTTCAAGGCAATCACCTTGAAAGCGTTCATCCAGAGGTTGACAGTGTTGTATTCTCAACCTTTGATCGACCAGTTGGTTGCCGTAACTACTTGTAATTGAACGCTGAATGCAAAATATTCACTGCAATCACTGGAAAAGCAGCGTTTTTTCTTTGTTACAAGGCAGGTGCCGTCCTATTTTTACTCATGTGACTAAGCCATAATGTACATCATGAAAATAAAATCAACCTATAGATGTAAGTCAAGTCAGACCTGCAGAGCTTCAGCCTGTTGAGTACTGATGCGGATTTTAGGAATACGCTGGTCCCAAGGTATGGTCAGTATCCGCTGGGAATTCCTGCTCTGGGACTGAATCCCATCCCTAGTGGGGAAAGTTACCACGTAGTCTCTCCAGTTCCTCTGCAGGATCCCTACAATACGACCTGTGGGGTTAAATGTCAGACATCAGTACAGAGAGACATTTATGGAGTAAGTGAGGATGGACTCGATGATTGCGGTGTAGAATTGCATCATCGTCCGTGTTGGCAGGTTGAATTTCTTCAGCTGCCTCAGGAAGTACATCCTCTGCTGAGCCTTCTTTATGACGGAGGTGACGGAGGCTCCCACTTCAGGTCCTGGGTGATGGTGGTACCCAGGAAGCGGAATGAGTCCACAGAGGTGATGGGGGTGTCAGTCAGGATGATGGGGGGGAGTGGGGCTGTGTGCTTCCTGAAGTCCACAATAATCTCCACTGTCTTCTGGGCATTCAGCACCAGGTTGTTGTGGCTGCACCAAGACACCAGACGTTCAACCTCCCTCCTGTAGGCAGACTCGTCCCCGTCCGAGATGAGTCCAATAACGGTGGTGTCATCTGCAAACTTGATTAGCTTGACAGACTGGTGGGTGGAGGTGCAGCAGTTAGTGTACAGGGAGAAGAGCAGAGGAGAAAGAACGCAGCACTGGGGGGGAGCCGGTATATACATATGTACTACATAATTACATATGTGTTCATTCATAGTTTTGATGCCTTCAGTGAGAATCTACTATGTAGAAGTACCAGGCCATGACAGAAAAACCACTAAAAAAAAGGCGTGTCCACACTTTTGACTGGTAGGGGCTTCAGGTGTGCTTAGTGAATACCTCAGGCACCAGAAACCCAAGAAAGAGGAGCAAGAAGAGGAACCATCATGGAAGGACAGGATCCTGCACAGTACCACCAACAGATAAAAGAACTAGCTCACATCCAGAAATCCTACCAGTGGCTGGACTGGACTGAAATAGAGCACAGAGGCACTAATAATGGCAGCACATGAAGCCATAAGTACAAGATCCATAGAGGCTGGGGTCTACCAGACCAGTCAGTCAAGACCCCAGATACAAGCGTAAAGATGCCCCTGAGACAATCCAGCACATAACAACAGGGTGCAAGATGCTAGCAGACATACATGGAACGCCATAACCAAGTGGCCGGCATAGTATAAAGGGAATATCTGTGCTGAGTATGGCCTGGAAGTCCCGAGGTCAAAACGGGAGACGCCCCTTAGTGTGATGGAGAATGACCGAGCTAAGATGCTTCGGGGCTTCCAGATACAGACGGACAAAATGGTGATGGCTAATCGGACATAGTGGTGGTGAACAAGCAGAGGAAGACGGCTGTAGTGACAGATTTAGCAATCATCAGGAACATCAGGACGAAGGAACATGAGAAGCTAGAGTACCAAGGGCTCAGAGAAGAGCTTGAGAAGATGTGGAGGTGACGGTAACGGTGGTCCCCGTGGTAACCTGAGCACTCGGTGCGGTGACTCCCAAGCTAGGCGAGTGGCTCCAGCAGATCCCGGGAACAACATCTGAGATCTCTGTCCAGAAGAGCGCAGTCCTGGGAACAGCAGAGATGCTGCGCAGGACCCTCAAGCTCCCAGGCCTCTGGTAGAGGACCTGAGCTTGAAGGATTGACCGCCCGCAGGGGGGGGAAGTTTTTTGTCCTTAGGACCTCGTGTGTAAAAATAATAACAATAAGAAGGGTTAACAATGGTCAATTGCCTCCAGTTAGATTAAAATGTATTTTATGTGTTGCATATTTTTTATGTAAAAACACAGGGTGTTCCCGTTAGCCAAATTAAAAGTGTGACAAGCTAAAACAGTATTTTTGCACCTGAACTATCCCTCCCTGTTCTAGGTCTGCCACAGCTGAAAAGATTATTGATTATTTGTGCGAGTCCACGTGTATAGTTGCAGGAGTGTTCCTCGCCTTTTGAATACTGGGCCCTGAGTTGTGTGCTTAATTAATTAGTGTTTTTCTTTCTTTCTCTCTTTTGTCATTTGCGAGGTTACACTGGCAAACTTACGGGGCCCCGTCTGTCTCTGTTCTGTTGTGTTTGGTAAAGGGAACTGTATGTTAGTGGAAGCTCAGGATGCGTTCCCTGCCATTTGTGTCTCCTAGACTTAAAACTTTCTTTTGTATTGGACGAAAGAAAAGGTGTCAGACGTAAAAAAAATTCTACAGAAGATGAACAATATCTGCCATGTCATTAAAAAGCAGGAAAAACCAGCAAAGACGTGACACAGAACCTGAGAGATGCATTTGGCCCTTGAGTTGTTCGACGAAACTTCATCGTTATTTGAATCTCTGGAAATGTGGCTGTCAAGAAGCTATTCCCTGACGAATGGAACCATGGAGAAGAGGTTCAGTTGCGCCAAATTACACCAGAACTGTAATAAAAATCAGTAGCAACTTTAAAAAAAGTTTAATTGTGAATGCCTGTCCAGAAAATAGCTTCCAAATGTTATTTCACCCAAATATGTTCTTATAATGTTGCTTCATGCAGGTGATATAAACAAGAATGGTGAATGGACTAATTCTTATACAGCTCTTTTCTACTCTCACCCAATCACCCCATTCACACAAGCACTTCCTTCTATGCGTTTAAGTGCTTACTAAGCAACATTCACACTCACTATACTCCAATGGATGCATCGGAGAGCAACTTGGGGTTAGTATCTTTCCCAAAGATACTCGGCTTGCAGACTCGGGGAGCCACGGATCGAACCATTCATGTGGTTCGATCAAGATGCTTCATTGTTTTCATTACTTATTTGTGAGATATCCTGAACATATTTTAGGCAAATCAGACAGAAAATATAATACACAAAATATCATTAAATACAAAAATAAATCAAATGTGAATGAATGGAGTACAAACATTCCCACCTGTTGGCAGAGGTGTACTCTCATTGTCCTCTCCAGTTTTTTCATCCCCATCAGTCAGGGCTGTGTCCCTCCCTCTCCACTCGTTCTTGGGCAACAACTCCACCACAACCTCGTCCCCATGCACCGCTCTGTTTCGATTTTTTCGACCATACACAAGCACATCCCAAGTCAGATCTAAGATGGATAGGGGGGGGTCAAAGTCGGGAGAAGA
Source organism: Astatotilapia calliptera (assembly GCF_964374335.1). Taxonomy (NCBI): domain Eukaryota; kingdom Metazoa; phylum Chordata; class Actinopteri; order Cichliformes; family Cichlidae; genus Astatotilapia; species Astatotilapia calliptera. Next base: position 2,286,381 of record NC_137422.1, on the reverse strand, counting down.
GATCAGAAACGTCTAGCAAATATAAGTTTAATGTGTCTGTTCCACCTGTTTTGAAAATGTAAGGCGTTTTCACCTGTGCTCTTGGTTGAGAAGTTCTTCGGCCTGACGAAAGCCTCGTTCTGTGCCCGATGCTTGTTAACATTCAGTGTACCCTAGTAAAAAGGAATGAAACAAGACATTTACTCTTCTGCCACTGAGGTTGTGTTAAACAATCTGGTGAAAAACTCCACTGCCTTCTCTTTGTGACATCTCCATACCTGCTCAGGTACAGTTGGGGAAATAATTATCACTGCTGAATTTGTAGGTTTCCTCAGTTACAAAGAAAGAACAATTATTCATGTTATTTCTTTAATGTTAGTTTCATTTAATGGAGAGCGATAGAATATCAACCAAAAACTGTCTGTGAAGGTTCTCAGTCATCCAGGTCATCGTAGTCAAAGGAGCTTGCAAAGAAAAGCGTCTGGACTTCTTTAAGTTGCTTGAAGACGTTTCACCTCTCATCCGAGAAGCTTCTTCAGTTCTAAGGTCAAATGGTGGAGAGTCCCAGATATAAACCTAGTGGGAGTAACCCCCCACAGAGGGACAAAAGGACCCCCTGATGATCCTCTAATCACCTGAGCCAAGGTGTGAAACTGGGTGTGGGTCCCAATCAGCCAGAGTTTCGGGTGTGTTCATTGTGAAACCTGGCCCCACCTTATCATGCGAATTCCTGAGGTCAGATGGCCCAGGATGTGAGTGGGCGTTAAGGCGTCTGGGAAGGATCTCAAAACTGGATTATAGATGGCAGAGAGTTGGTGTCGTAAGCCCCGCCTCTGTTCAAAGATGGTCGCTCACAGTGGACATAGATGGCTTCTTTCACTCCTCTTTCAAACCATCTGTCCTCTCTGTCCAAAATGTGAACATTGGCATCCTCGAAAGAGTGACCTTTGACCTTTAGACGCAGATGTCCATCTGCCTCAGGAAACTCTTTTTCCCCATCGTCACCCTCTGACTACTCCACTTGATACCAAGAAAAGTCTTACCACTGGCAACAAAGGTCTCTACCCCAAATACTAAGCCATGTTTTGCTTGGGGACTCACTGAAAGTAACTTGCCAATCCCTTTATGACTTTTTAAAATAATAATAATAATAATAATGATGTGTTTTTTCTGTCTCTCTCCTTTAAAATTAAACTGCAAGAAAACTTAGAGACAGTTCATATCTTCTTCATTCAATAACAGTCCTGCTCTTCATCTCATTTTCTTTATTCGTCAGCCCCTCAAATACTCCTACCTCCTCAGCACACTCCCTACACTCATCAGTGTATTTCGTTAGTATAGATTAGTATATGTATTAAAGGTACCTGCAGTTTCTCTGAAAAATGAACAGGCTTAAAGCTACTAAAATATTTAAACTTTGTTCCTGCAGTTGTTTTAAACTCGTGTTTTAAAGAGAGATCCGGTATACTTAAAACAGGAGTTAGAGAATTGTGGATCAATATGTTTGTCATTGCACAAGATGATCAGATCTTTAGCATGAATGCTCACCTCTGTTTTCTACACACACACATCACTGATCACATCACATGCTCACAGAGACACATTCACATACACACACATCACATGTTCACTCTTGCAGAGACACACGTTCACATGTGCGTGTCTTATCTGTCGCATCATTAATGTTGATGTTTGTGTGACCACTGAAGTTAATAAAAGGGCTTTGAGGGAAGGCTGGAGTTGGGCTAAGATCAGATGAAGAGCTTCTCCCCTTGCAGCAAGTAAAAGAAAGCGCTGAGTCAGCGGGGTTTGAGCGTTAGACCCAACAACAGGTTGGTACATTTTTACCTGAATGTAACGTTCAGACTTTATACCAGCCTCCAGGACTTCAGCGGGAAGATGTTCGGGAAACTCTTTCTCCCCATCGTCGCCCTCTGTCTCTTGTTGTGCCTGAGAAATGGAGCTAAACAGTTCATGGGCTGCCTGCAGATCTGACCAGAAGCTTTGCAAATAATCCTGGCAAAGGAAAAACACACAGGTCAAGAAATAAATTACTTCAGTTGGCCTTCTTAGTTCCAGTAACATCCCTTCAAGGGCCTAAGTTTTGGATCCTCTTCCACTTAACCTTATCAGGTTCGAGAAAGAGAAATAGAGTAAAATCTTTCAAATTCACCTCAAATCAACAGCCAGATGCTTAAACCTTTTGATACAGTTAGACGTCCTCAGTATTAGTATTACAATAATAGTTAAATAGATATAAGAACTGGTTTCAGAATAAATAAAGCGAGTTTTTGGAATGGGCTTCCCAAAGCAACAACCTCAACCCTGTTGTTAATTGTTGGACCGTGCTTAAACGCCACGACCATTTTAGGAAACCAACCAATTTAAATGAATTCTACCAATTCTGGTTGAAAATCTCTGTTTTCAGTGACCGAAAACGCCGTTTACGTGTGGACGAAAGGCGCAAACACATAGAAAAATCTGCGTTTTCAAAAATACCCGGGTACGTATGTTTGGATAAAAATATACAAATCTGGCAGCAATGTATCAAAAATGTATCACAATAGAAAGCGATGTAATATTAATTTCACGGCTACTAGCATGTACTGCTCTTTTTCCTTTAAATAAACATCAGACTTGATATCAGTCCTTATTGAGCAATGAGTTTACTCTCGGACCGACTCGTGTTTGCGGCGTTCCAAACATGTTGCCAAGAGGGAAGATGCAGAGTACCTGTGAAGCCAAACATATAATATCAATACCCATAACATGGCTAAAGGCTGTTTCTAACCTCTCTTCTTTACTTTAACTGTCATTTATTGACCATTTTAAATGGCGATACCAGTGTATCGACAAATAGGTAAAAAGTGTAACTGTTTTTTTCTGACAGAGCTCGGATCAATCAGTGCAATTACAAACAAGGCTGTGACCTTCACCTTTAGCGAAATTCTCATTTACATACTAGTTTAATAGTTTTCTGACTCATTGTCACTGTGTTTTATACAACCACAGCATGCTTGCTAGGCTGACATGAATTGAAAAACAAAGTGCAGCTCTCCGTATGTAAACAGACTAAATGCCACATATATTTACATTTTGTCACTTAACCAAGAAATCATGTGTAATGACCGAAAGTTTGACAACAACCACCAATTTCACTTCTAAGTGAGACTGTTCTAATACTGCTGCCAAAAATGTAAGTGTTTCAAAAACCCATGCCTGCTACATGCTACAATAGTCCCACTGAAGATTAGTGAAATAATACAGACCAACCAACTGTTCCATCATATAGGCTCCAACACAACGACTTTAACACAAAGAGCTGACTTTCAGTTTTAGGTGTTCAAACCACGTGTTTCTCTAAATGCATGATGATAAATCCCTGTAAGGTGGCTACATATAAGAAGCCGATATAGAGTAGATGGTATTATAAAGGTATTTCATATACCTGGACGGAGATGACGTACACTCCAGACGTCAGGCTGCTGAACTGAGCTACGGCCTCAGGATCCTCAGTGATCATCACTATATTCATCACTCCTGCCAGGTGGTTGTAGTACCACACTGCAGCTGAGTACACACACCTACACACACACACACACACACACACACACACACACACACACACACACACACACACACACATTAAATGAACTCACAAGTTTAGCATAAGATGCATGAAAGCAAATTGCCCACTAAAGCAATGATCTTTAACATATCCCACTAAGTTTTTGCTGTTTTGTAGGTGGAAGTTATGATTTCACACTACTTGTAATTCAAATGGTGCTTCCACAGAAAGAATATAAAAAATAAATAATTGAGTGCCTTATCTATATAATAAACACATTTCATGAGAACACACTGCACTTCTAGCTTCATTTTTTGGCACAACATAAAAGTTTGTCAGATCGTGATTAACATTACAACCAAGTCTCTATTATTAAAAACACTCATTAAATCCTTTTGGTGCTTTTCTCTATTAAACTGGTATAAATATTAATCACTTTTAAGCTGCCATTCACAAGTCCTCCTGACTTCTTTGTTCCTGCACTTGTTTTCTACCTGAAGTGGAGGAAAAACATTTTTGAAAATGTTAAAATGACCCCTTTACCCATTGAACCCCTATTGGGACAAAACACTATGAATGCTCGATTGACATCTTAGCCAGTACGTGTGCTCTAAGTGCCATATGCATCTGCACCGCTGGCCTGTTGCACAATTTGAAAGAAAGTTCAAATGTAATGTTTACATTTTTAAATCTCCCAGATGAATTTTGCACACGTGTGAACTATACATTTATGTCACTTTCACAAAATATTTTTTAAACCCAGAGACTTAACATTTTTAGAAACACAATTTCCTTTCAAGAGTTGCTGAGCAGAAGTAGTCAGCAGGTGCAGTCAAAGACATTTTGTGTGATTGGATGATTATCAGGATGTCCTAAAAGCATCATTTGAAAAACCTTCAGTTAATCCAGTCCAAGAACAAAAGAACATATTTCTCCCATACTGGCTTCCCTGTTAAATCCAGAATTTAATTTAAAATCTTCTTACACAGAAAAGTCTTGAATAATCAAACCCCTTTTACACACCCACTTTACTCTCAGGCTGCGGGCTTATTTGTGGGGTTTACAAAAGTAGAATGGGAGGCAGAGCATCAGCCTTCATGCCCTTTTTTGTAGAACCAGCTTCCTATTTGCACACGGGAGACTGACGCCCTCTCACTATTAAGATTAGGATTAAAACTTTCCTTTTTGATTTATAGTTAGGGCTGGATTGAGTGACCCTGAATCCTCCCTTAGTTACGCTGCAATAGGCAAGATTGGGGACTTCCCATGGTGCAAGTATTTCATCTTTACTGAAGAACTGAATATGTTTTATTAGCATAATCTCCATTATAATTAATGAGATTTACAAATTTCACCTAGTGAAACATGTAACGTCACACTTTGACCCAGAAAAACAAAATTAAGTCAAAGAAGTATAAGTAGAAGAAAAAACATGACAAAGAGGAAAAAATGAGAAAGGAAAAGACTCTATAGACTCTATTTCTATGCTACATGTGCTGCAGCAACTTGACTGTACACTTCAGTGAGTGTGGTAAATAATGAGCACTGACCTGGTCTGCCATTTTTCCTGGCTCTCGCCCTTCTCTCGTGGACAGTAAGAGTACTTCTGAAATTCATTGGCAAACAGCACGCAGTCGTGTCGAGGGTCTTTGACAAGGGTTTGCAGCCGCTTGTAATATCTGCACAAACGCACATTACAAAAACAAGTACATTCAATAAAATCATAAATTACACTCAAGAAAGCCTCTCATTAGTTTGGGAGAATGGTGGGGATGTTAGGAGAACGTTAACCCTGAAGCACGAGGGAGAAAAAATAGACCAACGTATGTTGACTTTTCCTAACATAATTTATGTTCCTTTGTTCATTTTGGCTCATTTTTTAAACTCACTCTTGTTTGTAAAAATCAAAATAAAACAAAGACTTGTCTGTCAGATAATATGCATTAGACCTAAACATAAGATCCTGATCTGAAATTATTGAAAGAGGATGACACCTGGCTTTGTTATCCTTTGAGTTTCACAATAAAAGCCCAGTTGGTGAACTAAAGCAGCAGATTGCTTTTTTCTGAAACATGTTGACTATGTGTGAACACTATACTGCACTAACTTTAACGTGGCACATTTCAGAGTACATGTAGTAGCTGTTTCACACTAAAAATGAACACTTGTACTGATCAAACAGATGAAATAAGAAATAAAGGCCTACAAATGCCCCGATCACTAGTTGAGTTAATATAGATGATGTATAGAAAATTCAGCGATTCTGCAAAGTGAAACTGCAAAGAGAGTCCACGATGAAGCTTTTTTCTCTTTGCTGTGTACGTTAAAGTCAATGGAAAACAGTAAGTAGTGATTCAGTATGACAACTCTGTATGTTTCACCAGATGTCCACCTAACACTATCAAAGTGAAGCCTCATCACATTAATGATGCAACACTCTAAAATGGCTGTGTGAGCACAAATCAGGAATAAACTGGACTGAAACCCGAGTTCACGTGGGACTTCTTATTTACAGTGCTCATCAAGTTTGTCCAAAGCGCTCCTGCATGTTTATGCTGGACACATATTTCAAGTCACAGGCTGCGTCTCTTTCAGCTTTGTCAGCAGAGCTCTGATATAATGAGGCTGACCCCTGGTCAATGTCTACAGACATGTGTAGCTAGGTTAAGCTGGGCACACAGCTAACAGCTTGATTATGAATGCAACTCAACATTTCAAACAGAAAATCAAAAAGAGCATCAGAATGGGGAGGAAAGTCGTTTAAAAGACTTTGAGCACGGCTGGTTACTGGTTGCAGATGAGCTACTCTGAGCATTTCAGGAAGCAGGTGCCGTGTTTGGGGATAGTTAACAACGCAGACAAGTTGCATTCATTTTAATGACATCACCACTAACTGCATTTTAAGACATGCAGTTAGTGGTGACAGGTTAATTGGAAACACTAAATTGCCCATAGGTGTGAATGCAGAAATGCGAGTGTGAATGGTTGTGTTAGTCCTGTGAGACTGGCTGACACATACCCAGGAGGGATGGATCAGCATTTACTGATTTCAGTGGTCAATGTGTTCTTCAACATTACATGACTGTTCAAAACCTACATGATGAAGAACTGAAACAGTTTCCATGTAACAAAGCCACAAATAACAAAAAAGAACATCAGTACTGGCCTGTTTCCTTCCCAGTAAACTCCCCCCACCCCCAAAAACAAAAAACAAAAACAAAAAAACCCCAAACAATTGTACCTGCGATTCTTGCTCTGTAGAGCCTGGCAAGCAGTCTGGGTGAAGATGATGCCCTGCAGCTCTCTGAACTCCAAGATCTCCAGGTAGTCGACCACGACGGCAACATCAGGCACCACATAGTGGGTCAAATCTCCGGGCAGCAGCTTTCCATCTGTTTGGGAAGATCAATGTTCAGCGATAAAGGCTTCTTTCTACAGCTCTTTATTTGCTTGATTTCCTATTGGAAATTTTATCAACTGTGCTAAAAGACACTTAAAAGCATCCTTCTTTTACATTTGCTTGTTTCCTACTAAACGTTGCACAGATGACAGGAATCGACGTACATCCAGAGAAATGCGTTTAAATATTTTCCAAAATGTCCCATATAAAGAGTTTATTGTGCTTACACATCACTCTCTTTGAAATACTTGTTTTTACTTTATTTGCACACCAGATGTTCATCAGCATATTATATGGCAAAAACTAAATTTATTGTTACTTTGATATATTTCAGTACCAGTTATTGTAATGCAGTCTATCTTGATTATGACCCATCATATTAACAGTGAGCAGCCTCGCAGCAGTTTTCCAGGCTTTCTAAAAGTCTTTCTTTGGACACTTGATGGTTTTTCATTCACAGTTATTATACCAAACATTTTCATTTAGTTTTAATTTGTTAAGCCTAACCTATGAATCATTCATTAAAAAAACACCTAACTCGAGGGATGAACCAGGGTTATATCTAGACATTATAACACAGCAAAAATAAATAAATAAATTGCATCTTTTTCCAATTTCTTTAGCTGAATCTATGAAAAATGCCACAGATAATGCAGTCTGACATTCATAAAATAGTATTTTTCACCAACAGGCTGATATCTGCAGCACTATTAGCCTAAAACTTGATATAAACATAAACCTGGCACGTCTTATACAATGGATTTCTTTTTAGGTCTTCAGATATTTCAATAAATTGTTGCACCTATTTTCTATTTTCCAAGCAAAATGCAAAGACATGAGGTGTTGCTCACAATGTTTTCAGGGCGCTGTATAACCTACAAACACAAGGAAGATCTGTATTAAGATGAAGTCAATATACACAATATACACAGAAAAAACCTTTTGAACTCGTATTGATATTTCATAAAAGTGCTGATCATTCTCATCTCAAACACTAAACAGCAGCACAAAGCTTAAGTGATTGTTCTTTACTACAGATGACCCTATCAAGTATTTGGATCACATATCAGTGCAGTCCAGACTCAAAAAGCAAATCCAGTTCTACACTGTTCTGCGTTTACATCCCTACTGTCAGCAGCAGATCACCAGCTGATCATAGCATGAAGGAAACCAACAGCTAAAGAGCTGGCAGCCTGCAGGCCTTTTACACCTGCTGTGCTCAAAGCTTTTCTCTGAATGCTTCTAACAAACTGTGGTCAAGTGAGTGGACGTCACTAAAAAGCTCTACAAACCTGTTGGCTTTACTCTCTCACTTGCATGTTCTCATTAAATATATCTGGTTTAACAACTACTACGAACACTTTATTGAACTTACGATAGCACTGTTGGTTGTGTCAACTTGATTAATATTACACCAGTTCACCTGTCTCTTATCAGCCCCACTCCATGCATTACATGCATATGAAGATGTGCACTTACATTAAGACTGAGAGCAGTGAAAGAAGAAACTGTCATAACCATAAAGCACGGATCAATAACGATTCTGAGCTAAAATTAACTAGTGCAAGTACATTTAGGGAAAACAAAAACATGCTTTTTCAGGAAAGGAATCTTTGAGTGCATCCTGACTGCCTCTAAAGAGTTTCTTCCTCACAGTGAGGAATATCGCATAACATTGTTCTGCCCACACAAGCTACCGATCTGATACCTTTTGGTTTTATATCTTAGACAAAGTCAGACTGGTGCACCCTTGCCTCTTATCTGTGCACAGGTTTGCCATTTAACTGTCATACGAGGTAATTCTAGCTTTGGGTCATACTGTATGCACTTTGCTATTTCACGATTCATGTTACAGTGAAGCAAAGTATAATATAATAAAAATGACGTTATTTTCCTCATGTGATTGTGTACAGCCCCAAACCCCTACCTGCCAGCACTGCGTTAACAGCAACGTTAGATTCTTCTATAGCAGTAAACAAAGAGCAGTTTTTGTGAATGTGACATTTTGCTGATTTTACCATTTACACAGTCGGCCTGACACAGTGAGCTGCAGCAGGGGACCCGCTCTCTCAGATAGTGTTCCCGGACCACTCGGAGCTTCCGCCCCACGCAGCTTTTCAAATGCAGCACTCTCTCCGTTTTAATCATCGTCCACACTCACTAATGAGCCACATACAGCTGCCGGCGCTCGCTAACTTGCTGTTCAGCCAAGACGCGGGAAGACACGGTTGTAAACATTCACGGCAAAGTTCAGCGAAATACGGAAGGAAAGGCACGACCGCTGACGTCATGACGCCCAAGCAGTACCGCGTCTTGCTGCGTTCAAGTGCTGTCGGACGCTCACTCAGGCCAGTAATGGGAATTCGTCTTTTTGATGACCTCGGTACTGACTCGGATCAGCGATATAAGAGCCAACACTTATATCAACTCTCAAGGCTCCCAAGCTGCATTACCCTTTATCCAAATGAAGCAACGTTAAAGCCTTTAATTCATCTTCATGTTGGCAGTTAGAGTCAAATCTAATCTGAGCTGCTCCCGTGTCTGTATGTTTTCATTTGGCAGTTTTACGCCCAGTTCCCTTCCTGACACAACTATACTACAATACTACCATAAAAGTAATTATAGTAAACCTTACGATTTCCACAAATTTAAACAAAACTACATTAATATCAAAGCATCAAGGAATACTACAGATGTGTATAAAGGCTTCATTTATATTGCACAGTTTCAGTGTTTTAGTGCTAAAACAGTAAATGTTACAATTTTGGTGCTACTTTAATCTCTATGTCATTTAAATGTACTACCAAAGTAAAAGAAAAGTTCTTAAAACATATGAGAGAGACAGAATGTGTATTAAAGATGAACATAGCAGCCGTGACATGGTCATGTCACCCACGAGTCTGTAGATTAGAGTTTGAGGGACTTTTTGTTTGTATGGTTTTATTTGTTTGTTTGTTTTTAATTTAACATATGACACATGGTGGATTTCAAATATGAGGACACTGCATGCATGACTGAGACCGTCAGTCACAATTGCCTGTTTTATACTTAATTAATGGAACCGTGATATACAAAAGCATCACTGGCTTCACTTTTCACTATAGTGAGGTTCCAAACTGAAAAAGGGAGCTGAGTGTTTTTGGTCTTGCAGTCTTGGCATTTTGATACCAAACTACAAGCCAAGAGTAAATGCATAGACAGTAAAATACCCAGAATGGGTGCAGCAGCCAACGACTGGCCAGAAACACCAGAGGAGCGAAACACCAGCTCTTGGTAGACAGAGCAGTCACCCAAGAGTAAGACCAGACTAACCATTCTGTTTACTGGATTGCCTGGATGACCACAAGAAAGCCTATGACTCAATGCCCCACACATGAATCCTGGAATGCCTAGAACTGTACAAGATCAGCAGGACCCTAGAGCCTTCATTAGGAACTCAATGGGGATGTGGCAAACAACAGTAGAGGCTAACTCCAATAGCAAAGTCACCATCAAATGCTGGATTCACCAAGGAAATGCTCTTTCTCCATGGAGAATGGAGCAGTGGTCATTTCCTCTACATGGATGACACCAAGCTGTATGCCAGGTGTGAACTGCCATAGTCCTGCCGAGTCACCTGAATGGTAATAACAAGATCCAGGATATCAACACCTTTGCCCTGCTGGGATAATAAGCAGGCCAAAGGAGGCGATAGAAGCCACCATGCATGGAGGGTTTCACCCCGAGGCTGTACGCTAAACAAAAGGAAGGCGGCCGGTGATTAGTGAGTGTGAGAACCACGCTCCATATGAGACAACAAACATCCACGAGTACATCAGGAAGATAGTCACAACTCACTGCGTGCTTAGCGAATACCTCAGGCAGCAGAAACACAAGAAAGAAGAGGAGCAAGACAAGGAACCATCATGGAAGGACAGGCCCCTCCCAGAGACCGACGGACAAACCAACCGAACATAGTAGTGGTGGACAAGCAGAGGAAGATGGTTGTAGTGACCGATGTAGCGACATTTTACTGTTGGTAAGATGCTCCTTTTCTCTGAGTTGTTTCAAGTCAAGTCAAGTATTTATTTATTGTCATTGTCAAAGAACAATGAAATTGCGTTTGGGGCTTCCGTACAACCCGTAAAAAAAAAACAAAAACAAAACCCTTAAAACCCAAGTGTAAATATTTAACCCAGTGTGACTTCAGTGCAATGAGACAATCCTTAGCAACAACATGAGAACAAGACAGGTAATGTTCATAGGACATTCAGACAAAGACCTGAGAAACATGACAAAATGCAACAATGCAACCCGTTCAATATTATTGTACTGTGAGATATGATGGTTGTCTATTTAAGAAAGGGGGGGGGCAGGGGGGGAATCACTGCTAATCACTTCATCCCTTGTCTTCTGCAATGTCTCCACAGGTCAGAGTGGCTGCAGACGCTGGGGGGCAACAGAAGCACCAGACCATGTGTGTTCAAGGTGTAGGCAGTCAGCATGTGTTTTCTGGGATTACTGGGTAATAGAAGTGGGACACTCTCAAGTGGTCTGGCAGAGACTACTGTGTACCAGTAATAGGCCAGGCATTGGCTTTCCACCAGACCCTGGGCCACCAAAACGTGGTTTGACCTGAGGCATTGCTGGAAGCAAAGTGGGTAGAGGTCAGGTATATTTTTTACTTTACTTTTCTTTACTTTTTGGAGTAATGACCCTGACACTGATCACAACAAAGAAGGGAAATACCTTAAACTTCTATTTGTAACGAGGTGTTTTCATGCTGTTTTATTGCTACTTTTGCTAGAAGCACTTGTTATTATCAGCTAATAGTAAATATTTAGATAACTATAGACGTTATAATACTTTTGACAGGTTTCTTCCTGGAGTGCAGGAAGATGCAGGAGGCTGTTGCAGCTCAAAAGGAATATTTGAAGTTGATCCAATGTGTGTTGTTAAACAGCGGAGGAAGTTGTTGTTAAGCAATGCAAAGTAGCAGGCGAAGTGGGGCATTCCTCTCGCTGCCGCTGCTGCTCTTTGGCTGTGCTGTGAAGAGGAGCTGCAGCAGAGCACCAGCACAGATTCTGCGCTCAAGTTGAGAAGTGCTCCGACACAGATGCTGAGGACTTAACTCGAGTTCATGGACCGGCATCGTTTGAAAAAGTCTGTTTTAAAATGACGCATCCCCGCTAAAGGTAAGCACTAAAAATGATTTTATCATTTTTTTCTATTCGTTTAAGGGGGATATCGAAAAATCACTATTCAGCAGGAAGCAGTTTGTAATGATATTTCCTAATATCAATAATCTCTCTCTCTCTCTCTCTCTCTCTCTCTCTCTCCATATATACATATATATATATATATATATATATATATATATATATATATATATATATATATATATATGTATATATGTGTGTGTGTGTGTGTGTGTGTGTGTGTGTGTGTGTGTCTGTGTGTCTGTATGTATGTATATATGTGCTACATGAGCACTTTTGAACCAAATTTTGAACCATATAAGCACAATAAGCTCTTGCTATTTCTTGCGATTTCATGATTTAATAACTGTTGTCTTTCTGGCGATAATATGAGGCTGGCTTCCCCCAAAAGTTAGTTTCATAACTCATTTTTGAGCGGTCCTGCTGTCCCGTCCCTGTACGGTTTGGCCCTGTTTACCGAAAGTCGGCTCTTTGTTAATCTCCCCACTTTTCTGTTCAGTTTACAAGCGCCACGGCTAAACTTCACATCGCCTAACAGAAACACAGTCGACTCTTTTACACGTGGATGTAGTTCACAAATTAAGCAGCTGATTGATCAATTACTGAACCATTGCAGTCAGCTCCTGTTGGTGTTAAAAGGGTGTGACTGTGCACTGAGACGGTCCTCAGCAGTCCGTGTTTCATTAATTGGGCAACAGAATGATTATTGCTGTTGTTGTACATCCACCGAATCCGCCTGAGGAGTGAAAGCACGCAAAGTTTAACGAGCTTGCAGCGCTAGATGGCGATCTTGAGCAAGACACATAAACCTGGAGGTGTTCCACGAGGCTTTGTGTGTGCGGAGGTTGCGTGTCTTTGAACGTTACATCCACTGGTTGAAAGAAATAGAATATTTGCATTCGGTGACGATGTAAAGTTCAAAGTCAGTAGAGAGAGAGATATATATCAATTTAGAGCCTCACAAAGAACATGCAAGTTCTTAAGAGAGACGCTTTTCAATTTCTGTTTTGTGTTCTCCTTTCAAGTTGTTAACATTTATTGCGCAGCTGTAGTGCTATGCAATATGTCACGGTTGGCATTTGTCACAAACATGCCCTTGCAATAATAGTAATGCAGCTTTTGACGACTCCCGGGCTCTTACTTTAATTAAATGAGTTTTACTTTTTAAGATGAGGCTGTGTGGGTGGCATCGACAGTTCAAGACCATAAGTCCTCAGAACCATGTGCAGGTCAGGGCTGCACCACTAGCACTGCTTTGGCAAGATGATAAGGTTGTAAGAAATCCAAAATGCATTTATCTGAGAAAAACAAAGTAAACGAGAGCGATGTCAGGTGGCTGCAGTCTCACTTAGGAATAGACCTCAGTGTCAGGAGCTTGTCAGGCTTGTGAGTTGCATCAGTGTTTGACAGAAAGGAGAGAGCAGTGTGATGTGCAGATATAGTCCTAGATAATGTTCTGAAATTTGCGATTTAAGTGATCAATTCACGCAACGCTGAATTTAAAAAGAAATAACAAAAAGTTAAGAGAAAAAAAATGAATATAAGAAAAAATATATGAGCAAAGAGAGAACAGGTTCTTATTATATCAAACACCTGTCAATTCACATTGCCAAGAGAAAAAGTGCACATTAAATAAACAATGATAAAAAAAATCTCATGATTTCTGTTAGATTCAAATAAAACACACAAATGAAAAAAAGCCCAGAGGTCTTGTTTTTCTTTTCATGGATTACATTTTTCCAGTGCAAAGCTTGACAAAATTCATTTATCAAGTTCCCCCTCCCTCAAACAAAAAGAAAATAATTCCTGTTTGTTGCTCATCAAGCAGAAATCTATTCACTTCACTCGAATTCAGTTTCAGTGCCAAATCAGAAGGCGCTTTACATTGTATGATGATATATTTTAACTTGGCAGATGTAACACATTTTTCCACATTAACTAAAACTTGCAGCTATGTAGTAACAGTACATACGGATTTCCTCTGATTTCAGTTTCCAAATTCTGAATATTGACTTGTAAATAATAGAATGTGAAAAAAGGGGGTGGGAATAGAAAAAGTGTAAACTTCATCCCAATCCTCTTCGAGCACGAACCTTGTGTAGATAAAGATATTTTCATATTATCTATCTATCTATCTATCTATCTATCTATCTATCTATCTATCTATCTATCTATCTATCTATCTATCTATCTATCTATCTATCTATCTATCTATCTATCTATCTATCTATCTATCTATCTATCTATCTATCGCAGTCGTCATATAATATGAACTCTGATGTGCTTTTACAAAACATCTAATTTTTTCTGTTTAGATCAAAGATTATTCTACATTTCAAATAATGTGATGCACTTTAGTTTGAAGGCTGTTGTGGGTTCATTATTTTATAGCTTTTCTCAAATCATAGCAAAACCATGTTCAACAACTGGATCACTATTCTGCTTTTCTGTCTGAGTATAAATACTTTGGAAGAGATGGTTCAAAGCCAAGCCTGTTTTAAGTAGAGCCAAAGCATTACAGTGGTATTTACTGTACTATGAACAAGTATTTCCCCCTTCCTTATCTCTTTTGGCATTTTTTTTATATTTGTCATACCTAAATGTTTCACAACATCAAAGAAATGTTATTACTAAACAAAGATAACCCAAGTAAAAAATAAAGTGCAGATTCTGAATTGTGTTTTAATTTATTAAGGGAAAAAAAAGCTATCCAAACCTACCTGATCTTATGTGTAAATGTATTGGAAGTAAGTTTTGGAACGCTGAGCTCACTTTCACCAGTAACACCCACACCCGATTATTGCCACACCAGCTGAATCAAGAAATCACTTGAAACCTGTCTGACAAAGTGAAGTCGGCTAAAAGGTTGCTAAAAGCATCTCGTGCTACAATCTGAAGAATCGACTAAGAAAGAAAGTCACTGACTATGATGAGAGCCATCATCCAGAAATTTAGAAATCTTGGAGCAGTGGGAACCTTGCCAGGAGTTGCTGGTCTACCATGACTACTCTGTGATAGACAACTCATCCAGGAGATTACAAAAGAACACAACAACAGAAAGATGACTGCTTCGGCTGTATTAATAGGAGTCACTGATTGAGAATCTGTTCTTCAGCTCATACCAAACAACACTTTGACTACTCCATAGGCCGCATCTTAATAGTCCCTCAGCACTGCTGCACTTGTGATTTAGTCCATAAATGGTAAACATAATTCCAGTGTTTAAAGAATAACAGGCTGTTGAGGGTACCGAAGTGTGTCGCCAGTAGAAAATAGTTCCTGTAGGCCAGATACCCTCCCATGCATACAAACCAAATAGTCCGCTGTGCCTTGCAATCACAATCACAGCCATTAAATACCTGAGTTGGTACAGAGTATACAGCAGGAAAATCAGAGGAAGCAGAGTGCTGTTCCTCTGGACAAGTGGAAGATTTTTTTTTTCTTGCCCCTAAAATTCAATGATGTGTGTGCATCGTGTTGAAAGTACTGTTTGTCAGTCTACTAGCACATTAAACCAGACTTTCCATTTCCATTCCTATTTTGGCACAAAATGCTTTTTATATTCATGCTCATTTTGAGAAAGGGAGAAAATACATTTACATCATCTAGCACGTCAAGCAATGTTTGAAAAAGATAAATGGTTTGGGCAGGAAGAAAGTTCGAGTTTATGCACAAATGTCAAATTCAAAAGCTAGGCAGTGTTGTCCGTTTCTTTCATGCCAGCAAAAAGCCAGTTTCCTGTTACTTTATTTTGTATACTAACATTATTAGTATGACCAGATAAATCAGCGAGATTATTGGTGGGATGCTGCCATGTCCCTGAATTACTGTTGTGTATTTACTAGGTAATAAATTTGGCAGCAGGAGGCTGTTAAATGCTGACTTTCACCTAAGAGCTGCTGGTGGTTGGCATCTGATGTGATCTCTCCATCTTACTGTGGACAGACCATGATACTGTGCTGCAGCAGCTGATTTTCCAGTTTGCTGACCCCTTTCTCTAGGGAATCCTACATATTCTGTCAGATCAATACATGTAATCAGTGCTGATAAATGGGAGAACGCTAGCTGTTGTTCCTCAAGGACATGTCATATTGGACTTCCAGCTCTTGTGGCCTGAGCTTCTTATGCTGGTTATTAGAAAAAAGATGCAGGAAAATGTAATAGCAAGTAGTGTTATATATGGTATTAGAATAACTGGTTGATTGCTAAAAGGTTTGTGTGTGGGTGTAGGGGGACGCTATGAATTATGGAGAGAATTTGTCTAAGAGTTTGAGCTCTGTTCTCTCAGGATGAGGCAACGGCAAAACATCAGCCATGCAATTCAAATAGCTCATAAGGTGGAGGTAAAAAGGAGAGACCATTAAGGCCAGCAGCCCATCGGCTCTCAGCGTCCTATTCATCGTGCAACAAAGGCCGAGCAAGCAGGAAGAAAAGCAACATGAAACATTTTTAAGTGGTTCTGCCTAGTGGGCACTTTAGAGTGGACAGGAGGGAGGGCGATGAGGCTGGCCATTACAAAGCATCATGAATTCTGTCCTTAGGGCAAATGCACGAGTAACACATTATAGACAAAACAGATGGAGGGCTCCCACGTGAAGGGAGAGAAAGAGAGCAGCGTCGTACGAGTGCAGGACAGGATAGGTCGCTAAGGTTTCAGGGGTTGCTGTGACCTGGCAAATTGACACATGCTTTGAAAAATGGAACCAGTGTGTAGTTTGTGTTAGCTGAGGGCATGCAAAGGCTTTCTTGGAGAGGAGGCTCTTTTCACCAGCTTGTGATGGAAGCCACGATAGATACAGCGCATCCCAAAAGTTTCCACAGTGCTTCACTTGTTCCAAATTTTAGTCGTGTTGCAGCCTCATTTCAAAATGGATTCAATTAATTTTTTTACCTCAAAATTCTACCGTGCAATGACAACGTGAGAAAGGTTTGCTTGAAATTTGTTCTAAAAAATAAAAATAATAGAAAGATGTGCAGCCTCTGTCACGACACTCAGGTGCATCCTGTTTCTGCTGATCTTTTGTGAGAGATTTTTACAACTTGATTGCACACGTCCTACTGCTGAAAATCATCTCCATACTGTGACACTTCAATGTGCCACTGACAGGTTTGCGTGTCACATAATGCTCAAGCCTTTTAATTCATCTGCAATTGTTTTAATTTTCCAATTATTTCTAATAAAGGTCTTTAAACCAAGTTTGAAGGCAGCTGTTGTCCTCACAGGTCAACCAGCACAAACATGATGTTACAGAGTAGGAATAAGATCGCTGTGAATATGAAGAATATAAATGAACTCAGTTTTGTCCCATGCAGCAGTTATACTGGTCCACACAACACTGATGGGGAACATTTCTTTCTACAGAACAATTTCCATTTGGTTCATTTATGTTCAGTTTGGTAATAAGTGACGTGTTAGACATATTACAGGATTATCTAAGCTTAGACGCAGCGCAGAAAGGTTTTTACAATCAAAGGCTTTAAAACTGATGTGCATGTGTCCTATTCTAGGAGCTATAAGTCTCTATTTTATCCAAAAGGCAGAAATTCAACCCCACGCCACTCTTGAAATAACAGATTGATCATTTGCATAGAGAGGCAGAAAGAGTTGTATAGAGAAACAATTTTTAAAAAAGTTCAGGAAGTAAATGATGGAAAAATAAAATAATAAAATAAAAATAGTTCAAACTAAATGGAAAAGTAATTAACTAATTTAAAAAGAAAATGCTTGGAGAAAATGTAATTACAAATATCATTTTCTGTCACATTTTTCCCTGAGATGGACTTGTGCCGTGTCCTGTCCTGCCACTTTGCAGAGCTATCAGCTCCAGTGGAAAGTGGTTAAGCAAGTGGGTGAATTTCTGTCACATTTATTTTTGACATTTTAGATTTGGTACATGGATTCGTTCTTTTAGGTCTTTCCAGACTGTATACTAGGGGACATGAAAATGAGGAAAAGACCAAAGAAAAAATGTAAACTGAACAAAATAAAGAAATGTGACCATTCAAGAAAAACGTTCATTAATGTTTTGTTATGGTAAACGGACTGATTCTTATATAGCTCTTCTACTCTCCCGGAGTGCTCAAAGTGCTCAACATGCCACATTCACAGTCTTCTGTGCTTTTAAGTACTTGCTAACTACCATTCACACACCGACGGATGCATCGGAGAGCAACTTGGGGTAACTAGCTTGCCCAAGGATATTTGGCATGCGGACCAGGGGGAGCTAAGACAGGGATCGAACCACCAACCTTCTGATCAGTAGATGACCTGCCCCGCCTCCTAAGCTACAGTTACAAGCTACATGTATAGATAAAAAAAAACACACACACAGCAAACACAAGACATCACCAAATTTAGTTTCACTTGTTTGTTTTTCCTTTTGCAGTTGTTGTTCTCAGTAGTTCTGCTGGCATGACATGGATTGTAAGCAGGCTTAGGATGGGCATTAACATGTAGCAATTACAAATATACTTTCTACTTTCAGTCTAAAATAATATGGTAGTTTGCTGATGGTTAGTCTCCATTTAGTCTCTATTTCAGGCAGTAGGATTTGGGGGGAATTTTTTGTTTTTTTTATAAAACCCTGGAGACAAACAATTAGAACAACTATGTTGCTGGTAATGAATATTGACCTTGTCTGGTCTGTGAGACAAGTAAGAGCAGAGTTCATGCTGTGACCCACTGGTACGCAGGGACTGAGGGGAGAAAGGGTTTTAATTCTGCTGTTGCATAATATACTATTTTGACTGTACATGTGGAGAGTACTGCTCAGTCACATTAGAGAGACCCTTAATTATCCTCTGCATCTTAGTGTGCAGTTACTTTTTCTGTGGATTTAGCATTCATAAGAAGTTGTCGACTTCAAGCTAAACAGCTTTGCCAGTTTCCGTCATCACAGACACTGGGTGCTGGAAGCATTATAGTGGATTATACTAAGTCCAGCAGAGCACAGCAAGACTTGCTCAATGTAAAGCAATCCTCTTCATTTTCTGACAGTCAACAGTCTCCGTGGGGGTTAGTTACTGGCCATTTTGTGGCAGCTGCTAACCAACAGAACAACATGCTCTGACATGAAACTTAATCAACAGCTAGGTCCATAAATATTTGGACAGAGAACAATTTTTTGTCATTTTGGTTCTGTACGTTACCACAATGAATTTTAAGTGAAACAACTCACATGCAGTTGAAGTGCAGGCTTTCAGCTTTATTCAGTGGGTTGAACAAAAAGATTGCATACATGTGAGTAACTAAAGTATTTTCATGAACACAACCCCTTCATTTCAGGGGCTCAAAAGTAACAGGACAAATTAACTAACTGAAAATAAAAGGTTCATTTCTAATAGTTGTTTGAAAAACCCCTTTGGTGGCAATGACAGCCTGAAGTCTTGAACTCATGGATGAACACAGATGCTGGTTTCCTCCTTTTTAATGCTGTCACAGGCCTTTGCTGCAGCAGCATTCAGTTGCTGGTTGTTTGTGGGTCTTTCTGTGCAAAGTTTAATCTTCAGCAAGTGAAATGCAGCTCAGTTGGGTTAAGATCAGGTTGTTTGCATCAATAAACTCCTGGGTTGCTTTGGCCGTATGTTGTGGCTTATTGTCCATCTGTATTATGAAACACTGCCTAATCAATCTGACTGCATTTAGCTGGATTTGAGCAGACAGTCTCTGAACACCTCAGAGTTCATGAGCTGTTCCACACCTTCTTCATACTTTTCTCTTGCCATCATTCTCGTAGAGGTTGATCTTGGTTTCATCTGACCAAAGAAAGTGGAAAGAAAGTTCTTGAGGCTGATGAGTGGCTTGCACCTTGCAGTGAACCCTCTATATTTACTTTCATGCGGTCTTCTCTTTATGGTAGACTTGGATATCTATATGTCTACCTCCTGGAGAGAGCTGCTCACTTGGTTGGAAATTATTCTGCGATCAGCCACCACTGTTGTCTTCTGTGGACAATAAAATCTTCAAAATGCTAGCACCACACCTCAAATCAACTCCAGGGTTTTTCTCTGCTTAATTGATAATGACATAACAAAAGACTAGCCCACACCTGCCTACGAAATAGCATGCAAGCACCACACAGAAAAGACCTGGCTAGGTGGTTGAATCAAACCCAGGACCTTCTTGCTTGTGAGGCAACAATGCTAATCACCGCACCACTGTGCTGCTCAATATTGATCGTTATTGATAACTTTAAAAAAAGTAATCTGAAAGTAACTAATTATCCTAGTTTCTTTGTTTAAAAAGAAAAAAGTAAACAGCCATAGCTTAGTTCATTCAGTACCCCCAACACTCTAAGAACTAAAACTGATAATTACTTAAATATTTTGGTGCAACACTTTTACACTCAAAAATAATGAGTAAATGCAAAAACAATCACATCTCTTAAATACACCTTATTAATTGAGTAAATCCAACTAAAATGGAATAAGTTGTTATGAACAATTAAAGATGTTACAGTAACATACAAAATTGAGTAAATACAATTGAAAATGTAAGTTAAAACAACAGTAACCAAAAGTTCAAACTACATAAAATATTAATTAGGAAATGCTGAAATGCTTGGCACATTTAACCTACACCATTACAATTATTTGTTTTTAAATAATGGTTCAATTGACTTAATATTTTTAAGTTAACTTAAGCAAAAACGTTAATTACAATTAAGTGTGTGTGTGTGTGTATACACACACACACACACACACACACACACACACACACACACACACACACACACACACACACACACACACACACAGGAAAAAAGAACCACGTCAGTTCAACATTGTTCACAATGATTTATTTTAAACAGCTTTTTTGTGAATCACACATTTAGCAGATTCCTTCTCTGAACACAGTGAGCTGAAATCTGTTCTACATTCAGTGGATAAAACTTGGATAAAATTTCAGTCACAACAGCCTTATATAATAAAATTGCATCCAAATTGGCATGCTTGATAAAACTGTAAAACTGGCATATTGATGCTAACAACAAGAAAAATGTACCTGCCATACAAAGAATAAAAGTGGCTCAAGTGAACACAGTGCTTTACCTTTTCAGAAAAGGTCAAATCATCTAACATCTGCAGGAAGCTCCTGAGGATGTTTTACCAGTCGGTGGTTGCTGGAGTACTTTTCTATGCTGTGGTGTGCTGGGGGAGCAGCACAGCAAAGAGGGACTCATGCAGGCTGGAGAAACTGATCAGGAGGGCTAGCTCTGTGGTCGGCATGAAGCTGGACACTCTGGTGACAGTGGCAGAGAAAAGGACACTAAAGAAACTGCTGGACATTATGAACAATGCTGGGCATCCTCTGCACACGGCCATAAACAACCAGAAGAGTCTGTTCAGTGACAGGTTGCTTCTCCCCAAGACAAGAACTAACAGACTTAAAAACTCCTTTGTCCCACACGCCATCAGACTGTTTAACTCCTCTCTGGAGGGGAGAGGGAGGGGAGACAGGAGGACAAAGGAGGGGGGAACAACTAAGCTGTAGTGCCTCTTCACCTCACTGTGCAATACCTTTTGTGCAATACTTTTTGTAAATAGTCAACAGTGCAATAGACTCAATACTTGAAATGTGCAATTCACTTGTATTTTTATTTTTTATTCCTATTTATTCTATTTATCCCCTTTGTATATTTTATTTATATTTGTTTCTGTATTTATATATATATATGTGTGTGTGTGTGTGTGTGTGTGTGTGTGTGTGTGTGTGTGTGTGTGTGTGTGTGTGTATATATATATAATATTCTGTAACTCTGTAACTTCTGTCGGTGCTGTGCTTTTTTGGAAATCTAATTTCCCAGAGGAACCCACCCGAGGGATTAATAAAGTTCTATCTAATCTAATCTAATCTAATCTAAATGACAAAAATAAAATTAAGATCCCAAAAAAATATAAATCCTGAAAAAAAAACAAAAAAACATTTGCACTGTGACATAGTTTTTGAACATCTTATTTTGAGTCCAAAAAATTGGGAAGATTATAACTAAAGAGTGACCAAAAAACATCCATAATTTAAATAAAAAGGTTTCAAAAAGGATTGCGCTAAAAAAAAAAAAAAAAAACATACAGAAGATACTCTCTTCTGTATGTTCACCTTAATGTGAATCTGGAAAGTTAATACAAAAACACAGTTTATGGTACAAACATTATTTATGAACAGGAATGTCAACACAATGTAATGCCGCAACTGAACCTTTTGATGAGCATTACATGTCACTTAACAAGTCTAACACTTTAAGAACAGCCCTGTGAAATTTTGTCTACAATGAACAGAGGTCATTTTTCAGTCTTTGAACCTTGACAGAAAGGTTTCCTGGATCCAGCTCCATGAACACTTTTTGAAATGCTTCAAATGTGCATTTGAAATTCTTGGGGTACTTCAGATCCAGAGCATAGCATAGTCCCAAAAGATAGCAACAGGCTTTGCTCAGATTCCCAAGTTTGCCCAGAACAGTAACGCCTTCAATAACAATACCCACATCAGTAGGTTCGCCTGACCTGTCTTGATTCTGCAGCAGGTAAATCTTCATCACCTCCTCAGCCAAAGCCTCTTCAACAAAGACAGCATCAGCACCGTCCTTTAAAAAGAGAAACAACTGTTTTAAGCTCACATATTTCCAAACATTGAAACAAAAAGTTTCATTTGTATGACATCACCGGTACTCATAATATGTGGACACTGTGCTCCAAAATCTTTGAGCAAATGCTATTCTTTTGTATGCTTTGAAGTGTTTTTTTTTTCTTTAGAACAGTATCTTAAAACTTTTCTATGATCTCACAAGCTAAAATAAACTACTAATATTCCTAAAACAGATTTATTGCACCAACCTCAAAGGTTTTGATTAAGGCACTTGGATCCTCTCCCAGATGGTCAATGAGACATCGTTTTTTCTCGATGGAATTTCCACTCTGTAAAACAGGAAGTCTCAACTGAGGCAAAATTTGCACATTTAAAACATGACTTACCATTTCTAGCTTAAACATAACTATTTTTTTTCTGTTGTTGACCTGTTTTCACACCCACCATCAAGGTAAGAACACCTGTGGAGCTAAAATATTGAACAGAAACCTAAGAAAAGCCGTTTTTAGTGGAAGGGCCTCTTCAATGCTGTGTTGGAACGTTTTTGTGGTTAGAAAATGCAATCTTCCTTACCTGAAGCAGAAGGTTTAACTGTGCCCTGTGGCGTTGTCCAGCAGCACCTTTCTTGGCTTGAAACAAGGACAGGAGTTTGGATGAATACAAGTCCAACGATGACATGAACTTTGGTTCAAGGTTCAGGGTCGTGATCCTATGAAACTCTGCACTGGCCTGGATGGGAGAGGACAAAAAACCAAGGACAAAAAAATCTGAAGGCCAAAATTCTGATTCAATCAAAAAAAAATCTTTAAGTGGAACTACCATTTTTTGCAACCTGGACCTTATTTTCTAACATGCAAAAGATTAATTTACTCATCCAGACATAAATCCATATAAGTGGAGTTGTTCAGTATGCAGACTAAACCCTCAACATAAAGTATTATCTTCCACTAAGCTTCTAAATTTTATGTTATGAATTGCTTGCACTATTTCCCTGTGAGATTGTATAATCTTGGAGGGAAGAGGCGGAGCCAGGTTGCCCTCTGAACCATCGTCTGCCAGGCAGCGATGCGAGAGGAACACACCGCTGAAGTGGCGCACATATTCAGAATCGCGTCAGCGGCTTTACAGAGAAAGCCTTTCAGCTCCTCTGGCAGCTCTGCTTCCTCCACCTTCCTGGAGATGACAAACGCAGTGTTGTTAGTCACTGCAGCTGACTGAACAGTGCATTGATGTGCGTGATCAGTGAACCTTGCTATCAGCTGGTCAAGCTTGGCGGGATGGGCCGGTCGCTGTCCAACGACCTTGGTCATTTTGGTGCCGAAAACTGAAGCGAGGCTCGGCTCTAGAGGGGGAACAGGCGGAAAACTCCAGTCTGTGAAGCCCTCTGTGAAGCCCTAGGTAGAGACCGGCGCTCTAATCTTCGCTGGCTCTGCTGCTGCCTCAGAGAGGTAGGTCATCACCGCCGGGAACTGAGGCCAGATGGGATCTGGGCAACGGAGCCATACCTTCCCTCCAGATCATCCGATGGGGGTGGAGCAGGCTGAGGGACGGGAAGTCCCTTCTCTCCAGCTGCCTCCTGGATGATGCCAGGCAGATCCAGGAGCAGCGCACCAACAACTGGGAGCGGCATCCTCGCCGACATGTGAAGGCCAGGGGTGGATGAGCGTCCGCTCATCCGCCTCCCTTCTGTCGCCAGGCTGCCCAGCTCGGAGGCAGTGGAGCTGCCACCACTGCCGTTTTCCTCACGGTGGGTGGAATCATCCAATTCCGGCCCACTATCGAAGAACTCGATGGCTTCTTCCAGCGAGTACCTCTCTCTTAGCGGGAACGCCTCCTCAGCATCAGCCTTGAAAAAGGCTGACCTCCGCTGCTTTTCCTCTGGCGGGAGGAGCTAACAGGAACAGCAATAGGATTAAGGTGTGAGGGTGAGGTCCGCATGGTGAGGACCGAGGCAGCCCACGCAGACGGCATGTCGGTCATACGATATGATGTAGCCGGTCTGGCAGGATGGACACAGACGGATGGTCTCGCTGGACATCTTCTGGCTGGCTGAAGAAAAACGGTAGAGCCGATTTCCTGGTCTCACCGTAACTTATACTAGACCAGGGTGAGGCCCGCACAGCAGGTGGGCGTGGACTAAAATGCTTCAGTGCTGCGCGCACAAGGGGAATACCCACTTAAAGGGCTGCGCCTATACTCATAGAATCTGGGGTTACAATACTTAACCAACGTTTCATAAAAATATTAAATTACTCTTCACTCTTTACTCTTCAGTAAAATCTAGTCTGTCGTTATGTGCTCCAGAGTTAGATAAGTGAGACAAAGGCACTTTGCAATCAGCCCAGTCATTCTTCAATCAGGTTACATTAGCTTAGCCTAAAACAAGTTAAGTGAACGGAAATTACTAGCATTCATTGTTCCCTAGGCTTGGGAATGGTTTTGATTAGAACCATTCTGGTTTTGATTCAGATTCCTCATTCCTCATTCAGTTAAAAGAGCAAGGACAATTCAAATGAAGACAGGGTATGGAATAGCCATGACCAAATGTACCATGTTTCACTCGATAATGTTTGAGTAGTGACACTTTTGATGACTCCTCATGTTTGCAAAGTTTACACTGCCATCTCATCACCTGTGACCTAAAAAATTGTGAGAAAATATGTCTCACAGTATGAAGATGACAGAATGGTGTATAACCATATTTACACAGTTTTTGTATGATTAACTGATTGAATAACCAATACTCACTACCAATTCAGGTGGAGGATACAACCTACAAATAAGTCAACATGGAACAAAGTACAATACTTAACCACATTGAAATAATCTGAATCACATCACCATGCTGTATAAATAAAAAGATAGTATGGTGACACTAGATGACAGACCATGAACTCATCAATTTATTTACCGAACTGAAAAATTCTCAAAATTTAGATTTGGCATTTGTATGACCCACCACAAAACCAGTATAAATATTTAGGTGGTATCACCATCCACTACTCAGCTTGTATAAAACAATATCATATCCTTCCAAAATTTAACACATCAAGTCCTCTGAGTAAAATTACCTGCTTTACTTTGTAGTTGATGCAGATTTTTTTCTCCTGGTGGTGAAGATGGTGCTGAAAAAATACAAATCAAAACTTTATCATTACAAAACATGTCACTGAGTAATCTGCCATAACATCAATCTCTTATAAGAAATTTTAGCTTGGATTGAAATAAACATTTATTTATGTAAATTGGGAGTAACTATACTGGAAATGATGGTACTTTTGGCTTGACCCAAAGGACCAAAGCTTTTTTTTTTCATTATTTTCTGGGATCTGAAAGGAAGTAGGGCCCAGAGTCTAAATTTACTTAAGGCCCCATAGTACTTTGGACCGGCCCTGGATGAGGTAATCTGCTGACCCGGGCGGTCCTCTCAGCGTTCTCTCAAAAACTGGCCCTGTTCAGGACAAAGCTGAAAGCAGCGTCTTATATGCTCTGAAAGACCCCACATAGAACTAGAAAGCTAAGCAGCATGGTTGCTGCTATGAACTGTTCCGCGGGCAGGTCTTCTTAGTTACCAAAGCCATTGATGACGTCTGTTCATCTCCTGAACAACCTGACAGAGTGAGTCAGGCCGCGTGACTACCGCAGCTCCCGCACCGCGACTCAACAGGGCCATTTTCTAGAAATGTCTGAGCACACCTGCTTTCACGTGGTTCCTAAAATGCCCCCGATTAAACGGTCAGGTCGCTGGTACCGGGACATTCCGGTCAACTTACCAGGAACGCAGATAGCGACTCAGAACGTAAAAGGATAAAAGGGCGCGGTTTCCCGCCGCCTTGACTGGAAGACGGGTTGAAAACTTAAATTAACGTGCACAAACACGCTGCGAAAAGTGAGCCACCATGACAAACGCTTTCTTCAGAACATGTTATAAAAGAACGGTGTGGATAAAGACAGCTAATGTAAGAATTGGTCACTTACCTGAAAACGTTACCAAGTCTGCAGTGGATGTGTGTCTGTCTCGTTCAACGTGCAGAAAATCTCCCATGAGGCCATGCTCCTCGCGCGCGGTACATGCCAAAGGTCATTAGTCTTACTCAAAGTTTTAAGTTAGTATTGGGGGACAAAATTATATTGATTTTGAACCATTAATAATTAAAGTTAAAGACAATGATAAGTATGAATACCAGTGTCTCAGTTATTTTGAGTACTTTCTATGAGATATATTGAGTAGATTTAAATAATGCACCCTGTGTTTCAAATACAGAATTTTTTCTTTTAAATAAACTTGAACAAAAGAGCTCAGTTCAACTCAAAAACTGGTGTTGAACATTTAAGCATTCTTTTCAGTATTTTCAACTCAAGATAACACTTTTGTGATTTTCAAAGATTTAATCAAGGTCATCTAACTTAGAATTATAATGATATTTACTAAGCCCCTGAATAATTTTTTAGGGTGAATGTTGATATGCACACCTTTTCATAATGAAAGCCACTTTTGAACGTGTTGCTCCTCCTTTGGCCTGGATGACTCTGATCAGCCGTCTAACCGAGCCATGAAAGTGTGCTGGAAGAAAAAATCATCTGAACAAAAAAAATATTTTAAAATACATTTACTGGTTACAAAGAAATTCATTTAAAAATGGCCTGTAATTGTATAGCGCTTTACTTGGTCCTAAGGACCCCAAAGCGCTTTACACAACCAGTCATCCACACATTCACACACTGGTGATGGCAGCTACGTTGTAGCCACAGCCACCCTGGGGCGCACTGACAGAGGCGAGGCTGCCGGACACTGGCGCCACCGGGCCCTCTGACCACCACCAGTAGGCAACGGGTGAAGCGTCTTGCCCAAGGACACAACGACCGAGACTGTCCAAGCCGGGGCTCGAACCGGCAACCTTCTGATTACAAGGCGAACGCCCAACTCTTGAGCCACAATCAGTAAATACTCACCAATCATTCACAAAAATGAAAAAACATTGACATTTAACTTCAATCTGCATTACTACCTCTTCCTGTTGGAACAGTGCAGACCACCTTAAAATCCTCTATGCCAGGTTCTTCATTCACCACCTCCTGACGCCTGTAGGCAAATGTACGAGCCATTTTTGTCTCCAGTGTCATTGTTTCTCCTTTTGATTGCTGTCAGCAGTTCAAGTCTCCTTTTCCATTCCTTCTTGTGTTTCTCCCAAAGGAAAGGATGGATAAAAGTTTGCTTCAGCTCTTCTTGTCTGTGAAGGTTCTCAGTCATCCAGGTCATCGTAGTCAAAGGAGCTTGCAAAGAAAAGCGTCTGGACTTCTTTAAGTTACTTGAAGACGTTTCACCTCTCATCCGAGAAGCTTCTTCAGTTCTAAGGTCAAATGGTGGAGAGTCCCAGATATAAACCCAGTGTGAGTTTCCCCCCACAGAGGGACAAAAGGACCCCCTGATGATCCTCTAATCGCCTGAGCCAAGGTGTGAAACTGGGTGTGGGTCCCCCAGTTTCACACCTTGGCTCAGGTGATTAGAGGATCATCAGCTCTTCTTGGTTTCTTTATTTTTGCTGCAGGAAAAACAGAAGCTCTAGCTTTGGATTTAACCGAGTTCACAGACTCTGGACATCCCTGTGATTTCAGCAGTCCTGTAGTTTCCCATTTTGTACTTCAGCCTCTGTTTCCACGCAGTCTAATTGTTTTTTTTTACTAATCCCAGACTTAAATGCATTACAAGTGTCAGAATTTTTTCTGTATTTATCACTTTTGTGTTTTCATAAATATTTGTTTTATAAGCACAGTCCTTGAATACACATGTGACAGTTTCCTTATTCTTCAGATGTTGAAATATATGTTGAAAGAAATTCTCTCTCATTGGAAAGTTGATTATAATCACAAAGGGAGCATGTGACTCTGGTTAGGCCTTTGGTAACTGGTTGTTGGATTGGATGATTTCTTGATAAATGGCTCAGTAAGACATTCCAGGTCTTGAATCAAGATGCACAACTTAAAGTGCATGGATACGAATGGCCCCGTCCATTATGTCTGTGATTTAGTTTGTTCTGCTCGAGCAATTCAGATCTCCCGGAAAACCTCTTGCAGTCTGTGTATCTCCACATGAAGTGCAACACTAGGAGGATAAGAGAGGGACTTTGTTACCTGTATGTTGATGAATTTGAACGCATCCTGGGAAAAATACAATCATGAAACAAATACAGAGAATACTGTGACAATCCTAGAACCATGAAACATTTAAGACGTGTGTCTTCAGGCTTGTTTATATATATAGCTTCAGAATGCATTTTTACCACAACTATTTCATTATTTAATACCCTAGTCAAAAGTTTTATGCTCGGTAATTTTAAAAAAAGCTATCAGAATGACTAATTTTAAATCAATGTCTTATATTATTCCTATTGCAGGTGATTGTTTTACATATGTGCACTCATTTGATGGTCAGAAAGGACCATAAAATGAGATTTAGGAGGTAAAACAAACACTCATTGGACATTAATCCATTCCCCACCACATAATCTGAGGTTGGGTTGCGAGGACAGCAGGCTAAGCAGAGAGGCCTGTACTTCCCTCTTGCCAGCCACCTCCCTACCTGGAGGAATCCTGAAGAGTTCCCAGGCGTGGCCTCAATTTGCATTTTAAAAATTTCTTTCTAAATTATTGGTAGATAAGCCTCACAATGTTACGCTATTCCTTTATAAAGCAAACATGGCTCACCTTAGATTGTTTGATGAAGAGAAGGGAAGAGAGGGGGAGGGTACATATCCATATTTTTATATCTATGTATCAAAACAAAGCTGACACTTGTGAGACTTCGTCAGAGGTGTGAGCATCACAGCAGATGCCGTTTTGCTAAAGTAACTGAGCATGAAACAGAGAAAAACATGAAGGAGATTTTCCTGGCCTGGCTTTTTATAGTAGATGATCCATGAATCAACACATGAACATTACCTGATGCTGCCGAAGCGAAGCAGAGCAAAATTACAGAGGTTTCGAACGATCTGCGCTGTGTTTACGTCTTTGTGTGGAATCCACTTACCTGCTCTCATTTGCTGTTTTAGCTGTTGGGCGGTTGTTGAAATAGTTTTGTGAGCTTTAACCTGAGATTCTGTTGTTTCTGGCAAAATACCTTTATATTTAAAGATCAATCCGGGATTTAATGAATCAATATCGTATTATTCAAACTACAATTGATTAGAATTGGGAAATCCAGTCTTTTTTTTAAACCCACCCCTACTGAGCTACTAGTTGTCAGCCTAGATGCTGGGTATCGAAGTTTCCAGAGTTCCCACATCCGATGTGACTCCCTCCGCTGGAGTTACTTCCAACAGCACCCGGTTCTTATCTCGTGTCCACTTATGTCTTCTTGTTCCAGTAGCCCACTCCTCATCAGAGTGTCCTGGTTCCTCAACACCTGACGCGGACCTTGTTAATCTGGATGTTAAGATCATGACAATAGTAGCTCTGAAAGCAGGAGTAACTTTAAAAATCGAACCATTTCTAAATTGTGTTTCAGCTCATTTCACTAAATATATTTGTTAGTAAATACGTTGTTGCGTAGTTGTTGTGTTTGAGGTGTCTGGAGCTTAATGGCTGGATCATGAACCATAATGATCTCAGTTCAGATCTGCCATTATAGCCTGTTTTGTGGCTTTTCTTTATCTCTGCTCCCCAATGTCTTTTTAAAAAAAATTGTAATTATCCAGTGAAAGCATCATGCGTTCTGCTTTATGTAGATGATAGTTGATCATTAGCCGGGGTCACTTTGGACAGCACTCTAAAAAGAGCATCTCCTTAATTTACATTTAAATCATGTAATGCAGTTTTCATGAAGAATTTCTCAACACAGTAGTTGCCATTAATGAATAAAGGAACGTACCGATTACTATGTGCTGTGGTGCTTTGAAAGCACCTTGATATTATTTATAAAGTGAATATCTGACAGAACTTTGTTGATATATTTGCTTTCTTTTGCTTTAATGTTAGCAGCAGGGGTGCCAAAACATACTAATTATGACTGACAATCTTCAGAGGTTTAAAATGCTTGTGGGTCTGCAAACATAGATGTGCAATCATTTAATAAGGATGGTGATAACGTCCTGGCAGCATTAAAGGGTTTGCTTAGATTAAGTTACAGATTAATGGTTTTCTTTGAACGTAAGATCTAATTTGTGCAATTAGCTTGTTGTACTTTTGAAAAGACGATTGTAATACTACGAAACCATAAACATTTTATATTATAAATATATTATATAACATATAAACTTGCTTTTATTAAAACCTGAGAATAGTAGTCATGTGTCTGTTAGGTCATCAGGAATCGACAGGATTTACAGTTCCTGTCACCAAAGCAGAGCCTCCTCCATTCCCCATAAAGGACAATGTTAAAACATCTCCCAAATTTCAGCTGAAAACCAAAGTGGCAGGCTGTCATTACACTGTCACCACGTCCATATAATAAACTCTGTTAACATGAAAGTTGAGTATTTTGGGGACTGGAAGTTGCCGTTGTTCACGGTGAAAGATTTTTTTCGATATGACTTATGGATTCACATTGAGCTTCTTTCAGGTCTTTTTCTCTCGTACTGCATTTATCTGAGCACTTTTTTCCCCCGGTTCCGGGTCGCTAACTTTAGTCTTTAATCCTAACTTTAATGCTCTTTTCGTTGTTGTATTTCGCCGTCTACTCGGTATACAGTGGGGCAAAAAAGTATTTAGTCAGCCACCGATTGTGTAAGTTCCCCCACCTAAAATGATGACAGAGGTCAGTAATTTGCACCAGAGGTACACTTCAACTGTGAGAGACAGAATGTGAAAAAAAATCCATGAATCCACATGGTAGGATTTGTAAAGAATTTATTCGTAAATCAGGGTGGAAAATAAGTATTTGGTCAATAACAAAAATACAACTCAATACTTTGTAACATAACCTTTGTTGGCAATAACAGAGGTCAAACGTTTACTATAGGTCTTTACCAGGTTTGCACACACAGTAGCTGGTATTTTGGCCCATTCCTCCATGCAGATCTTCTCGAGAGCAGTGATGTTTTGGGGCTGTCGCCGAGCAACACGGACTTTCAACTCCCGCCACAGATTTTCTATGGGGTTGAGGTCTGGAGACTGGCTAGGCCACTCCAGGACTTTCAAATGCTTCTTACGGAGCCACTCCTTTGTTGCCCGGGCGGTGTGTTTTGGATCATTGTCATGTTGGAAGACCCAGCCTCATTTCATCTTCAAAGTTCTCACTGATGGAAGGAGGTTTTGGCTCAAAATCTCACGATACATGGCCCCATTCATTCTGTCCTTAACACGGATCAGTCGTCCTGTCCCCTTGGCAGAAAAACAGCCCCATAGCATGATGTTTCCACCCCCATGCTTCACAGTAGGTATGGTGTTCTTGGGATGCAACTCAGTATTCTTCTTCCTCCAAACACGACGAGTTGAGTTTATACCAAAAAGTTCTACTTTGGTTTCATCTGACCACATGACATTCTCCCAATCCTCTGCTGTATCATCCATGTGCTCTCTGGCAAACTTCAGACGGGCCTGGACATGCACTGGCTTCAGCAGCGGAACACGTCTGGCACTGCGGGATTTGATTCCCTGCCGTTGTAGTGTGTTACTGATGGTGACCTTTGTTACTTTGGTCCCAGCTCTCTGCAGGTCATTCACCAGGTCCCCCCGTGTGGTTCTGGGATCTTTGCTCACCGTTCTCATGATCATTTTGACCCCACGGGATGAGATCTTGCGTGGAGCCCCAGATCGAGGGAGATTATCAGTGGTCTTGTATGTCTTCCATTTTCTGATGATTGCTCCCACAGTTGATTTTTTCACACCAAGCTGCTTGCCTATTGTAGATTCACTCTTCCCAGTCTGGTGCAGGTCTACAATACTTTTCCTGGTGTCCTTCGAAAGCTCTTTGGTCTTGGCCATGGCGGAGTTTGGAGTCTGACTGTTTGAGGCTGTGGACAGGTGTCTTTTATACAGATGATGAGTTCAAACAGGTGCCATTCATACAGGTAACGAGTGGGGGACAGAAAAGCTTCTTACAGAAGACGTTACAGGTCTGTGAGAGCCAGAGATTTTCCTTGTTTGAGGTGACCAAATACTTATTTTCCACCCTGATTTACGAATAAACTCTTTACAAATCCTACCATGTGGATTCATGGATTTTTTTTTCACATTCTGTCTCTCACAGTTGAAGTGTACCTCTGGTGCAAATTACTGACCTCTGTCATCATTTTAAGTGGGGGAACTTGCACAATCGGTGGCTGACTAAATACTTTTTTGCCCCACTGTATTTGTATTCTTTTCTTTTTCCTCATTTTTGTGACTTTTCGGACTTGTTTTCAACACTCGACATGACCCCAAGGCTCACCTACACCAGGGACTCCCTCATCCAGCTGCAGCCACAGCAGCAGCCCAGCCTCCGGCTTTTCCGCTCCGACACGGAAATCAAAAAACTCACAATAACAAGGTAACCAGGAGGGGATTAAAGAAGAGTGGGGTGAGAGCCAGAGTAAAGAGGGAGACACACAAACAACGAGCGCTCCCATCCATTTTCCTCGCTAATGTGCGGTCTCTCCGCTCCAAGCTGGACCAGCTGCAAGCCTGCGTCAATCACCTGCATGAGTACAGAACTGCCGCCGTTCTGGCATTCACGGAATCGTGGTTAAACAACAGCGACGACGACAGCGCGCTGCACATTGATGGCTTTTCACCACCTCTTCGTCTGGACAGAGACTGCGAACGCACCGGGAAGCAACATGGCGGCGGCGTGTCTGTATGTAAACAACAGCTGGTGCTCTACAGTCACTGTGAGGCTGTGCACGACAGACATCGAGCTCCTGGCTGTTTCCCTGCGCCCCTACTACCTCCCCAGAGATTTCCCACAGCTTTTCATCATCTTGGTTTACATCCGTTCAAAGCCACTGACTGGGACAGCCTTCTGTCTCCTTCTGATGACATTGACGAACAAGTCAACACGGTGACATCATACATCTCCTTCTGTGTTGACAACATTATCCCCTCAAAAGCAGTCTCCATCTACCCCAACAACAAACCCTGCATCACCAAGGAACTCAAGGAAATCCTTAATAAAAAAAAGAGGATTTTCTTCACCGGCTCTGCTCTGGACAAAAAGGAGGTCAACAGGGAGGTGAAGAGGGCCATAAAAACTGCTAAACTGGAGTATACCACAGGGGACCTCCACTCAGCCTGGCAGGGCCTCAAAACCATGGCCTCTGTGAATACTGCGGTCACCACCCCCAGAACCATCCAGGTGGAGGGCAGCAACCCCTCCTCCCTCCCTGACGACCTCAACGCGTTCTACACCAGGTTTGAGACAGACAACATGGCCCAGCTTGAGGAGTCCAGATCCTCACTGAAACCTGGCAGCTCTGCACTCACCTTCAGGACGGAGAACGTGCTGAGAGCCCTCAGGAGGACCAGGGAGAGGAGCTCACCCGGCCTTGACAACATCAGCAGTCGAGTTCTGAGGCCCTGTGCAGGGCAACTAGGAAGTGTGTTCCGACTCTATTTCAACACTCAATCGACAGTCACACCGTCCCCCAGCTGTGGAAACACTCCACAGTTATCCCCATCCCCAAAAGAAACAACACAAAGTCTCTGAATGTGTTAGGTGCGGCTGTGTGCAGACAGGAAAAGGACCCAAGGTGCAGACTCCAGAGACAGATGTAAACTCAAAAACCGTTTTAATGTTAAACTCAAATATAACATAACTGGAAACGATCAAAAAATAAACTAATACCGGAGGACAGACAGAACACACAGCTTGGTAAACGGTAGATCGCGACACAGACACAGAGAAACACTGGGCTTAAATACACAGAGGGAGCAATCAGGGAATGAGTAACAGGAGGGAAACACAGCTGGGGCAAATCAGAACTGACGAGACCAAAGAAGCGTAAACTGAACACACTGAGAAAAGACGGAGACCTTCAAAGTAAAACAGGAAACACATAACACAGACTGAACAAAGACACAGACTCACATGCAGGCACTACAGAGGGAACAGAGACGTGGGAACAGGGCAGACACAAACACTGACTGAACACGGGGATATAGGAACTTAAGATACACATAGACGCGAACTAGACAAGGGGATGCAGGTGATAGGGGAGACAGAGCAACTAAAGAAGACAGAGACCTAAGCCATAAGACAGAACTCAAAGAAACCAAAAACTAGACAGTATAAATAATATCATAAACTCAAAAACCCTGGGTCGACGACCCAGGCATCCTAACAGAATGATCTTCGTCCTGTGGCCCTCACCTCCCTGGTGATGAAGGCCATGGAGAAGATCATAAAACAGTACATCGTAAGAGCAACTGACCCCCTGATGGACCCACTCCAGTGTGCTTACCGTGCACGCAGACGTGTCGATGATGCAAAAATCTTCATCTTGGACTCCATCTACAAACATCTGGAGCTCCCTGACTTCTCCACCAGACTTCTGTTTGCTGATTTCTCACCAGCGTTCAACACTCTGCAGCCTCATATCCCGGCCTCTAAACTTTCCACCCAATTTCACCTGATGATCAGCCTGTGGATATTGGACTTTTTGGCCAACAGGATTCAGAAAGTTCGGGTCAACAACTCTCTCTCCGGTCTCTGTTCCACCTCCACTGGCTCCCCCAGGGCTGTGTGCTCTCCCCCCTGCTCTTCATCCTCTACACCAATGACTGCAGATCCACACAGCCCAACTGTCACCTGGTGAAATATGCTGACGACACAGTTCTCCTGTCACTGCTGTCAGGCCCCTCACAACATCACGGGCCCGCTCTGCAGGAGTTTGTAGAGTGGTGTGACAGCTCCAAACTTGAACTGAACGTGAGCAAAACCAAAGAGATGGTGGTGACCTTCTCCAGTAGGCAGAGAGATCTGGCTGCTTCAGTCACCACCACCATCCACGGGAAGCCAGTGGAGGTAGCTGAGGAGTACAAATACCTGGGAACCATCTTTGACAACCTCCTGCAATTCTCTGCCAACACTGAGGAGGTTCTCAGGAGGTGCCACCAACGGCTATACCTCCTTAGGAAACTCAACTCCTTTGGAGTCAGCACAGCCATCATGATGACTTTTTACTACGCCTTCCTGGAAAGCATCATGACCTTCTCCATCACCTGCACACTGCATCAGTGTGCTCTAAAATCATCGGCCTGCCTGTCAGAACTCTGGCACAGGTTTTCAGCCAACAGGCCCTCAGACAGGCAGCCGAAATCATCAACGACCCCTCTCACATTCTTCACTGCTGCATTTCCTGCAGGACTGACAGGAGGAGCGCCACCTTTGTCCCCAAAACCACTCTGCTTTTTAACTCCAGCCGATAAGAACATTTCCCACACCAGAATCACTCTTCTCTTCTTATACCACCGACACTTTATTCACCTTTCAGTCACTTTAATTTTAAAACTGTAATTTTAAAACTGTATATTCTGTGTATTTATTATCTCACTCTCATTGCCTGTTCTTATTGTCCTTATCTTCAACGTTATGCTGCTCTGTTGTTTGTTAAATGCCCTTTGGGGATAAATAAAGTCTTCTGATTCATTTTGATGAGCTTCAGCTCCAAGTTTTGCTTTTTTTTTGTCTAGAAGGAATTTCAGCAAATTAAGTTTAGATACTTATTTTAGGTACTTGGGCTTTATTGAGCACATTTTTAGTTTTTGGTACTCTTGCTTTTTTACATGTAAGCTGGCTGATATTTACGCATATTCAACAAGTTCACTTTTGAATATTTCACATATTTTTAAGCATTTCAGGCAAAATCTTCAAATTTTCACCTTCACATTCACGTTGCATTTTCACTAGGAAATGCTTACTCTAGTTCTTCTTATAATTTAATTTTGTCATGGTTAATGTTATCATTCTCATTCAGTTTTATCACTTTGGGTTTTTCTGTTCCTCTTGCATTTCCTCATATTTAGTCTCTAGTTCCTGTTTTATTTTGATAGTGTTTTACCTCTACTGTTTAGCTTTACTTCCTCCCTTGCCTCATTGTGTCGGTCATCAACGTCTGTATTAGTTTGCCCGCAGCAGTCTGCACTTCCCTCCTTAACTTGTGTGTTTAAGTAGCCTCAGGTTATCAGCGTTCTGTTGATGTGATGTCTGTTGTTTGTTGCTGGTACTTTAATTGTGTGTTTGGTTTTCTTTGGATTTGTTTTACCACCATTGAAGGTGAGCTCTTTGTTTATTCAGTCTGTCTTTAGAGTCTGCATTTGGGTCTTTATCCACCTGCACATAATGATAAAAGCTTCTTGAGGGAACTGTTGTTGTGATTTGGCTCTATATGAATAACATTGAATTGAATAATATGTGTATATATATATATGTATATATGTGTGTGTGTGTGTATGTATGTGTGTATATATATATATATATATATATATATATATATATATATATATATATATATATTAAATATATATAAAATTGTAGGTTGTGTATCCTTCAGGTGTTAATGGGGTTATTGAAAATGTGTATATGTGCGTATGTGTGTATATACGTAGGTATGGATAGATAGAAACATATATGTGTATATATTAAAAAAAAAAAAAAAAAAAAATTACACATAACATATAATGTAATTACAAGGAGGTATTTCTGTAGTCTATTGATACTAGATAGTGGAAAAGGGGTGGGATTAAATAAGCTTATGCTTCTTCCTGCTCCTTTTTGAACATGGACGTTATTTGGAGTTGTGGTTGCTCGTTTTCCTTTTGTTTGCTTTGTTCATTTGTCTCTTTTAATTCTATTTTTTTTTATACTTTTTCAACATGTTCAAAATAAAGATTCAATC
The DNA here is from genome assembly GCF_964374335.1 of Astatotilapia calliptera. Classification (NCBI taxonomy): domain Eukaryota; kingdom Metazoa; phylum Chordata; class Actinopteri; order Cichliformes; family Cichlidae; genus Astatotilapia; species Astatotilapia calliptera. The sequence continues at coordinate 2,248,841 of NC_137422.1, read as the reverse complement.
AATCAATCAATCAATCAATAATAGAAATGCACAAATCTGAACATGTCTAAAGACTTAGGTGTTCAGAAATCCACTCCAAAGTAGCTGATGTGCTGGAAACAGCACAGCAAAGGCACAAGATGTATTTTAGCAACAGCAACACACCTGGAGAAATGTCTACAGATTTCTGTATCCGTATTTCTTGACCAAAACAAATAACAGTGATGTTGAAAGCAGCATTGTGTAATGTCTTAGTTTCCTACAGTTTTAATATATTTTTAATTGATTGTTGAAAACAACTGTCTTTAATTTATTAGACAGCAATTGCTTGAAAGAATTATCAGCGCTGCTTACTTTCCATCGCATTGCTGTCCTTTGAAACCTCAGCTGCATTTTCTATTCTATTCATTAGGTAGGAAATTAAATTGACCATAACCTTAGCTTAGGAAGGCCTTGTCAAGCTCCGCCACAATCCTGTCAGATGGCTCAGTTTATTCGTCTACATCCAATTACCAAATCTCATACAGAGTGAACTGGTTGATGTGGAAAAAAGAATGCTATCAATATTTTTAAGCCCAAAGACCACATCATCTCTGTTTTCTATGATGCATAATACAAAAATGTAGTTGCTTAGATTGTTCTTTATAAGCAGCTTGTTTCAGGAGAATTTAGTGAAACCATTGTATATGTTTCTTTTGGATGTTTAAAATAAGAATTTCCCTGGGTAACCTTGTCACTGAAGTTTTTATATTTCTTTGAAGTGGGTTATAAGAGTTTATGATCCACAGTTGATGTGTTACCTGCAGTAGATGACTGCAGGCCACACCCCAGATGATTATTAGCACCTACAGTACAATGCACTCAGAACATGTTGACCATATTAGCTGCTGTCAAACTGCTTTTTTCCAAAAACAAAGTGAAGGTATTGCACTATACTGTGTTACTGTGTAAATTTGGTGTTTTATTAGTTTAAAGCATTAAACAACCAATCCTTGTCCACCGTCAAACAAAACTCTTTGCCAAAGTCAAAAGCATTTGTTGCCGTGTGCAATTCTAACATTAACACAGACTTCAAGTTATTATTCTTGTTCAACTAGCACCCTGTCACTTGCATGAACACTATTGATTTATTTTACAGTTCAGGAATTAAAATATCAAAATAGAGAGTAAAAATGCCAACACGTTATCACTAATCAACAATAAACAAAATGTCCATGTTTTTGCAAATTTTATACAAAGAGGTTTTCCTGTTTGGCTTCTAATTTCATTACTTCATCATTTCTGTTCCCCTTTTTCTTGTTCTTGTTCTGTTTGTTCTGTTTTAGGCTTGAACAAGTGTATAAAAGTCAGGTACAATGTCTACTGGACAGGTGATTGTCACCGAGTCACTGAATCCAATGCAGTTGCTGAACTGATCATCAGTGTGTCCACCTCTATAATAGCAGAGGTTTTGTCAGCTTGCTGATCATAAGCATGCAAATGTTTAATGCAAAAATCTTCCCGAGGGTGGATGTCAGAGCAAATTCTCTCCAAGGTCAGACTGTCCAATGCTCAGACAAATTGCAAAAATCCCAAGAGCTACCTCTCAGAATCTACAGGCCTCAGTTGGCAAGTTAAATATGTCATGACCCTCCCACTCAAGAGAGCCATGGCCTGCTATTATTGACTGGCTGGTGTTTGATTTCAGCCAGGCACCCCTAATACTGCAAGGTCTGGAGCTGTCTCTGTTTGAAAGGTTCTGAATCCTATGAGTATTACCCAGCATATGGGCGCACAGGCTGCCTTGAACGACTAGCGGGTGGTGGGATCTAAGTCCGTACCCCCCTCTAGCGCGATTGACCCGGACACTTACTTCAGTAAGAATGGGGTTAGTTACCTGGCAACAGTAGGCACAAAAGGAGGACTCCAGGCCCGGACCTGCAATGATAGCAGCGCCTGCACACGGAATACTAGCACGGTCCCACTTAACTCCGTCGTCCTGTGCCTAACCAAATAACTCGGGTGCCCCTACTCCAAGGCAACCTGGGTCGGACAAAAGCATTCAACAACGACTTTTTAAACCACGTGGCTCTTTTTATTTATCTGGAGAGCCCTCAAAAAAACCAAACTTGGTTAACAATGTCCACAGGGCCCTGGAGAGCAAAGGGAAAACAGCAAGGAGCCTCCCCAGGACCAAAGAAATGAAAGAAATAAAATGAGGTAAAATAAATCGAAACAGACTGGTGAGACCCAGAGTTGGGAGTCCTCGACTCCACACAACCCACCCTAGTCACAGGAAAAACACTCACAACACAGCAGAACAGTAAAAGTTAACACAGCAAATATTCTGTCTAAAATGGTCGACACAGTCTCATCACATCATTTACAATGTCCGACACACCAAAGGAACATTTTCAGTCTTTACAGGTCGTCTTCTCTCCCACTGCGCATGTCCGTCTTCTTCACGCTACGTCACTCCCTCTTGGCTGCTTCAGGCTGTAAACAACCCCGTGACCGTTTTCTAAGGGTTGTAAATATGTGCCCTCACATATGCTTTAGCAAAAAGGAAAGTTTGAAGCCTAATCTTGAAAGTAGAGATAGTGTCTGTCTCCTGAATCCAAACTGGAAGCTGGTTCCACAGAAGAGGGGCCTGAAAACTGAAGGCTCTGCCTCCCATTCTACTTTTAAATACTCTAGGAACAACAAGTAGGCCTGCAGAGCGAGAGCGAAGTGCTCTAATAGCGTGATATGGTACTACAAGGTCATTAAGATAAGATGGGGCCTGATTATTTAAGACCTTGTATGTGAGGAGCAGGATTTTGAATTCAATTCTGGATTTAACAGGAAGCCAAAACAGGAGAAATCTGCTCTCTCTTTCTAGTCCCTGTCAGGACTCTTGCTGCAGCATTTTGGATCAGCTGAAGGCTTTTCAGTGAGTTTTTAGGACTTCCTGATAATAATGAATTACAGTAGTCCAGCCTGGAAGTAATAAATGCATGAACTAGTTTTTCAGCGTCACTCTGAGACAGGATGTTTCTAATTTTAGAGATGTTGCGCAAATGGAAGAACGCAGTCTTACATATTTGTTTAATATGTGCATTGAAGGACATGTCCTGGTCAAACATGACTCCAAGGTTCACAGTGTTACTGGAGGCCAAGGTAATGCCATCCAGAGTAAGAATCTGGTTAGATACCATATTTCTAAGCTTTTCAGGGCCGAGTACAATAACCTCAGTTTGATCTGAATTAAGAAGCAGAAAGTTAGCGGCCATCCAGGTCTTTATGTCTTTAAGACATTCCTGCAGTTTAACTAATTATGTGTGTTATCTGGCTTCATGGACAGATAGAGCTGGGTGTCATCTGCATAGCAGTGTAAATGTATGCTATGCCTTCTAATGATGCTGCCTAAGGGAAGCATGTATAATGTAAACAGAATTGGTCCTAGCACTGAACCCTGTGGAACTCCATAATTAACCTCAGTGTGTGAAGAGGACTCTCCATTTACATGCACAAACTGGAGTCTATTAGATAGATATGATACAAACCACTGCAGCACAGTACCTGTAATACCTACAGCATGTTCTAATCGCTCTAATAGGATATTATGGTCGACAGTATCGAACGCTGCACTGAGGTCTAGCAGGACAAGCACAGAGATGAGTCCACTGTCAGAGGCCATAAGAAGATCATTTGTAACCTTCACTAAAGCTGTTTCTGTGCTGTGATGAGCTCTGAAACCTGACTGAAACTCTTCAAATAAGCCTCTGCAGATGATCTGTTAGATGTTTGAGATGAAAGGAAGGTTGGAGATTGGCCTATAATTAGCTAAGACTGCTGGGTCTAGAGATGCTTTTTGAGTAACAGTTTAACTACAGCCTGTGGTACAAAGCCTATTATTAGAGATAGGTTGATGATATTGAAGATTGATGATGAATTGTGAGATGTTCTGGCTTTACAGAGACCTTTTTTTATATAGAGCAGCAAACTATTTTTCCAGTCTAAATGATGATCTTCTAAATTTATGACATGCCATTTCCTCTCCAGCTTACGACTTATCTGCTTTACGTGTGTGTGTTTGAGAATTATACCAGGGAGTCAAGTACTTCTGAATTGAGGCTCTCTTTTTAACAGGAGCTACAGTATCCAGAGTCATATGTAGTGAAGAGGTAAAATTATTAACAAGATAATCGACCTACTGTTATGAAATCTATTTCTACTGCTGTGTAATCCATTATTGTAAATTTTAATGTTATTAGGAAATGATTAGACAAGAGAAGACTTTCAAGTGACACTGTTAAATGTTCAGTTTCTACGCCATATGTCAAAAGATGATAATATCAATAATAATAATAATAATAATAATAATAATCAGTTGAATTATACTTATCTAATGAACCTGCTTTGAGATAATGCTGATTTTGTTCTGATCTTTGAGAGACGAGAGGTTGGGGAGAGAACAGACACGTCATATACAATAAGAAACTCTTATCTCTGTGCTCCGTGCTGATATAATCCAACAGGAGAGCAGCATCCCCTGGAAATTCAACCCCTCAGGAATATAGCTGAAATCCAAATCTTCTCAAAATTATAATCCACAGGAAAACAGTGGAAATCCAAATCCTCTTGAATGACTCTAACATGGCGAAAAAAGCCCAACAATATCAAACCAAATTATAAGTCCAGGCTTTGGACAGCTGTTGATCTCTCGCTTTCTCCGGAGCTCATCTTCTGAGATGACGTCTGGCTGCTGCTATAACACAGTTTCCCGTGTGAGATCAATAAAGTATCTATCTATCTATCTATCTATCTATCTATCTATCTATCTATCTATCTATCTATCTATCTATCTATCTATCTATCTATCTATCTATCTATCTATCTATCTATCTATCTATCTATCTATCTATCTATCTATCTATCTATCTATCTATCTATCTAATCATTCTAGATGTATAGAAATGCACATGTCTGCTGGCAGATTTACAGCTGCAGCCTTCTGGACGTCTTCCTTTGTTGTTTAATGCTTATACCAACACCAGCATCATATATATACAACACATGCCTGTCTTGTTGGAGGAGTCTAGGCTCATTTTTGACCACTGTGAAAAGTTCAGAATCTTTAACAGTCATGTGAAGTCTCATCACGTTTCCTGGTGCCTACACAGATGCAACATTATTTCAACAAGTACACTGCCACAGTGAGGGGCATTGTTTTAACGAGTGGAGGGGTACATTCAATTCAATTCAACTCAATTTCAATTTTATTTATATAGCGCCAAATCTCAACAACAGTCGCCTCAAGGTGCTTTATATTGCACTGTAGATCGTACTATAATAGATACAGAGAAAAACCCAACAATCATATGACCCCCTATGAGCAAACCCTTTGGTGACAGTGGGAAGGAAAAACTCCCTTTTAACAGGAAGAAACCTCCGGCAGAACCAGGCTCAGGGAGGGGCGGGGCCATCTGCTGTGATTGGCTGGGGTGAGAGAAGGAAGACAGGATAAAGACCTGCTGTGGAAGAGAGACAGAGGCTAATAACAGATATGATTCAATACAGAGAGGTCTGTTAACACATAGTGAGTGGCATGTGAGGTGGCTGTTATTCATTCTAAGGCCATGCACAGTAGTGCTCCAACATACAAGTTGTTCTTGTTACTGTAACATAGCTCTCTCTGTGACATTTTACTTTCATCAGTAGCGTTGTTAGCATAATGTCTATAGCAGTTCTTTTGTATGACATGTACAAGTAGTAGTATGTTTTGTGAATATTATCGAGGTTTGACAGAAAAAAAAGCTTCTTTTCTCTTAAAAAAAAGTTGAGAGCACTGCTTGGATTTGCAAAATTGCATCTGAATAAACCATTAGACTTAGGGTTGCCAACTCCCTGAAAAATAAATAAGGGACACCTCGTGGCCAGGGCCGGGCGACCCAGTTGTCTTCACCCTTCCCAGTGTGGTGAATTTTCTAGCTCTTTTTTTGTGTGTGAAATTATTTTTTTAACCATTTGACTTGAAGTTGATTTAAGTAGATGCATATTCTATTCTTTGTGATATGAACACATGTGAAACAAGTGATCATTTAGCCATTTATTTTTAGCTCAAAATGACAACATTAACACAAGAAAACAGGTCTCTTTCTTAAACAGAAGCCTGTCATGCTTAACTTTTGAGAATATAAGTAAATCTTTCTTTAAAAGAACTCTGTCCTGCTTAACTTAAAATAATAGAAAACAATAGAAAGAAAAACATTCTTGTAACTGTGCACATATAGTGCATTTAGTACAATTGGCTTCAGTTGAGGTATTATTTCAGCTTTTCTAATGCTAATCAGCTGCTCCTGTTTGTAAACCCGCTTGTTCCCATGATTACGCATCTTAACTCATCATCATTATTCATCTATGTATTACTTTTATGTATTAGTCATCTATTTGTTGTAATCATCTATCCTTGCAGATGTTTATTACACAAAATAAATTATATTATCACACTTCTGGCCACATAGCGCTGATATTCATTGCACATGCCCATATTAACTTTTTCCAGCCAGGTGTTTTCCTTTTCCCATTCTTCCCTTTCTCTGAGGGGAACAAACATTGCTGCTCTAACGCTGGGCTCACACTGTGCGATTTTAGGCCCTTTTTGAGTGGTCGGACCGATTTTGGCCTTCATCGTGCGTCGTGTAGTATACGTGGGGTAACGAGAAGCGATTAACAACTCGAGCAGCTCCCGATCATCAATCGCTCGTGAGGGTGTCACCACAGCCGCTCACACTGCTCGCGCGCAAACACGTAAACGTTGGTGTAAAAGACGGAGCAGCACGGCTGTGCAGCGTGTGATCTGGACACAAGCGATGGAGGCACAACTTGTAGAACTTCGGAAAGCTCATCCGAGCCTTTTCGATGTGGCATCACAAAATGATCACAAAATGATAATTAGACTTCTGGACCAATGTCCTTTGTGTGGGCCACACCAAAGTTGAGGTGTTTTTGGTGAAAGCCAAACTAAGCACATACTAACTGTCGAGCACAGTGGTGGAGTTGTGAGGATTTGGCTTGTTTTGTAACCACAGGATCTGGACACCTTGCAGTAATCATGTTGACCAAGGCCTTGTCTCGTTCTAAAGCTTGGCTGAAATTGGGTCACGCAGCAGGACAGTGATTCCAGGCACACTAGCAAATCAATGACTCAAAGTCCAGACTGCCACTTGGCTGACATGCAAAGAATCGTACATGAAAAATGCTTTCAAACTTCAACGAGCTCAAGCAACATTGTAAAGAAGAGGATCCAAAAGTCCTCCACAGTGATGTGACAGACTGAAATTGCTGACAAAGGTAGTTCTAAAAACTTTTGGTGTACAGCTGTCCCTCGCTATAACGCAGTTCACCTTTCTTGGCCTCGCCGTTTCACAGATTTTTGTGTGTGCAATTTTGCATGCTTTTTTTAAAAACAGCGCATTGTGTTCTGTGATCTGATCAGCTGTAGAGCATTGTCAATTAGTCTCCTCCGTGCCGTGTCTCCTGTTCAGTACACACTGTTCCAAAAAATAGTAATGTCAAAGTATCGCACTGTATATTTTACAGTTTTGTACTGTCTTTCTAGAATATCATTAAATTTACATAAGTAGGCTGTGATTTTACATGTCAAAGGTAAAATAACATAACATCACTGTATATATACTAAAACACAATTTACTTGTTTTTTAAATATATTTTTTTGTACATATGCATATTTAGATGTATGTATCATAATTTCACAAATATTTGTCTGTTATGTGAGAGAATGATCTGTTAAATTCAAATGTAATACTATGGAAAATTAATGAGAATAATCAATAATTAAAGGAGTATTTGAATTATAATTTTGCTGAAAATTTCACGTCATCTAGGTCTGATTCAATAATTCAGAGGTAACAAGTATATTAAATATAATTAATAGGAATAAAAACTAACAAAAACATGTAAAACATTGCACGGCCACACTGTGCTAATTATATATTTCAAAAAATAAATGTAGAGGTAGGAATTGCAATTAATATAAATCTCAAAGTATTCACAACATTCCTGAACAGAAATAGGCCTCTGCACCTGGGGTGAGGGTGTGGCCATGAAAACAATGTGACATGCCATTGGATGTTGGGACACATAATAACATGACGCTAAGCATCGGCCAATGAATGTGAACTAACAACCACAAGGTTGCGGGTATGGCTGCACTGTAGGAAAAAATCCTAATATAAAAGTATTTTACTGTATTTTACAGTTTTGTTCTGTTCTTCTAGACCAGGGTCAGCAACCTTTTACACCCAAAGAGCCAGTTGGACTCGGTTTCCACGCAAAAGAAAACACTGGGAGCCGCAAATACTTTTTGACATCTAAAATGAAGATAACACTGAATATATTGTTTTTTACGTTTATGCTTTGTGTGAACAACTAAGGTGTGTTGCTTATGAAATCCTTGAAGTGCTACAGAGAAAATTACATTTTATTTATGTAATGAACACATTTTGAACTCTTAAAGAAATATAACAAACGCAAAGACACCCAGCTGAACTAAAATGATCCGTGTAGCAAACAAAACTGCTGTGAGCCGCCACCCTCATATCTCCTCTGGGCTTTTGGAGCCTTGACCTGACTTTTAAAAAATAATTGGAAAAAAAGCTCTATGCTGCTAAAAGATGAAAAATAGATATTTACAAAATTCTGCATAAATATGTATTTTACCTGGTTAATGTGTGTTGCGGGGCGTGGTCTGCAGCGCCGCTGCAGGGGAGGCGGACGCACCTGAGCGGGACCCGCAATCACGCCTCGCCACTTTTACGTCTGTGCTCTCTCTGCTGTTGTTGGTTTGTGTCTGGCTGCTCCTGAACCTCTGCGCACAGCGTCTGCAGGTCGGGGCTGTACGAAGTCACTTTCATCTCTACAGGACTGTAAGCTGTCGTCTGTGAGGCGTGAGCGTGTTTGTCTTTAACATAGTTCACAGTGGAGCTGCTGACATAATGTGGATCCGAAGATCCATAACTGGCCTACCTGGGGTCGAAAGTCTCGATAAATTCACGGCGTTTCGTACACCGGCTGTGTGACGCTTATTTTGAGCGATGAAAAAATAATAGAATATAATTTTATTTTTATATTTCAATATCACAATAATCTTCCAGTTTAGAACTACAAGTTAAAAAGAACTAACATAAATAAAATACACTTCAGCTAAATACTTCTAATTTAATTTCCCAAACCACGCGGAGCCGCACTATAAGCACTAAAGAGCCGCAGGTTGCCGACCTCTGTTCTAGAATATCATTAAAGTTACGTAAATAGACTGATTTCACATTTCAAATGTAAATTAACGTTAAATCACTGTAATGTAATAAACATAAATTTCATGATTATTAAATGTATCTGTCTGTGCATATGCATATTTAGATTGTTAAAATACATTCACAAATGTATCATAATTTCACAAATATCTGTCCTTATTTCAAAGATCGAACTGTTGAATTCAAATGTAATGCTATGGAAAAGTATATAACATGATTCCTATAAGCTTGTGTTACATCACATCAGTATTATTATCATTGCTATTTAGGGCGATCGTGGCTCAAGAGTTGGCAGTTCGCCTTGTGATCAGAAGGCTGCCTGTTTGCGCCCCGGCTCGGACGCTCTCGGTCGTTGTGTCCGTGGTGAAGACTCTTCACCTACTGGTGAGGGGCCGATGGTGCGATATGGCAGCCTCGCCTCTGTCCCAGGGCATGCAATCCATTATTATTTAAACCAACTGTTAACTGTATATTTCTGTACATTTACGTATTCACCTTGTTTATAGGTAATTTCATTGTTTGATCACGTTAAAATGTTCCTAATTTAATGTCTAAACGCACTTGGAAAAGGCAGAATCCCATGTAAAATTAGTGCAACAAACTGTATTTTCATTACTGAAAATTACTGTATTTTCATGGGAAAGTTATTTTCTGTTATTTTACGGTAGTATTTTGGCGCCCCAGCTGCCGGAATATTACCGTTTTTTTTAAGATCTTTTTTTTAACAGTGCAGAACGCGTTCAGTTTGTCAAATTTACCTAAATCTTCGATCACTAGCAGTGTGACTCTGAAGTGCTGTACTGTATGTTTGTAAGTTTTCTTCCCAACAAACACAACAATGTGGTTTAAACTTTTTGCACCGTCAAAGGCAGCTGCGTTAGCACCCAAAAGGCAGAGGAAGATGCTAACGATCGCACAAAGTTGGACTTCTGGACATGCTAAAGGAAGGTAGAGGTTACCGCATTTGTCAGATTATAAGGCGCATCAAGTGAAACAAAGTCAAACTTTTTAGTCAAACCACATATATTCATTAATGTTGAATTGTCTCACAGCTGCTCTGTTCCCATGTTCTGCACCTGAAAACAGGGTTTGATCTTTGGTTTCATTCTATAATACTGGACTTATTTTTCTATGAAGGTGTTTAAACAAGAGAGAAAAGTATGAAAATGTTCATGCCTGTATGAGAAAAGTGTATAAAGTGTGTAGTGAGGGGTTTTCCAGCCTTAAAACATCTAGAATCATTGTAAAAATAAAGTTGGCTACTTCGCGGGTTTTACCTATCGCTGGTTATTTTTAAAACGTAACTCTGTTTTTTACAGGGCTCTCAACACTTTCTTTTTCACTGTATGTATGTTTTGAAATAACATCAGTGTACTGTAAAACATGCTGGGTCTCATGTAATCAGTGTTATATTGTTGACACTTGTAGTTGCCTGCTCTCTTCTATCTAGAGGTCTTACTGCTCCCTCTGGTTTTCCGTGCACGCATGTGGAAAGACATGGTGCTGTGCTCTACCATAGCAGAAACATCTAAATATAAATTAAATAGGCTGGAAATGAATAACTCTTCTATAGTTGACTATAGTGATCTTAACTGATGATTATTTTTTATTCATATTTAGCTTCTTTTTTGACGTTTGTTTTAACAGCCTGCAGCTACATATGTGATCTGGATGAAAGGCAGACTATATCTCTCACTACATATCGGTGGTGCTGAAACTTGAAGCTGCGCTTTCAAATACTGGATAATCTTTCCAAAAAATTAAGACAAAGCCAAATTTTAACATGAGGCCAAGACAAGTACTTTGTAAACTCCTGCCATATGCTTTGACAGCAGAGCCATTCAGAAAGTTTAAACTGAGATAGAGCTGAAAACTCTGCAGTGATTCTGTGAGTAAATTCAGCGATACGCACATTATTATGCAGAAAGTGCATTTCCCATTAAAGAAATCCCACAGTCTGTCTGAACTTGACCTAACTCTTGTCTTTCCATCACAGGACACACGCACACAAAATAACTTCAGGGTTTTCTTTAATCCCAGTGCCCTCCATTCATTTCTGTGACGATCAATTATTAGCCAGTTTATCTCAAGTGGACCGTCCTTCGCAGGGCTGTGTGTGACTTTTTACAAATAGTGCTGATATGCCTTCTTATGTGTGCAGCTCACCCAGAGGAATATCACCACTAGACTGCAGTCTCTTGGCTTAACTCCTTTTACTGTCTGTCAATAGGCAGAAAGGAGTGGACCACCTCTGAACACCGAACTTCATAGCACAGGTCTGGGCGGGTGCTTAGAGGGAATTACAAAGTTTAGCAAAATTGTGCTGATAGGGAAAAACTACAACTCATGGAAAGTGTAGACCTGGCCAATTGGCCTTTAAATTTTTGGACAAACACCTGACCCTTTCTGATATTGCACCTTGAAATAATGGTGATATTAAATCAGATATTTCAAGCGTTTGCTTTGCCCTCTATGATGAATGGGACAACTTTTCATGGTGTATTGTCGTTATGCTGCCAGCCTGCCTGGCAGCATAAACACCTGAGATTATGAATATGATAACTCAAGAACATGACAGCATAGAGTTTTCAAATTGATATCACAGGTGCATCTACTAAAACTGAATTTGAATCTTTACCTAAGAGGTCAAGTTTTCTTAAAATCTTGTAAATGCAATAACTTGTTAATGAGGGAACGTAGGATCTTGAAATTGATACATAGGTGCATCTAATACAGAGGGTTTACAACATGTTGCAAACCACTGATTTTGCACAAACCAGCAAGAAAAGATTTGACATTGGCCCGGCACAAAAACAGGATCTGTCTGTAAAAGCTTGAAAGGTTTTAAACGAATTCTGCTTCATACATTTTCTTTGGGCAGCATTTGAACAACAAGTAACAATGAAAATGGTAAACAAAATGATCTTCACATCCAGCTGTGAACTACAATCATGAAACCAAAACCCAGGATTAAACCTGGAATTGGCTCAGGAATCCTAAATCCTTCTTCATACTACAGGCCTCGGTGTTTTGAAGCCAACAGGAAATACTTGAAAGATATTTGTCATCAGTTTATTGCTGTTTACTGGGAGAGAGAACAGTTGAACCCATGTAGCTCTTTTTAGTGCAGTGGGGTTTCCTTGAGAATCTCTATATTTTGCTGCTGCTGTCGTGCTCCCCCCAAAACCTTCTTCCACTTTGTTTCCAAATGTTTGGTCTTTTAAAGGTTCTTGAACAGAGCTTTCTCTAGCCCACTTTGCCATAAGGCAGGAGCAGCAAATGCTTTCCCCCTCCACTCTGCCAAAGTGCTGTTGCTTACTGAGAGCAGCCACAGGGTGTTCCTTGCCTACTAGATCCCTTTGCACTCACACTCAGATTTTGAGGATAGCTTGCTCAAGGCAGACTTTAACATATTCTTCACATTTTTATTGTAGCCCTTACAGTACTGTGAGGATACTGGGGCCTTTTTGTTGTAATAGAGGCTTATTACCTTTTAATTATAAAGTAATATTTATGTAACATAAATGTAACCATCTTATGTGAACAGTTGTTATAGGATGGACATGATAAACATATGTTTACAGGTAGTAAGCTTTAAAATGTAAAGTTATATCCACAGTTAGACCTTCTGACAAAGAAGGATATTTTAGGTTGGTTCAATTCCAGTGTAATCATATCCTAATATGCTTAAGCATCAAACAATATTAGATTATTATTATGAGGTTACTGTCACAAGCCAGTATATTCAAAATGTGTAGATATGAGCATTTTATCGCTTGGATGTTAACACCAGTTACCAGTAAATTACCTGTACTATGCAAATAGCTGACCCTGCACAGGTCACCAATCTGCCGCAGGACCAGTGCATACAGACTGTCAACAATTCATGCTCATATGCACACCTATATGCAATTTAGAACCAAAACTTATCCTAAAGTCATGCTTGTTTGTGGACTGTGGGAGGAAAAGAAAACCCACGGGGAAAACATGCAAATCCCGCAGACTGGATTAGACTAGATTACTGTACAGGGACAGGGTTAACCACTGCACCACCCTGCCACCCCCGAATTAATTGTATTTTACTCTGATATCACTAGTTGAATCAGTGGTAATAACTTTCTATAACCCGATTATTGCCCTGTCCCCATCTTATTCCAATTTTATTACTGCACTAAATTTGGTTTGGGGCAGTAGTTGCACATGGGGAAAGCATGCAGCAGGCAGCGGACATTATTATTCTCTGAATAATTACCTGTGCTGGTCTTACACTGGTTCAGTCAGACATTTCAAAGATTCAATGCCAGGAATCTGCAAGAGTAAAGACAAAACTTTAGGGCTGGAGTGCATGTGCCAAAACACATAATTTTACCAACCCTCAGTCAAGTCAATGTAATGAGGGTGATGTAGGTGCAGACCACAGGAGGATCATGCAGACCACTCTCTTTGTGTCGGTCACTAACCAAAAACGAGTCTCTACCCAGCTCCGTTCAGTCGACCACGAGCCAGAAGATAATAATCAACGTGTAAATTAGCACATAAAACAAAGACATTGTGTCACAGTTAATTTTCAGATGATGTTTGCCTTCACAACAAAACTAAGACATGTCGAGGATAGACCAATTACAAACTGATCCTTCATCACTAATGAAATTCTGATTAGGGTAGAAATATGACACCTGTTAAGTTTAGACATGCTGAACTCCTTTAGTGTTGCCTTTGGGACTGTTGATCCAAGATCTGAAACAACAGAGCATGGGTCCAAAAATGCCTCGTATCCAACCATATAACATTTTACCTGCTATTTTATTCTCATACTGGCAATAAAGCCAACACTTGGAGATGGCTAATTCTGCAAGTTTATGGTTTGGGTTTCCAAAAAAATTCTTTCTTACCATTTTGCCCTGCAAATACAATAAATTGTATGATGATTAAAACAAATGAGGAAAATTATTTCTTAGATTTTTTTATACTGTCTTCCATGTCTCCTCCCTTAGTTCTTTAGACCTGAGCTGACCGCTGTCATGTGTTGGGGTCTGGCTGTTTGCAAATGTAGCAAACTGTAAAACCAAAAGCAAGCAACCAAAACAATAAACAGAGCACCGAGTCCTGCGATGGAAAGCTAACGTAAGCAACAAAAACAACAACACTGAGATGAGTTTATTTTATGCTAGGTCAGCCCAAACACAACCCAGTGCATGAGGTCAAATTAGTGATTATTTATTATTATTTATTATTATTTATATAGCGCCAAATCACAACAAAAGTCGCCTCAAGGCGCTTCATAGATACAGAGAAAAGCCCAACAATCATATGACCCCCTATGAGCAGCACTTTGGCGACAGTGGGAAGGAAAAACTCTCTTTTAACAGGAAGAAACCTCCGGCAGAACCAGGCTCAGGGAGGGGCAGATTTACTGCAGATGTTGAAACGGTTTTATTTTTATAAAGCTGCAATCGTTTAAAGGTCCATAACATATGATTCCTTATTCTATATCCTTTTTATGCATGGCATCCTCTGCAGTGAATGTTTATTCAAATTTCTACCAAAACTGCATTATTGAAAAAAGTAGCCAGGGGTAATTCCTAAACCTACAACATAAGCAGCAGGGAGGATTTGGGGTCACGTGATCTAAACGCTTTAGCAAAAAAAAGAAAGTTTTAAGCCTAATCTTAAATGTAGAGGGGGTGTCTATCTCCTGAATCCAAACTGGGAGCAGGCTCCATAGAAGAGCTGCCTGAAAGCCTCTGCTGGCCTTTCTACTTTTAAATAGCCTAGAAACCACGAGCAAACCAACCGTCCAAGAGTGAACTGCTCTATTGGGCTGATACAGTACTATGAGGTCGGTAATATAAGACATCGTCTGATTGTTTTGTAGACCTTGTATGTGAGGAGCAGAATTTTGAATTCAATTCTGGCCAATGAAGGGAAGCCAATACAGGAGAAATCTGCTCTCTCTTTCTAGTCCCTGTCAGGACTCTTGCTGCAGCATTTTGGATCAGCTGAAGGCTTTTCAGGGAGTTTTTTGGACTTCCTGATAATAATGAATTACAGTCGTCCAGCCTGGAAGTAATAAATGCATGAACTAGTTTTTCAGCGTCACTCTCAGACAGGATATTTCTAATTTTAGAGATTTGTGCAAATGCAAGAAAGCAGTCTTACATATTTGTTTAATATGTGCATTGAAGGACATGTCCTGGTCAAAAATGACTCCAAGGTTCCTCACAGCGTTACTGGAGGCCAAGGTAATGACATCCAGAGTAAGAATCTGCTTAGATACCATATTTCTAAGATTTTCAGGGCCGAGTACAATAACCTCAGTTTGATCTGAATTAAGAAGCAGAAAGTTAGCGGCCATCCAGGTCTTTATGTCTTTAAGACATTCCTGCAGTTTAACTCATTGGTGTGTGTTATCTGGCTTCATGGACAGATAGAGCTGGGTGTCATCAGCATAGCAGTGTAAATGTATGCTATGTCTTCTAATGATGCTGCCTAAGGGAAGCATGTATAATGTAAACAGAATTGGTCCTAGCACTGAACCCTGTGGAACTCCATAATTAACCTCAGTGTGTGAAGAGGACTCTCCATTTACATGCACAAACTGGAGTCTATTAGATAGATACAGTGGGGCAAAAAAGTATTTAGTCAGCCACCGATTGTGCAAGTTCCCCCACCTAAAATGATGACAGAGGTCAGTAATTTGCACCAGAGGTACACTTCAACTGTGAGAGACAGAATGTGAAAAAAAAATCCATGAATCCACATGGTAGGATTTGTAAAGAATTTATTCGTAAATTAGGGTGGAAAATAAGTATTTGGTCACCTCAAACAAGGAAAATCTCTGGCTCCCACAGACCTGTAACGTCTTCTGTAAGAAGCTTTTCTGTCCCCCACTCGTTACCTGTATGAATGGCACCTGTTTGAACTCATCATCTGTATAAAAGACACCTGTCCACAGCCTCAAACAGTCAGACTCCAAACTCCGCCATGGCCAAGACCAAAGAGCTTTCGAAGGACACCAGGAAAAGTATTGTAGACCTGCACCAGACTGGGAAGAGTGAATCTACAATAGGCAAGCAGCTTGGTGTGAAAAAATCAACTGTGGGAGCAATCATCAGAAAATGGAAGACATACAAGACCACTGATAATCTCCCTCGATCTGGGGCTCCACGCAAGATCTCATCCCGTGGGGTCAAAATGATCATGAGAACGGTGAGCAAAGATCCCAGAACCACACGGGGGGACCTGGTGAATGACCTGCAGAGAGCTGGGACCAAAGTAACAAAGGTCACCATCAGTAACACACTACAACGGCAGGGAATCAAATCCCGCATTGCCAGACGTGTTCCGCTGCTGAAGCCAGTGCATGTCCAGGCCCGTCTGAAGTTTGCCAGAGAGCACATGGATGATACAGCAGAGGATTGGGAGAATGTCATGTGGTCAGATGAAACCAAAGTAGAACTTTTTGGTATAAACTCAACTCGTCGTGTTTGGAGGAAGAAGAATACTGAGTTGCATCCCAAGAACACCATACCTACTGTGAAGCATGGGGGTGGAAACATCATGCTATGGGGCTGTTTTTCTGCCAAGGGGACAGGACGACTGATCCGTGTTAAGGACAGAATGAATGGGGCCATGTATCGTGAGATTTTGAGCCAAAACCTCCTTCCATCAGTGAGAACTTTGAAGATGAAACGAGGCTGGGTCTTCCAACATGACAATGATCCAAAACACACCGCCCGGGCAACAAAGGAGTGGCTCCGTAAGAAGCATTTGAAAGTCCTGGAGTGGCCTAGCCAGTCTCCAGACCTCAACCCCATAGAAAATCTGTGGCGGGAGTTGAAAGTCCGTGTTGCTCGGCGACAGCCCCAAAACATCACTGCTCTCGAGAAGATCTGCATGGAGGAATGGGCCAAAATACCAGCTACTGTGTGTGCAAACCTGGTAAAGACCTATAGTAAACGTTTGACCTCTGTTATTGCTAACAAAGGTTATGTTACAAAGTATTGAGTTGTATTTTTGTTATTGACCAAATACTTATTTTCCACCCTGATTTACGAATAAATTCTTTACAAATCCTACCATGTGGATTCATGGATTTTTTTTTTCACATTCTGTCTCTCACAGTTGAAGTGTACCTCTGGTGCAAATTACTGACCTCTGTCATCATTTTAGGTGGGGGAACTTGCACAATCGGTGGCTGACTAAATACTTTTTTGCCCCACTGTATGATACAAACCACTGCAGTGCAGTACCTGTAATACCTACAGCATGTTCTAATCGCTCTAATAGGATATTATGGTCGACAGTATCGAACGCTGCACTGAGGTCTAGCAGGACAAGCACAGAGATGAGTCCACTGTCAGAGGCCATAAGAAGATCATTTGTAACCTTCACTAAAGCTGTTTCTGTGCTGTGATGAGCTCTGAAACCTGACTGAAACTCTTCAAATAAGCCTCTGCAGATGATCTGTTAGCTGTTTGACAACTACTCTTTGAAGGATGTTTGATATGAAAGGAAGGTTGGAGATTGGCCTATAATTAGCTAAGACTGCTGGGTGAAGTGATGGCTTTTTAATTACTGCTACCCTAAAGGTATGTGGTACACATACCTTTAGGGTACCGTAGCATATTAAGAAAGATACGCTGACGATATTTAAAACTGAAGCATTAATTAATGTTGGGAGCTCTTCGACCGATCTGTAGGAATCAGGTCTAAAAGACCACATAAATACTCAAAATGAATTTCATCAATTGATTACTGGTGTAATGCTAAATGAGTGTATTGTGATTGTGCCTTTTGTGATGACTTGTTGGGCAAGATTTGTGTCTAAAAGTGCTAAATTTGACCTCTAGGCCATGTTAGGTTATAATCAGCTGGGGAAGTTCCAAAGTGGTATTCTACAAGAACTCAAAGTCAAATAGCTTTACGATATACTATGCAGCTTTACATAAAATCTATATGATAAGATACATTCCTGATTGAACCTTTAAAGCTTTGTGCTTAATCAGCACCATACTTATGCTTCTAATCAATGTTAACGTTGGTAGGGTGGGGACCAGCCTGTCTGACTGATTAGAGAGAGTGAGCTGTGTGATCTATGGGTCTCTGGGTTTCACAAATACCTCACAGTGGCTCAGTTGCCTGACAGGCTTCACTCATGATTCACACAGCTGGCATTGCAGCACTCCTGTGGGAAAAGTTCCTGCTGGGATGTCAAGTGTTTGCATCAGTTGTTTGTACTTGCAGACCTTGATGAAAGCCTTCATCGCCTTCACCTCCTTCTCTATAGCTTTTGACATAAATACCTTTTAAGTCTGGGATGCGTGCTCTGATTTAAATACAGTAGCATAACAAAGAAGGTGGAACTTGCAGTGTAGAGCGCTTGCGCTGATGGTCTCTGAGATTTTATCACTTTATGTTCTGGGCCATATGCGATAGACACAGGTGATATCAGTCACTGTTGCCAGCCTTTGCCAAATGTGTCGTTCTGATTTAAGTTGCCCACGCCTCTTTCAGTCCACTTCAGTAATTTTGGTCAAGAGAGAGTCTCCATAACAGAAAAGCAGAAACTGGGGCACTCCTTATTGTGTATGTGTGAGACTAAGACCACATCAACTATTTATGATCTGCAGACCGCAACCTCATTCAGGCATACGTTCAAAAGAAAAGTAAGCAGCAGTCATTATACAGCTTGTGCTCATTATACAGTATTGTACATTGATCCTGTTTTCATTTGCGAGATGTGTACTAGTTTGTATATAAATTAACACTGCGAGATACTTGGAAAGATTGGATGTTTTCATTAATGCATCATACTGATCATGCTCAATATGTCATCTGCAGAAGCAGGTCAATTATTGAGGGGATTTTTTTCTCTCGTCATGATGGTAGGGGTGATGGTACAAACTGTCTGTTTGCACTTCAGTTTGAGTTTTCTTATATTTCTCTTGCTTTAACCTGTAAAAATTAGATTGTTTGGAACAGCATAGAAATGATCTGTGCTGCCTCTCCAGTTGGAAACATATTATATGAGTGATTTATTTGCAATATACCTGCAGACCTCAAATTTGTAAAAGCAGGATATAAAACATGAGGCCAAAGGATGCAAATGTGTGAACATTTTAAATTGTAGGTAACTGTGACATATGATGTGAAGGCAGTGGTGGTAATCACATCACACTGAGTGAGTACAGGATGGGCAAAGCTGATTTGCTCAGCTGATTAAATGTTGGAAGTTCAAGGACTTAAAAGACCTTCAAGTGTTCACAAAGTTTGCTGCAAAATGGACAGAGCTGGACACGCTGCACTTCAGATTTGTAATAATTCACCCTGTGTGACACTCACAAACCGACTTCAGATGCAAAAGTTATTCATGAGAAGAAAACATTGCTTTAAGACTGGTTCAAGACAAAACAATACGTTTGAATGGAAAAACTGAAAGACTGGCCCAAATTCGTTGTGTTGACATGCAGAACTGTGACCAACCTGAGTGTCGGTAAAATCACCGGAAAAAGCATCAAACTGGGAGCAGAAGAAGGAGATGGCACTGTGTCATGATGATACTGTAGCTTCCCACAGGAACCATTACTGGTGTACAGCACTTGCCATCAGTTGTACAAACACTGTTATGTTGAATGGGCTTAATTGAGCATATGAACAGAAGATAAGCTGCAAAAATCATCTATAAATATCCACCTTCAGTCAGAGCCTCTTTCATCGTGCAGAGCTACACTTGCTTTAAAACACTAAAGCATTTAGACATCTCTTAGTATTTTGGTTAAAACTAGACAATGTTTTAATGCTTTAATGTGTTTTGGTACATTTAAATATTGAGGCTTTGTCTGTGCAGGCTGTTTTACAGAATGTGGGTCTGTTTGTCCTTCTCAGCGCACTGTTGTCTCGTGGGGATACTCTTTTTCCAAATGGTAGAAAATCTGTACCCCACTTAAGGCTGGTGTAAACAGTGACTTCTCTATGCATTTTTTAGATATTTACATATATATGAAATTTTGCTAAATAGACTGGTTCTTTTATAGCGCTTTCTACTCTATCAAAGCGCTTTACACAACTTGTTCATTCAACAATTTGCACAAGCATTTTTTGTGCTTCCTATCTAACATTCACACACATTTATACTCCGATGGATGCATCAGAGAGCAACTTTGGGTTAGTATCTTGGCCAAGGATATTTGGCATGCAGACTGGAGCAAACTGGGATTGAACCACCAACCTTCTGGTTACCTTCTGGTTAGTAGGTGACCTGTGATCTGCAGTTTAATTTTAACACATATATCTGCACACCTAACATTACATACAACATACTTCAGTTGAACTGTATCCCCATACAAAAGCATGACGGAAACGGTAACTGTGCTATTGTACACTAATCTTTCAGATTGACCAAAGCGTCAAATGTTCAGTGGCTAGAGACTATTTTTGCTTAGTAAAGGAGGAGCTGAAACACTAATGCAAGTGAGATATTTGACTTGTGATTTTATAATATAAAGAACTCACAAAGCATTAAAAAAGTTATTTGGCTCATTTAACCCTCGTGTTGTCCTGGGGGTCATTTTTAACCCCAGAGGACAAAAGGAGTATGGCAATCAGGAGGACATTACAAGGGTTAATAGTTCAATATCCAAAGACTCTTTTTTTCTGACAACAGGTTTACACACTTTATAATGCAGTGGACAGTGAACCAGCAGCACGGTGATGCATTTCTCAGCACCGCTGCCTCACACACAATTACTGCAGCTTCCACCCAGTAAGATACATGTAAGGTTAACTGGTTCTAAATTGTTGGATGTGGCAAACTGTGTATAGAATAAAGCACTGCATGAACATGCAGCTAAATGGGACTTGTGGTATAATCTTGTGTTTTTGAGTTTTGCTTTCACTTACTGGTTTCATTTGAACTAATTTTAGGTTTAGGGAGAAAAACAAATCAGATTAAATTCAAACGGATAGCTAAAATCACATGGCAAATCCTTTCATGAGTCCTACACCACTGATGATACTAGAATCTACCTGTAATATCAAGTTTTTTCTGCTCTTGCTCTTGACGAAGGCGGTCGCACTTATCTCCTCTCCTCCTCTCCCTCAGCTTCCCTGCTTAGCCTCTTATGTCCTTGTCTAGTCTCGTGTTTTTTGTATTACTTTTCCCTGGAACACTCTCACACAGTCTGTTCTCTAAAACCTAAAAGAGGAATTATGGATTGGATCAACTGGTCCCTAAATGCAATTGACACCCCTTTCTCAACGAGAAGTTTGGGCTCGGGTGAGCCTGAGTGCTGAAGATATCTACCTATTTGGAACCATGGTAACAGGGTTCTTGCTGATCGGAGCTGGCTTGGCCCTGACTTATCGAAGAATTAAGGAAGCGGAACCAGCTGTTCAAACCCCCACAAGGCTGCCCGCTGGGATTGGAACGATGGGAGAGGCGTGAGTTTCTCAAAATGGGCTCATTGAGTCAGTCCGGATAAGATCTTGGAGAAGCTACGGCTGCTGTGAACACTCAGAATAAGATCTCTGACTGCAGACTGGATACATCTCGGAAGGGCTCGCTTGGAATAACATCTCTGGGTGCCAATTGGATGACATCTCGGGGAGGCACACTGCCGTGAGTTCTCAGAATCGACTCCTTGAGCACAAGAAATGACAACGTCACAGAACGCAAGTATGGCGAAGCTCGCGGCTCTTCAACGGGAGATTGAGAGACCAGTGTTGGACTGTAGAACTGCTTTGAAATTCATATGTGTCATGGTCCTGGGCCATGTTGGCCCAGTATTCTTAGTTTTCTTGTATGTTTGTATTTTGCTCCCTATTTAGGCCATGTTTCCTGAGTCGCCCTGTTATGTTGTTCCCTGTGTGCTTTCCCTTTGTGACTCTCACCCCCTGTGTGCCCCTCTATGTATTCATGAGCCCTTGTCCCCTTTCGTGTTTTATTCCATGTTTTCCCCAGCCTGTTATGTCTGTGTTCTCCCCGTGCTCTCTCTCCTCCTGTCTGAACCTCTGTGTACTTCCTGTTTGACTCTGCCCGTCTCCCGTCAGTGTTATGTTCACCCCGCCCTGTCTCGTTATGGTTATCTGTGTCAGCTATGTTCCCCGTGTGTTCCCACTTTCCTCGTTAACCCTCTGTGTATTTCTGTCTGCGTCTTCCTCTGTTCGGCGTCGCGTTCTCCCTCATGTTGTGTGTAATTCTCCCCGTGGTTCGGTTCCTTGTACAGCTCATGCTTTAGTTTTCCCAGTTTTAGGTTATTTTGTATTTCTTCTCGTGGCCAGCAATAAAGCTGTGTTTTTTGAGTTTATCCCCGTGTCTGTGAGTCTGCATCTTGGGTCCTTCTCCTGCCTGCCACACAGCAAACCATGACAATATGAGCTGTTCGCACTAAAGTAAAAAGCACCATCACTTCATGCAGATATCCCTTTGGCGCCAGCTGCAGTCTCAAGGCTGGAGCCGAACAAAAACTCCCTGATAACGACTGTGTTTAGTCTGTTCCTTCCCATTCCATGCAAGGCCACCTGGGTTGGCTGGAAGACTGTTTACTTAGCCTGGCAGGGCGAAGGACACTGTCTCAGCTGAACTCTGGACACGCACACACATACATATACACTGATATGCACACACTCATCCCCCCTCCCTTTCCAAACGCCTTCGATGCTTGTTCCCTTCCGATGCTGACGGGGATCAAGGAGACCAGCGCACGCAGGCCCGGATGTGCTGTCTACACTGGCTGTCTCTCACCCTTTACCCCCCCTGTTGCTTGTCATGTGTTCTTTGGTGTATTAAGAGTTTTTTCATGTGCAGAGGTGTTTTTTTCTGTTCTCAAACTGATCTCCCTGCTGGAGCTCAGTCTGGGGGGAGTTATTTTTTTCTCCTTATCTTTCATGTGGTGCATTTTCCATTGTTATACCTCTGACCTGTCTTCCCCATGTGATGTTTGTGTAATGTATGTATGGTCGGAGGGTAAGATGGCGCCGCCACTGCGTGCAATAGGTCGGCAGCCTTATGAAATTTCCCCTTGTGGGACTAATAAAGGTATATCAATATCAATATCAATGTCTAGTTTAGACACTAACATGTGCCTACTGAAATCTGTCAGATTACCCGGTGTGCTAATCAGTATGTGACTACATCTTTGGCCAAATGTGTCTGAGAGCAGTCTGGTTGATTCTGTTTCATTTTAGTCCAGACTAAGCGATGTCTGGACAATCTAGCAGCAGCGGCGTGTCAAAATAGCATCTTACATTCAAGCATTCTTAATTGCACAGTTTACCCTAAGCGAAACATTGTAATGATGACATGATCATTGCCAGCATGTTGCAATGTGCATTTAGCTCAAAGCTGTCAGTTCAATTCAGTTTTATTTATATGACACCAAATCACAAATAACAGTCACCTCAACCAACTATATTCTATTATTGACACTCAAGAACAAGCATAGTGGGAAGGAAAAAAAACTCCTTTTTTAAGAGGAAGAAGCATCCAGCAGAGCTGTGATCGGGAGTGAGGAAGAAGAAGAGTAGCAGTGATAAATAACTAGTGATTAAATCCTGTCAGCACAGCTCACATTGTTGCCTCACAGCAAGAAGGTACTGAGTTCAATTCCAGCATCAGGCCGGGGTCTTTCTGTGTGGAGTCTGCATGTTCTCCCTGTGTTTGCCTGGATTCTCCCCGGGTAGTCTGGCTTCCTCTCACAGTCCAAAGACATGCAGTTAGTGGGGTTAGGTTAATTGAAAACACTAAATAGGTGTGAGTGTGGTTGTCCATGAGTTAGCCCTGCGACAGACTGGTGACCTGTCCAGACCTTAAGCCCAATCTTAAAAGTAGAAAGGGCTTAATAGACTGAAGAGTCCTCTACTGGCCAGTCAGCCTGACTTCATAGAGGAGGTGGATGAGAGGAAGATGTTAGTCAAGCTAAACTGTCTAAAACATACATGTGAATGCATTATTTCTCCCACTCACACCCTCTGTATTTATATATACAGTATACATAGTATAGTATTTTGCCTTCTTTATACACCTTTTTTCTTATTTAATATTTTATTTGTTATTTTTCTGATTCATTCTTTCTTTCTGACCCTTGTGCTTCAGTAACAGTGAATGATGTTGCGAGGGCAGGCTTTATTTGTAACATAATTAAAAACGGTGCCGCCTTATTAAGAATGTGAAGAAGAGCAGAGCAGCGTAAAACCTGAGACAGTGTTTATGTTTTCTGTCAAGAATTATATTTGAAGACGAGTGTGAGAAATGACACTGGCAGAGTCTCCGAACCTTGTCAGCTGCTGTCAGTGTAGAACATTTTACCGGCTGTATTTATGCAGCTTCACTAGCAGAATTTCTCGAATGTGATGGAGCAGGTTATCTCAGTGTTACGGTGCCAATTTAGGGCATTGTGATGTTTTATTGTGTTGCATTTTACATAGATGACAGAGGCTTTTCACTCACTGTTCTGATTCTGCCCTGCATGCTGTTCTTTCTAAGAAGCTATTACTCCGTTGTCCTTGATACTGAAAGTGAGCTACAAACAATGGCTTTCCTATGACTTATTATACACTAAATTAAAGTAAATGTCCCAAAGACCAAATGAACTGGGAGGATTATATAAATGACTCCGGTAAATTCTGCTGTGATTCTTTTCTTCTTTTTCTTTGGTCACTTTAGGGGTCAGCCAGAAACATGGATGTATAATAAAAATATATAAATTATTCACAAGCTCTTGAGGTTGTGAAGTTTACTTGACATATTCAGTAATGTGCATACATTCTTATATTTGTACATTTATTTATTCTTATAATTCTCATATTCCTATTCTTATATTTTGCTTTGTTTCTTATGTTTCTTGTATTTTGCACACGTCTGTTGCTTGTGAAGCTTGCACACAAGAAATTCACTCACGTGCTGAACCAGTGTCCCAGTAATGTGACGTGACAATAAAAGGGATTTGATTGGATCAAAAACCTCAGACAATGTCACACAGATGTGTGTGTGTGTGTGTGTGTGTGTGTGTGTGTGTGTGTGTGTGTGTGTGTGTGTGTGTGTGTGTGTGTGTGTGTGTGTGTGTGTGTGTGCGTGCGCGCGGGCGCTTACTACCAATAAGGAAAGGATATAAATATTGATACTGCAGAAAATGTGTTGTGCTTCCTTTCTATTTGGATATGATCAATAACAGGTTACTGGCTTCCTTTGTTACAAGCCTCTAGTTTAAGCCTCTACTCACTAGTTTAAGCTTTGACAGAGCTAAAATTCTCAGTTTATGCTGAAGTGTTTTTAAATCTCACTGCAGCCTGTGATGTCTGTGACCCGAAACATTCGACTCCAGGGTCGTTCTTTTGGCCCTGCAGTTTTGGAAGTGTTACCAGCTGTTTCAGCCAGTAACTGTTTCAGCCAAAGGATAAAACCTCAGCCTATGAAAAGACGTTTTGGGGTATTTTTTTTCTGAAAATCTTGCTGCCATAATTAAACATACTCACTGATTCCTTCATTGATGAAACCTTCATCAAGATGCAGTGATGTAAAATAATAGCCTGGTATATTATCTTGAGAAGTTCTTATGAGGTCAAGAAGGATATCGCTGAAGCGGTCATTTGCTGGATGTCTTTGGAACTTTGTTCGTGGGATTTGTCTACCCCTCAAGTAATTTTGCTCATTAGAGGATCACCAGAGGGATGGATATATTCCTCATGTTGTTGATTGTGTGACCTATAGAGATTTCTGTGCTGTTGTTCAGCCTGTTTAGCAAGTTTAATAAGAGCTAATATTTGAAATCCATTTGCAGTGAAATGCAAGAACCCCTTAATCAACAAAAGCAGCGGCTTTTAAAGATAGAAGGGACTTAAAGTGATCAATTTATTGACCGGGCTCCATCACCATCAATACCACCCCCTCCATCCTTAGCTCCCCTTCGTCTATAGGTAACCATTGATCAAGGCGAGATGAAGGGTGATTGGGTGGATTAGGGTGATTTCACAGATTGATGCATTGCCAGTTTAGCATTTAGCACTTAAAGGCACAGCGACAGAGGAAGAGGACGGGCTGCGTAGGTCACTTTAGTTACCACACACCACCTCCACCATCATAGTAAAAGCTGTGTATTATTTTTTAAACTACAGCTTGGTGAGACAGTCCGTGCAGAGCTGGAGCAAACTGCTAACAGTGCTGATTAGTAAAAATGCCCAACTAATAATATTATTATCAACAAACAAGTCTTATCTCTTTTCTGAACAGAAGTTTCTAGTTGTGAAATACGTTTCATGCTCGTATTGATTTTGAATATTTGTCTCCTCCAAGGATGTTAGGTTGTGTCATTTAGGTAGCTGACAGTAGTTTAGCTTTTTAATTCTTGCTGCTGTTGCAACATAAAAGCATCTCTTCTCTAGTAGTAAACTGCGTGCTGCTCTGCCATCATTTGACTTTAAATTACCAAGTACCAGTGGTCTCCAAAGAGCCCTTGAAGACCGCTGACTGGTCTTTTTTCACTGTCAGGAAACTGTAAGTTTCAATCACAGGGGAGCTGTGGCAGTCCACAGAAGAAGACCCAGAAGAAGACACAGTAAGCGGTGTGGAAAAATACAACAAGCGAGCTTTACTTAAAGATTAACACGTAAAAAGAACAGGGTATTTAAACAAAGCATAGAGTCAGGCAATGGCAGAAATAGTTTATCATGGGAAATTCAGAAAAGACAGAAACACCTAGAAAACATTGAGACAAACTCATCTCCTACTCAGGGGTCCAACTCTGTCTTTACTCTCACTTGGAGCTGAAAAAACAGCCTTTATTTAGGAGCAGGCTTTGACCACAGCTTCTGGACGAACTCTCTTTGTGTTGAGAGAATTAAACTTCATCCCAAAATTTTTTGGTGGCATGTGAACTTTAATTTTAAAGTATTCAATGTAAATTTACAGTTTAAAGTCAAATACAATGGTTGGCATGTGACACATGTTTTTACTTTTATTTGCTCAAAGAAATTCTATTTCAAAAAACCCTACAAGGTCTCTCTCTATCAGTTAGTATGCTTTTTCCACTTTTACATCACGAGTCCACAAAACATTTTGAACACTTGAGTTGTCAGAGACACACACAGACCTGTCCTAGATTCAACACTGAGCGTAGCCTGATCCTGGTTTGAGAATCTTGAGCTGTGTTTGTGCTTTTTGCTTCTTTCTTGCAGCCTCATAAAATCCACATGAATCCATGTGAGTGCAGTGCAGCGCACATTGCACTGTAGCTATACACTGTAAAAAAAATATTCTGTGCATTTATTTTAGTTTTAAATTTAGATAAAATATTGTGTATTTTAACACATGTTCTACATTAAAATAAAATTAGTAGCAATTATAATAATAGTAATAACTTTTTTATCATCATTTGTATTGAGGCAACCCCTCCCATGAGTGATATGGATAGAGATATCCGTCTAGGTCAGGGGTCGGCAACCTGCGGCTCTTTAGTGCTTATAGTGCGGCTCCGCGTGGTTTGGGAAATTAAATTAGAAGTATTTAGCTGAAGTGTATTTTATTTATGTTAGTTCTTTTTAACTTGTAGTTCTAAACTGGAAGATTATTGTGATATTGAAATATAAAAATAAAATTATATTCTATTATTTTTTCATCGCTCAAATAATCGATTAAATAAGTTAATTAACGCCGTGCATTTATCGAGACTTTCGACCCCAGGTAGGCCAGTTATGGATCTTTGGATCCACATTATGTCAGCAGCTCCACCGTGAACTATGTTAAAGACAAACACGCTCACGCCTCACAGACGACAGCTTACAGTCCTGTAAAGATGAAAGTGACTTCGTACAGCCCCGACCTGCAGACGCTGTGCGCAGAGGTTCAGGAGCAGCCAGACACAAACCAACAACAGCAGAGAGAGCACAGACGTTAAGGCGGCGAGGCGTGATTGCGGGACCCGCTCAGGTGCGTCCGCCTCCCCTGCAGCGGCGCTGCAGACCACGCCCCGCAACACACATTAACCAGGTAAAATACATATTTATGCAGAATTTTGCAGACGCTGTGCGCAGAGGTTTAGGAGCAGAAGTATCGTTGTAAACATATCACGGCAGACCCGACGATGTTTGCATGAACATGCTTTTCAGCATCTCTTTATTGACCACCACGTCCCACCACACACATTAACCAGGTAAAATACATATTTATGCAGAATTTTGCAAATATCTATTTTTCATCTTTTAGCAGCATAGAGCTTTTTTTTCCAATTATTTTTTAAAAGTCAGGTGAAGGCTCCAAAAGCCCAGAGGAGATATGAGGGTGGCGGCTCACAACACTTTTTGTTTGCTACACGGATCATTTTAGTTCAGCTTTCCTTTTGAGTTCAAAATGTGTTCATTACATAAATAAAATGTCATTTTCTCACTTCAAGGATTTCATAAGCAGAACACCTTAGTTGTTCACAAAGCATAAAGGTAAAAAACAATATATACAGTGTTATCTTGATTTTAAATGTCAAAAAGTATTTGCGGCTCCCAGTGTTTTCTTTTGCATGGAAACCGAGTCCAACTGGCTCTTTGGGTGTAAAAGGTTGCAGACCCTGGTCTAGTTACTAATAATCAGTGACTAAATATGGACTTTACATTATATTTTACACATCACCAATAAAAACAGTAAAACAGTGGGAGTTTGCAAACAGGAAGTTTGTGCATGTTTTTTAAAACTGCATTTTATTGTACAGCAACTTTTGCATATGCGTTTGTGATCTGCCATGAAGTGTAGAATGAAAGGCATAAAAATGCATTTAGAAACCAGAAGCTTGAACTAAAACCTAACTGTGCAGAATACCCACAGAGAGCAAAATAAAACAGCAAATTCCAAACTTTTTTGGAGAACAGGGAGCACACAAGAGGACATTAAAGAATAACCTTAAACAGAACAAAGGAAATGATGCAAAGGACGCAAAACTAAATGCAAGGCACAGGAGACAAATGACTACGAAAGATAACAAAACAACACAGGCAGCGAGAATCATTAAAATCTGGAACACCCAGAGATAATAAAGTAATAGCAATGATAACAATTAACAGTGAAGGACCAGGAGCGAACACTGAGGAAGGAACATTAAGTCTACGTTAACTCGAGCAGCAGCCCCCAACCTTTTTTCTGCCACGGACCGGTTTATGTCCGACAATATTTTCACGGACCGGCCTTTAAGGTGTCGCGGATAAATACAACAAAATAAATTCAGTACCGGTACCAAAATAAGAAGATGTATTCATTACACACGGGAAAAGACCCAGGGAAACCGAGTTAACGATAAAAAATAGTAACGTTAAAAACCCTGAGAACCGTTAATTTCACACATATATATATATATATATATATATATATATACATACATACATACATACATACATACATATATATATATATATATATATATATATATATATACCGTATTTTCACGACCATAAGACGCACTGTACTAAAAGGCGCAGTCTCAGTTATGTGTGCCATTACTGTATTTAACACACACATAAGGCGCACTGGATCATAGGGCGCATACAAGTACCGTATGCGTATTTAAAAATAAAGCGGGAGCAAACCTGAGTTCGGTACCTTACTCACATTTCTATTACTGGTAATCGTCATCATCAACAACACACAAGCATACAAGTGTGCGTATTTAAAAATAAAGCAGGAGCAAAACAAAGTTTGGTACTCACATTTTTATCATCAATCAAACCCATCGAAGTCCTCATCCTCTGTGTCTGAATTGAACAGCTGCGCTAAATCTCCATCAAACATGCCAGGTTCACTTTCTTCACTGTCAGAGTCACTTTCCGTGCGGCTCCTCGGAAATGATGCCGGCTTTTGCGAAAGCTCGAACAACAGTGCCAGCAGACATGTTAGCCCAAGCATCTACAATCCATTCGCAAATTGTGGCGTAACTCGCCCGGCGCTGCCTTCTACTCTTAGTGAAACTGTGGTCTCCATCGGTCATCCATCGCTCCCAGGCCGCTCGCAGCCTTACTTTGAACGGGCGGTTCACACCGATGTCCAGCGGTTGGAGTTCCTTTGTCAGGCCTCCCGGAATGACAGCAAGCTCACAGTTCATTTGTTTCACTAGTTTTTTCACATCGGCTGTGAGATGGGCACGCATAGAGTCACAGATCAACAGCGATGGTGATGCGTGGAAAAAACCACCTGGTCTCCTTACATACACCTCCCTCAGCCAGTCTTTCATCATTTCCTCATCCATCCAGCCCTTTTCATTTGCCTTAATGATGATTCCTACTGGAAACTTCTCTTTAGGCAAAGTCTTTCTCTTAAAAATCACCATAGGCGGCAGTTTCTGTCCATTAGCATGGCAGTCAAGCACAACAGTAAAAGAAGACTTTTCATACCCCGTTGTGCATATCGCTACCGTGCTGGTCCCCAGCTTCTCCACAGTGTGACTCACCGGGATGTCAAAAGTGAGCGGGACCTCGTCCATGTTTGTGATGTGGCTGGGCTGGATGTTTTTGTCGCCGATGTGTTTGCTGCAGTAGGAGTCGAAGATGGCCAGCTTTTCCTTATAATCCGCTGGAAGTTGCTGCGCTACCGTAGTCCCGGTCCTGATGGAAAAATGGCACCGTTTCATAAAAAGTGAAAGTGAAACTGCTTTTAGCCGAATGGTGACCGTCGAAATGCTTCTCCCGCTCGTTCTTTGCTCGATGATCCACCGCTCGAGTCTTTCCTCCAACTCGGGCCACCTCGCCTTATGTCCGCGGAAACTCAGCTGCGTTTTCTTGACCTGCCGGAGCTTGTTTTCCAGCTTCCTCCATTTGCGAACCATCGATTCGTTAATCTTAAATTCTCTCGCCGCTGCTCGATTTCCATGTTCCTCCGCGTAGCTGATGGCCTTCAGTTTAAACTGTGCTTCATAAGCGTGTCTCTTTGCCATTTTCAGGGTTGCGCCCACACTTCACCCTTTAGCGTTCTCATGGTGTTCTCTACTACGTCCTCCTTACAACACACAGGGCGCACTGCGCTATAGGGCGCGCCGTACTTTTTGAAGAAAATCTAAGACTTTTAAGTGCGCCTTATGGTCGTGAAAATACGGTATATGTACATGCAGGCCCGTGAGTAGTTTAGTACTGGGCTCGGGTGTGAAATTAACGGTTCTCAGGGTTTTTTACGTGAGAACCGTTAAAAACCGTTACTTGTTCCAGTATATATATATATATACTGGAACAAGAAGGCATCGGTGGGCAAGGGACGAAAACAGGGCGTTGTTGGAATGCTACTACGCAAGTAACCCCGGCAGAAGGGGCTACATGAATAGGATGAGGGACCTATGGATTCTTCGATACCCAACATCCACAATGACGGCGAAACAACTAGTAGCTCAGTGTTCCAACATTCGAAAGAAGGGACTGCTCTCACAGCTAGAGATTGACGAGGTACAACACAAATGCTACTGATAGGTTTGTAGCTTGAACCTATCCGCTGGAACGTTGAGGACAATTCCTGTTAAAAGGGAGTTTTTCCTTCCCACTGTCGCCAAAGTGCTTGCTCATAGGGGGTCATATGATTGTTGGGTTTTTCTCTGTATCTATGAAGCGCCTTGAGGCGACTTTTGTTGTGATTTGGCGCTATATAAATAAAATTGAATTGAATTGAATTGAATATAATTACACTGCAAAGCAAGACACCAGTAGGCAAAGTTCTTCATGTATCTCGTGCACGGGAGAGACCGGACAAAGCGCCGTTCCTTCGGCTGACCCCAGTTGCTCACGTCCGTTCTCCCGTACCACTGTTCTTTTATTGAGGTTGCATGAATATGCATCGGTTCATTAACATATGACGTCTACATACACACAAAGAGTACCTTGCCTGTGTGTGTGTGTGTGTGTGTGTGTGTGTGTGTGTGTGTGTGTGTGTGTGTGTGTGTGTGTGTGTGTGTGTGTGAGAGATCCAGATGTGACCCTGTGAAGACTCCCCAAAGCTGGTGCCAGGAGTCTAGCGGTCCATCTGAACAAAAGGCTCTTATACTTAAACAGATATACGTGTGCTTGCTATACCATAAATCAATAAGAAAAGATACGACCTCTCCTAGGAGGTGTGATCTACGCCGGAACACTCTGTAGAGGGAGTGAACGCACTCCCCCTTCATGCTACACAGAGCTGTTACAGACCTCCTAGGATGAGACATTCTTTCAATCTACAAATGATTATACACCTCTAAGCATATATGGTTAAATATTTCTAAGCATAAATGACAATCAACAATACAAATCTAACAGCTACGGCAAGGAGGAGTCAGGACGCCAGGTCAGGGGGGAGATATCATCACCCCCACCCGAGATTGGGTACATAGCCCCAAGTGCGATAGGAGAAGGATCGTTGAGTGCGAGAGGAACTGACCTGAAAAATAGGATCATGGCCAAGTTTGAAACCTGGATACCCCGTAGCCGGTTACCAAGATTACGTGAAGTACCCTCAGAAGGTCTGCTAGATGATGTTAATGCAGCACTACGGGCAATACCTACAACCACGATTACCGACACTAACAAGCTGATCTACAATACGGCAGCAGTGATCAGTGAGATGCTTGGCTACAAGTTGAACAGCGACAAGGGGCAGTACCCTCCATGGAGAAGGAGGCTAGAGGGCAAGATCAAAGTAGCACGGAGGGAGGTTAGCCAACTAACGGAGTTGCAGCAAGGTGCGACAAAGAAGGTGCCTAAGAAATACAGCAAGCTGTCCATACCTGAGGCCTTGGAAACTGCCAAGCAAAGACTCACAGCCTTGGCCAGCCGCTTGAGGAGGTACACCAGAGAGATAGAAGGCAGGAGAATAAACCAGCTGTTCTCCACAGAACCAGCAAAGGTGTACTCTCAGTGGCAAGAGAACAATAAGAGAACAGCACCACCAAGGCTGGAGACGGAGCAATACTGGAAGAGCATATGGGAGAAGGATGTAACCCATAACGGCAATGCTCAGTGGCTAGTGGATCTGAGGGCAGACCACAGCGACCTCCCTGAACAGGGTCCAGTAACCATCAATCAGCCGAGACTGCAAGACCAGACTGACCAACCTGTGCACTGCCTGGATTGATTACAAGAAGGCCTATGACTCAATGCCCCACAGCTGGATACTGGAATGCCTAGAATTGTACAAGATCAATGGGACCCTAAGAGCCTTCATCAGGAACTCAATGGGGATGTGGCGTACAACACTAGAGGCCAACTCCAAGCCCATAGCACAAGTCAACATCAAGTGCGGGATCTACCAAGGAGATGTTCTGTCCCCACTGCTGTTCTGCATAGGCCTGAACCCCCTCAGTGAGATCATTAACAAGACTGGCTACGGATACCGACTACGGAACGGAGCAGTTGTCAGCCACCTCCTGTACATGGATGACATCAAGCTGTATGGCAAGAGTGAACGAGACATCGATTCACTGATCCACACTACCAGGCTATACAGCAATGACATTGGAATGTCGTTCGGACTGGAGAAGTGTAGTCGGATGGTATCAAAGAGAGGGAAGGTAGTCAGAACTGAGGGGATTGAACTACCAGAAGGCAACATTGCAGACATAGAGGACAGTTACAAGTACTTGGGGATCCCACAGGCGAATGGGAACCATGAAGAGGCCGCTAGAAAAGCTGCAACCACCAAGTACCTGCAGAGGGTCAGGCAAGTCCTGAGGAGTCAGCTGAATGGTAAGAACAAGATCCGGGCCATCAACACGTACGCCCTGCCCGTGATCAGGTACCCTGCTGGGGTAATAGGCTGGCCAAAGGAGGAGATAGAAGCCACTGACATAAAGACAAGAAAGCTCCTTACCATGCATGGAGGGTTTCACCCCAAGTCCAGCACCCTGAGGCTGTACGCTAAGCGGAAGGAAGGGGGCCGGGGACTGGTGAGTGTCAGCACCACAGTTCAGGATGAGACAACGAACATCCAAGAATACATTGGGAAGATGGCCCCAACTGACCAAGTGCTCAGTGAATACCTCAGGCAGCAGAAACCCAAGAAAGAGGAGGGAGACGAGGAACCATCATGGAAGGACAGGCCCCTGCACGGTATGTACCACCGGCAGATAGAGGAGGTGGCTGATATCCAGAAATCCTACCAGTGGCTGGACAAAGCTGGACTGAAAGACAGCACAGAGGCACTAATCATGGCAGCACAAGAACAAGCTCTGAGTACAAGATCCATAGAGGCTGGGGTCTATCACACCAGGCAAGACCCCAGGTGCAGGCTGTGTAAAGATGCCCCAGAGACAATCCAGCACATAACAGCAGGGTGCAAGATGCTAGCAGGCAAGGCATACATGGAACGCCATAACCAAGTGGCCGGCATAGTGTACAGGAACATCTGTGCCGAGTATAACCTGGAAGTCCCGAGGTCAAAATGGGAGATGCCCCCAAGGGTGGTGGAGAATGACCGAGCTAAGATCCTGTGGGACTTCCAGATACAGACGGACAAAATGGTGGTGGCTAACCAACCGGACATAGTGGTGGTAGACAAACAGAAGAAGACGGCCGTAGTGATCGATGTAGCGGTTCCGAATGACAGCAATATCAGGAAGAAGGAACACGAGAAGCTGGAGAAATACCAAGGGCTCAGAGAAGAGCTCGAGAGGATGTGGAGGGTGAAGGTAACGGTGGTCCCCGTGGTAATCGGAGCACTAGGTGCGGTGACTCCCAAGCTAGGCGAGTGGCTCCAGCAGATCCCGGGAACAACATCGGAGATCTCTGTCCAGAAGAGCGCAGTCCTGGGAACAGCTAAGATACTGCGCAGGACCCTCAAGCTCCCAGGCCTCTGGTAGAGGACCCGAGCTTGAAGGATAAACCGCCCGCATGGGCGTGCTGGGTGTTTTTTCACTATGACTTTTTTCTCAGATTTCTTTCCAGTGGTCCTAATCCTCTTCCGTAGTAAAGTAACAGCTCTGTTCTGTAAAATATATGTGAAACTGTCAAAGACGTGTTTGGTTTGTGTGCAGCTAAGTAAATGAAAGTCGTAAGAGTCCTGTGTTCTTCTGTGAATGTTTCCTCTCTAGTTGCAGTAACAGAATCTTCTTTCTTTCCAATAAAAACCTGCTTGTATTTCATGCTCCACAAAAACCTGCATACACAGCTTTTACAACCTCGACCCTGTCGTCACTGATCTATACAAAGTAATCCACCAAGGTCCCACTTGAATTTTTAGAATAGAAAAGAAGTAAAAATCAAGTCAAAAGCAGACATTCATTCATGGTTTCACCATAATTGGAAAACATTCCAGACCGAATTGAAATTGTTTTGTTTGAAAGCTGTTTTTTAAACAATATTTAATACTTTGCAACTTGAGTTGGTTTGTGTGCAGCCTGACTGATTGTTGGTAGGCACAGAACTATGAAACAGAACATAATAAACAGTCTTCACCAGTCACAATAGTGGAGCTGGTACGGTTTTTACTTTGTGTTTGTGTGTCCTTAAGACAAAACGTGAACCTGAAGACACTTGCTGTGCTTTATGTTTCCCCATCTCTGCAGAGCCACTGAGCAAGATACATTCAGAAAACTTTACAGGTGTGTAGTTCACATCAAAATGAGGACTCTGTATATTATTCGACCCAGGAATACTGAGTACTTATATAGCCAGAGATGATCTTGCTATGAAATTGCACCAGCCACGACACCCTTCAATATACTGATTGATGACAACTCGAGTCATTACAACATTATTACGTGAATTCCTGCTCCAGATGCGTGTCTCCATGAACATAACAACACCAGCTATGCTGCTGTGGCTGGTAAAAATTTACTAACGACCTCTGACTACTCATGGAAGTGAACTTCAGGATGCTGACAGGTATTACAGTTATATGGATGCTTCAGGCAGAGATCCCAGTTTGTGTTTTTGGAGTTGGGCTTCCAGTGTTTCTTCATTTTTTAAAAATTGGGTCATTTAAAAAAAAAGAAATCATAAACATACCTCAAATGTTGTCCTCTGGATGACTTGTAAATGCTTCAGGTGCAGCAGACAAACACAGACAAAAAACTTGGTGAATAAGGATCAGCATCTTCGAATTATGTGTTTTAAAGGTACGCTACAGAATCTGATGGCAAAAGAACAAAGATGTATGACACATGAGTGTTTCTGCCATGTGTCTCTCAATATAATCCTTAAAAAACCTCTAAATATAGCTGTGATTTTCAGTGTATGCCTGAATGTTTCCCCAGTGCTGCATAATAAATCAGACCCACTTCCTCTATAAACTCATAATACTAGTGTCTGTAAGTCTTCTCTGCAACTCTGTGTATCCTCACTATCTGACAGCGCTGCGCTTTAAAACGCTCATGATGAGACATTCATCAAGGCTGGAGGAATATTGTTACAAAACAATAAAACAGTGTTTTTATTGATTTTTCTGTCACTTTCAGTTTGTTGTTATGAGAAACAGTAACCACTGAAAACAAAGCCAACACACGTCACTGACAGAAAAAAAGGCAGTAATGTATTATGCAGAAGATTTAAGAACTAAAGTGCAGATGCTTCCAAAACCAATATATTGAGTCATTTTCATTTTTATTTCAGTTAATTTCAAAGTGCAACAATTAGAAAAAAGCTACTTCAACTTGCTGCCATTAAACTAGTTCTCATGTCAGCTTTTGAAGCTGCAGCACTCGATATGAAGTTTTGAGAATCATGGGGAAACGTGCCACAGCTCTGTGCATTTAAGCCAGCGGTCCCCAACCTTTTGTGCACCACAGGCCGGTGTAATGTCAGACAATATTTTCACGGACCGGCCTTTAAGGTGCCGCCGATAAATTCTACAAAATAAAATAATACGACCTCGACCAAAACTGTGGTATTTTGTAAATATAATAAGAAACACGAATTCCCTGTGTAATTGTGTAACTTTATTAGCAGCGTCCTCCTGAAATGCACCAACAACATTGAGAGTAACATCCTCCTCTCTGCCCCTTAATGCTCTCTGGTCGCTATGGTTTCGCGTAAATATTTCTTTCAAAATAAGACACACAACTACAACACGGGAAAAGACCCAGGGAAACCCAGTTAATGATAAAAACCCTGAAACCATAAATTTCACACCCGAGCCTCAACTCTCACGGCCCAGAGCCAAACGACTCACGGACCAGTACCGGCTTCCCCACTGAATATATTTGATGCATCATGGGAAGCCCCCAGCAGCCCAAGCTTATTGGAGCATAACTAAAGGAGGGTCCAGGATCACCTGATCAAAATCCCAAGTCCAAAACTGGAAGGTGGTTCCACAGAAGAGGCGTCTGAAGGTTCTGCCTCCCATTCTACTTTTGAATACCAGAGGAACCACAAGTATCCAGCAGCTTCTGAGTGAATTGTGGTATCATGGTGATATGGTACTATGAGACCTTTAAAATAAGATGGGGCCTGATTATTCAAGCCCTTGTATGTGAGATGAAGGATTTTAAATGGAATTGAATGTAACAGTGAACCAATGAAGAGAAACCAAGTCGGGAGAAATATGCTCTCTTTCTCTTGCATATCATGTTTTCTGTCTTATTACTTTAGACTCGTGATTTTTGGATTGGGGCACCAGGGGGCATCAAATCATTTGTTCATCATTGTTAACCATCCCTTTCACATAATAATACTTAAGTCTCTTATGCACAGTCCTTTGCTTTGGATGGTTCAGCCTGGGTATTTAAACTCATCTGCCTTCATGTTCTCTACGCCTTGCACACTTTCTGCTCCTCACATTTTCAAAACAGGCTTGTTCCTTTTGTTGTTGTTGTTTTTCCATCACTGTGTGCCTTTAAACATCAAACCAATTCCAGCCTAAATGGAGGGAACATGATGCATATAAGACAATCCTACTGGGTATCCGTCATCAAGGCGTATCACATACAAAGGGATGAAAGAAGGAAAAACATAATTATTAGACTCCTCTTTGACCTCATCTATCAACCAGACCAATCAGAGTCACTCCCACCTTAAACCCATGTGTCGCTCCTGCCCCACACCCCACCACACTCATACATGTCCTGCACAAGCCTCACATACTTCTGCCGCTCCTGACTTCCTCATGCAGTACCACAGTTTTTCTCTTAGCAGCCCCTCACAGACTGCCTGTAGATGCACAAAGACATTGTCTTGAACACTACTTTTTCTTCTGACACACTTTGAGTACCGGTATCACGATGTGGGTGTGTGTATGTGTGCGTATATCATATTAAAGTAACAACAATCCTTCAAAGGCTATTACAATGTTAATGTCATTACAATGACATTAATGATGTCATTAATGCACTAGTATTATCTCATCTAGAGTACTGTTTAATCATTTGGTCAGCAGCTAATAAGACAGATCTGAACAGACTTCAGTTAGTCCAAAATAGGGCGGCCAGATTGGTGTTAAGGTTAATATTATACAGATATTGATAAAATGCACGATAAACTTTCTTGGCTTTCTGTACAAGCTAAATTATACTATGGTTTACTTGTATTTTTAAAGAAAGCAATACTGGTAAACACACCACACTTTTTTATGCTCAGTTGCAGCATCCAGATGAAATACATAATCATGCTACACGATTCTCAACTAACCACAATTTAGTAACTCCTTGACTTACTAAATTGTAACTTTTTGAAAAACTCTGTTATATTTAGAGCATCTTTTCAGTGGAATAAGTTGCCTTATGCAATTAGAGAATTGGCTTCTATTCATAATTTTAAAAATCACCTAAAAGCCTATTTAGGCAGTTTTTAAATTTATTTGTAAATATTGTCAGAGGGTAATGTCACTTGTAATGGAAATTGTGTATTTTGTTTGAGTGTTTTTTACAATTTTTAATATTTACATGCTTATATTTTCAGAATTGTAAAACCTTATTGTGGATGTAAGAGCCAAATTATGTGGACATTTTGCATCCAACTTATTGTGTAACATTTTATTCGGTGGTATTTGATGGTTTGGGCCCCAGGAAGACTAGCAACCACTGTTGTGGAAGCTAATGGGGTTCCTTACAAATAAACAAACAATATTGTTACATAGCAACGAGTATCGATGCCCCGGCTAGCTTCTCATTTTTCTGATAGTTCAGTGGAATCCTAGTTGTACAAATATTAGGTAGTTTAAAAAGTCCAAAAAGGTTGTATATTTACTGCAGATGAAATTCAGTTTATAATTTAGGGTTCTGTCTAATTCCTGGTACACTGTTTCACAGTTTCAATCTAGTACTTTAAGAGAAACAGAAATTATTAGACACTATTGTGTTATTCTATTAAATGAACACTATAGGCAGGACAGGGCTGATAACGTTTTCCATCTACCTCTAGCATTAGCTTTGTTATTAGCCATTGCCACTAGCTGCTATCTTATTCATGGCATGGAGTCGATCCTGTTCTGCACACCCATTCATTTTGTTTTAAGACTCCTCGCTGTACCTTTGGCTGAAGACAAATCTATATAAATCTTGCCGGATGTGTGGAGAATGAATTCGGCGCTGATCAGACACCTACATGACGGTGCTTCATGAGGAATAAGAATCTACTGAAAGTGTGTCAAACTATCCCATAGCTCTGTATATCCACACACCGCCTTACTGCAGACACACATTCTAATTCACATTACTGTAGTTCTTTGGTTCTGATGTTTTTAATGTTCATAAAACTGATAAAATATGACAGAGCTCAGGTAAAACTATTGCTGACTGAATGTTTGAGGGTTTTGACTTATCTTACAGTTTAATCCTAAGGAATATCAGATGGAAGCTCGAATGTATCTGCTGAAATTGAATTAATTAGAGGAAGTGAGTTCTCTGCAGTTTTGGTGTCCTTAGGTGCATTTGACTACAAGGTGATGATTAAGACGTTGTGGTGAAGCACTTGGATAAAACTAAAGTGTGAGAGACGAAGCATACAAGAACATACATTTTCTGCTCTTGTTTTCCTAGAAGGAAATGAATGAAATCTTCTTCTCACTGTTCAACTTCATTTATTTAATAAATATTTGTTTTTTTATGTCTTTGTCTTAAAACAGGCATTCTGAGGTCCGTTCACCATCCTCCAATAGTGGGTCATTTTTTCCTGTAATAGAAATCTGTTTGACAGCATTTCACCATCCATCACACCCAGCCTTGTTCAAGGTAAGCAGCACCATAGGTACCACTTCATTATTCTGATATTTGTAATAATCTAATGAGGCAATACTTTAAAATTCAACCCTTGTTATGCTATTTTTTGTTTAGCTTTGGGTATATATTAAAATAAAAATACTTAAACAGTGTGTTGGTTGCTTTCAGAGTTAGAGGTCATGTGTGTGTGCTCTGTATATTGATTGGTCTGGGTCATGTTTACCTTTGACACATATAAGCATTAGCATTATGGGAGAGGATAAAATACCAGTATGGAAATATATTGTATTGGTTCCTGTATCAATATTTTATTGATCGACTGCTTTAGGACTCCTTGTGCTTGCCCTAATAATATGAATGAATGTAAAGTGAAAGGAAGCACACTACAGGGAGTGCAGAATTATTAGGCAAGTTGTATCTTTGAGGAATAATGTTATTATTGAACAACAACCATGTTCTCAATGAACCCAAAAAAACTCATTAATATCAAAGCTGAATGTTTTTGGAAGTAGTTTTTAGTTTGTTTTTAGTTTTAGCTATTTTAGGGGGATATCTGTGTGTGCAGGTGACTATTACTGTGCATAATTATTAGGCAACTTAACAAAAAACAAATATATACCCATTTCAATGATTTATTTTTACCAGTGAAACCAATATAACATCTCCACATTCACAAATCTACATTTCTGACATTCAAAAACAAAACAAAAACAAATCAGCGACCAATATAGCCACCTTTCTTTGCAAGGACACTCAAAAGCCTGCCATCCATGGATTCTGTCAGTGTTTTGATCTGTTCACCATCAACATTGCGTGCAGCAGCAACCACAGCCTCCCAGACACTGTTCAGAGAGGTGTACTGTTTTCCCTCCTTGTAAATCTCACATTTGATGATGGACCACAGGTTCTCAATGGGGTTCAGATCAGGTGAACAAGGAGGCCATGTCATTAGTTTTTCTTCTTTTAGACCCTTTCTTGCCAGCCACGCTGTGGAGTACTTGGACGCGTGTGATGGAGCATTGTCCTGCATGAAAATCATGTTTTTCTTGAAGGATGCAGACTTCTTCCTGTACCACTGCTTGAAGAAGGTGTCTTCCAGAAACTGGCAGTAGGACTGGGAGTTGAGCTTGACTCCATCCTCAACCCGAAAAGGCCCCACAAGCTCATCTTTGATGATACCAGCCCAAACCAGTACTCCACCTCCACCTTGCTGGCGTCTGAGTCGGACTGGAGCTCTCTGCCCTTTACCAATCCAGCCACGGGCCCATCCATCTGGCCCATCAAGACTCACTCTCATTTCATCAGTCCATAAAACCTTAGAAAAACCAGTCTTGAGATATTTCTTGGCCCAGTCTTGACGTTTCAGCTTGTGTGTCTTGTTCAGTGGTGGTCGTCTTTCAGCCTTTCTTACCTTGGCCATGTCTCTGAGTATTGCACACCTTGTGCTTTTGGGCACTCCAGTGATGTTGCAGCTCTGAAATATGGCCAAACTGGTGGCAAGTGGCATCTTGGCAGCTGCACGCTTGACTTTTCTCAGTTCATGGGCAGTTATTTTGCGCCTTGGTTTTTCCACACGCTTCTTGCGACCCTGTTGACTATTTTGAATGAAACGCTTGATTGTTCGATGATCACGCTTCAGAAGCTTTGCAATTTTGAGACTGCTGCATCCCTCTGCAAGATATCTCACTATTTTTGACTTTTCTGAGCCTGTCAAGTCCTTCTTTTGACCCATTTTGCCAAAGGAAAGGACGTTGCCTAATAATTATGCACACCTGATATAGGGTGTTGATGTCATTAGACCACACCCCTTCTCATTACAGAGATGCACATCACCTAATATGCTTAATTGGTAGTAGGCTTTCGAGCCTATACAGCTTGGAGTAAGACAACATGCATGAAGAGGATGATGTGGACAAAATACTCATTTGCCTAATAATTCTGCACTCCCTGTATATTGGTAAAGAAAAGGAGTATAAAATATTATGAAGATACACAGTATCACTACACAGCAGTTTTTCAGTGCTTTTTATATTTGAGGACAAACATCCGTCCTTTTTCTGCCTCTTATCCGGGTTCGGGTCGCGGGAGTAGCAGCTTGAGCAGAGAAGGCCAGAAGGCCAAACTCCTCACCGCATCTCTAAGAGAGGCCAGCCACTCTCTGCTCTGCTGCCTGGTCTTTACTCTGGATAATCACGTTTTGTAGGGGGGTAAAATCCAATTTCAGTTACGCCCTCAAGTCTTTTTGAGTATGATGCTACAAGCTTGACATCCCATTTTTGGGCAGTTTCTCCTGTTCTCCTTTATGGATCCTCTTAAGCACTTTAATTTTGGACGGGGAGCACACAGCTATCTTCGTATCTCTTCACAGATGTTCAATCAGGTTCAAGTCTGGGCTCTGGCTCGCCCACTCAAGGATATTCACAGAGTGGTCCTGAGGGCACTCCTTTGTTATCTTGGCTGTGTGCTTAGGGCAGAAATGGTTTCAGCATCGTTCCGCAGATCTGTGTCCTGAAACATTCCCGTACTGGAGGTCTACAAACAGTTCCTCATACTTCATCACTTGGTTTGAACTCTGACATGCTCTGTCAACTCTGGGACCTTATATAGAAAGATGCCTTTCCGAATCATGTCCAACCAACTGGATTTGTCACAGGCGAAACATCTGACAGGTGATCAGCGGCGGAGACAGGATGGACCTGAGCTCAATTTTGAGTGTCATGGCAAAGGCTGGAAATGCTTATGTACGTGTTATATTTTTGTTTTTATTTTTAATACGTTTGCAACAATTTTAAGCAATTAAAAAAAAACTTATGGAGTTTTGTGTGAAATGAATTGATTCCATTTGGAATGAGGAGTAACAAAATGTAATTAGTGGGTTTATGTGTTTTTCTGTAATGTTACCAGCAGAATGATGGAGGGATTATAAAGCACAGAAGGGAATAAACTGGGTGACAGACCCATGTAGCATGAGAGTCACTCCTACTGAACAGGTGTCTCCATGTTACAAAAGAAAACAGCACCAGGGAAGAAAACCTCAGCTTTGTTGTTTCATCCATTTTTAAGTTCGTATGTTTTTCTTGTTATTACACTCGAGCAATTTGTCCCATCTCGGATGTGAGTGATGTAGCTGTGGACATTAAACTAATGTCATCACTGTCCATTCATTATTCACTGTTTCGGTGTAGTCACAGCTGTCTGCAACAATGTCCACATAGCAGACACCTGTAAAAAACACAAACTTGCTTGTCTGACTTCTCAGCATCTTCTCATGGCACGGCTCATATCACACTAATGGGAACGCTCCACCAGTTGTCCACAAACGAACATTCAATTGTCATTCTTTTACATGACAGCGTGGCTGGGAGAAATTGGTTTGCAACACCTCCGTCACTCATTTA
This sequence comes from Astatotilapia calliptera, assembly GCF_964374335.1. Classification (NCBI taxonomy): domain Eukaryota; kingdom Metazoa; phylum Chordata; class Actinopteri; order Cichliformes; family Cichlidae; genus Astatotilapia; species Astatotilapia calliptera. The sequence goes on along the minus strand of NC_137422.1, from coordinate 2,205,095 downwards.
TCCATTCATCATCACCGTGATTTTCCCGGGCTGTCAGTGTGTGCGCCTCTGAAAAGGCCTGATGTCATGAGGAAAGGGTCTGCTGTTGAATTTTATGTCACTATCATCCCACAGCTGCCATCAACAATGCTCCCAGAAAGCATTAATTGTGCAAACACCCAGAGGATGTAGGCTCCTGGGTGGAGACGTTCATCCTCTCAGGCTGCTAAGAATTTAGACTGACAGGAAAAACTCGTGGTAATCATTGTGCTGGATATTCTTTTTTTGCATTGAATTGTACCATTGCATAACAAAGGTGATACATCTAGCGGTGAGAAATGACACTAAATTACTGTTAGTGTAATTTATGGGCACTGAAATTCTGCAATTTCTGCATTTTTAGGGAATAATTGACAGTTTCCTTTATGGTTGTAGTGACAGACACACAACCCTACAATGAGTTGTTGCGTTTCCTCAATGGTGTTCTCAGCATTGCAAGCTTGCTCTACTATTTAATTTTGCACAGTACAGGAGATTTCTGCATTTCTACGCTCTTTTCTTTTGATATGTATTCATCTGTCTTTCCCGTGCTGTACAGAAAATTACAGTGGATCGCCCCAAACACAACTTTAGCTACCTTGTGAATTGGTTGTTATATCGTTCTCATCTTAAGAAATGTTAGTATTTACTCCTCGTTGTGCTTTTCTTGTTTGCGTCCACTGAATCTGACATCGAGTTGTCATTCTGGCATGTGTCAGTTTTTCAGCACGTGTCACAAATATTTATCGTAATTACACTAGTTTGTTTCAATGCAAAGCATTTTTGTTTAGAGGGAAGAGTGAATGGTAGATGTTCACTTTCATACATAAATACATAAAGACAAGAAGTTGTGGTGTTTTTAGAGCAAAATCAGCCACATCAGTCTTTGAAGTTTTTCATGAATCTCTTTGTTAAAGTTGAGTTGAATGATACAAAACCAACTGACTGTTTATGTGATCATATGTGAAAACGCTGAGCTACAGTAACACAGTAACCTTTCTTTATGTGTCTGTCTTCTCCTTCTCATGCTTAAAGTGAAATTACAAGTCAGACACCAGTGTATCTTACCTATTATATCCAATATTAGGGTTTGAGAAAGCATGTTTTTTGATTGATTTATATATGTTACTGTTGGGCTTTATGGGCTCCCTTACAGGAATCCCTGCTGCTCGTTGAATAGGAGGGTTAGCTTTCCTATACCCCAGAAAACCTGTTCTTATTTTGCTCAATATGCTACGTACCATTCATTTGAACATGTTTCTCTGCCATTGCTATAACAAACCAGCCCAGCTAAGACGAGCCTATTTTATCCCCAATTCAATCTCCAAAGATTCAGAACAAGCACAGCAAAAATCATTACGAGGGTGGTTTTGTGTAACCCTGTACGTGGTGGAGGGAAAATCTCAGAACTACACCATTATTCTCCTTAAATAATAAAATTCACTTTGTGTGTCAGAAGCTATGTCCGCATGTGTTTCTGTAAGTTACACAGTTACAGTGAGCTGTTGAGACCATCATGTATTTGGGCCTCAGCTAGTTGAATGACATCATTTGAAATTTTGGGTGGAAATGAGTGTAGATTATATACACTTGTCAGTTATGTATTTAAAAAATGTTAATCTCTGTAGTGTTCTATAACTGTTGCTCTCAAAATATCCTTTGAAATCCAGTGCAGAAGAAATAAAAAGCAGCATAGACGTGTTAAAAGTTATCAAAACATAAAGTATAAATGGTGAACTCGTGTTCCTCACTGTTTTCGTTTCCTTCCCTGAGGACAGAAGGAGGAACCAAGGGAGGAGGAGGACGATGGCTACCGATGGAGTTTCTCCCCAAGCTCTGCTGTGGCTCAGCCTGAGCGGTTTGAGCTCCCTGGTGTCACCCCTAAACCCCGATGATCCCAATGTGTGCAGCCACTGGGAGAGGTACGTTTCCCCAGTTGAGTCTCTTCAATATTCAAAATGATATTTAACAAAAGAAATACTGCAGTGAACTAATGGACTGCCGCCACAAATCAAAGCTGAGGGTTTGCCAATAATCAAATGCAAAAGGGAAAAGGTTTACTCCTGGGGACATATCGAGGCTGTAAATTCAAAGAGATGGTGATGTGACTGCTTGAGTGGTCCCAGCACTCAGCAGTATGTTGGGTAAAAGCACAATGCTGTTTCTGATGAGAGCTACGGAGAGTGCAGGTGCTGTGATCGATAATGTCTCTGTGTAATCAGTAGGAATTGTGCAAATGGATATTACTGCTGATGATTATTACAGCTTTGACTTCTCGCTAAAGGTTAGACTCAGTTCAGTAACCTTTGTTCAACACAATGAAAACACAGAGTGAGCTCGCTGCCAGCTACGGAGGGTAAGGAAGATGAGTTTCTTGATAACAACCTGAGCGGTTGTGAACTTTAAGGAGAGTAAATGTTTTTTCCCCAGATGACTCAATGGCTATTAAAAGTTTTTCATATTTAAAAATTAGATTTATTCTAACCGTTGTATTTATAATGAGATCAGTGCTTGACATCCTAATAACCTGCTTTTGGATATCATTGACTAGTTGAGGAAAGAAAAAAGGTTTCTATTGTGAAGTTGGACTTACATTTATGTTATATTTGATGTTTGCAGTTAATACAAAAACGTATTTTAATATATTACATTTAATATTCGTGTATTCGATAATGACACAAGATTATCCAGAATTAGAAATTCATCCTGTCAAGCTGTTTTTTTCCCTGTTCCTCTAGTTATGCAGTGACTGTGCAGGAGTCTTATGCCCATCCATTTGACCAGGTTTACTACACCCGATGCACCGACATCCTCAACTGGTTCAAATGCACGAGACACAGGTATGCACAAAGCAACTCTCTTTGTTTGCAGTATTTTACTGTTTTAATTCCTTTAACATTTAATATTTTAGGGATTTTAAAAGAAGCTTTTTCATCTGCTAATTTTGTTCTGCCTAAAAAAATACAAAGAATTATTTCACTGTAAGACTACAAATGTGAAAGTAAAAATACTAGAAATGAAAGCTACAACTAAATAACCTTCCTCACTGATAAATAACTGTGATCAATGACTTAAAGGTATAATATATACATTTGTTCCAGTGGACAAATGAACAGATTTTGCTAACAGTTATCCTAAATGTTTCATTCAGTGTAGCTGTTTGTTTCAGTGACATTTAGATTATAATGCTAAGCAATGCTTAACAATCTTGACAAAGGTTTTGGCCTCCCGCCTGGATCAAATATTACCAGATATCATTAATGGTGACCAGGTTGGCTTTATTAAAAATAGGTCCTCAGGTGATAACATTAGAAGACTTCTTCATCTCATGCACAGAAGCGAATCTAACCTAACCCCGGTTGCGGCCTTCTCGCTAGATGCTGAGAAGGCCTTTGATCGGGTGGAATGGGGCTTCCTTATGACGACCCTCACAAGGTTCGGGTTTGGGCCTGGGTTTTGTAATTGGGTCAAAACTGTATATGCAAGTCCAAGGGCAGCGGTTTTGACAAATGGATTGGTGTCAGGGTTTTTTCATCTTACTCGCGGGACCCAACAGGGGTGCCCTTTGTCCCCGTTGCTTTTTACAATATTTCTGGAACCGCTGGCCTTGGCTATTCGAGCAAACAGGGGTGTCAGAGGTGTTCATGCAGGGGGTATGGAACACAAGTTGTTTCTATATGCTGATGACATCTTAGCAGTATTGACGGATCCCATGCAGTCTCTACCAGCGCTACTCACGTGTGTTGAGTCATTTTCAGGGTTGTCAGGTTATAAGATAAACTGGGACAAGTCAGAGGGCATGCCATTGTCAGCATCATGTCATTCTGGATGCGTTACTCCATTCAATTTTAAGTACTCACCTTCAGGTATGAAGTATTTAGGAATATTATTAAAACCCGACTTGGAGGATATTATGCTTTCAAATGTGGAACCTCTCCTCCTAAAGATAAAAACAAATCTGGAGAAATGGGGTGAATTGAATCTTACACTATGGGGTAAAATTAATGTGATTAAAATGATGGTGGTCCCACAGTTCAATTATGTTTCCATGATGTTACCTGTACGGATTCCTTTGCACATATTTGGTCAAATTGAGAAGTTAATCAAAGATTTTTTGTGGAATAACAAGAAGCCGAGAGTGAATATAAAGAAAATGTGGGCCTCTAAAGACATTGGGGGAATGGCCTTCCCAAATGTGAAGTTGTATAATTTAGCTTTTGAATTGTCAAGACTGGCCAAATACTGGACAGGATCGGGCTCTGAGCTGAGCTGGATGAAGATCGAACAGGAACTAGCGAGCCCCTTCACACCTTTGGATGTTCTCTCGCAGGGCGCGGCAACTAATGGACAAGACTCTCATGATAACCCAGTGCTCAGGTATTCCAAAGCTGTCTGGGTGGAGGTGCACAAGTTGTGTGGAGCATCTCATCTAAGACAACCTTATGCCTCGCTATGGAACAATATTGCTGTAAGGATTGGACGGAAAACTGTGTTCTGGAAGGAATGGCTTGTCAAAGGCATACGCAGGATAAGTGATCTTTACTCAGGGGGAGTGTTTATGTCATTTGCTGAAATAACCCGAAAATACAGTTTGACAAGAGAAAATAATTTTTGGAAATATTTACAAATAAGGGATTGTGTTACCAAAGGAAAATTTGCTCAAAGCTCGAATATGGTTGTGGAGTTCTTAGAATTGTCCAGTACAGCACATAGGGCGGCGGTTTTCTACAAACTGTTTAACAATCCAAAAAAAGAGATATGTGAAAACTTGAGGGTTATATGGCAGAGGGATCTGGGTTGTGCAATTTCTAAAGAAGACTGGCGCAGAATTTTGTCATTCTCTGATAAATATATAAGAGAGGCCAGGGGTAAATTTACTCAGTATAAATTAATACACAGGTGGTACTTCACTCCATCCAAACTTTATAGAATGGGAATTAGTCCCAGTAATGTATGCTGGAAATGTAGTTCAGATCCAGGGACATTTATGCATGCTATTTGGGAATGTGGGAAAGTTTATCCCTTTTGGCAAAAAGTATTGGACAAAATAGGAAGGTGGATTGGTTTGATGATACCCCTGTCACCAAGACTGTGCTTATTAGGGGATCGGTCAGTATTACCTGGGGTTTCAAAATATGACTTTGTGGTTATAAAGGTGGGGGTGATCGCAGCGGCTCGAGTTATTCTCAGTGTATGGAAGGAACCGTCTCCTCCAGAATATAATAGGTGGAAAGAAACTATGCTGAAAATGGTGTCGTATGAAAAGCTCTTGGCTAGGGTTAATGATGATAGGGAGGGTTTTGACGAATCGTGGGGACGTGTTTTTGGCTGAGATGGTTGGAACTTATTTGGTCAGGGCAATTATCTTTAGTCATGTTGTACGCTTGCTGCACTGTTTGTTTGTGTAGGCACTCAGTAAGGGAATGACTTAAAGATTTGAGTTAACTGATTTGAGTTTTTTTAAATTTTTAAATTTTTTTTAAATTATTATTATTATTATATTTTTTATATATTTTTTTTTTCTGTTGTTGTTTGTTGGTTGTTTTGTTTGTTTTTGTGTTGTGAAATGTTAAAAACAAATAAAGACTTCAATTATAAAAAAAACAAAACAATCTTAAAAATAACTTTTAATCAGATTCTTTTGATCAGGAATAACAATGCTGGACTAAACTAAACAAAACTAAACTCATCGTATTAGCTGTAGCTGATGTTAAGTCAAAGCTCAGGATTCTGATATCACTAACAAATTGCATTATGGGACAATTGTCTGAGTTGTAAACATGGACTATAGGGAGACAGATGTTGCTTCTGGGTCTAAAACTCGTCAGAAGATGAATCACGATTGGAAGCAGCAGCAAAGAGCTAAGGAAGGTCACTGAGTCAATAATTCATGGCTTAGGTAGTAATTGTCTACCAATTGCTACCATACTGGTAAGCAGTGTTGGTCAAGTTTCTTGACCAACACTGCTTACTGATTAATTAGTTAATTAATCAGTAACTAATTACTGATTACTTCCCCCAAAAAGTAATCCTGTTACTTTACTGATTACTTATTTTCAAAAGTAATTAATTACTTAGTTACTTTTTAAAAACACGATTTACAACCTGAGTAGGTGATAAAGTGATACATCTTTCAGCCCAATTCTACTTTTTCTACATAATCCATCATACAAAATGTAATCAAATGGAAAAGTCTCTTTTTAAAACTTGTTTTATTAGTTTTAATCTTTTAACTTTATGCATCAAGCAAAAATGTAATTATATGCAACATTCTCTGACTTGAATAAATTAGTTTAACATTTAAACTTATTTTCTGCACATAAAATAAAATAATTTTTTTTTGTGTTTACACTCAGTCTTTCAAATAGATGCAAGTAAAACACAGCAGAAAATAAATAAAGTCAAAGACTCAGCGGTCCTGTTGCTCTATTTTCACCTGTAAAGCAGGCGTGGGGCAGGCGGAGGTTTACCCTGGTGCAGGTGTGCCGCGGTCAGTGGAAGAATCCGCGAGTTTCTCTGTGAGTTTCCCATTACGTCGTAGCTACTCGGTGCTTGTTGGAAGTTTAGGGGTTTTTTCCCACGCACAGCGGACACTAATGTTTTTGTCACTTTTTATGGAATCAAACTCAAAGTAAGGTCAGTACTTCCACGCTTTAAACGCTGCACGTGTCACGGTATGGCATGGCACACCGTGGAAGGAGTGGGGAAGGAGGACCCAGGCGCGGTGCTCTATGTACAAACAGTGTTTATTTACAGAGTGAAAACAACGTAACAATAAATCCCCGTGTTCTCCCAGACTCCCGTGTCGTGTCTCCCGTGAATAGTCCGTGTGCTCTCTGCTCCCGTGTCAGCACCCCCCGGTGCTCGCTGCTCTCCGTGCCTTCCACGCTCTTCCTGCGGGAAACAATAGCGCAGCTGTCAGGACACTCAGAAATGGCAGGCATACACTTTCTGACTAAACTTAGACAGGGTGACTAACGTGGAGTCTCATGCAATGATCCCGCGTCGGTGGGAGCTCCAAGACTCTCTTAAGTAGCTCCCCCGACGAGGCCTGATCAGCAGCAGGTGTGTGGCTTCGGGTGTGGCCAGTCCCCTTGCAGGGCCACACCCTCCAGGCCTGACGCCGCCTATAAACAAGTGCTCAGCCACCCACACACACATATACACAAGCACAGGGAAGGGGGAGCAACACCAAAATACACAACAATAATAATAATAATAATATAATACATGACTGCTCAGGGATCCTGGGTCGCCCAGTCCCAGGACCCTGACAGCACGCTCATACTCTCTCCCGCACTCGATATATTATCCATTGTTGATCTGCACACAGCTGTTGTCACTAACGTCGCACTCGCTTACGTCACTGTCATGAGACATTCTTGCAAAAAAATCACAGTTTTAGTAACGCAGTAATGCAGCGTTCCTACGGGAAAGTAACGGTAATCTAATTACCGTTTTTGCAATAGTAATCCCTTAACTTTACTCGTTACTTGAAAAAAGTAATCGGATTACAGTAACGCGTTACATCTCTGCTGGTAAGTAATAATAGTAACACATTCAAGTGTTTTATTTGCATTCAACAGGATTTATGCTATGCTACACACCTTAGATGTAGCAACACGACAGCACAGTCAGAATCAAAGAGAGACTTTATATGTTTTCTAAAAAAAGGGTTTAAACTGACAGACTGACACAATCAGCTACAGAGTAACATTTCAGTGAGATATATGAACTTATCAGAAATATCTGGTATTATGTGAAAAATCTGCCAAGTGTGGTCACCATAAACCGTGAGATCAGTATCTCCAAAAATAAAGTGAACGTAGTTTGGCTCGTTTAAATGGCACTCCTCGTTTGCTTTAGGTATATTCAACAGCCACTACAGCTGGAAACAACTTAAATTGAAAATATGATATTTAGTTTTTCACTGAAATAAAATACAGCAACACTGCATTACTTAAACTTCTCATGTACATTTCTAACAGCTGCATTTTAAGTCATTGGTCAATACCTCATTACTTTATGGCTTTATATATAAAACACATTTTAGATATGAGTAGATATCACATCTACTTATATATACAGTATATAGTCATAGTCTCTTGATGCTGAGAGCAGCTCGGTTGCTGACAAACAGAGTTTGCATTGTACGGTCAGTAAGAAATGCATTCCTGCCCGTGCACTGCTGGCTCTGTTGTGCGGGCGCCGGGTCTATTGTGTAACTGACGCCACCAAAATTAACTAGAGAGACTTTATATGTTTTCTAAAAAAAAGGGTTTAAACTGACAGACTGACACAATCAGCTACAGAGTAACATTTCAGTGAGATATATGAACTTATCAGAAATATCTGCATTAGAGCCTCTTATTTTGTGTTTTGTTTGGGTTTACGGCAATGCGTGAAATTACCAAAATTAGACAGAGGATAGCCTAACATAGGAAACAGACAAGAACACCTTGTAATCCACTTATTTCAACAAAGTAACTGTATTCTAATGATCACCCTTTTAAACGGTAACTGTAACACAATACAGTTACTCATATTATTGTAAATACGTAACGTCGGTACATGTATTCTGTTACTTCCCAACATTCTGATGTCATTCTGATGAGCAACTGTTGGCATATCAGCTTCGATAATAATAATAATAATAATGGATTGGATTTATATAGCGCTTTTCGGGGCCCTCAAAGCGCTTTACAATTCCACTATTCAGTCACTCTCACATTCACACACTGGTGGAGGCAGCTACAGTTGTAGCCACAGCTGCCCTGGGGCAGACTGACAGAAGCGAGGCTGCCATATCGCACCATCGGCCCCTCTGGCCAACACCAGTAAGCGGTAGGTGCAGTGTCTTGCCCAAGGACACAACGACCAGGACTGTCCAAGCCGGGGCTCGAACCAGCAACCTTCCGGTTACAAGACAAACTGCCAACTCTTGAGCCACGATCGCCCCATGATGACCACATCAAGCTTTGTAGCGACTAGTTTAGTTTATCTAAGAGCTGATCCGTTTAGCTTAAACTGAAATATTAGAAAACATCCTTGTCCTTGAATGAGTGGAGAAACTCCCCTAAACATTTAAGTGCTGCTCATCCTTTATAAGTGCAGTGACTACTGTGTTCTTAAGCGACCTTTGAGTGACAATGCTGAGTGATGACATGTTCAAAGGCTTGTTGTGGGATGTTCTGGTGAAAGTGCATTCACACGATCATTTTCTGTTGTTGTGAAAATAATTCACTGCAAGCTTACATTTTTTGTTTTATACATCAGTGTGGTCAGCGCCACACATCTTTTAACATTAATACCTTTACTGTGTTTATGTCACTTGCACAGGATCAGCTACAAGACCGCCTATAGGAGAGGTGTAAGGACCATGTACAGACGACGCTCTCAGTGTTGTCCTGGCTTCTATGAAAGTGGAGAACTGTGTGTTCGTAAGTCCTGCAGATTCCTTAACACCATTTTAGCCTTTGTGTCTTTTCTACAACTGGAGTAAATCACGTTACCTCAAACAGATTCAATTCAATTCAGTTTTATTTTTACAATCAAATCACAACAACAGATGTTAATGAGTTTGTAAACTCATTACTACAAACCACATGACAATGTTCAGTCTGCTCACAGGGCAGATGTGCCTGGAGTGGGAGCAACAAAAGTAAATAGAGGAAGAAGTTGGTGAGTTCTTAACTATTGAAGAACACGGCGAATGTACGTTCATTAGACGGCTACATACAGTCCTTTGCACATCTACAGTACCTATCCACATCAAGAATGCAAAGCATGCGAGGCATGTTTTTTAGCTCAAACTTGTAATGCAGACCTGTTAGTTGGTGAAGATCAAGGTTGGGTTATGTTCACACTGTAAACGAATTGCTCTGGAGTCCAGATAAAACTGTACCAAGACTATCCGGTTTGTTTGGTCTGGACCTAAGTGCAATTACTTTGTTCATAGCTACACAAATGAATCAAACCAAGGGTGAAAATGAACCACTTTGATATAAACAGACAAAATACTCCAGGTCTGTAAACAACCTAGCTCACACCTAGGGATGGGTATCGAAAACCGGTTCTTGTTGAGAACCGGTTCCCACTGTTTCAATTCCTTGGAATCGTTTGCAAAAATGGCAAACGATTCCCTTATCGATTCCAGTCGCCCCGAATGACGTCACCACGTTGCAGAGCGTCATTTACCTGGCAGGAAACGGCGCCTAAGTGGCTCAGACGCTCAAAAGTTTGGTTATACTTTACGAGAACGGATGACAACAGGGCAACTTGCAATACTTGCAAAGTAGATATTTCATTTAAGGGAGGAAACACTACGAATATGCAAAAGCATTTGCTCACAAAACACACGATGACCTTAAATGAATGTCGTGTTTTTAATTCGCTCCGGACTCGTGAATCTCAACCCAGCAGCAGCGCTAACGTTTGCACGTCCTCTCCCGTTAATGCGGCAGGTAAATAATCAACAACAGTGCATATTATGTTAGCGCGATCTGCCTTATTACAAACCTGCCATTACTGTGCATTTAGATAACCATGATGAGACAGAGTCTGGCTCAGATGCTGCCAGTTCTCGCTGCAGTCTACCGGTAGCGTCTCCTTTCAGGCCAGGATAGACGAACGTCACCGAGCAGTGACTCAGTTTGTGGTCAAAGGTTTGCACCCGTTTGCCACAGAAGATGATTTTCAGTAAGTGAATGTGTTTAATTGTAGGCAGGGACATTACTGGATATTCTTGTGTAATTGCTACAGAATAATTTATGTTATACTTTGTTATTGCTACAGAAGAATATTTATTTTATTATTTTACATTTACATTTTTCCCCCGGGGACCCTGTGACACCCCACTGAAGAGCCGTAGGCTGGATCTCTTAAGATGTCACTGTTGGGTTTGTAAGGCCATGTTACTCCTAAATTTCTATCTTGTTCAAAGAGAAGATATAAAACAAAATTCTAAGCTAATCGACCTTAGTGTTCTCCTTTTTTAAAAAGAATCGATAAAGAATCGAATCGTTAAACAGAATCGAAAATGGAATCGGAATCGTGAAAATCTTATCAGTACCCATCCCTACTCAAAGTGTGCATTTTTGTGTTTAACAGACTAAGTCAGTCTACACTAGAAGAGTTTTATATAGATGCCACACCATTTACCTGTGACATGTCATGGTCCTGGGTCGGTGACCCAGTGTTTTGAGTTTTGTACATTTATTTTTGATCTCATCATGGTTCATGAATATTAGGGTTTTGGTTTCTGTTTTGCATTTCTAGAGCTCTAGTTCTCCTGGGTTTGTGATTTCTAGATCTTAGGTTTAGTTCTGCCCTCGTGTTTATTCTCTTGTTCCCCAGTCAGTCATGTCTCATGTCCTTCCTGTCCTTGTACTCGGCGTTCCCTCTGTTCAGTGTCTAGTCTGTGTCTGCCGCATGCTTCCTGTTTTATTTTGACAGTCCTGCTCTGTGTTCAGCCTCTGTTCCCCGTCTCGTCTGAGTAATTAGTACCAGCTGTGTCTCCCATTTCCTGATTACTCCGTCTTGTATTTCAGTCCTCTGTCATCCCCTGCTCTGCGTTGCATTATACCCTCTTTGTGCTGTGTCTCCTCCCTTCGCGTCCTGAGTATTCTTAGTTTCTAGGTTCCTGTTCTCCGGTTTTAGTCCTGCATTTGTGGTTTTGGTTTGTTTTTGTCACGTTTACTGCTATGAAGAGTTTCTCCAGCAATAAAGCTGCGCACTAAGTTAAATCTCTGTTTGTGAATCCGGCATTTTGGGTTCCATGGTCTACTGCGTCGATATGGACATGATTTATTTTTATTTATTATATTTGAATTTATTTTACTCCACAAACGAATGCGCACAGTGGTAAAATCCAAACTTCATCCAGGACAGAAACAACTGCTAACATGCTAACACAAAGGTATTAAGCTAGCCAAGAACCCAGAGTGCTGTTAAAGCTGAGCATACTGACACTAAGTAACCGGGTAATAAAAGTGGTGATGAGCAGTCAGACTGCAGGCTCTGCTCATTTTTCTACAGTAGAGTCACTGTGGTGACGAGTTTACACTCTTTGTGTTGGTTTTCATCTTTGCTTTGTGCTGACGGCTTTGTGTTCATACCCAAATACTCATAGAACGATCACACGGTTGTCCTAATAATTTGTGTTGATGTGTGGGGCCTCTAGGTTTATATTGTTAATTGGTAATTATGAGACCGTGTGTTTCATATCATTTTACAGAGAAACATGATGTAAAAGCAATGTAATGACTAGTATAATGAATTACTGTCTCCAGTGAATAACTAAGTCACATACTGCATTACTTTAAAGAAAAGCGTTCAGTGTAATACATGACCTTTAAAAACCCAATGAGAATTTATAAGAGAATCAACAACGAATCGAGTCGATAAGTGATATCGATATTGAAATCACAATCGCTAAATTCGTATAAACTCCCATCAGTGATTATAGTCCACATAAATGACTGAACATGTGTCACATTTTTCCTGCTAGTTTCTTCTTAGACACAAAATATAGATGCTATAAAAACCCAACAAAAACACACTGTGGTTGATCAAAACCAAAAGTGTTTGTTTGTTATCAGACAGCGCTTTCTCCTTAATATTCCAACCGCAAGAGAACATGTGTTATGCATAACGTGTCAGTGACAAACAAAACCATTTTCCTGTCATATGCATTGTTATTTTCAAACTTTTTCCACTTGATGCACGCACACAGTATGCAGGCTTGTTAAAATTGCAGTGTACCTTGTGGAACAGTCGTTCAATCTCAGTAGTTATCTTTTCACAGTTACCTATATCTGCTGTCAAAATGAAGATCAGTCGAGCTCTGTAACAAAGTCAATGTATTTCTACCCAAAGTGTGACCACAAGCAGCTGGAAGGAAACCTGGTAAAAGAAAAAAGAAAGACACTGAGCAAAATCTCAAACAAACTGCAAAATGTTTCTTTAGACATCAGGCAGCTCTGAAAACTGCAAATCCAAACTGTTTTCAGAGCTACGTTTGTTAGTTGTCTTTGGTCATTTGGATGAATTCATCAGGTGAATCAAATAATTTTGCATTCAAGTTGAAGAGAACCTTCATTCAGTATGTGTGTAAAAGATTGGCCTTATCATCTAGCTGTGTTCCCCGCTTCATGGGAACAGTCCATTACACAATTATTTCTGTCTGAAGCTCAAACTTTGCCAGTCAAAGTAAATAACAGCTCTTCAATCAGTTAAAAACAAACAATTAAACTGAGCAGATGAAACAACAGATGTTGTTTTCAGATCTACATGTGCACGATTCTTTATTTAAGTGTGAATCCAGTCTCATTAAGCTTCTGCTCTTAATTGTTAAAGAAGAATCCCACAACATGCTCTCCTGGTTCTGTCACACATCTACTTATGTTATCACGTCTGACAGTTGTTCAGACAAAGAATCAACTGAAATCCTTCATGTTTTTACATTTTTTCATGATTAAAATGCAATTAAAAGTGATCCTAAAAAGACTTTTATTGAATTGTGTTCACATGTTTTAATTAATCCGGGTCAAAAGTTGCAACCTCACAGTGTTGTAATCAGCAAAGCATAATCTCCACCGGGGTTTTTAAATGGCCTTGTTTCCATTTGCATGCAGTGTGGCACTACTATATACAGCTTTCTTTAGTTCAGTGTGAACAAGCAAAGGCCGCAGAATAACTGGGCCCTCAAAGGGGCATTAGAGTGCCATCGCTGTGTGAAAGTTTATAAATCCTGGGGAACTATGGCAAAACAAAACTGCTTATTTGTTCTGGAATAAATAAAATATATAAACTAATTTTCTAATTTTACTCTAAAATACTTTTTCTCCACTAAAGCCATGCAGTATTCACCAGGATTAACAGAATGCAGTGACTTAATTTTGTGTACCTGTGGCCAACTGGTAAAGACAAAGCCAAGCTAAGTGGCAGAATTACTGTTAACAACAATGCGACCTAGATTTAAAGGGCCTGACAATGCTCCATAATTTATTAACTTTTAGTTGTAAGGAGGAGAGAGCAGTGTAAAGAACAGACTGGGAGCAAAGACAATGCTATGAAACAATTAATGTAATTTCCCCAGAAATAAAAACAAATATACAGTTAAGGTAGCACTGAATGAAAAGATTACATGACTAAAAGTAATAAAACTGGTTAAACAGTTCTCTAAAAGAAAAAGGGTGTGGCGCGAATAAGGCACGGCGGGACCACATATCGTTATTCAACGTTATTTCGAGCCATCTTTACTTGCTGCGGCTGCAGCTCACAGGCTGCCAGCCGCACTTGAACCACACCACAAGCACCACACCAACGTGTTTTAACACGGCGGGCGTGATTGCGGATGCCGTGCTGGTGCGTCCACACGGCACCGCAGACCACGCCCCACCACAAAGGGAAATTATTTCAAATTAATATATATATAAGAATATAGCAGTCCCAAACACACAGAACAACACCAGTCCAGTTAGTACGTGAGCATTTACCACACAGTCCTACACTCTATCCAAGTCCAGTGGCTGTTCTGAAACCCATTTTCTCCTTGTTTCTATAACAGTGTAAATCAGCGGTCCCAACCCCCGGGCCTCGGACCGGTACCGGTCCGTGAGTCGTTTGGTACCGGGCTGCGAGAGTCGAGGCTCAGGTGTGAAATGTCTGGTTTTCAGGGTTTTTATCGGTTTTCAGCGTTATTTTGTTTTCGTTTTTATCGTTAACTCGGTTTTCCTGGGTCTTTTCACGTGTGTTATGAATAAATCTTTTTTTCGGTACGGGTACTAGTTTTATTTTGTTGTATTTATCCGCGACACCTTAAAGGGCGGTCCGTGAAAATATTGTCGGGCATAAACCGGTCTGTGGTGCAAAAAAGGTTGGAGACCGCTGGTGTAGACCATAACCGAATAGCAATCCTTCCTCAACTTCTGTCAACTAGTGTCAAGCTTCCTTCTGCAGTTGAAAATTGAAATGAAAAAATGTTATGAGTGTCTAAACCGAAGGCAAGAGAGTGAAACTCAGGTGCACATTCTTTATTAAACCCACACACAGAACAACTTGGAGCTTATGATGGTACCAGGTATGGTGAGAGATCTCCAGTGTTGTATGGAAGAAGGTGGGTTTAGTCAGCTCCTGTGACTGACAGAGGTACAAACTGGAACAAGGAACAAAGACAGTAGTTTACAAAATAAGCCAAGAGACTGGTCTGTTTGCCACAAGGAGCAAGCTGATAAGCTGGTAAAGTCTGAGTGGCTGAGCTGACCTATTTTGTACTTCAACTGACTGGGGTGATTAGACAAGGTGATCCAACCGGGGAGTGTAAAAGTCTTCAAACTAAAGAGCAGAGAACGTCTCTGACTTTGAGAATAACAACACAGACACAGACCAGAGGCTGACTATGATAGAAAAATGCTGCAAAAGCACAGAAAACACAACAGAAGCTGAATAAATCACATTGAAAGTAGAAAAAAATTGGGTCAGTTTATCTGTTCGTCTGTCTTTTTGTTTCACTAGCTGGTCCCACGTCCTCATTTTAAGTTTGACAGCGTTTTAGTAGGTAAAAGTCGATGCTTTGACATGAATTGAGCTGCGGTTTGGGGAAGGCCTCGAAGAGGACTGGCAGATCCCCGTGTACTAAATAGAAGTGAAGAAGTTGAAGAATGGAGAGGAAGGAGGGAGGGTGGGAAACGAGAATGATCAGCTTGCAGAACTGGGGGAACCCATATAGATGGCAGCCGGAAGGAGCGTGTTTGGAGTCGTGGTCCTGCTGCTGAAATTCCCATACATAATCTCCAACAGCAGTCTAACTGTCACTTCAACATATCATTTTCAAAGTTTGTGTGAGGGCAGATACCAATAATAGCTCGAGCTGATTTAATAAAATCAGGTGTTGTTCAAGTTCCCAGGTGAAAATCAGTAAAAACTCACATCGACAAACTTCACAACAATATAATAATTTATCTTATCTTATCTTATCTTATCTTATCTTATCTTATCTTATCTTAGGCCTCAGGGGACATGAGTACCTAGGTTGGCTTGACCTTCATTGTTAGTGCTAAAGCTCAGAGTTGACTTGAAAAAATTAGAAACCATATCGACTAATATGTCATATGAAAGGGCACAGAAAGAGGTGTACAACACACTTTACATTTTTTAAATACAGAGTCACAGTGACACAAGAACAGGCATCATGAAACATCGTGTTCCCCCTCTGAGAGGAACAGCGCTCTCTGAGTGCTCTTCACTCAGTTTGACTTTTCTTTCATCACAATGATCCCAAACACACTACCAGTGCAGTAAGAGCAAACATGGTGTGATCTTTTTGAGTTAACAAGTTACAAGCCATTAATTAATGTATTGATCTTAAATACGATCAGTCTTTCTCCATGATTTTCCCAGCACCAGAAATAGACTATACTATATATATACTATATATACTATACTATACTTTAATACGCATGTATTAAAGTTACTATTTAAAGAATGAAAAGCAGTGTGTAATCAAAACACTGTGAAGAATTCAATCATTCAGTCAGCAACAGTCAAAAGTCACATTTCTTTGACTTTGCAGAAATCAAGAGCCCATTATTTTCCAGTCCTCTGCAATTTTTAAGAGCGTTCAGCCTAATATGTTTTTAACTACGGCCGACTGTGTAGGGCAGAGGTCGGCAACCTGCGGCTCTTTAGTGCTTATAGTGCGGCTCCGCGTGGTTTGGGAAATTAAATTAGAAGTATTTAGCTGAAGTGTATTTTATTTATGTTAGTTCTTTTTAACTTGTAGTTCTAAACTGGAAGATTATTGTGATATTGAAATATAAAAATAAAATTATATTCTATTATTTTTTCATCGCTCAAATAAGCGTCACACTCGCGGAAGCCGGTGTACGAAACGCCGTGCATTTATCGAGACTTTCGACCCCAGGTAGGCCAGTTATGGATCTTTGGATCCACATTATGTCAGCAGCTCCACCGTGAACTATGTTAAAGACAAACACGCTCACGCCTCACAGACGACAGCTTACAGTCCTGTAGAGATAAAGTGACTTCGTACAGCCCCGACCTGCAGACGCTGTGCGCAGAGGTTCAGGAGCAGAAGTATCGTTGTAAACATATCACGGCAGACCCGACGATGTTTGCATGAACACGCTTTTCAGCATCTCTTTATTGACCACCACGCCCCGCCACATACATTAACCAGGTAAAATACATATTTATGCAGAATTTTGCAAATATCTATTTTTCATCTTTTAGCAGCATAGAGCTTTTTTTCAATTACTTTTTAAAAGTCAGGTCAAGGCTCCAAAAGCCCAGAGGAGATATGAGGGTGGCGGCTCACAACAGCTTTTGTTTGCTACACGGATCATTTTAGTTCAGCTTTCCTTTTGTTATATTTCTTTAAGAGTTCAAAATGTGTTCATTACATAAATAAAATGTCATTTTCTCTGTAGCACTTCATGGATTTCATAAGCAGAACACCTTAGTTGTTCACACAAAGCATAAAGGTAAAAAACAATATATACAGTGTTATCTTGATTTTAGATGTCAAAAAGTATTTGCGGCTCCCAGTGTTTTCTTTTGCGTGGAAACCGAGTCCAACTGGCTCTTTGGGTGTTAAAGGTTGCAGACCCTAGACTCTAGGGTCAGCCCAGTCACAGGGCAAAACCTGGAGAGGGCCTGTGGGTTCTGGTGGTACAGAGCTCATTGTCTCAGGTTCATGTGGCTGGAGTAGCAGTGGGGACTTGGCAGGCTTTGGATTCTCTGGAGGCTTGGGATGCACAGGGTTCACAGTCTCATCAGGACCAGGATGACGACTACAACATCTGTTCTTGGGAGTTGGTGGAGGGGGACCCAGAGTGGGCTCCTCATCCTCCAACCACTGGTTTGCCAAGAATTAAGTCAGCAAGGATCAGATTGAAGCAATGGGCAGCTAGTCCTCCAACATAAAGTACAAAAGGAAACTAACAACTACAAACTACTGAAACCTGAAATTCCTCTTTCTTGAGAATGTCTTTCAGATACTGTTCATCTATATATATTTTTGGTGGCGCGTCTTCTTATGTGTTCGATTGTTCAGCTTCCTCAGTTTTGTTTAAGAAAACACTCCACACTATGTTAAGATTTGTCAAGTTTAAGCCCTTCACGAACCCTGTTGTTAGTGTAAATATACTATTCTATGCCCATCACACTGCATCTTTGACATTTTTAGCAGGTTCAACTAAAGAAATGATGCAACAAAATAATTAGGTACATTTTAAAAAAGGTTCTTCTTCTATGCAGCTGGTGTTCAGGGAACAGGTTCTTTTAAGTCATGAATTGTGGCTTAAGACTATTGTATAGTACAGAACATACATTACAAAAATGACTACTATGACATTAAAATTGGTACATATTAATTACACACAGTATTTGCAGTATAATTTGTTCTTTAGCAAATAAAACTGGTAACATGAAGACTGTTAACTGTTAACATTAGCAGCACAAGCAGTTTTACTGGCTTTTTGTTTTTTTTATTCATGTACCACAATTAAAAATGAGGTTTTCACCATTGATTGATGTTAATTGATACTTGCTCATACAATGAAGAAGCAGCAGAGGAGTAGGCAGAGTATTTATTGCAGTGGAAATGCACTTCTTCTAGATTTATTATTAATCTTCAGCTCACATGACCAGAGTGAGCTGAACTACTACTACTACTACTGCCTGTGTGCTTAAAAACTGCAAGAATGCAAAGCAGCATTTACACCTTCTTAGTAACCATCGAACTGTTTATAGAAGCGAGATCCTGAAAATGTACAATTACACGAATTTGTAACTCAGAACATTCAAAACATTCAAACACGTCCACAACAATGTGAACATTAACAAAAGAAAATTTCAGTGACCATGCTTTGTATTTTTCTGGACACCCGCATTTATTCGGTAAGAGAACCCAATTATCCACCCCAGATGGTAAACTCTATAGCACAGTGTTTTCTTTTCTTGTTGATGAAAAGCCGTGAAAGAGATTCCCTGAAGGGGAGGGGGGCACAAAGACGAGTATATTGTGTCTTTTATTCAACATCTACATGTAAACAACTTTAGTCTCTCCTGCATGGCCTAGACAAATACCCTTTGACTCCATTGTGTGACACTACATCCTCCACCTTCTCACACACACACACACACACACACACACACACACACACACACACACACACACACACACACACACACACACACACACACACACACACACACACACACACACACACACACACACACAGCGTTTTTCTCCCATTGGCTGTAGTAGGAATGCTGGAAGCTAATTCTTAGCTCTTAACTACAAAAACATGGCTGCCTGGTCTGCTAACGTTAACATCCTGGGACAGGTCTTTTGTTGTGTGATATACACAGCTTGAGCTAATTGAAAGAAGAAGAAGAAAGGGGAGCGTTTGATTTGAGTTGGGGGCTTTCCCTATGTTTCCTGGCTCTTTTGTTGGCTCTGTTTTTATGTCCAGTTTATCTCTCAGATAAACATGTGATTCTGTGCAGGAGAAGTTTACTTACAATACCTTTTTAGGTGAACTTATGGATGATTCTTTTCTTGCAGTGCTTTAAAAAAAATCAAATCTCTTTTTAAATCTCTGCCTGAGGCCATTGTATCTTTCTTTGGGGTCATTTCTCCCTGGCTTAGCCTGTTCTTCATTCTTGTTAGAACTTACTGTCCTGTCTTCCAGATGCTGAACGATTTTTACTTTGACCTTTGGCCCAGAGAAGCTTTAATCAAACCAAACACACTAATGAATGTTTATTTATACACACATACATACACATATACATGCACACACATACACACACACCTCAAGCTGATGCCTCAAGATATGTCATAAGCAAAAGTGCACGCACATGAATGAGAGGCGGAAGGCGATTGTAGTTAACAGGGTATTGCCGACTATCCTGCTAATTGCCAACTTTACTTTTGTCATCATGTCATGTTTAGGATTAAAAATAAAAAAGATTAAAAAAGTTTAATCAAATGAAATATTGATATTTTTGTATGGGAATTGATCCTGTAACATGAAATGCTGGTAATGAAAGTATCAATATTTCAGGATCGCGTTGCACATCATGGCAAATCAGTGAGTGCGACCGTAGACAGCAGTAAGGAGGAGACTGCGAGTGTGTCGCAAAGACACATAAATAGGGGCGACCGTGGCTCAGGGGGTTGGGAAGCGCATCTGTAACCGGAAGGTTGCCGGTTCGATCCCTGGGCCCTCTGTCCTGATCGTTGTGTCCTTGGGCAAGACACTTTACCCTACTTGCCTACTGGTCTCGGCCCCTCTGGCCGAGACCAGTAGGCGCGATATGGCAGCCTTGCTTCTGTCAGTCTGCCCCAGGGCAGCTGTGGCTACAACTGTAGCTGCCTCCACCAGTGTATGAATGTGAGAGTGAATGAATAGTGGTATTGTAAAGCACTTTGGGTGCCTAGAAAAGCGCTATATAAATCCAATCCATTATTATAAATATGACTGACACCCGTAAACGAAGCAGCATCGGGCTGCAGTTTAAAGAAGAAACTCAAGTCAAATCAAGTCAAGTGGCTTTTACTGTCATTTCAACCATGTACAGTAGTACAGTGCAGAGTGAAATGAGACAGTGTTCGGCTGAGACCCTGGTGCTACGTATGATATATAACAGACAAACAGGACTGCTGAAAGTGCAATGTACAAAACAACTGAAGAACTGAAGAAACCTCGTGGATGAGAAGACAAATGTCTTCACAAAGAAGTCCAGTAGCTTTTTTCCCAAGCTCTTTAAACTACCATGAGCGCGATGACTGAGAAACTACAGAGACATACTCCTGTCTTGACCTAATCGTATAGTAATAATGTCATAGAAGTGGATAAAAAAAGGGTTCTTGTTATTTTCTGCATTGGAAACAAGTTATGAAGTCAAAGTTTTGAAGTCATTTAAAAAGAAGACAGAAGCAAAGCGGCCAGGGGCATTTAAATTGTGTCATCTGTGTTTTTCTTCTTTAATCTAAAAATAATTATTGAATTTTACCTCTTAACAGCTACTATGTCACCAGCAAATTACTTAGGGATTTGCATTTTAGCATTATGCTAAGACTGTCAGAAGTTTTAGTATCTTATGAGTGAAGTTACCATGAATTTAGGGCTTGCAGAAGATTTCCTTTTGCAAGCCATAATATTTAAAAATCCCATTTAAAGAGGTGACAAATCTACCCTATGTTTAATCAAACATTGCAAAAAAGGAACATTATATAATGCTGAGAACACCAGAGGAGAAAGATTAAAAGAGCTTTTTGTATTCAGGACAAAAACTGTTTCACTGGGATGTTGCAATCTGCTCTACTGACAGCTGTGCAGACAGATCAGGCAGTGGAGGATGATGTCAGGTGTGCCCTTACAGTTGGTCCCACTGCAACTCTGATGTTGTTCATACCTCTGCTTTCATTCTTCCTGCAGGAGCAGATTTAAGGGCACTAAAGACCACCTCTTCATGCTAAAACAATAGCAAGAATTGGGTAGCGATTAGCTAATTTGAAGTATATTAATCTTTCTGTACCCATGGTTGATGTAATCCTCCTTGTAGCCATTCCTGCTTCAGCCCACAGGATGAAAGGATTAGCCACCTCTTTAAAGATTTATCAGCTCTGCTTGAGGATTACAAGAGCATTCGCTTGTTCGCTATCTTATTAAAATTTGGAACATTTTATCTCTCTCGCCCTCAGAAAATATGATGGATAGCATAAAGATTGAAGCTAGAGGCTGATCATATACAGTGCCCACCGCAATATTTGCAAAACACAACTAGGCAAACAGGGCACTGTTTGATTTAGATGTGTGATGTTGGGTTTTTTAACTATTAAAATCATTTTTATCATGCACTTCTGTTGTCTTCTGTGACATTTCAGGACTTTTGATGTTGCTGAGCAGGTCAGTGTTTTCATGTTTCTTTGCATTATAGTGTTGATTTTGCACTTCTGACATTTTTGCTGACTGTGGTAGATTTATTTGAGTTTTCAGCTTAATGATGACCTCCAAATTCAACAATTTGAATCAACATCAGATATTGTGTCTGCTTCATTTGTCATGACTCTACTGAAAAGAGTAAATAATATCCTTTGCTATAATTCTTAAAAATTTCATGAATCATTTTTGGAACACTGCTGGCGCTAAGGTCTGCAATTTAATCACACACTTATCTGTTGATCTATGATCAACTGTTGTGGTGTACACAGGCAGGACTATAAAAATTATATATAAATATCAGTGCTGTCAATAGATTTAAAAAAAAATTTAACAAATTAATGGCACAATTTTCTGTAATTAATTGTGATTAATTGCAAATATTTGACCAATAGCCTGGTTGCAATTACATTATTTCAACTTTATATTTAAGCTTGTAACTGACATTTATGCAAAATAATGAGGTAAATGGAGAATAAACACAAAGAATGCTAAATGCTTAAATTCAAAGAGAAATCCAATAGTTTTCTTCAGTCTTTTAACACAGCTTCTCTCCTGTGAAATACAACTTTTTGAAAACCTATATACTAATAGCTAAGTATACACTCATATATAATATATATTAGTGCTGTCAAACAATGAAAATGTTTAAAGAGATTCATTATAGGGTTACTTCATTTTGCATGAGCAAACAGACTCGAGAAAAGAGGGAAAATATACGCACTTAACTTGTTTATTGAACATCTTGAACCTTCATGTAAACAAAAAACTCTGTGAACATTTATCCACTCTCTCTCTGTCACTCTTCGGGAGGCTTCAAGTCCTTGAGACGAGGAACCAAAGCGATGTAAAGCGCGTGTTCTCAACGATATTAACAGGTCTGCATTTTGTTGCAATCCACGTGGCAATTGTGTCAGTTAATATGGCCGACCGTGGCTCAGGGGGTTGGGAATCGCATCTGTAACCGGAAGGTCGCCGGTTCGATCCCTGGGCTCTCTGTACTGGTCGTTGTGTCCTTGGGCAAGACACTTTACCCTACCGCCTACTGGTGTTGGCCAGAGGGGCTGATGGCGCGATATGGCAGCCTCGCTTCTGTCAGTCTGCCCCAGGGCAGCTGTGGCTACAACTGTAGCTGCCTCCACCAGTGTGTGAATGTGAGAGTGAATGAATAGTGGCATTGTAAAGCGCTTTGGGTGCCTTGAAAAGCGCTATATAAATCCAATCCATTATTATTAATATGTCCGAGGTCGACTTACCGAGCCCCCGATGCTCCGTGATTGGTTTGGTGCAAGCTGGGTGACACGTTAGCCAAAGTGCTAGCAGCATCCCTGACTAACGTAGGCTTCGCTTCAATGTGATATTTTAAGATGGAAGTGCTTCGGTGAAAAGAAAATTCCTTCTTGCACAATGTGCAAAATACTTTATGTCGGTCGACTGTTCCATCTTGTTATTTTTTTAATACTGAAATTTCCCATCGAGAGGGCCAATGTGTGTTTATCATCTTCCATATTGAGTTGATTGGTTCAGCTGCCCGTCACTACCAGATCTACTGCCCATTTGCACATGTGCGAGGGTAACTCTATTTGGACAAACTGCCCAAAATGCGCTGACAGAAACATTTCAGGGATTTTGAGTCATTCTGCACTGCAGTTGCGTTAATTGCGTTAAAAATTTTAATCGCGTTGACCATGATGGCGGATTAATTTGCATTAACACGTTTAATATTGTTTTCTCTGGGAGCGCTCTTTTTCTGCTATCTGTCCTGGATTAGCACTAGATGCAAACTGAAACAATAATGCTGGACAGGAATTTATCTTCATTCCAGGCCATTCAGTTCACACAAACCGACGGACTTGTTATTTTCTAGGCTTAACCTGTGTGTTTCTTAGAGCTGTCAGATAACAACACCATATTGTCAATATATTATTATTGTGGTCATAAGAAATTTAAAAAGGTGTTGGTCAGTGTTCATGATTCATGAACAATAACAAAGAGACTAGGTGAAAAATCCATTGGTGAGTTCCCAGAAGAAAAATCCAAGAACAAAGGTTTGTCTCATATTTTGATCATCCCCAAAATATTTTAGGAAAATATTCAGTGGACTGACAGCTGAACTTTTCCAAAAGCTTTGGTCCCATTACGTCTGGTGTAAAATAACATCATCTGGATCTGGTGTTAAGCCGGCACTGTTGGCTGACTTCTGGCATGGTAAGTGGTATTTCATTCAGATATGGGCTAGGCCTGGTGTAGATGGCACTGTTTATTTGATGGCATGACACATCTGGCTAGATTGTGGTTTGGTTTATCTCGCCAAGGCTCATAGAAAACAGGTCTGGCCTGGATCCGGCAATAAGCTGGCACTTCTGACCGGCTGGTGTCATGGCAGGGTGTCTGTCAACCAGATGTGGGCCAGGTCTGGCAATGATGGTACTATTTATTTTCCTATTTCAGTTAGAAGACCTAAATGCCATGTTACTATATTATACTGCTATGGTAGCCAAATGCAGATTTCACAGTTTTGTGAGTGTACACTTTATCCAAAACCTAGTGAGGGTTTACTTATGTTTACCACCAGGTGGCTGTAGCTCAGGAGGTAGAGAGGGTCATCTACTGATTGGAAGGTTAGTGCTGGTTCGATCCCTGGCTCCTCCAATCTGCTTGTCAAGAGTGTGAATGTGTATAAATGCACTTAGTTTAGAGAAAGTGTGTGACTGGGTGAATGTTGCATGTTGTATAGAGCACTATGAGTAATCTGGGAGAGTAGAAAAGTGCTATATAAGAAGCAGTCCATTCGCTGTCTGAACATGGGTTTCATCATGTTTCTGTTGTGCTATTATGTTCCAGCACATGTTGTTATTACATGGCTTGATTAAGGTACACATTAGGCTGACATCTGGGGCCAGAGCTGAAAGTGTTCTGGGCCAGCACAGGACCAGCAGTGTGTCTGCAACAGGCCCATGTGTGGGCCAGATCTGGCAAACCAGATCTGGGCCACCAAAGGGCCGTCATTCTTTGCGGTATGTGGGCCATGTGTAAGCACATTATGTGGGCCAGATCCAGGCCATACCAATTTTGCTTTGGGGGTAGTCAACCAGGGTAGTAGCATGATGGTCTGGGGCTTCACGACCTGGACAACTTGTCATAATTGACAGAACCATGAGTTCTGCTCTCAATAAGAAAATCCTGAGGGAGAATATCCAACCATCAGTTCATGCAGGCCTGAAGGCAAAGTGCACTTGAGTTATTCTGCAAGGCAATGATGAATGAACAGCAAGTTCATCTCTGAGTGATTCAAAAAAAGGAAGATTTTGGAGTGGCCTAGGTATGTACCACTGATCTTAAAACCCATGGAGATGCTTTGACATTCAATTTATTTATTTATATAGCGCCAAATCACAACAAAAGTCACCTCAAGGCGCTTTATATTGCACAGTAGATACAGAGAAAAGCCCAACAATCATATGACCCCCTATGAGCAAGCACTTTGGCGACAGTGGGAAGGAAAAACTCCCTTTTAACAGGAAGAAATCTCTAGCAGAACCAGGCTCAGGGAGGGGCGGCCATCTGCTGCGACCGGTTGGGGTGAGAGAAGGAAGACAGGATAAAGACATGCTGTGGAAGAGAGACAGAGGTTAATAACAGATATGATTCAGTGCAGAGAGGTCTGTTAACACATAGTGAGTGAGAAAGGTGACTGGAAAGGAAAAACTCAATGCATCATGGGAATCCCCGGCAGCCTACGCCCATTGCAGCATAACTAAGGGAGGATTCAGGGTCACCTGGTCCAGCCCTAACTATATGCTTTAGCAAAAAGGAAAGTTTGAAGCCTAATCTTAAATTAGAGATAGTGTCTGTCTCCTGAATCCAAACTGGAAGCTGGTTCCACAGAAGAGGGGCCTGAAAACTGAAGGCTCTCCCTCCCATTCTACTTTTAAATACTCTAGGAACAACAAGTAGGCCTGCAGAGCAAGAGCGAAGTGCTCTAATAGGGTGATATGGTACTACAAGGTCATTAAGATAAGATGGGGCCTGATTATTTAAGACCTTGTATGTGAGGAGCAGGATTTTGAATTCAATTCTGGATTTAACAGGAAGCCAATGAAGGGAAGCCAAAACAGGAGAAATCTGCTCTCTCTTTCTAGTCCCTGTCAGGACTCTTGCTGCAGCATTTTGGATCAGCTGAAGGCTTTTCAGTGAGTTTTTTGGACTTCCTGATAATAATGAATTGCAGTCGTCCAGCCTGGAAGCAATAAATGCATGAATATTTCTAATTCTAGAGATGTTGCACAAATGGAAGAAAGCAGTCTGACATATTTGTTTAATATGTGCGTTGAAGGACATGTCCTGGTCAAAAATGACTCCAAGGTTCACAGCGTTACTGGAGGCCAAGGTAATGCCATCCAGAGTAAGAATCTGGTTAGATTTTCAGGGCCGAGTACAATAACCTCAGTTTGATCTGAATTAAGAAGCAGAAAGTTAGCGGCCATCCAGGTCTTTATGTCTTTAAGACATTCCTGCAGTTTAACTGATTGGTGTGTGTTATCTGGCTTCATGGACAGATAGAGCTGGGTGTCATCTGCATAGCAGTGTAAATGTATGCTATGTCTTCTAATGATACTGCCTAAGGGAAGCATGTATAATGTAAACAGAATTGGTCCTAGCACTGAACCCTGTGGAACTCCATAATTAACCTCAGTGTGTGAAGAGGACTCTCCATTTACATGCACAAACTGGAGTCTATTAGATAGATATGATACAAACCACTGCAGTGCAGTACCTGTAATACCTACAGCATGTTCTAATCGCTCTAATAGGATATTATGGTCGACAGTATCGAACGCTGCACTGAGGTCTAGCAGGACAAGCACAGAGATGAGTCCACTGTCAGAGGCCATAAGAAGATCATTTGTAACCTTCACTAAAGCTGTTTCTGTGCTGTGCTGAGCTCTGAAACCTGACTGAAACTCTTCAATAAGCCTCTGCAGATGATCTGTTAGCTGTTTGACAACTACTCTTTCAAGGATGTTTGATATAAAGGAAGGTTGGAGATTGGCCTATAATTAGCTAAGACTGCTGGGTCTAGAGATGCTTTTTGAGTAAAGGTTTAACTACAGCCAGCTTGAAGGCCTGTGGTACATAGCTGATCATTAGAGATAGGTTGATCATATTTAAGATCGAAGAATTAATTAATGGCAGGACTTCTTTGAGCAGTTTTGTAGGAATGGGGTCTAAAAGACACGTTGATGGTTTGGAGGAAGTAATTATTGAAGCTAACTCAGAAAGATCAATTGGAGAAAAAGAGTCTAACTTAACATCAATGGTACTAAGAGTAGCTGTAGATAATATTACATCTGTGGGATGATTACTGGTAATTTTTTCTCTGATGATTAAAATTTTATTTGTGAAGAAGTTCATGAAGTCATTACTAGTTAACGTTAAAGGGATGGTTGGCTCAACAGAGCTCTGACTGTTTGTCAGCCTGGCTACAGAGCTGAAGAGAAACCTGGGGTTGTTCTTATTTTCTTCAATCAGTGATGAATAGTAAGATGTTCTGGCTTTGCGGAGGGCTTTCTTATAAAGCAGCAAACTATTTCTGCAGGCTAAATGATGATCCTCTAAATTTGTGACACGCCATTTCCTCTCCAGCTTACGAGTCATCTGCTTTAGGGTACGTGTTTGAGAATTATACCACGGAGTCAGGTACTTCTGATTAGAGACCTTAGTTTTCAAAGGAGCTACAGTATCCAGAGTCGTACGTAGTGAGGAGGTGAAATTATTAACAAGATAATCGACCTCTGTTGGAGTAGCGTTCAGTTAGTTGCTCTGCTCTGTGTTGGTACAGGGCATTGAAGATGATAACAGTGGGTGGATTATATTCTTAAACTTAGTTGCAGCGCTTTCAGAAAGACATCTACTTTGATAAAGTCTACTCTCCACTGCTGTGTAATCAATTATTGTAAATGTAAATGTTATCAGGAAATGATCAGACAGGAGAGGGTTTTCAGGAGACACTGTTAAATGTTCAGTTTCTATGCCATATGTTAAAACAAGATCTAGAGTGTGATTAAAGTGGTGGGTGGGTTTATGACCTTGAAAAAGCAGTTCATGCTCAAAAACCCCTGAATGTGGCTGAACTAAAACAATTCTGCAAAGAAGAGTGGGCCAAAATTCCTTCACAGCAATGTGAAAGAGTCATTGCACGTTATCACAAATGCTTGATTACAGTTGTGGCCATAATGGTGGCACAAACAGTTATTAGGTTTAAGCAGCAAATACGTTTTTACAAAAAGAGCTGCAGGTTTGGATAGCTTTTTCCCCTTAATACATGAAATCATTAAACAAATGCATTTTCTTCAGTTGCCATTGTCTAATATGATCTGAAATATGCAAGTATGGCAAATACAAATGCAGGAAAAAAAGGAATTACGAAGGGAGTTCAAGTGTTTTTTTTTCACAGCACTTTAACTTTACAAAAGCTGTACAAGAAACTCAAACACGTAATTATTTGCAATATTTTTTGTGCTGTGTTATCTGACTCTTCGTTTTACTATATGGGCAAAAGAATTTGATTGTCTGCTTTCGCACGCATATGAATTGGACCTTTCTCTAAAATTTAGTGCTTTCTTCACCTGCATCTGTGTGTAGATGTTGCATGTGTGTGTGGGTGTGTGAATTGGGGGCTGTAGGTACACAGCAGGCAAAGGCTATGTCAACACATAAAGTCTATAGGGAAGTGTGCTAAAGTCTCACTTTAGCATTCATCATCCAGTTTTTTTTATAGTGCATTCATAAAGTTGTGATTTTTTGTTTAACAGGCTTGAATTTAATTAATTTAGTTAATTCTTGTCTGAATTTGTGTTGATGTATTTGACCTTACTTACCACACACATCTTTCTGTATTACAACCAGCAACTCCATCCTAATCTCAGTCTGTGTTGAGAACTATGTAGGTGTGGATGCAAGGATTTCTTTCCTAATATTCAAAACAAGCTGTAAAATTTAACACACTGCTGCTATAAATTTAGAGAGGATGACCCCTCTGGGACTAAAATGCAATAAAACCCAGCTTTACAGAATCCGATCTAACTCCTGTAGCCACTCTGTCCACATTTTGCTCCCTGCTTGCACACTTCTTTGCAACTTCCCAAACTCAGCACTTCACTTTGTGTTCACTGCGTGGATTTTAACACTTCGTAGCCTTAAAAAACAGGTCAGAGTGTTGAAATACTTTATGCAAGAGAGGTTGTTTTTTCATTTGTTCCTGTGCACATTTATATGCACGTCAAGCTGCCTGCTTCTGTAAGAAAGCAAACAGAGCCAGGACTATGGCACATCATATCTCTGTGATGGAGGAGCTAAAGTCTCCAAGCTGTCAGCCCATCTTCTTCCAGCACAATCCCTACCTGATGTATGATGCAATATTCATACTCTGATCCTACAAAATGAGTTGAAGGAGATGTTACATAAAATTCAACATTTTACTTTTAACACATTGTACTAAAGATAAATATGATTCTTTTTTCATTGTTATTCCATTATGCACTATGGGTGTTTAGTGTGATGGGTTAAATTACCGTTACTATAGATATGATTGTTTTTGAATTACTGAATTGCTGTGTGTCATAGAATGTGTCAAGAATAGGCGTTAGCGTCCTTTACTTGCAGAAAAAGGAACAATTACTGAATCTTCCGGAATGCACTGGGCAGGGTACACCCTCAGCACATTGCCACTTCGACCCCATTCACAACCATACTGGTTTTGGGATCCTGTGCAATTAGAGATTTTCACAGATATATCCTCATGCTGACAAAGGGTTACAGCATAGAAAACAAAATAATAAATTGATGTGAAACAGTGTAACTCTGAGTAAAACTCCCCAATTTGAATAAATGTTTCAAAAATGTGTTAATTAGAGAGTTTTTTATTTCCAACATTTTTATTGTCTTGTTCCTCTGGCAAGTAAAAATCACACCTGACTGTAGAAACATTACCATCACCAGCTATTTATTAATGTGCCCATCTCCGAGTTTGTGAGTGTCCTCCCCACAGAAACAACACCATGATTTTATTCTACAAGCTCTTATTATGACCTAAAGTTTTATTAACAATAACTTGAGAAAGCTCTTTCTCAAAGATAGATGGGTAGTGTGCGTACATCCATCCATCCATCCATCCATCCATCCATCCATCCATCCATCCACCTTCTCTCGCTTTATTTGGGGCCGGGTTGCGGGGGCAGCAGCCTAAGCAGAGAAGCCCAGACCTCCCTCTCCCCAGCTACCTCCTCTAGCTTATCCGGGGAAACACCAAGGCGTTCCCAGGCCAGCCGAGAGATATAATCTCTCCAGCGTGTCCTGGGTCTGCCCCGGGGCCTCCTCCTGGTGGGACATGCCGGAACATCTCACCTAGGAGGCGCCCAGGAGGCATCCTTGTCAGATGCCCGAACCACCTCAGCTGGCTCCTTTCGATGTGGAGGAGCAGCGGCTCTACTCTTAGCCCCTCCCGGATGGTTGAACTTCTCACCCTACCTCTAAGGGAGAGGCCAGCCACCCTTCGGAGGAAGCTCATTTTCGCCGCTGTGCGTACATCTATATAAAATCATATTTTGATCTTGGAAATATGATATCAACCCAGATACTAACTCTAGATGGTTGGAGTTGTTTTTGACCAGGTTATGTCAATGCTTCAATGGAACTATCAGTCAAAAGTTTTTGAACACCCCAATTTTTCCAGTTTTTTATTGAAAATTATGCTGTGTAATGTCTCATTGCACTCTGAAATGAAAGCACAGTACAAATAAGGAATTAGAGTTAAAAAAGAAATTGTGGAATCAATTTATAGACCAAAATGTATTCTAAACCTTTGACTCATCAAAGTAGACACCTTTGGCAGCTTATAACAGCTGAACACATCCATCTCATTCTTTCTAAAATAGAAATCAAATATTCTTCAGAAAGTTCTTCCCATATCTGTTGCAGAAGTTCCAATAAATGTGTGGACGTTGTAGGTTGCTTTGCTTTCACTTTTCTGTCCAGTTCATCCCAAACCAGCTCGATGGGGTTTAAATCTGGAGACTATGTTGTGGGTCATTATCTTGCTGTAGGATGAACCCCTGACCAACTAGGCGCACACCAGAAGGTACTGCATGGTGCTGCAGAATGCTGTGGTAGCTGTTTTGGTTCAGGGTGCCTCTAACTCTGTACAAGTCACCGACCCTGGATCTAGCAAAACAGCCCCAGACCATCACACTTCCTCCTCAATGTTTGACAGTTGATGGCACACACTGTGGAACCATCCTTTCACCTTCTTGATGGCACACAAAGATCCTACGTGATGAACCGAAGATTTCAAACTTTGATTGATGAGCCCATAATACCTTCTTCTAGTGTTCAGTAGTCCAATTGTGGTTTTTCATGGCCAAGGCAAGCCTCTGTCTTATTCTGACGTCTTAGCGATGGCTTTCTTGCTGCAACTATATATATAAAACCTCAAGAACAAATCTTTGGGATATTATATTTGTTTTTTTGTTTCATATGAAAACTGACTTCAGTCAGTCACTCATGCTTTTTGGACATGTTTCAAACTTTTTTTTTTCGGGCTATAAGGCGCACTGTCGATGAATAGGTGTGTTTTCATACATAAGGCACACGGGATTATAAGGCTCATTAAGCAAAACAAAACAGTCAGATAAGTCAAACTTCACTCAGCTCATTCTTCTTGCCTCCTCCACTTCTGTAACATTGATTCATTACTGCTGAATTCTCTCACAGCTGCGCTATTCCCATGTTGTTGCAGTATATTAATGACTAACCTCGTATTGTGGATGGATTTTCTCAGTTGTTCTCCTGACTGAAGTTTGGTCGATTTATAGCATCCTGCTATGCGATTGCATTTGTCTCTAACTATCGGGAACCCTCATGTTAACTTTTAGCGAGTGCAAAAAAGTTAGTGTTCATCCTCCAGCTTCACTGTGTTTATGTTATGCTAACATAGCTGTGTAGCTAGCGATCATGTAGCACATCATTATATACCAGCTAGCCCAACTTCAGTAACCCTACAAACGTCACTGCTGTTTAGTTTTCTGTCTTCATTTATGTTGGAAGTGATCTTCAGAAATCTCTCAGTCAGAACATGCTATATCGTGTTTAGGTGGAAACTAGCGAGCTAACTTCCTGCTAACTTCTAACTCTGTTAAATTTAATAAATTCTGTTTTCATTGATGCCTGAATGTTAAACTTAATTGTTACACCTGGTAAAGCAGCAACGCTGATCATTTTATTAAAGATGAAAGAATTTAGACAGTTTCTAACTCTCAGTGATGCCGCAGTGTTTGTTTGACTTTGGGACCTGAAGACTTTTTATAGCAGATAACCACCTTAAAAATATTCTGCAGTGGAACAAAAACAAAAGAAAACCATGAATCAACCTGATCCTGCTGAAGTGAAGCAGAGCGAAGTTACAGAGGTTTAATTAGAGACACAGTTAAGCATTTTGCAATTTTGCATAATCTGAAAAAGTTTACATTTCTTTTGTATTGAACAGCAAAAATGAGGCCTCTTTTGTTGGAAGTCAGTGAAATTTAAAATGAAAATAAAAGTAAGAGGGCATTCATGACGATGTTTATGTGAAGCGAAATGTGAAGTGCAGTTTGGATCTTCTTTTGCTGCTGGTTCAGTCAAATTTGGTTGGAGAGAGACAAAACTGCAGTTTCAGAACACAAAGCGCGACGCATCAGAATCTGTGAGCTGTTGGCTTTCAGCCCCAACGGCGTGTACGTGCAGTCGGGTGAGAAAGCCGACATCTCACTGATTCTGATGCGTCGACGGGTCCGCCCTTTTTGTTTAGATCCTTGTGCAGAATCAGTGTCAAAATTTTGTGAGGTTTAACCTGAGATTCTGGCGTTTCAGGAAAAAATAATTTATATTTAAAAATCGATTCAGGATTTTAATGAATCGATATCGCGTTATTCAAGCTAGAATCGATTTTAATTGGAAAATCGATAATCAAAACCCACCCCTAAGCAAACCAGAATTCATACATAAGGCGCATCAGATTATAAGGTACATTGTTGATTTTTGAGAAAATTAAAGGATTTTAAGTGCGCCTTATACTCTGAAAAATATGGTACTATGTGTTGTGCCCTTAAACTCACAAAATGACAAATTAGGTTTTGGTGTTTTAACCAAAAACTGCCGGATGAATAAAACATCGTACTCAGTACTGGAACTCTTTAACAGTCTTTCTCACTTCGTGCTAGAATTACTCCATATTACTGCAAGAACTTGTTTGACTGTATCCGACTCAAGGGTTTAGGTCTCTTCCCTTAATTTTTCATCCATCAAACCGAGGCCTTGAGTTTTAGGTTTCCTGAAAAATGCTCCACTTGTCTGATATATCAAAGTTCTATTAAAAACATCTCAGTGTGCTGGTTAATCTAAAGTTTAATGTATTACTTTTTATAATCATTAAAATAGTGTTTTAAGAGTTCGTTTTAGCTGCTCAGTGTGCAGTTTTTCTGTCTTGACTGCTCATACTGTTTGTCTTTTTGTCCTTTTCACATTGCTTTTTGTCCTTCTCGTTGCAACATTGGCTAGTGACCACCTCTGACCTTCTAGCTAATAGCTGTATGAGATAATGCCAGAGTGACGCACAGTTGCCCTGTAAAACTCTGCATCATTTATTATTTTGTGATAGAATCATTTTTTAACCTTTAGATTGTGCATGATGGCTTTCAACTGTAGTGTTGTGTCACAATGAAATATTATAGCAGTTGGAAGGTGATAATGGAGATGTCAGCACTACCTTATCTGTTTGCTGTACAATGCAGATAATACGCTTTGCTCGCTAGACTGGCTGGTAGAATATCTCCATATCTAAGCAAAGTAGAAAATATTATGACTTACTGTTACATTAGGATGTCAAAGAGCAAGTAGTACGTCAGGGATGTGCAGAGAATTTTTAAGGGGAAAATGACAAACAGGCACTGGTAATGTCATGTTTGGGAGTACAGAGCACAGCACTGCATATTAAAAAATATAGACACAAATTATGTAAATTAAGAAAAACCTTCATTAATTTGCTGCAGATACTCAACAGAGGCAAAAAAGCAACACTATCAAGGATTTTGTCTTTTTTTTTTTCCTTTTTATTTTTAGTTGCCGGTAGTTACCAGGGAGTCATTGACTGGTTTCCAGGGCTGCGTGACTGAGGCTTTAGCAGCTTCATAGTGAATGCCAGCAACCTTCAACAACCTTTGCAACTGGCCAGGAGGAAGTCATTGTTGTGGTTATTTAATGTCCTTAAAGAAACAAACATTATCCATGATTCCATGACAGATCTGAGGATGTGAGGGCAAATACTGTGTCTTCCACCTCCAAGTAACATCACCTGCCTTTATGTCTTTTGCACACCAGTTCCAGCTACTAGATGTGACAGATTGAAGCAAAGTAGTATTAGAAACTAAAACAGTCTTATAGATAATCAACTTTAGCTCCTACACTCATTTTCGCCTAGTGAACAGTGATTGCCACACAGTTGCCAACTGGTTCTACGCCTGTGTATTCGTGGTCTTAGTTTAATTTATTAGGATATTATCATTAGCTGTAAGAATGCATATTCATACTGAGGTCTTATAAAAACTTTACATTGTGACAATACACAATAGCAACCGAGAAACAGCTCAACTGGAACACCAACAGACAAGAGAAGCAATACCTCCATCCTACAATATAAACTAGGTATAATGGGTATAATACTTCATTTAAAAGTATTATATATTATATATAGTATTATACTATGTTGAGTAAGCTTTCTGAAAACTAACATTGATTCATGTCATTCATTTATTTAATTAATTAATTACTATAAAATCTATCTATTATCTATTCTATTAAAAGCTTGGCAAAATGATTTTGTTTTCATATTTTTGTAAATATGATTTTACTGGTTAATAGTCTCTAGTCTCTGCCGTCATAGTAAATTCCATTTCTTCATAGCGTGATGACCTTAAAGAAAAAAAGAATAGTAATATATATTAAATATATTTATGTGTTTAAATTAGTGCTGTCAGCGTTAATCTCGTTAAAATGGCGTTAACACCGTAACCACATTAACGCAGCAGCACTAGTTTAAATTAAAAAAAAAAACATTAATCACTTCAGTTTTTACAGCAAAACATTGAGAATAATTTTATTATGTAGCGATATTTTTTTACCGTTAACTCAGTTTCCCTGGGTTTGTGTTATGAATAAATCTTATTTTTTGGTACCAGTACTGGTTTTATTGTGTTGTATTCATCCGTGACGCAGGAAAGACGGGTGGACTTCCTGGTGGAGCTTGCAAGAGAGTTGGCTCACTCTCATGTAGCTGGGAAAAGGGCAAGAAAAGAACAGTTGCTTTGGACACAACCCTCCACACCTAGTCCTGGAAAAAGAGCCACGTGTCAGGTCAAACACAAATGCAAGAACAATCATGCCACTGTGCAATGTGTTCACTGCAACAGATACACATGTGGTAAATGCAGACTACAGATACCATGGCAGTGCCAGGATTGTGAGTGATTGCTGAAAATGTTGAAATGTACTCACTCACTTTTTATTATTATTTGTAAAAATGTGTACAAATGGTTGGTTTTTTGTACTGTTTTTATCAATAAAGGACATACACCCATGTGTGTTGATTTCTCCCTAAGATGGCAAACTGAAACACTCCAAGTTGGTGACTTTTGGAGATTTATTTTCCTGGATGATTGAGAATGCATCAAGACGAACACAAAAGGAAGTTCACCGCTTTTAGCAGCCCCCCCCAGACAAACAAAGAGGCAGTTGGCAGTTAGAAATCAGCAATCGTTCACACACCCCCACTCCCCTCCAGAATTCTCAGGTAACAACCTAATTTACATATGAATTGATGACTAGCCAATTTAGCTTCCACTTGGCTGAAGCTAAAGCCTAGCTAAAAGGTAGAAAAGCCAAATGGCTGCTCTCTGGGACTCTAGAAAAGGACGGTCCGTGAAAATGTTGGCGAACATAAACCGGCCCATGGCACAAAAAAGGTTGGGGGCTGCTGCTATATAGCACTGTTACTGTGTCTATTGAAATAAAAATAAATAATAAAGTATGAAGAACATATTTAATCTTTTAACAAATGCATGAAAATATTGAAAAATCTGTGATTTATGATTATTTTAATTTGCGTACTTCTTCTAACTCAATAGAATTTCATGCATTAAGAGACGTAGCTGGCCCTGTCTAACAATTGTATGGTAAGATTCCCAGGAGCTTGAGGCAATAGCAGCACTACTAACTGTGTTTACACGTCCGTTACAGTAGATGCTACAAGTAAATGAACACACAGTGTCAAAAAATCTTCAGTAGTAATTATTGTGTCTTCATTGCACTAAGGGATTGTGTAATCAACTGTTGAGTGCTAGTGTATACACTAATCAGGCATAATATTATGGCATCGGTTAGTAGGAACATATTAAAGTATATCCCTAATATGCATTCCTAAGATACAATATGAGGTAAAAAACAACAAAAGTTAAAAGAAAGTCTCCAATAAAATAAATATTAAAGACTCACCACGTATTACCAGCAGTTAGTGTATATGTCTCTTCACACCTGAGAGTGTATCTGAGTTCTACAGGTGTTTGCACTGTCAGCATTGTATATCCGGTTGTTAAAAGTGATATGCGTTTTGTTGTTGCTTCCATTGTTTTTCCACAAAAATATGCATTATGAGATGACCATTACCATCTGCTGGAGGGCAGAAGAGAAGAAGAATCAGATTAAGACATTATTCTCCAAACAGACTTTTCAGTAGAAAATTTCCAAGCCAG
This sequence comes from Astatotilapia calliptera, assembly GCF_964374335.1. Lineage (NCBI taxonomy): Eukaryota > Metazoa > Chordata > Actinopteri > Cichliformes > Cichlidae > Astatotilapia > Astatotilapia calliptera. The sequence continues at coordinate 2,168,263 of NC_137422.1, read as the reverse complement.
ACTTTGTGCTAAGCTGGAGTGGATAGTGTCAGACTTGCACTAAAGACTGTAACATTGAAAGATATTAACATGAATTAAATAAGCTGAGGGAACGGGGATTATGATTTAAATGACAAATGGACTTGATGTAAGGTTTTATGACTCAAAGAAAGAACTTGATAACTTCTTATGTGTTATAGTTGCTTGTTTGACATTTGTTTCAATGTTGTTCTTTCTTCTCAGCACTGTGCACAGAAGAGTGTGCCCATGGACGATGTGTCTCTCCTGATACTTGCCAATGTGAGCCAGGATGGGGAGGACTGGACTGCTCCAGTGGTGAGTACTCAGCAGACAAACAGACAGTAAATGGAAACATTACTACAAAGCATTGCATTACAAGCGTAATGTAGCATAATGTAGCTTTGAATAACAGTAACAACAGTAACAACAGTAACAACAGTAACAACAGTAACAACAGTAACAACAGTACCGCAGTCGATTAAAAATAAAATTGGCCTCATCCTTTTCTATTTTTGTCTACTTTTCTAACCTGTTTGGTTTTGTAATATTTGAACATAACAGTTCATAGCATTTCTTAGTATAACTTACCATTACATGGCTTTGCATAACATAACACAACATTGTATAACTGTAGAACATTTAGAGACAAACTATCCGAATTTCAGGAGCAGGACCACTCCTCCAAACACGCGCCCTCCTGTTCTCATCTATATGACCCCCAGTTCTCAGTTACTTCACTTTTCACTGACAGACTGACAGAATTTGTAATCCTGATGTGTAAATAACTAGTGGTGACACAGAACGTTAATAGCAAAATGATCAAACACTTCATGAAGACCAACCAGTCATGTTTTTTAATGTTAATGATTTTATTTATATTTATATCTGTATGTTAAAGCAGAAGCTGCTGTAGCACAAGCTTCCATTGCTAGTTGTATTTGTTGATTTGCTGAACAGCATAAAAACATGTGAAAGGAGTGTTTTTTCTGGTATACGGACCAATATAATTTCTGAGCAGTAGCTTGGTACAAGGCTAAGGGATCGGAAATTAGTAACATAATTTAAAACATCTTATAAAAACAGGTGATGTGTATTAAAACCTTTTAAATATATATATTCCATTATACCAGGAAAACATATATTTAAAAAAAATCATTGCTTCTAACAATTTTGAAACCTTTAAAAACATTAGATTTTGATCTGTGGCTATTACTTGTTTTCCTGCAATAATCCAGCCTAAAACATGAGCAGCATTTAACTATTAGTGACACAGCATAAAATTACAGATTGGCAATGTGTTTAAAGGGACAGCTGGCATTAACCTTATGTCACGAGAGGGCAGAGGTCAATCCCTGTTGATTGTGCAAATCAATACATTTTGTTTCGTTTACCTTTAGCTTCATACAAATGCAATATGTAGGAAAATAGAAACACATGCAACATGAATGCAAATACATAACACTGAAATAAGACAAAAAGCTCAAATTCACAAGCTGCTGTCCCGTGCATTTAGCCAGAGGTAAAGAGTGAAGTGGACATTGTTGACAGGTGTGTCTAATATACGATGCTGGGCTGCATGTTCAGCTGTGCTGGGATTTTTGTCTTTACGCGCTCATTATGGAGAGAAAAACTTTTTATCCATGTCTGGCTGACAAAGTTTTAACCATTACATGAGACACAAACAGCTAAAATATGCTTTGGCTTTGAAAAAGCTACTCAGAGCTCATCAGTAAAAAAGCATGTAAATGTAATGTGTCAGAGGCATTGTCTGTTTCCATGACAACAAATGGAGGCCTGTTCCATAATGCAATGCAGACAGAAGAGCTCACAAAGAAACCTCATCGTTGGCGTCAGTGTTTTATGGACTTTGCCTAACTTCCAACAACCTTGTGGAGCGAGAGAAGTGAGGTTACTTAAAGCCTTATAATCACAGGCCGTTTCCTGTAGGTGACTGAAATCCTTCTGTCAGCTGTATCATGCACAGCAGAACAGAGAGACAAAAACACCTTTTTTAATCTAGAAGTTATACCAGAGATATGATAAGAGAGCCACATTGCATCAAGGAATTCTGAATTTAAACCATTAAGCTCAATGGTCAAGCTCAAGAAAGACCCTAAGGCGAGCTGGCCTTAGGGTCTTTCTTTTGGTCCCCAAACATGAGAATCATCTTCATACCCTCAGAATTATGGAATCTCTCTGGGATTCCTCTGAGAAGATAGAAGGAACCAAAATCACAGAAGAACTCTGTAAAGTCCTTCAAGATGCTGGAACATCCTAAAGTTGAACCAAAAGTTTATTTTAAAAATGTGCAAACACAGAAAAAGAGCAAGATGCGGACAGCCAGGCTCCAATTTCATTCTCAAACTTCTTGCAAAGCTAACATTTCAACCCTCTGTCTTTCCTGTCTGTACAGTAACATTGCAGGCATTTTCACATTTTCAGACATTATGGAAAGAAATGGTTTTAAAACATTTTTACAACAAATTTTACACATTATGAGATTATGAGCAAAGTCTAGACATACATGTAGAATAATTGTCATGGTCCTGGGTCTGATAATTATTAATATTGTGCAATATTGTGGCACCCTGCTTTCCATGTTCATTTATTTCCTGTTTTACTTTGACAGTCCCGCGTCCTGTGTTACTGTATTCTGTTTTGACAGGGAGGAACTGTCTCATGTGGGTGATCAGCTGTGTTCACTCCTGTTCCTTATTTCCTCGTTACCCTCCTGTGTATTTAGTCCTCTGTCTTCCTCCTTCTGTTGTTGGTTCATCTGTGTTTCTTCCCTTGTGTTTCCAATTTTCAGGTTTCTAGTTTCATACAATATTTAGTTTTCCCAGTATAGGTTTCGTTAGCTTCATCCTAGTCATTCTGTGCTTTTTGTTTGTACTTTGATTCAGCCAAATAAAAGGCTCGCTTTCTGTTCATCACCTCACTCTGCCTCCATCGTCTGCTTTTGGGTCTACCTTCTCCTCACTCCACGCCGTCTGCCTCTGCAAAAATAAAAGTAAAAGCCCTTTTGCACTAGTACCTACTCGGTTCGGGTCGAGTCTGCTCGACTTGGTTTTTAGGGTTTTCCATTAGGTGGTAGTACCTGGTACCAAGTACTGTGTTAGTACTTTCTCTGCTGGGGTTCCAAGCAATCTGAGTTGATCCAAAAATGTGACATCAACAGGCTGCATCGTGCTGATTGGTTGACTTGACAAAAGTCAACACTGCCATTTTTGAAACCCGACGACGAGGGAAATGGCTGCACCAAAACCCACAGCATGGTCCAGCTATTAGGTGCAGACTCGTACCATGGTGGGGGTGTTTGTATATTGCCTCCATGTCCTGTCTCTTCACAGAACTTTCGGCCGTGTTGCTGTCACGACTCCGGGCACATTGAGGTGGTACGCCATTGTAATGGAAAACAACAGAAACCGAGTCAATTCAAGTCAAGTCACGAGGCAGAAGTCTTCTGGTGTTTACTATTTTAGCCTTCATGTATCTTTTGCATAGTTCTTAACAAAGGCTATGAGTAAACGGATGCAATTGTGTCACATCTGGAAAATAATTCTCGCTACACAGAAGTAATCTCTGTTGATTGAAATGATATACTTCTGAACCTGCCTACGCAGCAGTTTGCTTCTCATGTGCCTGATTCTATAAAGAATCTTTATCATCTTAAATTTCTTCTTTGCAGCATTTTCTTTCTTTTTATCTGATCCTTTTTGCACATGATAATCTTTGTCATTATAATCACAATCCCTGCATTACATGATAATTTTCATCAGACTTTTTCCTTATCTGTCGTTAATTTCTTCTCTTTTAACTGCTTCTGAAGCTTCTCCCAGAGTCCCCTGTTCTGTCTTTGCTTTCTCTCGTCCTGCTCCTTCTCTCACTGCTTCAGCCCTGCTTTGTCTGAGCTGTTTATGCTGCCTGGCAGAACAACAAAGTTCTTCACCTGGACAGGGCTCTAGAAAGGGAAGGTGGCTGAGGCTCACACATTGCTACATAAACTAATCTGATTAGCTGCAGAGGAAGACTTAACACAGGCTTTCTTTTTCATTGTTCAGTGTTTTTAGTCACTTGAAGTTTGACTTACTTGTTAGTCACAACTTGTGTTCGACAAACATAAGACGCATTTTCTAACACAACAAACATGTACATCACAGTCACATGGAAAGTATGTCTGCATACAATATTATATTTAGTATATTTAGTAGTTCAGAGCAAAACGTGTGTAATAGATTTTGACAAGAGAAATATTTTCAACATGAAATGCTATAAAACCCTGTAAGTCAAAGTTTTTGCAAAGAAAGCGCCCCCTCTTGGTGACACTAGGCCATTGCATGAAACGTGTTCATGATGGAAAGTACCTCGACTTAGAAGCAGGAAAGGGAACTGCCAGTAACTAACTGGCACCTGGCTGGGGACAGCAAGTCTAAGCATGTGTTTCAGTAAAAGCAGCTGTTGATCAAAATTACTTTAAAATGAGAAAGAGGGGGTTACAGTATAGCTCACCAATTTAAAGAAGCATGTTCAGATTACACACAGAGCAACATTATTTTATTTTATTTACATCACGTTTTCTGGTTGCTGTACTCACAAACAAAACTGTATAACACTGACGGTCTTTAGGACCTTTGGGTTAAAAAATGGGTTAAACAGTGTTCAGATCATTCTGCTTACAGGGATTACCTACATACACTGAGCCCTTTATTTAAAATGTTGCTCACTTGACCACAATATATCTGACATAATATAAGGAAAATACATTCTCTTTTAAATTTAAAGCAAATGAATCTCATTTTATTTAACAAACTGAAGGTTGAAGTGATATTCAAGGTCACAAAGTAGATTTTGTTTATCTGCCTCTGTTATATGAGTTCTCGTGACCGAATCATTGTTCAGCACTTTCCCAGTGAATCGGTTTGTAACATATGAAGTGAAATTGTGTCAATTCTACTGATTTGGATTAGATTAAGTGAAGTGGCTGGGTGATATTTAAGCCTTTAAATTCATTCATGTTGCTGGTGCATCATACAGGACACTGCTGAGCCATTCTGTATTAGAAAGTAATATGATTTGAAACAGCGTAGGACAAAAGTGACCACAGGATTCTTTTCTTTGTGCAAATTGTGTAAAAGCATGTAGAAAACAAACACATTGCTCATTAGGACGAGCTCGACATCCCCATAGGAGAGACGCTTCTGTCTCACGGTGCAGCATCTTTACAGCAAATTACATCCTTCCACAGGTAATGAGAAAATGACAAATTGTACGACGAGGATGTGTGGAGGCAGAATTTTCACGCTGAGCTGTTTTAATCTAACACGGGAGAAAAATGTACTCCCCGATGTTCAGATTCACCTGTCGTACAGCCACGTTATCCACAAAGCAAGGTGTGATGCTGCTCTGTGCAGAGCTTTGCTTTAACACTAAAATATACAAGAGGGAGGAAAAGGAGAGGGAGGAGATGCATAGATGAGTGCAGGAACAAAGAGACAGGTCGAGAGATGTTACAGACAGCCAAACTTCCAGAGAGAACCAGACACATTAAATTGAGTTTGACTTTCCCTGTGTTTACTTCCACTCCCTTCCTTAAACAAGGACACAAGTGGGCCATCAATTCTTCATCCTCCCTTTCCTTTAGCTTAAGTGGTAGCAGATTTACCTAACCCATGTCTTGGCTTGGCCTCAGTCCCTTGGCTCTTGCGCAGCAATAAAAACAGTAAACAAAGGGGAATCTGGAGTACATCGAATAAGAAACGGGGGCTAAAGGGGCTGTGAGGCTCATTAGGTGCCAATAACCTCCTCATCACCCAAACAGCACATGTTAATAGCTAGGGGTTTATGCTGAACTGGGCAGCACCAGGGAGGGCAGTGTGAGAGTATGCAAACCTGGGGAGTGGAACCAAGTGGTTAAAATGAAACTGATATTGAGATGCAGTCGTTTCATTTCTACTTTAAACATGCAGTCGGCACAATTTTCTTTTTCCTCAGACTTATTTGAGTGTTTGAGAGATGTGCTCAGCAGAAGCTGAAAAATAGCTTCTACTTTTAGGTTCTGTTTTTATTGTTTTAACCCTTTAAAACTTTTTAAACTGTCAAAAGTTATTTTCTCTGAAACAAACCGTCTGCCACTTTCAGCTAAATCAAATTTTGTGTACAATTATAATTGGACACTTTTGCCAAATGCTCGGTTTTCCTTTTTAAATTTTGCCATCTTTAAATAATACAGACTTTGATTTAGTTCAGTTTTATTTGGCTTGACGGGCGGTGTCCTGCAGGTTTTAGATCTCACCCTGGGTCAGCACACCTGAATCACATGATTAGTTCGTTACCAGGCCTCTGGAGAACTTCAAGACATGTTGAGGAGCTAATTTAGCCATTTAAATCAGCTGTGTTGGATCAAGGACACATCTAATAACTACAGGACACCGGCCCTCGAGGCCTGGAGTTGCTCACCCCTGATTTATACAGTACCAAATCACTGAGCATCACATACGGTGACACCAGCAATGTAGGAAATCACACATCCTTAGTAATCGCACATTTTACAGCACAGCATAAATACATTGATACATCTATCGGAAACGTTACTGGAATAACTTTTGTAATTGGTTTTGCTTCAATGAGATTTTACTCAATGATTCCCAGTTTATCATCCTTTTCAGAAACCTCAGATCAGAGCAAACTTGTAGATGCTGTGTCCATTTAATACGGTGCCTCACCAAACCACGAAAAGTACATGCAGGCAGAAGTCGCAGTAAGTTTCAGTCTGCAGTCAGAACAGAGGGAGATAATTTATTTCAGGCCAACGTGAAAATAATCACGGGAAAACGTTTAAACTGACATAACTAACAAAATTACAGGTAAATACATATTACCTGCCTAACGTAATAATTTCTGGTAATTAAGGACCCTGTAATGTACTTCATACTTGCTCACTAGTAACTTCTTGGCTGTTATACTGAGTTGACAGTGCCCTGCTGGCACTGCAGCTTCTGCTTTGCCTCTGGACAGTGTGACATCGAGTTGACCCACTTACTGTTGTTTTCTTGTCAAATCTGTACATCACTTTTAAAAATAGCAAATAGGGAACCTGTTAATCCTGTTGTGTGTGATGTGTTTTACCTAACGAGTTTTTGCTTTACTTCTGGTGTCTCGCCCTCGTTTTTCACCAAGAAATATTCCTGTAAAAGGACAAATTGGTCTGGTGAGGTTTGCTGAGATGACATGTGGCTCTCAGTGGCCAGCGTGGTCACATGTCACCTCACTACTGTGCCCAGACATGCTAGACATAAAACCCAGACACACACACACACACACACACACACACACACACACACACACACACACACACACACACACACACACACACACACACACACACAGTGAAAGAAAAGCTGGGGTAGACAATCTCACACTCAATCATATAACTGCCCACAGTGATACATTGTCTCTTTGCGGGCCAAGTCTCTGTAAGAACCAAGTTTCGCACAATTCTTCCTGCTGGCTTCCGTGTTTGAGAAAGCTTATCAAGGTGTGCAACATCGTAATGCAGCCTGCACTTTCCCACAGCTGCTGCTCTCCATTTTCACTCTTTTGTTTGCCTCTTGTGTGCCTTTCTTCTTATCTCCCGGTGCCACTCTTCAGCTCAGCTGCACAAAATCCATACGGATTCACTGCAGTGCAACTCTGCCTCAGCTTCTGGTTTTGATTTCTGCTCGCCTGTTTGTTCCCAGCCAGTCAGCAACTCTCTACAAGCCTTTTTGCCACAGATTATTTATGTTCATGCTTTTTAAGTTTTTGGTTCTGTTTTCTGTGTTTTCTGAATCAGGTTCAGGTTATGCTATTTTACTTTTAGTTAGAGGTTTACAATATCCATCTTTTACTGTAAATGCAGGCATTTGCAACATTGTATACATATGTGTATATATATACATATATCACATTGTTTTACACTTTTGTACAGTGAGTGCAGTGCAGCCTCGCTGACAAACCTTTCCAGCAATCAGTGTTTAGTGTTCACACCATGTGTTAGTATTAAAAATCTAACACTTTGTTCTTACTTCTGAAAAATATTTTGAAAGGCCTTGAATGATTAGTGATTCATTCATTCATGCTATGTAAGCTCCCCTGTCAGCAGCCGGCACACTGCTGAAAGCTGCAGGCTTTGAGCTGTTAAAAAGTAAACCGCGGTGGTATAGTTTCTAAAGGCCAGAGACAATATCCTGTTGTTAATATAATGCTGGATACAAATCTTACTAAGCTGGACTAAAATGTTGTCTTAAATAATCCTCCTTGTTAATTTTCTCATTTCTGTTCCCTGTAAAGTTGGTTTTGTTAGAATAACAAATTTGCATTATCTAGATGCTTTGGCCCATTTCTCAGTCCCATAATCCAGTGCAGCTGCAGACTGGCAGGTTAATGTCCAAGAACACCTTTTCACCTCAGACATTAGTAGATGGTCTCATGAAAAATTCAGCCATGCTTGAAAAAGAATTAGCTTCGAAGAACATTGAAGTGTTTGTGTCTTTTCACTTAAGACATGCTGCAATTAATCTTTCCCTTTAACACAGATGCTACGTAGAGTTTGGGAGAAACAATTAACGTGCACTAAAAAAGTAATGTTGAAAGACATAAATATTAGAAGGGTGATAACTGAACTAGTAGATATCATAAAACTGAGGCGACTACTAATAAATCCAGGGCAGAAATATGGGCATTTTACACTTAAATATTACAGTGTTGGCATATTCGAGGTGCATTTTACAGATGAGATTTTGGATATTAATTTATATCGCTCCATAAATAAGGAAATACTGTCATCAATCTCAACATCTTCCACAAAAAGTAGGAGCCCAAGCACTCGTTGCTTTCATGAAATGTGTGCAAAGATTGTAATTGTGTTCTAACAGCTGTGCATATATCAGGAGAGGAAAGGAAACACCACCACATTTCAGTTGGGTTGAGACCTGGACTTTGACTGGGTCATGGTGTCTTGATTTTTCTGTTGTGGATTTGATGGTGTTCTTGGGATCATTGTCCTATTGCATAACTAGGAGTGTGATTGCTATTCGTGCTGTTGGTATTACTGCATCTGCACCTTCTTGTTCAGTGATAGATTTCTTACCAGTTTTGGGTTTGAACAAGTGAATTCAAGTCAGCTTAACTGTTGGAGCAAATCCAAGATCTGCCTTTTGTTCTGCATCAGAGAGACATAGTATGTCCTTGGCTTTCTTCTCAGAAAACATCGACAAGGTTAATTTTTAACAACGGTTTACACAACACCTCCTGGTGTATAACTCAGTACAAAAATACCAATTTCAGTTTTGGTTTTATTTCAGTCACTTTATCCTTGATCTGCTTCAAACGTCGTTATCCCACATACACATATAGTAGGCTGTGTTATGGACATCACAGCTGTTGTCCACAGCTACGGAGGTAAAGTCTTATCTGCTTTGTCTTTCAGCTGAAGGTACAGATTTCAAGTTTCCTTGATTCGTCTTGTTACGTTTCACTGAGACACACCTTCTCATGTTTTTTCTTTATTTTTACTACCTTCTACATTATAGGTACAAACAGAAGACATCAAATATATGAAACAAGATAAATGGAATTACGTAGCAAAGAGAAAACTGATGTTTTATATTTTAGATTCCTCAAAGTAGCCGCCCTTTGCTTTGCTGACAGTGCTGCAAACTGAGTTCCAGTAGCAGACACATCTGCATCAACTGTTCAGAGCAAGCTGTGTGAATCAGACCTTTATGGTCAAATAGCTGTTAGGCGTGAGCAGCACGGTGGTGCAGTGATTAGCACTTATGCCTCACAACAAGAAGGTCGTGAGTTTGATTCCACTACCTGGCTGGGGTTTTTCTGAGTTTGCATGTTCTCCCCCACAGTCCAAAGACATGCAGTTAGTGGGGTTAGGTTAATTGGTCATTCTAAATTGCCCATAGGTGTGAATCTTAGTGTGAGCGCGAACGGTTGCCTGTCTCTATGCGACAGACTGCCGACCTGCCCAGGGTGTACGCGGTCTCTATGATAGCTGGGATAAGACATGTTTTGAGTTATTTCACACTTCTTTGTTTACTTCATAATTCCATATGTGCTCATTCGTAGTTGTGATGCCTTCACTGAGAATCTACAATGTAAATAGTCACGAAAACAAAGGAAAACCATTAAATGAGAAGGTGTGTCCAAACTTTTGACTGGTACTTTTTCCACAAGTCTGAAAGAAGACATGCCATGGAAGCAAAATTAGCCAGTAAATGAAAATAACAAAGTATTTGCATTTATTGTCTTCCCTTTGTAACGTATTTGCCTTCAAACCCGCAGTGAGAACCTTTCTACTTTTATGATCTCAGTATCCTTCTATTGCATGATGCTTTTTTGTTTGTTTCTTTCTGTCTCTTTGTTTTAATCTATGCCCACTGAATTGTGAATGCCACACACTTCCCCAGCATCATGTAGTCTGTCAGCTTCGCTCTGTCTGGCAGTAGATGATTCTGAACTCCCACTGCTCTTCATTAGCATCAAGTTCATTAGGCTGCTAATAACTGTTGCCCATGTTGGAGGAGGTGATACTGTGAGGTCAGCAGCCATTAGCCAGTGGGTCTTCTGGGTTTTGTCCTGCTTTGAACTTCATTCAGGAGAAAACTGGCCTTTTATAATAAAGCGTATCAGCAAGTCATTAAGTGCAGCTTTGCAGGGATGATGTGATGAGTTCCTATGGAAAGGCATGGAGGAACTGTATGAAAAACTGTGGTTAGGAAGGGAGAGAGAGGATCATACATATTTAGAATATCAAACAAGTGTTAGCATAATGTATGGGTGGCTGAGGTGAACTCATACTGGAGGTCTGTGTGTCTTAAAAATATGGTTGTTAATTTCATATAAATGTCCAGTGTCAAAGACTCATCACATCTCATTCAGTAACTGGATCATTTCTAACTTAAACAGTAAGGTATTTCCTCTGATGTCAAAACATAAACTACTACTTTAGATTTATTGTGTTACAGGCTGTAGAAACACAACGTCTGTTCTTTGCAGTAACCTGTGCTCTCTCCTACAAGTTTTCCTTTGTGTTTTTCCCTCGCTGTGCCTCGTGCTGTCTGTCTTGGTCAAAGACATTTGGTCTGACTTTATACTTGCTGTTTTATTGTGATGGTTAGCTTGTGTTCTCACCTTTATTCTTCCTCCTTCCTCATTAGTGCCTGTTAATGGATTTTGTAGTTAAATTTAATTTTATTTGGTGTTTACATGCTAGATTATAACTTGATTACCTTTGCAACATTTTACTCCATCCATGTCTCTTTTGTTGTTGTTAAGTGAAATTGTTGAGCAGTAGTTTTTAATATGGGGGTCCCAGTGCAGTCATGCTGATCGATATAGTCCATAGGTCCAAAAACTGAGAAAGTTCTGCTGTTCGTGTCATTTTCTGACCATATTCATGCAGTTAGGTTTATTTTGAATGACTGAAAGTCACCTTTTGATTGTTCAGAAGAAAAATGTGCAAATTGTCAACTTTGTTACATTATATATAATATTATCAGGTGATATAAGTTCAAATGAAGTAACAATTTACTCGTATACCACACGGGAGTCTTCACTTCTTTTGTGTGTGTTGTAAATAATCTGGTTATGCATGCATTGCGCAGACTCTAGGACACACTGTTGTCCTTGTTGCACGAGTGTGTGTAGCTACACCTCCTCTTCATGATCCTGGACTTCATTTAGTTGGAAGTGATAATGCACGCAGTCTAAAGGGACACTGGTTGTCCTGCTCAACAGGAACACAGCTTTAAACACAAATCCACACAATGCTGACAAATGAACTTGCCCCACTGCCAACTCCAATTAATAGCTTCAGCTGCATCAGCATGCCCCTTGTGTTTGGTCAAAATTAATTTACCAACAAACTTTTTAATCAAATTTCACCACAAACCCCGAGGGGCGATCGGCTCTGTGCATTCACTGTTTGGTGCTGCAGTGTTAGTCTCTTGCAGTGGGGAGCAGTGATTCAGCTCGAAGCAATGAAGCATGGCTTTTTTCCACGCTTGTTGCAAGTGTAAGAAAAATGATCCTTCAGCATTTCCTGTTAAATTACAGGGAACAACACAATCAAAGCCACAGTCCCCTAAAAAGCACAGTTTTCAAATGTCACTGAAAGCTTTTTGTGTGTGTTAAATACTGATATTCAGGAGACATTAACAGGCCCCTGGAAACTCGGGCTCTCTCTGTGCTCATAGTGTTTGAATATCAAAGCACTGCACTCATGGTAACTTTCAGTAGTTGGTCATATATGTCTGCAGTATTTATACAATTTGAAAGAGGTTTTGAATAAATGACCACAATTGCACTTAAGCATCTCCAGAGGTCTTATCTTAATTTTTTTATAATAATTCAGAAAGGAGTCTAAAGTTCATTTTGCACTTTAAAGATAATGGTCTGCGATCTCGCTGTGCTCTAAAGGAAAGCAGAATTTAAAATAAGACCATTTTTGTCAAGGCTATTTCCCCAAACAGACAAAACTGAGCTCAATTTAACATCAAAATGAAACCTTTTTTACTTCTTAAATTCAGCAGACGCTGAGAAACAGCCTTCCTTTCACCTCATCTTTTTTCCAATTTAAGATCTTTAATGGTTTTTTCCATTCTCATCATATTTATCTTTTTTCTTGAGATAACAGGGAGATTATAAATGAACCTACACAATATCAGAAATTTGTCTCAGTGATGAAATTCAAGTGTCAACTATTCTTTCTGTTCTCAGAGTTTTCTTTCCTTGAAGATCTAAGTCAAAGTATAAATTGGAACACCAGTTTGAATTTTATTCCTATTTATTTTAAATAAACAAAATTGATTCTTTTAAATGGATCATGGAAAGGATTTTGTGCATTGTGAGCTTTTTGTTTCATTAATCGTCAAATACTTTCCCGTCTTGAAGCATACTCAGTCATGCAGGTAAGGAAATCCCAGAAAGCTGCCTGTGCACATCTGAATGTTGGCTGTTCAGCCTTTACACTGAAATCGCAGAATCAACTTTGTGGGGAAAACACTTTCTCACGTAAATACTTTACACAAGGTTCTTCTTTCAGTTGGTTCCTTTAGGGTAGGGGTGTCCCACTACAGTCCTCGAGAGCTACTGTCCTGAAGCTTTTAGATGCGTCCCTACTCCAATTGTCATGATCCGGAGTCTGTGACTCCGTGTTTATGTTATTCTTATTCTGTGGTCATTTTGGGGTTCTTGTACGTTCACGTTTCATGTTCCTATGTTCTGTGTTCTCCAGCTTGTGTGAAGTTTGTGTGTTGTGTCATTGCGTGTATGTGTTTCCTGTTTTATTGTGAAGGTCTCTGTCTGATGTCAGTGTGTTCTGTTTACGTTCCCCCTGCCTCGTCAGCTGTGATGTCTTCCAGGTGTGTTCCCCTCCTGCTTCCCATCCCCTGATTCCTGGCCTGTGTATTTATAGTGTGTGTCACCTCGTCCTCGTGGCTTCTTCGTCTGTGTTGTTTCCCCTCGGTCTCCCTGCGTCTCCCCGTGTGTATTTCCTCCCTGCATCTTCGTTTCTGGTTTGTTTTGTTAGTTTTACCCAGTTTAGATTCTAGTTTTATGTTCCCAGTGCCATTGTTGTTTGTATTTCCTTTTGTTTAATAAATACTCACCTGCACCTGAGCTGCCGCATTTTGGGTCCTAATATATTCCACACGTCTGCCACACCGGACGTGACACCAATAAAGCTGAATCTAATGGTTGGATGACCTCGTCAGCATGCCATCAAGTTTGGCAAAAGCCTGATAAGAAGCCATTCATTTGATTCAGGTGTGTTGGAACAAGGATGCATCTAAAAGCTGCAGGACGGTAGCCAGTGTTGGGAAGGTTACTTTTAACATGTATCCCACTACAGATTACAGATTACATGCCCCAAAATGTATTCTGTAATGTATTCCATTACGTTACTCAATGAGAGTAACATATTCTGAATACTTTGGATTACTTAATATATTATCATGCTGTTTACAACAACGTGAATGTACTATTGCTGTGATTTATTACTGTTACTGAAGGTCCGCGGCTCCGAACCGTAGTAAAGGGACCTCTGACTAATATATCGGGTTCGTGTTGAGCTCGTAGCCGAAAACTAGCTTTACTTTGTTGTCTGGGTCAACTTTGCTAGCCAGAGACAGAGAGAGGCGTTGAAAGGTGTACAGTCGAGTCTTAACAGCTTACTTACAACTGGGCTCGTCAGGCTCTCTTCTTGGCTGCAGTGGTTATTATTATATTTACATGCTTCCAGCTCCCGTTTCTGCTCGATGACAGCTCGTACTTTTCCACTCCCCTTTTTCTCCCTCCTCGCGCTCACAGACACATAACGTGTATGGCAGTCCATTCTCCCTGCAACACGGACTACACTGCCCATGATGCTACATTCTTTAGAGCTATGCCTGTAGCATTCTGCCTGTTAGCTTAGCACAACAACAACAAAAAGGCGCTCTCTCACCCAGGAAACACACAGTCACAGAGAGAGCGCGCATCACCCTGTAACCATGGCAACCGTAACGCTGCCGCCTGGAACAACAGAACGTAGCTATCAAACAAACCCAAACAGTCCTGACCCGCCACAATATGAAACAGGAAAGTACCGCAGTGTAATCCATTTATTTCAACAAAGTAACTGTATTCTAAATACCACCTTTTTAAACGGTAACTGTAACAGAATACAGTTACTCATATTTTGTATTTTAAATACGTACCGCCGGTACATGTATTCCGTTACTCCCCAACACTGACGGTAGCTCTCGAGGACTGGAGTTGGACACCCCTGCTTTAGGGATTGCCACAGTGGATCACCTGTCTCCACGCCACACCAGCCCTTTGCATACCCTCCTTCACTACATCCATGAATGTTCTCTGTGGTCTTCCATTTTCCTCCTACTTTGCAGTTCCATAATCAGTATCCTTTGTCCAATTTAGCCACTATTCCACATCTACACATATCAAAACTATCTAGGCTCTCTAACGTTGTCTTCAAACCACTCAACTTGAGCTGGCCCTCTGATATCATTTCTAATTCTTGGGCCTATGTCTTTATGTCAGTGCCAACTTCTACAAATCATACATTACAGAGGTTGCACCACCATCTTGTAAACCTTCCCTTTGACTCTTGCTGCTATCATTCAGTGATAAATTCCCTTTCGCACTGTCTCCACTTGCTTTAACTCACCAGCACTCTCTTCTTTAACTCTCTTGTATTGTTGTTTTGGATGATTGACCACACATATTTAAATTAAGGTGACTTTATTACCGCTGTTGCACTTCTCTCCCTCTAATTCACTTTCATTCGTCTTCTCTCCAAAACATAAATCCACCTCTTCCTGCTCTTATTGCAGATCACAGTGTTGACTGCAAACATCATAGTCAAAGGAGACTACTGTCTGACCCCATCTGTCAGTCTGTCCATCAGCACTGAAAACAAGAAGGAGCTCAGAGAAGATCCCTGATGGAGCCCCATCTCCACCTTGAGCCTCTCTGTCTTCATACACATCCTTTACCAGCCTCACGTGCTTCTCTGCTACTCTCAACCTCCTCATGCAGTACCACAGTTGCTCACTTGACATGCTATCATATGCTTTTCTGACCATCTCTATACTT
Organism: Astatotilapia calliptera; assembly: GCF_964374335.1. Classification (NCBI taxonomy): domain Eukaryota; kingdom Metazoa; phylum Chordata; class Actinopteri; order Cichliformes; family Cichlidae; genus Astatotilapia; species Astatotilapia calliptera. Next base: position 2,152,618 of record NC_137422.1, on the reverse strand, counting down.
CTCCATCAAAACGGACATCAATGCTTCTACTCTTTGGAACAGGCTCAGGGAGAGGCAGCCATCTGCTACCACCATTAAGGGTTGATGGGAGGAAGACAAGATAAAGACACACTGTGGAAGAGAGCCTGGGATTAATAATAATAATAACTGGTGAATAAATGCAGAGTGGTGTATAAACACATAGTGAGTGAAAAACATAAAACAACATAAAAATTAATCAGTGCATCAAGGAAAGTCCGCAGTAGCCTATTGCAGCGTAATTATGGGAGAAATTGACTCAGTTTCTATAGCGCCAAATCACAACAACAGTCCCCCAGATGTACATTATATTGTAACATAAAGACCATGCAAAAATACAGTGAAAACAAAAACCCCAATTTTTTTGCTCTATGAACATGCACTTTGGTTACAGTGGGAATTAAAAATTCAGTTTCAGTAGGAAGATATGATACAAACCACTGCAGTGCAGTACCTGTAATACCTACAGCATGTTCTAATCGCTCTAATAGGATATTATGGTCGACAGTATCGAACGCTGCACTGAGGTCTAGCAGGACAAGCACAGAGATGAGTCCACTGTCAGAGGCCATAAGAAGATCATTTGTAACCTTCACTAAAGCTGTTTCTGTGCTGTGATGAGCTCTGAAACCTGACTGAAACTCTTCAAATAAGCCTCTGCAGATGATCTGTTAGCTGTTTGACAACTACTCTTTCAAGGATGTTTGATATTGCATTTATTTGATATGAAATTTTGATTTCTGTACAAGAACCAGTTCTTGATTCCCATCCCTACAGATTGATCATATTTAAGATTTAGCTCTTCTTTGAACAGACTGGAATCTCATAAACATGCTGATGAAAGGAAGTGATTATTAAAGGTAACTCAGAAGAGTCAGTCAGAGAGAAAGACTCTAAATAAATATCACTAGTACTGAAAGTTGCCGTACATAATGTAACATCTCTGAGACGGTTATGTGTAATTTTTTTCTCTAATTGTTAAAATTTATGGACCCATAACTAGTAAAGATTAAAGAATTTCTCTGTTTAACAGACCTCTGACTTTTTGTCAGCCTGGCTGTAGTGGTGAAGAGAAACCTGATGGCATATAGACTGATTCTTATATCACACTTTTTCACTCTCCCGGAGCACTCCGAGTGCTTAATACAACATGCATCATTCACCCATTCACACAAGCACTTTTTCTATGCTTAAGTGCTTTCTGTCTTACATTAACACATTCACATTCATATTCCATTGTCTGCAGTGGGGACAACTTAGTATCTCGCTCAAGGATGCAAGACTGGAGCAGTCAGGGATCAAACCACCAACCTTTCAGTTAGTAGGTGACCTGCTAATCTTCCGCTTCAGCCACTACCAAACCATGATGGAGTGGCATGAAGAATAGGAAGTTGTTGAGCAGTAGATTTGAATAGAAGTTGAATGTTCTAGCTTTACGGAGCTAGAAATTATTCTTCCAGATTTAATGAAGAACCTCTAAATTACTGAGATGTGACACGGTTGATCTGATATCCTCGTGTTGGTGTTGTTCCCAGATCATCATACTAAATGTTGGTCCAGGATCAACATTGCAAGTGACCAATCAGAATGTTGTGACGTCATACTTTTGCGACTTCGGGAAAAACCGGCGTAAAACAAAAAACTGTACTTAAGCTGCGTGAAACCGCCTCTGTCTGCCGATCAACAGACCCTGACCCTAACCCTAACCGTTTAATAAACAGTAAGCAGAATTGATATTGTCCTTGCAACATTGGAATTTCATAAATGCACGAATGGCTTGGCGCGCAAAGGAATAACGTCACAACAATGTGATTGGTCACTTGCAATGTTGAACCTGGAACAACATTTTCATGATGGTCTGGGAACAACACCAACACGAGGATATCAGATCATCCCAACACTTTAAGGTGCGCTTTTCAGAAAGACATCTACTGTAATGAAATACATTCACCACTGCTGTGTTATCGAGAAACACTGAGGTTTTCAGGAAGAAATTTCTATGCCATATTTAAGAACAAGATTCAGAGTGTGATTAAAGTGGTGGGTGGCCTCTACACATTTTGAGAGAGGCCCATTGAGTTTAAAATCTTACATGCTGTGTTGAAGCTGTCATTTTCAGCATCTATATGGATGTTAAAATCACCCACAGTAATCATGTTGTCTGAACTGAGTACCAAATCAGATGACAAGTTTGATAAATCATCAATTATTATTATTATCAATTATTATTTTATGAAATCTACATTTATCCTTAGCCAGCAGTTTCAGCTGGTTGCTTTGGCTCCTTGAAGACAATTCACTATGGTTGCTGGTGTCTCTAGCTTCACATTCTTCAAAACAGTATCAATATCCACTGAAGAAGCTTCTCGGATGAGAGGTGAAACGTCTTCAAGCAACTTAAAGAAGTCCAGACACTTTTCTTTGCAAGCTCCTTTGACTACGATGACCTGGATGACTGAGAACCTTCACAGACATCAATATCCAGTGGTTTTTCCTCGCTGGCTGTATCACTGAGTGGGGAAATGTCATTTGAAAATGTGAATGAGTACCAGGGACTTCTGTTTAGGACCATGTTTCCTCCTCATAGTCACCCAGCCAGCCTGTTTTCCCTGGTTGCTCGTTGCTTGACCATCTGCTGGAGGAGAGCTAGTGGTAACATCATTCACCCACACTGACTACAGGCTGGCTAGCTACAGGTTTTTTTAGGCTGCAGAGCTGGGTCTCCGTTTCACTAAGCTTGGTCTCCAAGTGTAGCTACAAACAAGCTACATTTCTTTCTAAAGTATTAGTAAATGTGGATGAAACCATGAGGCTTTCACTTGGCTATGAGCAGCCAAGTTGATGAACAGCATGTTTCTATTCTGTTTCTATTGGCTCTCACAGGCCTAGGGTCTTTTCTTCTCAAAGTTTTCATAGCACCCCCTAATTCATGGCAAAGGCATTCTGTCAATTTAAGGTTAAGGACTCTGTGTGGTCAAGTTCTTTCACACCAGACATGCTCATGTTTTTATGGACCTTTCTTTGTGCAGGGCGCATCCCCATACTGTTCCCACAAAGTTGGGAGCCTGAAATTGTCCAAAATGTTGTGGTATGCCGAAGCATTAAAAGTTCCTTTTACTGCTACTAAAACAGCACCACACCATAGCCCCCCCCCCTCCACCAAACTTTACACTTGGCACAATGCAGCCAGATAAGTACTGCTCTCCTGGCCGCTGCCAAACCCAGACTTATCTGTCAAACTGCCAGACGGAAAAGCGTGATTTGTCACTCTGGAGAACATGTCTCCACTGCTCTAGAGTTCGGTGGAGATGCACTTTACTTTGCGCTGCATCTTAGACTGTGGATTGCACCTGGTGATGTAAGGCTTGGATGCAGCAGCTCAGCCATGAAAACCAATGACATGAAGCTCTGTATGCTCTGTTCTTGAGCTAATCTGAAGGCTACATTAAGTTTGGAGGTTTGTAATCTCCAAAATCTCTGCGCACTATGTGCTTCTGCTGATCCTGCCCTATGATTTTATGTGGCCCACCACTTCATGGCTGAGTCGCTGTCATTCACTTTGAATAATACTGTTAACACTTGACTGTGGAATAATTAGTAGCTATGCTTGATTTTATGCAGCTGTGGCCATGATTGAAACGCCTGAATTCAATTATTATGCGAGTGAATACTTTTTGCAGTGTAGTGTAAGTGAGCACGTTTTTACTTCCTTCATCTTTCCTTTTTTGACTCGTGGAACATTATCATTGGAGAATCAGGTAGATTGTGTGACTTGCTCAGAGAGATAGATTGACATAACACGGACGCCACACTTTGAATGGCTGTTTTATAGTTTGATGATGTTTCTGTAGTTTGGTTTTTCATTGTTCAGAAATGTGAAGTTATTCCCTGTGTTTACAAAAGAAGTGTTTTGTTTTGCAGTCAGTGCTAACCTCTAATCGCTAATTTATGGTAGTACTTTGAGTAGTACTTTATCTACCTTTAAAATGTACAAAGATTTAACAGGATTTGAAGAAACGAAATGGACTTTTGCCTCATGCATGGAAAATGTAAGTGCTAAATGAGTCGTGAAATTTTCATTTTACTCTTTCCTGTTCTGATTTTATATTCTAGTGTGCATTTATTCGTTTAATCAAGGCATTTCTTTCTTAAACAGCAATTGCAGCTCATTATGCAAATGCATGAGCATTGTGTTAGTTCTCTATGACTTTGATATGTAAGCAATTGAAGTGAATAGTTGTTTTCTGAGTGGCTCTGTTAACAGATATGGAGAAAAAAGCCTCGATCAGCAAATAAATTTCAGGCTGCTGTTTTCCCATCAAATCCAGAGAGTCCTTTTCTCTCCCTCTCTGTATGGCATCAATCTTGTGTGTCTGAGAGTGAGGGGGGAAATGGACTCACATCTCACCTCAGAAACCTTTTGATTACCCATTTTCCTTCCAGTGCCACGTGAGCCCACGCGGGCCAAACCTCATGATAGACAACCCATTAAGGAATCTAACGACTTGGCTACTCACTGCTGGTTTCCTGCCTGCTCCCCTCTCCATATTCTCGGCATTTCTTCATCTCTCCCTCCCTCTCTCTTTCTTTCTTTCTTTCTCTCTTCGTCTGAACTCTGATTAATTTCCAAACAAACTTGTTTATCGTCCACTGCCACCTTTCAGCCAAAATGACCAGCATGATAGATCCTTTTCCTCTCCACATGACTGACTTCACTTTGACTTTGAAAATGGTTAGGAATTATTCATCGGCCGTCTTCCTCCATTTTACATTTCCTCAGAGGAGAAGAGCACAATCATAGCTGCACCATCCACTTCTCCAGCAGTCATTTTGCACTTCAGGACATCTTGACCTTTCTCAGTGGAGCTCATGGTATACAGGGGGGAGTCAGTATGACCTCAAAGTGAGTGGGGAAGTTGTCGTGTTGATTCCTAAAGGATTCCCCAAAGCTAGTTGATCTCTAGGATGCACTGTGACTCAGAGCGTACTCACAGTTTGGAAATAGAATTATCGTTTGTGGGGAATTTTTTTTCCAGGACTGTAAATAAAAGAAAAATGAAAAAAACAAAACAAACTAGGAACAATATGAACTGACAGAGCTTTACACAGTTATACTTTAAGAGTAGAGAAACGGCTGAGCAGCTATAAAGAGCTTTTGTAGTCCTAATGACTAATCAAAGCATTGTGCACTGCGAGCTACATTCACCCCTTGATGGAGTTCATTATATACACTTTATGTAGCTGAGCACAACACCTAATATACATGTGTTTGGATTTTGGAAAGAAACCAGAGCCTCAAATTTCCTTATAGACTCCATACACAAACCCAAATCTCGCTGTGCTTCAAGAAGATCTCTAATCATTTAATAAACAGACATAATGAATACTACTGTGGGGTTTATCTGTAATGATAATAGCACAGTACCTGCAATGACAATCATGGGCATTGGCCCCCAGTTACTGATGAAAGTACCTCATGGATGATGTTGGATGGTCTTATTGAACGTTTTCTGTTTCTGATAGTAACTTTGTGGTCGTCGGTTTGAGCCGTCTCTGCTATGACTGTTTGTGGGGTGAAGACGAGGAGATATATTCATCTTCTGTCTGTTGTAGCGTTCCAGGTGAGGGACGCTGATATAACAACTACACAATAACACTGTATTAGTCTGTTGCTCAACATTAAAACGATCATGTTGAGGCTTCAGAATGCAGAGTCAAAACTCAGTGGATGACGTCATGATTACAAACTCAATTTTTTTATACAGTCTATGGTTTTAACATCAAAATATACTTATACTTAAAGTTCCTAAAGTAAAAAGTACTTTTTATGCAGGATGGCCATTTTCAGAATCTGACACATTGTACTGAATCGTAATTATTGAGTAATTGTCGGGCTATAAGCCGCTACTTTTTGCACAAGCTTTGAACCCTGCGGCTTTTAGTCAGGTGCGGCTTTACTATGGATTGTCCATGATTTTTGTGATATCGTAAGACGATTTGTTTTGTTTGTTCCGCTGTTGTACGGCACTACGTTGCCTGGCGGAAGGATCGGGGTTCAAGAGTGGTATGTTAGTCACATGTCCGTCCGCCAGGCAACGTAGTGCCGTACGAAGTAGCGCGAAAAACAAACTTCAAAGCAGCGCTACGCGTTCAGCGGGAGGCGTGGATGACGAGCGGCGATAAACTTGCGAAAAGCAAGTTATGCCCAACTCCACCGGTGGAATCTGAAAGCGTGGAAAAGTGTGAAAACATCCACGATCACCAACGGATTTTGAAGGGCTGGACTGCTGCATGATGGAGAAGAGGACACCGCCACGGCCCTTCTGAGGGTGTTCGACTCTGACACTGACAATGAGGATTTCTTTGGTTTTGAAAGTGACAACGAAGGAAAGAAGCTGAGAGTGGATGACGAAGCCATCCTGAGCCTGTTTGTATCCGACACTGGAGAAGAGGACTTTGGTGGTTTCAGTGCGCAGGAAGAAGAGAAAGATGGTGAATGACTGACTTTTCTTCTTGTTAAAGCCGTGTCACTGCACCTGAGCTGAATCTATTTTTCTGGTGTGCTGTAGGTTACTGTTATGTACTACATGTGCAAATATGTACCCATAACTTGTTTTTCAAAATATTAATAAAAGTGATGTCTCCAAACAGCCATCTCTTTCCTGGCAATTCCCTTTGTGCATATTCTCTTACATATGATAAGTCAACATTGAAACACCTGCGGCTTTTAGTCAGGTGCGGCTAATGTATGTACAAAACAGGATTTTCCCCTGATTTTAGCTTGTGCGGCTAATATTCAGGTGCGCTTTGTAGTCCGGGAAATACGGTAAGTAATATGTACATATCTCTTTAATGTTTCAGCACTTAATATAATCACTTATATTGCTGGAAAGTGTTGTGTAGTGCAAAGGAATATACTGGATGATTTTTATTGACACCTTAAAATAAATGGCGTACAATCAAGTACAAGTAGAAAGTAGCATAACACAGAAATACTTATTTAATACAAATATGTTAAATTACTCATTTCCAAAGTTCCTGAGGAGATGGGCCAAGTTACATTACACTGCTGATCCTAAACACACTCTGATCCAGTGGCTTTGGGTATTGTAATTCAAATCTAAAATTTAGTTTTAACTTGAAAAAGCTTCCAGGATCATATATAAACCAATCACAGTAGCTCTAACTTCTGGGTTACCTTCCATTTCAGTTGCAATCATTTCTAGGAGCCCAGCCTAGATAGCAGGCTGAGATTAGGCCTGCATCCAGATTCACATGCTGTACTTTATTAATGGCCTGAACTTTGACCCAACCAAATGGCTGTCAGAACTGGACATCTCTACTATTCATATATGTCAGTGGAGCAGTGGAAGGATAGCCACCTGCCAAAAGCCATTAGACCTGAGCTGTCACCTCTGCTGTGGCAGACGGCGAGGAGCGGAGAGAGATTGGACCCAAATGCAGACACTGATGACGGACTTGAACTGAGAGTGAGGCTTTATTACGGCGGAGCAGATTACAAAAAAAGCAAAAGGTGACAACAGCAGGTGTTTAGCAAAACCTAAACTAGGAGAAACCTAAAAAACAAGAATAAAGAATGGATCTGAGACATGGGAGATGCAGTAGGTGATACACAGACGATCCAGCAACAAACAGAGGAAGACAAAGGGCTTAAATACACAGAGGGATAACGAGGGAATGAGACGCGGGAGGAGAGCACAGCTGGGAGAAATCACACACCGAGACCGGAGGGAAGCAAAATTGAAAACACCAACGTAACACACGAGACTATCAAAGTAAAACAGGAAACACGAGACAGGCACATAGACGCGGACTGACACTGAAACAATGAGAAGCACAGACATGAAAACATAACACAAGGAACGCAGGGGAAGCACAGAGACAGAAACCAGAGACTAGAAACTATAAATAATAAAGAAATCAAAGACTATTAACGATAACTCAAAACACAAAACGCTGGGTCACAGACCCAGGACCGTGGCATGAGCTCAGATTTATGCCAAAAGTTTGCATAAAAGGAGGTCATTAAAATGCAATTACTACACAAAGCAAGCTAGACTATGTCAGACTGAATGATGCATGAACACGTGCATCATTCCACATCACAGTTGTTGACAGCCACTAATGACAGCAATTATTTAGTCTTGAACTACGATGCAAAAAGTGCAACAAAGAGAAGTCAGCTACTAATGTAGGAAGATTTACCCGAGGAATGGAAAAGACTTCCTAGCTTTGATTAACACAGTCCTGGTTTATTAACTGGACTCACTCAAAGACTATTCTGTAACTCAGTGAGTCACACGAACAAATGCAGATGCTAACAGTTATTAAGTCAGTTAGTGTCACATTAAAGTGAGACTTTATTCCAGGCCTGTGAGCATTAAATTGCATCATCCATCTGGCCTGTCCTCCACTGACCCACATCCTATCCAGTCTGAAATAGGCTGCCACTAAGTACAATTATTAATTGAAAATTGGAAATCAATGGCTCTGAATTAAGCACAAGCCTGCCTGTTTGTATATGGGTCACCTGTCTCCTAACTCAACTTTGCTTGACATACACGGTGTTTCAAAGTATGACTGAAAGGAGAATCCACACAGTTAGCAGCACACTCTTACCTCCAAAGCGTTGTTATTGGTGACTTTGTTGGGTTTCTTTTGGAAGTCGGTGTGGCTCACAGAAAAATACCCACAGCCCCCGCTGCTGCTTCTTCTTTTCTTATTTGTCTGACAGTGTGCTGATGAAAATCGTTTTTTACATGCAAGCAGCATGGCCTCAAATAAAGCGCTGAATCGGTGGGCAATAACTGAAATTGTTGGAAATGTAAACATATTGTATTCGTTACTCATTGCTACCCTCTGCTTTGACCCTCTTCAATGATTCTGTGGATTCTGTGGGGGATATTTGTTTTCTTATATAAATAAAGCCCTTCTAAACCTGCTGCAACCATAAGTCCACTAACTAATTATTTTCAGAGTTCTTATTTTGCTGTTTGGCTGTTATGGATTCACTCTTTGTTGTGCTGCACAGGTAGTTATCAACTTTGTGTTTATGGAAGCAACAATAATAATTTGTCTGGAATAAATATAATAAGAGAGCAACATTTAATAATAGATTAAACCAGGCCAGTGTCTGTAGTAAATGCAAAACAGGAAAGCAGCCATCACTTAAGATCGCATCAAAGTCCTGGAAAATAAGCTATGGACCAGTTCTCCCTCATCACTGGTTTTTGACACAAAGGCCACTGATTTAATATTGAAGAATGGAGCTGAAGTGTCTCTGTGTCTATACGAATACATTTTGCTGTCTGTGTGCTGATTGGACGGCTTCTGCCTAACTGACACCGTGAGTGCAATGAATGCATTTGCTGGTTGACAGCAGGACTGATCCCCAACATGTTGACAGGGTGAAATCTCAAAGGTGAGCTTGGTGACAGATACAGAACAATTTTAGAATCATTTATTCATCCCTGCAACAAACAATTTGGTTCTCTCTGTTCAGTAATATTTATCATTTGTGTGTGTTTTAAAGCATATATTTGTAGCATATATGTGTATCCTGGGAATGTGGATTTATGTAATTTTTTAATTTACATTTATTTTATTTCTCTTTTCAGTTAGTTAATTTAATTGCCATCATGTATCTATTAATGACAAAAAAACAATTTGATAGTGTCTTGTTTTTCAGCTACAGTAATTTATGAACAAAGATTAGGGTGCAAGTATTTGAGGAACCTGACTTGCCTATTTTAGTACAATTAATTATTTATTATTTGTTTAAGGGAAAGAACAGACTCAAAGAAAGCTGCATCACAGCGGTTTGCTCCATGGATTCATCTCTACCCTTACCTGTTTTTTCACTAGATAGGAGATTTTTAAAATAAAAAGCTGACTTACATTCAAACTTGAAGAGACAATATTCCCTTCGAGCCTATCTTCACATGCATCTTGGCACCTCAGTGAGCTCATATTGTGGTTTGTGCCCTAAACATTTCTCCTCCTGCAGGATCGTTTGTGTCCAAACAAATGTTTCACTTGATTTGATGAAACTGGACAAACAAGGCAGCAATTCTAGTGAGAGAGGTTGTAAATATGGCAGAAATCATCATCACAATTATTTTGTTCAGTAACTGTACTCTTGATTATTAGACCCAATTATTCAGGAATCTTTACTTTGTTTACATAAATCTGGTTTCTGAAAAAAAAGGAGAATATGTTCCTATCCTACCATGAGTGCTCATCACTAGCAATAATCTACCACTTGAACCCAAATTAGTCTATGTATGTTTATTAGGTCAGAGCACTAAAAGTGCAAAGGCCTTATTAAATCTGCTTCATTTATTATGTTGCGGCTGCCGTCGTGGGCTGGGGTTCTGATATGTGAATGCGAGTGTGCAGGTGCGCAGAGGTGGGACCAAGTCATTGTTTTGCAAGTCTCAAGTAAGTCTCAAGTCTTTATCCTCAAGTCTCAAGTCAAGTCTCAAGTAATGTCAGGCAAGTCAGAGTCGAGTCTCAAGTCACTGGTGTAAAAGTCCAAGTAAAGTCACAAGTCTGAAATTTTGAATTTCAAGTCCTTTCGAGTCTTTAAAAAAAACAAACAAAAAAAAAGCATGTTGCAGTTATATGCTAAATGTAAATATTAGACCATGTAATTTTAAAATCTGTGTTTTTCTCAACACATGACAAAATAGTGAACTTAGAAAATATACACAAATTGTGAAATTGCACCTCTTTAAAATGCAGCTCAATTAAACCTAGCTCCAAGAATAATTTTCACCGACAGTTCTGAGATAAGCTGCATGTTATTCTTGGATGCGGTTGTAGGACTGGCTTTAAAATCGCATGACAAAAATATCATACATAAATAAATGATATTTTTTTAAAAATATCATTTAAAAAAAAAAAACTGCATCACCAACGTAGCCTGGACAACATTTGCTAGTTGGATGAAGTCAGCTATCTCATCTTAGCATATTTATATGCATATTTATAATTATACGGTTCTTGGAGTGAGTGCATACACTCATGAAGTTTAGTAACTTCAGGTCACTGCAACAAGCCCAGGTACAGTTTACCGCCGGATGGGTGCAGGACCTTGAAATGCACCGTGTAGAACGAAAGACCATCGTACGTATCATAAGTTTACCAGTCTCACAAATCGTCTTCATAAATACACATTCGTTAACCGTTTATTAATAGGACCTTTGAGCTCAACGGTAATTAATTAGCAGTGGAAATAATTTCTGGTAGCATCACAGAAATGTAGCAGTGACAATAATACTGTATGCTGTAATCGCACTGGACAATTAGTGATAAAAAACAACTGTTTTATCCTGTGAATAAAAGTATATGTTTTTGTCAATGTACCATAATAACAGAAGCGAAACGCAATATTGTGTCAGGACAATTCACTATTTATGCACAATAAATAAAGGAGCATAGCGCGACAATTTCTGTTCAGCGCCAGACTTGCTTGTAACCTATATCACCAATTATGTTATGAAAATGACGCATTAACTACTAAAAAACACTGACCTTCGTGTAAATGCTTGGAGCAGACTAACCTGTGAGCTGGAGAGTTCTGGGACGTTATAATTGGTCTTTGAATGGCTGCAATCCAGTCGCCTTTGTTACTTCGGAAACATGGCTCGAACAATTTCTCTTCAACGACGTAATCCGATAACAACCGATCTCTTTACCTGTCGGCTTCCCGTGGCTGTCATGCGACCGGCTATTGCAGTTAATAATACAACAGCTTCTTGACATTTTTGTGTTTCTTTTTATCGCTGTATAACTGATTTTAATTGAAAGCCTGCGTGCGCTAGTACCGCTTGCCACGAGTTCCCAGAATCCTTTGCGGTTCTACCCGTGAATGACGTCACATTTTCAATCTCTATATAATATGCATGTTAAATTTTATATTTGGGGTAAAATATCAAGTCTTTTCAAGTAAACCGGTTCAAGTCCAATTCAAGTCCCAAGTCATTGGTGTAAAAGTCCAAGTCAAGTCACAAGTCTTAGAACATTTTTTCAAGTCAAGTCTAAAGTCATAAAATTAATGACTCGAGTCTGACTCGAGTCCAAGTCATGTGACTCAAGTTCACACCTCTGCAGGTGCGCCTCCAGGAGTGGTGGATCCCAAAGATCGTGTGCCAGGATTGGATGCTGCTCTGGAGGCATGGTCGATTTTACCCCAACCGGCTGGGGCTGGGACATGCCCTGTAGTGATGGGATTTCTGGCTCTTTCGGCTCTGAACTGGCTCTCCGGGTTGTTTTGTTGCTTTAATTAATTTATTATTAACAATAATATAAAATTATGCACAAAAGGAATTACTAATGTAAAAAAAAGTGGTTTTATTTATATATGTTTATATATAAATATATAAGGTGGCCCCTATGTCAGTCTTAGTTTTACTGGATCTCAGTGCAGCATTTGATACAGTTGACCACAACATATTACTCAAACGACTGGAGAACTGGGCAGGTCTTTCAGGAACTGTACTAAACTGGTTCAAAACATACTTAGAAAACAGGAAATACTTTGTATCAATAGGTAACTTCACATCCGAGCAGACAAGTATCACATGTGGAGTTCCCCAAGGTTCCATCTTGGGACCCCCTCTGTTTAACATCTACATGCTCCCACTGGCACAGATTATAAAGAACAACAAAATAAACTATCACAGCTATGCAGATGACACACAAATATATATCACAATGTCACCAGGAGACCGAGGCCCTGTACAGGCTCTTGGTAAATGCATTGAGGAAATTAATGACTGGTTGTGCCACAATTTTCTCCAGCTAAACAAAAACAAAACTGAGGTAATAGTCTTTGGCGCCAAAGAAAAACGATTACAGGTCACCAGAGAACTTCAATCTATACACCTAAAAACCACAAACCAGGCGAGAAATCTGGGTGTAGTGATGGATGCAGACCTAAACCTAGAAAAACACATTAAGACAACAACAAAGTCAGCTTACTATCACCTCAAGAATATTTCAAGGATAAAAGATCTGATGTCTCAACAGGACCTGGAAAAACTAGTCCATGCATTCATCTTTAGTAGGCTTGATTACTGTAACAGCATCTTTACAGGTCTACCTAAAAAATCAGTCAGACAACTACAGCTCATTCAGAACTCTGCTGCTCGAGTCCTCACTAAGACCAAAAAAGTGGACCACATCAGTCCAGCTCTGAGGTCTTTACACTGGCTGCCTGTCCGTCAGAGGATAGACTTTAAAGTTCTGATGCTGGCCTATAAAGCTCTGAATGGTTTAGGACCAAAATACATCAGTGACCTCCTGACCCAGTATGAACCTTCCAGGTCCCTCAGGTCATCTGGATCCGGTCTTTTATCAGTTCCCAGAGTCAGAACCAGACACGGAGAAACTGCATTCAGCTTTTATGCTCCTTATATCTGGAACAAACTCCCAGAAAGCCTCAGATCAGCTGAAACACTCAGTTTATTTAAATCCAGGTTGAAGACTCACCTATTCTCAGCTGCATTTGAATAAAGCACCAAATTCACACTTTTAACCCTCCTGCCATCCTTTAAAAAACTCACACCCATCACCCTAGGGACCATTCTCAGCCACGCCATAAAAAGACCATATATCCATATTTTATTCCACTTTAAATTAGCCAACCTTGTAAAACTACTTCTCCCTGAAATATTCATGTAAAGTTTTAATTGTATTTTCGTTGTTTTAACCCTTCAAATCCCAGTGTTATTACATGAGCGCCCTGTGTTATAAGCCCCAAAAACCAAAAAACGAAACTAAATATTTCCACAAAAAACCAGTTGAAGTAATATGTGATTGTCATTATAAGTAGGCCTTTAGATGGACCAAAGATTGGCACCAACATACATTTTGACCTGCCATTATTTTTTTTGCATTTTTTTTGCAATTTAAAAATTAAAACTTCAAGGCCCTGAGTCTTCATTGACATCCAAGAAAAGAAGAAAAAATAAAATCATATGATGATAATTTGGGGTTGAAAAATAGCGTTTATAATGGAAGTCAATGGGCAGAAAATGGTCCCCAGGGTGATGGGTGTGGGGATTTCTGCTGCTCAGCCATTTTAGGCTGATTTAAGGAATTCACACTGGAATATTAACATTGACAGGTAAAAACTATCCTGTGGCAAGTTTGGTTATATTCCACTGAACACAGTGGAAATGGCAGCCATTTAACACATAGCAGTGGCACAAAAAGGTCCCAAGAAGGCAGGAAGGTTAAGCTTAAATTTCAAAACTTACACTAACTACTGATCTTATCTATTTCTGATTTTATCTGTTTTGATTTTATATACTGTTTTGTTTGTTTGTTTGTTTGTTTGTTAAGTGGGTTTAGAGCTCTGGGTAGCTCCCCAACTGGGTCTAGACTGGGTCTAGAGAGTATTTTAAATTCCCTGAATTTAAAATAGAAAGTAGCTCTTCCACAGAAGGACTGGTAGCTCCCCTTACGATAAGGGTTCAGATCGCGCGAACAGGTGTGAAATGTGTGTATTTAGTTAGTTTGTTTGTTTGCTTGTTTTAATCAATTTTAAATCATGCTTTTTATTTGTTTTTGTTTCTAATGTCTCTGTAAAGCACTTTGAATCCCCTTGTTGTTGAATTGTGCTATACAAATAAATTTGCCTTGCCTTGCCTAGAGACAAAACACGTACAAACTCCAAAACACATTTCTAGCGTTAACTGAACTTCCAAAGCAGAGCTACCTAGATCACTTAAATTACACAATTGAAAGCATATGTGTATTGTTTTTTGTATTTATACACAAGCATTCATATATAGTCAAATAATTTAAAAAAAAAGTTCATTTACCTGTTATTACCACACACCAAATCCGGTCGTTGGTACTTGCTGGCTTGTGTAGCCACTAGGTAACAAAAGCTCCACACTGCCCCCTAGCATCCTGGAGCACTTCTGTTGTCTTGTGTACGTGTTTTGAGTTTTTATGTGCTTCTGAGTTTTTACGTGTTTTGGAGTTTGTGCATGCTTCGGAGTTTGTACGTGTTTTGGAGGTTTTTTTTACGTGTTTTTACATGTTTTGGAGTTTGTACGTGCTTCAGGGTTCGTACGTGATTTGAAGTTTGTACGTGCTTTGTCTGTAGGGGCCACCGTAAATATACTTTTATTTATTCACTCCACATAAAATTTAATAAATAAATCATATAATACAAAAATCAATTATTCACATTTCAACTTTTAACTATTTAAATTTTCAGGTTTTTCCTTTTACAAATTTAAAGTGAAACAACACAAAACACTGCAAACCACAACACAATTAAATATAAATTATAATATGAAAACAAAAAGAACATGCATATTCTCTGTCATATGGACCTGCATGAACAAACTTTCTGAATCCTTTATCATCTGCAACTGAATATAGTTGTGGATGATTACTATACCTTTCTAATGTGACGTTGTTGTCCCTGGCTCTCTCTCTCTCTCCCTCCCGCTCTGTTCCTGTGCTACTGAGAGTGTAACTACCGCCCCTCCCCCCTCCGCCCAGCGTAAAGCACAAGGCTCGCGTGCGGAGTGAAGCGGGAAAAAGTGCGAGAGAGAGAGAGAGAGGGTGAGAGAAAAAAAACCAAAAAAACCACAGCTCGCAATAAGGAGCCGGCTCGCGTCGTTCACGTCAAAGAGCCATTTCGCATTTCTTTCGCGACTGACCCATCACTAGTGCCCTGTGTTGCTTTGTGGATCCAGGAGGAAGTAGGGGTGGCTTGCCTTTTCAGTTGGGCACAGTTTTCTGTTTAGTTAGTCAGGGAGGTAAGTGATTGTTGTTTGGTTATGTTTCTTTGGGGGAAGGTAAGCAGTCGCAAAACATTCAAGTTACGAAGGCACTTAACGGCAATATTTTTGCCCGTGGTACGACAAATGCCCGTTTGCGAAATGCGTTTCGCTGTTCCACGTGAAAGACGTATTGTTGTTGCAGTGCGCTATTCCGTGTACTTTTCGTTTGCAATTAGCCTATCGTTCATTCATAATGGGGCCGGCATAAATATGAGCGAGTTTACAAAAAATGTTTAAAAAATATCATTGCACAGTGTACGTACGTACATTAATTAACGTAAATGTAAGTTTTAGTTTTAAAGTTTAGAATTAAATTCCATAATGTTATGCACATGTACACGTACGTATGTATGCATGCATACGTATGCTTTCTTCAGCCTCCACCAAGAACTTCGTCTTCAGCCAGCATCACCTCACTCAAAAGGCGATGGAAAACGGTGCTTCGACTTACGAAATTTTTGACTTACGAAAGACCCTCTGGAACGAATTAATTTCCTAAGTTCAGTCAACAAAGAATAAAATTCAGCCAGCCTCACCTCCCCCCTCCTTATTTCATGATTTAGTTTTGTCCAGCACATGTTAAGGGTTAGGGCAGGTCATCTACTAATCTGAATGTTAGTGGTTTGATCCATGGCTGCTCCAGTCTGCATGCCAGACAAGATACTAACTCCAAGTTGCTCCACGATGCATCCATTGGAGTATGAATCTGTCTGAATGTTAGAAAGAAAAGAAAGAAAGCACTTTTTGTCATTTTGTTTGCATTAGCACGAGTCCTGCAGCTTATAACCATGTAACACTTAGATGTGTGCCTGAAGTGTAACTAACTGCAATGACTTTAACACTGTAAAATCTTTACAGAAACGTAGTTTTTTCCTATTCTAACTATGCTAGCATGATAATGGTCATATCTAATCTCTGTAAGGTACCAACAGCCGTCCAACATGTAAGTACAACAGATATGCTGGAATTATAACTTTTCGGTATGCAGTGCTCGACATATCAAATCAAATTCAAATTCAAATTTTATTTGTCACGTACACAGTCATACACAGTACGATATGCAGTGAAATGCTTGGACAACTGCTCGTGACCTAAAGAAAACAAAAAAGGAAAAGGCTATGAATAAGATAGGAAATAAATATGAAAAATTAAAAAAGGGTAAATTTTACTAGGAAGGAATAAAATATAAATTAAGGTTAAAAAGGAAATAACTGTACAACACAAATTAGAATGAAGGGTAAATTTAACTGGGAAAGAATAAGATAAAATATATAAATTAAAGTTGAAAATAAAATAACTGTACAACAAAATACACAATATAGAACTATATAAGAATGTATGAAGAAATATAAATAAATATATACACAATAACAGCAGCGTGATTTAAGTAATGAAGTGAAAACAATGTCCAGAAAGTCCAGTGTGTGTTTAAGAACTGTATGTGTGGGTCAGTACTGTGTGGTGGTGTGATTGAGAGACCGTATCGCCTGCGGGAAGAAGCTCCTCCTCAGTCTCTCTGTGTTGGTCTTCAGGGAGCGGAATCGCTTTCCTGACCTCAGCAGAGAGAACAGTCTGTTGTTGGGATGGCTGAGGTCCTTCACGATCTTCCTGGCCTTGGTCCAGCACCGCCTGCTGTAGATTGAGTGCAGGTCAGGGAGCTCGGAGCGGATGGTGCACTCAGCTGATCGCACAACCCTCTGTAGAGCTCGTCTGTCCTGCATGGTGCTGTTCCCGAACCAGGTTAAGATGTTTCCCGCCAGGATGCTCTCTATGGTGCACGAGTAAAAGTTCCTGAGCACCTTGGAGGGCAGTTGGAAGTCTCTCAAGCGTCTGAGGTGGTAGAGACGCTGTCGGGCCTTTTTCACCACGGTGTTGATGTGACAGGACCATGACAGGTCCTGCGTGATGTGAACTCCGAGGTATTTGAAGCTGTCCACTCTCTCCACTGGGCACTCGTTGATGACGGGGGTCTGGTAGTTCCTCTCCTGCTTAGTGCTGAAGTCCACTATCAGCTCCTTTGTCTTACTGACGTTTAGAAGGAGGTTGTTCCTCTGGCACCAGTTCTCCAGATTCCTAATCTCCTTCAGGTAGGCCGTCTCGTTGTTATCAGAGATCAGGCCCACCACGACGGTGTCGTCAGCAAACTTGATGATGGTGGTGGAGCTGGTAGTGGCCACACAGTCATATGTGTACAAAGCGTACAGCAGGGGGCTCAGAACACACCCCTGGGGGGCTCCAGTGCTGAGAGTGGTGGAGGCTGAGACATGTCCGCCCATCCTTACTGCCTGTGGTCTGCCAGTTAGGAAGTTGGAGATCCACTGACACATAGATGAGCTGAGTCCCAGATGCTCCAGCTTGGTGGTGAGTGTGGAGGGAATTATGGTGTTAAATGCAGAGCTGTAGTCTATGAAGAGCATTTTAACATAATTCCCCCTTCTAGTGTCCAAGTGAGTGAGTGATGTGTGGAGGAGATGAGAGATGGCATCGTCTGTGGAACGATTTGGACGGTAAGCGAACTGTAGTGGGTCCAGTGTGTCTGGTAGTGAAGAAATGATGAAGTCTCTGACCAGGCGTTCAAAGCACTTCATCACTACTGAGGTGAGGGCTACAGGGCGATAGTCATTGAGAGAAGCAGGGTGGGGTTTCTTCGGGACAGGAACAATGATGGACTCTTTGAAGCATGTGGGGATCACCGACTGAGATAAAGAGATGTTGAATATCTCAGTGAACACAGGAGCTAGCTGGTATGCGCAGTCTCTGAGGATACGACCTGGGATGCCGTCTGGTCCTGCTGCTTTCCTGGTGTTCACTCTTCTGAAGGCTCTCCTTACTTCATGCTCGGAGATGACGAGCACGTTTCCGGTGCTGGCAGTATCTTCCTGTCTGCAGCCGTTAGCGCCGCTAACACTAGCATCGTTGGAGTCCTTAGCTGCAGCCTCGAAGCGAGCATAGAAAGTGTTCAGCTCGTCTGCCAGAGTCACGGCCGCGTTCGTCATACCGGTTGTTGGTGCTTTATAGTCCGTTATTGTCCTTAGTCCCCGCCACAGGCTCCTAGAGTCACTCTGTTGGAGTTGTGACTCTAGTTTCCTCCCGTAGCGCTGCTTCGCCTCTTTCACCGGCCTCCGCACGTTATATGACGCGGCTTTGTACGGGTCCATGTCCCCCGTCATGAGTCCCGTGTTGTAGGCAGCGGTGCGGGATCTCAGAGCGTCGCGGATGGTTTTATCCACCCACGGCTTCTGGTTGGGAAACGTTGTGATAGTCTTTGTCTCCACGGTATCATCCGCTAGTTTCCCGATGAATCCCACAACCGCTTCCGTAAACACGTTGACGTCATCGTCGGAGCTGTTTCTGAACACGCCCCAGTCTGCGTCATCGAGTGCGTCCTGTAACGCGGCCACCGATTGATCCGTCCAGCGCGCGACCTTCCTCTGAACCGGAACTTCCTGTTTCAGCCTTTGTTTGTATTTTGGCATGAGGAAGATGGCGGCGTGATCAGATTTGCCAAACGGGGGGCGGGGTTGTGCCTTGTAACCGTCCTTGACCGTAGTGTAGCAGTGGTCCAGTGTCCTTTCACCTCTGGTGGGGCAGGTGATGTGTTGATAAAAGTTCGACGCTGCGCGTTTGAGGTTGGCGCTATTAAAGTCCCCCGTCACAATAAGCGCAGCGTCCCGGTGTTGTGTCTGGTGCTGTGTGAGTGCCTCTTGCAGCTCGCATAAGGCGGTGACCGTGTCCGCTTGTGGTGGAATATAAACGTCACTTATAATGACGATGTAAATTCCCGAGGTAGATAAAAAGGACGACACATGATGGACAGTAGTTCCAGATTTGGTGTGCAGGAGCGTGTGAGAGGAACAACGTTTGCACTGTTGCACCAGTTGTTGTTCACCATTAAACACACGCCGCCTCCCCTTGACTTCCCCGAGTCCCGTGTCCTGTCCATGCGGTGAACCGAGAAGAACTCGGCCGGCTGGATGGCGTGGTCCGGCACCGCTGGGTTCAGCCATGTCTCGGTGAAGCAGAGGAGATTACAGTCCCGAATGTCTCTCTGGAACTTTACCCTGGCCCTGAGGTCGTCAAGCTTGTTCTCCAGTGACTGGACGTTGGCGAGCAGGATGCTAGGCAGAGGTGTGCGGTGTGCACGAGCTCTCAGCCTGTTCCTGACGCCGGCTCGCTTCCCTCTAGGCCGCCGCTTCCCTTTGTTCTTCCTCAAGATCTCACTCGGCCAGCTCGGATCCGGAGTTAAGAACTTCGAATTGTGAGTACATTGTAAACCAATAGAAACAAGAGTGTCACTGTCATACCTAATGTACCCAATGGTGATGATTTTGCCAATTTAGAAACGCTGAAAACTAACTTAAAAAACAAAGACAAAGAAAAAGTGGTCAGAGCAGTCGTGACGGCAGCCGACCTCACCGGCGCCATCTTGTACCACATATTTGAGATAAACGATTTTTTTCTGCAGATGATCACCCAGCTGTTTTAAAACTGCTCTTTCAAGAATTTTTGAAATGAGAGGAAAGTTGGAAGTCAGCCTCTAATTAGCTAAGAAAGCTGGATCAAGTAAAGGCTTTTTAACTAATGGCTTAATTATAACTACCCTGAAACCCTGTAGTATATATCCTGTTAACAGAGATAGATTGATCATGTTCAAAAGTTCCTTATTAATTAATTATTAGTATGATGTTAATTAATGGTAAGACTTCTTTGAGCAGTGCTGTAGGGATGGGGTCTGCTGATGATTTTATTGAGCTTAGTTTAGAAAACAGATCTAAATAAATATCAGCAGTTTAAAAACTTGCTTTAGTTTACAATGATGAACATCTTTGAGATGACTGCATATAATTTCCTCATCCATCACCTGCCATGACCCCAGGTTTGGTTCATGGGTGCAGCCGTCAGAGAAGCCCAGAGAAGACAGCTGAGAGATGTTTAGCGTAATATTAAGAAAAGCTCAGACAGAAAACCTATGCTATAAATGCAATAGCAATACATTATGTGCTTTTGTGACAGGCTGCTAGTACCATAAGGTCAGCGTTACGTGACTTACCAAGAAAGAAAAAAAAAACATGGTCAGATATGAGGCCTGGACTGACAGTGAGTGATAAAGCAATGTCCAAATACAATCTTTGAAAGATCTTCAAAAAGCTTGGAGAAGTTTAGCTCAAGACTACTTTAGAAAATGACAGTTAAGTCTGGCCTTTTCGAAGCAAAATACAGTATAAAGAAGTTAGATTTTTGCATGCAGTACATGTAGAACATGTAGTAAAAGAAAATGGAAAGCAGGACAGTCATGAACATGTTTTTTTTTTTTTTAAGAAACAAGTATAACTAGACCGCAGTTTCTGGAGAAATTGTTAGGATTGTTGCTACTGTTGAAGTCGGTCTGTAGCTTGCCTCTGGTACAGCTAAAAGGTTGTAGAGATTGTCTAAAAAGGTTGAATGGAGATGGCTCATAAAAACAGGGGAAGCTACTGTAATAAGCCACAAGGCTTGAGGTAGCAGCTACACTGTACCTGAAGGAATTGCGTGGAGTGGTGGTAAAAATTCCTGTCATATAAGTTTTGGATTCAAAAACTTCATGTTCAGAGACATTTATCTATTTTAGTTTTCTGTGTGAGATCATAAAGAGAAGAAAAAACGAATCAAAACTGACCGAAAAATATGTCATTGTGAAAAATGTCTCCTGGACGATGTGTCCTGGTCACCCACAACCCCAACGCTCCTGCCCTGGGGTTTCTGCAGCTCCCGGTGAATGACGTGCAGCGTCTGTAGTCACCGGGACCTGTGGCGAGAGCGGAAGGAATCAGATTAGACAGGAAGCTGTTCCACAGTAGTGGACCATACCAGGGCTACACCTTGGAGTCATGTCCTCGGCGGGGGGACCGGCTGGCTCTCCACCGCCAGTTGTCCCCATGGAGATGCCAGCCACGGCACCAAATGGTCCTCTGCCAGTGTCACTTCTTCCTCCAGCCTCGCAGGACTGGGCTGCAGCCCCCAGTTTGCTGCATTGGTCAGCCGTCTGGTGTAGACACTTCACCTACCGCCTACTGGTGTTGGCCAGAGGGGCCGATGGCGCGATATGGCAGCCTCGCTTCTGTCAGTCTGCCCCAGGGCAGCTGTGGCTACAACTGTAGCTGCCTCCACCAGTGTGTGAATGTGAGAGTGAATGAATAGTGCAATTGTAAAGCGCTTTGAGGGCCCCGAAAAGCGCTATATAAATGCTATCCATTATTATTATTATTATTATTATTATTATTTACTCAATTCAGTAATGGACATTGGTTGCACACAGATGTTTTGCTTCGGCAGCAACTTAAAAAATTGCGTTAAATCAACACAAGTCATCCATATTCATTCAACCTGTGCACTATGTGTTGCTACAATGTGAATGAAACATGTTTGGATGAAGTAATTTTAGCCCTTGGAATATTTGATCCTTCATAATTTTTCATAATTTGAACCCAGGACCTTCTTGCTCTGAACAGCGCTAACCACCATGCCATTGAGCTGTCCATCCAGACTTAACAAAAGTAGGAAAGCTGTGCTTGATGCAGAGTTGTCTGTATGTTTTCATCCTTGACAGATTAAACCACAATAAATAGAAACACCATACACATGGTGTTTGTATGGTTGTCTGCCTCTTATAACTCCAGTGATTTTCTTGTGGTTTGAAATCTCGTGTGATCTTGTGAATGTTGTGAGGGCAGGCAACTAACCACTCTTCCTAGATTGTATCATGTCATCTGAACAATAACAAATAAAGTTGCTGAATTTGATGCAGATCCAACATGATTTAATTGCTTTCACCCTAGAAACATGACGTTATTTTGTTCAAATGACAAGTTAGACTTTTGTAAATGTAACAACCACCCAATTTCCCTTTTGTTGAGTGTATAACAAGTTGGTATTATGTTGTAGTATCAAATACACATTTCTTTAATGGAAGCTGTTTAACAAATTGTATTGTTCCCTTCCCAGATGGTTGCCAGTATCCACCAGTAACCTTTCAAAGCAAAATGTCTAATTTCACTGCAGTGACAGAAGGTAAATTTTTGAACTGACATTATGTCTTCACTGAAATATAAATCCACAGTTAAGGATTGTCAGTTTTTCAGTGTTTTGTCAACTCAATGACAGCAAAGAAATTAGACCTTTTTTCCCCTACACAGGCTACCACCTTGAAAGAGAACAATACAAAACATTCTGCTTAAGATGTCAAGATCAAATTAACAATTATAAATGTAAATAATTTGCTGTAATGTTAGTAACCATTAACACTAAAATAAATTACTGGATTGGCAAACACCTTCCTATTAACATTATCATTAACATTATGCATTTTACCACAATTACTAACAAAAGAAAATGAAAATACCACCTGCATGTAACCTTTATTGAAGAGCCACAGAAATAACAGTGATACAGTGAACGTCAAGAAGTCCAGCACTGATCATACTGCGACATCTTGGTTCAACACATGAAACCATCAAAGCAATCTTACGCCAGCTGAATGAAACCTAAAATGCTGTTTCACACAGCCATGATGGAACTATTTAGGCTGAACAACTACATTTCTTCACTTCTGAAAACAAATAAACCAAAATGTAAAAATGCTGCCAATTAGAAAACTTGTACAGAGAGCAAAAAGGAAAAGAAAAAAACAAATAAGGCCCTGTTCACACGGCAGTTACAAAGTACACAACAATCATTTATCTTGGAAATTGAACGTCCAAAATGCAGGAGAACCAGTGAGAGAGCTAAACACCTTGCGTGCACAGCAACAGTGAACTTTGCTGACATGAGCAGTTTTGTCTTAAAGTTTTGCGCTTTTCTTGAGAGTTGAGTTGCATCCAATCCCATTACCACCTTCTGAATCACCTCAAAGGTGTAACGGAGCTGTGATGGGTAACTCATGTTGACAGAGTAAAACAGTCCAAAGCGCATGGCTACTGCATTAGCCACGTTATCCAGATCCTTAAGAACCAGCACACCCTCGATGATGATGCCAACATCAAAAGAGTAATTGCCTGGTGTGTCTCTGAGACATAGATGCCCACTGTTATTATATCTATGGCACTCAGTGCAGTGGCCCCAGTCATGTCCTGGTTAAAGATAAAACATTTCTTTAAGATTCCTCTTTAAACAAATCCCTACACTGGTCCACCAGACAGCCAGGTTAGGTCACTCAGAAGATTTTAGATGTTCTTTCAGCCTCACAGTTGGGCAATTTTTTTTTCCTCAGACAAAAGCTGATGTAAAGATTGATTTCTCCTCCTCATTTTCCTGGAAGTTGTTGTTTCTGGTTGATTTTCATGATCAAACTGGACTTGTAGTCACCGGGACCTGTGGCGAGAGCGGAAGGAATCAGATTATACTCCAGGGCTGCATCCCAGTCCCAATTCCGGCCTCGTCAGACAAGGATCAAATGATGATCAAAGACAAAAACTTTTGATTTTTTGAATCAGTCATCAGAAGTCATTAAAAATTCTTACTGTCATCATGGCAGCTATATCCTTTAGCTGTTTGTCCTTTTAGCCTTTTAGCAGACTTTCAGAGAGATAGTCAAGCTGCAACAGAAACCTTGACTGCAAAGACATGGTTGTGATGCGCTTGAACTCTGCGTTTATCTGAAACGACATGAAATTATTTTAAAATAATGGCAGGTACTAGGCATGGTTAGTCATCTGGGCTCTGCTATGCACACTTCCTAATAAAGTCATTACCTTTACACATCAACACATGACACAACTAGTCAAGGCATTTTTTTATTGTTGTTCTCCTTTCAGCACTTACATTACCTGTGCTGGATGAAAAAGAGCCGGCCATCTCTCTTGTACATTGCAGATCATGGGAGCATCAAAAATGACTTCTTGTCTTCTTCAGTGCAAGTGTTCTGTTCATTTTACCCATAACTGTCTCTCTGTTGTTGCGCTTCTTCACATCTGAAAGGAGTTCGACCCTCATCTTCTCAAGGGACTGTTCACTTTCTCCGAGTGGAAGAGAGGGGCAGTGACCCACTTCACCCCTCTTTTGTCGCTTAACGTCAAAAGCAGGAGAACATTTCTCAGGTGGCTTATTTTTCAAAGAATTCACACATACTTCAGGACATCCTGCTTTCCAGAGATGTGTGCGGTAGTTTGCTAACTTGTATTTGAGGCTCATTTTCCATCCCGCATAGCCACCGGGTGAGCCTTTTTCTTTCAAACATGGATGCTTCAGGGTGAGTGCCTCTGCAACTTGGTCAAACGTTTTGTCTGTGAGGTAGACGGGTCTTGACTACCTCCTGGATTAAACCCTGCAAAATGTCGGACTTCAGCTTTGGATCAGGGATCAGCAGCATCCCATTTTCTTTAAATGTGACATGGGCCTTCGCAAGCTTAGTTTCCGCATCATATATGAAACGGGGAATGCAGAACAAATCTGGCCAAGAAGACCGTGATGATGTAGACTCTGGAGATGAAAGACCCACAGTGCTGTCACCAGAAGTAGATGTGTCATCAGGAGCACTGGTTGATGGAAAAGAAAACCTGTCTTCACCTTGGTCTTGAGGTTGGCAGGATGTGTGTACAATTTTGATTGTTGCTTAGTTTTGTATTTCTGCCACTGAAGTTAAGTTCACAAACTCGTTGCCAAAAAGTGTGTCCATGAACTGTGGTCGGAAGGGTTCCATTATTTTGCACTGAGTCTTCAGCCTCCAGTTCAGTAACAGCTGAAGGCAGACCAGCAGAAACCATCACCCTCTGACTACTGTCTGGTCCAAGGATAACTCTGAGAATAGCTTGAGTTGTCATGGTCCTACTTCACTGTCTGTTGCGAAAGAATAGGAGAATGTAATTAGAATCAGTTTTAAAACAAACCTTATCTTTTACTGTTGCAACAAATGCATTTAAGACATTGATAAGAAAATCTCCCCAAGGTGCAGAATAATGTAACTGAACAGTCAGTTTGCAAACTAATTCAAACACAAAACCAAATATGTTTGCAGCACCTCGAAGTTAATTGGGACATTACAGCTCCCGTTCAAAAAACACATTCAGATGCAAACAAACTGTTGAGAATTCAGTTTTACCCCGGTTCTTCTTATTCCTCGAGCATCCAGAGATGGCACCGGACTCAGTAGTCATTTTCACAAAATCTTTATTCATCTACATTCATCTTCATTTAAGCATGCACTTCTAGAAGGGAAGATGAGGCCGCTGTCCCTCTGCAAAAATCTTCACTCCTTTGTTGGTTACAGTCAGCTTTATAGAAGTGACCCCATCATAAAACCCCCTCTACGGTGTGCTGCAAACTGTCTGTGTGTATGTGCACGAGCACGTGAATGCCTACATGTGCACGTTCCCACGTGTCTATATGAGTGCTCGTAAGTGAGTGTGTGCGCATACCTGTGTGTATGTGTGAGTGCACATGAGTGAGTGTGTGTGTGGATGTGTGTGCGTGACAGTTAAAACACTGTGGGTGAAGATGACTCCCTAGAGGTCATAAACCCCTACCTTGCATCCTCTGGGGAATTTCCACTCAGTGGGGGAGAAGCCTTCTAAAATCTACTCCTAACTTCACAAGAGAGTGAGGCCTTTATTACTTTACAAACAGTGTCCCTACAATAATTTTACATTCTATGATAACATATTTCTAAACTCTAAAATAAGCTAAACATTCCTACAGTGCCAATTCTTTATTTAATGCGTTACATCGTGACACACTAGACATTAAACTACATTTGGCTGTGATATGAAAAATAGTTATTCAGAAAATCAACCTATACCAAAAAAAAAAGGAGTGGCAGGCAGCAACTTACCGAAAAAAGTCGAGGTGGGCAGCTCGTCTTGACTCAAATGGCAACGTTCCTCACCCACGATCATAACAACGCTGGATGAAATCACGTGCGATATCGTGAGATTTGGCATTGCTTCATTATTGACTTACTTAAATTGAACGTGATATGAACAAATGAATGTACCCTCCCTGCAGATCATGTAGGTTCTACACTATTTAGTTACACCTAACTTTAAAACACGAGGCAGTTGTGTTAAATACACCCAAGATGCTTATATTAATCCAAGAGATGACCAGTCTCCTTTTTTCAGTGCAGGCCAGCGACACAACCTGAAACCCACTGCTCCACCCCTCCCCTAATGCAATGCAGAGAAAAACTGAATGCATGAATAAAAAGAAAAATATCTTCCAACAGCACTGGCAATGCAAAGCATTAGCAATACACTATTATGCTAAGTCTTAAGTTGTATTGAAAACATGCCAGTAAGAAATGCAGGGTATCCTGGGCCATGAAATTAGGAACTGTGCATGTTAATAGATGGACTGAAAAAGAATAATTTTAAATGAATAGGTCCCTCAGACATAATAAAAACAAAGGCTGCATTAAAGGAAGTGTATGCAGGTGTAAGTGAGAAGAGTTCTAATGACCTCTCTCTTTAAATAAGATTTAAACTCTGGGTCAGCATTTGATTCTGACACAGATTAAGCTGTTACTGCTTACAAATATTTTTATAGCTGAAACACGTAGTTGAGCTGTCAGTTGGTTGCCAGAAAAAAACAGATGAGAATTTTGATTAAATTGTAAAAAATTAGTCTCATGCAGATACTAAAATTTGATAATTTCATAGTCCCTTTAGATTACATCCATCCATCCATTCGCTTCTGCTTATCCTTTTCAGGGTCGCGGGGGGCGCTGGAGCCTATCCCAGCTGTCATAGGGCGAATGTATATATTTGTTCCCTGGATAAAAGTGTAGGAAGCTGTGGATTTCAATTATGTTTCATTACGATGAAAAAATAAGATATGTGTGAGTTTATGGGATGTAAGCTGGCCTTTCACATCCTCCAGGTGTTCCCTGCTAAACTTAACACACACACTGACTGACATGAAACTGACATTTCAGCTCTAGCAGATCCCACTGTGATCAGTGAGGCAGAACCAAGACCAATGGTCATATCTGCTCCTCCATAGATTAACAGATGACCCAGTGGGGAGTTAGATTGCTGCTGTGTGTTTTGTACCTCACTTATTGGCAGGCTATTCCCTGTGCGTTCCTCAGACTGCTTGTTGATTACTCTCATTCAGTTGTTTCTAGTTGGTTAG
Organism: Astatotilapia calliptera; assembly: GCF_964374335.1. NCBI lineage: Eukaryota > Metazoa > Chordata > Actinopteri > Cichliformes > Cichlidae > Astatotilapia > Astatotilapia calliptera. The sequence goes on along the minus strand of NC_137422.1, from coordinate 2,124,668 downwards.
ACCGAGAGGGCAAAAGATGCCTTCTGGGATAATTTATTATCTCATAATGGTGAGAAAATAAATAAATTATGACATTCGGAAATATTCAAATTCCTAAATAAGTACAAAACTTTAAAACTTTAAATCAACATAAAAAAACCCCAAAATAAAACAAATAAACAGAAAAAAGTTAGAAAAGTTAGTTACAATGTTTCATTTAAATGGTGCCTGGTAACAGATCAAGGTCATTTCTGTTTTAGGTTAGGTGAAGTTAGGTGAATGTGTAATCCAGTACTCTGTGCAGTGGCCTCGGTGTGAATTTAAACGGAGTGCAAAATGATAGAAAAAGAAATTGTTTTTTATTTTGTTGTGGAATTTGTTGGCCTAAAAAGGTGATTATTTCTTACTTAGATATATCACCATGGTAACTTATGCTGCACACCTAACTTGCTTGCAAATTTTATTCAAGACAAACCCAACAGCTACTGATCACTCACTTTTAAAATAACGTCACCATTCCTGCAAGATCCTTCACGACCTCAGTGTTTTTCTTTCTTTACTTGCTCTCAAGCTGTTTAACATAAACCAGACTACAGATGGAAAAGTTAAGTTGAATTGTGTTGCATGCCCTAAGAAAACATCTAAGCAAAAACATTAGCTCAGTCACACACGCCTGTAAATCAGTCAGCAACCCTCCGTCAAACTGGTCACTGAGGAAAAGTTGATATTCTCAGTTTGGCGAGTGGTTGTTGGCCGTTAATATTCAAATGAGAATTTTCTTTGCGTTTGTAAAGACAAAACTCATATTTTTAAAAACTGGTAAAATAATTACTAAAATCACCCAGATAATGGAAAGAATCACTCGATATGTGGAACTTTGCTTCATAGCTATTTCATAGGCTTCACTTTCAGTTTGCAGCTTTCACAAATGGTTGAGTTGAAAAAGATCTGAGTTGATCAAATCTGTGATCGACAGTTTTCAGCCCCAGAAAGCCTGACTCATGCTGAGTAAGTAAACCATTGTTATACGAATTGACCACTTGGGGGTGATGGAGGAAGACAGAAGAAACTTTGCAAGAGAGCCAGAGAAAAGGCGAGTGAAGAAACACTCAGACCTACAGCGGTGGATTCACTGAGGAATCAGCAGCACCAGATCCAAGCCCTGACTATAAGATTTATCCAAAAGAAAAGTTGTAAACTTAATCTTAAAAGTAGAGAACGTGTTTGTCAACTGAATCCAAACTGGGAGCTTGTTCCACAAAAGAGGCGGCTGAAAGCTGAAGCCCCTGCCTCCCATTCTGCTTTGAAATATCCTAGAAACCACAAGTAAGCCTGCAGTCTGATGATTGGATGATATGAGGTTTTAAAATAAGATGGGGGCTGATTATTCAAGACCTTTTATGTGAGAAGAGGGATTATAAACTTGATTATGGATTTAACAGGGAGCCAGTGAAGAGAAAGGAATATGGGAGAAATATGAGCTCTCTTGAATTTTCATTAGATGAAGCTCCTAATTTTATATTTGAATTTTAAATCTATTTTTTTTTTTGCTGTAACCTTAATGTTCAAATTAACATCCAACTGGGATTTTAGTGCCTGTAAATGTAAACTTCTGCAAATGATTTCACTACACTATGAACTTTATTAGGACTTTAAGAATGAAATGAATTGACGTGTCAGTCCGTTGCACCAGGAGCACCTGTATCACCTTATAGTGTGTAAAAGAAAACCCAAATTTCCTTCATCTTAGGGTTAACCAAAGAGTTGTTCACTAAAACTGCTTCTTGGAATAGGCCCCAGGCCCCAGTGCAACAATAAATAACTGCTACCTCAGTCACCACTGCACTGCACAGTGCTACACAAAATTGGTATGCACATGAAGAAGGATGCTGCAAAGGCTAACTTTCCTGAATAAATAAATGTTTAGTGAGAGAGCTCTTCGCACACTCATGTCATCAAATCTAATAAAAAAATTAGGAATGCATATTGAATTCTTTTGTCCAGGCTTTGAACAAATCAACTCACTTAGAACTGGTAGTAACTAAGAAATTCTTATTGCATTTGCATAACTTTTTGCTGTGTCGTGAAAAAGCAGTAGAATGAACCCCTAAAGCTTTTCTCTCCTTTTTCCAAATGGATGGAGACAAAAAGCAGAGCAGTATTTAAAGTAGGTACAGCAGATGATTTAATGACACAAATCAGCCATGCACATTGTGTGCAAGCATTACCTAACAGCATAAACCAATGCAGTACAATACAGTGTTGAAACATGACCAACAACTCCATGAAATGCTAATTTTGCTGTGTAATCATATCATTGACTTAAAAAAAAAAATTCTCTGCAACCAAGTAATGCTGAGCGTGTAAAGATCTGCCAACATGACTTGTAACACCATTACTGTAGCAGTTACCCTTCACTAAGTCAAAGTGAGTAAACAAAGCAGCTTCACCTAATAGAAACAGAAAGCTATATGTGATAGATTTATAGCCAAAATATTCAACAGTTTTATAGTGAAACTGTGCTTTCTATAAACTCTTGAACTGCAGTCTGTTTTGTTGCATATAAATATACAATTTTTAGAGGTATAGCACAATAAAGTAGGCTGATGCATTTGTTATGTCATTGTCTCTTTATTATATGATGTAATCATGGAATGGGAGACAGTGTCAGGGACTATAAAGGCAGAACGAGGGTGTATATGCCCGAGGTATTGGTTCTGATGGACCACAGGTTCCTGCTAGAGGGGAGTATCTAAGTCTCTTATGGAAGGCAGATCTGCCTTTGTCCTTGCATTGGCAGATGATGGTGGAAGAAGTGAGGATGGATTTCAAGATGTAGGAGTAAAACTGCACCATCAGGCTGTAGTTCTTCAGTTGGCATTGGAAGTAAATCCTTTACTGTGCCATGTTGATAAGTGAACTGATGTTTTGCTCGCACTTCAGTTCCCAGGAAGTTTAAGGAGTTCACTGTCTCTACTGAAAGGCATGTATATTAGTGATGGGATTTCCGGCTCTTTTTAGAGATCCGGCTCTTTCGGCTCCGACCGGCTCTTCAGGTTGTTTTGTTGCTTTAATTAATTTATTATTAGCAATAATGTAAAATTATGCACAAAAGGAATTACTAACGTAAAGAAAAAGTGGTTTTATTTATATATCTTTATATATAAATATATGTCGTGGCCCCTAGAGACAAAACACGTACAAACTCCAAAACAAATTTCTAGCGTTAACTGAACTTCAAAACAGAGCTACTAGATCACTTAAATTACACAATTGAAAGCATGTGTGTATTGTTTGTGTATTTATACACAGGCACTCATATATATTCAAATAATTAAAAAAAAAAAAGTTCATTTACCTGTTACTACCACACACCAAATCCGGTCGTTGGTACTTGCTGGCTTGTGTAGCCACTAGGTAACAAAAGCTCCACACTGCCCCCTAGCATCCTGGAGCACTGCTGTTGTCTTTTGTACGTGTTTTGTCTCTAGGGGCCACTGTAAATATACTTTTATTTATTCACTCCACATAAAATGTAATAAATAAATCATATAATATAAAAAACAATTATTCACATTTCAACTTTTAACTATTTAAAATTTCAGCTTTTTCCTTTTACAAATTTAAAGTGAAACAACACAAAACACTGCAAACCACAACACAATTAAATATAAATTGAAATATGAAAACAAAAAGAAGATGCATATTCTCTGTCATATGGACCTGCATGAACAAACTTTCTGAATCCTTTATCATCTGCAACTGAATATAGTTGTGGATGATTACTATACCTTTCTAATGTGACGTTGTTGTTCCTGGCTCTCTCTCTCCCTCCCGCTCTGTTCCTGTGCTACTCAGCCTGTAACTACCGCCCCTCCCCCCCTGCTCAGCGTAAAGCACGAGGCTTGCGTTCGGAGTGAAGCGGGAAAAAAGTGCGAGAGAGAGAGAGAGAGAAAGAAAAAACACCCACGGCTCGCAATAAGGAGCCGGCTCGTGTCGTTCACGTCAAAGATCCGGCTCTAAGAGCCATTTCGTTTGCGACCGACACATCACTAATGTATATGCAGCGTTGGGAAGGTTACTTTTAAAATGTATTCCACTACAGATTACAGATTACATGTCCCAAAATGTATTTTGTAATGTATTCCGTTACATTACTCAATGAGAGTAACGTATTCTGAATACTTTGGATTACTTAATATATTATCATGCTTTTTACAACTACATGAATGCACTACTGCTGTGTGATTTATTACTATTACTGAAGGTTACTCTCCACACCAACACCAACTAGATGTTTAAATCTTAATATAAATGAGTAACAGTAGGTGGACATTAGGTAAGGCTGCACTTTTTGCAGCGATCTCATATAGAAAACTATTCCTCGCGTATATAAAACAGGTCCGCGGCTCCAAACCGTAGTAAAGGGACCTCTGGCTGATACGTCGGGTTTGTGTCGGGCTCGTAGCTGAAAACTAGCTTTACTTTGTTGTCTGGGTCAACTTTGCTAGCGAGAGACAGAGAGAGGCGTTGAAAGGCTGCTGCAACAGAGCTTATTGTTTCGGAGGAAAACACGAACACAGTGTGCAGTCGAGTCTTAACAGCTTACTCACAGCTGGGCTACACTGCCCATGAGGCTCCATTCTTTAGGGCTATGCCTGTAACACTCTCTTATTGCCTTCATATTAAATAATTTATTGAACAATAATTTTTAAGAACATTTCTTCACGTCATTATGCGGCCGCAAGTAGAGGTGACATGGGCCATGAGATCGAGACACAGGAATTAGATCCTCTTATTGCGTGTTTGTTTGGGTTTCCACCGGCGTGGAATCACCAAAAACAGAGAGGCCATAGCCTAACATATGAAACAGGAAGAGACCGCCGTGTAATCCACTTATTTCAACAAAGTAACTGTATTCTGAATACCACCTTTTTAAACGGTAACTGTAACAGAATACAGTAACTCATGTTGTGTATTTTAAATACGTAACACTGGTACATGTATTCCATTATTCTCAACACTGTGCACATGAAGATGCGATGTGGTGAGGGGGTAGGGACTAATAAGTGTATACTTCTGCCTTCTCCTTTTCAAACAAAAGAATGGAATGATATTTTGTAATGATTGTGAATGCACATGTTTGAAATAAAAATGAACTGAACTGGTGGGGCTGGTTTTAACCTCTAGTCCACAATGAGGTCAGAGTGTGTACAAATAAACTCTATGAGCCAAAGCTCAGAATTTTAACTGAACCACTCAGTTAATTTTTTCTTTCTCCTCTTGAATCTTTATGATTTCAAGAGTAATGGACTCCTAAAACTGCTTCCAGACAGTGGAGGGGCTACACCAGTGCCAAATATCCTCCTATAAGGATCAGAGTGCTCACTGAGGGGTGCCCCTTTGTAGACTGAAGCTTTGGCAAATAAGAATGTTTGTCTGATGCATCTATTTGGAGAGGTACAGTGGGGCAAAAAAGTATTTAGTCAGCCACCGATTGTGCAAGTTCCCCCACTTAAAATGATGACAGAGGTCAGTAATTTGCACCAGAGGTACACTTCAACTGTGAGAGACAGAATGTGAAAAAAAAATCCATGAATCCACATGGTAGGATTTGTAAAGAATTTATTCGTAAATCAGGGTGGAAAATAAGTATTTGGTCACCTCAAACAAGGAAAGTCTCTGGCTCTCACAGACCTGTAACGTCCTCTGTAAGAAGCTTTTCTGTCCCCCACTCGTTACCTGTATGAATGGCACCTGTTTGAACTCATCATCTGTATAAAAGACACCTGTCCACAGCCTCAAACAGTCAGACTCCAAACTCCGCCATGGCCAAGACCAAAGAGCTCTCGAAGGACACCAGGAAAAGTATTGTAGACCTGCACCAGACTGGGAAGAGTGAATCTACAATAGGCAAGCAGCTTGGTGTGAAAAAATCAACTGTGGGAGCAATCATCAGAAAATGGAAGACATACAAGACCACTGATAATCTCCCTCGATCTGGGGCTCCACGCAAGATCTCATCCCGTGGGGTCAAAATGATCATGAGAACGGTGAGCAAAGATCCCAGAACCACACGGGGGGACCTGGTGAATGACCTGCAGAGAGCTGGGACCAAAGTAACAAAGGTCACCATCAGTAACACACTACAACGGCAGGGAATCACATCCCGCAGTGCCAGACGTGTTCCGCTGCTGAAGCCAGTGCATGTCCAGGCCCGTCTGAAGTTTGCCAGAGAGCACATGGATGATACAGCAGAGGATTGGGAGAATGTCATGTGGTCAGATGAAACCAAAGTAGAACTTTTTGGTATAAACTCAACTCGTCGTGTTTGGAGGAAGAAGAATACTGAGTTGCATCCCAAGAACACCATACCTACTGTGAAGCATGGGGGTGGAAACATCATGCTATGGGGCTGTTTTTCTGCCAAGGGGACAGGACGACTGATCCGTGTTAAGGACAGAATGAATGGGGCCATGTATCGTGAGATTTTGAGCCAAAACCTCCTTCCATCAGTGAGAACTTTGAAGATGAAACGAGGCTGGGTCTTCCAACATGACAATGATCCAAAACACACCGCCCGGGCAACAAAGGAGTGGCTCCGTAAGAAGCATTTGAAAGTCCTGGAGTGGCCTAGCCAGTCTCCAGACCTCAACCCCATAGAAAATCTGTGGCGGGAGTTGAAAGTCCGTGTTGCTCGGCGACAGCCCCAAAACATCACTGCTCTCGAGAAGATCTGCATGGAGGAATGGGCCAAAATACCAGCTACTGTGTGTGCAAACCTGGTAAAGACCTATAGTAAACGTTTGACCTCTGTTATTGCCAACAAAGGTTATGTTACAAAGTATTGAGTTGTATTTTTGTTATTGACCAAATACTTATTTTCCACCCTGATTTACGAATAAATTCTTTACAAATCCTACCATGTGAATTCATGGATTTTTTTTTCACATTCTGTCTCTCACAGTTGAAGTGTACCTCTGGTGCAAATTACTGACCTCTGTCATCATTTTAGGTGGGGGAACTTGCACAATCGGTGGCTGACTAAATACTTTTTTGCCCCACTGTATACAGTGTTTTGATCCAGTCTATCAATGAACCAAATCCAAATTTTGAAGGGCTGCTACATTCTTTTCTCCTTTTTGCCACAATGTTCTATCTGCATGTAAGGAAAAACTGTGCTTTCTAATTGGATGGAACAATAATATATTATATTTATTACAATGCATGAGACTTTGAGGTCTTCAGTAATGAGGAAACCTGCAGTCAGCCGAGACTGTTTCACTAAAAACTCTACGTCCAGATGAACAGAATCAATGTTTTGTGGTCAGATTTTGATCTGCTGATCTTGCCAGTTGCTATTCAAATCCTGTATTGGTGTTGGCCAGAGGGGCCGATGGCGCGACATGGCAGCCTCGCTTCTGTCAGTCTGCCCCAGGGCAGCTGTGGCTACACCTGTAGCTGCCTCCACCAGTGTGTGAATGTGAGAGTGAATGAATAGTGGCATTGTAAAGCGCTTTGGGTGCCTTGAAAAGTGCTATATCAATCCAATCGATTATTATTATTATTATTATTATTATTATTATTATTATTATTATTATTTAAAAGTATGCAGTCCAGAGTATCTTACTAAGCTGGTGTTGAGACATCTGAAAACTTTGTGACAACATCCTAAATTTATTAGTGTAACTTTATAAAATTATGTAGAAGTAATTTTGACAAAACAGTTTTCAGCAAAAATTAGTTTCAATAAAAACTGAATGTCAAGACAAAAAACCCCTAAAATAAATGGAATTCACATAGTAGTCTAGACACTGTTTTATTGGTAGTCTTCTAATGTCCTGTTTTTTGGAAAGAACCATACGGTCACTTTGTTTGTTTGGTTAGTGCTGTTGTCCAAAGACATCATCCCAGCCTGCGCAAAACTCAGGCCAATCAAGAGTAATGGCGACATTAAGGCCCCGTGAAGCTGCTGCAGCGGTCGCTGTGCTCACCGCTGCAACCTCATCTCACAGTCGTTTGTTTTTAGACTCGCTGTTAAGGTCTAGGAAGCTGCCGCATGGTAGGTGTCGCCACTCAGTCAGTATCGCTACATTTTTGGTAAAGTTTTTTCCACAAACTCTCAAGTTTTTAAACTGGAGTTCAGGACTCAGTGTGCGTCTGATTTTACTGTAAAATTGTGAGTCTGTGTGACAGCTTGTGTAGAAAAGCAGAGCTATTTTGTGGTCCTGAAAGATCCTGTGTTCTGTGCATAGGGCAGTTTATCATAACTAATTAAGTTATGGCTGTTGTGACACCTGCAAATTTGCCCTTTTCTCACTTTGGCAATCTGGCAGCTGCATCGGTCACCTGCACTGAGCTCGGGTCCTTTTGTAACAGAAGAAACATGAGAAGAGCTAGCCCTCTGAGCTCTGATTTTGTTACTGGCAAAGAGTGACTATACCATAGACAGACCTAGAAATATTCCTTAAAGAGTGGCCTTTGCCAAAGTATATTATGCAGCTCTTAATTTAGTGCAGAAAGTTCTGCTTAGTGCCAGCGAGCCACTCTTGATCAAAGTCATTAGTCTCTTGATTTGGACTCTTTGCTCCTGAATAATTGAGGCTGTGAGAGGATAAAGGATTTGACTATGCTGGCTCACTAGTTAAGAGAAATAAAGATAACTCCTCTCTTTGAGAGAGCAAGAGACACATGGAGGAGAGAGGTAGACAGAGGACAGGAGGACTTGAAAGACGAAAAGAGAGTAAATTAGAGAAAGATTGAGAGGGAGGGAGTGCGAGTCTGATTTATGTGTTGTCTGCTCATGGCTCTGTCCACCGCAGTACTGATGAAACATTTAACACTATAATATCTGTGAAACTACCACCCACGTTTGATTAGTAAAGTTGCCTACATATGCATGACTTTTCCCATTTCTCCTCCAGGTTGTTTCACCTCTGTTTTCTGCCTTTCTTCTTTTTTAGCCACTCATTTAGAGCAGCTGGCACTGTGAAGCGAACTCACTACACTCTGTGTGTTGTACTTCTCATTTTGGGAAGACAGTTTAGTCTGTAAGCATATGTCAGAAAGATAATTGGTGCTTTGATTTATGGTTTTTAAGATGATGTAATGTACAACAATATGTTATTTCTTCTGTTTTCTCTGTTTGTTTTTGTCTAGCCAGATTCAGAATCATAAAATACTGATTCTGATTAGACAAAGCCATTTTATTATTACCCTATCCCTAAGGAAATGATGATGATGTCTTCAGATTCTGATTTATCCACTTATTATACTCCAGCTCCAAATCTGTTACGTGTACTTCAGTAATGTATTTATAGACCATTGCATTACAAGAGAAATCGTGCATCATAATCTGTTGTCTGATGGTAGCTCCACTTTATTCAGCAGAATACCTGGGATTCATTGGCCTAGAAAATTAAAATGCTAAATTCCAAATTCTCTGCTGTTCATTCTGATGGGATGACTGTAGAGGAAATCGCATGCTTCCCTGCATCTATCATATTCACTCTGCAGAAAGATGCTTGTGGTGTTTTGTTCTGAGCTGTTATCTTGTCACCTCAGAATAATTGAGGAGCAATAGTAGAGTTTTACCACATGTCTCAACCCCAATTATCTTAAGGGGCAGCCTGTCTTGAGGCCTCAGGAGGCTTTAAACAAACGAGTTTGTTCAGCATTGCTACCAAATGTTTCCAGTTGTTCTGAATGGCTGGACGTAGAGGTGGAGAAAAAAGCCTCCTTACTGAATCTCGCCAAGCTTCTGATCTAATTCTAAAAATCCCTCTGGCAACCTGATCAGAACCCTCTGTCTGCCCCCTGCTCTAGATTTATACTCAGAGACTGTATTTTCTTTGCATTTGCCCCCAAACTATGGAAAAGCATACTTCTCACAGTCCAATCTGCTCTCTCCATCGATTCTTTTTAAACTAGGCTTTAAGCTTATTTTTATTCATTGGCAGTTGAGTCTGTCTCCTTCTTTGCTCATTGTACGTCATATGGCTTTTTTGAACATGACGGTATATGTGTAACCGGTTTCTGCTTCACCCCGCCGCAACACGTCAGCCCAAAACAGACTCCTCGACTCTGCATGTGTTGTGTTTTTAAGAAGACAAGTAGTCTCTGGTTGATCGTTGCCCCTTTATGTCCTGAATGGAAACGTTGTATCAGTGCAAAGGGCTTGCCGCACATAGGGTTGCCAACTCCCTGAAAAATAAATAAGGGACACCTCGTGGCCAGGGCCGGGCAACCCAGTTGTCTTCACCCTTCCCAGTGTGGTAGCTCTTTTTTTTGTGTGTGAAATTATTTTTTAACCATTTGACTTGAATTTGATTTAAGCAGATGCATATTCTTTGTGATATGACCATATGGGAAACAAATGATCATTTAGCCATTTATTTTTAGCTCAAAATGACAACATTAACACAGTAAAACAGGTCTCTTTCTTAAACAGAAGCCTGTCATGCTTAACTTTTGAGAATATAAGTAAATCTTTCTTTAAAAGAACTCTGTCCTGCTTAACTTAAAATTATATAAATTAATAGAAAACAATAGAACAAAAATATTCTTGTAACAGTGCACATTTAGTGCATTTAGTACAATTGGCTTCAGTTGAGGTATTATTTCAGCTTTTCTAATGCTAATCAGCTGCTCCTGTTTGTAAACCCGCTTGTTCCCATGATTACGCATCATAACTCATCATCATTATTCATCTATGTATTACTTTTATGTATTAGTCATCTATTTGTTGTAATCATCTATCCTTGCAGTTGTTTATTACACAAAATAAGTTATATTATCACACTTCTGGCCACATAGCGCTGATATTCACTGCACATGCCCATATTAACCTTAACCAGAGGGTTTAAAAAAACAAACCAATGTTTACATACCATATCTGCTTCTGCCGTGGCCTGGTGGACAAGAAATTGGTTAAGGGTTCCCCGAGCTTTCATGCCCCTCATGTTCTTCATGTGCCCACCACTAGAAGCATGCCTATGGAAAAAGTGCGCCGGCACACAGTGCAGTGTTATCGTGCACTTTCCCAGCCAGGTGTTTTCCTTTTCCCATTCCTCCCTGTACTTTTGCAGCCTTTTTTCCTTTCTCTGAGCGAACAAACATTGCTGCTCTAATGCTGGGCTCACACTGTGCGATTTTTGGCCCATTTTGAGCCGATTTTTGAGTCGCGCGGCCGATTTGGTGATCGGCCCGATTTTGGCCTTCATCATGCATCATGTAGTATACGTGGGGTAACGAGAAGCGATTAACACCTCACGACCAGCTCCCGATCATCAATCGCTCGTGAGGGTGTCAACACAGCCGCTCACGCACAAACACGTAAACGTTGGTGTAAAAGATGGAGCAGCACGGCTGTGCAGCCTGTGATCTGGACACAAGCGATGGAGGCACAACTTGTAGAACTTTGGAAAGCTCATCCGAGCCTTTTCGATGTGGCATCACAAAATTATCACGACCACAACAACCGTGAAAATAGTTGGATTTACACTGCTGCTCAATCACAGCTGCCTGATCATGTTTTTCATTAGCAATTTAGCAAAGTTGATGGTGGTGGTGTGTCTGTGTGAGTGAAAGACAGAGAGAGTGAGAGAGAGCGACAGAATTTCTGTTATAACCTTCATGTTATGGAGGCACAGTGTGAGCACTCAGGTCGCATCAGAGCATCGGGCGGTATAGTGTGAGACCTGCATCGTGACCTATGAACTTCTAACCCCTGCGAGTCAATCGTGCAGTTTGAAAATCGCACAGTGTCTGCCCAGCTTTAGGTGTACTGTCATCCGAGACTTGCACCGCAGTGTCGGCGTTTGTTTCCCTGTTGGCCATGCTTCTTGTTGTGGTCATCTGTTGTCTTCTGGTATTTTCTCCGCAAGCGACCTTTCCTCGACCAATGAGATGAGCGGTAATCTGACTTGTCATACTCGAATTGTCATAAGTGTGCTGTCAGCTCATTGGTCACAAAGCAGGAGAGGGGCTGGGAATTATGCTTTCAAACAAAGCGTTAATTCCATAAACATTTATAGACTACTTTTGATTCTCACTGTATTACGGGACAAAGCGCGTCCCTTATTAGCTCAATACGGGACAATTCCGTTTTTTAAGGGACGGTTGGCAACCCTAGCCGCACACCACTCACACAGTATTAGCATTCTGCTTTAGCATACAGTTTTACACAATTTTAAACAAATGAAAAGTACGCTGTTTCCCCATTACACTGACATTTGTGGCAAGTGGAATAATACCACAGAAACACTGTTACATATGTGCTATGGCTGGAATTGCAATGTGTTTGAGGAGCGGACCCAAGAGCAGATGAACAAGAGACAAAACTGAGGAGTAACAAAAAGCGTTTATTTAGGCTGATGGGAAACACAAAAGGCAAAGGTGAACAGAGGCGAAACTAAACTATAACTGATGCTGAACAAAGGGAAATAGGGTAATGAGGAAAGTGCAGACGTTTGGGGAAACACAGCTGACACAAATGAACATGAATCCACAGGGCAAGCAAAACTAAACACACTGAACATGGAAACACAAGACTTTAAAAATAAAACAGGAAACATGGAGAGACGTAAAGAAGAGACAGAAAGAGGGAGGGAGCGACTTAAACACACGGGAGATGGAAAAAGGGAACGAGACATGACGGCTGCAGAAACATACACGGATACACATGACAGACAGTGGAGACATGGAACAGAGCCCGGAGACGAGACAAGTAAACAGGAAAGGGAGACGAGAGACCTAACCGAGACAATGTGGAGACAAATAAAACTAAACATACAGCCAAAGAAACAAATAACTAATAGTAACTAACAGAAAATTAAAACATTCCAAATGAATAATTCACAAAAAGACAACGACCTCAAAAATGCTGGATCACAGACCCCTCACAATATGTTTAGCCTAACACGTATTTTGCAAATTTCTGTTTATCCCCTTGTTTATTTTTATCCATGTTTTTGTGCACCGTTTTGGCCAATGTGTGATTTTTTAAATGTGCTTTATAATTGACTCTCCTCAGCTGAACCAGCTGACTGACAATGTCTGGTTCTGCCGGAGGTTTCTTCCTGTTAAAAGGGAGTTTTTCCTTCCCACTGTTGCCAAAGTGCTGCTCATAGGGGGTCATATGATTGTTGGGTTTTTTTCTCTTTATCTATGAAGCGCCTTGAGGCGACTTATGTTGTGATTTGGCGCTATATAAATAAAATTGAATTGAATTGAATTAATTTTCTTATTCATAAAGTCACTTTCAAAGTGCATAGTGGAGAAAATTAATTTGTAGAAGATTTATTTTTACAAACACTGAAATAAGGATGGTGACAGCTATTATATCATCGATTTATTATTTATGTGTTAAACAGTCACACTGATGTAACAGATCTTGAAAATTATTTATTTAAATGTATTTAAAACGATGTTTTAAAAGCAGCTGCCGACAATCTGTTGGTAATCTGATTACATTTCATGCTGAAATGTAATTGATGTCAAACAACATTGTGAAGGTTCAAATTCTGAGAGGATTCAGCTCGGATCATTTCCCAGCTCATCCTGTCTGGATCCATTTTGGATCCATTCATAGTGGCTTTATTTTTTTAAACTGAGCTGAGGGTGGATCCGCCCACAGTCTGATGTTATCTGGGTAACTTCTCTCCCAGGACCATTAGTTTCTCCACATTCTGTCATATCAGGTTACACCTGAGTGATTAGATTTAAAATCAAATGTAAAATTAGCCTTTTGATCTGATCAAAGATCAAGCTAGCTAAATGATACATGAACATTAAACTAAATTGATATATTACAGATAGGGGTGCAACGATACACAAAATTCACGGTTCGGTTCGATACTTTGGTGTCACGGTTCGATATTTTTTCGATACAAAATAATGTTCATGCCTTTTTAATTTGTCATTTATTAAAATTCTAAATATATATTTTAACTCAAAAGTAGTTTTTAAATTTAATGTTGCTGAAACAACAAAGTAATAAAAAAATCTATCTGATGGAGAAATCACTCATCTTTGGAAAAGAGAGTTTATTACAGAGAAATGTCTCTTTCCAAAATAAAAGCTATACTATACGCTTCTTCTGGGCTATATTCTCAGCAGCATATTAAACATATCAGGTCCCCATAAGGAGAATCCTGTGCTAACGGCTGTCTAAATGACTCGGCTAAAGTTTGTAGCATGCTTGTTGTTTTTGTCTGCTTCCACTTGTCTTTGCACTAGGATGCTGTCGGAGTAAATGTGCAGTCATATTCGTTGTGTTCCCACTAGTGCTGTCAGCGTTAATCTGAAATGACGTTAACGCCACAACACAGCAAATCTCCATTAAAGAGCTACCCTTGATCGCCCCGTGCACGGGGCTGGACGGCGTCAACACGTTAACGAGCTAACTGCGCTAACACACTAGCTCCCACCAATGTAATTGAGCATTGCGTGGCACATCCAACATACTGTTTTACTTTAGTCCATGACGCGCTTACCTTCAGGGTCATACGTCACATGAAGACCAAAATAGTTCCAAACGCCAGATCTGAATGAGGGTGGGGGAGGTTCAATTTGCCATGTTGCAACGAGCTTAGCTCCTGTCTCGCTAGCTTGCCCTGCACTCAGTGAATCTGCGTTCGACTACTCCGCCTAGGCTGCACTGTGAGCGCAGATCCACTGAGCGCTCAACACAGACAGCATCGTCAGAAGGAAAGTTGATAAAATAAATTAAAAATTTTGTATTGTTCGATACATATGCGTACCGAACCGAAAGCACTGTATCGAACGGTTCAATATCGATACGAGTATCGTTGCACCCCTAATTACAGATTCAACTTTAATTCATCTATGATGATGGCAAAGTGGCACAAACTGATTAAAATTCTTCTTCGTTCCTCCTGTCATTATATTATGGTCAGCACTTAACTCAGGGTGAACATACTCAGAGCTGATTGAACTTACTCTGATTAGCTGTTTTTTACATTTAACCTTTTGCATTGTCTATATCAGCGGTCCCCAACCGCGCCACGGACCGGATTATGTCCGACAATATTTGCAACGACTGGCCTTTAGGTTGTCGCAGATAAATACAACAAAATAAAACAAGTACCGGTACCAAAAAAAGAAAGAAGATTTATTCATAACACACAGGAAAAGACCCAGGGAAACCGAGTTAACTATGTAAAAAAATAATGATAAAAAATAATAAAAACCCTGAAAACCATACATTTCACACCCGAGCCTCAACTCGTGGCCTGGTGCCGGTGCGTGGCCCGGGGGTTGGGGACAGCTGGTCTATATTGTCTGTTTTGGTACCTAATGTTTTGTTTATTTTAACCTGAATGTTCCGCCCTTTGTGACTACCTGTCTATGAAAAGTGCTTGATAAATTAGCTTTACTTACTACTGTTCTGGAACAGGAAACGCAGAGTTTCCAAATCAAAGTTAATCAGCTCAGAGTTTATTTTTAATTCTGAGTTGGTTGAACATGCTTCCTTTAACAGGGCCCAGGTCATGTGTGTTCGTGTAATTTTGTTAATTTGATCGTTAGAAATAGGTGTTTTAAGTAAGAAGTTTGTCCTATTTCTTTTTGCTAGAGACAGAATTCTTACTGTAGCCCCATCAAGGCAGTCGAATGCTCTTTTCCAACAGTATCAGAGTAGCTGAAAATAATCCAAAAGCCTAGTTTTTGTGCTTTATTGTATATGAGATTGCAGATTTTAAAGTTCTATATGAATAAAGCTGATTTGGCTTGGCTGCAGCGAGGTTTTTCTTTCGGGATGCGGAGCTCAAACACCAGCTGGGTTGGTAAACAGCAATTTGATGTATTGAATTTACTGGTGTCAGTAAACTCCATACAGCAAGGTTAGCTACAGATTTCAGTTATTCACCCCACCTCCTTCAGAGCCAATAGTATGCAGACTCAACATATCTACTTCTCTCAGGGTTCTCAGGTGCTCAGCTGCTCAAACTGCTCTCTGCCAGTGAGGATTGACAACTTTGTTTTGGAATCCATCATGAGGGCTGGTGAGACACACCCACTTATACAGTGGTGCAGACCAACAACAGCAGTGTCGCAGTCCAGTTCCAGAAAGATTCTAGTTTGTGTTTTAATGCAAAGGAACCAAACACTGAATGTTTTATTCTTGTATTGCTATATACATTTGCTGTCAATGAGCTGCTTTTGAAGCCATTTTATCGTTGACATGTGAGCACTCAATGAAAATCATTTGGTAACCATGGTAACGGAACTGTGGAGCAGGTGTAATGGGTTGTTCATGATAACGAGCATTGACCTCCTTTCTCTGACTGACTCAAATAGAGAGTAGAGTAGAGTAGAATAGAATAGAATAGAATAATCCTTTGGTTGTCCCACAACACACAGAACAGAAACATACACAATTTTTACATATTTACATCAAGGACAATGCCTCCTCAAATGTCTCAAACATATGGGATTAGGATGTGAGCATAACCTCTTCAGTCATTTACAGTCATTCAACCTACAATTTGTTTGTTAATCTGCTTCTGTCTATTTATACCATGCAGTGGATTTGATTCTTACAGTAACACCTATACATACATATATTTACCAATCTACAGTGAAGAAAATCATTATTTGACCCCCGCCGAATTTGTACATTTGCCCATGCTCATGAGGTCTGCATACATCTCAAGAGGGGGTTTTGCCTCCACACTCTCACAGTCCTGGCATGCTGCCTAAACAGATGAGACATGATTAGATAATGATTATCGGCTATTGACCATCCACCCGTGGTATCTCCCCCTGAACCCACTGCCACGTCCCTCCTCTGCAGCTGAGCTGCAAACTACACCCTGCGACCCATCGTCTGACATAAACGTTATTTATAGTGTGTCTGTCTGAGTACAGTTTTTGGTTGGACAGAGGGGGAAGAGGGGTCCTCTACCTAGGGCTGTGCGATATGACCAAAACCTCATATCCCGATATAAGACATCTATCGTCCGATAACGATATAAATCACAAAAATGTAACATTTTCTGTCAATTCTGTGAAACTCTGGCAGCTTGACTTGCGTGAAGTGTTTCCAGCTGTGCGTCATGTAGCTGGAGTCGAGTGTTTTAACCGATGCATGAAACGATACATTTTTAGACATAAGTTGTAACGGCCGCCGTTTTCTTTGTGAGTATTTATTACACGGCGTGCTGCGGGGGAAAGCCTGTTCTAACGTTTGCGTCTAAGCTTTATTTTTTAACACCTGGCGGCTCTTTTTTACTTCTCATCCGTAAATAATCTACTCTTTCACGTGATTCAGTTTATTTTGAAAAGTCTCAACAGGATCTTGAGCTTTATTGTGAAAGGTTTATGTGGAACATAAACAAGCGGACAGGCGATGGTGTTACCGTCATTGTTGCTAACGACAACGCATAAAAACAGGCGCTTGTCCGTCTGTAGTGTGGTTATATTAAATATAAGAGAAAGAGAGAACTTTAAGAAATTAATATAGCCACTACAGTGTCCATCAACTCTATGAAAAAATATAACCATAAACAGTTTATTTTGCGACACCACGAAACAAACGATAGCGTAAAATGAAACGATAGACGTTTTTATATCGTCATCCATATATATCGTTATATATATAACAGCCCTACCTCTACCCTTTGTAAAAAAAAATAGCCACAAAGCATAATGTTTCTACCTCCATGCTTGACTGCGAGGATGTTCTTTGGGTCATACATTTTGTTTCCTTCAAACATAGCAGGTCAAGCTAATGTCAAAGAGCTCGATTTTGCTTATAGCCCTTTCTCCCAAGGCTTTTCTGCATCATTTGGATGTTCACTGGAAAACCCAAGCGTCAAGATTTTATTTCTTTATTATCAGTTCACAGTACTGGACATACAAGGGAATCCCTGGACTCTTTTTGTCTCAACATAGTATTAAAAGACACTAAAAGGAATATCTTTAAAAAAAAATCAAGCATATGTACAATAGTGCAAATATAGTAACATGACACAGTAACATATGTACATGGACATATAATATATGTCCATACATCAAGTCATTCTCTTACGCTTATCCATTTCAAGATCAGGGGGGAGCTGGAGGCTTTTCCAGCTGAGGCAGGGTACTGTACACCTTGTACAGTCAGACAGCTATTCATACCCCTTCACACCAATGGGCAATCTAGACTCACCAATTAACCTAATCACACTATTTGCATGTTTTGGAGTACACAGAGAGAGCCCATATAAACATGGGGAGAATATGCAAACCCAAGGTCCTAGCCAGATGTTGGAATATAATCCAAGACCATCTTGTTGTGATCCAGCAGTGCTAGCCACACCACTGTGCTGCCCTGTACTATACATATAAATAATATACATAATATAAATAAATGATGCTGCTTGTGAGCACAGCTTCTCCTGATCACTTGGTGAATAAAGCTGTTCAACAGTCTAGTGGAATGAGCCTAGAGGCTGTGGTACTTGCTCCCCGAAGGCAGGAGACTGAGGAAGGACTGCGAGGGATGAGCTGCTGATGGCTCTATGGGTGAGGCAGACGGTAAAAATGTCCATATCAAAAGGAAAAGGGTCACCGATGATGTCTTCTGGCAGGAGGTTGTGCAGGCTCCGTACCACACAGTGATAAGCCAGTAAGAACCCTCTCAGTGGTTCCCCAGTAGAATAGTGGGAGGTGGGACTCGTGCGCTTCTCAATTCACATAGGAAGCAGAGGTGAGTTGTTTTTTTTTTTTTGTTTTTTTTTATTCAAATCAGGCAACAAAGTATATATCTCATTTACATTGACATAGTTTTTTTTAGCAGAGGTGAGTTTAAGCGTTTTTGGTCAGTGGTGTCATCGAACTAGGAGAGGTCCTCAGGATATGCAATCCCAGGAATTTGGTGCTTGAATTAACTGCCTTGATTTAAAGTGATCATTGTTTCTATAACTGTTGACCAGATGGCTCCCCTCATTCCTGTTGTTGGCTTCATCATTGTTTATGGTAAAAACATCCCAGTCCCACTGTCTGCAAAGCTGACAGTGGGACTGGTGCTGTAGGTTGATACACAGTCATGAGCCAGTAGCGTGAAGAACAGTGAGCACACACCCTTGTTGAGACCAGTGCTCAGTGTGATGGTCTTGAAGGTGTTATTGTCTTGGTTTTGAGTCACAATCCAAATGATTGTGTTGAATGCTGAACTGAAACTGAAACACCATCTGCACATGAGAGTTCTTTGTATTCAGGTGGGTGAGGGCAGAATGGAGAGCAGCGGAGATGGCGTTTGATATGTTGTCTGTTCCACCTGTCTTACGTGGTTAATCCTGCAGAGGGTCCTTTTCACAGTATCTGGGGTCAGACACATTACCTATTTACCTGTTAGGGAGTGGTCTTCTGTGCCAGTTTGTTGTATGGTGTTCCAAAGTGCCCAAAGAAGTCAATTAGGGACTCTTCATTTCTTAGTAAGTGAGCAAATTTTAAATTCAGCAGGGGACCAAATCATTATCTGTTGGTACACTTACTCATGTGTTAATCAGAGATGGGCAGTAACGCGTTACTTGTAACGCGTTACTGTAATCTGATTACTTTCTTCAAGTAACGAGTAAAGTAAGGGATTACTATTGTAAAAACGGTAATTAGATTACCGTTACTTTCCCGTAGGAACGCTGCGTTACTGCGTTACTAAAACCGTGATTTTTTGCGAGAATGTCTCATGACAGTGACGTAAGCGAGTGCGCCGTTAGTGACAACAGCTGTGTGCAGATCAACAGTGCATCACATATCGAGTGCAGAGAGAGTATGAGCGTGCAGCGTTTAAAGCGTGGAAGTACTGACCTTACTTTGAGTTTGATTCCATAAAAAGTGACAAAAACATTAGTGTCCGTTGTGCGTGGGAAGAAAACTTCTTTTTACAGCGAAAAAAACCCCTAAACTTCCAACAAGCACCGAGTAGCTACGACGTAATGGGAAACTCACAGAGAAACTCGCGGATTCTTCCACTGACCGCGGCACACCTGCACCAGGGTAAACCTCCGCCTGCCCCACTCCTGCTTTACAGGTGAAAATAGAGCAACAGGACCGCTGAGTCTTTGACTTTATTTATTTTCTGCTGTGTTTTACTTGCATCTATTTGAAAGAGTGAGTGTAAACACAAAAAATATTTTATTTTATGTGCTGGAATGTGCAGAAAATAGGTTTAAATGTTAAACTAATTTATTCAAGTCAGAGAATGTTGCATATAATTAAATGTTTTGCTTGATGCATAAAGTTAAAAGATTAAAACTAATAAAACAAGTTTAAAAAAGAGACTTTTCCATTTGATTACATTTTGTATGATGGATTATACAGAAAAAGTAGAATTGGGCTGAAAGATCTATCGCTTTATCACCTACTCAGGTTGTAAATCGTGTTTTTAAAAAGTAACTAAGTAACTAAGTAATTAATGACTTTTGAAAATAAGTAATCAGTAAAGTAACGGGATTACATTTTTGGGGAAGTAATCAGTAATTAGTTACTGATTACTTTTTCAAGTAACTTGACCAACACTGGTGTTTAAGTGTTGTGGTTGAGGTGTCGTATGGCTTGGTGGTAAAAACTGTTTTTGAGTCTTGTAGTCCGAGCAGACAGACTCCTGTAACGTCTGCCAGATGGTAACAAGGAGAACAGCTGATGTGCGGGGTGGCTGTGGTCCTTGATGATGCTGTGTGCTTTACGGAGGCATTGCTGGAGATAAATGTCCTGAATGGCAGGAAGCCTCGTGCCAGTGATGTGCTCTGCTGCCTTTACAACCCTCTGTAGTGATTTACGGCTGCTGGCAGAGCAGCTTCTGTACCAAACTGTAATGTAGCTCGTCAGCAAGCTCTCGATCGCACACCTGTAGAAATTTGAGGTGATGTTGGCGTTCATGCCAACTTCCGCAGCCTCCTCGGGAAGTAAAGCCGCTGGCGAGCTTTCCTGATAGCAGTGTCTGTGTGAAGGGTCCAGGAGAAGTCCTCTGTGATGTTGACTCCAAGGAACTTGAAGCTGCTGACCCTTTCGACCTTGACACCGTTGATGTGGATGGGCTGGTGTTCTCTGACTGGTCGTTTCCGGTAGTCCACTATCATCTCTCTAGTTTTGCTGATGTTGAGAGTCAGGTTATTTTCCAGGCACCACTCGTACAGCCCCATCACCTCCTCTCTATAGGCCATCTCATCGTTGCCTGTGATGAGGCCCATGATGGTTGTGTCATCCGCAAACTTGATGATGATGTTGGACTCTTGTTTAGCAACACAGTCGTGTGTGAACAGGGAATATAGGAGGGGGCTAAGCACACAACCCTGTGGCATTCCTGTGTTTAGGACGAGTGGTGAGGAGGTGTGCTTACCAACTCTCACCACCTGGGGCCTGTTTGTGAGGAAGTTTAGAATCCATCTGCAGATCGGTGTTCCCAGCCCAAGGTCGACGAGCTTCGTGGCAAGTTTTGAGGGGATGATGGTGTTAAATGCCGAGCTGTAGTCGATGAAGAGCATCCTTGCATATGTATTCCCTTTCTCCAGGTGAGTGAGGGTGGTGTGCGTTGCCAGGGCGATGGCATCCTCCGTGGCTCTGTTTGTCCGATAGGCAAACTGAAGAGGGTCCAGTGTGTCAGGGAGGGAGGAGCAGATATGACCTTTGACCAGCCGCTTCAGGCACTTCATGATGACGGATGTCAGTGCAACAGGACGGTAGTCATTCAGACAGGAGACCACTGATTTTTTGGGAACATGAATGATGGTGGATGCTTTGAGGGACGTGGGGACCACTGACTGCCTCAGGGAGAGGTTGAAGATGTTGGTGAACACCTCTGCCAGCTGGTTGGCGCATGCTCTGAGAAGCCGGCCTGGGATGCCGTCCGGTCCTGGAGCTTTGTGAGGATTGACCTTTTTAAAGGTCCATCTCACAGCTTCTGTTTTCAGAGTTAAAGTTGCAGCCTCACTGTCCTCCTGAGGGTAGAGGATCTGCTCTTTGTTGTCTGCGTCAAAACGAGCATAGAAGTTGTTGAGCTCGTCTGCGAGAGATGCAGCGGGCTGAACACTGACTGTGTTGACCTTCTTGTAGTCAGTGATGCAGCGCAGTCCATCCCACAGTCGCCTGGTGTCAAAGCTGTGGTAGCTGGACTCCATTTTGTCCCTGTAGTCCTTTCTGGCCTTTTTTATGGACTTTCGGAGGTCGTACCTGGCTGCTTTGTATGCATCAGCATCCCCGGAGTTAAAGGCAGAGGTCCGCACTTTTAGCTTGGCACAAACAGCTTTATTTACCCAGGGCTTCTGATTGGATATATGCGGACTGTGGTTTTTGTGATCATCCATGCACTTTCCAATATTATATATCCAAGATTAGTGTTTCGAGTGAATGCTACATAATTATCTCAGGTGAAGTGAGAGTGAAATTTCTATTGTAGTTTCTCCAGCATTTTTTTTAAATTGAAAATAGAATAGAATAGAATTCAACTTTATTGTCATTGCACATGTCACAGGTACAGGGCAACGAAATGCAGTTTGCATCCATCCAGAAGTGCTTTAGCCATGATATAGATATATTACAATATATATTATAATATAGATATGTGAGTATATTACAGAAATGGGTCTATTATGGTATGTTATAATGTACACGGTATGAAGTATGTTGTGAATATTCTATAACTATAAGTATGTACAGGCTGTAGTGAGTACAAGCTATGTACAGGATATAAATATGAAATAAAAAAAACTATACAGAATCTGGGATATACAGCTATACAGAAATGGGAACTATGTACAAGCTATGTACAGGATATAAAGGATATAAATATGAAATAAAAAAACTATACAGAAGATGAGATATACAGTTATACAGAGATGTGAACTATGCAGGTTATAAACAGTTGTAGGGTTAAAAATTATCGTATGTACAGAATGATTATTTACACAGAGCTATACAGTAGTGCAGTTAAGATAAGTGAGATATGTGGATAATTTCTACAGAGGCTGTATAAAGTGCTGGTGGTTGTGAGTGGTGGTTCAGTCCATGTTATCATTGCTACCACACTGTGACTAAGAATAGAACACAGTCCTGGTAGTTTCCTGCAAAAGTACACAACATGTTTATCTGTTCAAGACTTTTCTGTTGCTATAGCACACTAAGTGGCTGTTTCAGGCCAGTTTCCACCTTTACAGTGGCAAAAAACGTTTTTATTATTTACTATTTTAGGCCTATTCTGTACTACTGAGTTGGTCTGTTTTGTGTTTTTATGTTTTTGTTTTTGTTTTGTTTTTTAATTTTGCTCAGTTTATAATAAAGCTCAGTTGCTCAGGTTGTGTTTCATGTAAGACTGACAAAGCTGTGACACCATGAGTGCAGTAGGTTCCTTGCTTCACGGCTGACCCCTCACTGCAATTGTGAATTTGCTGTTGGAAATTAAAACCACAAGTAAATAATCCGTTGTGTGGCTTCACACTTTATAGCTTTAAATAATGTTTAATGATTCATCCAGTCCCTTTTCTTTACAGGCTGCGAGAGTGACTTTTGGGGTCCACACTGCAGTAACCGCTGTCAGTGCCGCAACGGTGCCAAATGTAACCCAATCACAGGAGCGTGTGTCTGCACTGATGGCTACCAGGGCTGGCGCTGTGAGGAGCCCTGTGACCCCAAATTCTATGGCAAAGACTGCCTGCTGGAGTGCCAGTGCCTTAATGGCGCTACCTGCCATCACCAGACTGGCGAGTGCCTCTGTGCACCTGGATACACTGGGGCCTTGTGAGTTGAGTAACATTAAATAGGGCTGCATGTCTTTCAATATGACAAACAGCATTTGACTGTTTTAAATGCGTATGATTTTTTTAAACAGTTACAAATCTGAATATTAGCATACAAAGCAGTATAACATATCCACATTTTCTACACATTTCTATTTCAGTCTAGTCTAAACGTAAAAACAATGCTTTGGTGTCCATACTTTCAAATTTGGGCAGAAAATTATGTAGCAGCATTACAATCTACACTACCAATCAAAAGTGTGGGCACACCTTCCCATTTAATATATTTTCATGACTATTTACATTGTCGATTCTCATTGAAGGCATCAAGACTATGGATGAACACATATGGAATTATGTGGTAAACAAGAAAGTGTGAAATAACTCAAAAAATAACTCTTCAAAAAAGCTACCCTTTGCTTTAATTACTGCTTTGCACACTCTTGGCATTCTCTCAATGGATTCTCTCCAGCTGCACCATTGCACACAAAAAGGCACTTCATGGGGTCATTAATATGGTCCAAAAAAATCACTGGACATCCTCTTCCCTCCCTGAAGGACCTGTACAGCACTCACTGTCTCAAAAGGGCATGCAGCATCCTACTGGACTGTACACAGCCAGGACACCGGGTGTTGAAGCTGCTGCCATCTGGCAGGAGATTCATGCTGCTGAGGCAGACTTTTTTTTTTTTTGGACTTTTTGGGGGAAAAATAATAATGTGCAATAAACATTCACTTACTGTTTTTGCCCGTACCTTTCTTGCACTTTTTTTAAAGCCACTTTAAAGTCCACTGTGTTGTGTTTTGTTGTGTTGACTTGTGCTGATATGGGACAGTTTCCAATTTCACTGAACTATTGTAGTAAGTAAGACTGTGCAATGACAAAAAAAAGAGTCATCTTATCTTATGAGGTCGTCACCTGAAATGGTTTTCCAACAGTCTTGAAGGAGTTCCCAGAAATGCTGAGCTCTTGTTGGCACTTTTGCCTTCACTCTGCGGTCCCTCTCATCCCAAACCATCTCCATTGGGTTTAGGTCAGGTGACTGTGGAGGCCGGGCAGCACTCCATCACTCTCCTTCTTGGTCAAATAGCCCTCACACAGCCCGGAGGTGAAGAATAAATGTTGGTCCAACTAAACGCAAACTGGATGCGATGGCATGTTGCTGCAGGATGCTGTGGTACCCATGCTGGTTCAGTGTGCCTCCAGTTTTGAATAAATCCTCAACAGTGTCAGCAGCAAAGCACCCCCACACCATCACACCTCCTCAGTGCTTCATGTTGGGAACCATGGGTGTAGAGATCATCTGGTCACTTTTTTGGCGTCGCACAAAGACACGATCGGTGGAATCAAAGATCTCAAATTTGGACCAGACCAAAGCACAGATTTCCACTGGTCTAAAGTCCATTCCTTGTGTTTCTTGGCCCAAACAAATCTCTTCTGCTTGTTGCTTTTCCTTAGGTCATTGAATAGAAAGTGATATTTTTCAGTGTTTCAATTTCACGCGGTCTCCTCTGAACAGTTGATGTAAAGATGTGTCTGCTAGTGGAACTCTGTGTGCCATTGATCTGTGCTCTAGTCTGAGGTGCTGTTACCTCAGCACCAGAAGTGACTCTTGGTCTTCCTTTCCTGGGGCGGTCCTCATGTGAGCCACTTTTATTGTAGCTCTTGATGGTTTTTGTGACTGTACTTGGAGACACATTCAAAGTTTTTGCAATTTTTCAGACTGACTGTCATTTCGTAATATGAATTCTAGCATTTGTCAAATAGAGCTGTCAGCTGTGCACCAACCTGACTTCTGCACAACACAACTGATGGTCCCAACCCCATTAGGAAGGCAAGAAACTCCACAAATGAACCCTGACAAGCCACAGCTGTGAAGTGAAAACCATTTCAGGGGACTGCATCATGAAGCTCATTGAGAGAAGACCAAGGGTTTGCAGCCATAGACCCGATATGTGTCATCCTTACATTAAGACCAGATGAGGCTTCGGCAAACAGTATCTGGTTCATCCAGGTCAGCTGCATCTCAGGTCCTGTGTTATTGGATTGTTTCCTATTTCTGGAGGACATGACTTTCAGTTATTGTTCATCTTTAGGCCTGCCATTTCTTCTTTTATCATTGACTTGTTCAGATTCCTCAGTCTCTTAAGGACACATTGCACACAATGCTGAGATAATTTTTGGCCAGCAGCCCTTTGAGAATCACCTTGTTGGTGATTGTTTGCCTTCTCTCTTTTCTCTGTGTCATTGTAGGGTCTTTACCTTACAGTTTAAAGCACTTTGAGGCAACTGTTCACAATTGAATTGAATTGTCAGATTGTGTTATCTTTGTTATAGACCACTTTAAAATAAAAAAGAAAAGAAAATGAGAGCTTCCTCAAGCCTCGCATCGTACTGTAAATAAATTGTCATGTTCCATGTCATTAAATCGATCTGTATCATATGCTCTCATTTCCCCTTTCCAGCTTTTTTAGGATTTGCCATTAAGCTGTCAGGTATAATGATGATTTGGGAAGTCTATAAACATATCACAGCTTATTCCTGCCACTGAAAAGAAAGAATTAAGCAGACATTATTTTCTCAGATGTTTGTTAGTAAGTTTTGATATAAATATTTTCTTCAGAGTGACAACAGTTGAAATTACTTCTAGTGCTCTTCTATATTCTCTTCTGATAAACTCTTTCATAAGTTACTGAAGTAACCTAAAGTGTAGCTGTATTAACCTTCCACTTGTCTGTGTCGAACGTTTGAGCTTTATCAGTGATTAAAAGCTTCACCGCTTGACGCGAACACCTCTTCCTGCTTTCTGTCCCTCCAGCTGTGAGGAACCTTGTCCTCCAGGTAAACATGGCCCCCTGTGTGAGCATCACTGTCCCTGTCAGAACGGTGGAACATGTCACCATGTCACTGGGGAGTGTTCCTGTCCTGCTGGCTGGATGGTGAGGACTTCATGACACATGCAAAAGCAGATAAGCATCATACAACTAATCTGCCGAAAAGAATATTTAAGGATTAGCAACAGTTAAGCGCCATGATACTGTATTATAAAATATACCTTCTTAAAAAACTTTTTTCATGCCACATTTTAAGTGACAAAAATTTATCAATCATCATTTTCTCAACATGTGGCACTGGCTGCTGGGTCACACTCTTCATTTTGTAATAGTTTGGTCAAATGTTTGTTTGTTTGTTTGTTTGTTTTTATCTGAATTAACTGCCAGGGAAATATTACAATAGCAGAAAATTCTGGTATTTTTGTGTCCTAGGCTCTGTTTTACCATTTGGGCCTAAATTATTCTGAACATGGGACCAATGCAGTACATAAATGTTCTGCATTGGTCCTATCTTGAGCTGAAATACTGTGTCTGTGAAAGTTTTCAATGTAAATTAGTTTCATTTATTTGCTGTATTGTAAGATTAACATTTAGCTTCACTAATTCTGCAGCAAGCCTCTCTTCTTGTAACTTGAACTTGAAAACAGGAGTGTTTCCATCTATTTGTGGTACAGTTGCCCACAGCTTTAGTCTGTTCCTGCCCCCACAGTAGTCTTTGAAAGCTTTACCAAGTGTTGCACTTTACTGTGCCACATTTTAAATTAGGAACTAGATTTTCTTATTGCAAGTTAGTTTGATTTAGTTAGTTTCAATTAACATTAAGCTATGATTTCCATGCAGCAGCCTGTTTTTATCCCGGGGTAAATATTCACATTACAAATATGTCAACCAGAGTCAGTATTTTGTCCTGCAATATGTGAAGCTCTGGGAGTGAGCGTAGGCTGTAATATATCTGTCTATTTTACACTAATGTCTTCCTGCAACAGCTCACCTCCCATGACATTTCTCTTAGTCACGTCGTCGTTTGCATCACATTGTCAGACACCAAGTACTTTTACTTTGAAGTGGGTAGTTACCACATGGGATTACATTGCAGGTATCCAGTCATAACAGTCTTGCTTACTATTTATTGGACTGATTCCAGAGATTTTTGCTCCTTGTTTTACTTTAGATGGAAAAAATGAGACATCAGAGCCTAGTTTTTCAAATAACAGAATCTACCTTTAAAGAATTGTGAAATGTAAAGTTGCATATATTAAACTATTTGTCTTAGTTTAAATTAATTTGAGGTTTTTTTTCCATAAATTCAAGTTTAAATCCAGGCCATAAACATGAACCAAGGGTTTTTCTTGGACTAGAGAAGTTTGAAACTGCTCACTGGATACTGTTGACATTACTGTCATTACCTAATTTGCTAATAATTAATATGTTTGATATGTCGCTTCCTTCCGAGACATGTTTGATGCGCATGTAAACGTGATATATTCTTCTCCATCAGGGTCCAGTGTGTGCCCAGCCATGTCCATTTGGATCTTTTGGCATTAATTGCTCCCAGGAGTGCACGTGTCGTAACGGAGGGCTATGTGACCATATCAGCGGTCAGTGCCAGTGCACAGCTGGCTACATTGGAGAAAGGTACAGCCTAAAATGATGGTTGTAAGATGAAAGTTTACTGTACTCCACGGGGAAATTGGGTGGTTGCACGTAAAAATTTTATTTGAAGACCAGCAGAGGGAGAAAAACATGAGCAACAATGATGAGCAACATGCAATAAACAGTAAATACAGTGGCCAGATACAAATACTACAGTATGGCAATACAAATTTTAACAGTTATCTTTGACTGAGTTTTTTTTAGGTTTCTTTGTGTGCGTATATTAGTCATACGCAGCATAAACCATTATAAATGAAGCATTCAGAAAGTGTTTTCATTTATTAATCTATGACCATCTTCCTGTCTTTAGTTGTTAGAAGTATTTCTAGAGAAATTGGACGAACTGATGCTAATGTTGGACTTGTTCTGTTGCTCTCTAGAGGTAAAGAGTTTGCCTAAAAAAGTTTAAGGGGGATAGCATGAAAGTATTTAATATTTTCAATAAGCAATCAAATGCTTTTCCTTTAACAAAGTGAGAGTATTCAATTCCTTTACTGTAACTATTCAAGGATTTTTATTTGGAAGATTTGACTCAGACATGCTTAACAGAATAACTTTCTGTATCAAAATAAGGGCTTTAATTCTGAAATGTTAACAAATTGTAATGGCTAATGGGCTTCCATTAAAAACTGAGGGCGTTTTTATTAACTTTAAAGCTTTCTAGCAGTAAACTAGCAGAGAAAATTCATAACTACAACGTTTTTCAAACAATGCATGCTGCCATGTTCAACATAATGTGCTCTTACTACAGCAACTTGTGGCATACAAAGCTCTCCATAGAACACACTATATATGACAAAGGATGTTCCAAATAGGCGTCATATACTCAAACATATGCACCCACTGTATAGACAGTCATTAGAAGAACTACATGCATGCTATATGGTCTTGTATGCCTGTTGACAGGCTCTGGGAAAGGATATGTGAACACCTATCGATTGTTGCTAGCTGTAGCTTGTCTTAGACTCAGAGCAGTTTGTCTTGTCCCATTTTTGTGATTGGCTTTGACGCAGCGTGCAGGTGAGCCCCAAGACTTGGGTATGGCCTGGATTTGCTGCTGGCATGGGAGGGAAGTGGGGGGTGGGGTGCACTTCAAAGGGGGTTGATATGTGTGCATGGGTGTCTTTGTGTCATTGGTGGGTGGGTATGTGTGAGTGAGTCAGTTGGTGGGTTGGGTGTGTGTGTGCGTGTCCATTTGTCCAATGTGTCCATTTCAGGCTTTGTCTCTTCAATGCCTGCAATGGACACTCATGCAGACGTTGCAGTAAGCTGCAGTACCAGGAGAGAGATTTCATTTCAAGCCAACAAAAAAGAAAATCAAAAACAAAATAAACACAGGAGTGCATTTTAAAGTGAGCCAACTTCATGGTTTGTGACGTAGAAGGACCATGGAGTGTACCTCACACCTTATTTGTTTCACCAATGTTCACATTTTGGACAGAGAGGACAGATGGTTTGAAAGAGGAGTGAAAGAAGCCATCTATGTCCACTGTGAGCGACCATCTTGGAACAGCGGCGGTGGTTTACGACACCAACTCTCTGCCATCTATAATCCAGTTTTGAGATCCCTCCCCAGACGCCTTGATGCCCACTCACAGTGGTAGGTTTCATAGTGGGTTCTACACCCGTTTTCACACCTTGGCTCGTGTGATTAGGTAGAGCAGAGCTTCCCAATGTGTGAAGCCCGCCCCCTGGGTATCCCACATTCTTGATTTTTAGTTCACAAACACTTGTTGTAATTTCATTTCATTTATTTATTTATTTCACACTTGGTACAACAGATCAAACAAACCAACCACACTTTCTATCAATAAAGCACTACAACCATGTGTGAAAAATGACTAGTTAATGAGTAGTTAATGACTAACTACTGCTGACATTTTGGAGATGTGAGCTCTTTATAGAGTAAAGTTACAGTGGGATACAAATAACATCAGGCTGATCCTGCCACGATTTGTCTAAATCAGGGACGAACAGGATCCCACAGCTGTTTATGTTTTTGAACCCATTTTGCACAGAGAGGCATTTTTTGAAAAATGTATTGACAGCAATGTTGAACATTATTACAGAGGAAAAAAACAACTACATGTAAAATAATCACATCGTGACGCCTCTGCCTTTGTAAATGGAGGGACAGCAACTGCGTGTTTATATGTAAGCGTGTAAAACTGAAGATAGATTAACAGTATTTCGTCTCTATCTGCCATTCTGCAATTCATCTCAGGTAAACAATAACGTGGTGCACAGCGTGACGTGAAAAAGGCACATACCTTTGACGTCCACACGTGAACGCAAAAAAGGAGTTTAAAAAATCTCAGTTTTCGGTGATTCGAAACACCGTTTACGTGGACGAAACAGCTGCGTTTTCATAAATACCCGTGTAGGTGCGGACGCAGCGTAAAAGAGTTAGTAGTTTATTTTCTTGCTACCTGTAATTTATTGCAGATTACTTGTATTTGCTTAATTGTTTATTAAATGTTTGAGGTGTGAAATAAACAGCAATGGAGCTGTGGGGGGGAAATGTTTGGGAACCACTGAGGTAGAGGGTCATTAGGGGGTCCATTGTCCCTCTTGGGGGGAAACTCCCCCCCCCCCCCAATTTTTGCGAGTGTTTTGTGTGTTATACTTGTATAACTATGCATGTGACAAATAAAGAACCTTGAACTTTGAACCTTGAATTGAACTCCCACGGGGTTTATATCTGGGACTCTCCACCATTTGACCTTAGAACTGAAGAAGCTTCTTGGATGAGAGGTGAAACGTCTTCAAGCAACTTAAAGAAGTCCAGACGCTTTTCTTTCCAAGCTCCTTAGACTACCCTGACCTGGATGACTGAGAACCTTCACAGACAACAGCTCAGACTGTATCATTGAACCCAGCCACTAAAGAATTTACTTTTTATTCTGCACCCCACAAAATGTCTTTAAGTATAGACTATAATCTTACTTCTGCTA
This sequence comes from Astatotilapia calliptera, assembly GCF_964374335.1. NCBI lineage: Eukaryota > Metazoa > Chordata > Actinopteri > Cichliformes > Cichlidae > Astatotilapia > Astatotilapia calliptera. Next base: position 2,093,509 of record NC_137422.1, on the reverse strand, counting down.
AACTGGTTCAGTGTGTTCAATCAGCTAATATCCTCCCAAAAAGTCCATTTGATCATAATCCAATTATTAGTCAGTTTAACTTTTCCCCCACCCAGTGTAAACCGAACATATGGAGATTTAATGTTACACTTTTAGGGAACAAAGAATTTTTGACCAGTTAAGCCATAAACTGGAGGAAGTCATCAATATTTATATTGGCAGTTTTTCTTATTCAGGTTTCTTTGTATGGGCTGTCGTTAACGGTTTCTTGAGAAGCAGCTTTGCTCTTATTGTCACAGGACTGAACGCACTCAAGTGCAGACCAAGGTTTCTTTTCAAAATGAAAGTCAACAGTTTATTTACAGAAACACCAAGTGCAATATACACAACATGCAGCGGGCCGGGGTTCCAGGGATCTGTGGGAAGGAAGGAAAAAGGTCCACACACACACCTCGCCACTAATCCACTCTCAGATAATCAGGAAATGGGAACAGGTCCAGTTTACTGTACTGTAAACTGTATTTCCCTGGATCCAGGGAAAGAGTGACAAGAAGCACTGAACCGCCATCTTAAATAGTGGCCAGCTAATCAGGCAGATCAGCGGCAGGTGAGTAATTAGGCCAGGTGCATGGGCCAAGGGCGGGAGCCCGAGATGAGCTCTGCCCAGAGCTCTGACGGAGGAGAGAGACAGAAAGAGAGGGCACAATAATAATAGAAACATCTGGCCTGGCATTGAGCCAGCCAGGGAAGCACAGAGACCATGGCACTTATTACAAAAAATGCAAAGAATGTGAGATATATATATATATATATATATATATATATATAAATAATAATAATAATAATAGAAATATATAAAAAAATATTTACCTCACCTTCAGAGATGATACCTGTAAAACTTTCTTTGCTCAGCTATATTTGTGAGAATACTCGCTATCTGAGGAGGAAACAGAAGCTTTCTTTAAGAATATTCACCTTCCAGTTCATTCTCCAGAACACGTAAAAACCTGAGATTCTCTGAGAACTGCATTATGCCCTCGAACTTCCCAACAAAGGTCGTTTATCAGGTATTGATGGAAAACCTCCTGAGTTATATTTGACACTTTTAGAAATGCTGGAGGAGTGTGGTAATTACCGACCCATTTACTTAATAAATGCAGTTGTTAAACTATATGCCAAAATATTAGCTGCATGCCTTGAGACAGTGCTGGGCAAACTGCTTCACAGTGATCAAACAGGCTTTACAAAAGGAAGATTGTCTTCTGACAACATAATGTTATCGGTGAGTCCAGAAGGTCCCAGTCTCAGACTGGACTTTTCTTCTTTGATGCTTCTTTGTGTTTGATCGATTGGAGTGGAAATATTTATGGAAAGGTCCCAAATTTATTAAGATGATAAAAATGTATATGCTAACCCTTCAGCTAGTATCTGCATTAGAGTTTTCCTCATCTATATTTAGTATACTCTGGTGGAACAAGACGGGGATGCTCACTCTCACTACTTATTTTAATTGCTCCATACAAACCTTAGAACTCCCCCCCCCCCCCCACTTTGTACTGTAGGATATACACCATATTTCATTATACCCTGATGAAACCTTAGTATACATATTGGCTTTTCAGTTGTCCTTGTCCACACTGTTGAACATCATAGGTACTTTTGGCAAACTGTCAGGTTGTAAAATCAACCTCACACAATCTGCCCCTATGTTGCTTAATTCAGACTCTCAATATCCAATTAGATGTCAACATTGTGCAACTATTTATATAAATATCATATATATATATATATATATATATATATATATATATATATATATATATAAATATCATATAAAAAAAAAAAAACACCCAGCACGCCCCTGCGGGCGGTTTATCCTTCAAGCTCGGGTCCTCTACCAGAGGCCTGGGAGCTTGAGGGTCCTGCGCAGTATCTTAGCTGTTCCCAGGACTGCGCTCTTCTGGACAGAGATCTCCGATGTTTTTCCCGGGATCTGCTGGAGCCACTCGCCTAGCTTGGGAGTCACCGCACCTAGTGCTCCGATTACCACGGGGACCACCGTTACCTTCACCCTCCACATCCTCTCGAGCTCTTCTCTGAGCCCTTGGTATTTCTCCAGCTTCTCGTGTTCCTTCTTCCTGATATTGCTGTCATTCGGAACTGCTACATCGATCACTACGGCCGTCTTCTTCTGTTTGTCTACCACCACTATGTCCGGTTGGTTAGCCACCACCATTTTGTCCGTCTGTATCTGGAAGTCCCACAGGATCTTAGCTCGGTCATTCTCCACCACCCTTGGGGGCATCTCCCATTTTGACCTCGGGACTTCTAGGTTATACTCGGCACAGATGTTCCTGTACACTATGCCGGCCACTTGGTTATGGCGTTCCATGTATGCCTTGCCTGCTAGCATCTTGCACCCTGCTGTTATGTGCTGGATTGTCTCTGGGGCATCTTTACACAGCCTGCACCTGGGGTCTTGCCTGGTGTGATAGACCCCAGCCTCTATGGATCTTGTACTCAGAGCTTGTTCTTGTGCTGCCATGATTAGTGCCTCTGTGCTGTCTTTCAGTCCAGCTTTGTCCAGCCACTGGTAGGATTTCTGGATATCAGCCACCTCCTCTATCTGCCGGTGGTACATACCGTGCAGGGGCCTGTCCTTCCATGATGGTTCCTCGTCTCCCTCCTCTTTCTTGGGTTTCTGCTGCCTGAGGTATTCACTGAGCACTCGGTCAGTTGGGGCCATCTTCCCAATGTATTCTTGGATGTTCGTTGTCTCATCCTGGACTGTGGTGCTGACACTCACCAGTCCCCGGCCCCCTTCCTTCCGCTTAGCGTACAGCCTCAGGGTGCTGGACTTGGGGTGAAACCCTCCATGCATGGTCAGGAGCTTTCTTGTCTTTATGTCAGTGGCTTCTATCTCCTCCTTTGGCCAGCCTATTACCCCAGCAGGGTACCTGATCACGGGCAGGGCGTATGTGTTGATGGCCCGGATCTTGTTCTTACCATTCAGCTGACTCCTCAGGACTTGCCTGACCCTCTGCAGGTACTTGGTGGTTGCAGCCTTTCTAGCGGCCTCTTCATGGTTCCCATTTGCCTGCGGGATCCCCAGGTACTTGTAACTGTCCTCTATGTCTGCAATGTTGCCTTCTGGTAGTTCAATCCCCCCAGTTCTGACTACCTTCCCTCTCTTTGTTACCATCCGACTACACTTCTCCAGTCCGAACGACATTCCAATGTCATTGCTGTATAGCCTGGTAGTGTGGATCAGTGAATCGATGTCTCGTTCACTCTTGGCATACAGCTTGATGTCATCCATGTACAGGAGGTGGCTGACAACTGCTCCGTTCCGTAGTCGGTATCCGTAGCCAGTCTTGTTAATGATCTCACTGAGGGGGTTCAGGCCTATGCAGAACAGCAGTGGGGACAGAGCATCTCCTTGGAAGATCCCGCACTTGATGGTAACTTGTGCTATGGGCTTGGAGTTGGCCTCTAGTGTTGTACGCCACATCCCCATTGAGTTCCTGATGAAGGCTCTTAGGGTCCCATTGATCTTGTACAATTCTAGGCATTCCAGTATCCAGCTGTGGGGCATTGAGTCATAGGCCTTCTTGTAATCAATCCAGGCAGTGCACAGGTTGGTCAGTCTGGTCTTGCAGTCTCGGCTGATTGTTCTGTCTACCAGTAGCTGGTGTTTTGCACCTCTGGTATTCTTGCCAATTCCTTTCTGTGTCCCGCTCATGTATTGACCCATGTGCCTGTTCATCTTAGCCGATATGATGCCTGACAGGAGCTTCCATGTAGTACTGAGGCAGGTTATTGGTCGGTAGTTGGAGGGGACCGGTCCCTTCTTGGGGTCCTTGGGGATCAGGACCGTCCGGCCTTCAGTTAGCCATTCCGGGTGTCTTTCGTTAACTAGTAGCTGGTTCATTTGTGCTGCCAGACGCTCGTGGAGTGCAGTCAGCTTCTTCAGCCAGTAGGCGTGAACCATGTCGGGCCCTGGTGCTGTCCAACTCTTCATACTGGAGACCCTTTCTTGGATAGCTGCCACTGTGATGGTTACTGGACCCTGTTCAGGGAGGTCGCTGTGGTCTGCCCTCAGATCCTCTAGCCACTGAGCATTGCCGTTATGGGTTGCAGCCTTCTCCCATATGCTCTTCCAGTATTGCTCCGTCTCCAGCCTTGGTGGTGCTATTCTCAGGCAGCTGGATAGCGTAGTGGTTAGACTACACGCCTTTGGAACAGAGGATCGCAAGTTCGATTCCTGCCTGGGGCGTCTGTATCCAGTAAGGGTCCTAAGGCTAGACCCCCTATGCTAAGCAAGCCTACCGCAGACATGAGCGAGACAGATAAATATGAAGGCATGCCGGCTCGGACGTCGCCCGGATCAACAAGGTCCGCGTCAGGTGTTGAGGAACCAGGGCACCCTGACGAAAAGTGGGCTACTGGAACAAGAAGGCATCGGTGGGCAAGGGACGAAAACAGGGCGTTGTTGGAATGCTAGTACGCAAGTAACCCCGGCGGAAGGGGCTACATGAATAGGATGAGGGACCTATATAAATATCATATATATATATATATATATATAAATTATTTAGGTATTCAAATAGTGTCCTCTGTAGCTTCTACTTTTAAGAACAATTACTCTACTATTTAAAAAAATAGAAAAGTTCAGTGCTTCCTTTACCTCCCCCAGTTGATTACTGGAAAAAACTTGACTCTTTGTTTAAGTAATTTATATGGAATAACAGCTGTTCACATATAGAGTGGACAGTGCTACAAAAAAAAAAAAGGCCTGCATTTGTATAGCGCTTTACTAGTCCCTAAGGACCCCAAAGCGCACACTCAGTCATCCACCCATTCACGGCAAGCTACATTGTAGCCACAGCTGCCCTGGGGCGCACTGACAGATGCAAGGCTACCGGACACTGGCGCCACCGGGCCCTCTGACCACCACCAGTAGGCAACGGGTGAAGTGTCTTACCCAAGGACACAACAACTGAGACTGTCGGAGCTCGAACCGGCAACCTTACGATTACAAGACGAACTGCCAACTCTTGAGCCACGATCGCCCCAAACAAAGACTAGAAGGAGGTTGGTTAGTACCAAAATCCAAACTATATCATTGGTCTTTTACCATACAGCACATTAGACATTGGTTGGATCCAGATCCCCCATGGTTGGAAACTGAAAAACATCTTGTAACTCCAATGAGACCGCACGATTTTCTTTTCTCAGGGTTATCATTGGGCCCATCATTTCATTATCATTTAAGATTTAAGATTTTAAGAGTACAACAATCTCAGTTTTATCTGAATGTAGAAGCAGAAACCTTGAGGTCATTCAACTCTTTATGTCTTAAAGACATAAAGCTTAGCTAATTGGTTTGTGTTATCTGGCTTCATGGACAAATAAAGTTGGGTATCATCTGTATAGCAGTAAAAGTGTATGCTGTGTTTTCTAATTATCCTGCCTAAAGGAATCAAGTTTAATGTAAACAGAATTGGTCCCAGCACAAAACTATGCTGAACTCTATAATTAACCTGAGTGTTTAAACAGGACAATTTATTTACAGGAACAAATTGGTGTCTAATAGATAGATATGGTTCAGCCCACTGCATTGCAGTACCTTTAATACCCATAGCATGTTCTAATCATTGTATTAAAATATTATGCTGCAGTGAGATGTAGCAGGACAAGCACAGAAATGACTTTTGAGTCAACTGAGTCTAATAATAGATTAAATTGTGTTAAGGCTGTCATTTTTAGTATCTAGATGGATGTTGAAATCACCCAGATGAGTAAGGCCCAGATGGACAATAGATAACAGCAAATAAAACTGTTTTTGAGTTGTCCAGCTACCTGTCAGGCTTTCAAATGAACTAAAACTTTCTGCATCTTTGGTTGGGTTATAAGCTGCAGAGGAAGATTGCTGTCATTAACATAATCATCCTGCTGTGAGCAGGTTTCTGTAAGGCAGAGGAAATCGATTTATTGATTAATTATTAACTCGTGTACTAAGACGGAGAGAGAGAATGTTTAATAAACAGCATTTCACTGCTTTACTCTTTGGTGTAGTTGTGGATAATTATTGTTCTTTCTTTGTGATTTTTTTATTTTTAAAATGTTTTTTGGTAACTTTTGGTGGTCTAGGAGCAGACCCAGTCTCTTAGACAGCCAGCAATTTAAGGAGAACATGCAGCTAAACATGTCACTTCTGGTCCAATTGGTGGGGGACGGGTACCAGAGAAAACTACAGAGTCAGACATTGGTTTAGTAATGTTACACACCAATTTACTTTAGTGATCTCTGATTGAAGTAACTGGGTGTCATTAATTATATTTCATTACAATAATAATAATTCCATGCTGTTCCACTTATCCTTGGCAGGGTCGCAGGGTGGCTGGAGCCTATCCCAGGTACCATAGGGCGAGAGGCAGGATACGCCCTGTCGCAGGGTTAACACGTAGAAAGAGACAACCATTCACATTCACACCTATGGACAATTTAGAATCATTACTTAACCGAACCCCACATATCTTTAGACTGTGGGAGAAAGCCGGAGCATCTGGAGAGAACCCACAAAAACACATGGAGAACATGCAAACTCCACACAGAAAGGCCCAGGTAAGGTGGTGAAGTTGAACTAGGACTTTCTTGATCTGATGCAATAGTGCTAATCACCGTACCACCACTCAGCAACATACCCAAGTGGTGAAAAAAAAGCATCTACAGCAGATGAATGGAATCTGAAAGTCGTGTCGTTAAGAAATTGAAATTGATCTACCATCTGTAATAAATGCAGCAAGGACCTGATAGAAGCCTTTTGACCGATACATCTGGCCTTTCAGTTTGTTTGTTGAAGCCTCATCAGAAATGAGGCTTCCAAATGGAACAGTGGCTGGCAAGAATCCATTCTTCAGGAAGAAAACAGAGAGAAAGGGCTGAGGTATGCCAAATTACACAAGGACTGGACTGAAAATCAGTTGCAACAAATCTTATTGATGATGAATCAATGATGAATCTAAAGCTGAAATTCTTGGTGCAGAGCATCTTCAGTATGTGCAGAAAGTCAGGAAACACTACAAGAAAGGTCTCTACAGTCATCTGTAAAACGTAGTGGAGGCTCTGGCATAGCTTGCGGTTAGTCAATTGTGTCAATGACAATGGTTCTATACAAACTGCCAATGTCATAAAAGCAAATCTAGATTGAAAAACACACAAAATACTCCAGCCAGTCTTCGACTGATCTCCCCACATCGCGGACTTTAATATTAATAGAACAGTGTTGGATCAGAACGGAAAAAAAGAAAAAGACACTCAACATCTTAAGAAGAGCTTGGGAAGATTTGTCGAGAAACCTGTAGGTCTATTTCCAAAGACTGCTTTTCACTAGCTGGGCCCACTTCCTCATTTGGGGTTTGATAGCATTTTAATTCAATTTAATGTTATTTATACAGCAGCAAATCACAACAAAGGTCGCCTCAAAGTGCTTTATATTGTAAGGTAGACCCGACAATAATACATACAGAGAAAAACCCAACAATCATATGACCCCCTATGAGCAGCACTTTGGCGACAGTGGGAAGGAAAAACTCCCTTTTAACAGGAAGAAACCTCCAGCAGAACCAGGCTCAGGGAGGGGCGGGGCCATCTGTTGTGATTAGTTGGGCTGAGAGAAGGAAGACAGGATAAAGACATGCTGTGGAAGAGAGAATGAACAGCTTAGTGAACTGGGGGAACACATATAGATGAGAACCGGAAGGAGTGCGTTTGGAGGTGTGGTCCTGCTCCTGAAATTTAGATATTAATCTCCAAAGAGACATTACAAGAAAGCTCGCCTAAGAGAATTCAGGCTGTGTCATAGTTTTTTCATATGAAGTATTGATTTTCAAGCTTTATAGAATTATAAAAACTGTGCCTTATATACTCTAGTTCTATGTACACTACCAGTTAAAAGTTTGGACACACCTTCTCATTAAATGTTTTTTATTTATTTTCATGATTATTGACATTGTGGATTCTCAGTGAAGGCATCAAAACTATGAATGAACACATGGAATTATGAAGTAAACAAAAAAGTGAAATAACTCAAAACATGTTTTAGATTCTTCAAAATAGCCGCCCTTTGCTTCGATTACTTTGATTTTGCAGACTGACTGTCATTTCATAATATGAATTCTAACAGTTGTTAAATAGAGCTGTCAGCTAACTCAAACTGACTTCTGTACAGCACAACTGATGGTCCCAACCCCATTAAGAAGGCAAGATATTCCACAAATGAGCTGTGACAAGCCACACCTGTGACGTGAAAACCATTTCAGGTGACTACCGGTACATCATGAAGCTCACTGGGAGAAGGCCGAGGGTTTGCAGCTCTTTCAGCAAAGCAAAGGGCAGCTAGAGTTATATATCTTTTCTTTGCTACATAATTCCATAAATCTTTTTTCACATAGTTTGTATCTACAATGTAGAAAGCAGTAAAAAAAAAAGACAGAAAGAAAAACCATTAAATGAGAAAGTGTGTCAAAACGTTTGACTGGTAGTGTATGTTTGCAATTTCAATAAATTACTGCACCTACTTCCCATTTTCCAGGAAAAATATAACGAAATAGGGGGTGGCTAAAGACTTTTCGACTGTACTCTCTGTTTTTTGAATTTTACATTTGTACATTTTAAAAGAGGTGTTTTATTCTTTGACTTCTGTGCTAAGGGCAGTTTGCTTATCCATAATAAACACCACATTCAAACATAAGTGTACATGTCACCAGGGAACCTTGGGCTGCAGATCAATGATTGATTTTGTAAATTTATCATCAGATCTGCAGCCACATGTTCTGGACCTCCAGGTGAAGAGAGAAGCAGAGCTATCAACTGATCATCACTTAGTAATGAGTTTGATTAGGTGGCAGGAGAGGTTGCTGGACTGTCCTTCAACAGAGGAAGGTTGAGAACATTGAGTCTAAATGGACTATATTATGCACCTCAATTGCTGGAGTGGTTGTGTGAAGTTGTCTGCAAGGTGGTCAGTGGTCATGACAAAATAAACCTGAACCAGATGGTGGAAACCATCAGGTTGGATATGCCAGGGAGCTGAAGAGGAGAATAAGCCTGTTAGTTGGACCTCTAATATCCACAATCAGGAGATTGTGGATATTAGAGGTTAATTGGGAATTTGTCCAATCAGTCTACATGTGTTTTTTAAAGTTTGATCAAATACCAAAGAGGTGTTAGGTCCGTTTTTGTGGCCTAGCCGTTTCCTGTACAACCATTACGAAAGATTGGTCTAAATTGCTGGTAATAAGTAAGACTAGTTCTTGGTGGGTGTTGGATTCTGCCGGGGCTGGCCTTTGTTACCGATTCTGTCCATAGCAATGCGCTGGAGTGCATAGCAAGTGGAGGAGTTTAAATATCTTGGGGTCTTCTTCGTGAGTGAAGGAGTGGGGATCTGAAGGATTGGTGGAGTGACAGCAGTGGGACAAATGCTATACCAGTCAAGAGAGAGCTGAATAATGGGTGGTGACTGAAATTTCCTATGCAGGCTAGACTGCATATGGCTAGACTTAGCCATAGAGATAGAATAGGGAGCTTGGTATTTGGGAGGGGCTTGTTGGGCTACTACTCCTCCACATCAAAAGGAGCCAGCTGAGGTGGTTCAGGCATGGGAGAAACTGGGAGAAAGCCCCAGGCCAGACCCAGGATGCTGGAGAAGTTACATCTGGAAAATGGAGGAGGTGGCCAGCAAAGGAACGTTGAGAAGTCTCTGCTTAGACTGCTGCCCACATGATCTGGACCTGGATAAACAACAGAAGATGGATGTTTGAATGTATGTATGGAGGATAACATTTTCCCAGAGAAAATGGTATGGATGACCTCCCTGTGGGGTGGTATTCATAGGATGAGACAATTTTGGAATGGAGCACAAATGGGAACTTACTTAGTTGCATTCTGTAATTAACAGCCAGTAATTTACCAACAGCAAACTCTACTGAGCATTTTCTTTTGCTGCTTTTGATACTTTCAAAAGAAATGAACAAGAATTTTTGAACATTTTACCTTCAAAATGGAATTAATGAAATGAACAGCCCTATTCAGGTTCTCTGACTTAGCTAATCCTGTATTTTCGGTATGGAATATATCGTTCCCTCAGTTATTGTGAGGTCAGCCTCAGAAGATGTTCCTGCCACCATGATTTGCAGTTGAGATGGTGTTTTTGCAGTGTGTGTAAAACTATAGTGCACCCAATGACTAATAGATTGTAGAACACTTCTGGTAGAAACATCCTGAAATAAATGTTTTTACATATGATTTTAACAACATTTTAAAAGTTGGACAGCTTGTTTTACAGAGGACAAAAATGATCAAAGTTTAGCAGGCAGTTCCCATGGTTACCTCACTGCATAAGCCATCACTTGTGCAACTGTGTATATATTTTTTTGTCTTTTACAAAGTGAGAGGTGCAGTGTAAGGGTGTGGAAGTAAGAGCAGGGCTGGCTTCCCATCATGCTGCTTTTATCATTATTATTAGAGGACTTTTTTGTGATAATTATCAAGACTGTTTTATTTCTCAGCCATTTTTGCCACGTTTACTTTTTCCTGAGAAATCATAATCAAAACAATCCTTGCTCTTCCATCAGCTGTCACCGGTTCCCAAACCAAAACTAAAACTCTGTGTCAGAGCCCGAAAACACTATCAGTATTCACAGTGACAGAACGAGCTGCCTGCACTTGAAACTGATGTTTATTGCTGCAGTTTTAGTTTAGAAAACCACACTGATTCATAAAATCCAAAAATAGATTGTGGGTTCAATTCAGTTGTATTTACAGTATATAGCGCCAAATCACAACATCAGTCACCCAAAGGTGCTTTATAGTGGAAGGTAGAGACCTTACAATGATACCCTACCAAGAAACCTATAGTGGCCTTTAAAAAGAAATGAACAAAAGGCAACACGATATCATAAGTTGCAAACACACACAATGATTTCTAATTGCACATTAGTTATGAGGTGTCTACGACGTGATTCCAGCGTTTGAGCTGTGATTTTTGTTTCTGTGCTGTCTGCGCAGTGAGGGCAAAATAATACTGATATAAAAAAATGAAGTCAGTGGTAAGAAATTACTCCACATAGTGTAAATTAGAAAATACTTGTGCAATTTCTGCCTTTATCCACTTGCTCCCAAATACTCAGACTGCTACACTTTTCCACGTTTGTTTAAGCACAATCACCACAAGAGGCACATTTGAACAACAAGTCATTTTAAATAGTTTTCTTCTTTATTAGCGTCATAATTTCTGAGTCTGTTATTTGAAAAAGACTTTTTGCACCCTCATCTGCCGTTGGTCAGCTCTGAATCGTTCCCACTCGTTATTTCTGCTTTAATTATCCTTTCTCTCCTGCTTCCACCCTGTCCGTCTTTCTTTCCCTCTCACCCTCTCTGTCATTACTCTCAATTGAGCCAAATTACCTCCATTCATTTAGGCCCCAGACAGGTGAATTAGCCTACATGGAATAATTCCTAGATTGAGTTCTCTCCCAGCCATTCCACGTTCTAATGGAATTAGCCAAGATAACAGTCCTGAGGAAGTCGGCATGATTTAAACGTGACACTAAACAGAAATCCTCACTGAGCCATTTTAATTGAGTGATTTGTCTGTTTCCTAATGGTTTCAACTTGTAGACGTGTTAAGAATGATGCAGCAGGTCTAAATTCAGCCTTGACTCGGCTTATAGAATTTTCTATACAGTTCCCTCTTATTAGAGTCCATTCAGTTACTTTGAAAGATTCACCTTGAGCGCACCACTCAGGGTCTTATGATGAAGTTTGTTGACCTTCGTATGGTGTGAGTGATTCTGATGTTGGAGCTCTGAACACTCTCTTTGAGAGTAGTGCCATTCAGTTTTTATTTATATTAGTAAAAGCCAGACTGACAATTCTTTGCTTAAGTTATAACTCAGGGTATAGTGAGTATTCTGGACATTATTATTCTAAACAACAATTTAATTACTTTATGGCTGTTAATCTCTTAATATCCACCAGTTCACCAGCAACCTGTCTTGGACGGCATTGTTATTTCTGTTGCATTAACATTCAACCTTTTTTGTAGAATTTTGCAGAAAAAGTGCAATGCCAAAACTATTGTATGGCACCTCATCTGAAAGCTATATCCTGTAGTTTGTGAATGTTAGTATTTAGCAAATGATTAAAAGGAAACCCTACAAACCTGCAGAGGAAACACTGGACTTTTAAGTGTTCTTTTTCTAGCTCAGAATCATTGCACAAATACAGGTTTAAAAATATAAAACTGCAGTGCAAATGTATAAATTTGAACTTTAAATGTATAAAATATTAAAACTTAGTTTGGACTACAAATCAATTTGGGGTTTCCATCAATGTACCAAGTTGTGCCTTTTCTCGAGACTACAGTAGCTGAGCATCTGCCGTAGTTCTTGGATATTCATCAGCACTTCTATGCAAAACTGAGACAAAGCACTGAACACTTGAAAGCACGAACATGAAAGCACGCCATCTTTAGCTAGCAGGTTATGAGGTCTGTCTCCAGTACTGTACAGCTGTCCTGCTAGAACGTCATGTGTTCATATTTATAGTTATAGAGTAAATATAAATAAATATAAATATATAGAGTATATTTATAGTTATTAAATATAAGGTTTTTGGTTTAATTAACAACTCTCTAAAACAGAATGCAATAAAACCGTTTGTAAAGGGAGGCTTTATTACAGGGGTGTCGTATTCAGACTGCGATACTTGTAGCTTCATACATATAAAAACTGCTAAAAGATTGAGTCTGCAAATCTATTTAAATACTGTTTAAAGTGTTCTTACCTTCAACAGTGTATCATAGGCTACGTTCACACTGCAGGCGAAAGCGCATCAAATCCGATGTTTTTGACCCTGTGCGACCCATCTATCCGATCATGGTATGACAGTGTGAACGGCACAAATCCGATATTTTCAAATCCGATCTGGGTCACTTTCGTATGTGGTACTGAATCCGATACATATCCGATGTTTTAGAAAGCGACTGCTGTGTGAAAGGTCACGTCGCATTAAATCCGTCTTTTACGTCACCGACACAAGACAGACGCCAATTATCAGCGCCAGAGAAGACATCGCGAACGCTTCTCTGGCCATCCCGTGTAGATATCAGTGAAACTGTTGGGAAGACAACGTTGGAGAAACGTGAACATTTTATTTGTACTGTACAATCTGCAGATTCTGACAGAAATCTGCAGCTATCCTTTGAAGCACCGCTCCTCTAAAACAGCAATAAGGATCATTATTAGGTTATTTACATTATTATGTAAATAACAAAATAACTTAAAGCAAAAATTGGGAAATGTAAAGTCCGAAGTCTTTATATTAAGGGCCATCAGTCAAACAATACTGTTTGCTCTGGGTCTAAACAGAGCGTGTTGTGTGTGAAGTCTTCTTTTGCGCATGCGGGCCGCTTTGAGCATTCACACTAGAGCGCGTTTGCTGTCGCATTTTATTTGTAGTGTGAACGAGGAGACAAAAAAATCGGATTTGATCAAAAAATCAGAATTGAGCATCAAGACCTGCAGAGTGAACGTAGCCTTAGTTAGAATACCTGGCTTTTTTTCCCCCACAAGGTTTTGTGCACCATTATTTTAAATTCCGAGATACTTGATCTTTTGTCCAGACTTTTTACTAGTTGCTTGTAATATACTCCTATTCAATTACACACTGAAGAACATGAGAAACATGGAAGTTAACTATTAAGAGCAACTGGAGTTCACTTCCTTTCTCAAGGTTTATAAAAGCAGACATACTTTTATAGACCTTGTGAAAGGCTTTTAGAATCATAAGAAGAGTTTCCCCTGCCATAATCACATACAGTAATCATTTATTGAAAGTTGAGACTATAAAGCAGAGTTGTAGTGATTACATCTGAGACAGCGTTTTCGACTTGATCCATTTTGATATTATACAAAAAGCTGTGTGCTTAACTCTATATCTTATACCCTTATCCATCCTTTAAACCAGGCCTTCCCAAAGTGTGGGGCCCGCCCCCTAGGGGGGCGCAGAGCCATTGCAGGGGGGGCGCGGTAGGAAAAGGGGGGAAAAAAACAAAACACTTGGACACTGCTAGCACAGGGCACCCACAGAAATGCAAAGTAGGAGATGAAGCATCGCTGAATATGTTTCCAAACCAACTTCATTCTAAGACAAAGACTAGAAAATATGATGAAGCAAATCTTCCCTTTGGCTTCACCTGCACAAGTGCCGAGGTAGGTCTCCCTGCAGGGTTGGTTTTCCCTCCGTCAGGAGCAGCGCTGGGCTCTTCAAATCACGGAATACAACTCTTCACTTGCACTGATGACAGCTATAGCTGAAACGTATTCATGTCGCTTAAAAGTAAACACTCAGTGAGTGCTGGCGTTTTGTTTGTTTAAAGCAGTGGTTCCCAAACTGTTTTTGCTGGGCCCTCCTTTGTTTTACAAGAAAAATGTTCGCCCCCCCCCCCGTCCGCGCATGGACAAACAGTATCCCACATTCTTGATTTTTAGTTCACAAACACTTCTTATAATGACTAATGCTACAGGTATAGCTCTAAAGAATATAGCATCATAGGCAGTGTAGTCTGTGCTGCAGGGAGAATGGACTGCCATACACGTTATGTGTCTGTGAGCACGAGGAGGGAGAAAAAGGAAAAGTACGAGTTGTCATCGAGCAAAAACGGGAGCTGGAACTAGGGCTGGGCTATAGCATACCGTTCACGGTAATACCGGTGTAATTTTGGGCAACGATAAGAAAATGAAATATGACGATAGAATATGGGTAAAACGTGCATGCGCAGTGCCTTTGTTTACATACACACAAGGCAGCGACACAGAAAGAGAAGAGCGAGAGTGGATCGTTGAATGAAACGGATGAACCAGAACTGGTTTGTAAAAATGCTGCAGCTTCAGTGGTCTGGAACTGGTTTCGCTTTCATCCGTCAGATACACAACAAAGCACAATTTTTGGTAGCGCATGCTAGCGGGCCGTCGTTATTACCGTGTTGTTTGGAAAATACGGCGCACTTAAAATCAATCCTTTGATTTTTCTGAAAGTCGACAGAGCCCCTTATAATCCCGTGCGCCTTATGTATGAACTCTGGTTGTGTTTACTGACCTCGAAACGGTTTTATGTGCACGGCGACTTTGCTAAGCTACAAAGCCGCACCGCTCGATGGATTGTCGGAGCATTACGGCTATCGTAGGCAGGCGCCTCGTGGAGTGATACGTACTTTGCTTCAACATGATATTACCGTATTGTGTGTGTATAAGCTCTTTTTAAGTTTTGTGGATATTATACATGGTTATGCTGAGGATATGTCGGCCAGTTTCCACTGGAAATGCCTTTTGGTTAAACTGTCAGCGAGGAATTTGCACTGTTACATTTTTATATAACTTTAATGCACATAAAAAACAGCTGCTTGTTTAAGTGAAAATACATTGATGTTTTTTTTTTGCACTAATAAAGTTGTGGAGTTGTAAAGTATTTCGTCTGGTGTCAGTTATATCGTCAGTTATATCGTTATCGCAAATTTTCAAATGTATATCGTGATGAATATTTTTGGTCATATCGCCCTGCTCTAGCTGGAAGCATGTAAATATAATAATAACCACTGCAGCCAAGAAGAGAGCCTGACGAGCCCAGCTGTAAGTAAGCTATTAAGACTCGACTGTACACCGTGTTCGTGTTTTCCTCCGAAACAATAAATTCCGTTGGAGCAGCCTTTCAACGCCTCTCTCTGTCTCTGGCTAGCAAAGTTGACCCAGACAACAAAGTAAAGCTATTTTTCGGCTACGAACCGACACGAACCCGACGTATTAGTCAGAGGTCCCTTTACTACAGTTCGGAGTTGCGGCCCTTCAGTAACAGTAATAAATCACAGCAATAGTACATTCACGTAGTTGTAAAAAGCATGGTAATATATTAAGTAATCCAAAGTATTCTGAATACGTTACAGATTACATTTTGGGGCATGTAATCTGTAATGGAATACATTTTAAAAGTAACCTTCCCAACACTGGTCATCAGTGCAAGCCAACAGTTGTATTCACTAATTTAAAAGGTTGCAATCACAGAGTGGTGCTTGTGAGTAGTAAAAAAAAAAATTAAAATGATTGAATTACAAGTTTTGCAGCTCTCCATATATTTGTGTAAATATGTAAAAATGATAAACACAAGTGTGTGAAGCTTAATCTTTTTTCCTATACATTTTCACACTTTAGTTTTCAGGTTCTCACATTTTGCTCCGTATTTACTTTCATATTGTTCCTCCTCGAGTGCTGCCACAGCCTGAGATGAACTGGAGGCTTTAGTGCTGGCCAGAAAACCAGGAGCTCCACGTGTATTAACAAGGAATTTAGAAGGTCGCCCATCGTTGTTGTGTATGGTGATATATGATGATACAGCTGTAGTGTAATTAAAAAGGAGAGGTGGGTCACTGCGTAGTGCAGGGGTCCCCAACTCCAGGCCTCGAGTCCTGCAGTTATTAGATGTGTCCGTGATCCAACACAGCTGATTTAAATGGCTAAATGACCTCCTCAACATGTCTTGAAGTTCTCCAGAGGTCTGGTAATGAACTAATCATTTGATTCAGGTGTGCTGACCCAGGGTGAGATCTAAAACCTGCAGGACACCAGCCCTCGAGGCCTTGAGTTGGGGAAGCCTGGCGTAGTGTAACAGCTGCCGTTGTAATGCAGTGTATTGCCGCATGGTGGCGCCTCCTATCTCATGACTCCCTTGTCACTCCCTTTTTGTTCTTCTTCGCACTCTCTCTGTAATGGATTCTTCCGTGTACACAGACTAGTGAGCTCTCAAGTAAGGTGTGGTAGAGGTAGCACATGAATGGCCCTGCCAACCGGAGTTATGCACAAAGTTATGACTTCCAGTTCTTGAAGATAATTTTTTTAGCGATGCGTGAGGCAGTAACAACTATGTTTGATTTATGTGCTTCCATTTATGTGCTTATGTCACCTAACATGAACAGTTTAGGTGTGGCAACTAAACCGTGTGGAAAGGTCTTCACATATCCTCCGACAGGCCCTCGTAGGCGTACAAGACCATACAGCGTGCACATAGATTTCAGTGGGTGTTTGCAGTGTGTGCATATGTCTGAGTGTGTGAGGCCCATTTGGAACATCCTTTGTCCTGTATATTGTGTTCTATGGAGAGTTCTGCATGTTGTAAGTTGCTGTATTAGGATCAGACGTTTTGATATGGGTTGATGGAAAGATCTTGCTCCCGTTTTGCAGTTTTATGGGAAATGGAATCACCAATTTTACACATTTTATATGTGTTTGATAACCATTTAGGGGTAGAGATATTTTAAATATTTTGTTGCCCATGTAGACATTTGAGTTCAGTTTACTGGGGTAAATCATTTTTGTGGGCTGGACTTCAAATCAGAGATCTTTACTTGTCCACAGAGAGCTTGTTTTAGGTTCAGCCATGGGCCGTCTAACAAGCTTGATTCGATCCATTCTGAGTCATACAGCGATCTGTTGGCTAAAAAGTAGAGATACAAATTTGGTCATTCTAGACCTTTGTGTTTTGGTTTTTGTGAAGTTTTTAAACTAATTTGTTATTGTGGAGGTTTGCTGAGTGAGGCAGAATAAAAATAGTTCAAAGGGTCGACAATCCAGTGTTTTTCTTCAAAACTGTGGTCTAGTGCGTTGTATTTAAAGTGCAGAACAGTTGCAGTCTCTTATCCATGTGCTCTAATGTGTTATCTTTAGACAATTATTTTTTTCAAAATGTACAGAGAGCACATAATTTAACAATACACGACTCAGATTAATAATAATGGAAATAATGATTTGTGATGAAATTCAGTGCAATAGAAAACTAGCTTTCTTTGCAGAATTACACTGAAAATATTTTGGCTCTTATTCTGGTCCCAGGTTATTTTCCTACCGGGAACCAAGGGGAAGTTGTCTAAACAGCTATGGTTACCTTTTCCCAAATACCAGCTCAACATTTTGCAGAAAAACGGGGTGTTTACTCAAGGATTGTATTCCAACTCGATTTATTATCTCTGAATTGTGTCTTTCCAGGTAACAAAGTTGATTAGAAGTAATAGAAGTCCCAATGCTGCAGTAATAACTGTTTCTTTCACTCTAACTTGTAAACAGAAAAATCCCAGGCACCTTTAGAAGAGAGGCTTAGAATGTTGGAAAATAACTCCTCCGTGTTTTTTAAACCAACCCAGATGCCAGGATGAATGCCCAGTTGGCACTTATGGGCCACAGTGTGCTCACAAGTGTGACTGCCAGAACAGAGCCAAATGCTACCACATCAACGGCGCCTGTCTTTGTAACGAAGGCTTCAAGGGGCCTAGCTGTCAGGATCGTTTCTGTCCCACTGGCCTGTATGGACTCATCTGTGACAAATACTGCCCCTGCATACACACAAACACACTCAGGTACTGGATCATTGCTCAGGCTTTCTTACTGTACAACACTTCAGTAGAATAGAATGTTTGAATTACTGTATCTAGTTAAAGTGGAGTTGATATTTTGTTTCACATATTTCTGCTTTTCCCACTAAACCTACTATAAAAGTAACTTTGTGTCGAGGGTGGTCAAAATGGGAGAACTACAAAACAATATACACACTGCAAAATAACCTTCTAATCTTCCTGCTCTTTCAGCTGTCACCCTCTGTCAGGAGAGTGCACCTGTGCTGCGGGATGGACTGGGCTTTACTGTGACGAGACCTGCCCACCAGGTTACTACGGTGAGGGCTGCAGAGAGCTGTGTGTTTGTGCTAATGGAGCCTACTGTGATGGCATCACTGGAGCTTGTATCTGTGCACCAGGATACATAGTAAGTGCAAAAGATTTCTGTGGCTTAACACCAACACTTTCCTTTTCCCCCAGTCCAGTTATTGGAATTTTATTGGTTCTTTTTGTTTTGTCTCACTCTAAACTTGCCAAATATAGATTATGGGATTATGGGAAGATTTAACACTGAGTATTTTTAAAACAAACTATTATCTTCAAACTATCTACAAGCTAGAGGGAGCCCACAGAAAAGGATGAGCCAGCTGCCTTGCTTCTTGCCTAACTGTATTGTGCTGTGGAAACAAATAGACGACTCGTCTCTCAAAGCAAATACTTTGATTCTTCTCTAAGCTGCTCGTTCTACCATTTCACCTGTGTGTTTTTAATTGATTCATTCTAAGTTCATGAGAATGCCTCAATTTGCTGGACAATGTAATTGCACACAAATCAATATATATTTGAGAAGATCATTTATTTTCTATTAAAGAGCCACAATTCATGTGTTTATCATTTTTGGAATACTCTGTGCAGAGATTGCAAGAAAACAGCATTTTTTATTTTGTAAAACGTTTTATTTTGTATTTTCAAACATTTGCTGTTTGTTTTACAATCAAAACTGTATATCATATCATATCATATCATATTATATTATATTATATTACATTACATTATCGGATGATACAACACGTGGACAGCATAGAGTGAAATTCAGTTTTCACCACCACCCATTCTATTCCACAGTCTTAAGAGAAGCATAATGTCTTTGATCAGAGCATGCAGCTATTCACTAAAACTTGCCTAATTAACATCCTCCACATCTGTCAGAACTTTTAAGTTTAAGTGCATTGCATCAGCCATAGGTCTATTCATAAGAAAAAAGCACAGGCTCAGAGGCTTTAACGGCAAGAAATCAAAAGGATTTCCTCAGAAAGAATTGCACATGTAAATGAGGTTCCTAGTATTATTTAACCTGAAGACAGGTTAAAAATAATGAACAACTTCCACCTGGTTGAGGAGAGGGTATTTACAGCCAGTGTGTGCAGAAGATGCACAGAGAAGGCGTAGGACATCCTCTAACAACTGGTGCTGTTGACTCTGCAGGTTTAGACACAGAGCTAATGTGGCTCGCAAAGCAGAAAGGCTAATGCAGGTGCAACTCGTACGATGTTTGACAAAGAGAGCACGAGTGTCAGGATGGTACAAAAGTATGTGGAGTTTCTGCCTATATGTAACAGTGAGAGTACCTTAAAGGTTTGCATGCAGTAATATTTAAAATCTCTTGTTGATTTGTCTGTAACTAGTGCAGATGTATGCTCCGTTTTATTAAGCAGGTCTTGTTCCCATTTTGATGAGTAAGTTTAGGTGAAGTTTAGTTTGCCTTCTAATCTTACATCATATTTAGAAAGCTTTGGTTGCTCTGAATTATCAATGCTAATTGCCAGTTGTACAAAGTAAATTAGCATTTGTCCATGAAGTCAGTCCTGCATTTTGGTCAGTGGTTGGACGTAGCGTTTCATAAATAAAGTTGGCATGGCCGTAAACTTACAAGATGGACCCAAAGCTGTGCCACTGTCTATAAAGCTGTGAGACCTATACTTGCTCCAATGATGTGGTTGTCCAATAATGTCTTTCCAGTTACACTAAGTGAGTTATAGTAATGCTTAAGATGAAACCCTCATTATCCTTATAAGAGATCTTACCTCGGTGTGTCCTGTTTGGATCTTTGGTCTTTCAATGCTGTCTGTTATTGTCAGCTCACAGAGGCAAGAACCAAATCAAACAGTCACATCAAGGCTGATCGTCTGTATCAGCAGTTTCATTGGCGTCTGTTCCATGAGCTGTTTTTCTATAATTTAATACATAAGTGTTGACAGAAGACCTTTGACACACCTTTTATTATATCGATGCTTATACTACAACCATAACTGAAGATGAATGCCAAATTAAGATCTTTACAAAACCCAATAAACACACATGAACACAAAACAGATGGTGTCCGTTTGATTTTCACAGAAATTTAAAACTAAAACATCTCCAGTTACTTTACACAAAACTCCACTGATTCCCCAAACAGAGACAAACTCTTCAGTGTTAGACACCATTTCATAATAAACGAATTCTGCTTTTAAACGTGCACCTACTATCCCCTTGAACGTAATTTCAGAATTAACTGATCCTGCCCCTTCATTTTGTTCCTCCTTGTGAGCCATGTACTCATCTTAGCTTGACCTATTGAAAAATTAATTAAGCAAACCTTTCAACGCTGCACCACAGAGTACTTTGGACCCAGGATAAAGAGACTCTCCTCTAAAACAATCCTAAGCCCAGGAAGCCACTGTCACAGCAAAGAAAAGAGGCCAGCAGGCCTGGGACAGCCAAGCCACAGGCGCTGCAGTGTTTCCTTGGTCCGACAGAAAAGACTGTGGCTCCCCGTTCTTGGATCTCTACAGGGAGTGCAGAATTATTAGGCAAATGAGTATTTTGTCCACATCGTCCTCTTCATGCATGTTGTCTTACTCCAAGCTGTATAGGCTCGAAAGCCTACTACCAATTAAGCATATTAGGTGATGTGCATCTCTGTAATGAGAAGGGGTGTGGTCTAATGACATCAACACCCTATATCAGGTGTGCATAATTATTAGGCAACGTCCTTTCCTTTGGCAAAATGGGTCAAAAGAAGGACTTGACAGGCTCAGAAAAGTCAAAAATAGTGAGATATCTTGCAGAGGGATGCAGCAGTCTCAAAATTGCAAAGCTTCTGAAGCGTGATCATCGAACAATCAAGCGTTTCATTCAAAATAGTCAACAGGGTCGCAAGAAGCGTGTGGAAAAACCAAGGCGCCAAATAACTGCCCATGAACTGAGAAAAGTCAAGCGTGCAGCTGCCAAGATGCCACTTGCCACCAGTTTGGCCATATTTCAGAGCTGCAACATCACTGGAGTGCCCAAAAGCACAAGGTGTGCAATACTCAGAGACATCAAAGCACATTGTGCGCTGTCTGTCCTGCGTGCTGCACAACAACATTGAATATTGAGTATTTACTGCTGTTTACACTTAGCTAGACAACAAAGACAAAGATAACAAAGACTCCTGACTCTCAACTTGCCTCATCTACTGATTCACATAAGCATAAATGCTTTGTATGTAACATTTACTGATGAACACATGAGAGAGTAGCTAGACTGCAGACTAATCAATAAAGGACATGTCGTAGTGGCGAGACAGACAGCTTGGCATTAGCAGGATATCTAACCTTATCCTGTGCTGATAGCATGCTGGGAGAGCAAGCTTCACACATCTGAAATCTCAGGCACCATGACACATTGATTGGGACCTCCAACATATAAACTTTGCCAATTAAAATTGTATGCTTCAAACCTGCTGCCTTTAAATTGCTATTAATCTAATATTCACAAAGCTATCCAAAAGACAGGAGGACAAAGAGCTCTTATTAAATTTGAAACACTTGAAAAATAAATAAAATTGAACATCAATGTGTTCAGTAAGGAAAATCAACTGAATTTCCCAGGACTGTAAAGTCACCTCTTGTATAATAATTATGTACAGATTGGTGGATTAATGATCATTTGCTTGGCAACTTTGATTTAAATTTTTGTTCTAAAAGCCAGTTATTTTCAGTTTTTAAATCAAAGATAACAAAACAAAAATAATGTGTTTTTTACTTCATAACCCAAACACTAGCTGTGCAGCCTTGGAGGAAAGCAAAGAAATTTAACAACTCTACGTAGTCCCCTAAAATAAACAAATACCATCACTGTCACTATAGGAATGGAGAGACTGAGTATCAAACTGCTGCTTCTGTACTTGGTTAGCAGATCATCAACGACTGTGATTGCCTCTACACTACTAACAATTACAGGAACACTTGGAAAACGCATCAGATCTCAATAGGGGAAAATTGTGCTGGATATCTATACAGATATGGACTGAGTAATGTGTTAGCAACAAAAGTATGAGGCACTGTTTGATATTAAAATCATGAACCTAAATTCACAGACACCCTGAAAATTAAAGTGAAACATTTAATTGCAGCAACTCCAAATTGGTGCGTTTTAGTTTGTATGGCATACAGATACTTGTAATGATGCCTGACAATGTTGGAACAACATGTGGTGTTGAGGAGAATCCCCTATGTTTCTGTTCACCCAACAACATCAGGTCTTCTATTGGATTTAAGTCAGGTGAGTATGGGGGTCAGTCAGTAGTATCAATTTCTTCATCCTCTCATATCATTGCCACATGAAGCCTGGGATTGTTGTGCAGCAGGAGGAACCCGATGATGTTAAAGGGTTCTGCTGACCCTTTCACTTCTCTCATATGTGATCAGGGTGAGCCTGACCACACCTACGAGAGGTCATTTGTCGGGTTCTGGTCGTGCTCATCCTGTTCCTCCTTGCACAAAAGAGCAGATATTGGTCCTCCTCATAGATTAAGTGTTGCAGAGTGTAGCATTGTGGAAAAGAGTTGAGAGAATCCTCCACTAAACATTTTGGTTGGCATTACTTTTCATTTTTTTACTAATTGCATGCTTTGGTGTTTTTGTGTCTTGTGTGGGCCACACCCATGTGGGAGTGGAGATTCTACTCTAGTCCAACAGCCAGCTATCTGGAGTTGAGTACAGGGAGCAGTTGATTGGGAAGGATTTTAGGCCTTCTCTATAAAGGGGAGAGGGCAGGTTGTTGTTTTTTAGTAGGACACTGCTGGAGCAGGGAAGCCAGCTGACCTTGGAGACTCCAGGATGAAACATTTTAAAGGAAAGGATTTTTAACTTGGCCTGGTTTTGCTTTTAAAATAATCTGATGATGCTGGAGGGAGGACTCGTTTGAATTAGGATTCATGTGGATTTGCTGGGATAAAAACACTGGACTGGACACTATCTGTGCCCAAGGAAAGGAAACTGGTCAAGATTTAGAGAAGTGTGAGCTCCAGAGTGGAAGCCCCAGGATCTGGTGTAAAGACCCACCCTCGAACAACACCAGGCCTGATAAGGCTAACAATCCTGACCACGGCAGCTTTGGGCCTTGGATTCCAGACCGGAGTTGTGTCCTCAGCCAGTAGTCTGACTTGGAGGGGAAAAAAATGAACATTGTGTACACCATTGCAGTGTGAGTGTGTAGATTTCTTACTGGTCAGTATTGGAGCTTACTACGTTCTTGTATGGAGGAAATTTTGAGCTGTACGTAACACAAGGACGTTCTACTTTTGTGTTCAGGTCTCCTAGACTAATATCCTGTATCCTTCTCCTGAGACTGTGCCTGGAGAGACAGCAAGGTGTCACTAGGTATCACCTCATAATACCACTAGTGACAATGACCCAAGCCAAATACAGAAGTAGTGAAAAAACTGTCAGAAAATAAGAGGATGGGAAAAATGTGTCATTTTGCCCCTCTAGTGCGCCTGCTGTTAACTTCATTAACACCAAAGCACCTGAAACTGATTAATAACTCCCTCTGGATCTAAATCCAGCAAAGGTGCAAAGGTTTTAAACTCTGAATATGTTAAGTGTGTTATTGTAACACATTAATTATTCAGTGACCTGGGGGGCTGGGGACTTTACAGGGAGTGCAGAATTATTAGGCAAATGAGTATTTTGTCCACATCATCCTCTTCATGCATGTTGTCTTACTCCAAGCTGTATAGGCTCGAAAGCCTACTACCAATTAAGCATATTAGGTGATGTGCATCTCTGTAATGAGAAGGGGTGTGGTCTAATGACATCAACACCCTATATCAGGTGTGCATAATTATTAGGCAACGTCCTTTCCTTTGGCAAAATGAGTCAAAAGAAGGACTTGACAGGCTCAGAAAAGTCAAAAATAGTGAGATATCTTGCAGAGGGATGCAGCAGTCTCAAAATTGCAAAGCTTCTGAAGCGTGATCATCGAACAATCAAGCGTTTCATTCAAAATAGTCAACAGGGTCGCAAGAAGCGTGTGGAAAAACCAAGGCGCAAAATAACTGCCCATGAACTGAGAAAAGTCAAGCGTGCAGCTGCCAAGATGCCACTTGCCACCAGTTTGGCCATATTTCAGAGCTGCAACATCACTGGAGTGCCCAAAAGCACAAGGTGTGCAATACTCAGAGACATGGCCAAGGTAAGAAAGGCTGAAAGACGACCACCACTGAACAAGACACACAAGCTGAAACGTCAAGACTGGGCCAAGAAATATCTCAAGACTGGTTTTTCTAAGGTTTTATGGACTGATGAAATGAGAGTGAGTCTTGATGGGCCAGATGGATGGGCCCGTGGCTGGATTGGTAAAGGGCAGAGAGCTCCAGTCCCACTCAGACGCCAGCAAGGTGGAGGTGGAGTACTGGTTTGGGCTGGTATCATCAAAGATGAGCTTGTGGGGCCTTTTCGGGTTGAGGATGGAGTCAAGCTCAACTCCCAGTCCTACTGCCAGTTTCTGGAAGACACCTTCTTCAAGCAGTGGTACAGGAAGAAGTCTGCATCCTTCAAGAAAAACATGATTTTCATGCAGGACAATGCTCCATCACACGCGTCCAAGTACTCCACAGCGTGGCTGCAAGAAAGGGTATAAAAGAAGAAAAACTAATGACATGGCCTCCTTGTTCACCTGATCTGAACCCCATTGAGAACCTGTGGTCCATCATCAAATGTGAGATTTACAAGGAGGGAAAACAGTACACCTCTCTGAACAGTGTCTGGGAGGCTGTGGTTGCTGCTGCACGCAATGTTGATGGTGAACAGATCAAAACACTGACAGAATCCATGGATGGCAGGCTTTTGAGTGTCCTTGCAAAGAAAGGTGGCTATATTGGTCGCTGATTTGTTTTTGTTTTGTTTTTGAATGTCAGAAATGTATATTTGTGAATGTGGAGATGTTATATTGGTTTCACTGGTAAAAATAAATCATTGAAATGGGTATATATTTGTTTTTTGTTAAGTTGCCTAATAATTATGCACAGTAATAGTCACCTGCACACACAGATATCCCCCTAAAATAGCTAAAACTAAAAACAAACTAAAAACTACTTCCAAAAACATTCAGCTTTGATATTAATGAGTTTTTTGGGTTCATTGAGAACATGGTTGTTGTTCAATAATAAAATTACTTGCCTCATAATTCTGCACTCCCTGTAATATTAGGCTTTGTTTCTACAAATCTGTAGAAACAAAGCCTATAACTGTTAAAACGTCCTTTTAACAGGAAGACACCTCTGGCAGAACTGGGATGGTCAGCCATCTGTTGCAACTGGCTGGGAATGAGGGGAGCAGACAAAACAACACTGAGAAAGAAAACCAGAGATTAATAATAATTAACAATTTGATGTGACGTGGCATATAAACTAGACTCCAAATTCCTCGCAGTGTTACTGGAGTCCAAACTTATTCCATCCAGAGTAATTATCTGGTTAGACACATTGTTTCTAAGACTTTTCAGGACGAGTACAATAGCTTCTGTTTGTCTAAATTCAGAAGCAGGGAATAAGCAGTCACCCAGGTCTTTACATCTAGGAATGTATTTCAGTTTAACTAAATGATGTGCTGGGTATCATCTGCAAATGTGTGCTGTGCATTCTAATAATACTGCAGAATGAAAGTATAATGTAAACAGAATTGGTCCTAGCACAGAACCCTGTGGAACTATGTCATTAACGGCAGAAGAAGACTCTACGTTTACATGAAAAAATTGTGCTCTACTTGATAGATGATCTGCAGATGATCAGTTAATTGTTTCATAACTACTCTTTGAAGAATTTTTGGACAGTAGCTTAAATAGTCTATTTAAATATTAGTACTATTGAAAGTAGCTGTACGTAATGACAGGTTTGTCAGATGGTTACAAATAATTTCTCCAATGGTTGAAATTTTATTTGTGAAGAAATTTGTCAAGTCATCACAAGTTATGGTTAAAGGAAGCTCAACACAGCTCTGACTCTTTGTCAGCCTGGCTGCAGTGCTGAGAAGAAACCACCTTCAATCAATGATGAATACTAAGATGTCCTCGCTTCACAGAGGGCTTTTCCTTATATAGTGGAGCAAACTCTTCTAAATCAGTGAGATGCAATTTTTTCTCCAGTTTTCAGGTTGTCTGCTTCAAGGCGTCCATTGTGGATTTAACCAGGGAGTCAAGAACTTCTGATTCAAGGCTATTTTCAGAGGAGACACAGTATCCAGAGTCAGAAACAGTGAGGAGAGAAAACTATTAACAAGTTAATCGACCTCTGTGGGATTAGAGTTTAGGTAACTGCTCTGGACTGTTGCTAAATGACATTGAAGACGATAACAGTGGAGGAATTACATCCTTAAACTTCGTTACAACAATTTCAGAAATCATTTACTGCAATAAAACACGTTCTCCACTGCTGTTAAATTTAATATTCACTTGAATAGAACAGGAAACAATAGCCCTATATGGTAATTGTACATGTACAACGAAATTATGAGTGCTAGACGCCAACTCTGCAGGAATAAAATGTAAATAGTAAGACAGCAGCAATAAACTGGAGAAAGGTGTACAGTTAAGATGAATATATACAAGAGAAAGGCACAAAATAAGAAAAGGCACACATAGAAAACAAAGTGCTTGGAAGTAGAGCAAAGGACTTGGTCTAATATAGAGTCAATGTGTAAGTATAGTGTAGAGCAGGGGTGTCAAACTCAAATACACAGTGGGCCAAAATTCAAAACTGGAACAAAGTCGAGCGGCTAACATTAATATTTACTGAAAAAAAATCTTCCTCCAGATATGAGAATGAATCTTTTCTTATGGACTCAAACACGTTTTGCTGAAAAACTGAATATGGAACAAGCAAAGCTTAGTACTAAACAATATATATATTAGCTGTATGATACCAGCAGGCCAGCTCTGATAGTAATTTGGTATGGCTTCGCGGGCCAAATGTAATTAGGCTGCGGGCCAAATTTGGCCCGCGGGCCAGAGTTTGACACCTATGGTGTAGAGTAATGAGGGTTACTCAAACTGACCCACCACGGGTGGGCTTTCAGCGGATAGTGTTTGTTAATAGTCTGAACGGCCCAGGGGAAGAAGCTGTTTGTGAGTCTGGAGTTGGGAGACCTGACTGACCTGAGGCGCAGACCAGAGGGCGGTGGGTCAAACAGGTTTTGGGCGGGGAGCGAAGGGTCACCTGTGATGGTGGCGATGGTTATCTGGCAATGGGCTCCAGGGGTGGCAAATGACAGCCAATGATTTTTACCTTCTGCGCAGCCTTCCCATTTTTAGTAGTGGCCCCTGCGTACCAAATATCCAGGCAGCAGGAGAGCATGCTTTCCTCATGACCAGGAAGACCAGGAGAACTTCCAGTCCAAGTTATTGTAGTGGTAGTGCAGCCGCTGCTGGGCCTTATTTACCAGAGCGTTGGTGCTGTGGGTCCAGGTGAGATCGGTGGAGTTTATTGTAAATTTAAATGTTATTAAAAATTATCAGAGAAAAAAGGAGTCTGTGTGTCAGAGGGGGTCAGAGTTTGATTGACTCTTCTTAGCTGCCTCACAGCATTACGCTTTCAGACAGCACAGCGGTATCTTTATGATAAGCAACAACCGCCCTGGTTCAAAGCGGCATCTACGCTGCTTCACAGAGTAAAGCACCTGTTTCTCATAAACGTAACTGGAATAGACTTCATGCTGACCTCCTGTTTTTACCAGTCTGTTTTGCATGCTTGGAACTGGACTGTTTTTATTGTAAAGATGGTAATGTAGAGGAGGCTCTACTTTACAATCCCTTGATACCAAGTATGATGCTCAGCACTGTTAGTGTTCAGAGGTTCCTCATAAATGCTGGCCTAACAAAGCTGGCGGGGCTGAGGACAGCAGGCCAGTGGAAAACAGCTGCCAAGCTGGCTTAGGAGACTGGAGTGAGATCTTTGTGCCTTCAGGAGAAGCTGGTGGAAGAGGTCATGGCTGGTCTTCCTGGACTCTTAAGGGCTGCACTGGGCACTCACTCTGCAGGTAACAAACCAATTTCATCTGACAGTTGGACGTCCCTGTACAAGCTTCCCATAGAGAAACGCAGTGTGGCTCTCCAGTGGAGAGTGGTGCATGGGGTCATGGCTATGAATAAACACGTGGAACATACAGGGAGTGCAGAATTATTAGGCAAGTTGTATTTTTGAGGAATAATGTTATTATTGAACAACAACCATGTTCTCAATGAACCCAAAAAACTCATTAATATCAAAGCTGAATGTTTTTGGAAGTAGTTTTTAGTTTGTTTTTAGTTTCAGCTATTTTAGGGGGATATCTGTGTGTGCAGGTGACTATTACTGTGCAGAATTATTAGGCAACTTAACAAAAAACAAATATATACCCATTTCAATGATTTATTTTTACCAGTGAAACCAATATAACATCTCCACATTCACAAATATACATTTCTGACATTCAAAAACAAATCAGCGACCAATATAGCCACCTTTCTTTGCAAGGACACTCAAAAGCCTGCCATCCATGGATTCTGTCAGTGTTTTGATCTGTTCACCATCAACATTGCGTGCAGCAGCAACCACAGCCTCCCAGACACTGTTCAGAGAGGTGTACTGTTTTCCCTCCTTGTAAATCTCACATTTGATGATGGACCACAGGTTCTCAATGGGGTTCAGATCAGGTGAACAAGGAGGCCATGTCATTAGTTTTTCTTCTTTTATACCCTTTCTTGCAGCCACGCTGTGGAGTACTTGGACGCGTGTGATGGAGCATTGTCCTGCATGAAAATCATGTTTTTCTTGAAGGATGCAGACTTCTTCCTGTACCACTGCTTGAAGAAGGTGTCTTCCAGAAACTGGCAGTAGGACTGGGAGTTGAGCTTGACTCCATCCTCAACCCGAAAAGGCCCCACAAGCTCATCTTTGATGATACCAGCCCAAACCAGTACTCCACCTCCACCTTGCTGGCGTCTGAGTGGGACTGGAGCTCTCTGCCCTTTACCAATCCAGCCACGGGCCCATCCATCTGGCCCATCAAGACTCACTCTCATTTCATCAGTCCATAAAACCTTAGAAAAACCAGTCTTGAGATATTTCTTGGCCCAGTCTTGACGTTTCAGCTTGTGTGTCTTGTTCAGTGGTGGTCGTCTTTCAGCCTTTCTTACCTTGGCCATGTCTCTGAGTATTGCACACCTTGTGCTTTTGGGCACTCCAGTGATGTTGCAGCTCTGAAATATGGCCAAACTGGTGGCAAGTGGCATCTTGGCAGCTGCACGCTTGACTTTTCTCAGTTCATGGGCAGTTATTTTGCGCCTTGGTTTTTCCACACGCTTCTTGCGACCCTGTTGACTATTTTGAATGAAACGCTTGATTGTTCGATGATCACGCTTCAGAAGCTTTGCAATTTTGAGACTGCTGCATCCCTCTGCAAGATATCTCACTATTTTTGACTTTTCTGAGCCTGTCAAGTCCTTCTTTTGACTCATTTTGCCAAAGGAAAGGACGTTGCCTAATAATTATGCACACCTGATATAGGGTGTTGATGTCATTAGACCACACCCCTTCTCATTACAGAGATGCACATCACCTAATATGCTTAATTGGTAGTAGGCTTTCGAGCCTATACAGCTTGGAGTAAGACAACATGCATGAAGAGGATGATGTGGACAAAATACTCATTTGCCTAATAATTCTGCACTCCCTGTAAAGTCCCCAGCCCCCCAGGTCACTGAATAATTAATGTGTTACAATAACACACTTAACATATTCAGAGTTTAAAACCTTTGCACCTTTGCTGGATTTAGATCCAGAGGGAGTTATTAATCAGTTTCAGGTGCTTTGGTGTTAATGAAGTTAACAGCAGGCGCACTAGAGGGGCAAAATGACACATTTTTCCCATCCTCTTATTTTCTGACAGTTTTTTCACTACTTCTGTATTTGGCTTGGGTCATTGTCACTAGTGGTATTATGAGGTGATACCTAGTGACACCTTGCTGTCTCTCCAGGCACAGTCTCAGGAGAAGGATACAGGATATTAGTCTAGGAGACCTGAACACAAAAGTAGAACGTCCTTGTGTTACGTACAGCTCAAAATTTCCTCCATACAAGAACGTAGTAAGCTCCAATACTGACCAGTAAGAAATCTACACACTCACACTGCAATGGTGTACACAATGTTCATTTTTTTCCCCTCCAAGTCAGACTACTGGCTGAGGACACAACTCCGGTCTGGAATCCAAGGCCCAAAGCTGCCGTGGTCAGGATTGTTAGCCTTATCAGGCCTGGTGTTGTTCGAGGGTGGGTCTTTACACCAGATCCTGGGGCTTCCACTCTGGAGCTCACACTTCTCTAAATCTTGACCAGTTTCCTTTCCTTGGGCACAGATAGTGTCCAGTCCAGTGTTTTTATCCCAGCAAATCCACATGAATCCTAATTCAAACGAGTCCTCCCTCCAGCATCATCAGATTATTTTAAAAGCAAAACCAGGCCAAGTTAAAAATCCTTTCCTTTAAAATGTTTCATCCTGGAGTCTCCAAGGTCAGCTGGCTTCCCTGCTCCAGCAGTGTCCTACTAAAAAACAACAACCTGCCCTCTCCCCTTTATAGAGAAGGCCTAAAATCCTTCCCAATCAACTGCTCCCTGTACTCAACTCCAGATAGCTGGCTGTTGGACTAGAGTAGAATCTCCACTCCCACATGGGTGTGGCCCACACAAGACACAAAAACACCAAAGCATGCAATTAGTAAAAAAATGAAAAGTAATGCCAACCAAAATGTTTAGTGGAGGATTCTCTCAACTCTTTTCCACAATGCTACACTCTGCAACACTTAATCTATGAGGAGGACCAATATCTGCTCTTTTGTGCAAGGAGGAACAGGATGAGCACGACCAGAACCCGACAAATGACCTCTCGTAGGTGTGGTCAGGCTCACCCTGATCACATATGAGAGAAGTGAAAGGGTCAGCAGAACCCTTTAACATCATCGGGTTCCTCCTGCTGCACAACAATCCCAGGCTTCATGTGGCAATGATATGAGAGGATGAAGAAATTGATACTACTGACTGACCCCCATACTCACCTGACTTAAATCCAATAGAAGACCTGATGTTGTTGGGTGAACAGAAACATAGGGGATTCTCCTCAACACCACATGTTGTTCCAACATTGTCAGGCATCATTACAAGTATCTGTATGCCATACAAACTAAAACGCACCAATTTGGAGTTGCTGCAATTAAATGTTTCACTTTAATTTTCAGGGTGTCTGTGAATTTAGGTTCATGATTTTAATATCAAACAGTGCCTCATACTTTTGTTGCTAACACATTACTCAGTCCATATCTGTATAGATATCCAGCACAATTTTCCCCTATTGAGATCTGATGCGTTTTCCAAGTGTTCCTGTAATTGTTAGTAGTGTAGAGGCAATCACAGTCGTTGATGATCTGCTAACCAAGTACAGAAGCAGCAGTTTGATACTCAGTCTCTCCATTCCTATAGTGACAGTGATGGTATTTGTTTATTTTAGGGGACTACGTAGAGTTGTTAAATTTCTTTGCTTTCCTCCAAGGCTGCACAGCTAGTGTTTGGGTTATGAAGTAAAAAACACATTATTTTTGTTTTGTTATCTTTGATTTAAAAACTGAAAATAACTGGCTTTTAGAACAAAAATTTAAATCAAAGTTGCCAAGCAAATGATCATTAATCCACCAATCTGTACATAATTATTATACAAGAGGTGACTTTACAGTCCTGGGAAATTCAGTTGATTTTCCTTACTGAACACATTGATGTTCAATTTTATTTATTTTTCAAGTGTTTCAAATTTAATAAGAGCTCTTTGTCCTCCTGTCTTTTGGATAGCTTTGTGAATATTAGATTAATAGCAATTTAAAGGCAGCAGGTTTGAAGCATACAATTTTAATTGGCAAAGTTTATATGTTGGAGGTCCCAATCAATGTGTCATGGTGCCTGAGATTTCAGATGTGTGAAGCTTGCTCTCCCAGCATGCTATCAGCACAGGATAAGGTTAGATATCCTGCTAATGCCAAGCTGTCTGTCTCGCCACTACGACATGTCCTTTATTGATTAGTCTGCAGTCTAGCTACTCTCTCATGTGTTCATCAGTAAATGTTACATACAAAGCATTTATGCTTATGTGAATCAGTAGATGAGGCAAGTTGAGAGTCAGGAGTCTTTGTTATCTTTGTCTTTGTTGTCTAGCTAAGTGTAAACAGCAGTAAATACTCAATATTCAATGTTGTTGTGCAGCACGCAGGACAGACAGCGCACAATGTGCTTTGAAGTAGCAGCCAAGAAAGGTGTTATTTAAGTCCATGAACAGTGAACACCTGTGTGGATCAGCGCGCTTGTATTCAAATGGTTTCCACATGTAATGGTCTGCTAGAGGATGTAGAGAGCCATAGTCCCGTCCCCCAGGGCATGAAGCAGGCATGGAGGAGATCCAGGCCCCAGACATCCAGAGGTGTGCAGGGAGTCACCGGCAGGGAGTGTGGTGAGGGGAGATAGGCCTTGGAGGGCCTGGGAGTTCCCAGAGAGGTGGAGTCTAAGACCCGACCTGACATATAGACACAGACAAACAGGCACACACAGACACAAACATGCGTTCCCACCCTCATGCACACATATACAAACACTCAGCACTCACCCAACGTAGGGATTGACATAAATGGACATGTACACACAATCACACTCCCCAAACATACTCTATACCCCGGGTCCAGGTACCCTCGCCCCCAGAGGGGGAAACAGAACCCACACCCAAGAGATGTTACCCTTCCCCCCGGGGTGGAGGCAAGCAGACCGTCCCAGGCTCCGCAGCAGCAGGGAGGCCAATCGGACAGCCAACATCTCCTCCCAGCCCCCCCGCCCCGATGGCTAGCAGAGAACGGGGGTGTGTGAAGACCCCATACCTCCCTCCTCCCGCTCATGTGTAGTGTTGCTGCGTGTTGCTCTAAAGTGCATGGGAGAGAGGGGGAGAGCATGGTGCTGCTGCCAGAGAGCAGAACAGTGAGATCTTAAGAGATCCAGCCTACGGCTCTTCAATGGGGTGTCACAGGGTCCCCAGGAAAAAAAATTGTAAATGTAAAATAATAAAATAAATATTCTTCTGTAGCAATAACAAAGTATAACATAAATTATTCTGTAGCAATTACACAAGAATATCCAGTAATGTCCCTGCCTACAATTAAACACATTCACTTACTGAAAATCATCTGCTGTGGCAAACGGGTGCAAACCTTTGACCACAAACTGAGTCACTGCTCGGTGACGTTCGTCTATCCTGCCTGAAAGGAGACGCTACCGGCAGACTGCAGCGAGACCTGCCAGCATCTGAGCCAGACTCTGTCTGTCTCATCATGGTCACTAAATGCACAGTAATGGCAGGTTTGTAATAAGGCAGATCGCGCTAACATAATATGCACTGTTGTTGATTATTTACCTGCCGCATTAACGGGAGAGGACGTGCAAACGTTACCGCTGCTGCTGGGTTGAGATTCACGAGTCCAGAATTAAAAACACGACATTCATTTAAGGTCATCGCGTGTTTTGTGAGCAAATGCTTTTGCATATTCGTAGTGTTTCCTCCCTTAAATGAAATATTTACTTTGCAAGTATTGCAAGTTGCCCTGTTGTCATCCGTTCTCGTAAAGTATAACCAAATTTTTGAGCGTTTGAGCCACTTAGGCGCCGTGTTTCCTGCCAGGTAAATGACGCTCCACAACGTGGTGACGTCATTCGGGGCGACTGGAATCGACAGTGGGAACCGGTTCTCAACAAGAACCGGGTTTCGATACTGTGGCGTGAATAAGGCACGGCGGGACCATGGAGCAACGTTCAGAGCCATCTTTATTTAATTCACGTCACACCACAACACACCCAAACCCCTGGGCGTGATTAAGGATGCCGTGCAGGTGCGTCCGCCCTCCCTGCACGGCACCGCAGACCACGCCCCACCACAGATACCCATCCCTACTTGTGACTCATTTAAGCCTGAATATTGATTCATATGGAATGCCAGGGGAAGCTCATGTCAGTGAGTATGTCATTGCCTCAGAACTTTAAACCGATGCCAAACCTTTTCTATTCTGACTCTTTATCCAAAATGTTTCAAGGCTCACACATTGCAGCCACAATGATACAGCTATTTTAAAATAAGAGAGCAGAACTTGACACGGACTGTTGGAGGGAACTGGGAGTGGTCTTTGATTTTAATTTATAATTAGAAGGTTTCAGATTTTTCTGAAAAGGTTGCCTCTAGACAGCTGCATACACATACAGAACTCTCCAACATTAAAAATATTTATACATGTACATTAACATGTAACACATAACACACATATACAGTTGGGTCCATAAATATTTGGACAGAGATTTTGGTTCTGTACATCACCACAATGATTTTCCCCCCTGTCCTCTTCAGTTCTTTAGCAATCAGAGTTATTGTCTGAAGGCCAAGAAAGATGGATTTATTTTACTAAGTAGATCATTATGGCTTTGCCATATTGGTCCACTTGATTGACCTTTGTTATTATTATTTATTTATTCAATTTATTTTATTTTAAGTCACAAATAGGACAGACATGCCTGGGGGCAGAGAAAGAAAGAAAGAAAGAAAGAAAGAAAGAAAGAAAGAAAGAAAGAAAGAAAGAAAGAAAGAAAGAAAGACAGACAGACAGACAGACAGACAGACAGACAGACAGACAGACAGACAGAAGGGAAGAGGGACAGTGAGAGAAGACACTAAAAAACAAATCCGCTGTTTACCTGTTGATACAAAAAAAGAAAACAAGTAAAAGGAGAGCAACACAATAAAAACAGCACTGCAGCAATAACCTAGATAAGTGTAACTAACAGTAAATACTAAATATTGAATTTTATTTTGCAGCACACAAGACTGACAGCGCAGAATGTGCTTTGAGGTGGGAGGCAAGAAAGCCTGTGAGCACCTGTGTGCGTGAGCGCACTTGTATTCAAAAGGATTCTCCTTGTAATGTGCCTGCATGAAGCAGGCATGGAGGAGACATCTGGTGGCCCCCAGGAGCGTGAGAGCCCAAGGAGGACCATCGGAGGGGCAGCCACGCCACCCTCCTGGAAAGAGCTGAGGAGAGCCCCAGACAGGGGGTTCAATTTTAAATGAAACAATTCTGATGCAGTTGAAGTGCAGACTAGACTCAGTTTTAATTCAGTGAGTTGAAAGAAAAGATTGCATAAAAAGGAAGGGATTTT
This sequence comes from Astatotilapia calliptera, assembly GCF_964374335.1. NCBI lineage: Eukaryota > Metazoa > Chordata > Actinopteri > Cichliformes > Cichlidae > Astatotilapia > Astatotilapia calliptera. Next base: position 2,057,528 of record NC_137422.1, on the reverse strand, counting down.
TAAACAAAAATAATTGGTCAAATTAAATAACTGAGCATAAAATGTTTATTACTACATAATTGGTTGAAAAGCCTTTGCAGGCAATGACAACCGGAAGTCTTGAACTCATGGACATCACCAAATGCTGGGTTCCTCCTTTTCGTTTGGCCTTTTTACAGCTTTATTTGACAGGGTACAGTGAAGAGTGACAGGGAAGCGGAGGGCGAGAGATGGGGGAAGATATACAGCAAAAGGTTGGAATCGAATGTGGGCCGGCTGGTCTCAGCCATGCGGCATATGGTCACCTGCTCATCGCAGTGAGCTAAATCAACACCCAGGGTTTCCTCCTTTTTAATGCTCTCACAGGCCTTCAGTTGCTGTTTGTTTGTGGGTCTTTCTGTGCAAAGTTTAATCTTCAGCAAGTGAAATGCAGCTCAGTTGGGTTAAGATCAGGTTGTTTGCATCAATAAACTCCTGGGTTGCTTTGGCCGTATGTTGTGGCTTATTGTCCATCTGTATTATGAAACACTGCCTAATCAATCTGACTGCATTTAGCTGGATTTGAGCAGACAGTCACCTCAGAGTTCATTCGTCTGTTTCTGTCCTGAGTGACATCATCAGTAAACACGAGTGTCCCAGTGTCACTGGCAGCCATGCATGCCCAAGCCGTCACACTGCCGACGCCGCGTTTTACCGATGATGTGGTGTGCTTTGGATCCTGAGCTGTTCCACACCTTCTTCATACTTTTGTCTTGCCATCATTCTTGTAGAGGTTGATCTTGGTTTCATCTGACCAAAGAATGTTTGTCCAGATCTGTGCTGGCTTTTTTGGGTGTTTTTTTTAGCAAAGTCTAGCCAGTCTATTCTTGAGACTGATGAGTGGCTTGCACCTTGCAGTGAACACCCTGTATTTACTTTCATGCGGTCTTCTCTTTATGATAGACTTGGATATCGATACGTCTACCTCCTGGAGAGAGCTGTTCACTTGGTTGGCTGTTGTGAAGAGGTTTCTCTTTGCAATAGAAAGAATTCTGCGATCATCCTGGAAAGCTGTCTTCCTGTGGACGTCCAGGTCTTTTTGCATTGCTGAGTCCAACCCTAATATAGTAGCAACTTCTCCGATGGGTTTTTTCTGTCTTTGTGAGCTTAAGCATTGGTTGTTTCACCTTCACGGAGAGCTGATTTGACCACCTGTTGTCCATTCACAGCAAAATCTTCCAAATGCAAGCACTTCACCTCAAATCAACTCCAGGCCTTTTATCTTACCTTTACCATTATTTTTCAGTTCCTTCCTGTCTCCTTTTGTGTGACCAGGGTGACGACTGCTCTATCAGCTGTCTTGCAGGCCTGTACGGGATCAACTGCTCCTCATCGTGCTCCTGCCAAAACGAGATCTCCTGCTCACACATTGATGGTTCCTGCATCTGCAGAGAAGGTAGTGCTTTACAAGCATGTTCTTAAAGACAGAGTGTTGAAATTTCCTTCATTATTATGTTTTAGAATTGGACAAGAGGAACAACTATCAAAATTGTTTTTGTAAGGAGTCACAGTCTTCACTGTAACTTGTAGTGTTTCCCTGAATGTCTAACATTTTCAGCAGAGCCTCTGGTACTTCTTTCTAATCTAAAAATGTACATGTGGATGTTCCTGTGGAGAAGCTGCAGAGCATATCGTTGACGAGAGCTTGAAAAACTGCTATTTTAAGTACTACATATTCTGTTGACTATTGAAATTAATTAAATGTTGATGGTGTTGCATTTATTTGAATCTGAAGAAAACCAGGCCTATCTGAAGTGAGTGGGGAAGGGTGTATAACTTGAATTTCAGTGATCACCAGGAGATAAAAATGCTTGTTTTTATTTCAAGAGGTCAAGTGTGATAAAAACCTTTAAAAAAGTTAGGTTACATGGCCTTGACATAATGTTTCCAAACTCTTGCTTTATTCAAGTTGTGCTTCTAGTACACATACAAAAGTTTTTAGCTAATTCCACAAGATCACTAAACAAATTTGGGAATTTGCTGCTTTTTCTTTGTTATATTTCACAGTAACTCAGTGAAATTATTTGCAGCTTTTTTTGACAGATCTTTTCTACACTTTCGGACTTTTCTAAACGCTTAAAGAAAATTGAGAAAATTTCAAACTATTTGATATTAAAAAGTTCCAGCCTTGATCTCCTAGCCCTGTTTTTGTTTGATCCTGCATTTGAAAACCAGAAACCCCAAATTTTCTCCAATTTCACCATTCATTCAATTTCACATCTCTAAAAATGTGAAGACATCAACTGTAACAATCTCCAGTCCTTACCTGGTCTTTTTTTCTGCTTGCTTTATATCTCTCAATATCAGCATGTTTAAATATTTATACACCTCTGAACGTGGTTGGGACCACAGGTAATTAAAATAGAGAGACATCTGAAGAAGCAGAAAACAGGACCAGGGCCTGAGAGCTTTGGTTAGAACAAGAACGAACCCTGTGAAACCCGCGTACTCTCTCTCTTTAGTCACCCATGACTTAATTTACTTTGATGTACTTTAATATGCTCAGTGTTTTTAGTGGGAAAAGCCCAGGAAATGGTGAAGGATGGAAGGGAATGACAAATTAGAAACATTTCTTATTACTTACATTCAAGTTAAGCAAAGCCTTTAAAAAGATAAATACATTTTTAAAAGTCATTTAAACAATAATCCAAAATATTACTGAATTATCAGGATATATGTTTAACATACGCTCTGATAATTCAATGTACAGCCCTTAGTAACGATGAACTCCTGTGTCCTGCAGCTTGGCTTATTTCTATGACTTTTGTCACTGCAGGAAAAACTCAAACAACAACCAGACAGACTTACTTGGAAGAGGAAATGAAGTTAAACAGAAAAACGATTACTCAAACTGTTTGTTGGAAACACTTATCAAAGATGGGGAAAGGGACTTTTTTTTTTTGCTCCAAATAAACTACTTTTGATAATCTGTTTAAACTGTAAATATGTCTGTCTGTCGGCTCGTGCCTCTTGGACACTGTTGCAGCTATAAAATAGGTATTGACACGTATTTAGTCATTATAACAAATACAGCAAAGATGGATAATGTAGAGAAAATAGGATCCACATTCTTATAAACTACAATTACACCAAGTTAGAAGAAAAGTCATAAAATAAATCAAAATCACAAGGTCAAACATACGGAAATATAAAACTTATAATACTTAATTGCAGAGTAAAGTTCCATTACAAACTAAAATGATCTGTCGTCTGAGCAGGTTGGCAGGGTGTCGACTGCTCCATCCCTTGCTCCAGTGGAACCTGGGGACTGAGCTGCAATCAGACGTGTCAGTGTGCCAATGGGGCAGCTTGCAACCCCGTCAGTGGAACCTGTGCTTGCTCCCCAGGCTGGACGGATGAATACTGTGACGTACCTTGTCCTGTGAGTGCTCATAGCATTCATTCATAGCATTCTACTTTGCTTCTTTAATGTTTCGTTAAGTTACTTAATAAAAGAAAAAATGTGTTTTCTCTGATGTTTGTCTTGGTGCTGTTAGGATGGATCGTACGGCTTGGATTGCAGAGAGAAATGTGACTGCGTTAACTCCGATGGCTGTGATCCAGTTACGGGTTTCTGCCGCTGTCTTGCAGGTTGGACGGGTGAGTTATGGAGCTGCAGTTTGAGCCAACATTTGAAAATGCTGTGAATCCAGTAACATTAGAAAGAACACCTATGATGTTCAGATTGATACCACAGAAAGTTCACATTTTAGTGGCCTTGACCTCAAAGTCAAGCATTTGGCAACTGTGATATAATTTGTGCATTTTTGGTTGCATATTGGTGGTACAGTAGAATATTTATTCATACCAGCACGCCTGCTTCAGTCTGTTGACAAAATGCCATTCAAAGCATTTTCCCAATTTTACATTCACTGAATATTCATAACAATAATAACCCTTCTACGCTATATTATTAAAAGTATTAAGTAACTTTAATGACACCCTTTTTCACTATAACAGCTTCCAGTCTTGTGGCAAAGTTTTCCTGTATTCATGGGAATTTTTGGCTATTCTATTAAACATTTGTGAGGTCAGACTAGACCCGGATGAAAAGTTCTGCCTTGCAGAAACCGCTCTAACACATCTCCACTGCTCTAGAGTCCAGTAGCTGGGTGCTTTACACCACTTGCATTGCATTTGGAGTGGTTCTTATATAGCACTTTTCTATTCTATAGAATTCTATTCTATAACGTATAGTTCACTGACCCAACATTGAATATACACATATCACAAAAAAATCACATTTGTCTTTTCCTTTACTTTTTTCAGCTAAAGAGTGAACAGAAGGATTGAAACATGATCTTTGAAAAAGTGGGCCTAATGTTGAGCACAGTAATGTAACATATATCTTGTGCTGAAACATTATGTAAATGGCAAACGGACTGGTTCTTATATAGCAAATAATATTGAGTAATCAGAGCCCATCTTTCCATACCGCCCATATCACCCCAATAGAGCACTCCGCTCTCAGATTGCTGTCTTTCTTCTGTTCTTTAGGATATTAAAAAGTAAATTGGGAGGCTTTCAGCTTTCAGATTCCTCTTCTGTGGAACCAGTTCCCAGCTTGGATTTGGGGGACTGACACCAGCTCTACTTTTCAGAGTAGACTTAAAACGTTCCTTTTGGACAAAGCTTATGTCAGCCTGGTTGTGCTGGAGGTTTCTGCCTGTTAAAAGGGAGTTTTTCCTTCCCAGTCTCACCAAAGTTGCTCAAAGGGGGTCGTCTGATTGTTGGGGTTTAGCTGTACTATTGTAGTCTTCACATAGAAGCATTAAGCACTTTGAGGTGACTGTTGTTGTGATTTGGTGCAATATGAATATGAACTATATGAAATTGTTACTTTACTCGAGCACTCAAAGTGCTTTATAAACCACGTGTGACACTTTCACAGGCAGGTGTCTGTGAAGCTACTCAGTCATCCAGGTCATCGTAGTCTAAGGAGCTTGCAAAGAAAAGCGTCTGGACTTCTTTAAGTTGCTTGAAGACGTTTCACCTCTCATCCGAGAAGCTTCTTCAGAAGCTTCTTCTTCATTTTGCAGCTTATTGTGTAAGACCTATGCCATACCCATGATACATTCCCCTGGCATTAGTGTTTCCATGGTAGCAATCAATGACACTTGCTGGCTGATGGCACTGAATAATTACATTTTTTGGTACATTTAATGGTGTTTAAGTCAACATAGTGACTTTGTACCACTGATGAATTTACCTGAAATCCGACCACTGTATTAGTTTTATTTAAGCTGTCGTGCGTCTCGTGTCTCTCTAAAACCAGCCCTTGGAAGATCAAATCGAAGGTGCACAACAAAGTAATAAATATACTGAGAGTGGGTTTAAAAATTATTCTATAGTCACATGGTCTCAGAGAAGAACAACTTCGTTGAAAACTATCCAATGAAACTGATGAATCTTCATCAAAAACACTCCAGAAGAGCTTAAAAAATGCACTTTAGTTTGACCTTTGGCCTCTTCAGGGGACATGGGATCATGGGCCATATCTAGACCCTCTGAAATGAGGGCAGCTGGAGCAGTTATGGAAAATACCTCAACACACATTCAGTAGAGGAGAATAAAATAAAACATGGATGGGGAATAGAAGACAGAGGAGAAGGGTGCAGACAACAATAAGGTATGAATTCAGACTACAAATCGATATGACAAACACACAGCAGATTCAAACCTATAATTCTAAAACTAGGGACGTTCAAGCTTGGATGAGTTTGAGCTGTTTTCAATAATTCAACTTTACAAATGTTCCCACGGATAAGGCACCTTTCAAGAGAGCCTTTTTACACAAACATTCTCCTCAGCAGTGATATTACACTTCACCGTGCCCTTGTTTACTTTATTAATTGTCATGTTCGAGTTGTACCTCTCCTTGTTTCATCCACTAATTGTCAATTAGTAAACTTGTGGTGAGAGAGGATCAATATGAGAGGTGATGAATATGGAGAGGACATTTTAATTCACTGCCAGAGGGAAAACTGATAATGAATTGACATTGAGGGAAACTTCAACATATTGATGAATAGATAGATCAAAGTTTAGAGTTAACGACTACATGAAGTTTGAAGAAACAAAGAAACACCAGATATCTGCGTTAGACTGAAATTAGTAAGCCTGTGTAATTACAGTTCAGGTAATAACTATGAATGACAATTAGACTTGTGAGAGTCTGTGAAGCTGAAAGATAATACAGTGCATATCAATTAAAGACCCCAAAGATTCTCCTGTGATTATTTACACTCTGACTCAGTGAGATCAAATTTAAAAAGTCTGCAGAGAGTAAAGTGTAAACCGAACAACTTTCTGGGGAAAACGTGGTCTTGTTAGGAGAGATGGTACCCATCCCCCTTTAGATGGAGCAGCTCTCATTTGTAGAAGTCTGACCAAATTTATCCAGAGTTGGGACCAGGAAGCAGAGTCTTATACACCATCTCTGCAGCGTCCTTCCTCCTGTTATGATCCAGAGCTGCATCCCTGCAGAAACTATGTCTGTTCACAAAAAAACAATTCCAAATGAAATTAAATAACAATATAGCATCCTCAACTGCACCAAAGATAAAGCACTTAAATGTGGATCAGTACACATAAGGTCCCTGTTAGTAAAGGATTTAATAACTGATCAACACATCAGTTTATTCTGACTGAAGGAAACCTGGTTACAGCGGGATGAATACGTCAGTTTAAAGGAATCAACACACCCGAGTCGTCCTGTCAGAATTCTCAAGACAGGATGGACGAGCAGCAGCAGCAATCTTCAACTTATGAAGCACAGCATGTCTTTTGTCCTGTCTCCTTCCCCGTCAACCCCAACCAGTCACGGCAGATGGCCGCCCCTCCCTGAGACTGGTTCTGCTGGTTTTTTCCTGTTAAAAGGGAGTTTTTCCTTCCCTGTGATTGTTGGGGTTTTTCTGTATTACTGTCTCTACATAACAATATTGTGATTTGGTGCTATATAAATAAAATAAAATTGAACTGAACTGGAACTGATTGAATTAACCATCGATGGACAACAGATAACTGAAAAAGCAGTTTATTGTTATCTGTTGTCCAGCTGGCACTTGGAGTTTTGATTTGATTTTTGTGACTGATTTAGTGTTCGGAAAAAATAATTCTAATGGGTGATTTTAAGATAACATACGATAAGATTAATTATTATTGTAGGCTCAAGCACTGGAAAATTTGGTATATATAAACATAAGCAGTCATACTATAAAAATGAAAGATTGAAGAAAATATCCTTTATTTTATTTGTCCATTCCACTACATATGAATGCATTGTTGAAGGATAGAGGTACATAGATATAATTATAAACAGGACATGTTTGAAGCAGACACCAGCTCACCATTGAAGCTGAGTCCGCGTTCAAAGGTGCTGCTAATCTGGGCCAATCAGGAACCTGACAGCCAGCACCTGCAGTACCAGCTCAAAATCAAGAGTCAATAACAGAATAAGCTGTTGGGCATTGGCTGAGAAGATTCGGTGGCAGTTTTTTCAGGGGTGCAATTCACATACACAACTCTACTATTTAAAGAGATCTTAGGGATGTAAAGGGAAATAAACTGACTTTCCAGCAGCACTCTACGATCTATTGAAAAGAAGGATTGTTACAACAAAGAAATAATCGACCAAACAAACATTTCTTTACTTTTTAAGTTAAGTTTAGATGTTAGAATGTTATTAATTGCATCATAATGTCTGAAAGAAATGTTAAATGTCAAAGAAAGTTTCTAATGAGCTGCAGGCTGAAGTGAGACGTGTACTGTATTTACACATACTCTCTGTTTCTATTCCGTCAGACTGTCCCCTGTGAGCCGTACGGGCTCTGAACTATTGTGCAGACCAGTTTTTGTGCAGACAGACTGCTGCCCCTCAGGACACACGCACACACACATGCAAGACTGATGAAAGACGGAGACACTTTACCAAAGAATTAGACAGGGAAAAGTCTTGGGTAGTATTTGTGAGATTTTATGTGTTTATTCATATAAACTGACATTTATTCATACATGTGCACACACAAATGAATATTTAGACAGCAAAATAATTAAAAGCATGTTTGGTTTTGTTGAACACAATGCCAGTTATCACCTTTACATGCACACCAGTTTACCATCTTTTTGTTTTAGACTAACACACACAACACAAAAACCTGCAGACAGCCTGATTATAATATAATGAACTAAATAACAGTTTATTGACATTTCCAATGCTGAATAAGTGTCTAAACATTACATCGATCAACAGATATCACAAATATCACAATCGGGGGCCAATTGGAAGACATCAATTAAGTGAAGGTGACCAGGTTTACTTACTACAGCCCACAGTTTGCTAGTACAGCATTATGTTAACTGCTAGCTGAGTTCCTGTGAGAACTCTACTCATCTCTGCTGATTTTTTTTTTTTTTTATCACCCTGCCGTCTCACTTTTCACCTTTAAGTGACATGTGAACCTCTGTGTTAGGAATGCCAGTTTGACTTTATTTAAGAGCTCATAGCTCAGCGCTCGGCAGAATAAAGCTGTTTGCTTTACTATAGCCTACATTGTGTGTGTTTGTGTGTATTTTGTGCAGGTGTCCATTGTGACAGTGTGTGCGAGGAGGGTCGCTGGGGACCCAACTGCTCCTACAGCTGCACCTGCGAGAACGGGGGCTCCTGTTCTCCAGAGGACGGCACCTGTGTGTGCGCTCCAGGCTACCGGGGCACCAACTGCAGAAGAAGTAAGGGATTATTTTTCACACCCACGTTTCTGCAGTCGTGTACTGTACTCACTCGACCACAGCTGCAGTCCTGACATTTTGCTTTAAATAGAAACTACAAATAGTACTATTAACAAGACTCCTATACAATTAGTAAAAAAGGAGAAATGAATAAAATACTGCTGTCAGCGTTAATCTCGTTAAAATGACGTTAACCACATAACTGCATTAACGCGGTAAATCTCTGTTAGCACGTTAGCCCAGATTGCCCCGTGCATGGGGCTGGACAGCGCTAACGTGCTAACGAGTGAACCTTGCTAACGCGTTGACGCCGTGCAGTCCCACGCACGGGGCGCTAACTTGCTAACGGAGATTTACCGCGTTAATGCGGTTATGCCGTTAACGTCATTTTAACGAGATTAACGGCACTAGAATAAAGTGATAGCTGCCACCTGGTGCACTGTTTCTACTGGATAATCTTTGTTATTCCAGTTTGTAACTTCTTCGCAGGTCTTTGAAATAAAGTCTGTGTAAAATTTGTTTCAGAACTAATTAGCAAATTTAATGATCGCAGCATTTGTCTTACGAAAACAGAAACAGTCCTCGTGGCTGGCCAGAGGGATGCTGTGGGTTATGTTGGCACTTCCACCTCTTCTGTAAAGATTCAGAGGAGGAGAAAACATCAGAGTTTTACAGAAATCAATTTTGAGGCTTGTTTTCAGTCAGGGTGAAAATAACCACAAGGATATCGCCATTTTTACTGACTTTAGCATTAGGGATCTGTGTGTCACCCTGCATATTAACCTGTACACGGTGGTTTATTTAATGGGTGATGCTGGTGTTCTGAAATTAAGAGTCTAAATTCCCATGGTAATGGCCCAGTGAAACTGAAGCTTAAAGTTCATTTATTTTGTTTAAGAAAATAACTGCAACTCATTCATGTTGCATCTGCTTGAAATCGAGCCCAAGTCTGATGATGCTCATAGAGTGAGTACATGGAGTGTGTTTGTATGACCGTTTCTTCTGCTTCTTTTGGCATCAGAGTAATACATTTAAGCTCTCTTGATTCACAATTTACACAATTATCATAATGAGGAAAATCCTGTAGCATGAGGGAAGAGGGTTGCCTTGCCAGTTAGAGTAATTAGAGTTACGTCAATTAAAGCAAATTAAAGGCCAGAGGAAGACTTATGAGTCCTTCCTGTGTGGGAAGGAAAAACAAATCAAAACTAATACAGCTAACAGGCTGACCCATGGGACGAGGGAATGGCTAGAACGCTATTCCCAGTACACACAGCATCACAGAGTGCACATGATGAGCCATAATGTGGATTTTTCCTCCACAGCATGTTCTCCTGGCTTCTATGGCCATCGTTGCAGTCAGATGTGTCCTCAGTGTGTCCACAGCGATGGGGCATGCCACCACATCACCGGCCACTGCAAATGTCTCGCTGGATTTTTTGGCTCCCTCTGCAATGAAGGTCAGTTTGTCTGATTCCATTGAAAAGTAATTCAGAAGTACAGAAGTAGAAACACTTCATAATTACAAATAAGTGTCATTAACCGCAGGTCGCGCACACAAGCGGGACCCAAAAGCAAACTCAATACACTTCAGAGTGAGCAAGTACAGGTTTTATTTATTTAAAAAAAGGTGACCCGGAACAACCAAGGGAGGCGAAATCGCCGAACTGAAGAAAACCAGGAGGACAAAGCACACAGGGAAGCCGTCATTGGGAGGCTGCAACACAAAGGGGAAAAGGTCCGTGTACAGGGGAAGGGAGAGGCACAACAAGACAGGGCTATAGCAATCTGGCCAGAGCCGGACCGTGGGACTCTGAGGTGGTGCACTCAGAGATCCAAGCAGGCAGGTGGCAGGTACGAAACACCAGACAGTAACCTGAGCACATGGAGATAGAATTAACACAGTTCAAGCAACACTTGGATACACACTCTGCGGGGAGCCAAGTTACCACTGAGGGGTGACTAACGGACTGGCGTGGAGCAGCCGTCTGTGCAGAGTTAAATAGTCGCCTGGAGTGGGATGCAGGTGTGAAGGTGATGGCCCAGCCTGAGGGTGGCCACCGGGGCATCCCACACGCTCCTCAGACACAGAGACACAAACCATGACAGATTTCTTGATCTTAGCAACTTCATCTATCTGTTGATTGTAATCCCATGCAGGGACTTGGTTGTCCATGTCCATGAATTCCTCTTCCTGTTCAGCATCACCATTTGTCTTCAGCTGTCTGAGGCAATCTCTGAGGGCCGTCTTTCTGATGTATTTACAGATGCTCTTTTTTTCATCATGAAATGTGGAACTTCATGTATTTTTGAATCATTCCCACTGGCCTGTGGAATACCCAAGTACTTAAGATTTCAGTGATACTGCCAGTGGGGATGGTGCGTAGAGCAGTGTTCACATCTACAAGCATTTCCACTAATGAAACTCTGTCAGGTAGCTGGGGGTTCTTGGTTGGTGGCTACTTTGAGTCTCACTACAGCCACAAACTCTCCAGAGAGTCATAAAGCCTGCAGAGAGGATTATATGAACGGATCTTCCATCAGTGGACACAGAGCGCTGTAAGAAAAGAGAACAACACATCATCAGAGATAGTCAGGTCTCTGATGATGTGTTGCTTCAGGTCACACCCTCTTTGCACCAAAACAATCAGGATACAGCCAGAGATGCAGCAGAGTGGACAGTCTGTCACACACACAACACGCTTCCACAACAGCTTCTTTCCCACCACAGTCAGACTGATGGCGAAAAACAACATCAGTAAAATACACACAAAATCAAATGTATCCAGTATGATATATATTTCTATATGCAATCCACATTTCAGTGTGCAATAGACTAACATGCAATATTTTCTATACAATAGTCATTTATGTGTAATGAAGGAACTGCTGTTCTATGCTTGGTATAGACTGAAATGATATAGATTAGACACAGACTGAAAAGCGCTAGATTTTGAGCTTCTGAGGGAAAACAGCAAAAAGCAGTGTGCTTAACAGGACGTTGAGATAGATAGACTAGCAATACTTGCTGAGGGGAGGAAGAAACAATGCTATTAACCTCTTAAGCCCCAACGCCCCCTGATACGATATATATATTTATATATGTGTATATATATATATAGTTGTGTGTGTGTGTGTGTGTGTATAGAGAATGTTTGTCCATTATTCTCACTATTGTTTTCACTGTGCTGTTGCCTTTGAATCTCCAGCTTTGATCGTAGCTGTCTTCTGCTGATGATATTGCACTGATGTTGACTTAGTGTCCACATCAGTGCATATAGCACCTTTCATTGGGCCAGAAAAGGGTGGAGAGCCCACTCCGGGTCAGGGATGGGTTCAGCAGAAATGGGCTTCCTCCGAAGGGTGGCTGGCCTCTCCCTTCAGTTCAGTTCAGCCATCCGGGAGGGCTCAGAGTAGAGCCGCTGCTCCTCCACATCAAAAGGAACCAGTTGAGGTGGTTCGGGCATCTGACAAGGATGCCTCCTGGGTGAGGTGTTCCGGGCACCTTCCACTGGGAGGAGGCCCCGGGGCAGACCTAGGAAACGCTGGAGAGATTATATCTCTTGGCTGGCCTGGGAAAGCATGGTGTTCCCCCGGACAAGCTGCTTAGGCTGCTGCTCCCGCGACCCGTCCTCAGATAAGCAGAAGAAGATGGATGGATGAACCTGTCATTGGGTTCCATAGTCTTTTTTTCTCAGAGTTGGTGCCCTGTTTATACTTCAATTACAAACTAAGTACAGTCTGGAAGGTGAAAAGAAATGAAACTTTGCTAGCTTATCAAAACTGACATGGACAGTGTGTAGTGGTTGTTCTCCAAGATAGAGGTCAGCTGTGGTAGACTTCTGCCCCTATGGATGTGGTGCTGTTCTTGTGCTACCGTGATCACTGGATCTGTAGTGTCTTTTAAATAAGTCTTTTCTAGCCACTGGGAGGATTTCTTGAGGTTAGCAACTTCATCTATCTGTTCATAGTGCTGTCAAAAGTATTTACCTCCTTGCTAATTTCAAATTTTTTGGAGATTCATCACACTTCCATGTTTCCGATCATCAAACCAATTTTTATTCTAGACAAAGATAGCATGAGTAAATATAAAATATGCTTTTAAAATGAATTAAATGTATTAAGAAAGCTGTCCAAACCTGTATTCTTAGTGTTTTCATAGTGTTTTAATGGTTACGTAGGCACAGCACCAGAACAGAGCTGGCGTCCAATATAATCACTGCAGTCAGCCTCCTGACATTATTAACGCAGCCGTTTTTGTAAAACACTGACATCCCTCATTAGCTTTAGGTCAGAATGCAAGCTCTGCATTCAAAAGCAAAGCCCTTGACTGTTGGCGTTTCAGTGGAAAATCTACCAAGTGAACTCATTCTTAGTCCCTTTTAGTGCAAAGTATTCAACCATTTTATCTCAATAATCTTTTTGTTGCCTCCTCCTTTACATCAATATCTTAGTCTGGCTTGGTTTCTCAGTAGGTTGAATAGGTGTTCATCCTCCTGTGAACCCAGTTGGTTCAAGGTCTGTTGCTAAGTCGAGTTTTAAATAGAGGCAGTGGAGGAGTGTGCTTTGAAATATTCATCATCATTAAACATGAGGACAGCCTTAGTTATGCCCTGTCCTACATTAGCCATTCTGCTGGCCACTGCATCTTTGAGCAGCCCATAGATAACTGGGTGAGGCTTGATAAATCAGATGTCCAGCATTGAGGCTTTATACTGCCTGAAGTGCCAGTCCAGCTCTATCCCTGTTCTCTTGCTGGATAACCTTTTGCAGCTAAATATGTTATTGACCGGTAAATGTAAAAAACAGGATATGTAGGATCTTAAAAGAACAGCGTATGTGAAAGTGTTAACAAATAACAGTATACCCTTGTAGTGCAGGTAATTCCCCGAGAGAAACCTGTTCCCACAGTTGTTTTCCTCAATTCTACAAACACTATGCAGACAAAAGTATTGGGTCACACCTTTAAGTCTTTGAAAGCTCTTTTCAGTAGGGCTGCAGCTATTGATTATTTTAGTAATCGAGTAATTATTCCATCATGTTTTTATTAATGGGCAACAATAAAATATTAAAAAGTGAAAAAACAGAAGGAAGTGGTCATCTGTCAAAAAACTAAACCCTTTGACTTTATTTATGTGCCATATTAAAATGATATTTTTGAACGAAAACATTTTTTTAAATGCAAAAATACATAAATAATAAGTACAGTCAAAGGTCAAAGTCAAATAAAATAAAATGTCTATGCAATAGAAATTTCTAAGGCATTGAAATGTACCTGTACTCTGTGTTCAGGCTTGCTGATCGTAACAGGAGCACTGACAGTGTTTTGTCTCCAACATAGATGGTATTGTCTGTACGGTCGGCAACGTCAGTCTCTTAATTGCCCCTTGGGGAACAATAAAGTCTTCTGAATCTGAATAGTTTTAAATCTGCAAGTGAATGAAGGAGATGTTGCCTTTAAGCCTTTAAAGGAGAATGAGTGGCTGTAATGAAAACACCCAAGCATATCATCATTCTGAAGTTTGACCTGTACTTTGATGCAAAATGTTTGTGATGCTGAAAACAAGACATTACAATGGTGTAAACCTTTATTAATATTAGTAATAATTAAGTAGTAACCTAACAACCCTAAGGTCAGTGGACTAGAGTTTTATTGGCTTGTAAAAAAGTTTTTGTTTTAAGATTTTTACATGTTAATGCATTTTAATTAATGTCTTGATGCATTCTCAATCATCCAGGAAAATAAATCTCCAAAGTGAGACTGAAGAGGTCACTTGGATGAGTGACGAAACGTTTCTCCCAGATAACGCGACGTCCAGATGAACAGAATCAACCTTTGAACATTTTAATTAATGCAATATTTATTATACATTATTATATTATTTCACCTTATTTCACAAAAGCTTTTAAATCAATATGGTCTAGTGCACCCCATGTTTGCTGCAGATATCGCTTCCACACTACAAAACTCAGTGTGGTGCATAATTAAAAATATTAAAGCAGACTGACCTCAGCTTTTATCAACTAGCACTTAGTTTAGGTGAGTCTCCATCTCATTTTCATTCAAAAAGGTGATCAACATTTACTCTGTACTGTACTTCAGTACTTTACAACTCACAGGTATCTGCATTACTTGAACTTTGGTTCTCCTTTTTATTATTTTTATGGCTGCTTTGATATAATTTGTATTTTACTTCATCATCTGACAGTTTATATTACTGTGGGAATTTGTGTGTGTGTGTGTGTGTGTGTGTGTGTGTGTGTGTGTGTGTGTGTGTGTGTGTGTGTGTGTGTAACTTGCTGCATCTAGTTCTCTATCCATATTTACAATAATAATGTTCAGCTTATGTCACGACAACCTTACTTAAATTTTGTGGCTACTCTGAGTACTATTAGCTAAGCTAACATTAGCTACTAACCTACTGTTAGCTACTCTGTTAGTGGATAGTATGTGGCATAAGGTAATAACTACAGGAGACATTGTCCTAAATATAACTTTAGGAATAAAAAAGGTTTTACTTACCTCATATTTTTCATATCACACATGGTGTCCTGCTTGAAGAAGAAAAAACCCACTTCTTATTTAATGGACCTTAATACACAGCAACACACTGGCTACGTTTAAACCTTTGATCATTGTTATAACACCGAGTGCTTTTTTGAAATAGAGGTTTAATTTCAGTGTCCATAATGTCAGTGTGAGCAGCAATCAAACAGCGTTCCCTGCCTCTTTATTTGTTTAATATGAATATAGGACCAAGGAAACATACACATTCTCCTCTTTTGCAGTCTTGCATTTTAAATGAAAAACTTCAAAACATGTTTTAAAAGACGTTTTACCCTTAGGCAGCCAACACAATCCAGCTTCTTATGCATGTTTTAAAAGCTCAGACACTAAATGAAATTCAACATCAAAAATGTGAAAATCACAAAAAATAAAAAACTGGGTTTTGTTCTGTCGTTTTTCACAAGTAATATTCTATAGACTTTTTGTTATTTTCATAAATCTTACTTCTTTAATCATTTTTGTGACCACATTTGCATTATAATGCAGCTGTACAGAAAAAATGCTCAGTAGCATCTGACCACCCACCCACCCACACAAACAATGCAAAAACAAACGAGGGAGCAGAATGTTTGTGTGGCTTTATTTTATTATTTTAGCACTTTCAAATGGCACAGACTAGCTTTTGTTTTTAAAAATGTTAAAGTGGTATTTCACAAGACTTAAAGGCAAGAATGAAGTTGTCCAAAGAGATGAAATGTGACGAACTATAACTTTAATGCCCTGAAGAAGAGGTAAAACACACCTGTGTGTATCCTGGTTGAAGATAACTGCACATATACACCCCGTCATCCGAGTCCAGCTGTCGATGGACAAACCTGGGGCTTTATTTTGTTCCTTTCTTTCAGGGAACAAAAGATACAGTCATAACATTTTGTTCCCTTCCAATCACTTTAGTTGGCACAACACATACAGTATGTGACACATATACACACCCCACATAGCAGCCACAGAACTGGAGTCAGACGACCAGTATTTGACTTGCACTATCACGGTCAAGTAATAGAACTAAACAAAAGCACAGTGATGACGACCGGAGCACAAATATCACCCATTCCACTGGTGGTTCTGTAAGCTAGGGAGACTCCACAACCCAGTGGGAGACCCTGTGTTCAAACAGAGCTTTACCTCTGGCTGGATTCGCTTAGCAGACAAATAAATGGTCAAATAAATACACATCCTGAATGAATCAACATAACACAGGAAATGCAGCTCCATCCCCTTGCAGAGGTGTCTGTGGACATGACCTTGGAAAAAGACACCTTTCCAATTGCAGACTCCTAGCTCAGCAGCCTGGGCTCCCTCCAAGCGTGAAGAGCCAATAAGCAAGTTTTGGTAATCGATAGTGTGAGACAGTCCAGCACTGAAACATTCTTATGCTTAAAAGATTGAGCAGCAAGAAAAACAGCAAAGAAATTAAAAAGCTAAAATCCTTTGGGAGCCCAATCAGCATCCCAACTGAAAATAAGCGAGGCTGACATGAAACATGGCACTCGGTGTCCTGGCAAATGTACGTGGCTGAAAGGTGAGCGTATTTCGAGCCCACATTTCTAACAAGTACTGAGTCAGGGTAGCAAGCTTTACTGAAAGGTCACTGAGAAATCCAGATTGTGTGACAGATCCAACAACAGTTGCATTGCCGCTTTCTCTCTGTAGCATCCTGCACTAGCTTGATCCAAATGACAGGAATACCGCTGTCTTTGAGGGGAACTAACGCTGCCTCAAAACATTTGGTGAGGGTTTGAGAAGTGACAGACAACCCAAAAGGCAGAACCTGGTATCTGTAGGTTACAACTTTGAGTGCAGACCTTACAAATTGGCTGTGGTCTAAGTATACAGCCACATAAAAGTAAGCAGGTTTCTTGGCAAATGAAAGGGGGCCAGTTTGAGTCCAGCCACTGGCATAAATCCCCCTTGGTTGCATCAGAAAAGAAACTGTACCAAATGAAAGATGTGGACATGCCTGCTTTGGTGACCCTTGTACCAAGAAAGTAAGTCAGTGTAGTTTTAGATCAGTTGTTGTAACCCAGTATCTTTAGTCAACTCCATTCAAAAGTGTTAGCATCTTAAACTTGTAAGACTGCAGACGCTTGCTTAACGCATGCAGGTGGAGAATAGGATGAAAAACCTCTCCCTTTCTTTACAACAATAAATAGAAACTCTAACAACCTTTGTTCATTTTCTACCTTATTATTGCCACCGCCTTGTCTCCCACAATAATCTTTACTACTGAGAAGAAGTGAGACGGCCTGGTCCAGAATTATAGCAACAGTTATTCACCCACAGATGAGGAACAAGCTGAGGGAGGTGTGCAGAGGTGTGCTACATCTTTGAGCCTCTGTTTAGTCTGTAAAGGCCTCAACAGTTACAAATAGAAATTTGTAGTATGTCTATGCTGTCTTACATATACTTGCTAATGGTAGCTTATGTCTGTATACTATATGTATACACAAGAAAGCTAACAGTAGGCAAAAACAGAACGCAGTTTTATCCCCCCAAACAAGGTTCATCATGCTGAATTTGGCTGAACTTGGCAGCTAGAGGTCAACATCAGCAGGACTTGTTATTTTTATTTATTCATCAGCAGGGATTGTTTGATTTTCGTCATCAGCTTTGTCTCTCAGCTGTCTTTCTTGGATAGAATAGAATAGAATAGAATAGAATAGAATAGCCTTTATTGTCATTGTACAGAGTACAACGAAATTGGAGTGCCACTCCCTTGGTGCAAGTTTCAATAATAAATATAAATGTAAAATATAAAAAGTACAAAAAAAACAACAATCGTAAGTACTCAAACAATAGTATGTACAATATATACAGGATAGCAGCATTAATATAATGACAGTATGAATAGCAGCATAATATAATGACAGTGACGGTATGGAATAGGTTCAATTGTTTTTGTGCTTATTTACTACGGTGATAGCTCTGGGAAAGAAGCTATCCCTGAATCTGTTTGTCCTGGTTTTATGTGACCTGTACCGTCGGCCTGACGGTAATAGTTCAAACAGTTGGTTGCTGGGGTGAGAGTGGTCCTTGATGATATTGCCAGCTCTGCTGAGGTACCGAGAGTTTGCAGTGACCTCCAGGCTGGGCAGAGAGCAGCCAGTGATCTTCTGGGCTGTGTTGATGACCCTCTGCAGTACTTTCCTGTCTGCAGCTGAGCACCCTGCATACCATGTTGTTATGCCGTACGTTAGGATGCTCTCTATGGTGGCTCTGTAAAATGTCACCAGCAGCCTCTCCTCCAGGTTGTTCCTCCTGAGCACTCTCAGAAAGTGGAGACGCTGCTGGGCCTTTTTAACCACCGCTGTAGTATTTGCAGTCCAGGAGAGGTCATCAGAGATCTGCACGCCCAGAAACCTCATGGAGTGTACCCTCTCCACACAGCTCCCGTGAATGTAAAGTGGGGCCGGGTCTGCTCTGCCCTTCCTGAAGTCCAAGATAAGTTCTTTAGTTTTCGTGGTGTTCAGTTGGAGGTTGTTAACTGAACACCACTCAGTCAGTCTGTTGACCTCATCTCTGTAGTCCGACTCCTCCCCCCTTGAGATGAGTCCAACCACTGTGGTGTCATCCGCGAACTTCCAATCCGGATCATATCCAAGTGGAAATGCAATACACAATATTTGTATTTTGTAAAGTCATCTTTGTTGTCTTTATACTGATATCCAGGTGTACAGTGTATGCTGCTCCTCCAGCTGCTGCACAAAGTACATGACATACAATGCACAGATACCAGGGCTCCCTTGTTAGAGCCAAAGGAGTCATTAAAAACAATAGCTTTCTAGAGTGATGCAGAGGTTCTTTAATCCTTTTAATTGAGCTTGTATAGACTAATGCATGTGAATTGTCTGATGTAATATTTCAAAACACTGGACAGAGTTTTGGTAACATTTCAGTATATTATTGACTGCTACATCATCACTACTTGCTCAGACATTGACATAAAAAGTAACAAGGCAATGCATTTGAAATTACACGTGTTCCTCACAAAATGCACTCGGTGGATATTGTCAGGGGATTACTCTTGTGTGGAATATGAATATGTGTACATTTTGTAGTTTCAGAATAATCCCTCAAGAAGTCACTCAGGCATTTCACCCTGGACCAAGTTATTGTAAAGAAGGACAGAATGGCATCACCAGAGAGCCACAGCATAGATAATTAAAATTAATTGTGTGCTCATTTCATAGATGATCAACAGGGAAATAGTGAGCAGTCCCTCTCCTGAAAGTTATGCTCTCTGAACTCTCCTGGTCTTAATCATATGCTCTTTGTATGCTTTGATCCATAGTAGTCATAGTAGTATATATATACAGTGGGGCAAAAAAGTATTTAGTCAGCCACCGATTGTGCAAGTTCCCCCACTTAAAATGATGACAGAGGTCAGTAATTTGCACCAGAGGTACACTTCAACTGTGAGAGACAGAATGTGAAAAAAAAGTCCATGAATCCACATGGTAGGATTTGTAAAGAATTTATTCGTAAATCAGGGTGGAAAATAAGTATTTGGTCACCTCAAACAAGGAAAATCTCTGGCTCTCACAGACCTGTAACGTCTTCTGTAAGACGCTTTTCTGTCCCCCACTCGTTACCTGTATGAATGGCACCTGTTTGAACTCATCATCTGTATAAAAGACACCTGTCCACAGCCTCAAACAGTCAGACTCCAAACTCCGCCATGGCCAAGACCAAAGAGCTCTCGAAGGACACCAGGAAAAGTATTGTAGACCTGCACCAGACTGGGAAGAGTGAATCTACAATAGGCAAGCAGCTTGGTGTGAAAAAAATCAACTGTGGGAGCAATCATCAGAAAATGGAAGACATACAAGACCACTGATAATCTCCCACGATCTGGGGCTCCACGCAAGATCTCATCCCGTGGGGTCAAAATGATCATGAGAACGGTGAGCAAAGATCCCAGAACCACACGGGGGGACCTGGTGAATGACCTGCAGAGAGCTGGGACCAAAGTAACAAAGGTCACCATCAGTAACACACTACAACGGCAGGGAATCAAATCCCGCAGTGCCAGACGTGTTCCGCTGCTGAAGCCAGTGCATGTCCAGGCCCGTCTGAAGTTTGCCAGAGAGCACATGGATGATACAGCAGAGGATTGGGAGAATGTCATGTGGTCAGATGAAACCAAAGTAGAACTTTTTGGTATAAACTCAACTCGTCGTGTTTGGAGGAAGAAGAATACTGAGTTGTATCCCAAGAACACCATACCTACTGTGAAGCATGGGGGTGGAAACATCATGCTATGGGGCTGTTTTTCTGCCAAGGGGACAGGACGACTGATCCGTGTTAAGGACAGAATGAATGGGGCCATGTATCGTGAGATTTTGAGCCAAAACCTCCTTCCATCAGTGAGAACTTTGAAGATGAAACGAGGCTGGGTCTTCCAACATGACAATGATCCAAAACACACCGCCCGGGCAACAAAGGAGTGGCTCCGTAAGAAGCATTTGAAAGTCCTGGAGTGGCCTAGCCAGTCTCCAGACCTCAACCCCATAGAAAATCTGTGGCGGGAGTTGAAAGTCCGTGTTGCTCGGCGACAGCCCCAAAACATCACTGCTCTCGAGAAGATCTGCATGGAGGAATGGGCCAAAATACCAGCTACTGTGTGTGCAAACCTGGTAAAGACCTATAGTAAACGTTTGACCTCTGTTATTGCCAACAAAGGTTATGTTACAAAGTATTGAGT
Organism: Astatotilapia calliptera; assembly: GCF_964374335.1. Classification (NCBI taxonomy): domain Eukaryota; kingdom Metazoa; phylum Chordata; class Actinopteri; order Cichliformes; family Cichlidae; genus Astatotilapia; species Astatotilapia calliptera. The sequence continues at coordinate 2,036,511 of NC_137422.1, read as the reverse complement.
TGTATTTTTGTTATTGACCAAATACTTATTTTCCACCCTGATTTACCAATAAATTCTTTACAAATCCTACCATGTGGATTCATGGATTTTTTTTTCCACATTCTGTCTCTCACAGTTGAAGTGTACCTCTGGTGCAAATTACTGACCTCTGTCATCATGTTAGGTGGGGGAACTTGCACAATCGGTGGCTGACTAAATACTTTTTTGCCCCACTGTATATATATATATATATATATATATATATATATATATATATATATATATATACTATATTACATATACTTGCTAATGGTAGCTTGACATACTCACGGCATATGGGTAGAAGCTGAGCAAATGAATTATGAAAAACAACAGGAATAGATATCTGAACCCTCAGCCATGCAGCAGCGTGTCACAGTTGCCATAACAGACTCATCGAAAATCTTGAGCGTTGTCCAACAGATGTTAAAAAACCCCTCAGCCATTTCACAAAATAGAGACAGGGCTAGCCCTTCCTGTACAGTTCAGTGGTGTTTTTGTCTCACTCCAGTTTGTTGTCAGTGTGTACTCCAAGTTATTTATAGTCCTCCACTATATGGATGGAAACGGGGACCACAATCATTTCATTGGTCTTTGTCACATTGAGCTGCAGATGGTTCTGCTTGCACCACATGTCCACTGATTCCCTGTGGTCTGTTTCATCACCTCCACTTATTCATCCAACTACCGCAGAGTCATCAGAAAACTTCTGAAAATGGCAGGTGTCTGTGCCGTGATGTAAAGGGTGAATAGGAAAGGGGAGAGGAGCGTCCCTTGTGCTCCCCGGTGTTGCTGATAACCTTGTCAGCCACACAGTGTTGAAGACACACATATTATGACCTTCCTGTCAGGCAGTCTATAATCCAGGGCACGAGAAGGGCATCCACCATCCATCGCTTTGAGTCGTTGAGCTAGGAGGGTCAGCCTGATAGTGTTGAATGCACTGGAAAAAAACATGACCCTCACGGTGCTCGCTGGCTGGTCCAAATTGGTGAAGACATGATGGAGTAGGTAGATGACGTCACTATGAGGTGGGGCTGGTAAGTAAAGTGAAGGCGGCCTGACTATAGGTCGGAGCTGATCGAGGGTCTTCGTGATGTGGGAAGTCAGTGCCGCTGGGATGTGACGTCTTTGCTACAGCATGACCTCTTCCACAGTAGGCCAATTGATTTCCTCGCTGTGGGGCTCACAAAACGCCTACCAGTCTGTTGCCTCAGAGCAACTCTGCATTTCCACTAGGGAAATACCTCCTAATACTCCTTGTGGTCACAGGTTTATTCTTCACAATAAGCACATATGGGGGTGCCGAGTATGGCCTGGAAGTTCCGGGGGCAAAATGGGATAAGCCCCCAAAGGTGATCGGGAATAACTGAGCTCAGATCCTGTGGGACTTCCATATACACACAAACTGGTGATGGCTGACCAACCTGGCATTGTAGTGGTGAAAAAACAAAGGAAGAAGGCCCTAGTGATAGTGATATCAATACCAAGTGATAGCAACATCAAGAAGATGGAAAACTTAAAGCTTGAGAAATAGGATTTGATAGCATCCAAAACCTCCATTGTCAGCAAAAGCAACCAGTTTTGGATAAAGCTTGTTCCAGCATTCGGGCTTTAGAGATGTTCTTTTTCATGTCCAAACTCATAGCAGCAGTAAAACGCTTTGAAAGTGTTGGAATGGGAATTCCCATCAAATTAAAAACAAGCACAAAGTGAAATTAACAGTATCATTTTGTACTGAACATTTAAGTGAAGCAGAAGGTCATCGTTGCCCAGTTTGGATAACCTATGTTTTCTTTTGTGTGAAATTAGATTTTTAATTCTCATTGATCATATCCACATTCTCCCTTTTAGTATCTACCTTTGGGCTCTTCCCAGTATTACCACACACTTGTATTTTCCAAGTATATTTGGCCCCTTTATTCTTCCCTCAATATTTCAGTTTTTTGTGTCTTTTTTCCATCATGAAGAATGTTTAAATTATGAATGAATATTTTTTTGTTGTAGTGTTTATAAAATATGTACTTTGGATCTTTTCTTGTATATTGTGTGTATATTGTATAAGAATGTTGTACAGGCTTTGCTTTGTACAGCACTGTGTAAAGTTTGGGAACTGGTCTACTTTGTCAGGGATGTCAGAATTTGAAATTCTCAGAACTTTTCTGAGTATTTTTTTCTTTCTGTATTATTTCTACAGTATCAGAACAATCTACTTGTCTTCTTCACTCATGGGTATACTGAAGAGCTGAATACTGAAGTACTTCTAAGTATGTGTCCAGAAACAGAAACATGTAAATAAGAGGGCCATGACGAATCATCGTTTGTACTGCAACTGATGATCGGGTCAGGGAGAGCCCTGAGGGCAGCGTCGTGCACTGTTTCTTGGACTGCATGAAGAGACTGACCGTGCTAAATCTACAGAGGAACTTTTTTCCCGGCTTCTTTATTAAAAGTATCAATTAGTAATACACTGCATTTGCACCACCAGTTACTACACGTGTCATCATTTTAACCAGGACTGAAATCCACCAGACTTCCACTTTCTTTTGGTAAAAACACGCAGTTTTGCTCGCGTCCTTGTGATCTCACAGGAGATGATTCGAATGTTCAGCATTCTTGACATACTCGCGGCATATGGGTAGAAGCTGAGCAAATGAATTATGAAAAACAACAGGAACAGATATCTGAACCAGTTATCTTCTATTTGCTGTTGTCTGTCTGCTGTCAAACTGTTGAACTACATCCAAATACATCCAAAATACAAGGAGGTTGTGTTAATAATAGTATTGGCAGAATATTGCTTTTAATCTAATATGAACCCATCATGTCTGTGCATGTGTCTCCACAGTATGTCCCAGCAGAAAGTTTGGTAAAGCCTGTGCCGAGACCTGCTTGTGCACTAATAATGGCACTTGTAACCCCATCGATGGCTCCTGTCAGTGTTACCCTGGATGGACCAGCGAAGACTGTTCTAAGCGTAAGAGGAAACGTTTATAGCCGTTTTTGTACCGTAGCATTTATTAACTTCAGTTTCACAAAAGAACAAATAAAATGTATGTTGTTATTCACCCCACGTGTTTTAGTTGATCAGTGAGAGACAGCTGAAGAAAAAACCTTCCTAAAGGCAGTCACTGGAGTGGCTTTGACATTAATTATCTTTCTTACTTTGAGCATCTACCACAGTCACTCAATTATCTGTAAGTTTAATGAGGGCACACAGCATCCTAATGTATGTCTGGTCTTCACTGTGGCAACATTTGACATATTATTATGTATTTATATATTACTAGACTTATACGTGTCTAGATGAATTGAATAAAAGAGAAAAAAGAGGAGAGAATAAAGTGCCCATGTGCAGAAGTGAATCCTAGTAACGACACGTTGACTTGCTGTGATGGGGCATTATAGTGTTGCTGTACAAGAGTGTGCTGACTTTTATTGCATACTCTGTGCACTGTATGTGTCTTTGTGCACTTATTTTTGTGTGCTTCTGGCAGCATGTCCTTGGGGCTCATGGGGCCTTGACTGCATCCACACATGTAACTGTCACAATGGAGCTCAGTGCAGCGCTACAGATGGAGAGTGTATCTGCAGCCCTGGATGGACAGGACTCTACTGCACTCAGCGTATGTTTCTGTCTCTCTCACACACACCGGCAGTTCATATACACATACAGACCAAGCAAAACACTCTGGCTGCTGTGAGAGCTCATCACTAATGCACACTCACTAGTTGCAATGTGTTAGTACCTCAAACCTTTAACTCCATCTAGTGACAGGTGAAAAAACTGCATACCCTTGAAATCCCTTCTTCTTATCTCCTCAATTCCTTTGTGGTTTCTAGTTTCAACACGGAAAAAGATTGAATTTCTCCATTTGCACTGCAAATTGCTGTCCAATTTGGAGTATTTGACTGAAGCTGATAGCCTCGTTCACTTGATAATTCATCCTGCTATTTCTATGAGCAGTCACATCATCAGTGAACCTCCAAAAGTTGATTCTGTTCAGTCTCAGCTGACTGCAGGTTTCCCCGATCTTTGCATAATGACTGAAACTAGCACCACCGAAGGAACGATGGGCTGGGAGGTCAGTTCCTTGATCATAATTATCACGATTCGTATGGGTGCTTGAAATCCTTGAAAATGCTTGAATTTTAATATTGTCTTTTCAAGGATTGAAAAGTGCTTGAATTTCAGATGTGGTGCTTAAACGTGCTTGAAACCATATTTCATTCACCACAAACAACTATCTGACCGAATAGTTTTCTTATCAGAGAAATAAAATGAGTTGCAAAGTGTAAAAGCTAAATTTCTCCGCCTGGGCTGCCTCGCACACATGTCAGTCTGTTTCAATGTGTGACCCCGCCCCTCCCTCCGGACAGTCGGGGGTGAGTGCGCTAAGTTGACGTTGTTGTTTTAATGAGTGTTTGATGGAAAACGACACTGGCGGGATTTGAGTCACATGACAGGTGAGTCCTAGTAAATAATTTCGAGTATGTGTACATAACACAGGCTAATGTTTAAAACTATGATTATTATTTTGCTAGCTATCAAACTTGCTTAACTAGTTAAAGTACCAAACATCTGTCTCCTGTTGTTGTGTCACGTAGGAAAGAAGCATCAATATCTGATGAGCAGACTTGTTCATTTGTGCAGATTTCTTCTTTTGTGTGGTTGTTTTTTCCAAGTGGAGATGAGCATCTCTAACAAGTTGATTTGTTCACATTTGCACATCTGCATTTTTGAGAGAAATGAGTTTTTTGAGTTTGTGCACTATATGCATATAAGACAACCATTTCCTTTTTCAGTATTTTTGTGTGGTGCATTTTTCTCTGTTTTAACAAAAAAGGAACAAAGAACATTTAAGTCAACCTAAGACGATTTGTTTTAATTTTTACATGGTCTTACTGAGGTGATGCAAAGTGAAACATGCAATCTGTTTTTGGTAATGTGCTGGAAAAGCTTGATAATGGACCTTGAAAGTGCTTAAAGTGCTTAAATTTGACCCTGAAAAATGCTGATGAACCCTGAATTATGCAAATGTAAGATCAAAGCCCACCAATGGCAATGAGTATCATTCACTGGCTGCAATCACAGCATTGTAAGTTGGTGAAAGATGTAGCCTTAGGCCCCCTCCTCGATTCAGAGATGGTCTTTCCCTTTTTACGTAACTTGCAGTCAGCTGAGACTGAAAAAGTCACTTGGATGAGTGACGAAACATCACACTAGTGACCCAGTTCCACTGATAGCCATATATGTCCATGCAATAGTATTGCCTCTGCTATCTTTGACATCTTTCATCAATCATGTGCTGTACTTTGGTAAAGACCCTAAATTATTAGAGAAAAAAATTCCAACAATCAGATGATCCCCTACAAGGATCCCTTAAGGACCACTTAGTGATGATGGGAAGAAATCAGGCACAGGGAGGGACAGCTGTCTGCACAACAGGTTGGAGGATGAAGGGAAAGAGAAGAGAAAAAGAAAAATGCAGGGAGAAAAAGACAAAACTACAAATCCAATTCTAAAAAAGCTGTGAGATGGCTTTATGAGAATGCATCTCATAAAGCCATGTTTTATTCACACTAAAACACGGAAAACAGTTTACTATTTCATGAAAAATATTAGCTCATTTTGAGTTTAATGTTGTGAGCATGTCTCAGTGGGGACAGCGCCAACAACAAAAACAGGAAACATAAGTGATACTAAAAAAATATAAATATAAAAACAGCATCTAGTAGAATTTCTCACAAGGAAAGATCGGCAGGGGTTTACCAGTTTGCAAAAAAAATAATGTAAAATATCAAAAACTTTGAATATTTCAAAGTACCAGCAGACTGAGAGACAGCTTCTTCCACCAGGCCATCAGACTGCTGAACACGTCATAGACACCTCAGCTTCACTACTGGAACTTCAACATTATGCACTCCATACTGTACAGTAATGCCACTGTTTTGCACATGTCTCGACTCTGTATATTTTTATATATTATATTTATTGTTTACTCTATTTAATTTGTAAAATATGTGTACACACACACACACACACACACGTAGAAAAATATTTAGTATACACATCCAGAAATGCATATACTATTATATATTGTACATATATTTATTAGTTTCAGATGTAGCCATTCTTGTATTTTGCTTGTTTACATTATTGTATTTTGCACAACTCTGTTGCTTGTGAAGCTCGCACACAAGAATTTCACTCACATGTGCTGTACCAATGTACCTGCACATGTGATGTGACAATAAAAGTGATTTGATTTGATTTGATTTGAAGATTCTGTGAATCTGGAGAAATCTGTTTGTGCAGGGGAAACAAATCCCCCCGATGGAGCACTTCGCTCTCAGGCTGCTGGTTTACTTGTGGTTCAAAGGACATTTTAAAGTAGAATTGGAGGCTACAATACAAAGTGTCCAAAGACTCACAGACCTTTCACAATATTATGGACTGTAGAAGATGAAATAACCAAATCTTTTTTTAATTTTATGCTGAGAAATGTTATTTTTAAATTGTTACAATTTTCTCTTCTCACACTCTTTCACAGTAACTTGCACAGAGAGCTGAGACCCTCTCTAAAGCTTTGTTTTCTGTTTCAGTCCTGTTACAGATCTGTTACCAAATAGTTTTTAAAAATATATATATATTTAAAAAAAAGAAACTGGCAGATTTCGAATTTTGCTTGAGGCATCAGAACATTAAGATTATGAGGATTCCAGAAGGTACAGAGAAAAGAAAGCCTACTGCGTTCATCTCAGATTATCTTCCATCTCCTGCTGGGGTCTGAATACTTTCAGGGGAAATGAGTTTGGTGGAAAGAGCACATCACTCCTTGGCCCCTAAACCTCTTGCGGTAGGACGTTCTTGGCCCCTCACTGTTGGGCAGCATTATCCCCAAAATAGGGAGGTCATCATGAAGATGGCCACACAGAAAGACCACAAATAGGTGTTTTGAAGCTCATGAGCAAACCCCTCTCTGTCAGTCAGGCCTCTGTAGACATTTTCTGTCTTTTCTTTTTTTTTTAGGGAAGAGTAAATTTTCTAAACTGGTCGATATGGCAGTGGTGGATTTAGAAGCCACTGGACAAAGGCAGCAGTCCATTTTATAATGCATATAGCACATTATTGGCACACCTTATCCGTCAAATGTTAAATGCAGCTCGTCTTGTGTGAAGTGTTTCCAGCTGTGCGTCATGTAGCTGGAGTCGAGTGTTTTAACGATGCATGAAACGATACATTTTTAGATATAAGTTGTAACGGCGCCGTTTTCTTTGTGAGTATTTATTACACGGCGTGCTGCGGGGAAAGCCTGTTCTAACGTTTGAGTCTAAGCTTTATTTTTTAGCACCTGGCGGCTCTTTTTTTAAATTCTAAAAATCTGCTCTTTCATGTGATTCAGTTTATTTTGAAAAGTCTCAACAGGATCTTGAGCTTTATTGTGAAAGGTTTATGTGGAACATAAACAAGCGGACACGCGATGCTGTTACCGTCGTTGTTGCTAACGACAACGCATAAAAACAGGTGCTTGTCTGTCCGTAGTGTGGTTATATTAAATATAAGAGAGAGAGAACTTTACTACAGTGACATCAGAACCATGAAGAAATATTGCCGTAAACAGTTTATTTTGCGACACCACGAAACAAACGATAGCGTAAAATGAAACGATAGACGTTTTTATATCGTCATCGATATATATCGTTATATCGAACAGCCCTAATTCTGGGTTGATTCAAACAGTGTAAGTGGTCATTATGATGCTCAGGCCATTCATTTCCTTATCAATGCTGTTAGCGAGAAAAACTGGAAGACCCCTGAGACACCTCAAATCTTTAGAATTAGAACATGTGTTACACCTACAGAAAATTAGATATTATAACAAACGAAGCAGGTCACTTTGAGAAAATGTGGTTAACAATCAAACAAAGTTGTAATTAACTTTGTTTGCATTGGACTATGAACACTTGCAACTTGCAGCTTCAGTATTAATGTGTCCTAGTTTGTATGTGTTACTCCAAAGAATCTCATCAGCCTAACACCTAATGCTCTCTTTTGAAACAACGGATGTGTGTGCCACAGCCATCACCTGCAGTCGTCCTCTTCCCCTGACTAATGCGTACCTTAAAGCAGATAACTCGTAAGCTGGAGAAGAGACGGCATCTAACTAATTTAGAACATTTTTGTTTAACCTGAAAAAAACGTTTTTGTCCTGTAAAACAAAACAAAAAGAAAAAACCTCTGCAAAGCTAGAATCACCCTGGTCTCCAGGAACACTTTGAGGACTTTTTGACCAACGTCTTTCAATGCACACAATAAACAGTCTCCTGGCAGCCTTCAGCTTCCACTCTGCTGTGGAACCCCCTCCTAGTTTCGATTCGAGTCATGGACACCCTCTCTGTACTTTTGAGATTGGCCTTAAAACTTTTCTTTTTGATAAAAAGTATTTGTTCTTCACTTACCTCTTTTTTTCACACCACTCTGCATTTAATCATTACTTATTATCAATTTCTTGTTCTCTTCCACGATGTGTTTTTGCCCCGTCTTCCTCTCCTCGCCTCCAGCAGATGGCCACCCCACCTGGAGGTTTCTTCCTGTTAAAAGGGAGTTTTTCCTTCCAGCTGTCACCAAAGCACTTGCTCATAGGAGGTCATGTGGTTGTTGGGTTTTCTGTTTTCTCTGTGTTATTGCAGGGTACCTTACAATATAAAATGCCTTAAAGCGACTGCTGCTCTGATTTGGCGCTATATTAAAAATTGATGTATTAAAATGTATTAAAAGACATTGAATTGAACGACACTCCCACACATTGTTACTCCATGCTGTAAGGCCATGTAAAGAACATCTTTTTTACGCTCTTCCATGTTTACTTCATTTTTCAGTCTGTGGTCCTGCGTTTATAAAGTTGATAAGTCACAGTAACCATGTATCTGTACATTTGCTTGACGCACAAAAGAAAAAAACGGATCCAAATCCGTATGTTATTTTCTTTTGACTAGTATCAGTTCTAGCCTAGAACCAGCCAAGTTTGTTTTCTGTCATGTCATTTGATTTGTCTGCTATAGGAGCTGTTTCTCCATGTTTTTGCATCACCAGAAATTTACATGAGAGAGTGTGGTCAGTTAAACATCTGCATGAAATGAGGGTTTTGTTGAATTTCCACTTTGGTTCCACTGTGACAGAAGTGATTAGCTCGTCCCAGAGAAAATGCTTCCAAAGACATTTCACGTTTTTGATCATGTCTCTGCACAGAGATGGGTTCAGAGTGACAGAGTGAAATTGCTGCTGCTACTGAAAATTCTTGTCCACATGTAAAGCATAATATAGATGTTTTTTAAACCAGTGGTTGTTTCCCTTCAGGCTGTCCTGCAGGTTTCTACGGCTCTCACTGTGCTGAGGTGTGTCGCTGTCAGAATGGAGCAGACTGTGACCACATCACGGGACAGTGCTCCTGCAGGACAGGCTTTATAGGACACAGCTGTGAGCTCAGTGAGTGTGTTTAGTGGTTCTTACATGCAGGAGAGTTGCACATTCACGTGTTAAAGTTCAACATGTCTTAAATCCCTGTTCCTGTGTCCAGAGTGTCCCGCAGGGACATTTGGCTACGGCTGCCAGCAGCTGTGTGAGTGTATGAACAATGCCACCTGTGACTACGTGACCGGAACCTGCTACTGCAGCATCGGCTTTAAAGGCATCCGTTGTGACCAGGGTGAGAACAAATGGCTCTGTAAAGAGAAAGGATGGAACATGATCTGACTTATTCTTTTGGTTTCTTTAGATGTACCCTCAGTTCAGTTGAATAATAAAATATAAAATAACAGAACATCTGCAAAACTCATACAGACAAATCTTCATATAATAGTAGATAAGACTGTTCCTAAAAGATGGAAGTACAAAGACCTCTCGAATAGACAGACAAGTGCAAATGGTACTCTGATAAAAAATATTAATGGTCTTTAGCTGAACCAGCAACCATTCACTTGCCAAGTAAATGTATAAACCACTACAATGACTGCAGATTGAATAACTGTACTATTTTGGTTAAAGGGGAAACACAGTAGCAAATAAAAATATACTAAATATGCAATTCTTAAATACTCCAAATGAAATGAAGTGGAAACAAAAATAATGACATGCAAGACTGTAAATACAGAATACATACTCTTAAGCAGCTGCATGATCACCCAAGCAAAGAGCACCAGAGTCGTCAGTTTGACTTCCAAGAGTGTGCGGTCATGGGCTGTGTCCCAATTAAGAGACTGCACGCTTGAAGTACGCATTTCAAGTGCGGTTACGTCACCGCCACGTGACGACGGCTGTCCCAATTCGAAGTGTGCTTCAAATGCATACTCCGTCGATTTCCCCAAATATCAAGCGTGGTCCGGTGCACGCTTCGTGGTCCCATATATCCCACAATTCATAGCGCGGCGGTGGGTGTGGATAATTTTGCCGCAAAATACGGCAGAAGGGAGCGGCCGAAGAGGTTTTTCTTTTTTTTTTTTCAAACTTTATTGAAATCATAAAGCGAACAGTCAGTCATTCCAGTTCAGTTTGTACAGTAGACATACAAGGCAAATAAGAGTAACAATATACAGTTCAATGAAATGAGAAGGATAAATAAATAAAGGATAAAAAAAGAAAAAAGGGGGAATGTGACAGACTCCATAACAACTTTGTACTTGAAAGTTGTGACAGCTCATTTGTTAAACATTTCTGAATGAACTTCAATCAATGATAAACCTTTTTTATTGGAAGTTAATTTAAGAGAGTTTAAGTAATATTCAATTTCAATCAAAAACAAATTAAATGAAGGGGTTGAGTTTTGAAATTTACATTTATGTATGTGGAATTTCCCTAATAAGATGGAGCGGCCGAAGAGTGAACTGTCAAAAGTACTGAATATGACGTCACTTATTTATGTGCGAATGTGTAATAATTAAAGTCAGTCATATATCCACAAACACAACAAGCTGAAAGTCAGTGATATATGTATATGTGTGTATATATACATATCTCATAATAATCTGACAATACTATAATATTGGCCATATTATATTTACATTACCACAGTGAGATGACTTTAGTCTCATGAACAACATGAGCTAATTTTTCTTTACTAGCTAATCTTATTTACTAACTAATCTTATTTACTAACTAATCTTATTTACTAACTAATCTTATTTACTAGCTAATCTTAAATGACTGTTCAGCACAGACATGAAGCCCAACAATCATGTTTTACAGTCCCGTGGTCTCAGCCTCAGATACTCAGCTAAAGTGATGTCATGACAAAAATGAATGACCAACAAAACATTTTTCTCCTTCATTTCTGTCACACAAAGCTGTATGAAACGTGTCTCGTGGTTAGTATCATGGTTGCTAGGCAACCTGAACAGCGCGAGGAAGTGTATGCCGTCCCATTTCACAAGCCTCTCACTTCCACACTTCTCATACTTATAGTACGCACCGTACGTAGTACGCGTAGTGCGCGTACTTCAAGCGTGCAGTCTCTTAATTGGGACACAGCCATGGTATTGCAAGCTTCCAAGGGCGTACACAAGATCTGCACAGAGGGAGGGATTAATGCAAGGCATCAAACCAGAATCCACACTAGATGGCAGCCGCGAGCATCTGGCGATGACTGAATGCTTGACTCGGTTACCAAAAGTAGTTCAACAGCTTCATATTCGTGCTCAGCTCTCTGTTTACCTCCAAAGAAGATTATGGAACCCGTGTCACTGCAGACTCCGCCAGTTTGGCGGTATCACCCCACCCTACTCCTTAACTGTTTGCCTTTCATTATCTGTCCTTTGTAGATACATGCATTTGTATCATGGCAAAATACCAAAATAAAAGTCAATAGCACAATAAATTCAGTGAAATGAGAGGAATTTTATTCTGAAATTCTCATTCAGCAAAAATGCCTGATTACACTGTACAGGTGATGTGAGTGTGTCAAACATTAAAATGCAGTGTTACTCATCTGTGTTCTCCTCAGCGGCCTTGATGATGGAGGAGCTGAACCCCTACACCAAGATGAGCCCAGCTCTGGCATCGCAGCGGCAGTCGACGGGGGCTGTCCTGGGCATCGTCTTCCTGCTGCTGATGATCATGGCCATGCTTGCTCTGGTGGTCTGGTTCCGTTATCGACAAAGAGAGAAAGGCCACCGTGTGCCTAGTGTCACCTATACACCTGCCCTGAACATCAGCTCCACTGACTACTCCCTCTCAGGTACGATATCCGTGTGTCTGTCCTTTTCATCTGACTGGTGTTATTTATGTTTAGAATGGCATACAACAGAATTCAGAGCAGTTGATGGTAATCGTAACCTGCTGGGAAATTACACAACCAACAGGTAAAGACAATGAATGATCCGTTTTTTCAGATCTGGGTGATTAAATTAAAGGTTAAATACTTTGTATCAGGTGCACTGTACATATATATGCATGTATGACACATAGAGCTCAGTATGTGAGAACATGTCTTGATGTTGGGGCAGCAGGGCTGCAGTGCACAGGCCTGCTTTCTTCTTCAGAGTCCTCTCCCAGTAGCAGCTCTTTAGGTGGCTGCTTCTCCAACCCCAGCTACCGCACCCTGGGGTCCTGCACCTATGCCACACACTATGCCAAGCCAGATAAGAGGAGTTTCGCCAAGGTGGGTTCAAAAACCTTTTATATTTTGCCCTCAGAAAGCTTTAAGAGTTTATTTAATGAGGGGCTGCTAATAAATATACTCCAATTTTTTTTGTTATACAACAAATAAGTTTCTACTTTAAGGTTCAGTTCACCCAAATTAGAAAAACGCAAACTGATTAGTACCTCCTCGTAGCAATTAACTGTCTTTATTTAAAAGAAAACAAACAATTCAAAGGTATTCCTTAGGCTGTGCTGCTTTGAGGCTAACCTCTGTAGGTCAGGTACATAGAAGCAAAGTTGGATGATTTAGCAGGAAGAAAGACTTTTTTGCTAATGGGTATCTGTGTAAAAAATATTTGCCCCCTTCCTGATTTCTTACTTTTTGGATATTTGTCACACATTTTAATCATAGACAAAGATAAGCTGAGTAAATAAAAATGCAGTTTTTAAATGATCATTTCATTTATTAAGGGGAAAAAAGCAACCCAGTGTTAATCCATAAAGATTTAACTTTTTATTGGTGACCAAATTTTCAGTGCAATTTGTTTTGTCTTTTTCTTTCCTTTGCCACATCTCAGTCTAAGAAACTCCAGCTTAATGTGACGTTTTTAATCCCACCTGAACTAAATTGCCCTCAGTACAGATCTTACTGTCAAACTCTAAAAAGCTGATACAACAGAAAGAAAGCACAACAGCATCATATCCAGTCAAATGTGATCACCTCTATAAAATCAAAAGCACTTTGCTGGTCCCAAGGTCAGACTGTGCAAACTGCTGAAGAAAATAAAAATAGAAAGAACCCAACATATACAAAGTATGTGTACTAGAGTGAAATGTGAAGCCATCTGTCCAACAGTCAAAACCCCGTTACTCAAGCATACCAGAAAAGCTGCAGGAAGTCCAAACACCAACCTGATTGAAATGCTGTGGAAGGATCTTATGCTGTGCATAACAAATGCCTGCAAACCTCAATAATTTAAAGCAGTTTTGCAAAGACGAGTGGGACGAAATCCCCCCACAGGGATGTGACAGACTGATAAAATCATACAGAAGACGCTTACTGCGTTATTTCTGCTAAGAGTGGTTCTTCAGGCTATTGAGTCATGGGTCGTGTGCTTAATTTTCACACAGGACTATATGAGTTTTTGCTGTTCCACATTTATGGTTCCCTTCAAGAAAAAAAGGACTTTCTTTTTAAATTTATTTTCTTCAAAAACAAACCCATTTCACTCTACAGTATATACTCTCAACACACTGATTTACAGCTGAATTCGAATGTTTGTACCCTGTTACATCATCCTGTCTACAGCTGATAGAAGTGTTCATTTTTAAGATCGAGACAGTTTTTCTGAAACATTCTTTAAGAAGATGTCTTGTTTGTTTTTTACCTTTAATGTGTCTCTGTGAAATTTCCAGATGAAGACAAAGAAGCAACACAGGAACAGCGCTCCAGAGTGGGGCGCCTACTGCAACCTCAGTGAGCTCGGTCAGTCTTTTCTGCACCTTCAGCCTCGTTTTATGACCCACTGTTCTTAGCCAGTTGAGTTCAGATAATATTAGGCGGTTGGTTAATTTGCAAAATTATGTATATGACTCAGTATATCCAACAGTGGCCCTGTCGCTGGATGCTGCAAAAGCTTTTGATTGTGTTGAGAAGGATTATCTGTTTAAGACATTAGAAAAGTTTGGTTTTAGTGATAATTTCATCAGGTGGATAAAGATATTATGTGATTCGCCTTCAGTGCGAGTATTGACGAATGGGCTCATATCAGACCTATTCCTTTTACAGAGATCCACAAGACAGGGCTGTCCCCTTAGCCCTGGGCTCTTTCTAATTGCTATAGAGCCTCTGGCACAAAAACTGAGAAATAATGTAAATATATTTGGAATTTCGATGGGTAATAGTCAACATAAGCTTCTATTATATGCAGATGATATGTTGTTACTTATGACCCAGCCTGGGAAGTCAATTCCAGCCCTATTAGAATGTATAGAAAGCTTTATGCTGCTTTCAGGGTATCGCCTCAACTGGGATAAATCAGAGGCAATGCCTATGTCAGGACACTGCCCCCATACTTTATTTAAACAGCGGGAGTTTCGGTGGTCCGTGAATGGTTTGAGGTATTTGGGGATACAAATTCCCTCGGATTACACTAAGAAGCAAATATGGAGCCAATGTTTGAAAGAATAAAAATGGAATTTGGTAGATGGTCCAGAGTGCGTCTCACAATATGGGGTAAAATTAGCTGTATTAAGATGATGACTGCACCCATGATCTTTTATATTTTATCCAATATTCCATTACACATTCCAGATAAGTATTTCCAAGATCTGGACTTTTTAATCCGGCACTTTCTTTGGGGTAGCTCACCGCATCGTTTAAGTATTAAGAAACTTCAAGCGAGTGCAAAACCAGGAGGTTTTTCATTGCCTAATTTCCAATGGTATTATTGGGTGATGAACGTGAAACAACTTAGAGCTTGGTTACCTACTGCACCAGTTAAACCCATCTGGTCCCATATCCTATAATTGCAAATGCAAAGACATTGTGGTGTAAATTACATAGGGCAGGTCGCTGGGACATTATTAAATCACCTTCGGCAACCTTATGAGGGAATAAAAGAATTCTAATTGGAGGGACATCGGTTGACTGGTTACAGTGGCGTAAAGCAGGCATCCTTAATGTATCAGATTTATTTGACTGTGGGACTAAATGTTTTTTAAGCTTTGATAAAATTGTGGAGTTATATAAGTTGAAGCGTAATCAATTCTGGAGATATGTCCAAATACATAGTTCATTATCGAAGTGGCTGGGAACCCCCTTGAGTTGTCCTGTGGGCGGCCCTGTGGAAGTCCTGCTCTCAAGATCATCCTTGGGTAAAGGCATCACCGCAAAGATTTATCACTTATTGCAAGAACGGTCAGTTGACCCTCTCCTTAAAGTTAAGTGCTACTGGGCCCAGGACGTGGCATTGGACATATCTTCAGTTGAACGGGATTCATGTTTTCAAAATGTTAGTACTACGTATAAAGAAACAGGCAGTAGATTTATTCAACTTAAGATAGTCCATAGGTGGCATCGAACACTGCAACAATTGTATAAATGGAACCTGGCCTCTACGGACGAATGTTGGAGATGTGATGGTCAAAACGCTTCGATTTTACGTATCTTATGGAGCTGTTCGGCACTTCGGGATTGGTGGGAAAATATAATGGAGGTAATTTTCAGTGTTTTAAAAAGGAGATTTGGTATCTCACCAAAACTGTCCATACTTGGTATAACCACAGAACTTTCTGATGGAGATTTTTCCAGTTATACAAAAAGATGGATTATTCTGGCTCTTACTACGGCCAAACGGGTGCTGCTAAGACATTGGCGGAAAAAGAACCCCCCTCCCTATGAAGAGTGGCTAAAGACAATGGCTAAGTTGGCGTCTTACGAAAAAGTGACTTATGGTTTATTAGACAAATTGCATCAATATGATTGTATTTGGTCCCCTTTACAAGCTGGCTTTCTGTAACTTGAAGAACAGGAGTAATGACAGGGTGGTGGTGTGGGGATTGGTGTGCGAAGAAAGAATAGGATAACTTCCCTTTGTTTTGGTTTTTTTTTGTTTTTGTTTGTTTGTTTTTTAAACTATTTATTTATTTAGTTATCCTTAAGTTCTGTTATTGAAGTTTAAAATGAAATAAATAAAAATTGTTGGTGACAAAAATAAAGACATTGATTGCCACATGATGTCATCAGGATGCTGTAGAAGCAAATCTGAGTAAACTGATTAAAGCCTGTTTGTTTGTTTGTTGCTCCAATATGAACCAAGTTTACACTTAAGTATCATTTGCCATGGAAGGTGAAAGTTTCCCATGCGATGTGCACAAATGGACTCTACATAAGCTCATGGACAGTGATCAAATCTGTGCTGATAAGACAGACATTCCCTTTGCTCTTTTTATGGTGTCACTGATTTCCAAGTATTTAGGATTTTTGATTCACCACACAGCCTCTAATTATCCATGCTGGCATTTTTGGCATTTGGTAGAATTTTAGCTTGTATTTATGAATGCGTTGATGTTCACCAATAATAAGTATCAGAAGTATTTCTGAGCAGTGATTGATGTTTTAATGCAGTGCTTTCTAAACCATCAAAGATCATGATTATTGAATATTCTTTTTTGGAGATTTCTCTGCTGAATCTTTCAGCAGATTTTCTAAAATGTGTCAATATGTTAAACAGGTTTCAAAATGTGAAATATCTTTGTACCTGTGGTCCATCATCAAATGTGAGATTTACAAGGAGGGAAAACAGTACACCTCTCTGAACAGTGTCTGGGAGGCTGTGGTTGCTGCTGCACGCAATGTTGATGGTGAACAGATCAAAACACTGACAGAATCCATGGATGGCAGGCTTTTGAGTGTCCTTGCAAAGAAAGGTGGCTATATTGGTCGCTGATTTGTTTTTGTTTTGTTTTTGAATGTCAGAAATGTATATTTGTGAATGTGGAGATGTTATATTGGTGTCACTGGTAAAAATAAATCATTGAAATGGGTATATATTTGTTTTTTGTTAAGTTGCCTAATAATTCTGCACAGTAATAGTCACCTGCACACACAGATATCCCCCTAAAACAGCTAAAACTAAAAACAAACTAAAAACTACTTCCAAAAACATTCAGCTTTGATATTAATGAGTTTTTTGGGTTCATTGAGAACATGGTTGTTGTTCAATAATAAAATTATTCCTCAAAAATACAACTTGCCTAATAATTCTGCACTCCCTGTACATTTATAGAGCATCTAAAATGTCAAGAACTATAAAAATTTCATGCGTATAAATAGATTTTTAAGAGGATTTTAGCAATGTTCTTTATGATAATCATATAAATCTCGTGGTCTTTCTTTTCTTTGTGCAGGTGTTTACTGCATTAATCAACGTTACAGCTACCACATGGAGCCACGCTACAGAGGTACTGTGCCACACAGGGCTCTCGTCACCTGACAGGAACAGTTAGCTAGTGACCGTTTCTCTTGCATTTAAAACCCCAGCTTCTTGTGGCTTGTGCTGAAATATCCAAACTGCATGTGACACAACAGGAGACCTGCTGATTATACTGATTCTACAGGAAGTCCAGTTTAAAATGACCCTTTTATGTGCCAATCATCTAGCACATCATCATCTTATCTTATGTTAGATCAAGTTCCAAGTGAACAGTTATTTCTTAAAGTTGATGTGTTTGAAACATGAAAGGCAGCAACTCTGATATGTATAAATTGTAATGCTCTGGATCTTTCCAGAATGCCAGCTCTTGTGGAGTTAAAGAAATGCTTTATAGTTACCTACTCCAAAAGGTTTTCACCACAAGGCGTGCCTTTTACCACACCCCCTATTAGTAATAACTAATACTTTGTTCACTGCATGTTACTCCCTGGTCTAGGGGTACTGGAACACAACATAAGGTTTATAAGGAAAATGACCCCGCCCTGGTCCCCAACACCGTACCGAGAAGCTGATGTGTCTAAACTGAAGCTTAAGTTAAGTTAAGCTTCAGTTTAGACACAATAAACCACCTTTCACTTGTAAATCAGCTTCTGGGTATGGTTTTGGGGATGAGGGTCATTTTCCTTATAAACCTTATGTTGCGTTCCAGTACCCCTAGACCAGGATGTAACACTGCACCGTCCTGTTTTCAAACGTGACACGGCCCAGCAACAGGCAATAGGCAACCATTTTTTCTTGCCCTTAATAGCTATCAAAGCACTATAGAGAAGGACAAGTAGAAAACCACAATGTCATGTGCAGGAAAGCTCTAGTCAGATCTCTGGAGGCTTCTGATCACTTCAGGCCCTAAAGATCTGCTGCTACCATCTGGGGTCTGATAACACAGGACACCTTCAGGGCTCATAGAGTGGTGAGGTGTAGGCATGTGCTTTTATTGTTGCGATTTTAAGTTGTATGAAATATTTGTTTTAGGGAAAAGACAAAAAAGAAAATTGAACAGCAGCTGGTGTCGTCTCTTCTGTGAGTTAGACGAGAGCCGAGATTTGAAAATAAAACATTCAGAAACTGAACCTGAACTTTGGACTCACAAGTGCTGTCCATCAGCATCCACCCCTGCAACAACAGTATAAAGCTAACATCTTTATTTTTATCATTCCTGCGAGAATGATAAAAATTCAAATATAGGAAAACGTCTGATGTCTGACCACTTTAGTTGCAGCCTCGCAGAGCTGCTCGCAGTGCAGAGTGTGATTTCATGTAGATGAAGAAAAAGGTGCAGCATGCCACACAGGTGGTGTTACTTTACTACCACTGTCACTGTTCCTCTTGATCCTTTCCAGCCTGTGCTCATAGATGTGTTTGTGTCTTTGCAGGGTGAACCCAACGTCTCTTCTCACTGTGTTTTTTTCCTCCCTGCTGGAGTCATCCTCCTGCTTTAACCCTCATCAGCCCCAAAACTCCCCTTGGAAACAGAATTCTCCTTCTCTATAACTGAATGCTCTCTTTGTGCCTTGATTTACATTTCCTTTATCTGCAGGTTTTAACCTCAGCTGCCCTTGAGTGCTGATGTTGGTGTTAAAATGTAATCTTTGGTGTCAAGTGTTCCAATGCAGACTCTAACATCCATGTTTCCTAAAGGAAAACTCCTCAGCTTTTTTGTTCTTTACAACAAATCCAACTAAAAGACTACACAGAATATGTATTGATTTTAGAGAGGAATACAGATTATTTTAAATTCTTTGTCGCTCCTACTTAACACATGTTTTCATTGCTTTAAAAAGGACTGAACGTCTCTCACTCTGTTGCTATAGAGGAGATGCACAGCTCCATACAGGCACACTCAGCTTCTCATTTTAGAGTTTGACTCTGGTCTGTTTCCCTCTTCAGTTACTTTACACTGAGCAAAAAGGTGAACAGAATACCTGCATATCTCACTATAAGGTCCATGGATTAGACTAGGACATTTCCAGCCATCTAATGTCTTGAAATGCAACCTAAGCAATGGCAATTTAAAAATTAAAGTGTTTTTCTTATGCAAATTAATATTTTTACCATCTGAATTCCAAAAAGCTGACACTATATAGAGTGTAAATCAAAATAGAATGAGTTTCAAATCTAAGAAATCAATATATTATTCACAGTAGAACCTAGGAAAAAAATATCAAATATTAAACTGAAAAATAAAATAATATTATAAGAAAAATATTGCAGCATTTTTATTTGATGGCAGCAACACATATATCAAAAAGGTTGTGACAGAGACGTGTTTACCACTGTGAAGTGTCTCATTTTCTTTTAACAGTACATGATGTGATCAGTTATCCAAGGAGAATTTGGTAACTATGGTAACTAAAATAATGACCAGGGATGCAGGAAATAGCTGCAGAGAGTCGTCTTTCTGATTTGACACACACACAAAAAATCATTTTATGAAAAGCTGGAGTGCTGCTGGGTTAAAATCATCAAAAATGATTTTTTTTTTTAAAAACAGCTTTTTGAAGAAGCTTTTTTTTTATTTTTTAATTAATTAAGCATTGAATAATGTCATACCACACAAGATTAAACACTCTGTGTCTCACTCTTTCCTTAGACTATGTGAAGAGTTCGTTGTCCAGCACCTGTTCCCTCAACAGTGAAAACCCGTACGCCACCATAACCGACAATCCCAGCCTATGTAAGCACTCAGAGAGCAGCTACGTGGAGATGAAATCACCAGCACACCATGAACACACGGCACACTGCTGTTCTGCTGCCATCATCAGTACGACTACAACCACCACTGTGCCTGCCAAGAATGTCTACAACATGGGTACATTTGCAGTGTTTTACATTTGTCTCCTGTTTTCGGTTAATAAGAACATTTTTAGGCAGTGTACTAGTGTGGGGGATATTTTCTGGTCAGACCTACGGCCCCTTTGGACCACTTTACCATTGTTCAAACCACGCAGCCTGCCTATGTCCAATATGTGCTCATGTTTCAGCCTGTGTGCATCCTGTTGCAGGTATTTTTTAACTTACTCTTGTTCTTTTTCTTGATTTTTCCCCCTAGTTTTGCTTTGTCTTTTCCTTTGGGAATACTTTTTTCTTTTAGACAATGGACTGCAGTGCAACAACATTAGGCTGCGCTCATTGTTTAGTTCAGAGAATAGCTGATTGCCCTGAAGCTGACCACTCTGTTGGCTAGAACAGTGGAGATTCCAGTTGAAATCTTGAGAGAAAAATACAGAGAATGCAGAGGTGGACAGAAGAAGAAACAGAGAGATGACAGCAGAGAGTATTGGAGAAAGCACAAGTTATAAGCTGCATCTGGCCTTTCTTATCATGTGGAAAGCACAATCATTGATGAATAAAGTGGAGAAGCAGCATTGGCAATGCAGAGGCAATGTTAGATAGACAGAGTTGATGTAGAGAAAGCATGGTATGTAACGATGTCACGCTGTTATGTTAAAATTTACCTTTTCAGCAGCTTCTTAAAGCTATACACAGAGAATTTAAGCCATTTTAAGGCAAAGGGTCCAGCCCAGGACTGGGATGGTGTAACTGATGACGTGGTCTGTAAGTGTAGATATCTGTTGAGTGAAAGGCACACTAAGCAAAAATTTAGCCTACAGCATCTGATGTCATGTCAGGTTGTCAGTCAATTCAATTCAGTTCAATTCAATTTTATTTATATAGCGTCAAATCACAACAGTCACCACAAGGCACTTTATATTGTTTCACTAGCTGGGCCCACGTCCTCGATTTAGGTTTTAGTAGATAAAGGTGAATGCTTGAACATGAATCGAGCGGCGGTTTCAAGGCCTTGAAGGGGACTGGTGACGGCTCCCGGGCCTGGCAGATCCCCATGTACTAAATAGAAGTGAAGAAGTTAAAGAATTGAAAAAAAGGAGGGACGGAAGGCGGGGCACGTAAACGAGAATGAACAGCTCGCAGAACTGGGGGAACCTATAGAGATGAGAACCGGAAGGAGCGTGTTTGGAGGTGTGGTCCCGCTACTGAAATTCCAATACTTAATCTCCAAAAGGTAGACCCTACAATAATATATACAGACAAAACCCAACAATCATATGACCCCCTATGAGCAAGCACTTTGGCGACAGTGGGAAGGAAAAACTCCCTTTTAACAGGAAGAAACCTCCAGCAGAACCAGGCTCAGGGAGGGGGGGGGCATCTGCTGTGACTGGTTGGGGTGAGAGAAGGAAGACAGGATAAAGACATGCTGTGGAAGAGAGACAGAGGTTAATAACACGTATGATTCAGTCCAGAGAAGTCTATTAAAACATAGTGAGTATTGCCATTTTTTTCATTGCTTAATTAGAATCTTGCAGCCCAACAAACAGCATCTTTGCTATCCTTTCTGTACGAGTCACCGCACTACACTAATAAAACTAGATCACAGAAAAATGTATAGTTCAGCAGGTGGAACTGAACCATGTGCTTTCAAGTATTTTTAAGGAATTCGCATGATAAGGTGGGGCCAGGTTTCACAACGAGTTCACCCGAAACTCTGGCTGATTGGGACCCACACCCAGTTTCACACCTTGGCTCAGGCGATTAGAGGATCATCAGGGGGTCCTTTGTCCCTCTGTGGGGGGAAACTCCCACTAGGTTTATATCTGGGACTCTCCACCATTTAACCTTAGAACTGAAGAAGCTTCTCGGATGAGAGGTGAAACGTCTTCAAGTAACTTAAAGAAGTCCAGACGCTTTTCTTTGCAAGCTCCTTTGACTACGATGACCTGGATGACTGAGAACCTTCACAGACATATTTTTATTTTTGAAGTTTTTTTGCTCCTAGTGATCTTCACTTTTGCTCCCTTCCCTTTTCCAGCCCACTTGTCAACCAATCAGCAATCAGCAGACTTATAGGTAATCCTTGTACATTAATGCACAGTTGTGGTTATGGAGGATTGCATGGGCTAATGTACTGACTAACCTCCTTGGAGAATGTGTCTTGGCCGTGTGCTAGAACCTCAGTTTTACCAGAATTGCGATGGAGGAAGTTAGAGCATATCCAATTAGTAATGGCAGAGAAACGTTTGTTGAGGCAGGGGAAGCTGTTAAGGTTGTTGGGTTTGACAGAAGGGTATGTCAAAACCGTGTGTCATCTACATTAAACTAAACCCATTAATGAGATGGCCCAGGAGTAACATATATTAAAAAAAACTGAATTGGTCCAAGGATTGAGCCCTGGGGGACTCCACATGCAAGCAGTACAGATGAATGCATACACTGATTAATAGAAATTCTGAAGTATCTGTTTGATAAGTATGAAGAAAACCATCTGAGGGCAGTACCAGTGGTGCCAACCCAGTTTTGTAGTCTGTTAATAAGTAGCTTGATCAACAGTATCAAAGGCTACAGATCAGTCGAGCAGAACTTGAATGGAATGCTCACCTTTATCTGAGTGCATTACAATATCATTTTCAGTAAAGCTGTTTTAGTGCTGTGGTTTTATCTGTAACCACAAGAGAATTTATCAAAGATGTTTCCTACAATAATTTGAAGGAGCTGAAGAACAACAACTTTCTCAAGGATTTTGAAAATAAACAGGAGTTTGGAAATTGGTCTATAATTATAAAAACAGTGGGATCTAACAAGGAAAGACACTGGCTGTTTTCAAGCAATCTGGAATGGGGCCAGACACCAGGGGGATCATGACATTATCACAGAATTATGACACTCTGTGGTTCAAGTGTTTGAATTTGATGCCTGTAGTACATTTTACTAAGTTTGGACTTGATTGAAATAAGGCAGAAGAAAACTTATTTTCTTTGTTGACAACAGCATTGTATCTGGTTGTTCAGTGATGACGCGACGAATCCTAATTCCGGGCCTAAAGTAATAATAATAATAATAATAATACATTTTATTTGAGGGCGCCTTTCAGAAACCCAAGGTCACCTTACAAAACACACAATTAATAAAAGGAACAATAGTCATAAAATACATAAAATAAGTTAAAATTACAAAACAGAGCGTGACAACAGATAAAATCAGCATTAAAGCGAATAAGCCAGTTTAAACAGATGTGTTTTGAGCTGTGTCTTAAATACGGAGAGGGAGTCAATATTTCTTAGTGCAGGAGGAAGAGAGTTCCAGAGCCGAGGAGCAGAGCGACTGAAAGCTCTGTTCCCCATAGTAATAAGGTGCGAGGATGGAACAGAAAGATGAATAGCAGATGATGATCTAAGAGGGCGGGAAACAGTGGTGATATGGAGCAGGTCACACAAATATGAAGGAGCAGATTTATGGATACACTTGTATGTAAGAAGTAAGATTTTAAAATTTATCCTGGCTTCTATGGGCAACCAGTGAAGCTGCTGAAGAACTGGGGTAATATGAGCACTTAACGGAGTACGGGTTATAATCCAAGCTGCAGAATTTTGAAGAAGTTGGAGTTTATGAAGGGACCTTTTAGGGAGACCAAATAGGAGGGAATTACAGTAATCAATACGGGACGTAATAAGACTATGGACAAGGATGGCAGGAGCATGGGGAGTAAGGAAGGGACGGAGTCGGTGAATATTACGTAAATGGAAGTAAGTAGACCGGGTTATGTAATTAATGTGAGACTGGAATGAAAGAGTATTATCAAGTATGACACCCAAACTCTTAACCTGAGGGGAGGGGAGGGTGGGAGAATTTTCAACGTTAATGGAAAAGCTGTGGGATTTGGTTAAGATAGATGGTGAACCAACAAGTAAAACTTCAGTTTTATTACTGTTAAGTTTGAGGAAATTGGAGGAGAACCAGGATCTAATCTCAATAAGACAGTCTGAGAGGGAGGTAGGTGGGAGGGATGAATTGGGTTTAGAAGAAAGGTAGAGCTGGGTGTCATCGGCATAACAGTGAAAATTTATGGTTTTAACTAAGGTTAAAGTTAAAGTAGTAGGTTAAAGTAGTCTGCGTTTAATATGGCTTTTGTGTTGTTAACATGTTTAATGTTTTGTATTTTCTTCTATTTGATCTCAAAAAGCTCCTAAAACAGTCAGTGATCACTGTTGACCTCCCTCGGCTTTTATTACCGCTAATCATTTATTTAAGCTCAGTTTTTAAAACCTTAGGATGTAACTACAGCCCAGCCCATGCAGCAGTATATGAATGACTAACCTCGTATTGTGGATGGATTATCTCAGTTGTTCTCCTGGCTGAAGTTTGGTCCTTTTACAGCATCCTGCCATGCGATTACATTTGTTCCTGACCACCCAGAACACTCACGTTAACTTTTATCCAGTGGAAAAAAAGTTAGCTTGTTTATATTATGCTAACATAGCTGTGTCGCTAGCGGTCACGTAGCACATCATTATATACCAGCTAGCCCAACTTCAGTAACCCTACAAACGTCACTGCTGTTTAGTTTTCTGTCTTCATTTATGCTGGAAGTGATAACAGAGCTGTACGTTTTAATTTGTTTCCAAAACCCCGCAGTCAGGACATGCTATATTGTATTTAGATAGAAGCTAGCGAGCTAACTCCCTGCTAACTTCTAACTCCGTTAAATGTCATAAATTCCGTTTTCATGGATGCCTGGATGTTAAACTCAATTGTTACACCTGGTAGAGCAGAACGCTGATCATTTTATTAAAGATGAAAGACTTTAGACAGTTTTTCAACTCTCAGTAATGCTGAGTGATCGTTTGATATATGGACCTGCAGCGGAGTTTAGACCCAGACACGGCTAGTGACGTCAGACTGAACAACCGGATTGTGTAAATTATATAAATGAAATAAAAGACCCACTCTCTTGGTTTTTGTTCCCCCAGAACCAACCATAAGTATTGTGCCGGCAAGTGGTGCTGCAGTGGTTCCCAGTTACCCTCAGAACCCATACGACCTCCCCAGGAACAGCCACATCCCGAGCCACTACGACCTGCTGCCAATGCGCCCCAGCCCCTCCCACAGCCACAGCCTCACCCTGAACAGCTGCAGTCCCCCACTGCCCGGCAGCCCCACCAGTTCCCTGCTCTAGGGCCCCCCAACAGGATCCAGTGCACTCAGAACTAAGAAACTGAAGTATGAAAGTAGAAAGTGTTTTGACACTGATGAGTAAATACAGGTTGATATTTAAAGGATGGAGAAAATGTGTTGCTGGGACTAATACTTACTTATTTATTTTCTAAGTAGCATTTTATTTGTTTGTTTTGTTTGTTTTTCTTTTTGTTTTGCAGTGTCCAGACTGCTAGACGGCTGTTTGACATTTTACTATGATATACCAACCAACCAGTCTGAGCTGTTTTGTGTCAGTCACCAGTACATCTTTATATTCTTATTTTCACACCAAAATTGCCAGCAGCGGGGTAATACAAGTACATATACACATAAATATACTCGTTTCAGCGGTTTTTGAGACATCTCGACTCAGAAGATGAATGTCAAAAAAGAAACTGACTTGCTCACGTAAAGACTGCAATGGCTGTGCCAAAGAAAGGACTGAGGCCCACTGTACATCTGCAAAGACTACTTTATTTACTAGCATGTTAGGTCCAAATGAACATCATGTGGGCATTACGGTTGTGCTGTGGGAAAGAAATCCAATGGACTCCTCCGAAGAAAAGGCTCTCTATCCTTTTATTTCCCCAGAAAAAAGGACTGAGAAAAGGACAGAAAAAAAGATAACTGGAGTATCTTCAGACTTACAGCACCTGTATAGTATTTTATACACACTGTTTCTTATTTCGTGTTTACATATTTAAAGATCCTGCTGGGGTTCATGTTTTTGCTCAGAAACGTTATTTTTTGTATGTACTGTAGACAAAGTGGTGTATTTGATGTACACTTACTGTACACCTCGTGATTATAGTTGTAATTTTTTTTCTTTATGTTGAGCTTATTATACATGCATGTAAAAAGGTGATTCAGGGCATAATGGTTAGTGAGGAATACCCTTATTCTTTGGCTTTTATTGTGATCATGGTCAGATGGCTAAGCTCTTTTGCTGATAATTGCCATGCTACTGTGGACATGCCATTTGGAACATACTTCTTGGAAATATAAATATATTTTAGGTTGGAAGTTGTGGTTATAACAGTTCTGTAGGCAACTTCCCCCTTCCCTGATTTTATTGTAGAGTCGCTAGAGTTTTGTTACTAAACACAATTAAATGTGTTTTCATGTAGCTCTGACAAAAATGTGTTATGCAACGTAGCAGTAACTTTAAAATGATAGACATACAATCACTTTAAATATTCAGACTGCTCTCCTTTTTTACAGATTATAGATTTACACTATAATTGATGAAATGATAGATTTTCAGTTATATTTATTCATCACCTAATGCTTAGAAATGTTTGAATGAGTTCAACTAATGTTATTTTAACCCAACCAGTTAACTAAAACAAGCTGAAGACTTAAACCAGGCTTTTAACTGGCTGAAACTCATGAAGACCAACTGCTTACACAAAGGAATGAATTAAGGATTCACAAATACATTTTTATTTTGTCTTACAAATACATTGTTTCATCATAAATTTGCATTTACAAAGTGCGCAAAAGTAAAAGGGTCTGAAGCAACTAAAGTTCGGCTGTAGCAAACAGCAATAAGAGGACATGTTGACAATCTTATGTGTACAGTTTGCTATCCCAATGATTTGGTTTCCTGTTTTTGTTCTATTTGCTCTGATTTATCTTGTTTTTTTTAGTGGTTTGATATGTTTGATCCAAACAATAGTTCATGTGTATAGGTGTATGTAGTGCTGCTTACATTTTTGGGGGGGAGGGTGTGTGTTTGTTTTTTTGTTTTTGAAAACCCTGAAATGAATAAAGTCATGACAGCTCAGGAGAGTGGTGTCATATGTTGATTTTAAAAAACAAACAAACTCTGTTTTCACCTTTCATCCAGAGATATAAAGCTGCAGTCATGTGGTGGAATGTTTCTGTTTTTAATGTTTAATGTTTACCCAGAAGTTTGGGAGTCCTCCTTTTCCTGTAAAAATGATTCCGTTTGCTAATCAGGTCTTAATAGGGGGCCGCACGCCTGCCCAATGAGTTCATATCCACCATCTGGTCTTCTTGTGTGGAGTTTGCATGTTCTTCCTGTTATTACATGGGTTCTCTCTGGGTACTCCATCTTCCTCACACAATCCAAAGACATGCAGTTAGTGGAGCTGGGTTATTTTAATTCTAAATTCCCAAATTCTGGTTGTCTGTCTGTCTGTGTTAGCTTAGACTGGCGACCTGTCCAGGGTGAATGCTGCCTGTTGGCCTATGGTAGGTGGAAGATAATGAATTGCTGGGTTTTAATAAAAGTTGAAGGTGTAATTGGCCAGATTTGAATTATTAGTAGTAATTTATTCTAATGGCATGATTTGCAGATCTATTTTAATCACATTGTGTTTATTGTTTATTTGCTTCAGTTTATCCTGCTATCCACATTACAAATCCTGGAACTGTCAGTGGGAATCTTTTGATTATCCTATTAGATCAGAGTACTTAGTGAGGAATAATCATACCATCATTTCCATCACTAAGGCTACTTGGGGTCCACAGGAGACATCACACAGCTCCTGAGAGACCATACAGAATAGTAGTTCTGTGGGTGGACAGACCAATTCCTGTGGTTCAATGCCTCACAATATTCTTAACAATATGTTGTTATTCTTGAAGGCATAGTAAGGCTTTCTCATGCACAAAGAGTTTAACCTTGATAGTCTTGATGGATAACATTTACATTTACAATAATTGATTACACAGCGGTGAAGAGTAGACTTTATCAAAGTAGACGTCTTTCTGAAAGCACTGTAACTAAGTTTAAGAATATAATCCACCCACTGTTATCATCTTCAGTGCCCTGTACCAACACAGAGATGAGCAGCTATCTGAACGCTGCTCCAACAGAGGTCGATTATCTTGTTAATAATTTCACCTCCTCACTACGTACGACTCTGGATACTGTAGCTCCTGTGAAAACTAAGGTCTCTAATCAGAAGTACCTGACTCCGCGGTATAATTCTCAAACACGTAGCCTAAAGCAGATGACTCGTAATCTGGAGAGGAAATGGCGTGTCACAAATTTAGAGGATCATCATTTAGCCTGGAGAAATAGTTTGTTGCTTTATAAGAAAGCCCTCCGCAAAGCCAGAACATCTTACTATTCGTCACTGATTGAGGTAAATAAGAACAACCCCAGGTTTCTCTTCAGCTCTGTAGCCAGGCTGACAAACAGTCAGAGCTCTGTTGAGCCAACCATCCCTTTAACGTTAACTAGTAATGACTTCATGAACTTCTTCACAAATAAAATTTTTATCATTAGAGAAAAAATTACCAGTAATCATCCCACAGATGTAATATTATCTACAGCTACTCTTAGTACCATTGATGTTAAGTTAGACTCTTTTTCTCCAATTGATCTTTCTGAGTCAACTTCAATAATTACTTCCTCCAAACCATCAACGTGTCTTTTAGACCCCATTCCTACAAAACTGCTCAAAGAAGTCCTGCCATTAATTAATGCTTCGATCTTAAATATGATCAACCTATCTCTAATGATCGGCTATGTACCACAGGCCTTCAAGCTGGCTGTAGTTAAACCTTTACTCAAAAAGCATCTCTAGACCCAGCAGTCTTAGCTAATTATAGGCCAATCGCCAACCTTCCTTTATATCAAACATCCTTGAAAGAGTAGTTGTCAAACAGCTAACAGATCATCTGCAGAGGAATGGTTTATTTGAAGAGTTTCAGTCAGGTTTCAGAGCTCATCACAGCACAGAAACAGCTTTAGTGAAGGTTACAAATGATCTTCTTATGGCCTCTGACAGTGGACTCATCTCTGTGCTTGTCCTGCAAGACCTCAGTGCAGCGTTCGATACTGTCGACCATAATATCCTATTAGAGCGATTAGAACATGCTGTAGGTATTACAGGTACTGCACTGCAGTGGTTTGTATCATATCTATCTAATAGACTCCAGTTTGTGCATGTAAATGGAGAGTCCTCTTCACACACTGAGGTTAATTATGGAGTTCCACAAGGTTCAGTGCTAGGACCAATTCTGTTTACATTATACATGCTTCCCTTAGGCAGCATCATTAGAAGGCATAGTATACATTTTCACTGCTATGCAGATGACACCCAGCTCTATCTGTCCATGAAGCCAGATAACACACACCAATGAGTTAAACTGCAGGAATGTCTTAAAGACATAAAGACCTGGATGGCCGCTAACTTTCTGCTTCTTAATTCAGATCAAACTGAGGTTATTGTACTCGGCCCTGAAAAGCCTAGAAATATGGTATCTAACCAGATTCTTACTCTGGATGGCATTACCTTGGCCTCCAGTAACGCTGTGAGGAACCTTGGAGTCATTTTTGACCAGGACATGTCCTTCAACGCACATATTAAACAAATATGTAAGACTGCTTTCTTCCATTTGTGCAACATCTCTAAAATTAGAAATATCCTGTCTCAGAGTGACGCTGAAAAACTAGTTCATGCATTTATTACTTCCAGGCTGGACGACTGTAATTCATTATTATCAGGATGTCCAAAAAACTCACTGAAAAGCCTTCAGCTGATCCAAAATGCTGCAGCAAGAGTCCTGACAGGGACTAGAAAGAGAGAGCAGATTTCTCCTGTTTTGGCTTCCTGTTAAATCCACAATTCAAAATCCTGCTCCTCACATACAAGGTCTTAAATAATCAGGCCCCATCTTATCTTAATGACCTTGTAGTACCATATCACCCTATTAGAGCACTTGGCTCTCGCTCTGCAGGCCTACTTGTTGTTCCTAGAGTATTTAAAAGTAGAATGGGAGGCAGAGCCTTCAGTTTTCAGGCCCCTCTTCTGTGGAACCAGCTTCCAGTTTGGATTCAGGAGACAGACACTATCTCTACTTTCAAGATTAGGCATTTAAACTTTCCTTTTTGCTAAAGCATATAGTTAGGGCTGGACCAGGTGACCCTGAATCCTCCCTTAGTTATGCTGCAATAGACGTAGGCTGCCGGGGATTCCCATGATGCATTGAGTTTTTCCTTTCCAGTCACCTTTCTCACTCACTATGTGTTAACAGACCTCTCTGCATTGAATCATATCTGTTATTAACCTCTGTCTCTCTTCCACAGCATGTCTTTATCCTGTCTTCCTTCTCAACCAATCACAGCAGGTGGCCCCGCCCCTCCCTGAGCCTGGTTCTGCCGGATGTTTCTTCCTGTTAAAAGGGAGTTTTTCCTTCCCACTGTCGCCAAAGTGCTGCTCATAGGGGGTCACATGATTGTTGGGTTTTTCTCTGTATCTATGAATCGCCTTGAGGCGACTTTTGTTGTGATTTGGCGCTATATAAATAAAATTGAATTGAATTGAATTGAATTGAATATCAAATGTTCAGGCTGATACATGTTGACAATTGACATTAGTGATTAGTGAGTGAAAGAGCTAAGGTCCAGGGGATGATGAGCTACTTCCCTATATGTTGCAGCTTGATATATAATAATTAATATGCAAACGAATAAGTAACTAAAGCTTTAAAATAAAGGTAAGACTTTATAATGTGACACTAGTAAGCATTGCTAAGGTAAATGCTTAACCCTTTCATGCATGAATTATGACAACCTCAATCAGGATTTTTTTCTTAAGTATTTTTATTCTGGCATGAAAAGATTAATAAAAATACTTAAGAAAAAATCCTGATTGAGGTTGTCATAATTCATGCATGACAGAGTTAAATAACAATAATTACGATGAAATACGTGTATAGGAATTTCTTTTATTTATGTATTAATCACATTATTTTATTGTATAATGCCTTGGTGCCACTGGATTGTAGCATGTCTCACACTCATACAGTAAGACAGACGGTGGGGGTCTAGTAAGGAAGTTTGTTCCTTTCGTTTCTGAACAGCCAAAACGAGTGGAAGGGGTAAGGGAGGGAACTCTTAGTTTATCCTTGCCCATCTGCTCCTACTGTGCCCTGTCTCAGAATCTATCATGCCGCCCTATACTCCTGCACCCTATGCCTCCAAGTTTGGCAATTTATGAGTCAGATTGAAATATGTTGGAGAAGGAGAACTTCCCACTAGAGATTATGTTGCGGAGGAATTGCTTTTTCAGTCCTCTTGGGTGAATCCTTGGACATTTACTCTTTCATCTCTCTCCCAAACAGAAGGGACTTTGAACTGTGTTTTTTCCAGGAAGCTCCTCTTCGATGTTTCATGGAGATTGTTGCTTCAAACTCTGGCCAACCAAAATGGAAAGAGTGGACAGTAGAATCATCTCTTCAAATTGAAATGACCACCCTTGTGGTCAAATTCTGGACAGGAAGAATCCCTGATCATGGCATCGACTTATATTTGAAAAGATATCGTGAGGTGTTACATCCACCTATTAAACCGAGGGACAAATTATGGGTTCGGAAGTTTAAAGTTCGTCTTCGGAGAGATGAAGATGGACATTTCATCCATATCCCCAATTCCATCTCTCTGGGCCCGTACAATGGTCGTGTTATCTATCCAAGCGGCTAGATGCTTTATTTGCCAGGCTTCTGATCATCAAGTAAAAGAATGTCCCACGATGCGGAAATCTGGGACATAAAGCTAAAATATGTCAAAATGAAAGTGAATTTGTGGTCAAAAAGGACATACTTTTTTCACATGTCCGAGATCATATAAAACATATAATTTTATTTTTGTATTTCAAGATCACAATAATCTTCCAATTTAGAACTACAAGTTTAAAAAGAACTAACACAAATAAAATACACTTCAGTTAAATACTTATAATTTTTTTCCAAACCACTTGGAGCCGCAGTATGAAGACTAAAGAGCCGCATGCGAATCCGGAGCCGCAGGTTGCCGACCCCAGCCATAGACAAAGCGATTCTGTGAACTAAGGTGTAGGTCTATTAGGTTGGCGGATGGATACTGGAGTGCAAAAGTAAAACCAATGGAAAATGGACAAGAAAAGTTCAAAGCCATCAGGTGCTCAGTTTAGAAAAAAGAGAAAAAAGAAGAGAAACGAGCAAAAGATGCAGGTAAGCAGACGTGTGATTGGATAAGGGCAGGTCATCCTGAAACAATCAGAATCATATTATGATTACTTTATGAATCCCTAAGGAAAGGATGTGGATTACAGTTGCTCCAAGAAGAAATGGTAAAAAATAGTAACAGACTAAACTCCAAATAATACATTATGTTACAGATTTTACACATTTAAGAAATAACACTAATATATACAGATCAGTCAATTATAAGCATCAAGGATTAACAGAGGTGATTATCAATAAATATCAAGAAAATTGAGAAGAATATTACAGAGCAGAAAAGAGTGTGTGCAAAAAGGGTGAAACTGTTGCAGTGTTTACAGTGTGTTAGATGGAGGAGTTGTACAGGGAGATGACCACAGACAGGAATGACTTCCTGTGTCGTTCAGTGGTGCTTTTTGGTGACCTCAGTCTCTCACTGATCGTGCTCCTGTGACTAGCCAGCATGTCATGGAGTGGGTGGGAGGTATTATCCAACATTGTCTTTATCTTGGACAACATCTGCCTCTCAGACACCACCCTAACCAGCTCCATCCCCACAACATTACTGGCCCTCTGGATCAGTTAATTTAGCCTGTTGGCATCTGTGACCCTCGACCTGCTGCCCCAGCATGCAACAGCATAGAGGATGGCACTGACCACAACAGATACAACAAGATAACATCAATTAGTAGGGATAGCGAAAACTTCCGTTTACATTCGTTAGCCACTTGGCTATGATAGTAAACAGTAGACACTGATGTAGCTTATTGAATCTTTTGGACTGTGTTCAGCACAATATTAATGAGTCATTGTCAGTTGATTTGTCCTGTTCTCATTGTATGACAGATTATGATGGCTGTTTGGTAGCCGTTTGCATACTATGCATACTCTCTCTCTCTCTTCATATGTGTGTGTGTGTGTGTTTGTTTCTCTGGTGAAATTCAGTATGGTTCCGACAACAGTTTTATGTTAATGTGCAATCCTTAATATGTTTAATATGCGCGCCAGAGGGAGTGTTCGCCCAGGGCGCCAAACAGGCTAGGACCGCCACTGGTATGGAGTGACACATGTCCAATGTAGTGGTTTATGTGCAAGTATGCCATCAACACTGACACAAGTGCAAGAAAACAGCCTTTGAATAGCTGTCCACTGTCGTGACCGCTATGCGTGAAAGGGTTAATACTGTGCTAAAGGCTAAATACTTCACTCTTCATCAAACAAGTCTCAGCTATCTTCACAACAGAAAAATAACACAGACAAGCCTCCTTTGTTAGTGGATGGGACTGGGGTCAAACTAAAACATTCATTATTTTTGGTTTAATTAGTCTCCTTTCCTTAGTTTACTACTAACTTAATACTTCAGTGGTCATTTCTATGGAATTTTAAACTCTCTAACCTGTAAAACTGTTACTGTATTGTTACTGTATTGAATAAATATGAGTGTAAAAGCCAAGCTCTCAATTTCCCGGTCGATCTACGTCACCACCCTCACCTATGGTCACGAGCAGTGGGTAGGGACCAGAAAAACGAGACTGCGGATACAAGCACCGGAAATGAGCTTCCTCCAAAGCGTAGCTGGTGTCTCCCTTACAGATAGGGTGAGGGGTTTGGACATCCGGACGGAGCTCAGAGTAGAGCCGCTGCTCCTCCACATCGAAAGAAGCCGGTTGAGGTGGTTCGAGCATCTGACAAGGATGCCTCCTGGGCGCCTCCTGGTCGAGGTGTTCCGGGCATGTCCCACCAGGAGGCCCCGGGGCAGACCCAGGACACGCTGGAGAGAGAGATCATATTATTACTTTGACCCTACCTACATTACAGTGTTCTGTTTGCATCTGGAAATAAATATTTTTATGTTCTGCATCTCTTTGTGCTTTGTCTGTGTCATTTTTCTATTGAGAAAATAACTGTACTTTCAATTTCATTTATAAATGCTTTATAAAGCAAAAACAGACGGCTGTTTTACTGCCAAAACAGCTGTGACCCATCAAGTCATGGAGTCCACCAGACCCTTGAAGATATGCTGTGGTATCTGGCACCAAGACGTTAGCAACAGATTCTTTAAGTTGCCAGGTAGAGCCTCCATGTATTGGACTTCCTTAACTGGATTGAATTTGTCTTTTTTGTTTCGTAGCAAGATGCATTATCCTGCTGAAAGATGCCGAAGCCATGAAGAATCACACTGCCTCCGCCGGCTTGCCTTCTTCCCATAGTGCCAGGTGTTCCCCAGGTGTGCGACACACACACACCTAGCCATCCTGTGAAGTAAAAGAAAGTGTGATTCATCAGCCCAGGCCTCAATGCTCGGACCATGGTCCAGTCCCGATGCTCGTGTGCCCATTGTTGCCACTTTCTGCAGTGGATATTTCGGCGCAGGCACCCTGACTGGTCTGCGGCTCTGCAGCCCCATACACAACAAACTGCTGTGCACGGTGTGTCCTGACAGCTTTTGATTAAAACCAGCATAACTTTTCTGCATTTTGAGCCAGAGCAGTTCATCGATTGAATTGCACCAGCCTTTGCTCCTCACATGCATAAAAAAGCTTTACGCCACCACTGTTCCTTTTTTGGACATTTTAAAAAGCTACACAGATAGCAAGGAAACATTGAAACAATGTTTAGTCAATATCAGGCGATGTCATAGAACCAACGTTGAGATCTGACGTCAGTATACTGACCACTGGCTGGCAACACAAGAGCTTCAGTTTGGAAGCCCAGTCATGTAGCTGATGACCTAGGCTCAAAGGTCACACAGATCTAACCATCACAATGTGGCCATCGTCAAACCCGCTCAAATTCTTATGCTTACCCATTTTTCCTGTTTCTAACGTAACTCTGAGATAAAAATGTTCACTGACACTATGATGAGATGATCAGTAGTATTCACGTCACCTGTCAGTGGCCATAATGTTATACCTGACGGCAGTAAGACTTCACAGTACAATAAAAATCTACAATTAAAAAAAAAAGTAAAATCCAGAAAGCTTTTTGACCGGTGCGCTTTATTAAGATGAATTGATAACTTAAGATATAGACACAATTGTACAATTTATCAATCTGTACAGAACAAAACCGTTCATTTTGACCCGTTCTCATATTTAACGCTCCAAATTCATTGAAATGACATAATTTCTCACTTATGTGTTTACACTGAAATTACAGTCAGTTATAGAATTCAATAGTTAAAAAAAGAAAGAAATCAAAACACATATTTAAAAAAAAACAAAGAAACACACACACATACACACACAGGGAAAAATGAAGACAACAAAGGTACATGAAACAAGAAATCATATTGTCAGAAGAAAGAAATTGCTTTGTCCACAGATTTCCTGCTGTCAAGTCTGGAGAGGCCCAGTGGACAGTGCCGTCTGTTCGATAAAACGCCATTGGCACGGCCAGCTAAAGCTCACACATTCTGGAGTTACCCATTTACCCTCTTCTGCTAGACACATACACCAAGTTCGGGCTTTGTATATGTCTGCGATAACCTGAAATTTCAGCTTGAAGGCTTTTAGCAGGAGCCTGCCAGTTAGCGGATTAAACTGAGCTAACTCGTTAAGCATGTTGTATTCGTTAGCCAAGCCTAACCAACCATCAAGATTTCATAAACGGTAATGACAATGTTAGCTACATAAGGCGATACAATGTGGAGGTGCAGTCGTACACAAAGCCATGCATTGTGTTGAAGTCAGAGGCAGCTTGGTGTGCGTAGGCTTTATGTGACAGGGGCAACATGGCTGTCCTCCTCCTCGAGAGACACACAAAGCTTGGTTAATGAGGAGGCGGACACGACGGTGAGCTGTTAGTGAGCGTATGAGAAGCGGTCTCCACAGGTCGAGGAGGCATTCGTAAGTTGGCCAGAAGCTTAAGCCGCTGATTTTTGTTGTTTGCCAGAGGAGCAACTTCACACTAAATTAGGTTCGGTTCAGACTCCACGTCACTTTTTGGTTCTTAAACAGACCCGGTGTCCCAAACTGGCAAAAGAGGTCCAAATTTTGTATGTGCAGCAAAAGCCTAATCCTAAATAAGTAAGCATGTTTACTAGATCAGCTCTTACACTTAAGTGCATGATTTATTAAGCAAATCAAACCTTGAAAAACATCTTTCTCAGTGTGTCTTAACTACAGTACTGTGGTTACATGCAAAGCAGAATTGGCTAGACAACAGGAAACTTCACATTATAAGATTACTGACTATAATAGGAATGTCATACAAGACTGCTATCAGCTACTTTACTCATACTTCTTTTTCCTTCACTTGCTATAGAAGTCGCATTACAGGAAAAAACCCAAACAGCCATGTGCTAGTTTCTGCATAGTGGTCAAATATGTTGGAAATTAATGCATGTTTTCTTAATGCTGAGCAAAAAAGCCTGCTAGATTTATTCTGTATTCAGTCCCGTTCAACGTGAGCATGAGTAACTCGGTATGCAGCCACTTAAAATAGAACATGATGATTCAAATGCACAGGCTTCCTGTTCAGGGTTCCTAAAATGATGATAGTGTTCCACATTTAGTCCAGTTCAAGTCAACCACCTGGACGTCAGAGGTCCATCTTCGGCATGCTGTCACGAACCCGTCACCTGCTGCAAATGCAGTGACGATGCCGACAAAGTTTACCAGGCTGCGCGCCACATGCTAGCTACACTCCCCTGGCCTTTCCACTAACTGAAGCTCAACAAATGTAAAAGAGTCCGGCGTCATTTTCACAGAAATCACATCAAACAGCATGACACTACCGGAGCAAACGTCCGCAATGTGCTCGATACATCCACGTAGTTTCCAAAACAGTACATTGCACTAAAGAGGA
This sequence comes from Astatotilapia calliptera, assembly GCF_964374335.1. Lineage (NCBI taxonomy): Eukaryota > Metazoa > Chordata > Actinopteri > Cichliformes > Cichlidae > Astatotilapia > Astatotilapia calliptera. The sequence goes on along the minus strand of NC_137422.1, from coordinate 1,999,098 downwards.
GGTGAGGGGCGCTAAAATAACAGAGGCAAAGCTTTAAATTCAGATTTAGTAGCAGATATATGATACAAGACATTAAAAAAGGTGGAGAAATCAACTGGAGCACTGAGCTTGAGAAGAAGAAAACGAATCACATTCATATATTAAGACATTTTTGTGACATGTCAGCGCATCTGCAGTAATGAAATCTAACGTGATATGAAATGCCTGCTGCTTGCTGTCCTGCAGTAGTCTAAAGACAACGGGGCTCTGCTTAGGGAGGGCCGCCCCACATGGGTTCATCCTAAACTGGGATAATATTTACCGGGGGAAGGGGAAGAATAGGGTTAGCAGGAGGAGGTAGGTGCAGAGATCAGGTCACGGCTTCGAAGCTGCGGCTCATTCCCCACACGCCAAACAGTATGTCGAGGCAGTCTATTATCCGAGGGGGGGGCTTAAGGTTGATGGGGATCGAGGGAGGAAAGGACAGGGAGAAATGGGGGAATTGGGGGGAGAGATAGTAGCGGATCTGAGGCTGGGCTAGATGTTCTGACAGCACTGCATCTTTGGTTTGTTCTCAGTGGGCTGCACCTGGATATTAACCACGTTGTTGCTGGGAGACATGTCGCTCTCCTGGCGCTCCGACATCTGCTTCTGGGAGACGATACGGTAAATCTCTGATGGGAGGACGAGGAGGAGAAGAAAAGTAATGCGTCAAGTTGATAGATGATAGACATGTGACAAAACAAATTATTCTTATGGAAGGCGTGTAATTCCTCCATGCAGCTGACTAACAGGAAGCATGGCAGCCAAAAAAACAATGGCCGACTTTTCTCATCATGTAAGTCATTACTACAACTATCACTGAAAGAGACTCTTTTAAAACTTTCATAACATCCCGTAAGTGTCTAGCTGAAAATCAATCGAGCTTTAAATGTTGGCTCCGCCTCTTCCAAGTACTGTCGTCCTGTGACCAGGATGTAGATCACACCTACTTTCTGGTCATCACACAGTGTTATCTAACAAATACCATGCATGCATTTTATTCCCCAGTGTCACATGTTATTAAAAACACTGTGCAAATATGTTCCTGCAGAAAAGTAGTTAGTTGCAACCTGCAAACATTAAACAGAAGGCGAAACAGTATTTAATCAGAGTAAACCAACTGTGATTGGATTCTAGCAGAGAGCACTGAGTGTCATTGTGCTCGGTACTCTATGGAGAGAAAAAATCTAAAACCCGAGTATCACGTTTGTTGTTCACTTTAAGTACAATTACACATTTAAAGTATGAACACAACCAAAGAGCAATCTCCGATGGAAAACTGCAGTTACTCTAACGGCCACTGGAAGCTGATGCCAAAAGAGAGTCAGTACCCATTAGTGATGGGTCGTTCGCGAACGAAATGGCTCTTAGAGCCGGCTCTTTGACGTGAACGACGAGAGCCGGCTCCTTATCGCGAGCCGTGATGGCTCGGGTTTTTTTTTTTTCTCTCACCCTCTGTCTCGCACTTTTTTTCCGCTTCACTCTGCACGCGAGCCTTGTGCTTTACTTTCACTCAGTAGCACAGGAACAGAGCCAGAGGGGGAGAGAGAGAAAGAGAGCCAGGGACAACAACTTCACATTAGAAAGGTATAGTAATCATCCACAACTATTTTCAGTTGCAGATGATAAAGGATTCAGAAAGTGCGGATTCATGCGGGCCCATATGACAGAGAATGTGCATGTTCTTTTTGTTTTCATATTATAATTTATATTTAATTGTGTTTTGCAGTGTTTTATGTTGTTTTCACTTTAAATTTGTAAAAGGAAACAGCTGAAAATTTAAATAGTTAAAAGTTGAAATGTGAATAGTTGATTTTTGTATTATATGATTTATTTATTACATTTTATGTGGCTTGAATAAATAAAAGTATATTTACAGTGGCCCCTAGAGACAAAGCACATACAAACTTCAAATCACGTACGAACTCTGAAGCATGTACAAACTCCAAAACACGTAAAAACACGTACAAACTCCAAAACACGTAAAAACTCCAAAACGCGTAAAAACACGTACAAACTCCGAAGCACGTAAAAACTCAGAAGCACATAAAAACTCAAAACACGTACAAAAGACAACAGAAGTGCTCCAGGATGCTGTGCCCAGTGTTGAGCTTTTGTTATCTTGTGGCTACACAATCCAGCAAGTACCAACGACCGGATTTGGTGTGTGATAGTAACAGGTAGATGAACTTTTTTTTTAATTATTTGAATATATTTGAGTGCCTGTGTATAAATACACAAACAATACACACATGCTTTCAATTGTGTAATTTAAGTGATCTAGTAGCTCTGCTTTGGAAGTTCAGTTCATGCTAGAAATGTGTTTTGGAGTTTGTACGTGTTTTGTCTCTAGGGGCCACCGCATATATTTATATATAAACATATATAAATAAAACCACTTTTTTATGTTAGTAATTCCTTTTGTGCATAATTTTATATTATTGTGAATAATAAATTAATTAAAGCAACAAAACAACCTGAAGAGCCGGTTCGGAGCCGAAAGAGCCGGCTCTTTTTAGTGAGCCGAACCGAAAGAGCCGGATCTCTAAAAGGAGCCGGAAATCCCATCACTAGTACCCATCAAATCTAAATCAAAGTGCTCAACTTTTCAACAGAAATATGTTTAGAGTAGGGTTGGGCGAATATATCGACGATTGTTTTTAAACAGGCGATTTATTTATTTGTCTGCCCATCAGTAAGTTTGCTAATAATGATGGCGCTAATAGAAGCAGTCAACAGAAGAAAAAACAGCGCTGTTTTAACAGCACCCTCTTTCATCTGCGAGCAAACGCCCCCTCCTCAGAGTGCGCCCAGATGCTCGTCGATGGAGCTGCAGAAGCGGGCGATAGCCTAGCATACTCACCGGATGGTGGACACGTACATGCTGTGCAGGTTAGTCTGAGTACTTTGCTCACACTATACGTCTGCACACGTGACACGCTGCTTTGGTTACATCCTTAGGCTTACGTCTTTCATCCCAAATTGGTGACTTTATATTTTTTTAGTGTTAACGCGCCGTCGCCATGACTGATGCGATTTACAATTAACGTATCTGCAGCGCAGACTGGCTCAAAATCCCTGAAATGTCTCTGTCAACGGATTTCGGCAGTTTCTCCAAAGTTTGTTCAGTCTGTGCTCCAGATGGGTTGAGCTCGTTGAAAATTGTAATCACGTTAACGCGATGACCACGTTAATGCCGACAGGCCTAATTTTTTGGGGGGGGGAAATCAGTCTGTGCATGATTACATTGCTCGGCCCATCAAAAAGTCTGCGCATGCGTTAACAAATCGCCCATCAGCGATTATCGGACTGATGACTGTTGGTTGGAAAATTTTTACATATCGCCCAACCCTAGTTTACAGTCTGACACACACACACACACACACACACACACACACACACACACACACACACACACACACACAAAATATTTGCCTGGGTAATCCCCATAAAAACTGTAAACAACCCACTATGACATAAAGTGAGTCCAGAAAGGCTGTGGGGTCAACTCTGTTTACTCCCAGCAGCAGAAGTTCACTTGGCACCAAACTTCCTCACACTGTGACCGGCCTCATAAAAGTGACAGCTCTTGATAACAAAGAAACCTGTTCAACTGGGCAGCATTCCCTCAGATATCAGTGGCCAACAGTGTGTTACTTGATGGGTATTTTTTACCTTATGGTGACCTGTGAAAGGACAGGAGTCTAAAGGTGCACACACATCACACACCTGTCAGAATGGTCTGGAAGGCCGTCTCTACATTGGTGGAGTCCAAAGCCGATGTCTCCAGAAAAGATAAGCCATTCTTCTCTGCGGGGCAAAGCGGAACAATCATTATGAGCAGATCATATATGTAGCATTTTCACAAACAATGAGTCAGTCTGAGCCATTACACAGGTTTATCTGAATGTGTGCACCACACACAGTTACACAGAATTACTTCACTGTGTAGCACAGCAAATGAAAGATGGGTCTTATTACTAGTATCACTAATGCATTGATCCTCAGAGCATAGTTCTAATATTTAGAATTTTTACAAGATTTCAGGCTCTAGAATTGCCATTTAGGGTATTCTATCATGAGATTTCTGTGTAATTGTGATACTTAATAGACACTTTATTCCACAGGGTAACAGAAAAGGATGTCTCACCAGCAAAAGCCCGGGCCTCATCAGTGGGAACAGCCCTGAGGTGGCGCAGGTCACTCTTGTTGCCCACCAGCATGATAACAATGTTGCTGTCAGCGTGATCCCTCAGCTCCTTCAGCCAGCGCTCCACATTCTCATAAGTTAAATGCTTGGCAATGTCATAGACCAGGAGAGCACCAACGGCCCCACGGTAGTATCTGCATCAGAGCCATGTGCACATGGACACACTCGTTATTACACTGTCGCAGTGAGAGCTGAAACAAACCTGAACACTGTGTGTGCAGGTGCTGAGGGGTATGTTGGAGGGCTGTGGTTTATTGTTCGGTCAATATTAGCTATGGTCATGATTTTCCAACAACTGAACAGTCATTGAACTACATCAGCCCACAACACATCATTTCCTCGAGAAACTGTAAGATTTTTACATCAGCTCAACTTATTGACTTTGTTTTGGGTTTTTTTGAGTAAAAAAATATTAATATTCCAAGAAATTTACTTGGTTTTTGAGAGTGGAGAACTGTGGATGTTTTTTGGATAACAATTTTCCCTTGAAATATCCAACTCATCTGATGGAATTATTAAATAAGTAACACTGGTGGTTATTAACTTAATAAAATAAATTCACTGATATATAACAAGAGATCTAGACGTGAATCCTCCTCTGGCAGTCGCTGTTATACTCACGCTGAGGTTATGGCTCGGTAACGCTCCTGACCCGCTGTGTCCCATATCTGGGCCTTCACCGTCTTGCCATCCACCTGGATACTCCGCGTGGCAAACTCGACTCCAATGGTGCTCTTGCTCTCCAGGTTGAACTCATTGCGGGTGAAGCGGGACAACAGGTTACTCTTTCCCACACCCGAATCCCCAATAAGGACCACTGAATCACACAATGGAGAAAATGCAACGTAACTGAATCTGGGCAAGAAAACAGTAAAATGATACCGGTATAAAAGATGGTCAATATAAAGTCCACAGAACTTATTCCATCCATGTTTTTACACACACACACACACGCACGCACGCACACACACACACACACACACACGCACAGTGGTCCCTCGCTATAACGCGGTTGGCTGTAGACTAGGGATGGGTACCGGTGTACCCATCCCGTTTTCTGACATAAACGGTAGTAACCAGACCGAAAAGCAGCGCACATTTCGGTGCTTTTTTTCCCTGAGATGTCATACACTTTGAATTCTAGCCAATCATTTTACCTTTGCGAGCGTAGTAGGCGGGCCCAGGTACGTACGTTCTTTTAGAGCAGAGCTACAGATTAAAAACGCCCAAGGCGAAGCGGTCAAAAGTCTGGCTGTACTTCACAGCAAAAGATGCAAACTCAGCAGCAACAAGTGCTTTAAGCTGATACTGTGATACTGTCAAAGGAGGTAACACCTCGAATCCGATGAAACACCTGGCGATGCATAGCGTTTTTTTTAAAAGCCGAGAAATGCACCGTATTTGATAGCTTGCTGTGAGACCTCACACCGTGCACATCTACTGCGGGTGGGTTGCCTGTTATGCAACATCCCCCAAGAACCCGAAGAGGAGAGTCCTGGCCCCTAGCCCTGCCAGTGTAGCAGAAATGATGAGGATGATGATGCAGCAGCAGCCGTTCTTCTCTGCGGGAGTAGCTTAATGTTGTTCGTGTGTAATTTACGTTGAGTAGGCTAACCACGTTATTACATTAATGCATGTAAGGTGAACTAGCAAACATCATCATAGCTACATGCGGCTGTCTTCTTGTTTGATGGCAGATACTAACTTCACCCTGGCCAAAAAGGCTAAAATGACAAAAGAAAAAGTGGAAAACAGTTAAACATGAGAGGTTTTTGGACCAATTTTGTGTTCTCCATTCCTTAAGCACCGGTTTGAGCACCGGCACCGTTTCAAAAGTACCGGTTTGGCACCGGTATTGGATAAAACCTAAACGATACCCATCCCTACTGTAGACCATTGTCAATCAATCTCGTGCTGTGCCTCCTGTACAGTACAGAATTGTTCAGTGGCTGGCAGTGTAACTCTGAAATGCTGTACTGTATGTTTGTACGTTTTCTCCCTAACAAACAACAATGTTGACAAAACGTCGTCACTTGCAGGAGCCTTTGGTTTGAACTTTGAGAGTTTAAACAAGAGAGAAAAGTGTGAAAATGTTCACGCCTGTCTGAGAAAAGTGTATTAAGTGTGTAGTGAGGGGTTTCACCGCCTTAAAACATCTAGAATAACTGATAATAACTAAAAATAAAGTTGCCTACTTCGCAGATTTCACCTATCATGGGTTATTTTTAGAACTTAACTCCCGCGATAAACGAGGGAGCGCTGTGTACATACACACACACACAAAGGTATATAAACCAACAATATAATAACCAATCTAAATCTTATATACAGAAAATACAGGATTACAGAAATGAAATGACCACCACAGAATGTACATAAGGTGTAGCTGCAGTCTAGCAGTGTGAAAGTTCAACTGGGAGATGGTGAAGAAACAGTTACACTGTTAAACTGTACTTATTTAAAATAAACAATATACGTAATGTTGCAGTACACGTTTGACTTCTGTTACAAAAGAAATAATATTTAAGTCAAAATGAACCTTATATTTTTCACATTAAAATGAAACCCTTCCCAGCAATAATTGCAATGCAGCCTCTGCATAAAATAACACAATCATCAGAAATATTCCTGGAGCTCATCTCATCAGCTAAACACAGCTCATAGCCAATAATTACACTTATGTGAAAACTAGAGCTGCGATAAAACTATTTGACATTTGGGTTTTAATTCATTACCTTAAATTACACAATGTAAACTTTTGTAAAAGTCTTTAAATTGCTAGGCCTAACTTAGCATTACTACTCTTGTGTGATATTCTTTAGTAATATCCACGCCTAACATCATATCCATTTTCTACAAACTAGTTAGCATCAGTGTTTTCTGGTGATGCCGGTAGGATTAGAGCCTACTCCAGCAGAAATCTGACAATAAGCAAGTCCACTACAGATAAAGGCCTAAAACAGATACACACAAATTCAAAAAAAACATCTGCAGCTGTTCATTTTCAGTCTTTGGGAGCACGATAGGCCCACATAGATTAGAAAAACAACAATTTTCAAAAAGCCTAGCCATGTTTCTACTGTAAGAGAACAAAGCGGTTCGTGTTTTATGAAATTCTGGGATGTTATGAGGATGTTTTCCCACTGCAGGGCCTTTATGGTGGCCTTCACTGTTAATCATGTTCCAACCACAGGAACATAAAAGAAAAATGCAACGACTGTTGGGTAGATACTTTGGACTGATCCCAGACATGTGCACATATATAACCTCACACAATATGTTCAGTTTAAAGCGCTCTAATGTGCAGCCGTCACCTTAGAAGTCATAATAATGTTTTGAGTAGCACAGGCAGCAATCTTGGGGATCCTTTTCTACCCAAAAGAAGAATCATAACCTACAAAACACCCATTTTTCTGTGAGCATGCACAGATCCTGAAGCAGAAAGCCCGGTGTAACAGAGAAAGCTGATAATCAACTCTGTGATTCCTGTTATCTTCAATAGGGAAAGGTATGAGGTCACCCGCCTGAAAACTTCAATGAGGTTTTGTTGAACAAGCAAAGGCAGAGAAAGCCTGTCTGTCTTGAACTTTGTTAGTAGTCATCATACTGCAACGAATACAGAAAAAACAACTCATAAAGCGTGTTAATAAGTTTGTGACAGCTTCAACTGGGACCTCAAAAGCACACAGCAGGATAAGGCAAATTTTATAAACAGGAATGTGACAGCAAAATGAGGAGAGTGGTGGGATCCCAAATATCTAAAGTGAATTTTACCATATGTGAAAGTCTGCTGTTTATCTCATAGGTTGTTGGTTGTTCAAAAAAAGCCACTAAATCTTTAAAAAATAAAGATGTTGGCCTATCACAGAAACTAGTGTGGGTACAAATATATAACTTAGCACAGAAAGTAATGAAATTAGTGTTCGGTTCATTATTTCTTTAATGGAAGAATGTTGCCTGGCAATAAATCTTAAACCATTAAAGAACCAGTTTATTTCCCCTTAAATGCTGCCTGATGGTGAAAGGAAGACAGAGTTGTGGGTTAAGTAACAAAGGTGAGTATGTGGGTTACACCAATAACAACTTGCCAAAACTTCCAATGCCAACGTCAGACATATTCTGCTGCTGACTCGTTATTCAGTTATTGGATTGAAAATGTGAAGAAACAAGACACACCGGCAATTTCACAATTTATTCATTTAACAGAGACTTCAGTAGCATGTGGAAGAACCAAACAGCCACGACAGCCTCATCTTCTCCTCATGCTTGGTCACACACTGCTGTGGGATTGCATCCTATTCTTCAACCCATATTTATTACAAGGCAGCCAGTGTGGTTGTGTTGGTTACTCTGGCAGGACTAGCACCCTCCATCCTGATGCCACAAGCATTCAGCTGTGTTGACATCAGGACTGCTGGCAGGTCATTCCATGCTCTCCACACCTATATTCTGGATTTAGTCTCTGATAAACTCCACTCTGTGTGGGTTAAGCGTCTTGGAGGACAGAGATTGTTCCCAGACTGTGGAGATATGGATTGCCACTGGTTACAGAAACTCATCTTGATATCTAGCTCCACTGAGATTACCAGTGATGAGAAGCTTTGTTTTTTCACTGAGGAAGATGCTGCTCTTCACCATCACACTGCCTCCACCAAAAGCTTTCACCGTATCGGTGCATAAATCAGCACAGGGTTCTCCACATCCTCTCCATACTCTGACACTTGACACTATGAGCCAACTGCAGTAAGCACAATCTGGACTCATTGCTGAACGTAACATTCCTATACACATTCAGGGTTCAACTGCACCCATTATCAACACTAAATGAAACTAACAGTGAAGGGCAGTCATGGCAGTCTGTTCCAGGTTGTCTGGTTACAAAACCATAAGAAATATTGTCCTCCAAACTTTGATTGCAAATCTGTAGAAGACTGAGTACCACACTGACAGTGTGTTTGTGATGTTGTCTTGTTGGAACACCGACTGCACAGCCTGTCTCTGATATCCACCCTCATATGGGACCTGGCCTTCAATGTGGAGATGGCACTAGGACTCACTCAAAAATAATGCTGAAACTTAGTCTTGTAAAACACCAACTTGAAATTGCCCTATGACATGGATCTCATCCAGATCAGTCAAACATGTTGACTGATCAGGTTCATGCCCTGCTAATCAGACATCAGATTGTCCATACCTGGCGTACCAGAAGCTCAAAACAAGAGTTGATAGTTGTTTGACATTGGCATAGTTCTTCATGGGTGCAACCCAAACATGCGATACCATTTAAGGAGTAATAGAAAGGCATTCCAACAGTACACGACTTATTACCAAGAAGCATTGTTATGACACAAAAATAGTAATAGTAATCTTCCTGACTTTTTAAGCAAATTTTACACATTCACAGTAACAAAAATACTTTAAAAATAACATAATGGCGAAAAGAATGATTTGGGTCACTTTTAAAATTGTGGTCACGTGTTCATGAAGCAGCTCTTAACGCATTCTTTCCAATCCTCACACAAGTTCCTGTAGCTTGTCAAGCTCGACCTAAGATAACGTGATAACGGTTAACGCTAGGCGTGTCCGCGCCTACCATCAACAAGCTAACAGTAGCTAACAGCTAATGTTCTTTTCTTTTCGCCCCATCACTTCAATACACCGTACGTAAAGAAAATAGCACTATAACGCCAACCCTCAAGTGAAGGCCGTTTAGAGGTATACACCCTCAAATCAATTTCCTGAAAGCTCGGTGAAAATCAACCACAGCACAAAGGTTGACGCTGGCTTAGTTAGCCTGACAGCTGACCAGCTGGCCTGTTTAGCTTATCGGCTAAAAGCTACGACACTAACGAGAAATTCACATTTTTACCTTTGAATAAATAATCGTATTCATCGTCTCTAGTCCCCATCGTCTTATTGAGATTGAATATTTAGTCCAAGATATGCTTCGTTTCAAAGCAAATACGGCAATCTGCAGTATTTTACTCTTCCAACGGGAATGTGTTTGGGAGCCGTACTTCCGTATTTTCTTCTTCTCATTCGCTGCCGCAGAAAAACGACATAATTCTGACATCAGACATCTAGTGGTCAAAAATATACGTCCCAACTATCAACTTTTCCTTTAGGGCCGATATATGGAAGTAAATACGTTGCAAAATGCGAGAGCTGTCAAAAAAAGAGATAATGTGTAAAAAAAAATGTAAACTTGTATTTTCACTTGCGCTTTAAATGTATAGTTACAGAGAAAATATACATAAATGTGTAGATTAATGTTTGCAATTCAGTTTTTACTCATTTATTTATTTAATTTTTTAACTGCTTACAGCTATAACTCTGTGGTTACAACCTCTCAGATCAGTGAATGCAAGCGCTCAACTGCACCCTCAGAAGTCCCAAATTCATGTGTTCTGCGCTTCAGTAGCAGCAGCAAAAACCACTTTAGCTAATAGTAAATGTGCTAGCTAACTAGCTATCCGGCATGGTCATGGGTAATTGCATTTAACATTTTACAAATTTAAAATCTATCAACACCAATCTATAAATGCCCCTCCCCCAACCTTCTCCAACCTTTAATGCCAGGAGACACGAACCCTCCATCAAAGATGGTGTGCTTACTGTGGTCAGTGAAGATGAAGATTAAAGTTTCAAATAAACCAAATATATAAAATTTAAATCTTATCATAGTTAAAAAATGTTTAAATAACAAGCTAAAGTAATGGAAATATGCTTGTTTATTAGTCAGCAGAAAAGTGCCCAGCTGATATGTATTTTTTTTGTATTTCTTTGTATTTGAAAATAAATGTTGTGCTGATTTAACTGCATTTGTATTGAGTGTTTTTAATTAATATTTTTAAATAAATATTTACATGGAGTGTTTATATTGATTAAGTAATCCTTTCTGTTTTGGTTAGTCTAGCTTTTCCAGTGTCTTTTCTCTGTTCCACAAGTTTACTGCCCATTTTATTTTGCACAGCTAGATGTCTCCTCTGTTTTGCATTTAGTTTTGCTTCCTTGTCTCATTTTTAACTATGTTTTAGGCTATCTCGTCACCCTCCTGCATCCACTTCACTCGAGTCCTTTGTGTTGAACTTGTAATTCAGGCTGAGGAGACAGTTACCTGTACAGCACTGCTACAGTCAACATGAGGAGGGGCATCAAACAGGCCAAGGAGGTTTACAGGAGGAGGACAGAGGGCTTCCTAACTGATAACAACCTGCACCAGGTGTGGAGAGGCATCCAAGCCCTCACCAACTACAAATGTGCTGACCAACTGGGGGGATCCTCACCAGGCTCTTCAACCTCTCCCTGACTCACACCACTCTCTGAAGGCCTCCACTACTGTTCTCATCCCCAAAATGTCTGGTCTACACAGGCTCAACGATTACAGACCGATAGCCCTAACGTCTGTAGTCATGAAGTGCTTCGAGCAGATAGTGTCGCTGCACATCAGGGACTGTCTACCCTCATCCCTTGACCCATCTGTAGAGCGCTGACCCATCTTGAAAACAGGAAGAGCTATATAAGGATGCTCTTCATGGACTACAGCTCAGAATTCAGCACTATAATCCCAGACATCCTGAATCCAAATTAGACCACCTCCACACCCCCCTGCCACCTGCTCCTTGATCAAAGATTTCCTCACAGGACTACGCTCTCAGCCCCTACTGTGTGCCCTATACATCTATGACTGTACCCCAAGCCACCCAACCAATATCTTTGTCCCCCCGGACCTGCACTGGCTGCACTTACTCCGTGTCTTGAGAAAGGATAACCTAGAAGCTGCCGCTGGCCTTCTACCGCTCCTCAGTGAAGAGTGTGCTCTCCTGCTGCCTTGGTGTTTGGTACACACTACTGAGAACTGCCCCAAAAAAATCATTGGCTTCCCTCTGCTTACCTGGAAGCAATCACAGGTGACTCCTTGCACCCCACCCACCACATGTTCGACCTGCTGCCCTCTGGTTGGTCCATCAGGTCCCACACCTCCAGAAGCACAAACAGCATGGTCATCTCATAAATGAGATCAGTACAGTGATTCCAACAAGTGGATGTAAGACAGAGTGTACGGCTGCATTTTTCAGTATCATGGTGCCTGTAAACCATTTACATAAAAAACAATAATTAAAGATAATTAAAGAATTGAGACCTACAGATAGCTAGTGACTATAGCTAGTTATAAATAATAAAGTGTTAGCACACTTTATTATTTATTTTTTACTGACTAACTAACTTCTTTTTAAAATCACCCCCTGTAGGATTTGGAGTTTTGTTGATTTTGCACTGGCTTCACTTTTTACCCTGTTTGTCAGTTTACTTTACCTAAAACCACAAGACAAGACACTGATGCCAAAGGACACGTAGAAAAATAACAACAGGAGCATTTCTAAGCTCTTCAAAGTACTGGGTGTACTTAGGTATGGTTGTCTCTGCAGCACAGTTGCCCTTAATGATCCAGGGCCGAGTACGTATCAGTTTGTTTCAGCATCTCGCCTCCTTTCTTGGAGTGGATACCCTTTTGAAAAATGTTGTCTGTTCATTGGTTAGGAAGTGGCATACTGTTTTCACATATTTGTTATTTCAACTCAGATAGCCAAGTTTACTATGTCAATATGTCTATTTACTCTGGAGAAGGCTGTAAAGCTGAGAAATCTGTCCAGGATGGGTGGATCAATCAGTAGAGCTCACTTCTATCTGATGACAATACTGAATTGAGTTGCTCAGGATATCCTGAATCTTTCTGTCAGTAAGCGCTGCCGTTTTGTTAGCTGGCGTTCATAAAACTTTGATCTAACATTGTTTGACTCAGACACCTGGAAAATTAATCCTGACATGATGTGACAATATATTCAACCTGTTTAGAGGGAAAGTGATTTTTAGGACACGGAAGCCTAATATTAGCTGTTGTAATGTTAGCCCATAACCACCCGCCTCATTGTCAGTTGGTCTTTACTTTATTGATTTAAAGAGCACTCTACACAGGATAAAAACCACAAAGTGCTTCACAATAAGGGTCGGAGACAAAGGAGACCACAGGTCTAATCTGCTGAAAATAAGTAATTGTAATAAATTGTGAGTAAATAAGAATATTTATGGATGTTTTTGTGCGTTACAGCCCTGAGTTTGATTCAAAGGATCTGATGATGTGAGTTAAAACAGGGCTAAGATCAGGACCTAACGTAATGATTTCAAACCTTTTTCCCATTCAAATCCATGACAGCAGTGCTGAGATTCTTGTCAACAATAAAATCCAAGTATTTAACAGCAGGTGTTACAGATTAGACATTGTTCATATCCAAGGACCCAACCTCAGACAAAACCAATCCTTTCTGATTTAAAAACATTTGTGATTGGGTTCAGTCCCAAAAAACCCTCGTCTGTCCAGCTCAGGGTTTTTTGTAGCTTTGATTTTCTTAATCTTACCTATGTGTAAGCCTCTTATCTTGACTTTATCTCTATCCCTATGTCACTCACAGCACACAGTCATCTGCATATAAGAACAAATAACTGGAGGAGCAATGTTCATCTCGTTTATATTAAGGAGGTTCTCCACAACAGATTCTGCATTTATTTCTTCTTGTAGTCAGGTAGGAATTTCTTCCACTTCATGTTCTGCAAACAGAACATAAGAAAAGTTCATATATTAATATTTTGCTGCTTACAGTAAGAACTGGAATACATAGTATTCTTTCAGGCTTACACTTTTACTCCAGGTGGACTTTGACTTCTTGGTCTTCATGTCGTCCAGCGTCTCATAAGTGTTGCCTTGAACAGCAGCTGCCTCACCAGGGATCTGCTCGTAGGTGTCATCTCGCAGCCTAGCAGGAGTTGTCACCGGAGGAACCTCAGCATACATGTCATCTCCTCGCTGGGTTGAACGGCTTTCAGACCCCTCAGAGGTCTGGTACAGAGGGTTGGATCTTGATATTTCCTGGTCATCATTGTGCTCTTCTGACCTGATCACGCTTTCATGGGGTGCGTGGAGGGAATAGGTTTGGCAGGTAACCCTCTTTCCTGGAACAGGCGATGTCAGAGACAGGCTGCTGAGCTGGTTGGAGTACTCCTCCTCTGTGGTGTTGTTGTCCAGTTGTGGTAGGGATTTGCTCCTGCTCTCTACTTGTGTCGACTGAGAGGTTGTGATGCCAGGAAAAAGATCACCAGGGTACATTGTGTCAGTTGCATCAACCGAGTCTTTGTTAGACATTACTGCTGAATTTGTGTTTGCCATGATTCCATCTGCTCTGTATGCGTCCATCTGGGATTTCATTGGATGTGAAGTTGTATCAGGCAAGGAACCACTCAGGGTAAATCCTAGAGGAATCCCTCTTTTTGGTCCTGGAGGCATACCCTTAATAAAAATGAGTGACAAAGTAGTCCAGTTACACAATTCACTAGCATTTCTTTAAATTAAATAAATTTCATTAGATTTTATTGTATTTAGCACCAATTCATAACAATATTTGCCTCAAGATGCTCTATATTTGCAAGATGAAGACCCAAGCCCAAGAATCACATGATCTACTTTTACCAAGGACATGGCACGATGGAAAAGAAGAACAACTGACTGGACGTTGAGTCATTTTCACATAAAATTTTGACTTTTAGTCTTCTGAATGAAAAGACGAACAACAATGAATTTTAGTCAAATTTAGGCATCAAGATCAACTAAATATCGTAAGATTATAGTTGACTTAATCTAAAGTTGATTCAGTTAACAAAAATATTAAGTGTCCAAGTTTGACCACGTTGCTCCAAAAGCAAATTATTTTCCATGAAATCAAATGTTCATTAAACGTTCAAGTGTTGAGATGTTGTTGTGTTTTTACAGAGCATGGGAAATAGGAAGGTTATACTGTTCCCTGAGGCAAATCAATGTGTGTGAAAGTTTAGCAAACAAGGAGATTACTTCTGATTGAATCACTTCCAAACTCGCGTCACGTTTATACTCAACTTCCTTTATGATTTGTTCTCATCTCTCCAGAATATTTTCATCTCATTTTCACTCGTTGAAAAATGTGTCAATTCATTTCATCATTTTTATCCTTCTGCATTATTTTTTATTTTACTTATCATTTTGCTTTCATCCGAAAAAAAATTGTCACCAAAATTAACAGTGGATCTGCCAGAGGGCAGGACAGCAAACTGGAACTGTAGATATTACACAACATATTTAACATTCATCTAAAGAGCTAGTATTATCTATGGGTGAAACTGAAACAGAGTCTGAGATTTTATTCTCAATAAAACTGAGTAGATTTAAACCCCACCTCAGAACAGGCAGGACTTTCTGATGTAATTGTGATTTTAGCAAAAGTGACATGCAGGTGCACTGTCCTGCTGAAAGTCTCCATCAAGTAATTCTATGGCCATGAAAGGCTGTTCAAGCGCGCTCTTATTAGGCTGTACATATGCAGGAAGCTGCAAAACACCGTTCTGTGTCATATATAAAATTGTGGGGTTTTTGTACGTGTGTGGAGTCGAGTAAGGAAACACATTTTCCACACATTAGTAAACCTTTGTACCTGTTTGCTGAAGTTAATTAAAGCACACCAAACCAGATTCTGTGTACTTCAAATACACAGTGGCTAAACAGAAAATTCAAGACCACTGTTACCCTGGCCCAACAAAGATCTCTTCAACAGCAAGGCATGTAATAGAGTAAGAGTAAATTAAATACAGGCCTCTCTCATACTGGATGGCAAGACTGTAAGGTGAAAGCATAGCTCCCATCACTGACAAACTAATAAGTTCTAAACGTTATCAGAAAATTCTACAGTAAAATATCAGGAGAGTGGTTCGTGCCATAAACGTGTAACAGCTCTCAGCTCCAGACAAACAGCGCAGTAACTGTTTAGTTGCAGTTCTTGCTGCTCAAAAGCATCACACCCGATACTGAAAAGTTCACACTTTTCTCTTACAGAAATGTAACACTGGATCATTTTCTTTTTTTTTGGATCAGTGCTTTATTTGTCTGTATTACAGGTCATGTCACATTTTAGGTCATATTTATGCAGGTTTCACAAATGTTAAGAATTACTGTATTTTTGGTCCATGTTTGTAATGCAGTTCTTATCATATACATATGAAATATAGCTCTCATATTATGTTACTTTGCAATCTTTGTTGTGTTGATGCACAAAATGAGCTTTAACTGTGAAGTTGGATTAAACTGATTTTGCTGTTGGATGCTGCCACTGAAAGCAAACATTTAATTATTGTGAAACTGTGTTGCATACCTGCACACATTAGCATAATTTGCACATAAGTATGCACGTGCAGTGTTTTACACAAATTTTCTCCTACATGATTCTTGAGCTATTGAATAAAATTAAATATAAAATTGTAATTCCCTAAGAAGTATTTTGACTATAAAGCTTTGTATGTGGTGAGATGCACACTTTTAATTACATGTTATGTAATTACAGCACTTATAATTCTGTATTCTTCAAAAAGGACAGTTCAAGTGTCCAGCTTACCTGGGAAAGAGACATTGCATCCACAGACACCGTCCCCGTCAGCCTTCTGGCTGTGGATTTCGGTGGTATGGGTGGCTGCACTGCAGGAGGGTCATTTTGCTGCTGAATCCTTTGATTAGTACCCACATGGCTGTGATGATCACTTTTCTGATCCCACAGAGTCCGCAGTGCCTGCACGCTCACCCCAGACATCTGTTTGGTGTTATAGTTCACCACATCATACAGTTCATTTGTGTCCACCTGAAAATCACAAGCAACATTATTGTCTAATAAGAGCTTCAACAAGCAAAACCAGACAGATCATCTGATGACATGACATCAAATTCAGTCACATGTTAAGGTATGATTAGCTTGTGGAGACCAGACTGCTGCATTTAAGGATTAGACATTGGACAAGATTAAGGTTTAAGAATGAATTTGCTATTATGGAACTAAACATGCAAAAGATTGCAAGAACTTGACTGATGCAGTGGGAATGAACATCTGGACCTTTGCTAGCAACAAGAACTTTTGAACCAAGCTTTGCATACTCAGGGATGGAGCCATCTGACCAGCGTTATGATTTCTCATAAACTTGGTGAAATAAAAACAGCAGGCCCTTCTGTTTATCAAACAGTGTTTGGAAGACTCTGTTGCACTAATATGGTCTCAGAAAAAAGAAGCATTTGGGAATGTGTTCCTGTCCAGTCAACAAAATAAACTGAGAAGCACTCGGTAGTTTTTGTTAATGCTAACAATTAACAGTGGTGTTGAAGATGTAACTAAAATGGCCAAATACTTCAGGGCATTAACTGAATCACAGACAGCAAACACCTAGTTTAGTTTCATGAAAAAATGGCAATTTTTATCTTGCTAATAGTTTTGAATGGATTTTTCTTTTATTGATTAAAGTTTCTTCAGCTCTTGTTCTGTGACAGTCGTGAGTTAAACTGCTATACACAACAAAATCCGTCAGCTTAGGCTTAAGTGTTCTTTGGCTAGAAGCTGCTGTGAAAGTGTCTCAAAATGTCAAAGTGTACATTCATGACGGCCTGCAGGTGGCAGCACGTGCTCTAAAAACTGAAGTGACAAAAGACTAGAGGAGGCTGCACAGAAAATGGACAATATACAAGCTTCACCAGTGAGTCCTGAGGACATTAATGAACAAAGCTTGCTTCAAAATGCAAGTGAACAAAGAAGGAGGGTATAAAGCGAACAACTGATAATAAGTAAAAACGCTGACATATCTGCAGTCTAACATCCAAAGCACTACAGATGAATCTTGCTGCTCTGAACACAACAGAATGTCAACAGAAAAAATTCTTACTAACATCAAGGGAGACGTTTTAAAAAACAAATAAAAAATAGACGTATTACCTTATCACCAAGAGAAAAGCTGAAGTCAGACAGAACCGAAACATGCTCGTCATCACTTGCAGACAATTTAGAGAAAAATAAAAGGAAAGGATGACACTGACATTATGAAACTATGCTGACATAAGAAGTCACGTGGATTTGAGACAAAAGCACTGATGCATGTAAGCCAGTAACTGTTTTTTCAAAATCACATATAAAAGGCTAACAGGTGCTGATGGAGATATTAGTGCAGATATCACTCTGGAAGAAGAGCATAAGAAAGAAGCTTATAATGGAGAAAGACTACAGGTTGGTCGTATCCAGTCTGCTAAGAGCGCAGCACACCCATGTGACAGATCCATGGGATCTCCATCTCCTGCTGTTGCTCTACTAGCACAAAGTGTTTAGGACAGTATAACGCTGAGCAGGCTACCCACACCGGAACCAACAGTGTTCAGTGGTGAGCAAATCCAATAGAAAACCTCCTTAATGTCACTGACAGACCAATAGGGCATCTCTGCTGCTGATTTAAAAAATGCATTGGTGGCCCCACTTGTAATGTCTACAAGGCATGTTCTGGAAAAAACATAATCAACAATACGGTCAGGCATTTGTTTTTCAAAGAGCATTTAGAGAGAAGCTATCAAACCTGTCAAAAGTACAGACGAAAGATCCCAAAGGAACTTTACAGACTCCATGAATGGTAGCAATGCCTTATGTAAAGGGCCTGGAAATATTGAATGACAGTGAGAAAAATCAGAAACTGCCTGTTACAAACGCTTTAATAGAAGTGGAGAGTTTCCCAGTTTCAGTGCCATAGTGTCATCCCTGTTGTGGAAATCATCTGGAACCCAGTTACCTTCAACTCTGCTCTTCGCCCAAGTTACGCAGCGACAGTGAGAAGCTAAAGGACATTAAAAGGACCAAGCACCAAAACAAATGTACACTGTGACAAGACATCAACCAGATCACATGGGGAACACCAAACTCACATCAGCTTCACAACTGCACAAACCTCATAAAAAGGTCTCTAGAAGACAGAAGGACGTATTTGACGGCTAATGAGCTGTGCTATGGCTTTTTGACCTCCTAAGACCTGAACTCTTCCACAGCATGCATTTTTAATTTCTCTTTGCTATTTGGGCTGATTGGGACCTGATGAATGTAAAAACAAAGAATTACCTGATTTTTATTTATTTATTTTTTTTTTTTTTTACTACCTGATTTTCGTTTCTGAGAAAAAATCCACATATGAGGACATTCATTTTAAATTTCGATATACAGTGTATAATATAAGTGGTGGATATTTTCATCCAGACATCCTAAAATGTGATGTCCACATACAGTGGGGCAAAAAAGTATTTAGTCAGCCACCGATTGTGCAAGTTCCCCCACCTAAAATGATGACAGAGGTCAGTAATTTGCACCAGAGGTACACTTCAACTGTGAGAGACAGAATGTGAAAAAAAAATCCATGAATCCACATGGTAGGATTTGTAAAGAATTTATTGGTAAATCAGGGTGGAAAATAAGTATTTGGTCAATAACAAAAATACAACTCAATACTTTGTAACATAACCTTTGTTGGCAATAACAGAGGTCAAACGTTTACTATAGGTCTTTACCAGGTTTGCACACACAGTAGCTGGTATTTTGGCCCATTCCTCCATGCAGATCTTCTCGAGAGCAGTGATGTTTTGGGGCTGTCGCCGAGCAACACGGACTTTCAACTCCCGCCACAGATTTTCTATGGGGTTGAGGTCTGGAGACTGGCTAGGCCACTCCAGGACTTTCAAATGCTTCTTACGGAGCCACTCCTTTGTCGCCCGGGCGGTGTGTTTTGGATCATTGTCATGTTGGAAGACCCAGCCTCGTTTCATCTTCAAAGTTCTCACTGATGGAAGGAGGTTATGGCTCAAAATCTCACGATACATGGCCCCATTCATTCTGTCCTTAACACGGATCAGTCGTCCTGTCCCCTTGGCAGAAAAACAGCCCCATAGCATGATGTTTCCACCCCCATGCTTCACAGTAGGTATGGTGTTCTTGGGATGCAACTCAGTATTCTTCTTCCTCCAAACACGACGAGTTGAGTTTATACCAAAAAGTTCTACTTTGGTTTCATCTGACCACATGACATTCTCCCAATCCTCTGCTGTATCATCCATGTGCTCTCTGGCAAACTTCAGACGGGCCTGGACATGCACTGGCTTCAGCAGGAACACGTCTGGCACTGCGGGATTTGATTCCCTGCCGTTGTAGTGTGTTACTGATGGTGACCTTTGTTACTTTGGTCCCAGCTCTCTGCAGGTCATTCACCAGGTCCCCCCGTGTGGTTCTGGGATCTTTGCTCACCGTTCTCATGATCATTTTGACCCCACGGGATGAGATCTTGCGTGGAGCCCCAGATCGAGGGAGATTATCAGTGGTCTTGTATGTCTTCCATTTTCTGATGATTGCTCCCACAGTTGATTTTTTCACACCAAGCTGCTTGCCTATTGTAGATTCACTCTTCCCAGTCTGGTGCAGGTCTACAATACTTTTCCTGGTGTCCTTCCAAAGCTCTTTGGTCTTGGCCATGGCGGAGTTTGGAGTCTGACTGTTTGAGGCTGTGGACAGGTGTCTTTTATACAGATGATGAGTTCAAACAGGTGCCATTCATACAGGTAACGAGTGGGGGACAGAAAAGCTTCTTACAGAAGACGTTACAGGTCTGTGAGAGCCAGAGATTTTCCTTGTTTGAGGTGACCAAATACTTATTTTCCACCCTGATTTACCAATAAATTCTTTACAAATCCTACCATGTGAATTCATGGATTTTTTTTTTCACATTCTGTCTCTCACAGTTGAAGTGTACCTCTGGTGCAAATTACTGACCTCTGTCATCATTTTAAGTGGGGGAACTTGCACAATCGGTGGCTGACTAAATACTTTTTTGCCCCACTGTATGTGGATGCCAGGTCCTAGGAGGTTAAAGCAAGGTCAGGTGTGAAGGATGTCAACACTGTGACACTTCTGTGAGAAAGCACAGTAAAACAGTATCTGGTCTCCATGTGACGGGTTACACCTCTGCAGCACACACCCACCTCCCTCCTGCCTATCACCAACCATAGATTAACCCCTCAATAGTGAAACAGGTCTCCTGATTGGCTGCAACTGCCCCAGAGCACTAGCACCCAGACGAGTGATACTTTGCAAAGACGATGAGGGTTACACTGTTCAAACATTTAGGGCAGAACACAGTTGTTGGTTTATCATCTTCCTTCAAGACAGACATGGTGAAGACCTTCTCCCATCATCTTGGTATATAAGAGATCCCTCGACTACCTGTAATACAGTGTGGAATATTGTCCACTATTGCATCCACATACAACCCACTGGGATGTACTACTACCCATCTTCTCAGTAGAAAAAGAATCCTGCAAGAGATGTCAAAGCACAGGATGGGATGACCCATTGCCTGAACATCTGAAACTATGGTGGGAGCAATGGAGAGAGGACTTTGCCAGTCTAGAGACAGAAGGATAGGCAGATGTTCAAAGCTTTGAAGGATGAAAAAGGGACTGCATCCTTTTTTAGATGCAAGCACCATCACCCTTATGGAAAAGATACATATAAATCTTATAGAGTTTTTATCTGTGAGTGAAACTTGTATGAAAAGCATACAAGAGTGAAAACAGATATAATATCCCTAGAAAAAGTATATAAAAGAAACTTGTATGTTTTGGATTCTTACTAAAATGATATATGAAAGTGGCCACTTTCATGAGTAAATCATATACGCCTTATAGCAGCAGCAGCAGCTGTCTCAGTCTCAGTGAGTAACATGCTCAGGTAAGAGCTGTGTTACAGCAATGTGGAAGCACTCTTCTGGACAAGCTCTAAAGCTGTGCCGAGCTTCATTATACATAGATAATGAAGTACACCGTTTTCCCACATTGGTTGTAAATAGCACGCAGTGGTTTTATATGGTTTTATGTCCCCTCCAGTGATATACCATCTACTGGCTCATGAAGATTAAGTCAGTTGGTTTCATCCCACACCTGTCAGTGTGTGGTCTGTTGGAGACCAAGTAAACCTATGGAAGATAAAAGAATGAGCAACCTCCCTACAGAGCGAATGGAATCCTTCCCACCCGCCACTTACTGTGGTGCCACCTTTGAGTTTTTGTGGCGTAGACTGGTCGGCCCATTCAAGACCAAACAGGGATGCGAGGAACACAAGAAATACGCCCTGCTGTTTACATGCTTTAGCTCTTGTGCTGTTTATGTTGAACTGTTATGGAATCTGTCAACCAATGCTCTCGTCAGTGGTTTGCATTGCTTTTTTGCACTATGGCGCTCAGTCAACAAATTAAGTGTGACCAAGGAATCAGTTTTATATGTGCCAGAATGAAATGAAAGCAGCTGACGTTCCTCATAGGAAACCAATGTAACTTTGCTATTGTACGAACCCACGGTAATCATAAACAGCAAACTGCTTGGAGCGCTCACTAACAGTGATGATACAGTGTTCTGTAAAAAACTGTTTCAAGTTACAATGCATGTACAGCATCAAATGAAATAGTCGGGAGTGTAAATTGCCTCCAATGCAGTGTGCTGTAAAGGTTTGTAAATTTTGAAATGCAGTTATTTCTTATTATAAATGTTTTGAGCCTTCCTGTAATAACATCCATCCATCTTCTTCCGCTTACTCCGAGGCCGGGTCGCGGGGGCAGCAGCCTAAGCAGAGAAGCCCAGACCTCCCTCTCCCCAGCCACCTCCTCCAGCTTATCCGGGGGAACATCAAGGCGTTCCCAGGCCAGCCGAGAGATATAATCTCTCCAGCGTGTCCTGGGTCTGCCCCGGGGCCTCCTCCCGGTGGGACATGCCTGGAACACCTCACCCAGGAGGCGCCCAGGAGGCATCCTTATCAGATGCCCGAACCACCTCAGCTGGCTCCTTTCGATGTGGAGCAGCAGCGGCTCTACTCTGAGCCCCTCCCGGATGGCCGAACTTCTCACCCTATCTCTAAGGGAGAGGCCAGCCACCCTTCGGAGGAAGCTCATTTCTGCCGCTTGTATCCGCGATCTCGTTCTTTCGGTCACTACCCACAGCTCGTGGCCATAGGTGAGGGTAGGGACGTAGATCGACCGGTAAATTGAGAGCTTCGCTTTTACACTCAGGACCGGTGCAGCGTCCGCATTACTGCAGCTGCAGCCCCAATCCGTCTGTCGATCTCCGGCTCCCTTCTCTCCTGTAATAACAAATGTCTTACTTTGACTGGAGCTTTACACTCGTAATTACAGAAAGGTAATAAAAAAAGTCTAAAACAGCAAAGGAAGCTAGAGGTTACTGAGAGAGAGAAATGAAACACGGAGAAACAGGGAAAGTAAACAAGGAGTTGAGCTTCATCTAACATGGCAGCGAGGTTAAATATGTCTGCTACATGTGTTTAAGCATTTGGGGGTTTTTGTATATAGAGGACTTGCTAATTTTCTTTTGCTAAGAATTTTTAATATACTTTTCTTTTGTTGTTGACACGTATGTTGGTCTGTGATAGTATGAAGCTAAGCTGCTGAAATAAACAGAGTTCAGGGTTAAGTTTTCTTCAGCCTGGCAGTGAGCTAAACACAGAGAGGAGAATTTCATTGTTGAGCAGAAAAGCAAAGACATTCCAGATATTTCAGATCTGCTCTCAGACGCAGAACGGAAGGCAGATCTCGCATTTGCTGGAGATTTGCATTTCTGCCTCAGACACTGAACCTGATTTTATACACTCCTTTTTTCTCACAGAACAGGAAAGCAAGAACTTAAAAGAATTCGTGTTTTTATTATGCATAATTGTAACCTCTTTTTAAGATGAGAAAAAGAGAAGACAAAAAGGCAACAATCCCAGTTTCTCATGTGGCCCCGTGAGGAAATCGGTTGTGCACCTTCTTGGTTGTGGGGCGATCGTGGCTCAAGAGTTGGGAGTTCGCCTTGTAATCGGAAGGACAGTTTCGTCTCGGTCGCTGTGTCCTTGGGCAAGACACTTCACCTGTTGCCTACTGGTGGTGGTCAGAGGGCCCGGTGGCGCCAGTGTCCGGCAGCCTCGCCTCTGTCAGTGCGCCCCAGGGTGGCTGTAGCTACAATGTAGCTGCCATCACCAGTGTGTGAATGTGTGGATGTGTAAAGTGCTTTGGGTCCTTAGGGATTAGTAAAGCGCTATAAATACAGGCCATTTTACCCCTGGTTTACATCTATCAGAGGCTGTCTGAGGTCACAGTGAAGTACCCATTAATGTCAAGCTCCATATTACTTTGGGGAGGTTTGTGGTTCAGGTTACATGCATCTTTTTACTGGGCCTCTCAGTTCATTGTGTGGCAGTGTAATCTCTTGGGTTATTTCCTGTGTCATATAGTTCACACTTCCCAGTGTTTTCCTAATTCTGGGACGACTGCTTTGGGGCTTCTTTGTTCTGCACCAGCCTAATCAAATGGCTGTTTGGTTCATTCAATCTGCCTTCTGTGTCTTGTGCTTGGGTTCCACTTCTATAAACCCTGACAGCCTCACCTCATTACAGCTGGAGGTCAGATATTCTCCAAAGGGCTGGATGGCGCTGACCTTGTAGTGTTGGATCAGCTCGGTGAGACTGCCGTATGTCTGAGAGTCTCCTGATATGATAAAATGTCCGTCTTGATTTTGGGTGATAACAAAATGGCGGCACCTGTCATTACCCCTTGGGAGAAGGCAGAGAGAGGAATGAGGAAGAATACTGAAACAGTTCAACAAGGTCCAGTTGACATGCTTTGCCTTACTTGTAGGACAGGATGTAGCCGAAGGCTTTATCACTGAGACGAATGAGAAAACAGCCCATACTTTTATCCCTCAGGAGATCCTCTGCTTCCCTGCAGCGGAAAACAAAACTGATCCAATTGAACAAACCGGCAGTCAAACTGGATTTGAAACACGCCATGAAACTATTCATTTCACTCTTACATCACTCAGAAAACAGAGCTCTATTGATGCTGAATCCAGAGGTAACATTTTTAACGCTCTAAGCAAAATTCCTTGGAAGCGGGGACAGCCGTCTTCTGTTCAGCACAGCCACGGCCGTTCATTAAGAGCCTTCTGGTCATTAATGTCAACAGACTTGTAGCTAATGCGCTATAACTCACAACTAGCTCTCGACTCGTTTTTATGTCGAATGCCAGTCTTTAAGAAGGAGCTTTAATCTGAATAGTATGATGCGAGCAAAGACAATTCATATTTTACCTCGTTTTTGGCTGTGATATTAATTAATATGGAACAGAATATTGGCTGCTTTTTATTTTCTGAATACAACTCCTGTTCTCCCAAACAGATGTAGCTAAACTTTTGCTTTGAAAAAGTCATTGAGGTAAAAGTTTGTGGGTTCTTTCAGCAAAACATGTTTAAGTATAAGAAAAAAAAGCTCTAAGTGCATGTCCTACTGCTGCAACACTATCTGCATCTCTATTTTATCCCAATCAGTGAAAAGTAATTAGAAACGGACAAATACATAATACGTTCACCTATATGTTCTTCCCTCGTCTAACACCAAGTCAGCAGTCCTAACGTGAGGCATGAGGTAGCATGGAATGAAAATGATATTCAAACTCTGCATTTCCTCAGTAGCTACCCACAAACACGGACAGTAAAACCATAATAGTGATGGGAGATATTTACAGTATTTACAGTGTTCAAATGAAATCACAAGTAAGTGATGAAGCCCCAGTGAAGCAGAAATTCTTGAACTTCCTATAAAAAAGCCTAATTTTTTTCATGTGCTCAGTCATCTAGAAAGTTGATTCTGTTTATCTGGACGTCGCGTTCTCAGTGGGAGAAATGTTTGGTCAGTCATCAAAGTGGCTTCTTCACTACGTCCAGGTGAACAGAATCAGCTTTCTGGGTATCTTCTCGTCACTAGTCTCTACGTGTCCTGAAGCAAAGGTCTTTTGTATGCTGCTTACTTTCTTGTAGCAAGGCCTTGAAACCAATCAGGGAAGTTTCCATTGTGCTGGACGAGCGGCGCCTGTGTCTCAGTAAACCATCGAAGCACCAGCTCCTTCAGGCCCCCTCCTTCCTGTGGTTCCATATTCAGCTCAACACCCGACCTCTTCTCCATCCACATCCATATGTGAGCTGCTGACAGAGCACAGGTGATACAGTGTGCATACTCTCTGCTCTGACGTAATACTTCTAAAGGAAGCAGAGGTGCCTCATTTGACTACTTCTGTCTCTCATCTGAATCGGGGTATTGTTGCAGTTTATCTAGTTCATCTGCCACCAGCTTTTCTGCCTCACATTGCACAGGCACTTTCATTTTACTATCTGTGTTCCTTGTTCCAGATTGAACTTTAACAGCTTGGCCCAAAGTAAATATTTCATTTGGTTTGTACCTTGGATTAACAGATCTATACAAAAACACATATAGCTTTAGATGACCTTCCCCCCCATGTTCCTTTTCATGTTTCTAAGCACACCCAGTCTCACTCTCTCCCACTGAGCCCATATAAAACTACTAATGTCACAACTTAAAGCACATTATGTGCACTGCATGCAAAGGATAGAAGTCCAAAGTTACATTGTTCATGTGCTATGGTCAACAATAATAAAACTTTAAAGACTATTAGCGAAAAGCAAATGCAGCAAAGGGGGAAAATAAGAGAATCGGTCAAAAAAAAAAACCATACAAGAGGATCTTACTGGACATAGGAATACAAGACCAACTGGAGAGCCTGACTATTAAGATTTCACAAGCATTTTTGCAAGGGGGAGCTTAATAACTAGAGTTAGACTCTAATTGACTGAGCAGACTGAAGAGTGAAAGACTAATAAAAACAAAAAGTAACACTGATAACAGGGATTACTAAATAAAACAGGAAAAGAAAACAACATACCTACCCAACGCCTCCTGCTTACCTCTGTTCTCTTTACCTGTAACAGACTTTTACTTTGTAAAATCTATATACGCTACTGCTTATTGAAAACAGAACAGAAATATGAGATTAAAAATAGCAAGTACTGAAACTGCAGGAAGAGAGAATTCAAAATCTGGGTAGAACAATTATATCCCACAACTGATGCTGTAATTTCCTAACATTTATTATTTATTACCAGTCTACCAACCCACCACATGTCACCCTGGCCCCAGCAGGTTATAGGTGACGTGGTGAATGTTGAAGGTAAGGATGTAGCTACAGCTTAATGAACAGTTCTTACTTTAACTACACCATCTACAGTAACCATAACTACAGTTTGCTTTGTGCCTTCACATAATATTTACACATATTTTTCTCCTTTCCTTTGAAACTGCTTGATACCTCTTGTTCTATTATTACCTGCATTTCATTGTAAGGAGGAAGATTACACGCGTTATAGAGAAGTGTCTTGAGTAACACTTGAAGTGTTGCTAAAACAGTCCACTCATAAACGTGAAACAGGACCACTGTGTATTTGTTTTCATATGTCACATGTGTGATTCAACAAATTCGACGTTAGCGTCTCCGTTTTTACTGCGTCACCATTTTAATCATGTTAATCTTACCAAACACAAACACATCGTTCAGATCCTGTAACTGTTTCTCTGAATACACGTTTTATCGATATATAACGACGACATTTGTTTCCAACTATACGAATTTTGTGAGACTTTTCTGCCCGACTTCGTGATCTGTGCAGAGCGCTGCAGCCACAGACACGGGGACACGGACACGGGGACACGGACACGGGGACACGGACACGGGGACACGGACACGGGGACAGGGCATGACGAGGAGGAAGTCCACGAGCACAGAGTTACGTATGTTTTAAAAACATTTTCTACACATTATCGTTGTGTAGCGTCTGTCTGGCACAACACGCTGCAGTTCCTGTGATCTGTTTTTCCAGATGACATCGGAAACTGGTTATTTTCGGGGACAGGCTTACTTCAAAATCTTTTCCCTTTATTATTTGTAGATGGTTTTTTAAAATTGGGCCATGTTGTTTAAGTAAAGCACTTTTTACGTGTTATTTAATTATCATTTCAGGACAGACAGAAATAACATCAGTAATGGATCTATTCAAGCAACAGAAAGTGGAAGATTTCTATGAAATTGGTGAAGAGCTTGGCAGGTACAGACGCGCACGGCTTTTGCATCTGCTTTAAATGTAGTTTAATGAGTAACAGCGGCTAGTTTAATGTAAATCAGAATGCAGATAGTGAGACGGATGGATTGAGAACAACAGCATATTAACTACAAACTCAACCACCAACCAGAACACCAACTACTTCAACGTGTATTCCTGTGTTCATTTAACTGCTCATCACTGGTAATCCTGGTGTAGGAAATATAAGGCATGTTTGCAGAGTAGACACCTACACAAAATACACTGGGATCTTTTTCAAACTTGACTTACATTTACTCTTCCACAGAGTTATTTCTGAGCTCTAACGGTATGGAAATGACACTGGGTCATTAACTGCACCAGTGAAAAGTCTTTTATTTGTCTTTGGCTGCACACAGCTTCCTTTTTAGCTGATGATTGCTGACACACACTCTCTAAATATCAGGTGGTTTCTAAAAGCGATCCGCTCTATTTCTGAGAGAAGTGAGAAACAAAGTTGCATGTTTGGCTTTGCTTTTGTTGCTGTGTGTTGTGTGAGAGAGACAAATGTCATGCACATCAAACTGCTTTTTAAAGGACTTGTTTATATTTAGCAGAGGTTATATTTGCTCTTAGCCTGGCTGCAGGAAGTGGAGTGTCAGCTTACAAACCATTGAAGTGAACCAGGAAAAAATAGATGCATCTGCATGGTCATATAAGTGAATTTGAATGTTAAATACTGTACATGACCTGTGGTGTAACTGTGCAGTTTGTTGTTGTTGTTGTTTGTGTTGTCATTTTCAATATAGATACGGAAATTTGTGGGGTGCATTCTAGTTAGTAAAGTGTCAAACAGTCAAACTAATAACTAAATTACTCATTGGTCTATTTTAAAATAACTCTAATTTTCCACAGTCAATAAAACGACCTACAAATGTTGTAGTTTGCTTAAACTTTGCAGTGCGCCAGACTTTGCCAAATATTTATGACAGTTATGTGCAGTCAATAGGACTGCACCCTTGTTTCCATCTAACCTGCAGATATGTTCATGGTTCTGTGTGGTAGTTAGGAAGTGATTTTTTCAATGATCTTCATTTGATTGTGTGATTTCCTCTCTGTGTTTGAGTGGGCAGTTTGCCATTGTGAAGCAATGTCGAGAGAAAACTACAGGTTTGGAATTTGCTGCTAAGTTTATCAAAAAGCGGCAGAGCATGGCCAGCTCTCGTGGAGTCCGGCGAGACGAAATAGAGCGAGAGGTAAACATCCTCCAGCAGATTCAGCACCCCAACATCGTCATGCTGCACGACGTCTATGAGAACCGCACTGATGTGGTGCTTATCCTGGAGCTGTGAGTAGCTGATTATAACTACTATAATTACTCAAAGATTATTGAGTAATCCCAATTAGCTTCTCTAAAATACAGTACAGTGGAAAATCTTCATGTATATTCTATATTTTGCCAGGCAGATGGGAAATGGGTGCACAAATCATTGAAATGTGCAAATATGCATGAAAATACAGGCATGCATAATATAGCAAACTCTGAGTTGGTGGTAACAAGTGTGAAAGTCAATATGTGAAATGAGTTTTCATGAACAGAATAGGAAGGTCATTTCAACACTATTTATTGGATATTGGCTTTGGTTTGTTCTGTCCTCTGTCAAGATCATCCCGCAGTGCTTCAGTAATGTTAAGGTACCGTGTCTGCAGAGCCCATTTCTTATGAGGCTGCAGAAGGATCAACTGAAGGATCATAAGACAGTTTTTTGCTGGATTTTTCTGAAGGACGTAACTTTCAGATACGGCTCGTCTGCTGTATATAGTTTTTTAAGCCCAATATTTCTTCTTTTCTGCTCTACTTGTCCAATTTTCTCAAATTTTTTTTTAAGAAAAGTGTTGTGAAAAAGCATTTGACACCTTCTTGATTTCTTTTTATCGTGTCTGCTA
This sequence comes from Astatotilapia calliptera, assembly GCF_964374335.1. Lineage (NCBI taxonomy): Eukaryota > Metazoa > Chordata > Actinopteri > Cichliformes > Cichlidae > Astatotilapia > Astatotilapia calliptera. Next base: position 1,969,045 of record NC_137422.1, on the reverse strand, counting down.
AAGTTCCATGTTTTAGATCAATATTAGACAAGGATAACTGGAGTCAATGTAAAACAGTTTCTAAATTGTGTTTTCATTTATTAATGGAAAATAACTACCATTACCTAAGTACCTACCTAAAACTTGGTTGATTGTATTAATTTTGTCCCACTCTTGGGAACATGCAAGTCCAGACTTTAACTAACATCCACAAACGGACAATCAGACGTTCTCCTTCAGGATTTTTTGGTATAGAGTAGAATTCATGGCTCCATTACTGATAACAGGTTGTCTGGATCCTGAAGCATCGAAGCAGCCCCGGTACATCACACTACCACCACCACGTTTGCTGATACCCTTATATGACTTGCTGTTTTAGTTTTATGTGAGATGTAACAGGATGCAAACCTTACAAAAAGTAAAACATCTGTCTTTTTAGTCCATAGAACATGTTCCTCCTAAGTTTTTAGGGTCATCAAGATGTTTCTTGGCAAATGAGATGAGCCTTTGTGCTCTTTTTTGTCAGTAATGGTTTTCACCTTGGAAATCTACCTTTTTTCCCCATTTCTTGTTACTGAATCATGAACACTGATCATAGGTGAGGCGAGTAAGTCCTGCTGTTCTTTAGATGTGGTTGTGATGTTGAAACATGTCCTTATAATATATGTTGCCTAGAGGGGACTACTGAAATTAAATTGGTACTGTATAAGTGAAAGCAAGGCTATCAAAATAAAACAGGAAGTAACACACACTGAGACCCAGACTAAAACACGTGAACTTGATAAAGGGGCTGGAGAAAGACAGGGAGACATGACTGACTGGGAAGAAAAAAGGATGAAACACAGAGAGACTATTGACAGGAAGAGAAACTCAGGGACCAGAACTGGAGACATTAACTAGCCTTGGCAGGGAAACCAGGAACCTGCAGAGACAGGACATGGAGAAACCAGACAGACACAGGGACATGACCGGGGAGAAAAAAGGCTACAAAACATGGAGAAAAAAAAATCTTTAAAAAGAAATCATTTGATATATGAAGCTATACACCATATTATATATTTTAGATATTAAGTATATACACTAGATTGCCAAAAGTATTCACTCACCCATCCATGTAATTGAATTCCAGTGTTTCTGTCACTTCCGGGGCCACAGATGCACAGAATCAAGCACCTCAGAATGCAGACTGCTTCTATAGAGAACAAGTCGCTCTCAGGAGCTCAGTGAGTTCCAGCGTCCGACTGTGATAGCATTGCTCTTGCCCAGTCATAACATTTTCTGGCTACCAAATATTCACAATTTTAAATGTGTGGGAAAAGTTTGGAGATGGTCCTTTCTGTTCTAATATGACCTGACAGAAGAGCGGCGACTGCAAGACAGGCCTACTCGTCCAGCATCAGTGGCCTGCTCATTGAATGTGTGAAAGGTTGTCGGACAGTATGTTCCTGAAGCTATTCAGTGGGAAATGAAGGAGAAACGTATAAAAAGAGATAAACCGGCATTTTTTACAGTGATTTTTTAACCCTTTCAGAGTCTCTGGTGGTGAGCTGTTTGATTTCCTGGCCCAGAAGGAGTCTCTGAGTGAGGAGGAGGCTACTCAGTTCATCAAGCAAATCCTTGAGGGGGTGAACTACCTTCACGCCAGAAAGATAGCCCACTTTGATCTTAAGGTTTGTCCAAACAAGATATATCACAGTCTCTTTTTTCACCACAGATAAGATGTTTGTGGTGGTGGGGTGTGGTTTGAGACTCAGCTGCCAGGGAGCAGCGGTGCAGTGGGTTCAGGGGGCAGTGCCAGGGGAGGCTTTCTGGCACAGTTGTCAAGGGTAATCGTATTAGATGTCTCCTATATGTAGTGATCCAAACCACCCAATAACCGCCAAAGGCCTCTATACTACTTGTACAAGCTTTCAGACCCAGAGCTCTTACAGGAACGAGCCCAAAATAAACAGGACAAAGGGATCAATATCAGCCAGGCGCTGTGTGACTCTTCTATTACTCCCATTTTCAGCATTTTGGCTAACTCCCTCTGAACAATTTGCCTTTTATGTTCAGGAACCCTGTAGGGCCGTGAACGCACCGTCACGCCAGGCTGCGTTTCAAAACGATGCTCAATGAGAGACGTTCTGCCAGGCAGGGGGGGAACACGTCCGCAAAGCGCTGTTGCCCGCTCTCTGGGCGTGTCAGATGGTCATCACAATGGAGGGAGGTGGGAATGATGGACTTTTGCTCTCAGGTCCAACACGTACTGAATCTCATTCTTTGCAGGGCTCGGACCTACGGAGCCCCGCAGGGGACATGGGAGAAGAAAAAAATTAAGGAGAAAAAAAAAATTAGGGAGAAAAAAAATTAGGGAGAAAAAAAAAATTAGGGAGAAAAAAAATTAGGGAGAAAAAAAAAATTAGGGAGAAAAAAAATTAGGGAGAAAAAAAAAATTAGGGAGAAAAAAAATTAAGGCGGTCTTTTGCGAGATCTCGCAAAAGTTGAATTCCAACAATGGCGGCAGCTACTTAGTTGTAATATTACTCTTTCTGGGTCACAAAATACACTTTTAAGATATTTTGAGGCATGAATGTAGCTGTGTAAACGTCAGATACCTGCTCGGTTTACAAGACATCACATATTTGCAAAAGTGCTCCGACGTTTTTGGAGATCTGACACCCACTAGCTCGAAGCTAACGGGAGGTCGAGACCTACTACAGCCGGGAGGAACACCGCTTTCCCGGCACATCGTGCCTCGACCTCCCGGTCGGCTTCGAGCTGGCGGCCTCCGAAGAATGCGGCTAAAACTTTTGCGAGATCCCGAGTTTGTTTTGCGAGATCTCGCAAAAGTCCGTATTAATTTTTTTTTTCTCCCTAATTTTTTTTTTCTCCCTAATTTTTTTTTCTCCCATGTCCCCTGCGGGGCTCCGTACGGACCTTCCTCCCAGCTTTCTTTAATCAGGTCGAGCACCCCATGTGGCTTCTGGCGGAACAGCAGCTCAAAGGGAGAAAATCCTGTGGAGGCCTGGTGGACCTCGGCAACTGCAAATAACTGAGGGTCTAACCAGCGATCCCAATTGCATTCATCTTCGTGAATGAACTTACAAATCATGGACTTCAAAGTCTTATTCAGCCACTCCATCAGCCCGTCAGTCTGAGGGTGGTAGACGCTGATCCGAACAGATTTAATGCCCAACAATTTGGACAGTTCCCGCAGTGTGCGAGACATGAATGACGTGCCCTGCTCAGTCAATATTTTTTTCAGGATACTGACTCGGGAGATGACCTGAAACAGTGCCTGTGCCCCACGCTTTGTAGAGATGTCACGCAGTGGCACTGCTTCCGGGTATCCCATTGCATAATCCACCAGAACTAATACAAAGCGATAGCCACGTGCACTCTGGTGAAATGGCCCGATGAGAACCATGCCAATGCGCTCAAACAGAACCTCCACTAGTGGGAGTGGGCGCAAAGGCGCTTTTTGAATGGCTGGCTGGTTAACAAGCTGGCATTCTGGGCAGGATGCGCACCAGCGGTGAACATCCACCCAGATGCCCGACCAATAAAACCAGGCCATTATTTGCTCCAGAGTTTTGTCACATCCCATATGCCCTGCCATGGGGTTATAATGAGCCGCCTGGAAAATCATTTCCCAGCGGCCTTGTGGCACCAACAACTGGCTGTGTGTCTCCTCCGTGCGAGTGTCACGACTCACTCAATATAACCTGTCTTTTAATAACACGAACATGAAGTGCGGGTAGGTCCGCACGGCTTCAGGGTGCACCACGTGACCATCAATCTCAATCACTTGGTCAAAGGCTGAGCGCAGAGTGTCATCAAGAGAATGCTCCAGTGGGAAATCTCCTGTGGGGGTAATTTCCAGGTGGCGGGGGGTGGCGCGTCCTCCCTTGCTTTTGCGGCCAGGTGATCCTCCACCAGTGTGACCGCCACGTCCACGTCCACTTAGCTGTCTCGCCGGCAGCGGATGATCCTCCCCAGTCAGCCTGCAGGTGCGGAACCGCCGGCGATGATCTTCTTGGGTGAGGCCCATCTGCTCAAACACGGCCTGGCTCATGTCAGCGACGCAGCTCTGTGAGGTCGGTAGTAGGCTCAGGGCTGCCGTTTGCAACTCCTCCGACAGTATTGGAATCAGGGGGTCTACTGTGCTTGTGGCCACTGCCACGCCTCCGCTGTTGCATGGAATGCCTCCAAAAAAACCTGAGGATCATCACCGTCCCACATCCTTTGCATCACTACTGACAGAGGCAGGGGCCTCGACGGTGCAGGAGCCCCAACTAGCTGCTCAAGGACCCTGGTCTGCTGGTCTGAGTGCTCCTGCAGCTTAATCAGACGCTCCCGCTGGGCCACCGCCTGATCTTGACACATCGTTGCCAATTCAACCAGCATCTGTGCCAACAACTGTGCAGGCTGGGTAGGTAGCGCATCGTGCGGGTCAGACATCCCACTCCTGGGTTTCGGTACCACTTGTAAAAGTACACGACGCACACGATGATCGTGCTCACTATAATTGCGTTTTATTGAAAGTTGTGAAGTCAGGGAACACAGTCGTTCCAGTCCAGCTCTCTCCGTCCCCGCTCAACTTTGCCTTCACTATATAGAGAAACAGAAAGAGACACTGTCATCAGTCAGTCACCACCACCTGTGGCTCACCTGCCTCCTGGTACCACCCCCTTGAGCTCACTGCACCACTCCTCCCCTGCAGCTGAGCCAGGGACAACACCTCCGAAACATATGTCATTGCTGTAGATCCTAGTGGTCTGGATCAATGTTCGCTCCTGGCATAGAGCTTGAAGTTATCCATGTGGTTAACATTAGCTCCATTCTGCAGTCTGTATCCATTGCCATTTTTGCTAACGATCTGGCTGAGGGGTTTAGGCCTATGCAGAACAGCCAGGGAGATCCTGCATCTCCTTGGTCAATCCCACACTTGATGGCGACTTGTGAGAGTTGACTTCTAGTGTGTTGCATTGGGTTCATGATGAAGGCTCTTAGGGTTCTGTTGAATTACAGGCTTTCTTGTTGTCAATCCAGGTGTTTCACTGGTTTGTCAGTTTGGTCTTATAGTCTCAAGTCTTCCAGTAGTTAATGTTGTACCCATTCCTTCCTGCTCATGTATTGATCAATGTGCCATCTTAGCTGCTGTGATAACTGACAGGAGCTTCCATGTTATGCTGAGGCAGGTTATTGGCCAGTAGTTTCATGGATCGAGTCCCTTCTGAGGGGTCATGATGAACAAAGCCAACTTACAAAAACAGTTGCCTCAAGGTGTTTTATATTGTAAGGTAAATAATACAAAGAAAACGGAAAAACCCCAACAATCATATGACCCCTTATGAGCAAGCGCTTTGGCGACAGTGAGAAGGAAAAACTCCATTTTAACAGGAAGAAACCTCCGGCAGAACCAGGCTCAGGGAGGGGCGGGGCCATCTGCCGCAACCAGTTGGGGTGAGGGGATCAAGACAGGGCAAAGTGTGGATGAGAACCATTGCATTTAAAAATAATTAAATGCAAAGTGGAACCACGCAACGTGGTGTATAAACAGATAATGAGTGAAAAAGTATGTTTGAAGAAGAAACACTCAATGCATCATGGGAATCCCCAGCAGTCTAGACCTATTGCATCATAGCTAAGGGAGGGATTCAGAAAGGTCACATGGTCCAGCATTAATTATATGCTGTACCAAAAAGGAAAGTGTTAAGCCTAATCTTAAATGTGGAATGGGTGTCTGTCTCCCAAATCCAAACTGGAAGCTGGTTCCACAGTTGAGGGGCCCGAAAGCTGAAGGCTCTGCCTCCCATTCTACTTTTAACTAGTCTAGAATCCAAAAGTAGGCCCAGAGTCTGAGAGCAAATTGCTCTAATGGGGTGACTAGATCATTAAGATAAGATGAGGCCTGATTTTTTGTATGTGGAAAATGACTCCAAGATTCCTCAGTATTGCTGGAAGCTGAAGTAATGCCATCCAGATGCCATATTTCTTAGATATTTAGTGCAACAACCTCAGTTTTATCTGAATTTAGAAGCAGAAAATTCGAGGTCATTCAGGACGTTGTGTCTTTAAGACATTCCTGCAGTTACAAAGCTGCTTTTGTATTTCTAAACAGAATCTAACAATCTAAGTCAACAAAACAATCAATTTTTTAAACTCTGTATCTTATCTTATCTTAAAACTGTATTGGTGATGCAGCGTTTCAGACACGTACCTGGTGCTCTCCTGGAAGAAGCATCGCTCCGTACGGTTTGAACTAGGATGGGTGTGGGATAAATTAGAGACCAAAGTAAAGAAAACAGAGAACAACTGAAGAAGTGAAAAGAATAAAGAGTGTGAAACAGTTAACACATTTCTTTGCTTCAAACATCAGTATGTGTTATTTCAAACACTGTAAAAGAAAAAAAGAATAAGACCAGGTGTGTCCAAAATGATTGACTGGTCTTCATATGTAGCAACACATCTGAATGTGCTAAGTGAAAAAAACAAAACATTGTAACAACATTTTTCTAACATTTAGAAACAATCACTTATCTGACAATGTATCCCATGTACTAATCAATAAAATGATTTATTTCACTCGTAGTTGAAAACTTGTTCGTAGACCAAAATGCCACTGAGCATATAGTAAATAAAGTAAATTCATGAATTAAGCTGTGCATAGAAACATGATGGGTCCATTTTTCACTGCTTTCCACAAATGATTTTTCCCTTTTTTAATTTTTCTTCCCTTTTTGTATCAAAAAATCAACTCACATGTTTTAGAACCTCCTAATGTGAAGTGTTCAAAGTTGCTTAGTACATGTTCTTGTCTTCTGCAGCCTGAAAACATAATGCTTTTGGATAAGAACACACCCTTGCCAAGAATAAAACTGATTGATTTTGGTCTTGCCCATAAGATTGAAGCTGGAGTTGAGTTCAAGAACATCTTTGGAACTCCTGAGTTTGTAGGTAAGATTATTATTTATAAACTGGGGTAGCAAAGAGCTCATATTCCTTCACTGTTGGTAAATGGACTGGTTCTTATATAGTGCTTTTCTGCTCTACCTGGGGACTCCTATTGCTTTGTACAACACCTCATTCACACCAGAACTTTTTTCTTTTTCGATTAGTAGATGTCCGAGCTCTTTCTCCGGAGCTACAGTCACCCAATCTTTTTCATTCCATTTTTAAAATCTTTACATCACTTGCCAATCTGTCTAAGATTTAATTTTTGAAGTCTTCTCAGGAAATTAAACTGATTCTGATTCTGACCTCTCAGCTGTTATGAAGTCAATAACTACATCCCAAAACTCTGGAAAAGGCAGCCTGAAGATTTAGGGGATGTCGATCTAGCCACTTAATCACAACTCTCAGCTTTGCTTAAACGATCAGAAAATAATCTGGACAAAGACGAAGGTAAACAAAAATAATCAAAAAATATCCACAAAATAATAGAAATAAGAAAAGCTAGAAAGAAAAGCATTGTTTACTGCCAGCAGTTCTACAATGCAATGGACATTTTAAAGGAGTTTGGTCCCAGTTATCCAGTTAGCAATCTGGTTTTGAACTGTCATGTCTTTAAAAATAGAAACGCATTAAAGGGTTTGCAATATTAGATCTAAATACAAGGAAATGTTTACCTTTCTGTTTTATGTGCATATTTATTTATTTTTGTATTGGTTGCCTGTAAAGCTCCAGAGATTGTCAACTATGAGCCCCTTGGATTGGAAGCAGACATGTGGAGCATTGGTGTCATCACTTACATCCTGCAAGTTAACCTCACCCAATATTAATGTGGCATCTCCTACAATATCATATACATAGTAATGCAGCAGTATAATAAACTGCACTTTTTTATTGTTTTATTCCAGGCTGAGTGGTGCCTCTCCTTTCCTGGGGGACACAAAACAGGACACACTGGGGAACATTTCAGCCATAAATTATGAGTTTGATGAAGAGTTCTTCTGTCACACCAGTAAGCTGGCCAAGAACTTCATCAGCCAGCTACTCGAGAAGGATAAGAAGTAAGAGCTCAGGGATAGCTTAGTGAAGGATACTTGTGCCACAGCAGGAGAGTAAAACGCACATTAATTCTGGAGAGCTCATTATAGTCACATCACCACTTTTACATAATGAAAGTTAGCAAGATTTTTTTTTGTCTCACAGGAAAAGATTAACAATTCAAGATGCCCTCAATCACCCATGGATCAAGGTAATGCTTCTGTTGAAGCCATCTCAGTTCGCAGAGCAATGCATGTCTATCAGAGAGCTTTATAGAGAAATGATGCCTCAGAAACCACTTAGGGCTCTTCGCTTTTTAAAAACTTCACTGGTATAAATTCAGAAATTTACAGAGAAACAGGAGACTCGAGCATGAAAAACTGAAATCTCTCATTTAGGAAAATATTCAGACTTAACGTAGAGTTGCTCTGAAATGACCTGATCAAGGAGACTTTACGCAATTCACACTGCACATTAGGACAAAAACTGAATCGTGAAGTCCAAGAGCTCTTTGTAGATAAAACAAAACATTGTGACTACGTCCACACCAGCCCGGATAAATTTGAAAACTGCGTTTTCTTCTGAAAACTATTCACACTAGCGTTTTCAGTTGTTTTCACAGAGTTGTGCATCCACTAGTGATGTGTCAGTCACGAACAAAATGGCTCTTAGAGCCGGATCTTTGACGTGAACGACGCTTTGCGCTGAGCAGAGGGGGGAGGGGCGGTAGTTACACTGGCAGTAGCACAGGAACAGAGCGAATCAACCACGAATGTGGTTGTTGATCAATGGTCATGAGAATTTGCATAATTAAGATTAAGGAACTGACCTCCCAGCCCATTGTTCCCTCACTGGGCTGGTTTCAGTCATTGTGCAAATGTCCTGTTTATAAGATTGAAACCTGCAGTCAGCTGAGACTGAAGACGTCACCTGGATGAGTGACGAAACGTTTCTCCCACAAAACGCTGCGTCCAGATGAACAGAATCAACTTTTGGAGATAAGAGATTCTCAGAAACTAAAGAAATCATAAAACCCAAAATCAACAACAAAATTCCTTCCCCAAAACGCCGGGTCCAAACCCCAGGGATCCTAACAAGGATTCACAAGCAGCCACGGAAATCCTGAACAGGGACGAGGAAAACCAAGTCACTGTCCAACAGGAACGGTTATTGAAAGTTTCCATGAAAAGCTATTAATTTTTGTTTTATCTACTTAGTGTCCTCTCTCTGGGAATAATTAGGTAACAGGATTCATCCGTCCACGAAACTGTCAGTTCTCCAGTTATTTTTAAGCCTCTGAAATTTTTAAAGAAATATTTTTATTGTAAAGAATCAAAATTACCCCCCCCCCCCAAAAAAAAACAAAAACAAACTGTAATTGTCCCACATTTGCAGACCTAATTGTTTGTTCCCAGTCCTTTCAGTGCCTGCTGCAGTTATCTCCTGCAGTTTTCTTAAAAACCTGAGCATGCTATCCTTTCTTTTCACATTTTTATTATGCTATCTCTCAAACTTTTGATGTTGACTTAATGTTTAATTCTTTGAATAAAAAACATGTTGACAGTGTTTTTGAAAGGTTCTTTATAAATAAAGTCACTACTATTTATAATAATAATAACTTGGATTTGTAGAGCACCTTTCAAGAATCCCAAGATTCTTCTTTAAAACAGTTAATCTCTCTCTGTGTTTGAAATTGTTTAGTCCAATGAGAACAAGGAAGAGAATAAAGCCAGGGGGCCAAAGAAAAGTGAGCGGCGCCAGTTGAAGACCAAGCGCCTGAGGGAGTACACTATCAAGTCCCACTCAAGCATGCCACCCAACAACACCTACGTGAACTTTGAGCGCTTTGCCCAGGTTGTGGAGGACATTGACCAGATGGAGAGCTCGTTCATTAGCCTGGCCGCAGCCCACGACTCTCTGCAGGAAAATATAGACGCCATGGTCTCTATTTATAATGAAAAGGAAGCCTGCTACAAGGAGGAGAATGAAGCCATGCGTCACGAGCTCTCGCAAATCCGCTACGAGTTCCGTAAGGTGGAGGCCTTGAAGAGGAGCCTGCAGGATGACATCCAAGCCTTCAGCTGCAGCCTCGGTGCCATCAGCAACCGCTTCCAGGAGAGACAGAGCCGGTTTGATGCCCTGGCCCTGGAACTAAGCAACGAGGTGAAGTGGGTGCAGGATGTCATGGGGTCATTTCATACAGATGAAGGTAGAAGATACCCCAACTGCAGCTTCTCCTCAGCTTTCAACAACGTGAATGAAACTCTGAAAGAGCTTTTAAACCGTTCCTGTGAAGGAGAACTGCTCTCTGGGATCAACTTGGACTTTAGTGAAACTGGACAACAAAAATGATTTAAAATACTAAATCACATAGAAAACATTTAAAAGCAGCTAGCAGGAGTGTGCTGCAGCATGCCCAAATATTTGTTACACAAAGCTATACACTGTTTGTTTTATACGTAAATAACAGATTGCATACTTCCATACTGAAACTTTTTTTCATATGAACAAAATCTTCTGTTCTAAAATACTATTAAATGTTAAGCAAAGACTTCGCTGTAACAATCACCATTCATTTATTGTGTTCTATGTTGGAGAGATTTTAAAAAAAAAGCCTTTTCTACTTATTTCTCATTAAGTCTAAAAGAAAGATTTACTAATTTGCTATTCTGCATTAATACACTGCCTGGCCAAAAAAAGTCACCACCAAATTAAAAGGTCACACACTCTAATATTTTGTTGGTCGCCCTTCAGCTTTGGCGCATTCACTGTGGCATTGTTTAGTAAGCTTCTGCAATGTCAGAGGATTTATTTCCATCCAGTGTTGCATTCATTCACCAAGATCTTGAATTGATGATGGTGGAGTCTGACCACTGTGCAAAATGTCTGTGAAGGTTCTCAGTCATCCAGGTCATCGTAGTCAAAGGAGCTTGCAAAGAAAAGCGTCTGGACTTCTTTAAGTTGCTTGAAGACGTTTCACCTCTCATCCGAGAAGCTTCTTCAGTTCTAAGGTCAAATGGTGGAGAGTCCCAGATATAAACCTAGTGGGAGAAACCCCCCACAGAGGGACAAAAGGACCCCCTGATGATCCTCTAATCGCCTGAGCCAAGGTGGGAAACTGGGCGTGGGTCCCAATCAGCCAGAGTTTCGGGTGTGTTCATTGTGAAACCTGGCCCCACCTTATCATGCGAATTCCTGAGGTCAGATGGCCCAGGATGTGAGTGGGCGTTAAGGCGTCTGGGAAGGATCTCAAAACTGGATTATAGATGGCAGAGAGTTGGTGTCGTAAGCCCCGCCTCTGTTCAAAGATGGTCGCTCACAGTGGACATAGATGCTTCTTTCACTCCTCTTTCAAACCATCTGTCCTCTCTGTCCAAAATGTGAACGTTGGCATCCTCGAAAGAGTGACCTTTGACCTTTAGATGCAGATGGACTGCTGAGTCTTGTCCTGTGGAGGTGGCTCTTCTGTGTTGTGCCATGCGCTTGTGAAGTGGCTGTTTGGTCTCTCCAATGTAGAGGTCTGGGACTGGGACTCTCTGGGACTATCTGGGACTCTCCACCATTTGACCTTAGAACTGAAGAAGCTTCTCGGATGAGAGATGAAACGTCTTCAAGTAACTTAAAGAAGTCCAGACGCTTTTCTTTGCAAGCTCCTTTGACCACTGTGCAAAGCCTTCTCCAGCACACCCCAAAGATCCTCAATGGGGTTAAAGTCTGGACTCTGTGGTGGCCAGTCCATGTGTGAAAATGATGTCTCATGCTCCCAGAACCACTAATTCATCATTTAAGCCCGATGAATCCTGGCACTGTCATCTTGGAATAGGCCCATGCATCAGGGGAGAAAAAACCCATTCATGGAATAACCTGGTCATTCAGTATAGTCGGGTAGATTCAAAGATTCAAAGGCGTTTCTCTGTGCAATGAAATCCTTTCTTTGCTGTCCACCCACAGATGCCGATTAATATATACAATAGAAACAGAACGTATAAAATACAAATAGTACAAATAAATAAATGAAGACAGGAAAGGAGACAAAATATGGAGGTGTGAAACAGAGATGTGTGCAAAGAGCTATAGCTTAATATGCAGGATGACCTGATGTGCACACTTCAGAAGTGTGCACAGTCCGTGTTGGGGGTGTGTGGGGTCTTTGAGGATGGAGGCAGCTCTCCTCTGGACTCTGTGATGGTAGCTGCTCTGCAGAGAGGGCAGCGGAGTCCTGATGATCTTCTCCGCAGTTGTTATCACTCTCTGCAGGCGTTTGCGGTCCATAGCAGCTGGTCAGCTGACCTCATTCTTGGAGCACATGCTGTTGCTGAACCTAGACCTGACCAACTGCAGCAACCCCAGATCATAGCACTGCCCCCACAGGCTTGTACAGTAGGCACTAGGCATGATGGGTGCATCACCTCATCTGCCTCTCTTCCTACCCTGATGCACCCATCACTCTGGAACAGGGTAAATCTGGACTCATCAGACCACATGACCTTCTTCCAGTGCTCCAGAGTCCAATCTTTATGCTCCCTAGTAAACTGAAGCCTTTCCCCCCGGTTTGCTTCACTGATTAGTGGTTTTCTTACGGCTAAACAGCTGTTCAGTCCCACTCCTTCATATTGTGTGTGTGGAAATGCTCTTACTTTCACTATTAAACATAGCCCTGAGTCCTACTGTTGTTTTTCTTCAATTTGATTTCACCAAACATTTAAGTGATTGCCGATCATGATCATTCAGGATTTTGTTCTGGCCACATTTCTTCCTCCAAGACGATGAGTCCCCACTATCCTTCCACTTTTTAATAATGCATTGGACAGTTCTTAACCTTAGACGTTTTCTCTGCTTGATGGATCCCAATGATTTGACCCTTCTCAAACACACTAACATCTTTTCCAGGACCACGTGATGTGTCTCGCGACATGGTTGTTTATGAAATGAGAAGCAACTCATTTCACCAGCTGGGGTTAAATAACTTGTTGCCAGCTGAAAGGTAATTGCCAATGCAGTAATTGACCAACAGGTGGCGACTTTTATTTGGCCAGGCAGTGTATAATGTTCAGGGTCATTTTTAAACGCATCGGGTCCCTCGAAATGCTCTTTGTTTCCATAAAGGTCCCAAAGAGATCTGTTCCCAAATTAGTACAGAATGTCAGTACTTGATCTGTCTTAAAATGTGATGTGATGTCTGAGAGCAGCTCTCTGCGCAGTCTGATCTCTCTCCATGCTGACCAACACTACGTGGTCGGATCAAAAGCAGCATGTATTCCTATATTCTGACAGTAATCATCTGCAGTGAGAAGCACACATATTAGCAGTGTGCTAATAAAATAAAAAATGAAAAGTTATAATAGCTCATTTTTCCAAAGTTACTTTGAATTTACTCATTTTGTGAGACAAAATTTATATTTCTCTTTCATTCAGCTTGCAGCTTTTATTCCACGCACAGTCCACATTATGATTTGAAAGCTTTTTTACCATCCTTTAACTCTGGTATCACTTTTAGAAGAGATTTTGTTGTTAATTATGTTGTTTTACAGAGAAACACGAATGTAATGCAACGAGTATACTCAACACATTACTTTTTTTAATCCTATAGGATAAGGAAATTCTCCTGGGAGTGATTAACCCTTGTATGGTGTTCGGGTCTGTGAGACCCGTGTTCAGTTTTTTTCAAAAGAAAAATTAAACAATTAATTATTATATCACGTGTAAATGTGCTGTGTCTTTCCACTCACTCCACTTGATTATAACTGATTTATTTATAACATTTTATATAAAAGAAAAACGAGAAGCACATTAATTCATAAATGTGATCTAACAAAGGTAAAGGGAAAAAATTAACCATGTTTGCTGTTCATATGTCTTGTAATTGGGATGAAGTAAACATCTGTTGAGTAATTTAACATAAAATTGTTTGATAGTGTTAATTTGGAAAGCCAAAACTCTAGCGGGTCCACCAGACCCATGAACACTGGCTGAGTAACAAAAATACGAACACCACACAAGGGTTAAGTAACACACTCCAAATACTCCAGACTGAAAAAGTCATTTGGATGAGTCACATCTTCTATGACAGATGTGTGAAAAGCAGAAAGCAACAGAGACTAAACTGACAAATCCAAAACTGGGAAGAAACTAGAAACATGAGATGTGGTAAAGGCAATACATCAGAGATGGGCAACTCGAGGCCTCAAGGGCCGGTGTCCTGCGGGTTTTAGATCTCACCCTGGGTCAACACACCTGAATCAAATGATTAGTTCATTACCAGGCCTCTGGAGAACTACAAGATATGTTGAGGAGGTAATTTAGCCATTTGAATCAGCTGTGTTAGATCAAGGACACATCTAAAACCTGCTGGACGCTGGCCCTTGCGGCCTGGAGTTGCCCACACCTGCAGTAGATGATACGCAGACAATCAGGCAGCAAACAGAGGAAGACAAAGGGCTTAAATACACAGAGGGATAACGAGGGAATGAGACACAGGACGAGAGGAAACAGGCAGAGAGACATGGACTGACACTGGAACAATGAGAAGCACAGATATGAACACATAACTAGATCAGATGTGACACAAGGAACACAGAGGAAGCACAGTGACGGAAACCAAGAGACCAAATACTATAAATATCAATGAAATCAAAGACTACTAACTCAAAATCCCAAAACGTTGGGTCAAAGACCCAGGACCGTGACAGGCGAAACGCTCCTGCCACTGAAAACGCTACGTCCAGATGAGCAGAATCACCTTTTTGGATTTCCTCACCTGGATCGTTGAGTTTTTGACTTTTAAGAAAAGTACGTTTTGTATAATATGTGTAGTACATTAACTTTTTTGAGTAATGAGCCAACACTGCTCACAACAAAGAGTGGTAATAGCGCCAACATGTACAAACATCTGCACAAACAGCATGCAGTTCATTTGCAGGACTGTAGTGTCTTTGAAATGCTGCTTTGTGACGGTGGTGAGTCTCAAACTGGAGACAGTGAGACATAAGTCATAATAATGGAATTGCATAATTCTGAAGTATCATCATTGTATAAGTATAAAATGATAAAATTCCACTCTTGCGTGTGTTGGTGGGTTGTTTTTTTTTTGCAGAGGTGGGCGTTACCACAGGTGCCCCCCCTTGGGCTTCACACACCTGTGAGTGATTGCACACCTCTCTCTGTTAACCTTGTCAGAAGCCCCTACTTAAGAAAGTAGCTGAACTTCAGTCTTTGTTGGATTATTGAACTACTACAGTCAGTGTTCAACACCACGTTTCTCCACTATAGTTGTCTTATTCTACCTTATCCCTTTAACCCCTAACCTCATTTACGCTTTAAACCAGGGTTTGACAAGAACGCTGCAGGACATCAGCCCTTGAGGCCTGGAGTTGCCCTAACCCGTCACTGGCGACGGTTTAGCGTTTAAAGGTTTATCCTGTTGAGAAAAGCTAACCTTTGTCTTCTTGTGTGCACATTCCTGTGGCAAGATTCCTCCGTGGTTAGCGGTGAGTTAATCAGTGTTTCTGGATCTGAATTGTTGTTTTAGTCCAAGTTGAAAATAAATTCATGTAATTTTATAGACGAGTCCTGCGACTGACTCCTGTTTGCTGAGCGGACTAAGGGCCTAGAAGCCAGTACATGGCAGTGGACCCAAGCGCAAATACCAAACAGAAGACATCAATGGAATATATGAGTTTTATTGCAAACACAAGAATAACAATGACGAGGGGGCGAAGGATGGGACGTGAGCACGAGGCAGAGAATCACTGACATGAGGCTCTGCAACAGAGGGATAGTGTAGTTAGATATGGGGATGATGAGCGAGAACCAGAAAGAGAGACTTGATGGCTTACTAGCAGGTGGAGGTTGTTAAGCATAGAGGGGAGGCAGCTGAGGGAGCGTCCGACAGGTGAGTGACAAAATGCGATTCCAACTTTAAGTTCCAGACGATCCAGAGAAGACAGCAGACAGGAGGAGCAGGTGAAGGAGGTAATTAATTGCGTGCCAAGGGTGAGTCTGTGGAGAAGTTTGGAAAATCTTGCCAAGAAAACCAGTGTTCAGGTAATTGACTGCAGGTAAGCAAAGTGAAGACTGGACGAGGAGAACAGGAGGTAGCTGACAGACTAGCAAAGAACTGATGGCAGCTCTGGTCTTTAAGTACAGGCTCACTGGAGCCATCGATGGAGGGCAGACCCAGGCAAGCACCAGCAAACAGGAAAAACCTGAGCCTGTATGACGCACACTCTAGATGCAAGAAGCCCAGCTAAACGGACATAAGATAAGATAAGTCTTTATTGATCCCACAACGGGGAAATCTTTGCGTCACCTCAGCTCAGGTACAGATATATGAAGGAAATACAAAAATACAAATAAGTACAATCAATGAAAAAAAGTAAGATAATACACTATATACAATGGTAGCATACACAGTATGTGATTATGGATATAGTTGGAAATATGGAAGACAAACTATATAGCTTGGAAGGTCCATTATGCATGAAGTGGTGACCGTGGATGTTCACAGTGTCCAGTGACTCATGACATCATGATTGAGGAGTTATAAAGTCTAACTGCTGTTGGGATGAATGATCTGCGAAAGCGCTCCTTCCTGCAGCGAGGGTGTTTCAGTCTCTGACTAAAGGAGCTGCTCAGCCCACTCACAGACTCATGCAGTGGGTGATGTGGGTTGTTCATGATGGATGTCAGCTTTACTAACATCCTCCCCTCACCAACCACCTCCACAGACTCCAGGGGACATCCCAGCACGGAGCCAGACCTCCGCACCAGTTTGTCAATCCTGCTCCTGTCCCTGTCCGTGCAGCCACTCCCCGAGCAGGCCACTGCATAGAAAAGGGCAGATGCTACCACAGTGTCATAGAATAACAGAGTCCCTGCAGACTCCGAAGGACCTCAGTCTCCTCAGCAGGTGGAGTCGACTCTGGCCCTTCTTATACAGGACGTCTGTATTTGTAGTCCAGTCCAGTTTATTGTTGAGGTGAACACCCAGGTACTTATAAGAGTCCACTATCTCAATGTCTTTCCCTTGGATGTTCACTGGTGTTGTAGGGGGTGACTTCCTCCTGAAGTCTATGATCATCTCCTTTGTCTTGCCAGCGTTGATTTGGAGTACGTTGGTCTCACACCAGCCAACAAAGTCACTGATGACCCCCCTGTATTCCTGATCATTCCCGTCTGATACGCATCCAATGATGGCTGTATCATCTGAGAACTTCTGTGGATGGCAATCGTCCGAATTATAACAGAAGTCTGAAGTGTAAAGGCTGAACAGGAAAGGTGAGAGAACCGTGCCCTGTGGTGCCCCCGTGCTGCAGATTACCACCTCGGACACACAGTCATGGAGCCTCACATACTGTGGTCTGTTGGTAAGGTAGTCGATGGTCCATGCAGTCAGCTGTTTGCCTTCTCCGGCTCCCTCCAGCTTCCCTCTCAGTAGTGTGGGTTGGATGGTGTTGAAAGCACTGGAGAAGTCAAAAAACATGATCCTCACAGTGCTCCCCGCCTGCTCTAAGTGAGAGAGGGATCGGTGTACCAGGTAGATGACAGCGTCATCCACCCCAATTCCAGAACGGTAGGCAAACTGCAGGGGGTCCAACACTGAGCCCACCAGTGGCCGAAGGTGGTGCAGGATGAGCCTTTCCATGGTCTTCATCAGATGAGAAGTCAAGGCAACAGGCCTGAAGGCCTGAATAAAGTTTCTCTCTCTCCCCCTGTCCCCCATATCCAGCATGTAAACAAAAAATAGAGCAAAAACACCTTTAAGCCATTTATTGTAGACATGCTCTGGATGGGAGCAGTGTTTTTGAGGTAGATTATCTGAGTTTGTGTTGAAGCTTAGTTCTATTTTGTGTGCCATTTTGGCCTCAGCACAGCATGACAATTTAACAATTTGCTGAATAATATATACAACAGAGGTTTTTAAAGAAACGTTGTTTCTGTGGCTGCTTGGGGAAGTAAATGCCTGCCCCGAGTTTTATACCAGCCCCTGGATGGAAAACAGCCTCCTGCTAATGTAAGAAAGGCTTCCGAAAAGGGAGAAACAGCTCTTAATTTATGCCCTAGTTTAGGTTGTATGTATACTTTTTCTTGTCAATACTGTACTTGTGATTTATTTATTTATTTTGCATTTACGAAAAATAATTTGTTTAAAAATATTATTTTAATATGGCAACAAAATGGTTGGTTTTGTTTTTAAACAGATTTTTAAATGAGCAGTTCATTTTCAAAGACGATTTTCTTTTTTGAACATGAATCATTGTAATCCTACGGAGCCCCGCAGGGGACATGGGAGAAAAAAAAAAAAAATTAAGACGGACTTTTGCGAGATCTCGCAAAAGTTTTAGGAGCATTCTTCGGAGGCCGCCAGCTCGAAGCCGACCGGGAGGTCGAGGCACGATGTGCCGGGAAAGCGGTGTTCCTCCCGGCTGTAGTAGGTCTCGACCTCCCGTTAGCTTCGAGCTAGTGGGTGTCAGATCTCCAAAAACGTCGGAGCACTTTTGCAAATATGTGATGTCTTGTAAACAGAGCAGGTATCTGACGTTTACACAACTACATTCATGCCTCAAAATATCTCAAAAGTGTATTTTGTGACCCAGAAAGAGTAATATTACAACTAAGTAGCTGCCACCATTGTTGGAATTCAACTTTTGCGAGATCTCGCAAAAGTCCGTCTTAATTTTTTTTTCTCCCATGTCCCTTGCGGGGCTCCGTATAATTCATAAGACCAAAGCGTCCTAGCAAATTAATCGATGGAATCATTGACAGAATACAGAAAAAAATTGAATACAGCTCTAATTTTATGGTAATTGTTTAACTGCAGTACATAGTTATTCTAAAAGCAGAGTCTAAATTTTGTTTCAATTTAAAGTCCATTGCAAATATGTGGTCTGGTTTCCTGTGTTCGCTGACGTCTTCCTTCTTCGTCAGGATTAAGTGTCATGATTCAGTCGCTCCCAGTGGATTCCTAGAAATTAAACTGTGCAACCCAGCTCACACAGACCAATATTATCACAAATTATACCTTGACTGTGATATTTAGAGTGCTGTTTATGATCACCTGGTGAATAATTTGAAATGTAATTTCAGAGCTGGGTTGTCATTCATTGTGCTTTCATTACCTTGAGCATCACTTTTCACGGTATATAAAGTCTTTGTCATTTCATCCAAATGATTATATAATGATATGATAAGCATATGACAGAGGTCGTGTAGAAGTGGCAAAATCATTGAAACTGGAAAAGAGTAAACCTCTTTTATTCTTAAATCCCTCACAAGTGAGTCTCCAATTATGAGGTTTTTCAGAGATGCTCGATGATGAAGGATGTGTTGAGTTACCTGAAGAAGGTCCCAATCCCTGAGATGAATGTGATGGACCTACTCACCTTCGGATGATTCGTAGAGCAGGTGGAAGAAGCCAGGAACCCGAGTTCACAGCTGAGTAATGGTGAGGAAGAGCATAGACGGTCTGTCGCAAGTGGAGGGAATGCCTGCTCATCCAAGATGTTGAAAACAAGCTTTGTGGCAAAGCTCCAAGTGAACACAGAGCATTTATGTACAGTGAAAAAGTGAAACGGGGTTAAATTAGGTTGGAACAGTTGGAAGGTCCAGTAAATTTGATAAAAGTACTGTAACACAGAGCAAACAGCAGGCAGGCAAAGTAAAAAATTAACTGCTGGAAAGATGAACATTATCAGGTAAAGAGCCTGATGTTTTTCTCAGCAGCTGACGGGAAGCAAATCAGAGCTAAACTTAGAGAGAATGTTGGACTTTCAAAGGGCAAAGACCACTTCAAGTAAATGCCCAGTTTTCTCTGCAAATATTTGATGTGGAAGTGGGTAACACCAAACTGTTAGGGTCTAGTCAGAGCCATTTCAAGGAAGCAACACTGCATGAAAAAAAATGTACATTTTCCATTATTTTCATCTGAAAAAGGGCTTGTTAAACTACTAGAAAAACAAATTGTTCAAGCCGAGGATCTAATGACATAACATTGTTGTCCAAATGTATTACATGTAACTGTCAAGGCGGACGGAACGGACTCAGGCACAAACGCAGGCTTTTCAGGGTCAAAGGTTTATTTACAGTCACCAATGTGCACGATATATATCAAGTGCAGGCAGGGGAATCCAGGGCTCCAAGGAAAGGTTGGGAGGGGAATCCACATACGCCATGTTCCTCAAACTCCACAATCATCTGCCGTTCGCTCACTCTCTTCTTCTCCAAAACCAAACAAAAAACAAGCTCCAGTGATCCAAATGAATTGCCCAACACACACACACACACACACACGTCCCTGAACAGGGTCCCAAAACATAGTTCAGGAGGCCGGCCCGGAGGCTGACAATTCAGGAGTCTAGAACAGTTCATCTTCAGGGGCCACCCGTGCGGACGGCAACGGCGGCGACAAGTCCGGAGGCCGGCCGCGCGGAAGATAGCAGCGGCGTTCGGGAGGTCGCCCATAGTGGCGATGACGCCCAACAAGCAGCCTGGCAGATGACTGCCGATGTCGAGGCGGCAGTTTGGGACACAAAGGCTGCGTGGCCCCCGCAGCACCAGGCAAGGCAGAGGCTGGACCAGGCGAGGACGAGGCCGGAGCTGCAGCTGCTGCTGCTGCAGGCGATGTGGATGCAGCTGCTGCTGCAGGCGATGTGGATGAAGCAGGTGAAGAAGCAGGTTGCTGGACGGGCTCCTCGGGCCCTCCAGCGGAGACGGAGACGAGGACGGGCTGGCCGGGCTCTCCAGAACCCACAGTGGAAACAGTCACTGAACCAGCGGGCACAGGGCCCCCTGGCACACACATGGCTGACTGCAGCTGCACGGAGCACTGACCCTGCTCAGGCAGCGACAGCTGGGTGCAGTCCTCAGCTCGGTTCTTAGCCTCCAGGGGTCCAGAGTGGGCTGAGGGCTGAAACTCAGCCTCTGGGGGGGCCCTGGAGTGCGTCACAGTCTCTGAACTGGCCAGCTTTTGAGGACTGATAACAAAATTGTGTGGTTTGTCTCTCTGCTTAGGATTAGAGGTCGTAGAACAGTTCTTTATGGGTTGAATAGACATAGCTTGCTGTACTGGAGGAGTAGGTGAAGATGATGGCTGAATAGGTGGCTGAGCTGAGGGCGACTGAGGAAAAGGTTGGAAAAATAATGGTGGTGAAGTTGGAGACTGAGCTGACGATAAGGCTGATGATTCCTCTACCAACTGAGCTATTGACTGGGCAATGGACTGTAACATAGTTTGTAATAAGTCTGGCTGTGACTGTAACTGGGCTATGGGTAGTGAGGCTGAATGTGACGGAGCTTCCGGCTGGGCAGCTGACGGAGCTTCCGGCTGGGCAGCTGACTCAAAAAAAAAAAAAAAAAAAAAAAAAAAAAAAAAACACACAGCCCCGGTATAAACAGTCACAAGGTCTGGCGAAACAAAGAGTGCCTTTTCCACTCACCACAGCCGGCAACTCAGAAGTCTCGGGACCCGGCTGTGGCAATGGGCGTCGGCGGCGTGAACGTCGCTTCCTTCTCAGGGATAGCACCGACCGGCCGGGTAATTCCACATCCGGCGGGCCGGGCCGCAGATTCCCCGGCCGGCGGTGCAAAACATTCACCACCGGGCTGGGTCGGGAAGCGGTAGCAGCTGGAGGGTGAAGATGGAGTTCGTTCAGAATGAAGTCCTGTGCGAGCGGGTGAAGAGAGTCCAGTAGCCAGGGGTGAGGAGAGAGTAATTGCTGTAGCCTGGCTTCTATAACGCGGTGAAATTCCTCTCCCTCACGTTCGAGCCACAGGTTAACCAACCTTGAAACAGAGTCAATTAATTCCTCCCAAAACTCCTGGGAAGGTGCGGATGCTGCTGGGTCCATGTTTGGTCGGCTCGTACTGTCGCGGCTGGGGCAGCAGTCGTGTAGTGAAATGAAAAGGACCCAAAATGCAGGCAGCTGACTGATGAAGAGTGTGACGTTTATTTACAAGGTGGGATAGTGGCAAGCAAGCAGTGAAGCATGACAAATAACTGAAGAAACCTAAACTGGGAGAACTACATAACAAACCTAAGAGCATACAAAAGGGGTGCGGGGCAGAGAGCCACAGGACCGAAACACCATGGAACACAGAGAAATGCAGACGAGCCAACAACGAACACAGACCGACACCCACTAAATATACACACACAAGGTAATTGGGTAATCACACACAGGAGGGAAGAACAGCTGATCCTAATACACATGATGACTGGAGGACACAAGCTGAACACAATGACAACAGACACAGACCTTCAGAATAAAACAGGAAATCTAGAACACGAACCGGACACAAGGGGGGAGGACACAGAATACCAAAATCAGAATAACTAGAACAGAGGAAAATAATCATAAAACACAAAACGCTGGGTCAACGACCCAGCACCATGACACAAACTTATACACAGTACATTAGCACAATAACTGAAACCAGCCCACTGAATGAACAGTGGGCTGTGAGGTCAGTTCCTTGATCATTAATATGCAAATTGTCATGACCATTGATCAATGGCCATGAGTACCATTCACAGAGAGTTGGGGAATTCAAATTCAAATTCAAATTCAAATTCAAATTCAAATTTTATTTGTCACGTACACAGTCATACACAGTACGATATGTAGTGAAATGCTTGGACAACTGCTCGTGACCTAAAGAAAACAAAAAAGGAAAAGGCTATGAATAAGATAGGAAATAAATATGAAAAATTAAAAAGGGTAAATTTAACTATGAAGGAATAAAATATAAATTAAGGTTAAAAATGAAATAACTGTACAACACAAATTAGAATGAAGGGTAAATTTAACTGGGAAAGAATAAGATAAAATATATAAATTAAAGTTGAAAATAAAATAACTGTACAACAAAATACACAATATAGAACTATATAAGAATGTATGAAGAAATATAAATAAATATATACACAATAACAGCAGCTGTACAAGTATTAACCGGAAATGAAGAATATAGTGACCAGTGTTGTGCAATCCACATTATGTCCTGTGCAGTGCAAATATGCTTAAAGTGATTTAAGTGATGAAGTGAAACCAAAGTCCAGAAAGTCCAGTGTGTGTGTAAGAACCATATGTGTGGGTCAGTACTGTGTGGTGGTGTGATTGAGAGACCGTATCGCCTGCGGGAAGAAGCTCCTCCTCAGTCTCTCTGTGTTGGTCTTCAGGGAGCGGAATCGCTTTCCTGACCTCAGCAGAGAGAACAGTCTGTTGTTGGGATGGCTGAGGTCCTTCACCATCTTCCTGGCCTTGGTCCAGCACCGCCTGCTGTAGATTGAGTGCAGGTCAGGGAGCTCGGAGCGGATGGTGCGCTCAGCTGACCGCACAACCCTCTGTAGAGCTCGTCTGTCCTGCATGGTGCTGTTTCCGAACCAGGTTAAGATGTTTCCCGCCAGGATGCTCTCTATGGTGCACGAGTAAAAGTTCCTGAGCACCTTGGAGGGCAGTTGGAAGTCTCTCAAGCGTCTGAGGTG
Source organism: Astatotilapia calliptera (assembly GCF_964374335.1). Lineage (NCBI taxonomy): Eukaryota > Metazoa > Chordata > Actinopteri > Cichliformes > Cichlidae > Astatotilapia > Astatotilapia calliptera. The sequence continues at coordinate 1,945,611 of NC_137422.1, read as the reverse complement.
GTAGAGACGCTGCAATGGCTGCAATCACAGCATTGTAAGATGCTGAAAGACGTACCCTTAGCTCCACTCCTTGATTCAGAGATTTCCCTTTTCATGTAAATGGCCTCCTTTACTCCGCGCTCAAACCAACATTCGTCCCTGTCCAGGATGTGTACATCCTCATCACTGAAAGAGTGTCCACTGGCCTGTAGGTGTAAACAGATTGCAGAGTCCTGGCTAGAGTTAGCTTTTCTGTGTTGTGCCATTCGCTTCCCCAGAGGTTTTTTGGTTTCCCCGATGTATAAATATCTGGGAAGGAACCTAAAGAAAGCTCCAGCTGATCCAGGAGAGAAGGACAACTACTAATTGAAAACCCTTAGTGATCCCATAGTGTCTGGAGTATCGGCACAGTTGAGGTGCATTTTTTCTAAACACAGCACATCTGTGGCTTTTAAACCCCAAAACACGCTGCACCAAAAATTGATCCACCCCAAGGATCGGGTCCCCCGACACAAACAGAGTAATATAGTGTATGAAGTGCCAGAAGGATTGCCAGGATTTATACATTGGGGAAACCAAACCAAACCAAACAATCTCTGGCTAAGCAGATTTAATGTTCCTATATTGCCACAGTGGGTCCTCCTGCTGCATGACAATTTCCAGCCTCATGTGGCAAGACTATGCAGATATTTCCTGGAGAATGAAGGAATCGATACCATTGACTTCCTGCTTCCTCTGGAATATTATGCTTTTGGTCCATCTGATGGCGCCAGATTGCACTTTAGACTATCCAGGAAGTCAGTGATGCCCTGCTCGAAATCTGGGAGGAATCCCTGAGGATATCATCCATTGTCTCATTAAGAGCATGACCAGACATTGGAAGGCACGAATACAAGTGTGTGGAAGCCATAGAGTTGTACTGAAATTTCTGCAGAATGATTTAGCCTGGAACATATTTTTTTTGTTTCACTTTCATTTTTGGCATGTCTTTGAATGCAGCCCTTTGTAGGTTGAACATTTTCATCAAATGATACGACATCTTTTTATTCTCAACACATCACCCAATATATAGGAATGATTTTTTCCCCTCACTTAAAGTATTCCTTTAATTTGCTTGACCAGTTTACAATATACAGTATATAGGTAATCCGATCAGAAACAACAACAATAAGTAAATAAATAAATAAATAAATAAATATAGATAACAATTATACTTGAAATGTTGAAAGACAAGAGCTAAACATATTAAAAATGTGCGTCTTCATTTACTTGGGTTTGAGTTTTAAGTTATTCAAACACTCACAGTAAGGTTGAGTTTTAAGAGTATTTTTGTGATAGCAGCTTTGACCTGTAATGGTACAGAACAGAATGACGCTGTCAGGGTGAGGCCTGTACCATAAATGATAATTAAAAGTGACATGGCATCGAAATCAGCTGACCACGAAGACTGTCATGAAGCCCTTTGTCTCTGTGGCCGTGAGCTACTGTGCGTTACTGCTGATGGTTTTGAGCACATGGGCACTCGGAGAAAACACACGGAACATACTGACCAGACAAACGAAAATCAGACAACTAGAGAAGCAGACAGGCAGATAGAGAGATAGACAGGTCTCAGCGTCATAGCCCGGGGCTGGGGCACTGTACGGGGTTGACAGTGAACACACTGCCGCTTGCAGGATTCACTCGCTGCAGGACGAGGCGGGCGGAGGCATGGAAATCGTTGCATGCCACTGTCTCTTTTCACGTTAACGTTACCGCCACGGCATTGACCATACTGCTTTTGCTTGAAATGAAGCTCAGTTGGATTGTTGTGTAACCGCACAGAGAAAAGGAGGCCTTTCGCTATACTGGTGAGCGAGCTTTTTTCCCCTAGCTAGCGTTAGTCAGCTGTAGCTAGCAAGCTAACACACTCGGCGCTGATGATACAGCAGATAAGCCAGGCTGATACTGGCCGAAATAGCTCACCTCTCACAAACCTGTGCTTTATGTACAGCTATGGATGCTCATAACTAGGTTGTTACCCCCCGTTACACCCGCGCATGAAGATGTCACGTTTAGGTATTTTAACCTTTGGCTAACTGAGGGTCGTCAAGAAAGTTAGCTACAATCGCCGACAGTAGCAGCGGTCGATAGTTGTTTCTGTTTTGTTTTGTTTTGCCTCGTCTCAAAACTAACCACTAACATGTAGCTTGTGGTTTGACGCAAGCGCTAGCAGTGCTGCTAAGCTTACTGCCATTTCTGTTACTTTGACAGCCCTCTGCAGTGCTGTCACTTTGTGAAACTATTAGCTGCTGGTGATTATCATTGCAGAAAAACAGCCTTTCCAATCTGACACAAGAAACAAGTTACTAAACCGCTCGTCATTCAAGCCAGCGGTGTCACACCTAAGTATCATCCGGCGGGTAGCTGTTTGTTAACCTTAGAAGCTACAATAAAGCAGCGTTAACACGGCCGTTGCTCTATGTTAACGGTATCTGAACATCTAAGTGCTGTCTGCATGTTCACCACGATTACATGACCTGACACTGGTTATCTACACTACAGCAGAAAACTTTATAAAATTCACGTAACCCTTCACGTGTGTCTTAGTTAGCATACATTTCGAAGCTTTCTAATCTTAAAAATGTAAAGAAATGACCATGTAAATCAAATATAATGAAAAAATGCCACACTGCAATGAAATATACCGTGACGACATTCCAGAATTGTAGCTTATTTAGTTTCTGATTCATGTTTCAACACAGATCAGCTGCAGCCTTTAAACCACAGAGATCTGAAGCAAATATTGATTATCTTGCCACATTGCTGGGAAACACTGGATCCTAGCCATTGTGGATGTTATGCTGACATGAACCAGGCCACTCCCTGACATCAGTGCCCCCCCCTGCAGACAACACAAAACTGCCCACGATGGGCTTGAGGAACATAATAACCAAAAGCTTTCTTTAAATTCCTCAGATCCCCATCTGTTCTAAAGCAGTATAGGATGCACTAGGCTGCTCAGTCCAAAAGACCAAGCCGCAAAACACGACCCAGCTACAGTAAGATGGAACCATGATGCAGTATAGTAGATGTTTGTATTGCTATTTAATTCTCGATTTCAGAATAATTGCAGCCCTAATTATAACAGAACACCTTTATAGTCTATTTGTCTGACCTTTTGCAGCTTTATACGCCCTCTAGAAGCCTTCGATCAAGTGATCATTTATGCAAGTCTAGAATGGTTCATAGAGGGGATCAGGCGTTTGTGGTTGTGGCGCCGAAAATGTGGAACGATCGACCTCTCCGCATTAGAAAGGCCCCAACTATCACTCTTTATAAATTTCAGCTTAAAACATATTTTTTCTCTTTGGCTTTTGATACTGCATGAGAGTTACCAATTCTTTTTATCCTAATTTTCTTTTAATGTTCTTACCCGTTGTTGATGTTAATGTCACTATTTAATTATTACTTTGTACAGCACTTTGGTCAACTCTCTGTTGTTATTAAATGTGCTTTATAAATAAATAAATGGGAGATAGTGTTTCAAACATGTCAGGCTGACTTTATTCTCAAATGTACAACTAAACTTCACAAACAGCAGTAGTGATGAATGCAATCAATGTCCAATTTATTATTTTACAATGGGTCATATCAACACGACTGTTCTCTGATAGCTGTTCTATAAGAGGGTACATATATAAATTTAATCGAAACAGATTTAATGTTAACGTTTTGCCCACTCCGTGTTTTCAGGACTGATGGCTCCAGAGTAACATGCCATGGCTTTAATGATCCCCCCTGTGAAACTGAAATGGCTGGAGCACCTGAACAGCTCATGGATTACCGAGGACAGCGAGTCCATAGCCACACGGGAGGGAGTTTCTGTGCTCTACTCAAAGCTGCTGGCCAACAAAGAGGTTGTACTGCTGCCCCAGCAGGTGCTGTGTCTGAAGGGCCCCCAGCTCCCAGACTTTGAGCGCGAGTCCCTCTCTAGTGATGAGCAGGAGCACTACCTGGATGCTCTGCTCAGCAGCCAATTGGCGTTGGCCAAGATGGTGTGCTCTGATTCCCCGTTTGCTGCCGCTCTGCGGAAACGTGTGCTGGTGCTTCAACGCGTCTTCTACGCGCTTTCCAACAAGTATCATGACAAGGGCAAGGTTAAGCAGCACCAGCACTCACTGGAGAACAACTCGGGTTCGGCAGATCTGCACTCTGTCAGTGAGCGGCCACGGTCCAGCACTGACGCCCTCATTGAGATGGGTGTTCGCACTGGCCTGAGCCTTCTCTTTGCTCTGCTGCGCCAGAGCTGGATGATGCCTACTGCACCGAACCCAGGTGGAAATCCTGGGAGCAACATAAACTTGTGTAATGATGTCATTCACACAGCCATTGATGTTGTTAGCTCCCTGCCAGCACTCTCTCTTGCCAATGAGAGCAAGATCCCACCAATGGGACTGGACTGCCTGTCCCAGGTTACCACCTTTCTGAAGGGAGTGACAATGCCAAATTCTGGGGCAGATATTTTAGGGCGGCGGCTGGCCTCAGAACTACTACTGGGGTTGGCTTCACAGAGGGGTTCTCTGCGCTACTTGCTGGAGTGGATTGAGATGGCTTTGGCTGCGTCAGCTGTGGTCAGTACGATGGAGCAGAATAAGTTGCTACAGAACCAAGAAGGCCTCATTAGCTATGATTGTTTCATGAACATCCTCATGCAGATGAGGCGCTCTTTGGTAAGTAAATGTTAACAATGTACCTATTAATTTTTAGTATTATAAATCCAGTCAGAACTGGTAATATATGCATGTCATTCCTCATCTCTACAAGAAATGGTATTCTGCAACAGTTTGAGTGTTATTAAGTGCAGTGTCCATGCTTTGAAGCTTTGAGTGTTCTCATCATTGAATTGTCTTCTTCCAGGGTTCCTCAGCAGATCGTAGCCAGTGGCGAGAACCCACACGGACCTCTGATGGCTTGTGTTCATTATATGAGGCGGCACTCTGTCTTTTTGAAGAAGTAAGCAAGCACATTTTTTTCTTTTAAGAAATTGTATTATTGCGCCAAAAATAGCACCTTATAATGGCAGTAACTAAATTGTTTACTTTTGGTGTTGAGTTGGGTAGTTCTGTTCCACTCTGGCAAAAATATTCATATTTAATACTGAAATCCTGAGTGAAAAGAAAGCAACTGGACTTCAGGCTCCTCAACCTTCACTCACATCTTGTGTCAGGTGACCTCAAGTAGGCATGGAAATCAAGAACCGCAGCAGTTCAGTTCCTTGGAATTGTTCGTTTTCCCATTGATTGTGCTTTTGGGTCCTACTTGCACTTGTGCTACAATCAACTGATTTCAATTCGTGTGTCAGAGGAAGAAAATAGTGGCGCAGTCTATAGCTGGATATGGACATTACTTTAATTTTAATTGCAAAAAAGGACGAGAGCACGAAAGTATAGTGGATACTGCACCCAGGACAGAGGCGACTGCATAGCACAACTTCGGCTCTTTGCAAGCATCCGCACAGACAGAATGCTAATGCTAATGCTAAGCTCGCCAGGAACCCAGAGTGGTGTTCAAGCTGAGTAAATGTCAACACCCGCCCAGCAGTCAGACCCTGAACTTCAACAGGTAACAAAAGAAGTAATTATCAGCCAGGCTCAGATCCTCAGTTTCTGTCTGCTTATTTTTCTGCAGTAGAATCACTGTGGCAGTCGCTTTGAGCTGTTTTCATCTTTATTTGTGTTCATACCGAGAGAAAGATCACATGTGTGTCTTCATTAGAATGAGGATTTTTGTTGGTGTGTGGAACTGTAGCCTGTAGGTTTATGAATTACTTTCTCTGGTCGGTAATTAAGTAATGTACTGTATTACTTTTGAGAAAAGTAATGAGTAATGTATAATTCATTGTTTTGTTTTTTTGTTTTGTTTTTGAGTAACGACTCGAATGGTGATCACAGCAAAGAGGGGAAATATCTCAAAATATGCACAAACATTTAACCATACAGCACGCATTTACTTTGAACAAATGTAATATCTTTAAAATGTTGCTTAGAGATGTTGGTGACTCTCAGTGGGGCCAATGAGAACCTAATGTGAATCTAATGTGAAGTGATATTAATAATGCAATCAGAATCTATAAATTCAGTTCCCATTCCTACTCAACGGGTCACATGATAGGATGCCTTTGAAAGCAGGGCTTCCATAGTGTCGTGTTAACTGCTTCACATGATATGAGAAGTTTCTAGACCGAGAGGAGACACAAACCCAGCCACAGGGTAGTGTCAGCTGGTGCACTCCTGATGCCACTCCCACTCCTGGGTTAGTGGGAGGGTTGTTCCAGGGAGAGCCTAAAATCTGTGCCAGATCTGATGTGGTGCCCCTCAAGCAGCCGAAAGTACTGCTAATGATTTTGTGGATTTATTGTAGTCAATATCATACAGTGAACACAACATGGGAGTCTTTTTATTGTACAGCAGAAATAAACATGTTTATAGCCTGGTGAAATAAAACAGCTTTGGTCTCTGTCACCCTTCTTCATAACAACTACCAACAACATACTCTGTTTATTAATTCATGAATCTGGATACCGGAGTGCTGCCACAGGAAGCTGTAGTTGTTTTGTAGCGCTGGTGCCTTTTGGAGTATTTTTAATGGAATTAAAATGCTTCTTGCTGACTTAGTTTTGGGGACTGAAATTCATGTACTGTTGATTAAGTGAATTTCTTACAGTTAACTAGCACAGAGCTGTGCCATATTACCAAAATCTTATATCCCGATATAAGTGGTTTCTTGTCCCGATAGCAATATATATATTAAAAAAAAGCCTGTACATCGATTGCAGAGGGTTCAGTCTCTCATGAAGAAATGATCCTTTATTAAATGGCATACCATGGACCAAAACCTCTTCTAACGTTTGACTCTGTGGTTTATTTTGAGAAGCTGACGGCTCTTTTTTGCTGCTTATTCGATATATCATCATCAGATATATTTCGTCTTATCGCACAGCCCTAAACTAGCAGCTGTATGTCTGTGTTTATGGCTGCATCTTCCACTACAGCAGCTAGCACTCCACTTTATCAAAGATGGTAACTTGTAGCTCCAAAGCACTTAACATACCAATTACTGAAGTGCTGATGGTGACGTCACTGTGACTGAAAGCAGGCTGCTGGTGCATTGGATTTGTAACTGAGAGTATTAACTGTAAAACAGAATGCACAACAATATTTTTATCACTGTATTGTTTTGATTTAACCAAATTCTAACACGACTAATTGTGAAAGTTTACTTAGCGAAAGAAATGAGTCATGCTCTTGATAGAAACACAATGCCAAGAGGTCAAGTGACACAGAGCTCTGATGAACTACCAGGAAAACTAAATCTCTGATGGACCCTTATTTAAGGAGAAAAATCTGGTACTTAAAAGCATTGTTGCCATATTTTCTACTATACCATTAAGCAACAAAAGCTGACTATTTAATACAGTTTGGGTATTTTGTAACCGTTCGGCTGGATTACTGTGATTCTCTTTATTTTGGGGTGAGTCGATCTTCTGTTTTTCGACTGCAGTTAGTCCAGAATGCTGCTGCACGCCTTTTAACTGGCACTCCTAGATACGAGCATATCACCCCAGTTTTATATTCACTTCATTGGCTGCCCGTGCATTTTAGGATCCATTTTAAGCTGCTTTTATTTGTTTTTAAATGTTTGTCCAATGCTGCCCCTCTGTACCTCTCTGAGCTTCTTCATCCATACATACCTTCACGGTCCCTCAGGTCGGCAGACCAGCTCCTCCTGAGCGTGCCCAGGACTAATCGTGAGCTCAGAGGGGATCGGGCGTTTGCTGTGGCAGCACCAAAATTGTGGAATGAGTTGCCTTTACATGTTAGACAGGACCTTCCTTATCTGTTTTTAAATCACGTCTTAAAACATATTTATTTACCTTGGCTTTCAGCACAGCAGGACTTGTTGATGTCTCTTAATATGTTTCTTATTAATTATATTATTTTTAATTTTAAGATATTTTACATGTAATTTAAACTGTTTCCTCTCTGTTTTATATTTGTAGCACTTTGGTCAACATTGTTGGATGTAAAGTGCGTTATAAATAAAGATGCTATGCTATTTTTAAATTAAAAGTGATCTGGCAATACAACTGGAAACGTTAAACTTAAGCTTAACACATTTCTGTGTTTGCAAGTTAGTTCAAAACTGCCTTTCATTTCTTCCTTTTGGTGCTGAGATGTCAACAGCAGACCAGTAACCACCATCACCGGGTTGGTTAGTTGCAGATAATTGACTTGCATTAGTTTATGTTAGCGAATAAGCGAAAGAACAGATAACTCACTGGAAAACAGGGAACAAAACTGTGTGGCTGTAGCTCGAGAGTAGAGCAGATCATCTGTGGTTCAATCCCTAGGTGCTCTGGCCTTCATGGCAAATATCTTTAGGCAACATACTAACATGAGTTGTTTTCCGTTCTTCGTGAAAGTTGGATAGAAAGCACTTGCATAGAAAACAGTGCTTGTGTGAATCGGTGAAGCTCCGTAAAGCGGTTTGAGTGTTCAGATAGAGTAGAAAATTGCTTTATAAGAACTGCTAATGGTGATGTCACTGTGACTGAAAGCCGTGCTGCAGCCAAGCAAAGCATGGGTTACTTGTGGACGTACCTTCAACTGACCAATAGAAGCAAAGCAGGAGGGAACAGGAGAAAAATTCAAAGATCAAAACAAGTATAAAAAGCACAGACAGTGGTTGCAGAGGACAGGGTTTATTGTTTTTAACACTCAGGTCTTTGTATGTTATAACTTCGCTCTTCTCCACGGCTGGCTGATGGACCAGCAAAAGCTGAAGTGGTTCAGCGACCAATTATACCATGTACAACTGGGAGTTACACCCTGAGGCAGCAAAAGTACATTTTTGTGTGTCTGGGCTTTATGCCAGACTGTTAGAAGCAGTTGAGCTAGCTTAAAATCAGTGGACAAAAGCGCTAACTGGTAGTAGCTAGCTCAACTCAGCAGAGGTGTTCTTATTGAAGTGAACAGCATATGAACTTGGGTTGCAAGACGGACCTCAAATATGTCATTACAGATCATCTGCCTTAAAGCCAGGGGGCGTGGGGGGACAGTATCCCGTACTACATATGTTTTACCGACAGAATCAACTGAAAGGGGAAGTGGAACAAGTTATGAAGTTGATGTACGTACGAGGAATTCCTGTGAGCGTAAAGCTCAGGCTTTGCTCTCAACGTTTGAAAGGGAGAGCCCATGAGAAGAAAGGACTATTATTGTTAGCTGTGAATCATCTAAATAACAATAATAATAATAAAAGTAAAGCTTACTCTAGAAGAGTTTCAGCATAAAGCTATGCAGCTGGAAATAAGTATCATGGCTCCTCTTTATGTTTTCTCCCAGGTATGTCGAATGGCATCGGACTACTCTCGCACTTGTGTTAGCCCGGACAGCATACAGACTGGCGAGACACCTGTGGTGTCGGAAACCTGTGAAGTGTATGTGTGGGGCAGCAACAGCAGCCACCAGCTAGTGGAGGGAACACAAGAGAAGATACTGCAGCCCAAGCTGGCTTCGAGTTTCGCAGATGCACAAACAGTAAGAGCAAACCTTTCTACTGTAAAACTTCATAATTCTTCAACTCTGTTCTTTGTAGAAAGTTAAGAAACCTATCATCAGCTTCAAATGGCAAACTGGATGTTGTCTTTTAAAGAGGCATTACTTTTACTGATCACAAAAATGGTTCGATGTAAGATTTCACTGGTTTTCTCACAGAGATTAAAACTGTATTTGTTATTGAGACAGGGATGGTACTTTAGAGATGATGGAGTGAACATGATTCTGATTTTACTTCCAACTTGGCTTGTTTATGTTTTGGGAAACAAATGACTGAAACATGAGAAGCTTGTAGAACTCTGAGACCCGGTTTCTTTTTGTTTGTGTTCTAATTTTTTTCATTCTGATTATAGTTTTACTGAGTTTAATATTATAATTAATTTCATATTGTAATATTTCCCAACAAGACTTAACTGGGCAGGCTGCCCAGTTACGTGACATTTAAATTATAATTTATTTTCATCTGACTGAGAGAAAAACACAATCTATGAGTGTACAATCTCTCGTTTTGGAAGTTCAGTTGCTGTTAGCCTGGTAGTTCTGGTCCTCAGTGTGACTCAGCTGTCTCCAGTCTCACAGAGACTCCAGTGCCAACATCTTGGACTGCAGCTTTTAGCAGCAGGCTATGTTAGACTCCACTGTGAGTTCAACGGCCACGCAGCTCTGATGCAGCAGAGCAGGAGCAGAGCAAGTTCAAACACGAAACAACAGTTTGTTGCAGTTTCCCCGTCTCTCTAATCTAAGAATCTCTGAGATCCTGCAGTGGTATATCACAAGAACGGTGGTAAAGACCAGTCAGCTGTTCCGCACTGCATGTGCCAAGTAACAAAAATCGAAAATGTGGTCTCACTTTTGGCACGAGATGCTGTTTGCGATGGAGCGATGGCAGATTGAAACTGTTACTGTCTGTTTAGAGAAGGTTGGCTTAAACTGAAGCATGGCTGATGGGTAGTGCCTTGTCATATTTTCCAGCATCAAACCGTAGCACTCACTAACTCGCTCAGTAACAGTTGCAGAATGGTGTTGAGTAAGCCTGCAGCCTTTCACCACAGAGGCAAAACTTCTTCGCTATTCTCTTCAGATTGAGGCAGGCCAGTACTGCACCTTTGTGATCTCCTCGGATGGGTCTGTGCGGGCCTGCGGGAAGGGCAGTTATGGCCGTCTAGGCCTCGGAGACTCCAACAACCAGTCGACCCTCAAAAAGTTGACCTTTGAACCCCACCGTGCCATCAAAAAGGTGTCATCATCCAAGGGATCAGACGGCCACACACTGGCCTTCACCACAGAGGGTGAGGTGTTCAGCTGGGGAGACGGTGATTATGGCAAACTGGGCCATGGGAACAGCTCAACACAGAAGTACCCAAAACTTATCCAGGGGCCGCTGCAGGGGAAGGTAGGATGTATACACTTTCACTCATGTAGTACAATAAAGCAGCAGTGAAATCTAGACGGTCCAAATATGATGTGTCTATTTTCTCCACTTCTAGAAACTGTAAAATTCATACAGAGTCCTGTGCTAGTAGATGACGATTTAACAGTTCTCGTGGTGAATTATCTTGTTGGTGTTCTCCTGTACCACATAGAAAACACACAGTCTTTTGAGTGTTTCCTGGCATCGGCAAACATTACAATGCGTTTGTATGCTTTGTCAGGTGGTGGTGTGTGTGTCTGCTGGCTACAGACACAGTGCTGCAGTCAGTGAAGATGGAGAGCTGTACACATGGGGAGAAGGAGACTTTGGAAGATTAGGTATGTTGTCGAGCTACAGTCCATTCATTTCCACCTTTTCTGTGAAGTAATGTGCAGATCCATCCAGTTTTCTGAGCATCAAAATATCCGTGCAGATGATTACTCTCTGTTCCAGTTGGTATATTTTCTAAATGACAGACGATGGGCGTCACGGGAGTGCAGGGTTATCTGCTGCTTTTCATTTGTGTTGCAGAATTTCCATTTGTAAATAGCCTGACCCTTTTTATTATGTGTGAATGCAGGTCACGGTGACAGCAACAGCCGCAACATTCCTACCCTGGTCAAAGACATCAGCAATGTTGGAGAGGTGTCATGCGGAAGCTCCCACACTATTGCTCTGTCAAAGGATGGACGCACTGTCTGGTCATTTGGGGGAGGGGACAATGGTGTGTACCTTCATTTGTCAAATAGACTTCAGAACTAAGGGTATAAATGTGGACATCTGCATTGGCACTTCTGTGGGACAAATAATGCCAAAGGTCAGAGAATGGCCAGTTGAATGGATGCTTTGAGCTGATAGGAATGCAATATTCATTCAAATAACCAGTCAGTACAACCAGGGTCTGCAGAAGAGCTTGACTGCACAACTTGCTAAACATTGAGTCAGATTGTCTACAGCAACTGGACAAAGATAGGTTCAGAATAACACAAACGTACAGAGTGATCCTGCCTTGTACCAGTCATTTAAGCTGAAGGTGGTGGTTTAATTATGTGGGGGATATTTTTTGGCACACTTTGGGCCCTACAGTACCAACTGAGAATGCTACTGTTAGGTGTCCATTTCTTTATTACCACAGTTTACCCATTTTTCTCATGACTGCTACATGAAGGATGATGTACTACATCGCAAAGCACAGGTCATCTCACCCTGGTTTCTCAAACACAACAGTGACTTCACTGATCTCAGATCTTAAACCAGTAGAGCAACTTTGGGATGTTGTGGAACAGAAAATTCGCATTAAGGATGTTTTGCTGACAAATCTGCAGTAAATCCATGATGTTTGCTGTAACTAATGAAGTGGCCAGTATGTGTAAACTGCAAATAAGTTCATTTAAGAATGTTCATTCTGTGTCTTGCAGGGAAACTGGGTCATGGCGATACTAATCGAGTCTACAAACCAAAAGTAGTGGAGGCCCTGCAGGGCATGTTCATCAGAAAAGTGTGTGCAGGAAGCCAGTCATCTCTTGCATTAACTTCTACAGGACAGGTAGGACATGATTTGTGTTTCCGCTAACCAAGAGTTATAAAAAGTCTGCAATACAGTAATCTTAGTTTTAAGCATTAAAATATCTGTAAAATTATTTTGATCGATCTTAAAATTATAAAGTCAATCATTATAGAAGTGCTTAAACATGATCCCCGCCCCCTCTCAGAGGGGGAAATTTCTACTTCTCAAGGCCTTAACCAATATGAAATCAGAACTCACTCGTGTAATATATGCAGTTTTGCCACAAACCACAAAGCAAATACATAGGGCTGCACGATTAATCGTTAGAAAATCGCGATCTCGATTCATACTTATGTGCGATCTCATTTCCAAATGACAACGATTTAAAAAGAAAAAAAGAAAAAAAAAAGACGAAGACGATTGTACCGTATTTTGATCCGGGACGTACTCTGCATGAAAACAAGCACTCACTCTTCCTGCTCAACAAATGACGAGGGCGGAGCCTTATACCACGTGATACAGAAGCTGTGCCGTGTGATGCTAAAATTAGCAGGAAAAAACAACGGAGAGCACGTCAGGGATGACGAGAAAGTGACAGGAGAAAATCCGTCCCGGTCAACCACCCAAACATCAATAACGGGAACCTTATACAGCGCTTCCCTATACACGTCGAACTCCCGCAGGCACAAAGACATTATGGAGGCTATCACTTATCACCTAAGTAATAAATTTGGCCCGCAGCCTAATTACATTTGGCCCACGAAGCCAAACCAAATTACTATTAGAGCTGGCCTACTGGTATTATACAGCTAATATATATATTGTTTAGTATTAAGCTTTGCTTGTTCCATATTCAGTTTTCCAGCAAAACTTATTTGAGTCCATAAGAAAAGATTCATTCTTATATCTGGAGGAAGATTTTTTTTTCAATAAATATTAATGTTAGCCCACGACTTTGTTCCAGTTTTGAATTTTGGCCCACTGTGTGTTTGAGTTTGACACCCCTGACCTAGACAAACGCTACACAGTGCCGTCCCGCAACTATTTTTCTATTGTTGCACTACCTGCTCTATACACGCAGCGTCGAGCAACGGTGGAGACGGAATTACAAGCAGTACAACATTTTGCGGGAACAACAAAACGTGAGACATTTGTTGTTTTTATGTTTATTTATTGTTTTTATGTTCAGTCGCAACTGTTACGAAGTTGATGTGCAGTTAATAAGTGCGATAAATATTTATACTGGAAAAGAAAATCGTGAGAGAATTGTGATCTCAATTCTAAACCAAACTAGAAAGCGAAAATTTCAGAAGAAATTTTAAGTGTGCCTATGCCGCTGCCAATGAGTGTAGTTTGCCATTCATACGGCTACAAAAAAAAAATCCAAATAAGGGTAGACAGGCCGTACTACTGCTGGCATACCACTAGAGTGAGCCAACACACCACAAATTAAGTTTCACTTTCGTTTGAAGTTAAGTTTCACTTTCCTTCCCATTCATTTCAATGGGCAAAAACTTGCATTAAAATATTCATATTTAAAAAAACTATAGAACTAATAAACACCAAAAGTCATAGCACACCATTCCAGCTCCAGCCGCACAAAATGAAAAAGGAAAATAATAATAATAATAAGAATAATAATAAATCCGAGAAACAGTAATAAGTGTGCCTTTTGGCATAGGCACACTTAAAAATCATGATTCTCATTTTATGCAAAATCGTGCAGCCCTACAAATACACTCATACTGGGTGGGTCCTGTGGCTCAACCTGTAAGATGAGTTTAGAAGAGAGTGCACCGTTTTGTTGAACGACTAATTCAACTTGTCTACACGAGAAACGAACAAAGTTCAGAGGTCAGAAGAAGTTCAAACTGCTATCAATGGAAATAGAAAATGTCTGGAAAGTGCCACTCCTGGTCCTTATTTGGACAGTTATTCTTGAAGCATCAAATCATTTTCATTTCATTACACCTTCATGTTCAAGTTGTTGAATCTGAATTTTTCCTAATGCTTCAAAAGTTTCCCCGACATAACGTTTTAAAAATCGTTGTTCCTTTGCAGCTTGTACACTTGCCATGGCGCTATATTTTTGGTGTTTATAGCAACAAAGCCCTGCGTGGCTAACGCTACACTAATATTCATCAAAAAGCTTGCAGGTATTTAACCTGCGAGTTCGTGTGTACCACAGGACAGAGGTGCACATCACAGGTCTGCAGGCCTGACAGCTGGAGGTGTATCACTGTTTTCCACTTGGTGACAGCATTTAGGCATTCTGCCTATTTTAAATTAAACACGCTGAAAATATTGTTGCCATTTTTAAAAGATGCCCTAAAATGTATTCAAAAGGATCTTAAAACATCTTGAAATTAACTTGTTTCAAGCTGCTTAGATCCTTGAAACTTATGGACATTTATCCCAAAGAGGGAATTTCGTGCAGCTGTTTATGTATTCCTACTGAACAGACAGCTGGTTGGACACAGTTCAATATTTAAGGTCGAGATTTGTTACATAATATTGTTCTTCCAGTTATTTGTCTCTGAGGTGCCGCTTCACTGCCCAGGACAGAAAGCTGTGCTGATGCTGATCCCGCTCTTGTTTTCAGGTGTACGCTTGGGGCTGCGGTGCTTGCCTAGGCTGTGGTTCCTCTGAGGCCACCGCACTCAGACCTAAACTTATTGAGGAGCTGGCTACCACCAGAGTAGTGGACATCTCCATAGGGGACAGCCACTGCCTGGCCCTGTCACATGGTACTACTTTTCTCTTTTTGTGCGCTTGCTGTCTGGGATCAGAGTTAAAATACTCAAACTGTCTCTGTCAGTCAGTTTTTTTGCTGACACAGAAAATTTTTGTGTTTGTTGAGGGCTGTTGCAAGCAGCCTGATGTAATAGCAAATCTGCAGACCTTGTCAATTTAGGGTAATATGTAACTTCCAGCTTGAGATATGACATATCTGTTTCGATCGTGTTGTGCTTAATCCCGATGCAGACAATGAAGTATATGCATGGGGCAACAACTCTATGGGTCAGTGTGGGCAGGGGAACTCCACAGGGCCAATCACCAAACCCAAGAAGGTCATCGGCCTGGATGGAGTCGCCATTCAGCAGATCTCAGCTGGCACCTCTCACAGCCTGGCCTGGACTGCCCTGCCCAGAGACAGGTCAGCTACCGCAACAGTTACCACGAACTGATCCCATCATGATGATTTTCTCTCTGGAAATATTCACGTGGGACTGCAGGCAAGAGCTGATGTTGCAAGACCACCAGAATTTGTTTTTCAGCTACTAGGAAGCACGAGTCAAAGGGCAGTAACTACACGTGAAAAGTACTGAAACTGCAAAACCAACACACTGATCTTGTGATTCAGAGTAAAGGTTACAGTGGTGGGTTTTATTGCAGTCACTCAGCAATCAGTCTCCAAAAATGCACCGAAAAACACAAATCAAAACAAATACCCTGATACTGTGAGCATCCTCAGAGGTCCTACCTCTCAGCCTGGGAGATGAGTTTAGAAGAGAAGCACTGTGATTCAGCCTTTTTGTTAAATATGTAATTCAAGGTCTTTAAGGATATGCACTTCCAGGAACAGCTGAAAAAGGCCAACAGGCGTCAACGAGGGTGACGGCGTGAGAGAACTGCTGTTTAACAAACACATTTAGGTGTTGATTGATTAAAAGCATACATGTGAGATACATACAAATGTGGTTATCACAGTTATTGTTTGGATTTTGGTTTCACAGGCCTTTATGTTTATGACATCGACACAACACTTTACTGTAGATCAAAGTAATTTACTGTACCTTACATACTTTACTAATATTTACTTATTACTTCTTTCTAGGCAAGTAGTAGCTTGGCACCGGCCCTACTGCGTTGACCTAGAAGAAAGCACATTCTCTCATTTGCGCTCCTTCCTTGAACGATACTGTGAAGGCATCAACAGCGAGGTCCCTCCTCTTCCCTTCCCCTCATCCAGGTGAGCCTGTTAGCCACCAGCCTTCACTGGCGTTATAAACCCTCCTGGGCTTGCTGTATAGTCTTTCTTGCACTTAGTGAAATCATATGTGACCAATCAGAATGTAACCTTGCCAAGTTCCATCCATCCATCCATCCATCCATCTTCATCCGCTTTATCCGAGGCCGGGTCGCGGGGGCAGCAGCCTAAGCAAAGAGGCCCAGACCTCTCTCTCCCCAGCCACCTCCTCCAGCTTATCCGGGGGAATACCAAGGCGTTCCCACACCAGCCAAGAGATATAATCTCTCCAGCGTGTCCTGGGTCTGCCCCGGGGCCTCCTCCCGGTGGGACATGCCTGGAACACCTCAGGAGGCGCCCAGGGGGCATCCTTGTCAGATGCCCGAACCACCTCAGCTGGCTCCTTTCGATGTGGAGCAGCAGCGGCTCTACTCTGAGCCCCTCCCGGATGGCCGAACTTCTCACCCTATCTCTAAGGGAGAGGCCAGCCACCCTTTGGAGGAAGCTCATTTCTGCCGCTTGTATACGTGATCTCGTTCTTTCGGTCACTAACCACAGCTCGTGGCCATAGGTGAGGGTAGGGACGTAGATCGACCGGTAAATTGAGAGCTTCGCTTTTACACTCAGCTCCCTCTTCACCACGACGGACCGGTGCAGCGTCCGCATTACTGCAGCTGCAGCCCCAATCCGTCTGTCGATCTCCGGCTCCCTTCTCCCATCACTCGCGAACAAGACCCCGAGATACTTGAACTCCTCCACTTGGGGCAGGAACTCATCCCCGACCCGGAGTGGGCACTCCACCCTTTTCCGGCTGAGAACCATGGCCTCAGATTTGGAGGTGCTGATCCTCATTCCCGCTGCTTCACACTCGGCTGCGAACCGTTCCAGTGCGAGCTGGAGGCCCTCACCCGATGAAGCCAACAGAACCACATCATCCGCAAAAATCAGAGATGAGATTCTGAGGCCACCAAAGCGAAAGCCCTCCGCCACTTGGCTGCGCCTAGAAATCCTGTCCATAAAAATTATGAACAGAACCGAAGACAAAGGGCAGCCCTGGCGGAGCCCATCACCCACCGGGAACGAGTCCGACTTATTGCCGGCAATGCGAACCAAGCTCTTGCAACGGTCGTATAGGAATCGAATGGCCCGTAGCAATGGGCCAGACACCCCATACTCCCGCAACACCTCCCACAGGACACCCCGAGGGACACGGTCGAATGCCTTCTCCAAGTCCACAAAACACATGTAGACTGGTTGGGCAAACTCCTATGCACCCTCAAGTATCCTCGAGAGGATAAAGAGCTGGTCCAGTGTTCCGCGACCAGGACGAAAACTGCATTGTTCCTCCTGTATCCGAGGTTCGACTAGCGGACGAACTCTCCTTTCCAGCACCCTGGCATAGACTTTCCCAGGGAGGCTGAGGAGTGTGATCCCCCTGTAGTTGGAACACACCCTCCGGTCCCCCTTCTTAAAGATGGGGACCACCACCTCGGTCTGCCAGTCCACAGGTACTGCCCCTGATCTCCACGCAACATTGCAGAGGCGTGTCAACCAGGACAGCCCTACAACGTCAGAATCTCTTTGAGGCAGTCCGAAAGTCTTTTTCCATGGCCTCTCCGAATTCCTCCCACACCCGAGTTTTTGCTTCAGCCACTGCCCGAGCCGCATTCCGCTTGGCCTGTCGATACCTGTCGGCTGCCTCCGGAGTCCCACAGGCTAACCAAGCCCGATAGGACTCCTTCTTCAGCCTGGTGGCTCCCTTCACCTGTGGTGTCCACCATTTGGTTCGGGGATTACCACCACGGCAGGCACCAACCACCTTGCGGCCGCAGCTCAATGCAGCAGCTTCGGCAATGGAGACGCTGAACATGGTCCATTCGGACTCAATGTCCCCAGTCTCCCTCGGAATGCTGTTGAAGCTCTGCCGGAGGTGTGTGTTGAAGATCTCTCCGGACTGGGGCCTCTGCTAGACGTTCCCAGCACACCCTCACTACGCGTTTAGGTGCACCAGGTCTGTCCAGCGTCCTCCCCCACCACCTGATCCAACTAACCACCAGGTGGTGATCAGTTGACAGCTCAGCCCCTCTCTTTACCCGAGTGTCCAGAACATATGGTCGCAGGTCTGGTGATACGATTACAAAATCGATCATCGACCTACGGCCTAGAGCGTCTTGGTGCCACGTGCACTTATGGACACTCTTATGTTCGAACAGGGTGTTTGTTATGGCCAAACTGTGATTAGCACAGAAGTCCAATAACAAAGCACCGCTCGGGTTCAGATCAGGGAGGCCGTTCCTCCCAATCACGCCCTTCCAGGTCTCGCTGTCGTTACCCACATGAGCATTGAAGTCTCCCAGCAGGACAACAGAGTCTCCAGGTGGAGCACCTTCCAGCACCCCCCCCAGGGACTCTAAGAAGGCTGGGTACTCCGAACTGCCACTCGGCGCATAAGCGCAGATGACAGTCAGGACCCGTTCCCCGACCCTAAGGCGCAGGGAACAAACCCTCTCGTCCACCGGGAAAAACCCCAACGTACCGGCAGCAAGCCGAGGGGATATTAGCATACCCACCCCAGCCCGCCGCCTCTCACCAGGGGCAACTCCAGACTGAGACAGAGTCCAGCCCCTCTCCAGGAGACTGGTTCCAGAGCCCAAGCCATGCGTAGAGGCGAGCCCGACTATATCTAGCCGGTACCTCTCAACCTCACGCACTAACTCAGGTTCCTTCCCCACCAGAGAAGTGACATTCCATGTCCCTATTGCCAGTCTTGGCAGCCCGGGGTCAGTTCGCCAGGGCCTCCGCTCCTGGCCGCCACCCGGCACACAATGCACCCGACCCCTATGGGCCTGCGGGAGGATGGGCCCATGTCTCCTCTTCAGGCTGTGCCCGGCTGGGCCCCATGGACTAAGGCCCGGCCACCAGACGCTCGCCCTCGGGCACCCTCCCTGGGCCTGGCTCCAGGGCGGGGCCCCGGTAACCCTATCCCGGGCAGGGTAAACTGTTCCCTCGATATTCTTTTCATAAGGGTCTTCTGAATCGCTCTTTGTCTGGTCCCTCACCCAGGACCAATTTGCCATGGGAGACCCTACCAGGGGGCAAAAGCCCCCAGACAACATAGCCCCTGGGATCCCTGGGACACACAAACCCCTCCACCACGATAAGGTAGCGATTCAAGGAGGAGACCTTGCCAAGTTCTGGATTAAAAATGTTTTTAAATTTATTTGAAGGGAGCATCACAACTTCCTCAAGCTGTGCCTTCGGCTTCTGTCCAATCATCTGGCGCTGGCCCTGGCGGGGGGCGTAGCAACGAGTATTTTGGGCCGGCAGGCCAGGCCACTGAGGAACCTCCTTTTCAGACTGATGGACTCCTCTGTGCCAGACGAGATTCAGGAGGTAAAAGATGCTTTTCGGATAATTGTTATCAACAGAGTAATATTCAGACTGAACTCATAACAGAAATAAGTCATGAAGGATTATGGGAGGTGATCAGAATGAAACCTAAAACTGACTTTAAAATACTTTCTTCCTTCAGGCAGTGATTGAGACTCTGTCTGTGGGGGCAACCATGTTGCTGCCACCACTGAGGGAGAGGATGGAGCTTCTTCACTCTCTGCTACCTCAGGGTCCGGACAGATGGGAGAGTCTCTCCAAAGGACAGGTACCCGATGCTACATACTGTGTAGATGGAGCTGCGCAGGATTCGTTGCTTGATGCTTTAAACAGCCTGTAAAGAAGAGGAACAGAACCTGTTTTTTTTTAAATAAAATCTAATGATTATCAGGAACAAATCCATCAGTGCCATGTAGATACAAGCATGCAGGCTGAGGAATAGACGTAGCTGTGGACAGGATTCAGAAAGAAATCACACACTAAACTCTGAAACATGGGTAACTTATCTTAGTAATGTTGTCTTTTATGTTAAATAGCGTAATAATTTCAGAGGGGAGTCACAGAAGACCAAAAGGGAAATTAGTGGTGGGCAGCAATGGCATCGATTTACATTGCCCTCATATATTCTCACTTACTCAGGTGTGAAAGATGAATTTGTTGATTGGTTCATGTCTCTGTTGCCTGCATTGCTCAGGAATGTTTGTATTTTGTGTCACAGAGGATGCAGCTCGACATAATCCTGACCAGCCTCCAGGACCACACCCACGTGGCCTCACTCCTGGGTTACAGCTCTCCTGCTGATGGCCCAGAGGTACTTTCATCTGGCCCTGCCTTTACAGCTCTCCCAGAGCCTGCCTACGGCACCACCACAGGCCACCCCGACACTCACCTGGCCGAGATTCTCATGAAGACGCTGCTCAGGAACCTTGGCTTTTATACTGTAAGTTAATACCGAGAAATGAACACACTGCACACTGAATGCTAGTTAGACTGCCTCTGGCTGTACTTTTCCTCTTGAGTCTTCTGACTCAATTATCCACATCATTCTGTTTTCTGCTCTCGCAAAGCCACAAATGGAACTCTGACATCCAGACGAACAA
Organism: Astatotilapia calliptera; assembly: GCF_964374335.1. Taxonomy (NCBI): domain Eukaryota; kingdom Metazoa; phylum Chordata; class Actinopteri; order Cichliformes; family Cichlidae; genus Astatotilapia; species Astatotilapia calliptera. The sequence continues at coordinate 1,924,655 of NC_137422.1, read as the reverse complement.
AACAAAACTAGAAACTACTTGGATGAAATAACTTTTTTTCAATTCAATTCATTTTTATTTATACAGCACCAAATCACAACAACAGTCGGCTTGAGACTGTTGTGTATATGAGATTTCTATCAGAGCGTGGGAGCACTGCGATATCAGACTCCTGTGTATGATCTGTACATGTACATGGTTTTGAAAATAAAGCTGACTTTGACAGTTGTAGACTAGTGTTAAATAAATGGAACTGAACCCACAGATGTTTGTGTTTGTATGTTTGTGCTGTACAGGATCAGGCTTTCGGTGAGCTGGAGAAGAACAGTGATAAGCTGCAGCAGGGCACATCCTCCTCTGACAGCAGCCAGCCGGCTCACCTGCACCAACTTCTCTGCTCGCTGCAGAAGCAACTTCTAGCATATTGCCACATCAACTCTCTTACTGAGGTACGGCTGCGCTCCTCTTTTTTAGAATAATTAGAGTGTGTAAACACATTTGTTTTGATTCTTGATGCTTAATGACTTAGAAAATAGTTTTCACACTACCAAAACATGGCAGGATGACGGGATGGGGGATTACAACACAATTTCATAGCCTCACAGTGTTTTATTTGAAGACGTTTTTTATTTCCGATTGCACTTTAATTTCAGATCATACATGGTTGTTGTAATGAGGATTAAAATGGCTTTAAACTCTCAGGCACGTTGGTTTTGTTTGTCTGAGAGCAAACTGAATTCTCTATCAGTGAACAGGAGAGGTGTAAAATGTGCTTGGTACCCCGCATCTTTCTTTCGTTCCTTCTGCATTGCATGCTGGGAGTGTGGCGGTGGAGCGTGTGATGAGTCTGACTGAGAGATCGAGGACTTGTTTCTAACTTTACTTTTCTGAATTGATTAAATTAAGCATTACTGACTTTTTTTGAGTGTGCAAAATCGCCAAAATGGACTTCTCTAAACTCATGAGACAACATGGTTTTAAGATCATACCTAGTTGTCCTTGCTCAGTAGAGGAGTGTAGTCTGGCAGTGGGTGAACTCAGCGCTGTGGTCATCTTTGTTGACAGTGTGGAGAACGCAAATAAAGCAAATAAATCGGAAAGATGATTTTATGTCTTTAAGTCACTGGTGGGTTCTTGGCAAAACTGAAATCAACGAATTTTGTCAGCAGTGTACTGTCATTGTCTCATCGGTAGGGATGGGTATTGATAAGATTTTAACGATTCCGATTCCATTTTCGATTCTGTTTAACGATTCGATTCCTTATCGATTCTCTTATCGATTCTCTTATCGATTCTTTTTTTTTTTTTTAAAAAGGAGAACACTAAGGTCGATTAGCTTAGAACTGTGTTTTATATCTTCTCTTTGAACAAGATAGAAATTTAGGAGTAACATGGCCTTACAAACCCAACAGTGAGATCTTAAGAGAGCCACAGCCTACGGCTCTTCAATGGGGTGTCACAGGGTCCCCAGGAAAAAAAATGTATATGTAAAATAATAAAATAAATATTCTCCTGTAGCAATAACAAAGTTTAACATAAATTATTCTGTAGCAATTACACAAGAATATCCAGTAATGTCCTGCCTACAATTAAACACATTCACTTACCAAAGTGAAATCGGGGGCATCTGCTGTGGCAAATGGGTGCAAGCCTTTGACCACAAACTTAGACACTGCTCGGTGACATTCGTCTATCCTGGCCTGAAAGGAGACGCTACCGGTAGACTGCAGCGAGACCTGCCAGCATCTGAGCCAGACTCTGTCTCTCTCATCATGGTTATCTAAATGCAATGCACAGTAATAGCAGGTTTTGTAATAAGGTAAATCGCGCTAACATAATATGCAATGCTAATTGATTAGTTACCTGCAGTATTAACGGGAGAGGACGTGGAAACGCTACCGCTGCTGGTGGGTTGAGCTTCGCTAGTCCAGAGCGGATCAAAAACACGACATTCGTTGAACGCAATCGCGTGTTTTTTGAGCAAATGCTTTTGCATATTCGTAGTGTTTCCTCCCTTTGATGAAATCTCTACTTTGCAAGTATTGCACGTTGCCCTGTTGTCATCCTTTCTCATAAAGTGTAACCAAACTTTTGAGCGTTTGTGCCGCTCAGGCGCCATGTTTCCTACTGGGTAAAAGACGCTACTCAACGTGATGACGTCATTCGGGGCGACTGGAATTGATAAGGGAATTGTTTTTAAAAGTGGCAAACGATTCCAAGGAATTGAAACAGTGGGAACCGGTTCTCAACAAGAACCGGTTTTCGATACCCATCCCTACTCATCGGCCAAATCTCTGAGAGATCTGGAGACTGACATAGTGGAGCTGGAGGTGTCTGCAAATTTTACAGGAAACCGAGTTTGGTTTGAGAACCTCAAATCTAAAAAAGCCTTGCCGGGCTCTGGAGCACAGGGGGCTCAGGTTTGTTGCAGATTTCAAAATCTTTCTCTGATGGATGCTCCTATGAAGGTTTTCTTTTCTCTGGAAAAAAGAAAGGACAGAGCAAGGTCTGACCTTTGTGACGATGTCATGGAGGTTTTTGAGGAGAGCTTCACTGAAGGCTCAGAGACCTCAGAGCTGCAGGAGAGCAGTTCTAACGCTGTTACCAAAGAAAGGTGATTTCCAGGATATTAAGAAGGGGCGGCCTGTCTCTTTATTGTGCACTGATTATGAAATACTGTCAAAAGTGCTGGCAAACAGACTGAAGAAGGTGATGGATCTGGGCCCTATTTCAGGAAGCCGGTTTAGAAAACTCAGAGTGAAAAACGATACTCAGGGTTGAGTAACCCCGAACTGTCCAACTCGGAATATTCGGTTTGAGAAAGGCTGATAACAATTAGTGCAGTCAACGCGGAGTTGCTTTAACCCCAAGTTAAGCGCGCGCACGAGGATACATAAAGCCCTGATTAGTGGAGCACAGATTAAGCGAGTCACCATGGAGACGGAGGGAAAGAAGGCGCGGTCAATGTATTTTACAGCGCTTGAGGCCGAAATTCTGATGGCAGCATATGCCGATAACGTGCAAATTTTGCGGAAAAAAAGTAACACAGCCTCAGCTGCAAAAGAAAGGGAGCATGCATGGCAAAACAAAGCCGACAGAGTCAATGCGTGAGTGTTAATTTAAACATTGATCTAGGGATTTCCACCCATTTAACACGTTATTTTATTATATTTTATTTTATTTTATATGTTATACATTTTATTTTGTGATGTGACGTGAGCGCAGGTGCAACCCAACAGGCCCCAAACGTTCCTGGCAGCAAGTAAAAATGAAATATAAAAATATAGTCCAAACAGGTAAGGTGTAATTGTATTATGAGCCATAGTGCTTGGTCTGTTTGTCCTATATAAATCAATTGCAGTTAGAGGCTACATTAATTTCCCCTCTGTAAGCACTTATTGAAATTTTCTGAGCACATTACAAGTACATATTTGCTTACTCTGTATGCTCAAATGTGACCCGTATAGCCAACAGAAAAAAAAGCGGAGGCCTGAAAAACAGGTGGGGGTCCTCCACCACCACCACTCACAGAGGCTGAGCAGTTGGCTTCCACATTTGTGATAATGTTGGCAGCATCACATATGATCTTCACAGTGCAGAGAACACAAATTAGCATCCATTACTATAATGAAATAATTTGTTAGTTTGAAATGCTACAGGGAACTATGTACCTGCACATTAATGCTGTGGAAAGACTTCCTGTTCACATAGTCTCCTTCATTTACTGAAGGAGCAATGATTGGAATGTGAGTGCCATCTGTACAGCCAATCACGCCTGGGAACCGTGAACATAAATGTAAAATTTAAGTAGTAGTTCAAGTATCACCACATCATGAATTAAGTTTCGTTCATGCTGATACTTGCAATTTTGTGGCATCCCTCTTTGATAAATCTTGTGGGTCTATGACCGGGGAACACCACAAACCAGTACAGGAGACGTTTCAGTGCAACTGTAACAACCTGACTGCCCGACAGACGGTAGCCTTGGAAACGTGCTCAGCGTCACCAATATTATACAGAAAGCTCCCGTTTGCAAAAAACCGAAGTGCGATACAAATAATATGTAATGAACTGAGAGAATGTCCGCGATGTGTCACATGAGCAATATTAGGCCTGAGGATGTTATTCAAATAAATTATAGATTGTGCTGAAAAACGGTAACGTTCACACAGGAAATCATCAGGAAATTATAAAATGTCCAAACGCGCTCTGATCACTTTCCCGGCGGAGAGCTCTGCGGAGAATTTGGGCTTCAACATCTACTGGCTCTTCAAGGAAGGAGCACGCCATGTCTGACACTTCCTACAGTCAGGTTTCCGACAAAGAGGCGGAGAAAGTCGGGGTTAGTTGAAGTAAACCTGCTAGGGGGCAGGTTAGCTTCACGGAGTGTGTCGTCATAGTAACTCACTCAGAATTAATCTAAACTCGCTTTGTGAAACCGAAAACCCAGAGTTTTCGTTAACTCAGGGTATACTTACTCAGAGTTTGCACTAAACCGGCTTCCTGAAATAGGGCCCTGGTTGTCCACCAAACACAAACATACTGCGTGCCAGACAGGTCTATTGTTGATAAGAGGGGACTCAAAACACATCCTTGTGGAGACCCGGTGCTGAGTGTGATGGTGCTGGACCGGTGGGGGCCGAGTCTGACAGACTGTGGTCTATTTGTCAGGAAGTTCTTGATCCAGAGGCAGATGGGGGTGGAGAGTCCCAGGTGAGACAGTTTCTGGACCAGGATCTCCGGGATGATATGATTGAATGCTGAGCTGAAGTCCAGGAAGAGCATTCTCACATAGCTTCCTCGGTGCTCCAGGTGACTCAGCGCAGTGTGGAGCGCTATGGTGATAGCGTCCTCGGTGGATCGATTTGTCCTGTAGGCAAATTGGTGGGGGTCCAGAGTGGGAGGCAGACCGGCCCTGATGTGCTGACAGACCAGTTTCTCAAAGCACTTCATCACTACAGGCGTAAGTGCAACAGGCCTGTAGTCATTTGGGCTGGCCACAGCTGTCTTCTTGGCGATGGGGATGATGGTGGAGGTTTTGAGGCAGGGCGGGACGGTGTTTGATGACAAGGAAAGGTTGAAGATTTTAGTGAAGACTCCGGTCAGTTCGTCAGCACATGCTCTGAGAACCTTTCCATGTATTCCATCAGGACCTGCCGCCTTCCTGGGATTCACTGACCTTAGAACACACCTCACTTGGTGCTCCCTAAGTGTTAGTGTGCCAGTGCTGGGGGCGGGTGGAAGTGGTGTGGCAGCTGAGGGCCTGGTCGTCTCAAAGCGGGCGAAGAAACGGTTTAGATCCTCAGCCAGTGAGGCATCAGTCCTAGATGTCGCCTGGTTATTGCTTCTGTAGTTGGTAATGTGATTGATCCCCTGCCACATTTTTCTGGGGTCGTTGTCAGCAAAGTGATCTTCAATCCTCCTCCTATAGGCAGCCTTAGCTTTCCTGATGCCTCTACTCAGGTCTGCCCTGGCCGCCCTATACGCAGCCCTGCCCGATAGGCTCGGAAGTGCTGGCCGGTGTGGATGTTTGCGTAGCCTAGCGTCTGAGCCCGACCGGCATCCCCTCTTCCGCTTTCTTTCCCTCCGTCGCCTTCTACGCTTGCTGGGCGGGCAGACCATCCACGGTGACCCTGGCGGTCTCGCTATCTCCTCCAGGATGTTGTGTGTTCGCTGATAGTCGCCAGAAACAGACAAACTATATTTAAAACCTAGGTCAATTAGGTTCTGGCGACTGTAAGAGATGGCGGCGTTGCAAACATTCAAAAATATCCACATTAAAAGTAAAAACGAGCACCAAACTGGAGAGCTAAGAGCCGCTGCACCCGTGCGCGTAAACTTTAATCCTTGATGATCAAGTTTTTTTTGCATAATCGACATTGGATACACCGGGCTGTGCTTTTTGCCCAAAGAAGAAGGTGGACAGGGACGAGCTCACCTAGAGAGCAGAGCTGCAGCTTTCAGACTGCAGTTTATTCAGAAACACTTGATGGGAAGGGAAGATGTTTTCTGGGAACCAGTAACTAGCGTTATTTTAAGAGGAAAAGGAGAGTTAGGAATGGATGCTTCCGTGTTTTTACTAAACTGTAATTTAATATTTTGTTATGAAATTCCTATGTTTTATAAAGGCCTTTTTAAAGCTTGGACCCTTTTCTGTTGGAAAAGACTGGAACCAGCTTCCTCATTGTTTTGGCTTCTAGAGGAACCGTTGTTTTTGGGGGCTTGGCCGGATGCACGTGATGGAACTGGACTTGCTTTTTTGAAAAGACTGCTTGAGACAAAGGCTCTCAAACTGAGACAAATTATGGACCAGACCTTCAGAACACAGAAACAGCAACAACTTTCATTGGTTCAAGTCAAGCCACATTATGAGGAGTATTCTAGACTTTTGGCTTAAATGTTTAACTTTAGTTGAAAAGGAGATGCTGTTAGATTCTAGTCGTGGATTAGAGATTTCCGATGAAAGAGATCCTTTTTGAGGAATGGAATTGAGTATTGATTTTACATTCTTGACGGGACCCTCGCTTATGAATCGGAAAGACTCGTGACTTTTCACATGCTGAGTGGAAAACTGTTATATAAAATGTCAGTTCAAGGGTTAAATAAAAGGCACTTCAGTGGAAGGACCGATGCTGTCTGGAGAGACAAGTTAAAAGTTGAGGAATGTCAGAAACCTATATGGAGAGTCTTTTATTAACCCCCACTCAATAAGAGGTCAGGTGACCTACAGGGGAGGGTTTTGCACGGTGCCATTGCTGTCAGTAGTTTTGTGTCCAAGGTTAAAAAAGATGCAAGTGAATTATGTCCCTTTTGTCAAGAAATAAAAACTAGTTTTCATATGTTTCTTGAATTTAACTGCCTTGAAACGCTGTTTATTGTGTCTTTGAAAACTGTGGAGTGGCTTGGTCTCCAGTGGCAGTGGGTTGATACAACTTTCATTTTGCTGGTTAAATATAGAGTTAAAGCTAAATGTCTGTTTTATTTACTGATGAATAATTTCACTGATGCTTCTTTTCAGTGGTGTCTTAATAATGTGGTGTGCTATGTTGTAGATAGATCGCCTCTGTCAGTGCGCCCCAGGGTGGCTGTGGCTACAATGTAGCTTGCCATCACCAGTGTGTGAATGGGTGGATGACTGGTTGTGTAAAGCGCTTTGGGGTCCTTAGGGACTAGTAAAGCGCTATACAAATACAGGCCATTTATTTCAGCCCTGTGATGTTGGTAAAAATCTGTCTGTCTGTCACTTTTTTAGTGAATAAAAGAAACCAAATAAAAGAAAATGACCATAGTATATAAAAACTTTTTGTCACCCTGTTTATTTGCAGAACTCCAGCAGTGTGTCATTGCTCCACAAACATCTGCAGCTGCTCTTGCCACATGCCACAGATATCTACTCCCGCTCTGCAGCGCTGATAAAGGAGAGCTCCTGGAATGGCAGCATACGGGAGAAGCTACAAGGTGAATGAAATCAAGTGACCTGTGTTGTAATCTGGCTATAAAGGCCTGTTTTCACTTCCTTGTTATCTCATTCTGCTCCGATAGTTCAAGTTCTTTTCATTTAGCATTGAAGATACTTTCTTTTGTTTTATATCATTGTCATAAAACTATGACCATGTAATCTGCAGATGTGATCTACGTGTCAGCAGCAGGTAGCATGCTGTGTCAGATAATCAACGCCTTACTGCTGCTTCCGGTGTCGGTGGCAAGGCCGCTGTTGAGCCAACTGCTGGAACTGCTGCCTCCTCTGGATTGTTTGAACAGACTGTTGCCTGCTGCCTCTCCTCTGGAGGACCAGGAGCTGCAGTGGCCTCTTCAGGGTGAGCTCAGAGCAAGGTTAACTTGGTCAAAATTTGAAAAAAAAAGTTACAAAATATCCTGGGATGAGGTAAATGCATGTACAGACACATGATGTGATCATTTCTGCTGGAGATGTTAAATTATGAGCCCTTGTCAGCTAAGCCAGCAGTGTAATTACAAAAAGCCATGTGTGCAGGCATTACGTGTACACATATTCTGTCGTTAAGTTTTTTCTCTTTAAGAGCTTGATGATTTTTTTTTAATTTGGCATAAACATACACTAGAATTGGAGGATTAATTTGCCGGTTCAGGTGTCGGCAACTTTCAACATCAAGAGTCATAGCTGCTCCTACCAAGCAGTGGGAGAAGAAGAGCAGCACATGCAGGTGACGGGGACAGAGGTACATATAGTATAATAGGGTTCGGGGTAGAGCAGGGCGATATGGCCAAAAATATTTATCACGATATATATTTGAAAATTTGCGATAACGATATAACCGACGATATAATTGATGCGAGACAAAATACAACTCCACAACATTACTAGCGCAAAAAGACAACCTTCCATTTATATTCACTTAAACAAGAAGCTGGTTTTTATGTACATTAAAGCTTTATAAAAATGTAACAGTACAAATGCAAATTGCTTGCTGAAAGTTTAACCAAAAGGCATTTCCAGTAGAAATGGGCTGACATGTCCTGAGCATAACCATGTATAATATCCACTGAAGTTAAAAAGAGGTGCTTTGCAACATTAAACTGCAGTGTGCAGTACGTATTTTTCGGACCATAAGGTGCACGGGATTATAAGGCACATTAAGCGAAACAAAGCAGTCAGATAAATCAAACTTTATTAAACTCATTCTTCTTGCTTCCTCCACTTCTGTACCATTGATTCATTAATGTTGAATTCTCTGGCAGCTGCTCTATTCCCATGTTGTTGCAGTATATTAATGACTAACCTTGTATTGTGCATGGATTATCTCAGTTGTTCTCCTGACTGACGTTTGGTCCGTTTACAGTATCCTGCCATGCGATTGCATTTGTCTCTAACCATGAAGAACCTTCACGTTAACTTTTATAAGTGGAAAAGTGTTAGTGTTCGTCCTCCAGCTTCACTGTTTATGTTATGCTAACATAGCTGTGTCGCTAGCGATCACGTAGCACATCATTATATACCAGCTAGCCCAACTTCAGTAACCCTACAAACGTCACTGCTGTTTAGTTTCCTGTCTTCATTTATGTTGGAAGTGATAGCAGAGCTGTACGTTTGATTTTTTTCAGAAATCTCTGTCAGAACATGCTATATCATGCTTAGGTAACTAGCGAAACTAGCGAGCTAACTTCCGCTAGCTTCCTGCTAACTTCTAACTCCGTTAAATGTAATAACTTTTGTTTTCATGGATGCCTGGAAGTTAAACTTTATAGTTACACCTGGTAAAGCAGCAATGCTGATCGTTTTATTAAAGATGAAAGAATTTAGACAGTTTTTAACTCTAAGTGATGCTGCAGTGTTGTTTGACCTGAAGCATACGGAGTTTAGGACCCAGATTACTCCCAGATTTAAGAGCATCTTAGTCCGACAAATACGACAATAACAACGGCCGCTTGCATGTTCTGCAAAAAAATGTGCTTTGTTGTGTATCTGACGGACAAACACCAAACCAGTTCCACATCACTGAAGTTGCACCATTTTTACAAACCAATTCTGGATCATCTGTTTCACTCAACAATCGGCCATGTGCGTATGAAAACAAAGGCACTGCACATGCGCGTTTTACTCCCATTCTATCGCGATATTTCATTTTCCTATCGTTGCCTAACATTATACCGGTATTACCGTGAACGGTATAATATGGCCCAGCCCTAGTTCGGGGTAACCTTAATCCTAACCCCTGGCTTGCAAGCTGCAGGTCGCCGACCTCTAGGCTAGATGTTCGTGTGAGATGCTGAATAGATGCGACTTCGCAAGACTCATTTTTGGCCTTAACATTAATATGTAACACTGATGTCTGATATGAGAAAATGAAAATCATATCGTGTTATTTATAATGAAAGGTGATATGTTTCAACACCCTGCAGTTGGGGCCATCTTGACGTCTGGTGGAGTACTAAATTGGAGAACGTATTTGTCTTTTTCCAGGTACCTCAGACTTTGCTGAGCCAGCCTCAGGAATGACCCTGCCGCAGCCCGCACTTTCTTGGGTGTGGCTTGTGGACCTGGAGAGGACAGTCGCCCTGCTAGTTGGGCGCTGCCTTGGTGGGATGCTGCAGGGAGCTCCCACCTCACTGGAGGAACAAGATACTGTTTACTGGCTCAAAACACCGCTATTTAGCAATGGCTTGGAGATGGACATCCCCCAGCTAGGTACAGGACGGACGCCCACATACACAACCAGTAGCAACTAGTTAACACGATAAGCTTAACAACCGATATATGGAGCGACGGCCTCTCTCTCTCTCTCTCTCTCTCTCTCCTGCTGCTACTTCAATCATGAAACTGATCTGTGATCAGCTGATCGTCTCTCTTGTTTGCTTTTGGCCCACTTTGCACCAGAAAGAGGAAACCAGCGGCTGAACAACAGCAGCACGTTTAAGCTTAATCAGCTGTTGTTAGAATTTATTTAATATTACTTTCTACTCGAGGATCTTTTTCTACGTAGCTGACGCTGGTAACTGTGCAGGGGCGGAGCTAGCAAAGTTTAGCCAGGGGGGCCGATAGGGCATGAACAGGGAAAAGGGGGCACAAAGACATACTTTTCTTTCTTATTCTCATTTAAAATGTCGAGCTTTTAATAAATAATTATCTGAGTCTTACACCCAAAGTTTTAATCTTGTGTAAAATGAATAGAAGTCAATTACTGTATATAGTAACTGTTAAGTCTAATATACCCTAGTAAGCTATAGTACTTTTTCCTTTGGGAAGGTACCATCTGTGCAGTCTGCAGTTCTGTGGAAGAAAGATGTTGAATCTATTTAATATTTCTTGAAAAATAATTGATTTCTGTGCATTTTTTTTCCACACTGCATCAAATTAAGGTTGGTTACGTCGATTAAGCATCATGAGGTGGAGCGTGAGGGGTGGTTACTATTTTTTATTTATTTATTTTTGTTGTTGCTGGGAGTTGGAACCCTATTAGTTAGGTTGCTTAATATTTATGCTAAGTACTCTTTAAAATACCAGAATAGGGAGGATGGTGCAGGTCTAAGTTTATTAGATTGATCAGTATTGCTGAACTATGAAATATTTTGTTGTATTTTTTACATACAGGTATAACAGAATAGCTTTAGTGTTGTTGTTTATTTAAACTTGAGTATGAACTTATACAAAATGCAGCAAGATATATTAAAAAAACAGTTTTATTGATTAAAAAACACTATATCGGATTCATATCGGTATCGGCAGATATCCAAATTGATGATATCGGTATCGGCAGATATCCAAATTTATGATATCGGTATCGGTATCGGACAGTAGTAGCAACATGAGTAGATTAGTAGTAGAATGTAACTTAGAGCAGGACATTACTTCTGACTGATCAGAATCCTAGGGCTCTTGTCCAGTTGAGTTCATTTATCGCTTCTTCTGTGACTTGTGAAGATAATTGTTTGCTTGTCCTTCAGACACCTGCATCAGCTCATTATTGGAGGCTGCACTGTCTGGTAATGAGGAGCAGAAACCCTTCGACTGCACACTGCATCCTGACTTGAGTGTCTTGGTGGATTTGGCTCTGGGTTCCTCTAAAGAACCTGCCAACAGCCTTTGGATCAACATGCATGAGTACGCTATTGGCAAAGGTTTGCATCTTTTTTGAGTATATACAGAATCCTACCATTTCTTTAATGCAATTAGCTTTACAGGTATATACATTCACTGACTGCACTGTGGATTTTGTTGCAGACTGGGACAATGCATCTCTCAGTAATGAGACCCTATTAGACACTGTGTCCAGGTTTGTGTTGGCAGCCTTACTGAAGCACACAGGGCTGCTCGGCCAAGCCTGTGGAGAGGGCAGGTAGTAAAACAAAATACACCTTTTAATATATGAAATACATGAAGCATTTCCATACTGTCCCACAGTACCTGTCTAAAGGAAATATTTTCCTATCAGGTATCAACCATCTAAGTCCCTGGCAGAAGTCTATCGGTGTGTTTTTAAGGTACGAAACCGCTTACTAGCCTGTAAGAACATGGACTTCATCCAGACACGATCTTCTTCTCGTGAGAGGAGGGTAAGTAAACAAAGCTTCTTTTTTTTTTTAGTTTTGCCTCTGCACACCACTATTTAAATAAATCAATGTGTGATTCAACAACAGACTTTCACCTTTAATTTAAGGGGTCAAAAAAGTGTAGCACAAACTGTTTAGGAACAAACCAACATAATTTCAAATATAAGGGTTGATTTTAATACATGGGTGATGGGTCTCTCTGCCCTAACTTTTGTCTTTAGTAACTGAAAAGTATCTTTTGTTGGACTGAGATCAAGTGTGTGATTGATACCATAAACACAACGTTGCAAAATGAACAGCTGTTTTTTAGCACAATCAGCTTTACAGCTTCCTCCCTTTGTGCTTTATGAGATTGGCACGGCTGAGGGTGGGAGAACACATCTGCAAAACGCTGTTCCAATGCAGCACGTCCACTCTCTGCGCCTGTGTGAGATGGTTATTACAATGGAAGGAGGCTGGAATGTGGGAATTAGGTACCTCTGGCCCTATCTCATCTCTCTCTTGTGATGCCCTGGTCAGTCAGTATCTGCAGACTCGTGCCTGCACCACACTCGTTGCAGAAATGGTGCGCAGAGGCACTGCTTCAGGATATCGTATTGCATAAGCCACCAAAACTAATACAAAGTGATATCCCTGTGTACTCCGTTGAAATGGCCCGACGAGGTCCGTGCCAATGTGAGCTCAAACAGGACCTCCATTAATGGTAATGGCGACTCCGAGCAGGACGCACACCATCGGCGTACATTTGGGGAGGAACACCCTTCACTTGGTGCGGGAGTATGAAAAGGAATCAAGGAAACTAGTGGATTATAGGAACCATCTTCGTTTTAACGAAGATGCAGACAGAACAAGGTTGTTCCTAAGAGTTTGCGCCTTGGATCCACTGTCAGGGGATACAGAGTTGATTCTACGGAGAGCACAAAATCAGCTTCTAAGTGAAAGGATAAGACAGGTCCATTTCACTATAGCTGATTAGCAAGATTAGAGCAAGATTAGCTAGACTGCAGGAAATGAAAACCCTTCTACCGTCTCCAATCTTAGAAGAGGTTTACAAGTTTGTGGACAAGGCTCAGCGGTCCCAACACTCTAAAGAAAAAGAAAGACAACGCAGGAAATTCCACAACTTGCTTTCAAAAACACACACTCGTCAGTCTGAATCTACACAACTCAGAGAAGAACACACACCTGAGGAAGTCAGGAAAAATGGGTGAAGAACTTTTCAGACCGGAATCTCACTGAACCTGAAAAGAGAGTATTAGCCAAAGGACTCAATTTTGCCATTTCTTCGCAACAGTTGCCCATAGTGGACCTCATCACAGCCACAGAAACCGCCGTACGGATGAACAAATTATCACAAACAGAAGCAGAGCAAATCAGGATGAAAGTCTCAGCCACCCTCTCCACTGCCAAAGTCCCTCCGTCCAACCTCACAATACAAGAAAAGAAGGCCGTCGCTTCCCAGAGCAAAGACCACAACATCACTATATTACCAGCTGATAAGGGAAGATGCACCGTGGTCCTAAACACTACAGATTACCACACAAAGATCACTACTCTCCTCAGTGACAACAATACCTACAAAGCATTAAAGCGAGACCCCACAAGCAGCTACAAAAAGAAAGTTATCGCTTTCCTTCAAGAGCTTGAAAAGGACAAACCTTTGACCGCCTTACATATCACCGCCTTTACCCTGCATTTATGGACTTCCTAAGCTCCACAAAGAAGGTGTCCCACTCAGACCCATAGTCAGTAGCATAAACTCAGCCACTTACAATATCTCGAAACATCTTGCTACCGTCCTAGCACCTCTTGTGGGGAACACCCCACACAACTTCACTGACAAGGTCCAGAAACTTACCCTGGATCCAGATGAAACCATGGTGTCCTTTGATGTAGTCTCTCTCTTCACTTGCATACCCACCACGGAGGCCGTGGAGACTGTCAGAAAACGACTACAAGAAGACAGCTCCTTGGAGGACAGGACCAACTTCACACCTGATCAGATCTGCACACTGTTAGACCTCTGCCTCACCACTACATATTTCAAGTACAACGAAGGTTTCTACAGCCAAAAACATGGCTGTGCCATGGGCTCCCCCGTGTCACCTATTGTAGCCAACCTTTACATGGAGGAAGTGGAAAGGAAGGCTCTTGGCTCTTTCAAAGGAAGAGTACCCAGCCACTGGTACAGATATGTAGACGACACCTGGGTGGAATCCTTCACTGCGCACATTAACGCTGTGGATAAAAACATCAAGTTCACCAGGGAAGACACAAAGGACGACTGTCTGCCGTTCCTGGACTGCGCCGTGCACATTGAAGAGAACGGCAAACTCAACATCGAAGTTTACCGGAAGCCCCCACACACGGACCAGTACCTCCTCTTTGACTCCCATCACCCTCTGGAACACAAACTTGGAGTAATCAGGACCCTACACCACCGGGCAGAACATGTTCCCTCTAAGCCTGAAGGGAAAAAGAAGGAACACACACATGTAAAGGAAGCACTCAAAACGTGCGGCTATCCTAAATGGGCGTTCTTAAAGTCAGCAAAGAGGCACAGAAAAGAAGACCAGACACCAGCGAGGGAGGATAAGAAGGACAGACGCAACAACATTGTCATCCCCTATGTAGCCGGTGTATCAGAGAAACTCAGGAGAGTTTTCTCCAAGCATGACATCCCAGTGCATTTCAGACCCAGCAACACACTCAGACAGAAACTGGTTCACCCGAAAGACAAAACGCCAAAACACAAACTTAACAATGTAGTGTATGCTGTACAGGTTTCACAATGAGCTCACCCAAAACCTTGGCTGATTGTGACCCACACCCATTTTCACACCTTGGCTCATGTGATTAGGTAGAGTATTATCAGGGGTTCCTTTGTCCCTCTTTGGAGGGAAACTCCCACTGGGTTTAAATCTGGGACTCTCCACCATTTGACCTTAGAACTGAAGAAGCTTCTCAGATGAGAGTGAAACATCTTCAGTAGGGATGCACCGATACCACTTTTTTCGGAAAACGAGTACGAGTACTTGCATTTCAGTACTTGCCGATACCGATACTGAGTACTTAATAAAAAACATGATTTAAATTTACAGGTAACAGCTTTAGTCCTATAATTTAACAAAAAAACAAGGGACTGGTTTGGAATTAAGAACATTTATTTAAAATGAAAAGCATGTTGTATGCAACATATTACAGAATAAATAATGATGAAAAAAAAATGTAAACAGTGACAGTGCAACTCAAGTATTGTTTTCAGTTTGTTGTAAACTCTGCCGCTTTGGACAACACAAAGGGCATTAATAAACATCTTTGCTATTTAGTGCACAATATTTGAATAAACTAACAACATCCACCAACATAGAACTGTGGCAGTCAGTGCAACTGAGGTAGGTATTAACATCAAGTCTAAGACGACTCACTTAATGGAGCCTATTTAGAAAAAGTGAGTGGCAGGTTTTTTTTAAGAAAAGTAAGAAAAAAGTAGCTTTTCTACATTATCAGCAGTCAGACTGTTTCTGTTTTCATCTATAATATGTGACAATGAGCTAAAAAGCCTTTCACTTTCCACACTGCTACATGGGGCTGAGAGGTATTTACGGGCCATTTTAGCCAAAGTGGGGAACCTGATTTTGTTGACACCCCAGTACTTCAGAGGACTGTCTTCACGAGGGCTTGGGGCCTCTCCGAGGTACGTGTCGAGCTCAATGGCAGCACCTGCTGCCAGCGGCTGTGCTGCCTGGGGCTGCTCCTTAGCAATTTCATCAAATACAGTGTCCAGACTGCTGCTAGTGCTGGCCTGGGCCTTGAGGAACAGTTTAGCAGGAGGTTCTGCAGCTCTGCCCGACTCCCCTCTGCCTCACCTCTGGACATCATCTGCAGCTTGGCCTCTGGAGCAGTGTTGTTAGAGAAGAAGCAATCTTTATACCTGCACAAAATTTATGAATGTGTTAATATGTGGAAAAATAGGACTGATTTTAGTTTCCCCTAAACCACTGTGACAAATGCCAGCCATTTGACTTTCTGGTAGTAATAAGGGAAATGTATTTCATATTATATACAGTGGGGCAAAAAAGTATTTAGTCAGCCACCGATTGTGCAAGTTCCCCCACCTAAAATGATGACAGAGGTCAGTAATTTGCACCAGAGGTACACTTCAACTGTGAGAGACAGAATGTGAAAAAAAAAATCCATGAATCCACATGGTAGGATTTGTAAAGAATTTATTGGTAAATCAGGGTGGAAAATCTGGATGTATCTACAATAAAACCTCCCCCAGCACAGAGTGGCTGGAGAGGTGGTCAGAATCAAAGGAATGGCTTTGATCCTACTGCTTAAACTAAGACTGTACAAATTTAAGAAACACAATGGCAACATTCAACAATTAGACTTAACATATGCGTACCGAACCGAAAGCACTGTATCGAACGGTTCAATATCGATACGAATATCGTTGCACCCCTGTTTAATATCACCAACCATTCCCATGTTATTATGGTGTATCCATATAAATGGCCCACCCTGTAGATATGTTTAGCTCTTTCGGTGATTCTATAAGATTTTTATTTAATGTCATGCCTAGTAATCTTTTTTCTTATTTCAAATCAGCTGATTCAGTATTGTACTGACCAATGGCCACATGAAGTCTGTGACAAAAACACTGCATCCTCAACCACCAAGGTATTAGCCCCGTTGTCAGTCGTTAAAGCGTCAGGTTGAACTTCCAGCTTGTGAGGGCATCCTGCAGGGCTTCAGCTATATGCTCTGCGGTGTGGTCTTGGGCTGTAGTCACATTCATGTATGGCTCACAGGTCCTGCTGGTCAATGAGACATTTTGGTGAGCATATACTTTTGGCCGTACTTCTCTTGCAAAGTACTTTTGACTAGGTATCTGGTATGTTCGGTCAGTGTTTTTAGCAGCTGTATAAAGGCCTCTTGTTCCACAGTTGAGATGCGGACCATGTCTTTAGCGATATGATAGGCCGCTGCTTTAGTACTGTCACTCCACTTCTCATAAGGCACAGCATGGGTATGGGAGTTTTGTAATGTGGTTTGTTTCAGTGCTGGAGGCTTTATGATCTGTGATACAGCAAAGTTTCACACTCTTCATACTGCACTTTATGGCGCTGTTGTAAATGGTGGAAAAGATTAGCAGTGCTTGAAACTTTTGTCAGAACATTTTTTAGGGATTCTCTACAGAACACATTATTCTGCTGATCATCTGACATTTTGAATCCGAACCATCTCCATATACACTCAAAAAAATGAAACGTTGACTTTAATTAAAATTATTTTGTCAACAGGTTCCACGAAATTGAATTATGTTAGTTTAAAGCAAAAATCTTTAGTTCATCTAATTTAAAAAAACTACTTAAGATTAACAAGACATATTTAAGACTAACTAAATCAAGTTATGTTGTATGAACATAGATGATATATTTTCAGGTTAGATAGTTTAGATTAGTTACTTCAACACATTTCTTATTTGTGGCAGTAAAATGTTAAATTTAAGTTAGATTAATTCAAATATTATATTTTCAGCCACCTTGTGCTTTATTAATTAGTTTTACATAAATCTATTTTGTCAACAGGTTCCACACAAATGAATTAAGTACATCCAACTTATTTTTTAAAATTTATTTTATTGCCAACACATTCAGTGAGCATTTGTGTAAACCCAGTCCAAAATAAAACACAACAGCTCATTAGGGTTAGTAATTAACAGTATGTAGACAGATGCAACATCAAGACTTTAAATTAAATGTCTGTATCTACCAGAAATAGAAGGAAAAAAAAACGCATTGAAGATCACATAACACATTGATAAGATGACACTTGAGTTATGCACATGTGATGCTAGTAAGGTCTGTGAGTGTTTTTTTCTTTTAGTGTCTAAAATGGATAGCAAAGTTGCTATTTGCAATGATTGCTTAGGGTCAGTCCAGTAACGCAATGCCAATGAAGTGCTTTCCTTTAACAATGCAAAGTGAAGTGTCCACCTCAACAGCCACAATTAAAAAAAAAAAAAATGTAACAACAACAACAACAACAACAACAACAACAATAATAATAATAAATAGTCCACTGATATTAGCAATCAAAGAAAATTACATCACCATCCCAAATAAAACTTTAACAAAACATGCCAACATTATGGTCTAACAATAAAACAGCTTGTCAGCGTTCAGTTTTTTTGCAACAGCACAGCAGTAACCATTTAACACTTGCCACTGTCAACATTTATTTTACCAGTGTTTGGGCAAAAAACTTCAGATGTAAACATTTTAACATGGAAACAATTGTTCGTCTTTAAAAGTCCACAAAATATACATTCATCCTGCATTCCCAACTTGGATGATCTGATATCCTCGTGTTGGTGTTGTTCCCAGACCATCATGAAAATGTTGTTCCAGGTTCAACATTGCAAGTGACCAATCACATTGTTGTGACGTTATTCTATTCCAAGCCATTCGTGCATTTATGAAATTCCAATGTTGCAAGGACAATATCAATTCTGCTTACTGTTTATTAAAGGGTTACGGTTAGGGTTAGGGTCAGTTGATCGGCGGACAGAGGCGGTTTCACGCAGCTTAAGTACAGTTTTTTGTTTTACGCCGGTTTTTCCCGAAGTCGCAAAAGTATGACGTCACAACATTCTGATTGGTCACTTGCAATGTTGATCCTGGAACAACATTTAGTATGATGATCTGGGAACAACACCAACACGAGGATATCAGATCAACCTCCTAACTTACCCTTATTTTTAGTATGTATTGCAATTACCTTTACAATGCACACAATGTAACACAAACTGAATATGAACATATTTCCACCTCATAACAATATGCCTTGAACGCTAATATACACACCACCCTTCAACATTTCTGGTGCAGTATCATCTCTCAATTAAAACCTTTAAATCTCAATACTTTTGATTGTCTCTTAGCTTTCAGTCTTGAGGTTAACTGAGATTCAGTGCATATATCCCACCCATTAAGAGTGCACATGCAGAGGCCAGGTCTTCCAGGTCATGCAGGACACACTAGATGGTTATACCCACATCGGCTGGAGGAGTGCTGGCATCAGCTCTTTCGATGGTAAAGATAGCAAGGGTAATTTGTTCCAGATCCCTCTGAACAGCTGTAGCTTAGACACAAAAACATAGAAAAATGGCATCCAGTTTTAAAAAAAGAAAGAAAAAGGGCCAAAGCTACCCTTTAATGACGTAAACACAATATTAGGAACATGCACCCCAGTGCGCCACTATTTTAGACTACAGATTCAACGATAAATATAAATAGTTTGGGTATACAAGAAGATTTCCCAAAACATTTCAATTTCAATTTCAATTTCAATTTTATTTCTATAGCACATTTAAAAGTCACAAGTACAACAAAGTGCTTCACAAACGAACCATACTTGCAATTTACAACAGGAGAAAACAGTTAACAAAGAATAAAATTATAAAATAATAATATAAGAACAGACATGAATCAGGGAAAATTAAGCTAAGTAGTTTGAAAAGCGAGCTTAAACAGATGGGTTTTTAACCGAGATTTAAAAGATTGGATAGTTTCCGACACACGGACATCAACCGGTAGGCTGTTCCAGAGTTTTGGTGCAGCGAAAGCAAATGCCCGATCCCCCTTCGTCTTTAATCGAGACATTGGTTGCATTAGAAGCCCCTGATTAGAGGATCTGAGTGCCCTTGTAGGGATATATAGATTAAGAAGGTCAATCAGATAACTGGGTGCCAAGTTATTTAAGATTTTAAAAGTATATAAAAGAATTTTAAAAACAATACGGTATTTGACAGGAAGCCAGTGGAGGTCAGCTAGAATGGGAGTAATATGATCCTGTCTTCTAGCGCCGCTTAAAAGGCGTGCTGCGGCATTCTGGACTAATTGTAGGCGTTGAATAAGAGAGAGTTGGAGGCCTAAGTAAAGAGAATTACAGTAGTCCAGTCTAGAGGTTATAAAAGCATGAATGAGCCTTTCAAGGTCTTTATGTCGTAGGTAAGGCATTGCCTTCGAGATTTGGCGTAGTTGGTAGAAGCTGGTTTTTACCACTGCAGCCACTTGCTTATCTAATTTGAGGGAGCTGTCCAGCATTACTCCGAGATTTCTGACAGTGGGCGATAAGTGGCTGGCATAGGAACCTAAAGTCTCCGAAAGCTGTTTCAACGGCATGTGGCTACCAAAGACGATAATTTCTGTTTTGTTTTCATTGAGGGTGAGCGAATTATGTAGTAGCCAGTCTCTGACGTCACACAGGCAATTAAGCAACGGCAATAGCGGGGATTGAAGATCCAAATCCAAAGGGAAATAGATTTGGATATCATCCGCATAGCAGTGAAAAGAGATATTGTGATTTCTAAAGATTTTTCCCAGGGGTAACAGATAGAGAGAGAACAACGTGGGACTTAACACAGACCCCTGGGGAACACCGCAACGAAGGGGTGCGGGGGAAGAGGAGTGATTTCCCATAGAGACAGAGAAAAACCGCTCGGATAGGTATGATTTAAACCATGAGAGTACTTTGCCTTTAAGGCCAACTACATGTTCAAGTCTTGAAAGGAGAATATCATGGTCGACCGTATCAAAAGCAGAGGACAAGTCTAAAAGAACTAAAACCACAGGGCGCCCTGTATCAACAGTTACGAGGAGATCGTTAAAAACTCTCAGTAAAGCTGTCTCGGTACTGTGGTGAGGTTTAAAACCAGATTGGAATTTTTCATTGATTCCATTTGCCTCTAAGAAAGATTGCAATTGCTTGAGAACAATTTTCTCTAAGACTTTAGCCATAAAAGGGAGTTTCGATACCGGCCTATAGTTTGAGAGGACATTAGGATCAAGATTACTTTTCTTGATTACAGGTTGGATAACTGCATGTTTGAACACGGAGGGACGCAGCGTGATAGTAGTGATGAATTCATTATAAGTAAAATCCAGGGTCCTACAATATTCAGGGCGTTTTTGATAATGCGAGAAGGGAGCACATCATGACGGGAATTGGAATTTTTCGTTTGAGCTATTATTTCCTTAAGGGTCCTTAAACAGGTTCCATGCAAATTACAACAACAACAACATTACAACATGCAACAACATTAGTTATTCAAAATTTGGTTTAATACAGATAAAAAACTAAACTAAAATTACCAACCAATTATTCTTTGAAGAGGATGCTTGGGTCTTCATTCAGGTAAAAAGGTAGTGCCCTGAGGACACACTCCCTCCCCTTTTCAATGGTTTCCTTCTGTAGAGAGTGGCAGAGATACAGGAAGAGAAAACAGATATACTTTAGGATGACAGAAACTCACATTATACGCAAAATGAATGACATATCCACTGCACAGATAGACATGTACACAAGACCAACTAATCATCACATGGACATGAATAGTTAACCTGTTGGGCAGGGTTTCCACCACATTATATATGTCCATAATGGAGGTAAAGACAAACTAATACATCATCTTTTTTGCATTCAAAACATAACATAAAAACATTCACTTCTGGTTTAACCTAAATCAAGGGATCAGATTTTACATATGTTTAGGTAATTTAAATTTTCCAACGTTTTGAGTACCAAACTTTGTCTTGCTTAATATAAATGTAAGTGCACTGTGCAGCTACCATACACTAGCTGTTTAAATTTGAAAATGATCTTATTAGCCATAATATTTTGCTACCAACAGAATAACGCACCTGTGTGGCTGGTTTGTCTAATTTTCTTCCCTGCAACGCCTCCTTTTTTCTTGAAGACTTTTATGAGCTGGTCAGTGTATTGGTCAAGTTGTGTAAAAAGCCTTGGAACATGTGCAGCAGTAGTAATCCTCACATATTCTGCTTCCACCTGAAAATATGTCAACAAACACAACATACTGTACTGTAAATATACATACTATATGTACACATATACAAACTAAAACTAATGTAGTAAGACCTCATTAAAGCTATAATTTTAACACAAACATTTACACAAAATGCTAATGGAGCCATTACAGCTTTTATTGTTATTTATCAAGTTCCAAAAAATATTGATCACAGCTGATCTGAAAAGAATTTCATGCCTCAGGCCCTTGAACTGCAACCATGGTTCAGATGTGGAGAAGAAATAACAGGGGCATGGGATGGGTCACAAAAGAAAACTTAACTTATAAAACAGTTTTGTTTTTAAAAGTATAACAGTTCACACACCACATACAAGCTCAGCAATACCACATACACCACATCAGTATAGGAGGGAGCAGGTAAAGGCAGGATCTGAGATTTATAAAGTAAAACAAGAAATTCATTACTTAATTTCAAGAAGCAAATTATTGTTTGAATTACAACTAAATAAAATACTACTCAGAAGAAAAGCAAGAGATTGACACTGCCATGTGCTAACTTTCTATAGAAGCAATTATCACCAGGTCTGTCGACCTCCATTGTCTGTCCACTCATATGTCTTGAATAATTTTATTAAAAAAAGTAAGTGTGTACTTTCACAAACTGTAATTTATAACTACATTGATATGTATAACTCCGCTAGGAAACATGCTGTATTTACAGACCATTTTTACATAATACAGATTACTGATAGAGCAGAACAATGGTGTCACAGTGGCTTTCGCCCTTGACTTTTTGGATTTTAAATGTCACTTTATGCTATCCTTGCTATCCTATTCGATATTTCCGACTCTCGGATTACAGAAAAGGAATCCCAAGAAAGCAAATGGAAAAATAACCCCTTGAAAGAATAACCCCATGAACCCCTGTAGCTAATCCCTTAATAAAACAAAAAACAATAAAAATGTTTCTTACACAGTCCACAAAATAAGCATGTCCAGGACCCAGTAAAACTAATGTAAAACAAGCACACGCAAACGATATAACATGTCTTGTAAGACAAACGCAAAATATAACCATGCTGGACATATAGATACTACACAACATAGTCAAAGAAAAAAGTGGTCTTACCTCTCAAAGAAACAGCAGCTTGGCGCCAAAACAGCCTTTTTCAGTTAAATTTGAAGTCTTGTGCATGAGCAGGCACAAGCCGTGAAACCTTCTTGTTCTGCGCGGTTTCATTACAACTGTTTTTGCATTACTGCCACCTTGTGGATATACAAGGTATATCGATCCTAATTGACTTAACTTAAATGTTATGCGATCAAGTAACACATTAGTATTATGTACGTTGAATAATAGACACAATTACGTAGACTTGATTAGAAAAACATATGTTAACTTAACAAAAACATATATTTTAAGTAAAATGAAAATAAATAATTAATATACACTGAACAATCCACCTCATTCATTTTTTTGAGTGTACAGGGAGTGCAGAATTATTAGGCAAGTTGTATTTCTGAGGAATAATTTTATTATTGAACAACAACCATGTTCTCAATGAACCCAAAAAACTCATTAATATCAAAGCTGAATGTTTTTGGAAGTAGTTTTTAGTTTGTTTTTAGTTTGAGCTATTTTAGGGGGATATCTGTGTGTGCAGGTGACTATTACTGTGCATAATTATTAGGCAACTTAACAAAAAACAAATATATACCCATTTCAATGATTTATTTTTACCAGTGACACCAATATAACATCTCCACATTCACAAATATACATTTCTGACATTCAAAAACAAAACAAAAACAAATCAGCGACCAATATAGCCACCTTTCTTTGCAAGGACACTCAAAAGCCTGCCATCCATGGATTCTGTCAGTGTTTTGATCTGTTCACCATCAACATTGCGTGCAGCAGCAACCACAGCCTCCCAGACACTGTTCAGAGAGGTGTACTGTTTTCCCTCCTTGTAAATCTCACATTTGATGATGGACCACAGGTTCTCAATGGGGTTCAGATCAGGTGAACAAGGAGGCCATGTCATTAGTTTTTCTTCTTTTATACCCTTTCTTGCAGCCACGCTGTGGCGTACTTGGACGCGTGTGATGGAGCATTGTCCTGCATGAAAATCATGTTGTTCTTGAAGGATGCAGACTTCTACACATCACCTAATATGCTTAATTGGTAGTAGGCTTTCGAGCCTATACAGCTTGGAGTAAGACAACATGCATGAAGAGGATGATGTGGACAAAATACTCATTTGCCTAATAATTCTGCACTCCCTGTAATTGAGCCATTATTTTTCTTTTCTTCAATTTTTGACAACTCAAAGAGCGTTCTACTACAGGTCTCATTCACCCAATCACACACATTTTATTCACACACCCACTTGCACTCCAATGGGTGCATCTTGGGCAACTCAGGGTTCAGTATCCTGCCCAAGGATACTTGGACACATGGACTGTAGTAGCCAGGGACTGATTGATCGACAGCCTGCTTCGCCACATGAGCCACAGCCACCTCTGGAATTCCCAAACAGTTAATGCCAAGTTTTTGCTAAACCTATTTATTGTGAAGGTAAAATGTGTACTTTAAGCACATGTTGATTATTTGATTTAAAACCCACTATGGTGGTGTACAGAGGCAAAATTGTGTATATATTCTGTATTTGTCCAAGAAACTATGGTCATAACTGCATACACACGTTTCCACCGAGCTTAATAGTCATATCAATGGTATCCAAAATCAGGCATTATTGTCATTTGACCAGATTTCCGACAATCAGGACTCTCTGGACATGGACCCCCAGGAGCACTCTTTCACACGCACCATTGATGAGGAGGCAGAACTTGAAGAGAGGGTTGACCGTGAGAGAGAAGAAGGCCATCAAGAGCAAGACGATGAAGAGGATGACAGGGAGCATGAAGTAATGACAGCTGGAAGTAAGTACTCGTGCCTGTAGTTGCATGTGTGTGTGTTTAGTGTGCAAAGCAGTAGCCAATTGGAGGACATAACTGAATAAATGTTAACTTTTTAAAATCCTGTCTGTATTATTCATCTGTGTTTTTGTTGACTTTGCTTGTCACTGTAGCCTGTAGTGTTGGTAAAAGGGTTCTAGTATGAATATTATTAATAAATGGTTATTATTAATAATATTCAGGTATACTACTTAGTATAATGTATTTGGAAGTGCAGCTGTAATCTGCAACATTGTAACTGATTTCTGCATATTTCTCATGCTGTGAAGTTCTAAGTCGAACAGTTTATCAGCTAGCTTTCTCAGTAGGAAGGTGTTTCATAGCACCTATGAGCATGTGTAATCTGGCAGTTTTAAAGCTGTAAACTTCTGACATACTGTTATGAACACCTTCACTTGATATTCATGTCCTGTAATATATGGACATTTATGTGCCGAAGGCTTTGCAGTGTGTTGCTTTAGCACGGGCTTTAGTATTGACTATTAGACTCCAGTAATTCTTTGTGGCTGCTGTTTTGTCCTCTAACACTGCATCTTATTTGTGTGTCTTTTTGTGTGTGCGTGTGTGTGTGTGTATGATTGTGGCACAACACAGAAATCTTTCAATGTTTTCTCTCAGCGCGGGAGGTGGCTCGCAGTCGGGAGAGAGAGCGGGCCAGCAGCAGCACAGGACTGGGCTCCAGCTCCAGGAATGGAGGAGGAGGAGGTGGAGAGGAAGACACCATTCTGGCTCAAGAGGGCAGAAGGGGCAGTACGGGTCTTCCAGAAGGCCAAGACCTTTACACGGCAGCCTGTAACTCTGTGATCCACCGCTGTGCTCTGCTGATACTGGGAGTCAGCCCAGTACTGGGCGAGCTGACCAAGCAGAACCAGGAAGAAGCTCAGACCCAGTTAGCTACAGGGACACAGGAGTGCCTCAGCTTCATGACCAGGTCGGAGAGAAATAGGATGCTATTGTTGACATCCCTGAAAAATTGAATTCCTTTATCATTGGGCACAGTCACATTACTAAGAAATTTAGTCATTCATTGTGCATTTCTCTTTTACTGGCCCCATATACACTTAAGGGAAAACCCAACTTATTTTAATTATTTCATATACTTTTATAATGTAACATTTCAGTTATATTTAATATAGCTCAGTTTATCATTAGGTTGATATTCTATAGTTACTTTAAATCTGCTTATTTAAAGGTAGTTTGATGAAAGTGCTTTGAAAAGTGTTTTTGAGTCGTCACTTGGGTGGAAAAACACTGAATTCCTGCACCAAGCTCTTGTTAACTTTTACAGTGAAGCATTGGAATGAGCACATTACATAGTTGTACTGGAACTGTACTGACCACAACTGTAAGGCTCCACATCAAGAGCTGTCTTCAGTTAGTCATGATCTGACTAGTCTTAAGTGCCCAATATCAGTGAGGTAAGGTGACTGCACAGGACTAAAAGATAACACACAGGCTACTTTTGTTGTCTACACGACTCCATAAGTCTTTGGACAGTAATTCATTTTGTTTGTTTGTTTGTTCAGCCTTTCTCACTTGTTGTGCCTCGTATTGAGTGTGCACCTGATCAGCTGAATTAATCATGGTGTAATATCATTCCTATCATTCTTGTTTGTTAAGCCTACTGAATTAAAGTAGAATAGTCTGCACACAAAAAAACTGTGTTAATGTAACGCTGTAGCTCACATTTCAAACCATAGTGGTTTGGATCCTGCGGTGTGCACCTCAGAACCTCTCGTAGTGAACATAATTCTGCTTTACCCTTTTAATGTCAAAGTATTCCAATGTTTTGTATTTCGAGCACCGTGTTGTACTTTGTCCTTTTTATAAAAAGGGAGACAACTGATGTGGCTGTATGCGCCACCATTCAGGTGAAAATCATGGTGTTTAATTGTTGTTGTTTAGCTGTCTTGTTCTCATTGATTTAACAGTGCTGTGATATGTTTGTGTACAGAAGTGAGAGCCTGAGCGCAGAGAGCCGTTTAGTGCAGAGCAGCCCAAGTTACAGACTGATGAAGTCCAGGAGCGAGTCTGACCTCTCCCAGCCAGAGTCAGATGAAGAAGGTTACACTTTGGTAAATCAAATGCCTGCACACACTCTTTGTTACATCTGCAGTACAGTTGACAAACAACTCAGAGAACTAGTTGCTCTCCTTTGACCCACCACACACTGACAAAATAATGTGATTTTAATCTCACTGAGAACAAGGTCACAGTAATGATGGTAGTAAACACATTAACCCTTTGCCAGTGTTAATAAGCAAATCATGTTCACTGTAATGTGTCACTTGCTTCTGACATGTGGAACACTATACACACACACACACACACACACACACACACACACACACACACACACACACACACACACAAACTCTCCTTGTGCCGTACGACAACTTTTCTCCGTGCCCCTGGTACACTGCACAGAAAAACCTTGCCACACACAGACACACACACCGCTCGTGCCTATGGTACGACACATTTTCTTCGTGCCCCTGGTACACTGCGCAGAAACACTTTGGCCCCCCCCCCCCACACACACACACACACACACACACACACACACACACACACACACACACACACACACACACACACAGGCAGATTGATTCACAGACTGTGGCTGCAGTACTGGCATCTGTTAGTCCAATAATCACGCAGTTGACATTAGAATTCCACCTTTAATGTTTGCCTTCCTTCACACAACAACTGCAAAGCCCACACACATAACTTGTCCTTGAGTCTGTTTGTCCTCCACCTCAGCCGCCTGAATCTCCAGTTTACAATCACAGGTTAACATAATGTGCAAATCTGTGAACTGTTCTGTTTTTTCTTTCAGAATGGAAGAAGAAATGTTGACCTAGACTTGGCATTCTCCCACAAAAAGAGAGGTAACGACCGACCGCTAATTTGCTCCGCTAATGTTTGGAGAGAGGACAATGGTTGTTATCGTTCATATGTTACTCTTGTCTCTCTGTCTTCTGATTCCTGTACGGATAGTTTATTTGCTTCTTTTGGGGCAGTTGAGCCCCAAACACAAGAGGAACTTCAAGCAAGTAAACGATGGCATGTTTCTTCCTCTTGTTAACTCATAACTCCATGACTGTAATGCCATACCCACACCCTGCCCTCTTTGAGCCTCAACTTTTCATTTTGTAAAGAAAAAAAGAAAGATAAAGAAATCAGGATCACATAAACGTCTCCATTCAGGCCATTCTTCTGCTTGCACTGTTACTTTGCACTATGATGGCTCATTCCTCGTGAAGAGTGTAATCTGTTACTTTGAAGAATTTTCATGGAACTTTCTGGGTTGCACTTTTGAAGAAGTCATCAGTGCTGATACTTTGACTGAGTTGTTGTGTGGACGCGCTAGCCTGTTTCCCATTCCACTTCTCAGCCGCAGAATTCTTCCTCAGTGTGTGTGTTGGATACTCGGTGCATCCATCACAGGCAAACTCATAATGGAGGCTTGCGCCTGCATGTAGACTCGGCATTTGGCCATTTGATGAACTCCGGTCGAGTAATAATGCGCTCCTTTTAAGTGCTTCAAAGCTACTCGGCACATCCCTCAATAGATCCCCTGTGTGCACAAATACAACAAACGGGATCTTCTTCTCCTTCTCAGGCCTCCTTCACAGCTCACCAGACTCCCTGGCTGAGTCCTGGTTTCGGGCCAAGCTGAGCCGTCAGCAGAGTTACAGTTCAACGTATGAAGAGTCAGACCTGGACTTGAGCCGATCGCTGGGCATCCACGCTCTCATCGACAACATGGTCAGCTTCATCAGTGGTGACGTGGGCTTGGCTCCAGCTTTTAAGGAGCCAGAAGAAAGTATGTCCACCAGCCCACAGGCCATTATCCTGGCTATGGAACAGCAGCAGAGCAGAGCAGAGGTGAGCGATTCCTCAGCGAGAAGTCGAACCACATGATGGTTAATCAAAGTCAGCATAGTTGATTTTGTTCTTTTCTTCTATGAAACTTTTTTAATTCATTTGTGGAGGATTTTTATTTTTTGTACGGTTATACCTTTTCAGAACAGAGATGACAGTATTATATACGTTTTCTTTGTCTTCTCAACAAATCAGTTGAAGACCGAAATCTGTAATGCCTGTCTCTCATTTCACTCAGTCTAAAACTGACTGATTCCTACTGACGATATAAAGACTTCGTCAAAAGTTTGGGTTTTTATTTTCTAAAGAAGAACACGTTATCAAATTTAAAAACAATTCAAATTAGTCAGATGATATTTTAAAAATGTCTCTACAGTTTTGCTTAGAGGCCTATCATCAACAGCTGTCAGTCCTCTGGATCAGTTTCCTGGTATGGCTGCTAATCCAAATCAATACATTTAAAAGGCTAATAAATTAGTAGAAAAACCTTTTGCAGTTGTGTTGCACAGCTGGAAACCATGGCACAGCATTATTTAGGTTAGTTTAGTGTCCGAAGCATCAGTCATTTTATTGTTCTCCAGTCATCAGTTGTTCTTCTGAGAAAGGAAGGCTATTGTGAGTAATTGTGCAGAAACTTAAAATCTCTTATCCATATCCCTTTAGGGAGCAGCAAACACTGAGTCTAAAATAGGCAGAAAAAGGAGTGGGAGGCCCGATGCACAACTGTGCAAGAAGACAAACATCTGAGAATGTGTCGTTTAAAACGGAGACACCTCACGGGTTGTAAACTGGCAGCTGCATTAAATAGTACCTGTCAAACACCAGTGTCAGCATCACAGTGGAGGGGTGACTTCATGGTCTGAGACGGGCCGACAAAAAGAAAAGACTGAGCTGGGCAGAACAGAGCACACACACTGGATACAGGAAAACATTATGGAAGCCCGTTTCCGCCACTAAAAAAAAAGGATCCATAACTCAAAATTTTGAGTTAATAACTTGAAATTTCGAGTTAGTGCTGCCAATCAGTAATCTACGTGAATGACGTCATTTCCTTGTTACCCAGAAGCTGAAGCCTCAGCTACAAATGCTACAGCTAAGCTACCGGTATTACATCCAGTCGTGAATGCACAGATTGCTGAGTGTTTTCAGCCTGGCTTCACAAATGATGAAATCCCTGTTATTAGCTGAATCACATGGTGTTACTATCAGCAAACGTACTCGCGAAAGCGCCAATTTGTTGGGATCCGTTTTTGTGTGCGCGTTCCTCTGCGCCATAAGCTTCCGGGTAACAAGAAAGCGACCTCATTCACGTATATTTTTGATTGGCAGAGCTAACTCGAAATTTCGAGTTATGGATACTAGCTGTTTTGTTTTTATTTAGTGGCGGAAACGGGCTTCCAGTGAAAACATTTTACCCAGTAAACAGTCAAACTGCAGCTTGAAGGAAGACTCCATCCATGTACCTTGAAAAATTGACATCTACAATACCATGATTTTTGCACTTAAGAAATATTAAAACTATAGTTCTGCACCACACGTCTCAGGAGTTGGTCTTCAGACTTTGTTTGGACAAATCTGTGTTTCTCACAAATTTGGAATCTATTTGTAGCGAAAGGGGGAATTTGTGCAAGTCATATAGAGCATGTGCAGTAGTGGTTTGGTGCCTTCCAGGTTTGAAGAGTGGTTTGCATGTTTTTAGTAGATAAAACATGGTTTTGAAAGGACTTATTGGGCTTATAGAATTCTATGAGGAAACAGCCCTCGGCCATGACCTCAGTAAACACTATGCTATGAACAAGCACGTTGTTTAACATTTGTGCTCAATGGATCCATTCTGGATTCAGTCTCTTGCCTAACATGCTAGAGCAGTGTTTCCCAACCATTTGGAGCCACGGCACATATTTCACATTAAAAAAATCACACGGCACACCATTAAACAACAATGTCACAAAAAGCATATTGATCATTTTCCCCTGAGCACCATGCGTAGCGAAACTGGCTCGGTTTGTCACCAGTAGACCTTTTGTGCTTTCTTCTGACCACTGCTCATCCTAAGGCCTTCATCTGGGTCAGCATTTTCTCCAGGAACCAGATCAGGCTGACTACTTTTTCTCTTCAGATATTTATCTATTGCTATTACGTGACTATTATGTAATTTCTTCTTCGTCTTCTCCTGTTTTACTGGCATTTGGCAACCCATTTAATTAGAGCAGGTAGTTGTACTCTCCTCTAGTGGAAGACAATGTAATTGTTCTGGCCGTTACTCACACCGATCGCTTCGAGTAATAATCAGGTGGAACGGCACACCTATGTGTCGCAGCACAGTGGTTGGGAAACGCTGCTCTAGAGTAGCCGGGAATTGATCCACCGACCTCCCAGTTGCTCTACCTCCTGGCTTGCCGTACCCACTCAAACACAGCTTCCTTGTAAAGACTTATTTAGGCTATACTTATTGGCTAAAAACATCTACAGCTCCAGGCCTAGTAACAGGGCTTCACAAACCAGTGTTACTGATGCTAATTACGTCTATCTTATCAGTCAGTATTCAGAATATTCATTTGAGTGTTGGATGTGTTCTGTGTCCAGCTGCGTTTGGAAGCACTCCACCAGATCGTGGTGTTGATCTCAGGCATGGAAGAGAAGGGCAGCCAACTGAACAATGCAGATCGATCCAGCGCAGTCTTCCAGTCCTCTTCACTGCTCACCTCTGTCAGGTTGCAGTTCCTGGCTGGCTGTTTTGGCCTTGGCACTGTGGGAACTGGAGTGCTGAAGAGAGAGAATGTGCAGCTGCATCATTACCAGGTATGGCTCTCATCACAGGATGAAGAATACCTCGAATTGGGAGTGTCTGGACAATTTGTGAGATGATAGGCATTATCTGTTATCTCATAGATTTGCATCTTAATGTCTTTACAGGATATTTGGCGTGTTAAAAAATTCAAGTACGTAATAGGTGTCACAGTAGTAACGTAGCGGGCCAGCCAATGAAATGATTCAACTTTGCTGTCCTTTCTTGATGGCAACATAGATCCAGGTTTGCAAAAGTAATTATTGTTAATAACGATCATCATCAAAATACATCACTGGTTCATTTGGGTGTTGGAACCACCAGGAAGTCCCGCTCGCTCTGCTAATGCTCAGAATGTGGTTCTGATCTGCAGGGTTATCTGTTCGGGGTTTGAGTTTGTCCCTTTGTTTGCTCTGCGTTCCTCCAGGCACTGTGTGGATTTCTGGTGTTTTAAAAACACAATGTATCAGCTGACATCATTGACAAACTGATTTCACTAAAATTTGTTATATGAAGCTATTTATGAGTTCTTACTAAAACAAACGTGACAATGACGTTTTTTAATCTTGTTTTCTCTTCATAACAAGTTGCCTCTGTCGTGTGTCTTATTTACGTTTTTACATTTTCATTTACTGGCCAGTATAAATGCAGATACCAATGTATTGACAAAAACCTAATATTGACCAGTATGTCAGTCAATATTATACTAATATATTAATTATTAAAATATTATTAATTAAGCCCAAATTGAAGAATTGACTCTTCTGGAGTTGATATTAATTACCTCCACAGCAATGCAACTCCAAAAGTGACCAGACAAAATCTAGCATTCAGTTGTGGCACATAAACACATAAACTGAAGGACGTGGAGAAATAGCAGCCTGAGCCTTTCTATAGCACCATATCTAAGGACTGATTTAGGGTGACCTGATCCAGCCATGCCTACAAGTTTGATCAAAAATAGAGAGGGTGTCTGTCTCAAGAGACCAGCCACATACTTTTCATTTAAAGATCACTAATACTTTTAAACTATATATTTTTAAGATCACTTTTAAACTATATATGACCATTTAATATTTGTACATGGATACTTCATCATCTGCTGAGCTGAGGTCAGGGCTCTAACACACGAAACTCCATAAACTCACTTATTTATTCACAACATTGTTGCAGTTGCTCTTTGTCTGCTGATTAGACATGCAACCATCTTGCCTCTGGACAGCTGACAATTAGCATGCCTCTACGCTAACAGTATGCCAGCTAACGTTAGGCTCAAGGCCTAAAAGTCACATTTTGTTTCTGATGAAGAGTCTGATTGTATTCTCACATTGTATGAGGATTTATTTACCGAGCGTTTGAGTCCAACAATGCTAAATCACCTTCAAATTCAGTTTCAATACCATCAGTTAACAGCAGCTAACAGTGGTAAAAACAGCAGCGGTTACCAGCAGAAAAGTTTAGGATATCCTAAACTCACTTTAGTAATGCTGTCATTGGATAGAAGTGAATTCATTGACTCGTCCACTCATATAAGACACATATTGACGGGTGAGTGGTAGTGGTGAGATTTCCTTCTGTTCTTATTTTTTTTATATAAAATATTTCAGGGATTAAGTTCTGTACACTGGCACATAAACTCAGAGTGGGCTGCCTGCAGTACAAAAGGAGTTTACCGGTTCATTGTGATGCGCTGTATCCTCAATATAGGATCTCTGTATTTGTTTGACAGGAAGAGGTGCATCAGTATTTTCACCTTCAGTGTATGTGTAAAGGACTGACTGATTTGTTGTTTTGAACTCTGTCTTTGTGTGGCTGTGCGTTTGTTTTTGACAGGATGGTGTAAAAGCAGCAAAGAGGAGCCTCCAAATGGAAATCCAGACGGCTGTCCATAAGATTTACCAGCAACTGTCTGTCACACTGGAAAGAGCACTTCAGGCAAACAAGCACCACATAGGTAATCCAGAGTGCTGCTGTATAGAACTGAGGAGTGTTCACAGCTGTACTGCTTACATTTATGAAAGCTTATTAGAACTTTCAGGCGATAGCTTCACCTGCAGGTAGATGTGAAGTTATGTCTCCAATCGTGTTTTGAAAAGAGAACTTAACGGCCTTACTCTAAACCTCTAAAACACAAGGCCCAGCCTGTGAGCTTCTATTTGACCCCTTTCTTTGATCTTTTCATTTGTCACCGTAGAAGCTCAGCAGCGCCTCCTGCTGGTGACTGTGTTTGCATTGAGCGTTCGCTACCAGCCAGTGGATGTGTCTCTGGCCATCTCCAGTGGGCTGCTCAATGTGCTGTCCCAGCTCTGCGGGACGGAGACCATGCTGGGGCAGCCCCTCCAGCTCCTGCAAAAACCTGGCGTGTCTCAGCTCAGCACTGCCCTGAAGGTGGCCTCCACACGGCTGCTGCAAATACTCGCCATCAGCACGGGGTAAGCGCTCAACAAGGTGCAGTAGAGGAATTGGTAAATCAGAAGCAGTGCAACACCAGTGTCTTTCCTTGTGTTTGCAGAACATATGCAGACAAATTGAGTCCCAAGGTTGTCCAGTCACTGCTGGACCTGCTTTGCAGTCAGCTGAAAAACCTGTTATCTCAGGCAGGAGTTAGTCTCCTTCATGCTGGAAAAGAGCAGGAAGATGGCAAACATGAGGACAGCGCCGACTCTGAAAGGAAAGACTTCAGAGGTGAAACTCGCGTTTGTTGTCATTACATCTCTGTGTTGGTTAAAGCTTGTTTATTTTCTTTAAATCTTGAGATGTATAAGTCATTGACTTAGCAACACTCACATGAGTGATGCACTTTTGCATGAGGTTTAGATGATGTGGTGTGAACAGTATTTGCTTCAAAGAAAGTCCGTTTTTGTGTTTGTATAAGTGCAACCTGTTATTATACTTATTGCAATTTTGTTGATTTTCAGCGTTGCTGCGCAAACAGCATACAGCCGAACTGCACCTCGGTGACTTCTTGGTCTTCCTAAGGAGGGTGGTGTCCTCCAAGGCCATCCAGTCCAAGATGGCATCCCCCAAATGGACTGAGGTGCTGCTGAACATTGCAGCGCAGAAGTGCTGCTCAGGTACGAGAAGCTACTATCGTGTATGGTGCTTTCTCAAATATAAACATAAGTGAAAATGACGTTTCCTCTGGTTATTAAATGTAGGTGTTCCTCTGGTGGGAAACTTGAGAACTCGGCTCCTGGCTCTTCATGTTTTGGAGGCTGTCCTGCCTGCCTGCGAGGCTAGCATGGAAGATGACCAAATGACACAGGTGCTAATAGTTTCTCTGTGCAAGTCCTCAGTTTGCCCTACATGACTGTCGTCAGTCCGCCAGCTTTAATATTTTCTTGTCCTCTAGGTCATTGAACGGCTCTTCTCCCTGCTGTCTGACTGCATGTGGGAAGGTCCCATTGCTCAAACCAAACACTCGATCCAGATTAAAGAAAAAGTTCAGGAGCTTAAACTACAGGTGTGCAGGATCACCTAGCTGTGGATGTATCTTTATCTTTATTTGTTTATGTAGCTGACAGCTGCTTGAATTCACAGGGAGATACAGAGGAGGAAGATGAGAACCTTCCCATTCAGGAAATTTCCTTTGACCCAGAAAAGGCTCAGTGTTGTGTAGTGGAAAACAGTCAGGGGCTGACACACGGCAGCGGGGGTAAAGGCTACGGCCTGGCCTCGACTGGCATCTCCTCTGGATGCTACCAGTGGAAGGTACAGTATTTTTCTCATTGGCTCATTATTACTTGGAGGCAGTGTTGGGAAGGTTACTTTTAAAATGTATTCCACTACAGATTACAGATTACATGCCCCAAAATGTATTTTGTAACGTATTCCATTACGTTACTCAATGAGAGTAATGTATTCTGAATACTTTGGATTACTTAATATATTATCATGCTTTTTACAACTACATGAATGCACTACTGCTGTGATTTATTACTATTACTGAAGGCTACTCTCCACACCAACACCAACTACCGTATTTCCCGGACTACAGAGCGCACCTGAATATTAGCCGCACAAGCTAAAAGCAGGGGAAAATCCTGTTTTGTACATACATTAGCCGCACCTGACTAAAAGCCGCAGGTGTTTCAATGTTGACTTATCATATGTAAGAGAATATGCACAAATCGAATTGTCAGGAAAGAGATGGCTGTTTGGAGACACACCACTTTTATTAATATTTTGAAAAACAAGTTATGGGTACATATTTGCATAACCTTTTAAGGTATGTGTACAAGTAGTGGTAATTACAAGTACAAAACATGTACTGTGCTTCATAAATGAGTAACAAATGTAGTACATAACAATAACCTACAGCACACCAGAAAAATAGATTCAGACTACCTTTTAGGCTCAGGTGCAGTGACACGGCTTTAACAAGAAGAAAAGTCAGTCATTCACCACCATCTTTCTCTTCTTCCTGCGCACTAAAACCACCAAAGTCCTCTCCTCCAGTGTCGGAAACGAACAGGCTCAGGGTGGCTTCATCATCCACTCTCAGCTCCTTTCTTTCGTTGTCACTTTCAAAACCAAAGAAATCCTCATTGTCAGTGTCAGAGTCGAACACCTTCTGAAGAGCCTCCTCTCCATCAGGCAGCAGTCCAGCCCTTCGAAATCCGTTGGTGATCGTGGATGTTTTCACACTTTCCCACGCTGTCAGAATCCAGTGGTGGAGTTGGGCATAACTTGCTTTTTGCAAGTTTATCGCCGCTCATCATCCACGCCTCCAGCTGAACGCGTAGTGCTACTTTGAAGTTTGTTTTTCGCGCTACTTCGTACGGCACTACGTTGCCTGGCGGATGGACATGTGACTAACATACCACTCTTGAACTCCGATCCTTCCGCCAGGCAACGTAGTGCCGTACAACAGCGGAACAAACAAAACAAATCCGCTCATGGACAATCCATAGAAAAGCCGCACCTGACTAAAAGCCGCAGGGTTCAAAGCTTGTGCAAAAAGTAGCGGCTTATAGCCCGACAATTACGGTAGATGTTTAAACCTTAATATAAATGAGTAACAGTAGGTGGACATTAGGTAAGGCTGCACTTTTTGCAGCGATCTCATATAGAAAACTATTCCTCGCGTATATAAAACAGGTCCGCGGCTCCAAACCGTAGTAAAGGGACCTCTGGCTGATACGTCGGGTTCGTGTCGGGCTCGTAGCTGAAAACTAGCTTTACTTTGTTGTCTGGGTCAACTTTGCTAGTGGGAGACAGAGAGAGGCGTTGAAAGGCTGCTGCAACTGAACTTATTGTTTCGGAGGAAAACACGAACACAGTGTGCAGTCGAGTCTTAACAGCTTACTTACAGCTGGGCTCGTCAGGCTCTCTTCTTGGCTGCAGTGGTTATTATTATATTTACATGCTTCCAGCTCCCGTTTCTGCTCGGTGACAGCTCGTACTTTTCCTTTTTCTCCCTCCTCGCTCACAGACACATCACAGGTATGGCCGTCCATTCTCCCTGCAGCACGGACTACACTGCCCATCAGGCTGCATGCTTTAGGGCGATGCCTGTAACACTCTCTTATTGCCTTCATATTTAATCATTTATTGAACAATAATTTTTAAAAACATTTCTTCACGTCATTATGCGGCCGCAAGTAGAGGTGACATGGGCAGTGAGATCGAGACACAGGAATTAGATCCTCTTAATGTGTGTTTGTTTGGGTTTCCACCGGCGTGGAATCACCAAAAACAGAGAGGCCATAGCCTAACATATGAAACAGGAAGAGACAGCCGTGTAATCCACTTATTTCAACAAAGTAACTGTTTGTGTAAACTGTGTGTCACAAACAGAACTGGTCGAGCTGTTCGTCTTGCTTCGTTAACGGGAATAAGTCTCTGAACCAGCGGGTCTGCTGAGGCGCAGACCCAACACTCCCCAACACTGGTTGGAGAACACTCAAAAAAGAAGATTAATATTGTTTTTAGTCAATTTTTCTGCTCGATTTCCTTATATAATAATAAAGCATAGTTTTGTTTTTAAATATCAGTAACACAGAGGTGGGAGAGGTGGCCTTTGTTTTTATTTTGCTCCCTACGTGTTTCAGAGTTAGTTTGTTGTCACCCGTAGTTCTACATTGTGAAGGAGAATCGAGGCAACGAGGGGACATGCGTGGGTGTGTCACGATGGCCCGTGCACGACTTCAACCATCGCACCACATCGGATATGTGGCTGTACCGAGCGTATAGCGGAAACCTCTATCATAACGGGGAGCAAACGCTGACGCTTAGCAGCTTTACTCAGGGAGATTTCATCACCTGCGTTCTGGATATGGAAGCAAGAACGGTCTCCTTTGGCAAGAACGGAGAGGTGAGGGGTGAAAAAGGAGAGCAGTCAGTTATTCGTGCAAGTGAAAAGACTTTAGTTAGACTCCTGTTAGAAATCAATAGTTCTTTCTCTAACTATCAACGTTTGATTCCAAAGGAGCCCAAGTTGGCCTTTGAGGACGTGGATGCCACGGAGCTCTATCCCTGTGTGATGTTCTACAGCAGTAATCCAGGAGAGAAGGTAGGTGGCTGGACTGAGTCCGTCCTTTTGAACATTCACTCTTTGAGGCTGAGTGTTGAATTAATTAATGGAAATATTCATTTAAGATATCTGTGAAGTCATTTCACATGTTGTAATGTGTGTTTTCATCTTCACTATAAAAAGTAATTAAACAGTAAATAAACAGTTTTAAAGTCGTTAGATCTTTTTATCGTGCAGTGCAAAACTAATGTGACACATGACGCTGTTTCATGTGCCTGCATGTAGGCTAATATTGTCCACCAATCACAAGTAATTAGCACATGTCATCGACATGAAATGAAATCTTTTATTGATGAGGTCTGTCAGCTTTGGATCTTTGCGAGAGACCCAAAAAGAGAATTGTTGATTTGCGAATAGTCAAATTTACATTATGGATTTTTGACTACTCAGACACTTGTTTGTATCTACATTCATCTAACAACCGTTGATTAAACACTTAAAACACCTGAAATCACCTCAAAGAATCTGTTTCTGAGTATATGTTAGTTACTGTATATGTTTTGTCTTTATCTTCGGTCTCTAGGTTAAGATATGTGACATGCAAATGAGGGGAACACCGCGAGACCTCTTACCTGGGGATCCTGTCTGCAGCCCTGTGGCCACAGTGCTGGCTGAAGCCACCATACAGCTGATCCGCATCCTACATCGCACTGACCACTGGACCCCTCGCATAAACAAGACTATGATTGAACGACTTCACAAAATCAAACTGTGCTTTAGAGAGTCAGCTGGCGCTTCTGGCGGCGGCCTAGGACAGAGGCTGAAAAAGAGCCGCTCGGTGCAGAGCCGCGAGGAGCACGACACTCAGAGAGAAAGCCAGGAGACGCCCACACGGACAGATGAGGAGAAAGGTCGCCACGGACGGCAGCACGGCTTGGGGGAACTGTCGGAGCACCACTTGAGAACCCTCTGCACAGAGGTGTGGCCTGTCCTGGCAGTGATCGGGGGGGCGGACGCAGGACTTCGGGTCGGAGGCAGATGTGTGCACAAACAGACCGGGAGGCATGCTACTCTGCTGGGTGTGACGAAGGAAGGCAGTACCTCAGCTAAGGTGCAGTGGGATGAAGCCGAGGTCACTATCAGGTATCGAATGAAAAGTTTTCTGCTGTTTACTGGCTTATTCTTATTAAATGTAAAGCATATATGTTTAGGACATACTAAAGACGTAAGACAAAGTGCTGAGTGACTTCTACCCCCTAGGACCTGCGTCCACATATGTGGACATCACATTTTGGGTTGTCTAGACCACAATACTAAATATTGCTCTACAAGGGCCTGATATCCACTTACGAGGACGTTACACTGCCACCGTTCTATCGAAATGCAAAACGAATGCCCTCATATGTGGATATCAGGCGCTTAGAGAGCAAGATTTTACATTCATCAGGTCCCAAACAGCCCAAATAGCAGAAGAAGTTAAGAATGTATGCCATGAAAGAGTTCGGGTCTTAGGAGGTTAAGGCTTAGACTGCAACCGTTGTTCTGTTTCTCTGGAATAATGACTTCAGGGGTTAAAAAAGAGTAACATCACTTTGCACGGCATGTGAAACGAGCTGTCCTCTAGACACGTGTTCGTGTTGCTGAAGAACACGTGTCTACTGGAACGTGTCGACATCACAGATGGAGCTGGATGTGATTTCTGGATGTGTCTTCATGTTTTCTGCCGTGTCCTCCTTTGAAATCATCATGTCACCCTCTGTTTTCCTTTGCTCCGTTTTACTCTTTCACATCTTGACTTCGGCTTTTGACTCATCGTCCATACATTCTTCTGGGATGGTCACGTGTGATACCCACATAATGCACCTTTTTATTTGTCTCGCATGCTGTGCCTTTTCTCTCCTACCCTTTCCCTCACTTTGTGTTTCCTTCCCTTGTCTCTTTTCACTCTCCACTCCCTTCTATTAAAGCTTCCCAACTTTCTGGTCACCTAGTGACACTCCATTGTACAACCTGGACCCGTGCGAGCCTTTGCCCTTTGATGTGGCCCGTTTCCGTGGCCTCACTGCCTCCTTGTTGTTGGACCTCACCTACCTTACCAGCATTCACGAGGATACTACAACAAAGCTCAGCGCCCGACGCCACGAGAAGAAGCACCGCAACACACCCTCTACTGGGCACGAGCCGACCGGCGGCGAGGAGAAAACCGACGGCGAAGGGCACAACCGTAATGACTCAAAAGATAACGTTGGAGCCCCTTCGGCTGCCACAACCTCTGACCTACGAGTGTCCCACAGCCTCGATGAGGTGAAAGCACACGTGGCGCCCAACTCAAAGTCAGAGAGTGAGATCTCCTCTGTGGCTGGGGGCGGGGTAGGTGCGAATGAAACCCTTTTCACTGCTCCTGCTCCTGCTGATGGGAACAGGAAGAAAGGCCATGATCATGGCTGCCGCAGTCACGAGCCCTCTCCTTCCTCCATCACCACTCAGTCAGAGATCCATGCTGTGCAGCTGTCCTACCTCTACCTGGGAGCTATGAAGACCCTCAGCGCGCTGCTGAGCTGCAGCAAGTATGCTGAGCTGCTCCTCATACCAAAGGTAAAGAAGCCTGCCGAGTACGTTTACTTAAGCTGTAGCAGTCCATGCACTTGGCGTGCTGTGCAGTTCATAGGAATTCTTACAGGAAATCTTTGACTTCTACAGAAATGTGAACGTTTCTGGTTGTTTGCACCATGTGTAAAGTATGTTAAGTACATATGTAAATACATTGTCTGAAGTTGGTGAAATCAAAAACAGATCTCAGTTAAATATTACGAGATTTCTAACCACCAGTTCTGTCCTGACCTCCAGGTGTTACCAGAAGCAACCCCCAGTGGGCACAACGCTGATCTGAACACCTGCACCAGTGGAAACCCAGCTGCCACCTCACCAGTATACCAGGACGAGGTGGAGATGCGGGCAGCTCTGCAGTTCCTCATGCGTCACATGGTGAAGCGGGCAGTAATGCGCTCCCCCATCAAGCGAGCCCTGGGACTGGCAGACCTGGAGAGGGCGCAGGCTATGATCTACAAGCTGGTTGTAAATGGGTTGTTGGAGGAGCCTAGTGGTGGGAAAGCAAAGGCTGGTGAGAACATGCAGATAGTTTCAGTTCAGAGTCCAGTTTATAATCAAGCCACATAGAATAAAGCTACAAATGATCATTTTTTTATCTCTTTCACAGGTGTGAGAAGTGAACCTGAAGGTGAGGGGGAAGTTACAGAGGGGGAACAGTTGGCACAAACCCCCGTCACCACCAGTCCGTCAGCTTCCAGCACCACCTCCTTTATGAGCTCCTCACTGGAGGACACTACCACGGCTACCACACCTGTCACTGATACAGAGACCGTCCCTGCCTCGGAGTCTCCAGGAGTCATGCCTCTCAGCCTCCTGAGGTCAGATGGCACATATTGTTATTTAGCTAGTGCTAACGAGTAGCCTTGTTTCCGTGTGGGATTAAAGCCAGATGATTATTTGAATCCACCTGCAGGCAAATGTTCTCCAGTTACCCCACCACCACTCTTGTTCCGACACGTCGAGCCCAGACTCCTCCAGTATCATCCCTACCGACCTCTCCGTCAGACGAGGTTGGCCGCAGACAGAGCCTCACCTCTCCGGACTCCCAGCCCTCCAGACCACAGAACAGAACAGGTACCTGTAAGTATGCCAAACTGCAAGGAGTATTCTTTGGTTGGCCTGTGGAAAGCTTGGACCTTATCCATTATGGAAAAGTTGAAAAAATAGAAAACACAAACAGATATTTTAATATAATTCCGTTTTACTTTTTTCATCTTTTGATACTGTATTCAGCCGCCTGACCCCGATGATGATGATGTCATTGTTGTTTCCTTCAGCCCTGTCGGACCCCAGCAGCAGACTGTCCACGTCTCCCCCTCCACCTGCAATTGCTGTGCCTCTGTTGGAGATGGGCTTCTCCCTGCGCCAGATCACTAAAGCTCTGGAAGCCACTGGTCAGTCTATCTGCAGTAACCAGCCCATTGTTGTCCATTTACAAATACATGAAGTCAGGGTAAAAAGATTATATTCCAGGAATAATCAAGATGTTGACTTATTTTTTCTACCTAAAATCTTGAATGTTCTCAGAATGCTCCCTACCAATTCATCCTGTGTAACAAAGCTTCTGTGCGTCATTACGTGTCTGTGACGTGGCATAACAAGATTTCCCCTACAAATAGTCGACCTGTTATATGTTTTTATCCCAGGTGCTCGAGGAGAGGTAGATGCTCAGAACATCACCGTGCTAGCCATGTGGATGATCGAACATCCAGGAACGGAGGATGAGCACGATGAGCCCCACGCCAGAGGCGGCGGTGTCAGCGGTGAAGCCCCCGACTCGTCCTGTCCTGGTGCCACAGCAATCACTGGAGCCAAGTCTCTGGATAAAAACTCATATCTGTGCTCTCCCAGGGTCATAGCCAGCGCAGACACTTCCGAAGTGGAGGAAGGTTTCAGCGAAAGGTACAACAGGATGCTCATTGCTCGCAGCGTGTTGCATTTTAATTACAACAGTAATTAAGTAGAGTAGTAGTAGGATAAGTAATGTTTAAAAGTTGTGGTTAGAAGTTTACATACACTCATCATGGACATGTATGTCACAGTAACTGCTCTTATTCCAGGCGTCTTTAATGAATTAAAAAAAACTGGGTCCACAAATTTGAATTTATTTGGGATTTTCTCCAATCCACACAGGATCAAACATACATTCAACTGAGTCTTTTAACTAGTAGCCTATTCATTCCTTATTATTGATCATGATTGACAACTGATAGCTTCGCCCTTTCGATATAAAAATGGAAAAGTCCAAGGAACTCCGTGAAGATCTAAGAAATACTGATGGGATTTCTGGCTCTTTTTGGAGAACCGGCTCTTTCGGCTCCCAACCGGCTCTTCGGGTTATTTTGTTGCTTTAATTAATTTATTATTAACAATAATATAAAATTACGCACAAAAGGAAGTACTAATGTAAAAAAAGAAAGTGGT
Organism: Astatotilapia calliptera; assembly: GCF_964374335.1. Taxonomy (NCBI): domain Eukaryota; kingdom Metazoa; phylum Chordata; class Actinopteri; order Cichliformes; family Cichlidae; genus Astatotilapia; species Astatotilapia calliptera. The sequence goes on along the minus strand of NC_137422.1, from coordinate 1,881,641 downwards.
TTTATTTATATATGTTTATATATAAATATATGTGGTGACCCCTAGAGACAAAACACGTACAAACTCCAAAACACATTTCTAGCATGAACTGAACTTCCAAAGCAGAGCTACTAGATCACTTAAATTACACAATTGAAAGCATGTGTGTATTGTTTGTGTATTTATACACAAGCATTCATATATAGTCAAATAATTTAAAATTCATTTACCTGTTACTACCACACACCAAATCCGGTCGTTGGTACTTCCTGGCTTGTGTAGCCACTAAGTAACAAAAGCTCAACACTGCGCCCTAGCATCCTGGAGCACTTCTGTTGTGTTTTGTATGTGTTTTGGAGTTTGTACGTGTTTTGTCTGTAGGGGCCACTGTAACTATACTTTTATTTATTCACGCCACATAAAATGTAATAAATAAATCATATAATAAAAAAACCAACTATTCACATTTCAACTTTTAACTATTTAAATTTTCAGCTTTTTCCTTTTAAACCAATTTAAAGTGAAAAAACACAAAACAGGGCTCGCAAAATCGCTAGCCCGATGTCCCGGAGCTAGTGATATCTCCGGTCGGGCGACCAAAATCTATCTCAGCCCCGCCCGTCGGGTTATCATATAGCCCGACGGGCGAGGCTGAGAAATCGATTCAATTAAATGAACTGTTCTGTGAAGAACAGCGTCAAATATCCAATTATAATTAGGGCTGTGCGATATGACCAAAATCTCATTTATTGTCTCATGTCCCGACAGCGACATGTATCACAAAATTTTACATTTTCTGTAAATTCTGTGAATCTCGAGCAACTCAACTTGCGTGAAGTGTTTCCAGCTGGGCGTCGTGTAGCTGGAGTCGAGTGTTACATAAGTTGAAACGGCCGCAATTTTCTTCGTGAGTACTTATACACGGCCTGTTCTAAGGTTTATTTTTTAGCACCTGACGGCTCTTTTTAGCTTCTCGTCCGTAAACACTCTGCATGCTATTTCACATAATTCAGTTTATTTTGAAAAATCTCGACAGGATCTTCAGCTTTATTTTGAAAGGTTTATGCGGAAAATAATCAAACGGACGGCGGAGCCATGCGATGCTGTTACCGTCGTTGTTGCTAATGACAACGCATAAAAACAGGCGCTTGTCCGTCCGTAGTGTGGTTATATTAAATATAAGAGAAAGAGAGAACTTTAAGAAATGAATACAGCCACTACAGTGTCCATCAGAACGATGACAAAATATTACCGTAAACAGTTTATTTTGAGACACCACGACAGACGTTTTCATATCATCATCCGATATATATCGTTATATCGAGCAGCCCTAGTTATAATCGTGTCAGAAAGTTGTCTATGGTCACCAAAAGCATCTGGTCTTGCTAAGGCTCATCTAACCAATATTAGTAATGTGTATGTATATATTTGAGGGAGTACGTTTCCTTTTAAACCTGTGTAGATGAGAGAAAATCCAAAGTAATTTCACATTTTTGCACCCAAGTGTTGTTGTTGTTTTTTTTAATCATTAAAACTTAGCGTGATATTTATGGCCAAGCTGCTCTAAGTATTTAGAGCTCGCTCACATAGATGCATTTTCTCTTGTTTGAAACTTAAACTCACTGTTTAATTCAACTGACGACAAAAAATTCTGCTGTGTCTGAAGTTAGAGAATGTAGGTCTGTGGTGCTTTTACAACCCTCCCAATTGAGAAATGGAAAGTACTGAGAGTCACCCCAACACAGAACAGAGGTGCCCAGCCTACTTCCCTGACACGAGATGAGATGACGTGTTTATTGAGTGTGTTTCTTTTTCTGCAAAATGTCAGCTACTCTGCGACTATGAATACTCTAAAGTGTGTATACTTTGTCTTCTAGTCCTGAAGGTCTGGAGCAGGACAATGCATCTGCATCCAGCAGTGCCCCACTCAGAGGCCGCTCTGCTGCGGGCAGGAAACACCGCTTTGACCTGGCTGCACGCACACTGCTGGCTCGTGCTGGTGAGAATATTTCACAAGTGTATATCCTACCTTTCTTTACAAGACAGTGAACGTTTATCTTCCGCTCAGAAGCTCATGGGAAACGTTGATTCTTTTGTAGCTGGACTGTACCGCTCAGTGCAGGCCCACCACAGCCAGTCACGTCGGGAGGTCTCGTCCTTACAGCAGCAACAAGACCCAGGTGCACTCTATGACTTCAACCTGGATGAAGAGCTGGAGATGGACCTTGATGAGGAGACCATGGAGGCCATGTTTGGCCAAGACCTCGCTAGTGACACTGACATTCTGGGAATGTGGATCCCGGAGGTACTGGATTGGCCAACATGGGTGTGTGACTTTAGAGCTGCCATCACGGTTCTGCGGTTTCGCTTCATCACTTATTGCGTCGAGTAAACTTCCATGCACGTTGAAATAAACCCATTTGTTTGGTTAAACATTACCCATGAAATCTTCCTGCATTAGGACTTTGCCCCTGAAACTTTAAATCATGCAACTAATGAAATTCATGTTTTGGATAACTCGATCTTTATTCTCAGTACTGATAACTGGCTGCTCATTCATATCTGTCAGAGGTTCAGATTAGATTGCATGAATGTGTATTGTTTCTCTAAAACATCTTCGTGTCTGTTGTACATCAACTCACAGCACGTGTGTGAGACAGACGATCGAGATGAAGTGGTAGTGTGCGAGCTGTGTGAGGCCAACGTGGCCAATTTCAATCAGCACATGAAGAAGAGCCACCCGGGCTGTGGGCGCAGCGCCAACCGGCAAGGCTACCGCAGCAACGGCTCCTACGTGGATGGCTGGTTCGGTGGGGAGTGTGGGAGTGGAAACCCCTACTATCTGCTGTGTGGCGGCTGCAGAGAGAAGTACTTGGCAATCAAAAGCAAAGCCAAAGTCCCCATTGTGGAAAGGTGTGCACTCCTGTGTGTGACAGCCGACAAAGCAACAGGAAGTTGATTAGATTTTTACACTTCTGCAATGAAATGATGTTTTAAATTAGGGGAAAAATCTATTGAAAAGCACGATAATAAAAAATATTTCTGCACTTATTTATATTATATTAGAATCTTTGTGTGATTTTATTTTGTGGTGTGACTTCAGATACAAGGGACAGGCTCCCGACCTTCTGGGAAAGCAAGACAGTGTTTATGAAGGTAACGCACGGTGACTGTGGATGTGATGCGTTGAACTGACACAACAGATTTAGAATTTTCCTTCAATTTTAAACTCTGTTGTCTTTCGGTCTTGCAGAGGATTGGGACATGCTGGACGTCGATGAAGATGAGAAGTTGACAGGGGAGGAGGAGTTTGAGCTTTTGGCTGGCCCTTTGGGTCTGAGCGAGCGCAGGATTGTCCCCGAGGCTGTCCAGTTTCTAGATAGTGACCCGTTGGGAGCCTCTATTGCCATGGTGACGGCAACCAACAGCATGGAGGAGACTTTACTACAGATAGGTTAGAAAACATCAGTAATTACCGTGTAGGGGATGTGTTCCTCTCCTGGGCAGCAAAGCAGTTCAGATCAATGAACCAGCTAAAATAGAACCAACATGTCCTGATATAAGGCCAAACTCTTTCCTTAAAAACTGTGTGGTGACTATGTGGATGATGCTAGGGTGAAGTGCAGGATTTTATTAAAGACAGGTCTGCCGTTAAACACAAAATACTTTGCAGGGATCTAACCTGAGATACGAAGAAAAAAAACACACGAATTCACCATCAGATCAGATGTGAGGTCACAAAAATAACTGTGTCCACACCTTTTAATTTCAGTCTTCACATGAAAGTCGTTTTAATGCCATTAGAGCGTTTCGCCCTGGTACAGTCAAGCAAACTTGGCCCCTTATCTTTATAAGTTGGGTGTTTGTGACTGTAGTGGCAGTAAACTGAGTGTGTGTTTGTGTGTTCAGGCTGTCAGACCTCAGTGGACAAGAGTTCTTCTGGTAGGGTGACCCTCGGTGAGCAGGCAGCAGCCCTACAGAACCCCCATGACCGAGTGATGGCACTGAGGAGGGTGACCGCTGCAGCTCAGGTGCTGCTGGCCAGGACAATGGTGATGAGAGCCTTGTCCCTGCTATCCGTCAGGTAGCCTTTTGTATCTGCTGGAAATACTTTTTTAGCCTAAATAAGGTACACAAGCTTTTTTTAGAATTCAGAAATTCATTATGTTCCTGGGTGGGATTGTCAATAAATATGATATTATGTGAATAATCATGCCGTGAGAGTATTCATAATAACAACAGTACATCTATTTCAACCCTTTGGATGAGGTTGTGTATTCATAGATAAAATATTAATTTAAATATTTATGAATTGTGTTTGACAGGTAAACAGAAACCAGAACAATAAGTTAGTTTTTCTCTCTTCTCTCCTTCCACACATTCAGCGGATCAAGCTGCAGCCTCGCAGCAGGTCTAGAGTCCCTTGGTTTGACTGACATTAGGACTCTAGTCAGGCTGATGTGCCTGGCGGCAGCGGGCCGAGCTGGTCTTTCCACCAGTTCGTCCACAGGCCCAGGCCATGCTGAAAGGCCCCGTGGGGCCACCAAGACGAGCAAACCCATCTCCTGCCTGGCTTACCTCAGCACAGCAGTGGGCTGTCTTGCCTCCAACAGTCCCAATGCTGCCAAGCTGCTAGTTCAGTTGTGCACTCAGGTAAAGTATCATCACCCCAGTATCTCCCTGATGACTGATTTGATTTTCAGCTTAGATATTGAAAACACAGTCACTGGGTGATGAGATTCCCCAAATTTGTTCAGTCCAAAAGGAAAAGATTCCTTGTCAAACATACCATTACATCGAAGTTTTATTCTCTCAAATGCCGTATGTGGAAATCTACACATGCAGTAACTGACAACTTGAACAGAACCCCTTTTTATCTTTAGGTACTTTGCTACCAGCAGCCTGTAGCACCTAATTTAATGTGATTTCTTTTATACGAGTCTGCAAAAAATGCCAAAGATGACATAGTTTGACATGGATAAAAAAGTCTCTTTTTTTTATGCTATGCTATGCTATGCTATATATATATATATATATATATATATATATATATATATATATATATATATGCTATATATATGCTATATATATGCTATATATATGCTATATATATGCTATATATATGCTATATATATATATATATGCTATATATATATATATATATATGCTATATATATATATATATATATATGCTATATATATGCTATATATGCTATATATATGCTATATATATGCTATGCTATATATATGCTATATATATATATATGCTATATATGCTATATATATATGCTATATATATGCTATATATGCTATATATGCTATATATATATATATATATATATATATATATATATATATATATATATATATATATATATATAGCATATATATATATATATATATATATATATATATATATATATAGCATATATATATATATATATAGCATATATATATATATATATATAGCATATAAGATAAGATAAGATAACCTTTATTAGTCCCACACGTGGGAAATTTGTTTTGTCACAGCAGGAAGTGGACAGTGCAAAAGTTATGACGCAAAAATTAGAATACAATAAGAATAAATACAGTACACAACTGTACAGAATAGAATAAAATAATATACTATATACAGTAGAATAAAATAGAATAAAAATATACAATAAGATAAAAATAGAATACGAATGCTATATACAACTGAGTAAAAATACAACGATGCCAGAAAAGATTATTGCACTTAGTGTTATTGCACATGTGTGGATGTGTGTGTTTGTTCAGTTAAAGTCTTGGTGTGGTGTGCAGTGTGTCCTTCAAAAATTGGAGTAAACTGAACTGTACCGGGAAGTCACAGCCTTAAGAAATAGGAAAAGTCCTGTAAAGACCTACAAAGAAAGAGATGGTGTGGTGTTCAGTTGATCCATCTGCTGTTTGCCAGTGCCTCATCAGAAATGGTCTCAGTGCAAAGGTGGCTGTCAGGAAGCCATCCTTGATCGCCAAAGAAGGGAAACTGGGAGAAAAGGTTAAGGTTTGCTAATTCATATGAGAACTGGTCTGAAAATCTAGAGCAACAGGTCTTATGAATCCACATTTTTGGTCATTATCAGTTTATACAGAGGTGGTGTGATAAAGTCCACAGAAAGTAAAGAAATGTATGTTGGGTTGATTACTTATTTATTTTAATAATGCTTTTTGACAATGAATAAATCTTATACTATTGGAAAGCCTGTTTATGTCTCATTAAAAGGTGCAACATTAGTAAGGAAATGCATTTGTAGGTTGAGCAGCAGGTGTGGGGTGCAGCTGTGACTTTTGCACAGATTTCATCAGACAGATTATCCACGTCTCCCCTTTCAGCTTTCTTGCACTTTAAAAATGTTGATTGATGTGATGCTTTTCCCCCCTTTTCTTATCCAGAACCTGATCTCTGCAGCTACAGGCATGAATCTGACAACGGTGGACGACCCCATCCAGAGAAAGTTCTTGCCCAGCTTTCTGCGTGGTGTGGCCGAGGAGAACAAGCTGGTCACGTCGCCTAACTTTGTGGTGACTCAGGCCCTTGTGGCCCTCCTGGCAGATAAAGGGGCCAGACTGAGACCTGCTTATGACAAGGCTGATATGGAGAAAAGAGGTTTGTAGACTCTGAGGAAAAGGCCGTTCCATGTCATTTCGTCTGTCATTGTTTCTCTCTTACTTCATGGAATTGATCTTGATTACCTTGAAGTTATATCTCATATTGGTATATTATGATGTTACTTTTTCTTAATATTTAAAGAAAAGTCATTTCAATGTGGTTTGTGTTCACATAAATATACTTTATACTCAGAAGAACAGTGATTCTGTGATGCTCTTATGTTCTTCTGCTTATTCTAAAATGTTCTTCCTGGTGCTGATACCAGTCATACACGTATTCGTTTAATTCATGTAGTAGTGACATAACTCATCTGCTTGTGCCAGTTTCTTCTGTATATTCACATTTTTTGTGCTTTTTGTGTCTTTTCATCGTTGCTCCTTCTTTCACTCACCGGGCATTCTTGTCACTTTGTGTTCCGTGTCGAGCAGGTCTAATTGCGCATTTGTATGCCCATCCTTCCCATAATCCTTCCGCTGTAGGCCCTCTGGAGCTGGCCAACGCTCTGGCAGCTTGTTGCCTGTCCTCGCGGCTTTCCTCGCAGCATCGCCAGTGGGGTGCTCAGCAATTAGTTCGCACTCTGGCCGCCCACGACCGCGACAACAACCAGAACCGTCCGCAGACTTTTGCTGACATGGCAGGGGACCTGCGAAAGTGCTCCTTTATCAAACTAGAGGCTCACCAGAGCAGGGTCGGTAGTTTGGTCTTTCTCTGTATTATACAGTGAGGTTGTTTGCACCATTTCTGATTGGTAGTTAAAATAATCCTCCTCTTGTTGCTTCAGGTCATCACATGTGGTTGGTGCAGTAAGAAAGGCCTTTTGGCTACCAGTGGCAATGACGGGACGGTCAGAGTATGGAACGTAACCAAGAGCCAGTACACCCTCCAGCAGACCTGCGTCTTCAATAAGGAGTAAGGTTTTTTTTTAAGGATCCCACACAGCTAAACAGAGACATCTTGCTGTAATTGGTCCAGTTTGTATTTATTTCCCCCCAATAAATCTTTTTTCTCCATCAGAAACTCAGTTACCAGTTTGAGAATTAAGATGCCTTTTAACGATCCCTGTGGGACAAATGTTTTTGGTTCGTTTCTCAAGGAATCGAACCAACCTGACCTTTGGCAGTTTGCTGAGGCAGGTCCTGAAGGCTCCTGTCCCATGAGCCTCTTTCACAGAATCACACATCATTCCTTACAAAAGAAAAAATAGTTTTCATCATTGTATAAAGTTCTTTTAGATGAGACTTTAAATAAGTTTGAGTGCTCCCAAAGGTGTCAGATACTTCAATACAGTTCTAACTTTGTTTTTTTATCTTATCTTTCACTAGTGACGACTCTTTGGAGGAGGGAATGTCTGGTTTGGGGTCTCCCAGCGATCCTTGCCTGTCACCTCTTGCATGGAGTGTCACTGGAAAGTATCTCGCCTCTGCCATGGAGAAAATGGTCAACATCTGGCAAGTTAATGGTAAAGAGTTCATTTTGTCCAGTCTTCTGTGGGGGTTATTGAATATGTTAATGATGAGCTTCACTGAGTTTTGCAGGACTTGTTTCACTATAATCTGTGGCTCACCTCGTATCACTGGTGACGGAGGCCTGCAGCATATGAATGAGAGGCCTTCTATTAAAAATAAAACTGAATGGTCACCGGATGTGTTCCAGGCATCATTTTCTGCCCCTCACCATACACCTGGCTTTGTGAACCATCTGTCCAGAGCTGTTACTGGGGTTAATAGAAGGTGTAATCACTTTCACCTGGTTTGGTGTTAATGAATTATCAGCAGGTACACTAGAAGGGCAACAAAAAGGAATGGTTTTACAGGTGGGGGCCACTGAAATTTTAACCTCCTCGTCTTTTTTGACTGTTTTTTTTAACATAATTTTGCATTTGCATAAAAAGAAGCAGTTCATGCTTTCTTATGCTGGGCTTACACTGTGCGATTTTTTTTCAGTCGCGCGATTCAGCTCCTGCTCAAACTGCACGATTGACTCGCAGGGGTTAGAAGTTGGTATGTCACGATGCAGGTCTCACACTATACCGCCCGATGCTCTGATGCGACCCGAGTGCTCACCCTGTGCCTCCATAACATGAAGGTTATAACAGAAATTCTGTCGCTCGCTCTCCCTCTCTGTCTGTCACTCACACAGACACACACACCACCATCAACTTTGCTAAATTGCTAATGAAAAACATGATCAGGCAGCTGTGACTGAGCAGCATGTAGATCCAACTATTTTCACGGTTGTTGTGGTCGTGATCATTTTGTGAGGCCACATCGAAAAGGCTCGGATGAGCTTTCCAAAGTTCTACAAGTTGTGCCTCCATCGCTTGTGTCCAGATCACACGCTGCACAGCCGTGCTGCTCCGTCTTTATCACCGACGTTTATGTGTTTGCGCGTGAGCAGTGTGAGAAGCTGCAGTGACACCCTGAGGTGTTAATCGCTTCTCGTTACCCCACGTATACTACACGACGCACGATGAAGGCCAAAATCGGGCCGATCGCCAAAACGGTCGCACGACTCAAAAATCGGCTCAAAATGGGCCAAAAATCGCACAGTGTGAGCCCAGCATTAAAGAAGTTGATACATTGTGGCAACAAAGTCATCATCCATCTCACAGTGAATCTGCAGGGAAGAACAGAAACGACAGCTCACTCCAAGACTGCAGTGTTGGAGTTTGTCCAACTGTATAAGCAGGAAGCTCTCATGTTCCTTCACAGACAGCTGAAAGACATCAGAACCACTATATAAAATACCTAAAAGGAACATTAAAACCAAGTATACTTGGGCATTTGTCAATATAAGTATGATATATCTTATACAAAATGTCATCATGGATCTGCTTTCATTGTCTCCAAGGTGGTAAAGGGCTTTTGGATGTGCAGCCTCACTGGGTGTCTGCACTAACTTGGCCTGAAGAGGAAGCAGAGTCCTTGTGGTGTGGGGAGCCCAAAGACATGCTGCTGGTGGGTCGAATGGATGGATCACTGGGCCTCATCGAGGTGCTGGACTCTTCTGGTATGCACCGCACAGAGCTGGAACACTGCTACAGGAAAGACGGTATGAGAGTTTTATTTCAGGTTCAACCACATCTTTGATATTTACTTGTGTAACTGAAAGAAAAACCGAAGGTTTTTTTCTCCTTTAGTGGCAATAATGCACATTGCCTGGTACAGTGAAGACAAGCCTTTTGCCGTTGGCTACGCAGATGGAAAGCTGCTGATTGGATCCAAAGAACCTTTGGATAAAGGAGCCATTGTTGTCATTGATGCGCACAAGGTGGAGTAATTTTATCATTCTGTTTATGTTGTGATTCTTTCATTTAAATTTCAAAAAGAGCGAGCTGTTTTACTGTCAGCTAGATGGATTAGATGGACATTTATAGCTGACAGTGATTCCAAATCTTTTTGTCAGGAGTCGATCAGCAGCATGAAGTGGAGTCCAACGGGTCAGATCCTGCTGACGTGTGCTAAAGAGGAGACTGTGAAACTGTGGGCCAATCCAGACTCCTGCTCTGACACGGGCTCTGGCTGGCACTGCCTACAGAGCCTTAGACACCCCTCCTTGGTTAATGGTGTGGCCTGGTGCAGCTTGCCTGGATGCAGTCCGAAGCCCCTCAGCATGTTCGCCGTGTACGTTGACCTTGAATGCGCCCTCTGTTTTGGGTTTTGTGATTTCACTTCTGCCGTTTTTGTTGTTTCTCCACACAAAATGATTATTTTGAGGAAAAAAAGTTGTTATGGGTCATTATGCTTTTCAGATGCTGCCAGAATGGTCTGGTCTCTGTCTGGACTGTTCCTCAAGACATTTCAAACTTCACAGACTCCTGTTCCTCTGATTCAGAAGGATGGTGGGAGAATGAAGCCAAACCCAAGTTAATGGTATTTGTGTGTTTTAACTTCTACTGTAAAAGCACTTTAGCCAAAGTCATCCAGTAGCAGCAGAGTTTCTTTTGCTTTATTTTTGAGCAATAAGTTAATGTGTTGTTCAACCTCAATGTGCTATCATTGATGTGCAGCAGTCCACCCGATGGTCAGAAGATGGAGCAGTTTGTGTGTTCCAGCTAAAGGGCCACATCACTCCAGTAAGAACACTGGCTTTCAGTCCTGATGGTCTGGCCCTGGCATCTGGAGGAGTGGGAGGCCTCATGAACATCTGGTCCCTGCGGGTAAGAAACATACATATACACACAGATGGAAATGAAGGCACATAGTTCATATGTAAATACTGTAAGTACACACACAGATGACTGGAAATATGTAGATGGAAAGAACACATGACACTTAATTACACTGGTGAATGAAGCTGCTGTTTATAGTGACACTGAATGGCACACTGTGTGTGTGTGTGTGTGTGTGTGTGTGTGTGTGTGTGTGTGTGTGTGTGTGTGTGTGTGTGTGTGTGTGTGTGTCCATTTCCAACAGGATGGCTCAGTACTCCAGACCGTGGTAGCTGGGTCAGGGGCTGTCCAGAACATTGTCTGGGTCTCAGATGTGGGCGTGGCCGTCTGCTCCAACAGGTCAAAGGCAAGTTGTCTCATTTGACTCCATTGTCTCCGTCATTTTGTATGATTGTATTTGTCCTCAGTTAAGTTTCATTTGCCTTTTGTATGGCTTGATTTCCAGGATGTGTTGGTTGTGAACTGCTCCAAAGAGTTCATGGCATCTAACCATGTGCTGGCCACCTGCCGCACGGCTTTGAAGAAGCAAGGTGTGGTCGGCCTCAACTTGGCACCCTGCATGAGAGCTTTCCTGGAGAGACTGCCTGTCATGTTGCAGGAGCAGTATGCCTATGAGAAGGTAAAGGGAGATATGATATAGCCCCTACTAGAAGTCAGAGTTTGTACTAGATGATTATATCACCATGTTTCTTTCTTGGGCTGAAAAAACCTTCTTCTTCAGCTCTATTTGTGTTGGAGAACTCTGAGAAAAAAATAAAAGCCAATCCAAGCAAACTTGCACTATTCATGACAGATTAATAGTATTTGACACTAATAATGTCTCTTTTTGCTCTCTACTTCCAGCCCCATGTTGTATGCGGGGAGCAGCTTGTCCACAGCCCGTACATGCAGTGCCTTGCCTCTCTGGCTGTAGGTCTCCATCTGGACCAGCTTCTGTGCCGTCCCCCTGTGCCGCCCCACCTTCGACACTGCCCACCTGAGTCTGGCATCGCTGTATGGAGCGCCAGCGAGTGGGCATGGTTGGACTGTTTCTCCACCACAGTAAAGGCGGCAGAGGCTCTTGCTCGAGGTGCAGCCTTCCCCGAGTCCTTCTCCGTTCCTGACCTGGAACCCGTGCCTAAAGATGAAATGGCTCTGCTCCTGGTGAGCAAAGCTGATTAAACTGTAATTTAGAATGTAATCAAAACCTGTGCAGCTCATAACAGCAGCCTTTGCTTTTATTTCTACAGGACAACAGTAAATGGTCAGCTAGTATGGATGAACAGATCATGTCATGGGCCACCTGCAGGCCAGAGGTAACTTTGACAGTTTAGGTGAAATAAATGGCCCCCCTCCCGGGGGTACTGCTTTATATGCTTTATACTGCTGTTGCAGTATGTAGTAATGGCAGAGAAATCATTTCAAGTTTAGCTGCTTATTTTCATATGATTTTTCTGATTTTAGGTAGGATTTTTAGAAATGTTTAAGAGGAAGATTAAATTGTTTCATTACAGAAGGTTAAAATACATATTAGAATACAATAATGAACAAATATAACACAAAAGCTAACACATGTAAATGGATTAATTAGTACAGAAGAAGAACATTATGAGAAGTTATTTTGGATGATGTGTTTGGCTTCTCATCCAGTGCTTACACTGCTCTGCCTCTCTTGAGCTTCACCTCGATAACTCTGCTCCTTAGATTTGAACCAAATTCATTTCCCTCTCTATTGTCTCAGATTTGTTCTCCACACTCTGAACTCTCCGCTCAGTTCAGCTACAGCTCCCCCAATACTCAGAGCAGCCAGCAGTCCACCCAGTCACGCACCGCAGTCACGCACCGCAGTCACGCACCGCAGTCACACACCGCAGTCACGCACCGCAGTCACACACCGCAGTCACGCACCGCAGTCACGCACCGCAGTCACACACTGCAGTCACACACCGCAGTCACACACCGCAGTCACGCACCGCAGTCACACACCGCAGTCACACACCGCAGTCACGCACCGCAGTCACGCACCGCAGTCACACACCGCAGTCACGCACCGCAGTCACGCACCGCAGTCACGCACCGCAGTCACGCACCGCAGTCACACACTGCCTCTGCCTTGTTGTTCCAAAAAGTGATTTCAAATGTTTCTGTATAGTTTTTATGTCTTTACCTATACTGATAAATAATGTGGAGTCAGCAGGAGTTACAGGGGGAGATAAAGTACAACACGTTTTGCAAGTATCTTTATGATTGCAGTATTGCACCTACTCTATCTTCTGCATTATAATCAGTACTTATGGTTTTGTTTACAGCTAAAGTATCTTTATAGAACTGTTATGTTTGTTTCTGCTGCTATAGATTATATAAAAGTCACTTTGCCCAAAACCGATTGCAGAGTTTACCTTGCGATGGGGATATGATCAAAATGAGCTGATGGCAATCAAGAGATATTTAACAGATTTTAGACCAAGTCATTTACAATAGTTTAAATTGTTGAAATCACTTTTTGGTGTGACCCGTTCAGCCCTCCCTTTTTTATCCAACTACAGTCCTCTAAATCAGCGGTCCCCAACCCCCGGGCCTCGGACCGGTAACGGTCCGTGAGTCGTTTGGTACCGGGCCGCGAGAGTTGAGGCTCAGGTGTGAAATGTATAGTTTTCAGGGTTTTTATCGGTTTTCAGCCTTATTTTGTTATCGTTTTTATCGTTTACTCGGTTTTCCTGGGTCTGTTCACGTGTGTTATGAATAAATTTTTTTACCGGTACTAGTTTTATTCTGTTGTATTTATCCGCGACACCTTAAAGGCCGGTCCATGAAAATATTGTCGGGCATAAACCGGTCCGTGGTGCAAAAAAGGTTGGAGACCGCTGCTCTAAATATCTATTTATTTAGGTACAAGTGATCATAGCTTTGTTTTTTTAGCCTGATGCAGTACTGCTGTCACGCTGCCGAGCAGGCAGGGAAGCAACGTGGAAGTAATGTAGTAATGTAGGAGTTTGAAACTGAAACCATAGGTGTCTACTAAAAATCTTAGATGAATTAGAATTTCAGTGAAGTTCTTGAACCTCAAGATCAAGGTCAGAGGTCAAGTTTTCTGAAATTCTGGTAACTTGACAACAAGGCAACATAGGATGTTGAAATTGATACCTCAGGTTCATCTGCTGCTAATACCTCTGACTGCAGAAAGAGAGCAAGAGGTCATTGTGAAACAGTAAGACAGTCACAGAATATTTGCTCTGCATTTTTGGGTAAAATGGTGTAAAAAGTGTCTCAATCAGCCAAAATCACAACATTAACAACAGTGAGCTTAATTGAAGGGTGATGGCAAGTAAGAGGGATGTCAGGCCAGGTGAGAAGGTGGATATTTCCACACAACAAACACGTTTCTTGATCTCAAAAATTGACAACCAAATCCTTACCTCATGATTTAATATCACATCTAGTTTCAACCCGATTCTTTTCTTCCATTTTTCATGTTTGGGTTCATGATCAGGACTGGCACCTCGGAGGGAAATGCGACGTGTTTCTGTGGGGTGCAGGGCGACACGGTCAGCTAGCAGAGGCTGGAAGAAATATCCTCGTTCCAACCATTGCCCCTTCCTTCTCTCAGGCACAGCAGGTACAGAGACATAAACTATTGGACATATTGTTTTTTGAACTTTGTTTCTATAATTAAAACAGCAGCGTGAGCTGTATTTTATTTCTACCTGTGATTACTCGTTCACATTCTCGTTTCTTGTAGGTGGTGTGTGGGCAGAATTGCACCTTTGTGATCCAGCCCAACGGCACCGTATTGGCCTGTGGAGAGGGGAGCTATGGCCGCCTGGGACAAGGCAACTCAGATGACCTGCATGTCCTTACTGTCATCTCAGCTCTTCAAGGTGACATGACAACACCTGTACACAACCAAAAGTAACAAACACACAGGCACAAAGCCAGCTGAATGTAGCAGAACGCTTAACGGCTAAAAGGCAAATTATTTGTGGTAGCTGGTGTGCACGAAATATAGAGCTAAAAGAACATTGGGTCAGCGGATTGGTGGCATAAACCCTGTCATGTGCTTTTCGTTCTTACCAGGTTTTGTTGTGACCCAGTTGGTTACATCTTGTGGCAGTGATGGTCACTCCATGGCTCTGACAGAGAGCGGCGAGGTGTTCAGCTGGGGAGACGGTGACTACGGCAAGCTTGGACATGGAAACAGTGACCGCCAGCGACGACCCCGACAGATTGAGGCACTGCAAGGAGAGGAGGTGGTCCAGGTAAGTCTCCACCCTCCTTAAAAATATATTTCATTTAGTGCTGTCAGCGTTAATCTCGTTAAAATGACATTAAAGCCATGACTGCATTAACGGTTATGGGGGGGGAATGCGCGGCATTTATACGTTAGCGCAGTTAGCTAATCAATGCGTTAGTGCCGTGCAGACCCTCGCACGGGGCGATCTGTGTTAACTCGCTAACAGAGATTTACAGTGTTAATGCGGTTATGGTATTAACGTCATTTTAACAAGATTAATGCTGACAGCACTAATTTTATTCAATTCCACAGTACCCAAAAAAATCATGCAGGATATGTACAGAGGGCTGAATTCAGACAATGATGTGACCGGGTATACATTTTATTGGTACTCACTAGTTTGTAAGGTCTGCCTTATAAATATAAGTAAATATGTATACTGTATATATCACATGTATCTAAATGTATCAACAAAATGGAGTTAAATTGAATAGTTTGTGTATCCATGTGCTGTGGGATGTCCTCCAAGATCTGTACCAGGGCATGACTGAGCTCTTGGAGAGACAACCTGAGGTTCAGATAGACTAAAACACAATATCTCAGAGGTGTAATACTGGATTTAGGTTATGCGAGCGTGGGGGCCAGTCAATGGCAGTTCATCCTCTGGGAACAGCCTGCTCTCTCATACTGTCTGCACATGAGACCTGACATCATCATGCACCCAGAGGAACCAGGACCCACCACACTAAAAAGTCCCCTCTTCATCTGTCAGTGGCTTCCACCTATGAAGCTGGGATGTTCTCAAAGCGCTGTATACAACATGCCTCATTCTCCCCATTCACACCCACTCCTAGAAGCACTTCTAAACTCAAGTGCAAACTAACCAACATTCACACACCGATGAACGCATCGGAGGGCAACTTGGGGTTAGTATCTTGCCCAAGGATATTTGGCACGAACCACCAACCTTCCACTCCGTAGCTGATCTGCTCTACCACCTGAGCCACAGCCACCCTGTTGTTGATTTTATTAACACAAAAACATCCTCTGTGCTACTTAACTGATCAGTATTCCAGATGTTGTACTCTGGCTAGAGTCTCCTTAAGAAGTGTTCTTTTAATCTTTTTTGAGCGGTGTACAGTGTAATTCTGTGGGAATCAATAAAACATGTTTGCCTACTTTGAGCCAAAAATAAGTTTTTTCTCTTGAAGGTTAGACTTCCAACACTATCTTTGCTGTTGCAGAATTCTGTCATATATCTATTAAGGTTTCTCTGGGTCACGCTTCTCCTCCATATTCTGCACACCTTTATTGGGGTTAACAAGAACATCATAGAGAGAGGCAGTTTCAGTTACAATGCTCTGTGCTTTCTTCACTCTTTAGATGTCTTGCGGGTTCAAACATTCGGCCGTAGTCACAGCTGATGGGAAGCTTTTCACTTTTGGTAATGGTGATTATGGAAGACTAGGGCTGGGGAACACCTCAAACAAGAAGCTGCCAGAGAAGGTCACTGCTCTGGAGGGCTACCATGTAGGACAGGTAAGACGTTCATTACTGTTACAGTTGGTGTCTGTGAAATGCTTGGATACGCGGCACATTCAGAGGATTTCTGTACTGTTACACTGTTACTGTTTTCTATACTGGAGAACAATATGAAGACATCAGTCGTCATGTGTCCACTGGTGCTATATGCTGATTGTGGACATTCAAAAAACACTGTGAAATAAATATTTCAGTGGTTCTTATATAGAGCTTTTCTACTCTGCCTGGGCACTCAAAGAGCTCATACGAGCACATGCTTTCTGTTTAACATTCACACGTTTACACACAGTGTTGTGCCCAAAGGATATTTGGCATACAGACTGGAGCCGATCAAGCTACCAACCTTCCAACCCCATCAGCTAATTTTTTAAGGTTTTTGCAGTAATATGATTGTGCTCTAGGTGTTGTGACATTTTGGCAGATTATTTCTGGTTGCTGGAACTACTTTGGGGCAGTTTTGAGTTCTAATTGTTTTGATTATTTTCAGTTGTCCAGCCTTATCTTAGCTATTGATAGTTGGTGTTGTCGTGTGCTCCCTCCTCAGGTGGCTTGTGGTTTGAACCACACTTTAGTTGTCTCTGCTGATGGAATGATGGTTTGGGCCTTTGGCGATGGAGACTACGGGAAACTGGGACTTGGGAATTCCACAGCCAAGTCCTCACCTCAGGTACCTGCTGCATTGTGATGCCAGATCAATGAACTGAAGTTAATCTGTTGGCCTATCAAACAGTGAAACTGTTTGTGACCCTGACCTGTTTTGAAATCCTTAGAAAGTGGACGTGCTGTGTGGGATTGGTATAAAAAAAGTAGCCTGTGGAACTCAGTTTTCCGTGGCTTTAACCAAAGATGGCAAGGTTTTCACGTTTGGCCAAGGTAAGCTTAGCTTATTCCAGGTTTAAAAACAAAGTTAATCTATAACTGCCTTAAATCTGCATTCTTGTTAAAGGCCAGTCTGTAGGCAAATGTTCTTATAGCTCACTTGATCAACGACTTCATAAAACATTTTGCTGAGGAGTTTGAGTTCTCAGCCTTTCTCTCACCCACGTTGGGGTCTTAAAGACAGACCTAGCTGCCATGTAGAGCTGCCACAAACGATTATTTTTGCGATTAGTCGACTAATCAGATCATCATCGTTCAGCTTATTGCACCAGCAGCATCTGCTCCTATATAACTATCATTAGCTTACAGCTTTAAGTGTTTAAGGTCTGTGCTAACTAACAATAAAGACAAGATGATAGTTTATTAAATTTTAATGAAATTTGCAGATTGTTTCGGTGAAGTTTAATAAACTGCTTGCTATCTAAACTATAACAGGACACTGGAGTAAATTCTGGAGCATCTCACACTTCTGATAATCAGCTGTCTGCTTGACGTTTATTCAGCTGTGTAAAAACTATAACTTTAATCTCAGACAAACTGATTTACTCAGGAATAAATAAAACACTAAAAAAGCAAAACAATAACATTTTAAGTTATCTAAGTGACTCATATATATTTAACCTGAGTAGCGAAAGACGGCGGTGGGTTTGAAAACGATTTGTCGGGAGTCCGGTGTTCTCACGGCGCTAGTGACCTAGCCCCCGGCTAGCTATCGAGCTAGTGGGGAACAGACGTCTCCGAAAACGTCGGAGCACTTTTGAAAATATGTGGTGTCTTGATAAACTGAGCAGATATTTGAGGTTTGCACAGCTACATTCTCGCCTGAAAATATGTTAAACGTTTATTTTGTGACCCAGAAAGAATAATAAGAGTAATATTAAAACTAACTAGCTACCGCCATTGTTGGAAACTAAGCTGGGCTGCGCTATGAATTCTGGGACACAGCTTCTTCTTCTTCTTCTTCGGGGTTTAACGGCAGCTGGCATCCTTGTACATGCAGTGCTGCCATCTTCTGTTTCAGTCCGTTATTACACTCTTAAATCCTGCTACTTATTCCTGCGTCTTTTGACAAAGCTTCAAACGACACGTCGACTATTAAATCAGTCGTCGACGTAATCGTGACTACTCGACTAATCGTGGCAGCCCTACTGCCATGTCGCCCATATTAGCTAATACCTGGGCTTTTATTTTTATTTAATTTTTATTTGAGACTCCCTTTCTCATTACATGATCTGTTTCAGACAAGCATACTAAAATGGTGAAACTTGTCCAAGATTTACAAAATCACATAAAAAATTCCCAGTGACAGATTCATAAAGTCGTTTATAGATCTTTTAAACTCTGCAAGCGATGCCATCTGAGAGAGCTCCGCTGTAATGTGGTCCATGATGACAGGGCAGGAAATGAGAAGGCCTTTTTTCCAAGCTCTGCACAAACTGATGGAACAGTGAATAGAATGGAAAACCAGAAAATGATTTATAGATATACCAATCAGCCAAAGAATGTTGATGTGTTAAAGGTTTACAGCCAGTTAGGTATCTTAATGCCTCATGATAAACTGAGAGTGAGCAGGAGGGCTGATGAACCATACCTTAAACCCGGAGGGTGGCAGCAGGAGAGAAATCATCTGTTTGTGAAAAAGTACCCCAACTTCAGCCTCAGTTTCTTTAACAGGTGGTCAGTATGTGACTTAAAAGATTGTCATTGGTCACAGTATTTAAGTATTTGCAGAAGCCCACAGGTTTAATAGAAGTACTCTTAGTACTGTCTTTCTATTGTTTAGAGCAGGGGTGTCAAACTCAAATACACAGTGGGCCAAGATTCAAAACTGGAACAAAGTCGCGGGCTAACGTTAATATTTATTGGAAAACAAATCTTCCTCCAGATTTAAGAATGAATCTTTTCTTATGGACTCAAACAAGTTTAGCTGAAAAACTGAATATGGAACAAGCAAAGCTTAATACTAAACAATATATATATTAGCTGTATAATACCAGCAGGCCAGCTCTGATAGTCATTTGGTTTGGCTTCGTGGGCCAAATGTAATTAGGCTGCGGGCCGCCAGAGTTTGACACCTATGGGTTAGAGCAACATGACCGTGTTTTTTTCTACATTTAAAATGCAGCAGTGAGATGAAACAGCTGTGACTGCACACTACCCAAAGCTAAATGTGATTGTGCAAAAACCACGTTGATAATGCAAAAATAATAATGTACGCCCTGAGATAGAAACCTCTGTTAGTGACATTATGGTGCTCTATAAACTCCATAAGACAAAACTGAAACCCACAAACCCCTCAGTCCCATTTTTCTTATTTTATACGGGATATTAATAACACAATAATCTATAATCATATTAATGAATGCTAGTGAAAACAGTAGTTTATTATATAACATATTAAAATGAGTGTGATATTTAGATTTGGCCATTAGTGGTTTTAACACTGATTATGACAATTACACAATTGAGTTTTCACCATGAAGTCAAAGTGAGATTTTTTCCGTGCCATATTATTCAAATATATTTTTACCTTTTTTTGTTGAAGACCGCCTAATTGGCTTGCCAGAGGGTCGAGCCAGGAACCACAACCGGCCCCAACAGGTACCAGGTCTCTCAGGGATCCACAT
Organism: Astatotilapia calliptera; assembly: GCF_964374335.1. NCBI lineage: Eukaryota > Metazoa > Chordata > Actinopteri > Cichliformes > Cichlidae > Astatotilapia > Astatotilapia calliptera. The sequence goes on along the minus strand of NC_137422.1, from coordinate 1,861,599 downwards.
CCAGGATGTCGCTGTAGGAGCTGAACACACTCTGGTACTCTCCTCCACAGGAGATGTTTACACCTGGGGCAGCAACTCGGAGGGACAGGTAACATGCATACAATGCTTGTGGGAACATAAGTGTCAAAGTCTCAATAAGACTGTTTGCTGCTTATCTTATTTGAAGTAAATGGATTTACTGAAAATGTAGCCTTGTCATCTATCTTATATTACACACATAGAGAGCCTTGTGGCACACAATAGCTAAGATAAAAGGACGAGGACTCAGAATCAGCCAAAGAAAAGTATCATTCAGACAGATATGATGTGAGCCACTCCAAAGCAGAACCAGATACACCACCCCAATATTTCAGCCTGTCAAGGAAAGTATGGTGGTGGACGGTATCAAACGTAGCGTTTCACATCAGAATATTCTCCAGCGTCACTTTGCATTAAAATGACACTGGACACTCAAAGAACAGAATGAGCCCCAGATTGAAATGTCTCCAGCACACTGTCTTCGTTTAAGACTGGTGTAATCTGCTTAGTCATAGCCTTTTCTAAACTCTTAGCAATAAATGATCATTTTGAGATTGGTCTGTAAATGCTAAGAAAAAGAATGAGTTGCCCCCAATGAGCAGGGACTCTCTCAGTGTTTCAAAGCTCCTAAGAGAAGTCTTTGGCCCATCCTTGGCCTCTGCACTGACTGGTAGATTCAGTTCAGTTGAATTCAGTTTTATTTATATACCAAATCACAACACAGTCGCCTCAAGGTGCTTTATATAGTGAGGTAAAGACCCTACAATAATCCAAACAGAGAAAACCTCAACAAAACTCTACAAGCAAGTGCTTTAGTGACAGGGGGAAGGAAAAACTCGCTTTTAACAGGACGACACCTTCAGCAGAACCAGGCTGGTAAATGGACTAGTTCTTATATAACGCTTTATAGAACTTGAACTTTTTCTAGTGATCTAAGTGCTTCTGTCTTGGAGAGCATTGGAATTAGTATCTTGCCCACAGATATTTGGCATACAGCGGCCAGGGATCAAACGCAGCAGATGACCTGAGCTACAGCCACCCCTTCAGTTGTAGCAGCGATTAGCTGCTCTGCTTCGCACAGGACCCAGAATCAGGTCATCTGCAAGATATTTAGCACGAGGTTCTCCACAAATCTGAGTGTGCAACTGGAGAGGGGCGCCTGTCGTCCAGCAGTCACAAAACGCTCAGCCAGCTGTCTTAGACTAACAAAAGATCCAGAGTGCTACGGTATCACTGAGTCTAAGCAGAATTCCTGCTGTGCCTCTCATACTGTGCAGGATTGCTACTGCAACAACACATCATCAGCAGGGTAATACTAACATTGCATTGTTTGCATTCCTGGCAGTCAGCTTTGATTTATTTTCAGAATTGATCTTGAGCTGTTATACACACTTATTCTTAAATGTTGACTTATGACTGTGTTGTGCAGCTGGGTCTGGGACACACCAACCATGTTAGAGAACCTACACTGGTAACAACGCTGCAGGGCAAGAACATCCATCAGATCTCTGCTGGACGCTGTCATAGTGCAGCGTGGACGGCTCCCTCTGTGCCGCCTCGAGCACCAGGTTACACAGACACACAAAATTCACATAATGCCTCCTGATATTTTGATACTTTCTCCCAGATATCAGATTTCCTGCTGTGCTGCTGGAACGTACAAAATACCAGAGCGTAATGGTTTTATTTTTATGTATTGTGCTTAGAAACCTGCCTTATAAACCACATCACATAGAAAATATGTCAAAGGGATTAGAGACAGAGCTTTGGATGGCTGCCACAACAAACAATAATTAGCATAACTGTGACAGCAGAAAATCTCTTTAATGTAACTTTTGTCATGAATGAGTCGACTTTTCTTCCCACACTTCTCAGTGTTCAGGGTGATCATATCTCACTCTAATCTTCCTCAGGCTCATCTGTACCTCTTCAGCTTGGCCTGCCAGCAGCAGTGCCTCCTCAGTACAGTGGGCTTAAAGAAGTGAGCATCGAGGCAGTGAGGGCCCGTTTGCGGCTCCTCTACCACTTCTCTGACCTCATGTACTCGTCATGGAGACTACTCAACCTCAGCCCTAACAACCAGGTGGGCAACGACTACAATAAAAACAAAAGACACTTGTACAGAAAATGTTTAGAAATTTGGTAAAAAATGTGTTGTTAGAATTTTTTGTAATGTGATACCAGTTATATTGTTCTGAATGATAGGCTTTAGCAGCCTTTGATATTTGACCTGGCAGTGATGCTAAGTGTTAGTTATGTCTTACTGTGTATTTTATCTACTACAGAAACAGCTTCTGGAAAAATACTGTTAGTTTAGTGCCTCTAACACATTGACTGTAACAAGCTGAAAACTCTCCCATAGATGTGAACAGAATGAGAAGAAGAAAATGGCTAAACTTAGATTTGTCTTTCCTTTGGTTTGCATCTCCAGCCTCAGTGACTGAAGGCACAGTCCAGGCTCTGAACACCTTCACTCTCATAACTGAAAGGCTGTAAAGGTGATTGAGTTCAGGCATAAACCCAGAAAAGGTGCATGTTGTACACACTTTTCGGTGTTTATTATGAAGCTCGGATTGCATCTTAAAATCTGACATTTGTGTTGTCACTTCCTGCGTTGACTGCACTAGAAGGAGCCAGTCACCTAAATATACAGCTAAATTAACACCCCCTGTCTCAGTCACGCTTTGTGACTTCCTCAGCACACTGTAGAAACACTGTGTGTCAGACACAAGCCAAAAGTCAGCACTCTGTCCTGGAGGCAGTTGGTGAAATTGACCTCTCAGTAGGTTGGTGGCCCCTTGTCCAGAGTCCTCCGATGGAAATGGTTGCGTCGTGGTCAATTGCAGAGAAGAATGAGGGCAGTAAGTCTTCACCCTGGAGGCAAAAAGGTCTAATTTTGCCTCGACAAACAGATCCCACAACTGGCCACTAGTAAAGGGTGTAATATTCATTCCCCCCTCTGGGGTTCCTGCCTGGAGAGAAAGTCCAGCCCCAGCATGTGTGGCTCTCGGAGACAGAAAATGAACACTAAATCATGAAAGCAGAGACTGAGATAGGTTTAACAGTGAAGGGGTACGTGCCCCTGTCTGGGCGTTTGTGTAACAGACCACTGTTGAATTTTCTATCCTGACTAATACATGCTGGCCCAGAACTGGACAAAGAAAGTTGAGAGCTTGAAACACGGCTGGGAGCTCTCACTGATTGGTGTGCAGCCTGTGCTGCACTGAAATTCAGACTCTGATGAGGGTGAGAAACGTGGGATTACCTGTTGTGGTCACCTGAACATCTGACAAGTCCGAACTAGGAATTACAACCTGAAACAGCAAAAATATATTTTTGTGTGCAGGGGGGTTTGTGACTTAAGGAGTGCCTCTTGGGCAGCACCAGATAGGGGAACTGGCATCTCCCTGCAGTTCTTAACTCAATCCCATAGCTAGGAGGACTGAGACGTCTTTCTCCTGGGCGTTGGGGCCCAAAGGTGGACCTTAGCTCCAGGCTGACTGGCGTGGAAGTTACCCCAGAGGCTGGGCTCTTGCTGGTGGTACACCCACATTAGCAGCAGTCGGTCCGCTCTCGGCGGTGGGAAGAGGAACAGCTAGCCTGTGTCATGTCTGGGAATGATATCACGCAAAGCTGCCGTCTGCTTCTTCCTCAGTTCAGATTCAAATGACCTGACAACAGATACTGGCTCATCCAAGTAGATAGCACTGTCCCTATCTGAGGTCAGATGTGCTACTATTATTGAAGCCATCTCTCTGTTAGGGAGCACACCACAAAGGGCACGGAGAATGTATTCCATTTTTACTTGGTTCTTATTAAGGTAGAAGTAGTTGTCTGGGGAAACCAATGGACCCAAGTTGCACCGGGTACATCGCCTGGTGCGACTGTATCACAGTGACTGAGCTCATGGCATGGGCAGCGCCCGCCTGAGAATTATAAATCTTGTCAGGCTGAGATGCAGAGCATGTACAGTGCTTGGATGGAAGAGATGTGGGATCAGCTACACCATATATGTGGAATGGGGATGCCTCCAGAAATGTAAACGGTAAATTTACCAGCTACAGCCATTCCGTAGGAGGCGGGTTGGCTAAGCCAGCCTTCTTTGTGCTGTCCAGCTCTAAATACTGTCCATAGCTGGGGATTCCCTAACCCAAGACGGTGGCTTGACACATGTGAAGTGGTTAGCTCGGAGACAAAGTCTGGGAATACTGGAAGGCAGTTATACTCTGTTGTCAGCTTCGCTGGAAGGAAAAACTCCACAAACTGCCAGAGATTTGTAGATGGCCTTTCCACTCTGAGCTTCTCCACTGTGTGATGAAACGTGGAAAAAACAGAGATGTTGTTTTGGCCTGCAAGCGGAGCAGCGGCGGCACACTGAGCCGACAACAGGCTCTGCTGTTCATCCATGAGAATGTCGATGAATGCCCAAGCTGATGTCCAGCACGTCATCATGTTGGTGAGCGTCCGCTGAGGCTAGCCAGTGCTCCCGCGTGGTTCATCCTCAGTCAGTCCAGATATTTGCAGAGACATCGACCAGATACTCCTCATCTTCAGATTTGGAAAAGCTGGAACCCTAGCGAGGGTATTGCAATGCAACAGCCGTTCTAGCACTTTCTCCGTCTTTCCAGGGTCGAGCCCTGGAGCTGGCAACAACATACACAGGCTTACTTTTCCCGGCGTGGTAAGTCCCCAGTCAGACAGGGCAACCTCATGCTGGTCATGCAAACAGCACCCATTAGGACGGGAGAAACAGAAGATTTCTGCTTTGCTTGCTTTGGTTTGGTACTCATGCCAAAATGCAAAGCAACAGTGCTGCACAAGGACACTTGAAATTTCCACTCTGTGGGAAGCCCACACACCAACTGAACAGTGGAGGCTAACACCAACGAGGCAGTTAAACTGACTTCATGCCAGCAGACAGCAGCTCTAACTATCAGTAGCTAGCCCAACTCGGCATCCCCTCAGTTTTTACGCTCAGGTGAAGTGTGAGAACTGCAGGATCAATGTGATCACAGAAGTCTATATGTGTCATCACAGGGCACGAATAGAGGTGCCTTAAGCCACAACATGCAGGGGCGTGATATCCCAAACTAAATGTGTTGTATGGACTGAAAGGGGACTACTATGTTACATCTTAATTGGAAAGATTTTTTCTTCCCTATAGTTTAGACGTTGCACAAATGTAGGGAAAAGATTTGGGGCTCCTCTTAATTAGTAAATACTAAATGTCATTTTAATTCTGCAGAGCTGTACCTCCCATTACAACGCCGGTACCTGGGGAATCGTCCAGGGCCAGTTAAGGCCCCTTTTGGCTCCCAGAGTGTATACGCTGCCTATGGTGCGGTCGATAGGCAAGACCATGGTGCAGGGCAAGAACTACGGTCCCCAGATCACTGTCAAACGCATCTCCACACGGTCAGTACTGGTAACTGTTTTTAGCCTGCAGTCAGAGGTTTCCATACACTCACCACTGGTATGAAGGTTTTAATGGTTGTTTTAAACTGTTCCAGGGTGGAATTGTTGTACTGCATAAAAAAATAGATGCATAACTACTTCATCAGCTACTGATGTTATAAATATAATTTTGTGCTTAAAGGTAAACTTAAAATCCCCTTCTTCCTTTTCACTTTGGTTTTCCATCACATTTGAACTCTGCAGAGGTCGGAAGTGTAAACCAATCTTTGTACAGATTGCTCGGCAAGTTGTAAAGTTGAATGCTTCAGATCTCCGACTTCCCTCAAGAGCCTGGAAGGTCAAACTAGTTGGAGAAGGTGCTGACGATGCAGGAGGGGTCTTTGATGACACCATCACAGAGATGTGTCAGGTATGTAAACATCTGGACTTGTTAGAACAAATTTTATTCCAGCTGTTTACTGGATGTCTGATAGAGCTACTACTTCTTCACTGTCATGTATATCTATCCATAGGAGTTGGAGACAGGAGTTGTGGACCTGCTCATCCCATCTCCCAATGCCACAGCAGAGGTTGGCTACAACAGAGACAGGTGAGAAGACCTTAATGAAGCATGTAGGTCAGTTAATGTGTTGGAAGTTGTAGGACTTTAAGAGAGTAACTAATCCTTTGTTTGAAATAAAAGAAAGACATTTCTTTGATGGCATGCGCTAAACTGGATATGATACAGGGAAGATTAGCATGGTCTCTGTGCAAGGATGACACGTAAATTCGTGAAGCGTTCCACATTTTTCAGCGGAGGCTTCAAACCGTGTCTGCCGTCTATTATATTGGGGAACGTTCGGTTGCTAGCAAACGAGATGGACGAGCTAACAGCGCTGACACGGAGTCAGAGGGAATATCGTGAGTGTAGCTTGATGTGTTTCACCGAATCATGGATGCACCGGGGTATTCCAGTGGACAGTGTGTCTTCCACACTGTTCGGGCGGACAGGGACAGCGCCACGAGCGGTAAGCAGAAAGGAAGAGGGCTTGCTGTTCTTGTTAACAAACAAACATAACAATCAAAGACTCGGGCCGTATTATTTGATCAGGGAATTTACCCTTGTAATGTTGGTGGCTGTTTACGACACTGCAGTGAATGCTCAGCCACCTACAGCCGTATCCAGAGCTGCACCACTCCCTCAGGATTGTTTACGAGTCCGTTGTGGCCAGTGCCATCCTCTATGCTGTTGCATTCTGGGACAGCATGCCAACAGACTCAATCAACTGCTCGGCAAGGCCAGTAATGTTGTGGGGATGGAGCTGGACTCTCTTAGGGTGTTTCTGACAGGTGGCTGTTGTCCAAGATAAGGACAGTGATGGACAGCACCTCCCACACACTGCATGACTTCTAGCCAGTCACAGGAACATGGACTGAGACACAGGAAATCATTCCTGCCTGTGGAACTCCTCCATCTAATACGCCGTACACACTGCAACAATTACACCCTTTGCACACGCTCTACAGTAAAATAACGAATGACAAAGTTTCACAGGTTAGAGTCAAATGTCAATCATATACATTTCACCTCTATAATATTCTTCATATGTATAAGTGAGCGATTTGTATGCGTGTATATTGTGCTATTTCTTAAATGTGTAAACTTTGTAATAGTCTAGTCTGTTACTGTTATTGCCTTGGAGCAACTGAAACCCACATAGTTTCCTTCTGGATTATTAAAGTATTCTGATTCTGATTTTGATAGATTCCTCCTCAACCCGTCAGCATGCCTGGATGAGCACATGCTCCAGTTTAAATTCTTAGGTATTCTTATGGGGGTAGCCATCCGCACCAAGAAGCCCCTGGATCTGCACTTGGCTCCTTTGGTTTGGAAGCAGTTGTGCTGCATCCCCTTGTTGCTGGAGGACCTGGAGGAAGTGGACCTGCTCTATGTGCAGACACTCAAAAGCATTCTTCACATTGAAGACAGCGGCATCACGGAGGATAATTTCCATGAGGTTAGAAAAGCATTTTGATTGTATGTTCGTGTGAGGATTATACTTAGACATTTAAATATTGAAACCACACTAAAGCAAGCCAGCAGCCACAAACACATCCATTCATTGAGCAGCGTTAACTGGGGTTGTTTAATAGAACATTAAATTCGATGTTTGGTTCATTTTTAGTGCAACAGAGAAAAAGCAGATGTCTACATTTAAGAACAGTTGAAATATGAAAGAAAACCTGTGTAATGTTACTTTGCTTGAGACAGGCTTACCTGGGTCCAACCTGGAATTAGGCCGGGGGAGCGGCTACATTGGCAAAGCGGGCTGGGTATCGTCTAACGTTGGGCAATATCTAAAATCTTTCCAACCGACATTCGACATGGGCAGAGCAATATATAGTTATGCACAGACTGATTTGCGCTTTTAGGCTTTATAGGGTGAAAGGTAAAGACCCTACAGTAATACAGAGAAAGCCCAACAATCGAAAGACCCCCTATGAGCAAGCACTTGGCGAAAGTGGGAAGGAAAAACTCCCTTTTAACAGGAAGAAACCTCCAGCAGGCTCAGGGAGGAGGAGCCAGATGGGGGTGAGGAGAGGAATACTGAAGAAAAGACGCTGCAGATGAGAGCTCATTTCTGCCACATGAGCTTTCATGCGTTGGATGAAATGAATAAATGAACAGAACAATGAACGGTTGTTAGATTTAGTGGAAAGCTTTTATAGAAAACCATACAGTGGCCTTTATTTACCATGACTGCAGACGTTATTGACTTGTATTCTATGCTTTGCTTGTCTTTCTAATGCGTTCTCTTTGATAATATAATTGTCATATTCTAGTACAAAGCCTCATTTTGATCTGCTTCTTTTAGGCCATGGACATAACTGCTTTTTAACTACGTGTTCAAATAGAAAAACAGCAGTTTGTCTTATCAAACTCAGATCTGGGGACAAAGATTAATTGTCACTGATCCACAGGGCCCAAGGTTTATTATTTAGGACTTAGAGATGTGGAGATTTTAGGTATATTTTTAAATCATTAATGTAATTCCATCACAGGTCCTTTCTTTATGAAGTGAAGTTCTCTAACCTCAGTGAGCTCTTTGCCAGTACTCACAGTTTTTGTGTTTGTTTTGCAGATGATTCCTCTGGATTCCTTTGTCGGGCAGAGTGCAGATGGTAAAATGGTCCCCATTATCCCAGGAGGGAACAGCATCCCTCTCACTTTCTCCAACAGGAAGGAATATGTGGAAAGAGCTATTGAGTACAGACTGCATGAAATCGACCGTCAGGTACAGAAAAGGCCTTTACACACCAGACATGTCAAATCCTTGCGAATATTTTGTGTATTAAAAATATTTTTCGGACTCACCTCTTCAGTACAACAGCACAAACTCCATTTTTCCAGTTTTCTGGATCTGAATAAACAGATCTGACCAATCAGATCACTGCCTTGGGCAACAAATGCGATTGTAAGTCAAATCATGCAATGATATGGAAATAGTAAAATGTTACTATTTTACCTCAGATTGGATGGAGTCAGATTCTCAGTGTTTTAAGTTTCCTGTTTAGAGACATCAGGACGAGCTCGTCGATGTTGACTCTTTTCACAGTGTGTTTTTTTTTCTTTTTTTAAAAAAATAAATAAATATGTGTTTATTAAAAACATGGATTAACTTCAAAGTCATAAAAAAGTGTGGAAGTGTTTTAAACCTGTGTTGGGTCAAAGACCCACTTATTGGCCATAGCTGTGGTTGTAACTAAAGACTTCGGATAGACGTCTGGGAAGCATTTTGACTTGACTTTCCTTTGGAGTTTATTTGGGTCATATGAAATTGAACTGAACTTGTACGTCTTGGTCATACTGTTTCAAAACTTCGTTGGCTAAGGACTTCTCAGTCACCAGTTGTTAGCCACTGAGCATTCACAGGGGAATGAACAGATGATCCAGATACAGGAACACAGTGTTTGTCTGCTGTTTCAACATGGAAACCCTAATAACAGCAAGCTGTGTGCAGGACTGGAAACAAACAAGAACGTCTCTTTAGCTGAACTGACCGTTAGATAAAACGTGACTTTGGCCTTAACACGGACATAAGTCTTCTCCTGTGGGCTCATCTCTCCCAGGTGGCAGCAGTGCGTGAGGGCATGTCGTGGATCGTGCCGGTGCCGCTACTGTCCCTGCTCACTGCCAAGCAGCTGGAGCAGATGGTTTGTGGCATGCCGGAGATCTGCTGCGATGTGCTCAAGAAGGTGGTGCGCTACAGAGAGGTGGATGAACAGCACTCCTTGGTGCAGTGGTTTTGGCAGACCCTGGAGGAGTTCTCCAACGAGGAGCGTGTCCTCTTCATGCGCTTTGTCTCAGGTCGCTCGAGGCTCCCTGCTAACACAGCTGATATCTCCCAGAGGTTTCAGATCATGAAGGTGGACAGGGTAAGTAGAGCGGTGCATTGTCATGGTAAATGGTAAATGGCCTGTATTTATATAGCACTTTACTAGTCCCTAAGGACCCCAAAGCGCTTTACATATCCAGTCATCCACCCATTCACACACACATTCACACACTGGTGATGGCAGCTACATTGTAGCCACAGCTGCCCTGGGGCGCACTGACAGAGGCGAGGCTGCCGGACACTGGCGCCACCGGGCCCTCTGACCACCACCAGTAGGCAACGGGTGAAGTGTCTTGCCCAAGGACACAACGACCGAGACTGTCCGAGCCGGGGCTCGAACCGGCAACCTTCCGATTACAAGGCGAACTCCCAACTCTTGAGCCACAATCGCCCCGTCATCATGAAAAAATGCCCAATTATTTTCCTTAAATCCCCTGGGGAATCTAAGTGATTGGCAATGAGCTGAGCAGGGAAAATAACTTTTCTCTGGATGAGGCAGTTCAGAGACAGAGGACCTCAGTCTACGTTTATCTGGGGGCATTTTGGTTCTTTTGTTCTCCCATCTTCAATGGACCGCTGCGTAACTCAGGACACTATTAACTATCGTTATGAGTGTACAATAACATATTTTTGCATTTCCTGGCAGTGTGAATGCTGGAAATTTAAAGATTTTGCCTGAAGTGTTTAAAAATATTTGAAATAGTCAAAGCTGAACTTCCTGAATGAGCTTAATTTAATTAGATTACCAAATTATCAGCCAGCTTTAGTGTAAAAAGTAGAAGCACAAAATTGAAAAATAGGCTAAATAAAACCAAAAAGTCCATCATTTTACTCTAAAATAATAGCCACGGGTGTCCGCTTTCATCCCCGGTTATTGTGATAGATATTTGTCTCTCATAAATGTCCCCAAAGCGCTGCCTCCTCCGTCCAACTCTTCCACAGGGAACAATGTGAAAACCGTCTAAATTTCATGTGAAAATCCGAATCGCAGGCTGTTTCCACACTGTCACGACATCCACATACTAAACTCTACAGATAGGAAAATTTCAGAATTTGTAGACTAGGAGTTGTTGGCGCTCACGGTGAAAGAAGTTTCCTTATACAACAGTTTTCTCTTAGGAAGCATTTCAGAGACAAATTTCTGTCTATTTCAACCTGAAGCTGACAGAAGTCTGGGTCACCTGACAACAGTCACTATAGCAACCGGTCCTCACACCTGCATCCTGATGGGCGCTCTCTCACCCAGCCAAGATCCATCTCAAATTATATCAGTTTTTACTCTCCAGCCATTATCTTCATCTTAAAACGTAGGGCGGTTTGTCCTCAGCCTCACAAACCGACTCTGCCTTCAGGCTCGGGCTCATAGTAGCCCTGGCCTGCATCTTAATTAGTGAATTAATTAAGATGCAGGTGTCAAAAAAACAACACAGTGCTTCAGAAACACTGTGCCGAGGCTTTGTTCATCAGCACATCACTCCTTCAGTACCTGATTCTTTGGTTTATAAGGAAGTGAACCACTGGCAGGATTTGCGGTCTTTTGTGCGAGACATAGTGAACTGCTGTGCGACATTGAGATATGGAGTCAGCAACAAAAAGAAGATGTTCTGCCTATTCCTGAATAAAAACCACTTTAATAAGGTCTAAACTGTACATAAGAAATGCACCGTACATATATAGTGATAGAATTATAACCATCACTAATCTGGGAGTTAACATGAAGGCAGATCTTAAACTTGGTCAGAGCTTTTTTAAATTTAAGCCCGTCTTATCAAAGCAGCTTTTTGAGACAGTAATCTACGCCTTTGTTACTTCTAGGCTGGATTATTGTAACGCACTTTATTGTGATGCAGTGCGCCTTTTAACTGGAACAAAAAAGTCTGGGCACATTACCTCCATTCTAATTTCACTCCACCAGCTACCTGTACCTTTTAGTTCTTTTATTTTTAAATCTCTAATTGGCCCTTACCTCTCGGGGCTACTACAGCCATATACACCTGCCTGCTACCTTACGTCCACCAATCAGCAGCTCCTTAAGGCACCAAAAACTAAGTATACATTTAGAGGTGCTTTTGAGGAGGCTGCTCCAAAGGGGCTGTAGCTTTTATTAAATTAGATACAATTTTATTTGATGTGTTTATGCTTTTTGTATATGTACAGCACTTTGTGAACCCTGGTTTTATGTTGGTGTGGTATTATATAAGCTTTGGTCACTGGTGAAATACATAATCAGGCAGAGGCAGGGACCTCACAGCACAGGCGTAGTCCCAGCCTATTATAAGAGTGTGTTGCACATTATTATATATAGTCTTTTTTTTATGAATAAAAAATATCAAGACGTCACAGGTTCTGTAGAGCAGTTCATTTAACTTTTAGATTCAAGCTGCGCTTCATATTTTTGGCCACCAGAGTTTTGTGCTGAAAAGCTTCGAGTAATGAAGTTTCATTTGTCCATTAAACATCTTAACATAAAACCAGAGTTCACAAAGTGCTGTACATGCTAATAGCATAAGTAAAGAAAATTAAAATGAGATAAGATAAAATAAATAACTAAAAACCTAAAATAAATTGAAACATGTTAAAACAAATTGAGTCAACCCCTCTAATCAATGCCAAAGGCTTCAGCGAATGAATATGTTCTAAGAAGACTTTTAGATTCAGAGAGAGAAGAGGCCTAACATGCAAGGGCAGATCGTTCCACAGCTTCGGAGCAGCTACAGCAGAAGCACGATCACCTTTACATTTATACTTAGTTTTCAGTACCTTAAGCAGCTGCTGATTGGCGGACCTAAGGGAACGGGCAGGTGTATATGGTTGTAGTAGCTCGGAGAGGTAGGGGGGGGCCAGGCCATCAAGAGATTTAAAGGCAAATAAGAGAATTTTAAAAACAATCCTGAAACGTACAGGTAGCCAGTGGAGTGAAATTAAAATTGGGGTAATGTGCTCAGACTTTTTTGTTCCAGTTAAAAGACGAGCTGCATCACTAACCCCACAATAAAGTGCGTTACAATAATCCAGCCTAGAAGTAACAAAGGCATGGATTACTGTCTCAAAATGCTGTTTCGATAAGAACGGCTTTATTTTGGCTAATTCCCTCAAATGAACAAAGCTAGATCTGACAACAGCTCTGACCTGGCTTTCAAGTTTAAGATTTGCCTCTGTTTTAACTCCCAGATTAGTGATGACTGGTTTAACATACTGTGCCAGCGAACCAAGATCTATAGTAGTGGCCTCAGAAGCGCCACCAAAAACCATCACTTCCACCAGGGTATTTAAAAGTAGCGCAGACTGGGGGGCAGAGCCTTGAGCTTTCACGTCCGTCTTCTGTGTCATCACCACCCAGTGTGGATTTGCCAGACGGAGACCGTCTGTATTTTTAAGATCCGACTTTCATTTTTGATAAAGCGTATAGCTGGGATGACCGTGAACCCTTCCTTCGTTATGCTGCAGTAGGCCGGACCTGCTGGGGCTTCTCATGATGCATGACCACTTGCATGTTTCTTCTTCACTCACATTCACTCACTTTCCATTAAATCATTAGTGTACTGTTGTTTGTTCTTTACCTTATTATATAAAGTGCCTTGAGGCGACTGTTGTTGTGATTTGGTACCAACTGAATTGAATTTAGGAGAGCAGCGTTTGGCCTGCCACAGAACGACACTGTGTGAGGTTTAAGTAATTTGGAATTTGTTGTGTGTCCTCCACAGCCCTACGACAGCTTGCCCACCTCTCAGACATGTTTCTTCCAGCTGCGCTTGCCTCCATACTCAAGCCAGGCTGTCATGGCTGAGAGGCTGCGCTACGCCATCAATAACTGCCGCTCCATCGACATGGACAACTACATGCTCTCCCGAAACGTGGACAATGCCGAGGGCTCTGACACTGACTACTGATCCAAGCAGTTCTTCACACGCACACAAATAAACTCGGCAGAAATGAGCAGGAACAGCCAGTATTATCCAAACCGCACCATCGTAGGAAACTCTTAAGCAGATGGGCCATTTTCTAATCTGTTTTATGTCGATTAAACAGCACAACTTTTCATTTCTCTTTGTGGTTTATTAGCAGTTTTTATTGACACAAATTCATACGAGAAATGCATTTAGTGTTTTATTATCTTTTTTTGTGCACATCCCATTTTCAGGGCTTCTGAATGGAGATATGTTTATTTGTTTGGAAATGTGTATAGAACCTTATCAAGCAAGCTGTGGAGAAAGAAACACATTGTACATTGTGTAAAATGCTACATTAGGGAAAATGTCATATTTATTGTTTTCATTGCCTATGCCAAGTTTCCCAAACCATATAAAAGACCTGACAATAAATGCTGCATAATTGATTTGTTCTGTTGCTGGAGTTGGCTATTTCCATGGTAAAAAGAAAAACCCTTCATCATAAATGGATTAATTTATGTGAGAAGTACAAAATATCACAAATGCCACTGTGTGACAGGAAGAAATAAACTGGAAAAAAATAACGACCCGAGCAGGTGAAACAGATTCTCGTGACGCGGCGCTTTGGGAAGTCCCTCCTTCCCATTTCCTTATTTTTTTGCACATTTGTCATATTTTCATTATTTCGATCAAACAAATGTTAATGTCGAACATAGATGTCCCTAGTAAATACAACATGCAGTTTTTAGTTGAGTCCATTCATTACACGAAACATCCGTGACAAATGGTTAACTTACTCAATCGAAAATGAAATCTTCACTTTAAAAATGCAGAGTTTTTACTGGAGTTATTTTTATGTAATAGTAAAATGTTTTGATGATGAAAAATATGCTAGAACTCAGAAAGGTCTTGATGCATGCTCAATAATCCAGGTAAGGAAATCCCAAAAGGTTGATTGTGTTCATGTGGACGCAGCGTTTTCAGTGGGAGAAACGTTTCATCACTCATCCAGGTGACTGCTTTGGTCTCCGCTGACTGCAGGTTTCCCCGAAATTGAATTGAAACCAGACCTAGTTTTATTCTTGAGATCATCTTCTGCTGGTCTAACAGCACAGGTATACACGGAGCTAGTCTCTAGTTCAACAACCAAATCTGTGAGATTAATATCCTTTCTATCCATGTTTAAACTGAAATATCATCATGCAACATTATGCCTTTGGATCACTTTTCTAAGGGTAAGTGGTAAATGGCCTGCATTTGTATAGCGCTTTACTTACTCCCTAAGGACCCCAAAGCACTTTACACTACATTCATCCACACATTCACACACTGGTGATGGCAGCTACATTGTAGCCACAGCCACCCTGGGGCGCACTGACAGAGGCGAGGCTGCCGGACACTGGCGCCACCGGGCCCTCTGACCACCACCAGTAGGCAAACATGACCGATCTTGATGAAACTTTGCATAAAGAAAATTAAATACATAAAGCACATATAAGAATATTTTATACAAATACCACAATATATTTGTACATTTGACAGGTCAGCTGAGTACAGGATGGGATGTCAGATTAGAAAGTTAATAATATAAACATGCACATATTATCCAGTGAGGACCATGCACTCACTGAGGGCAGGCAAACTGATGATGACAGTGAGGAAGATCAGAACCCAGAAACAGTTTTGAGGTGCTGTTAGGAGGTCAGGGGTCAGTTCAAGGTAAGATGTGTGTGTTGGTGTATTTGTGTTAGGAACAAATCTTGTCAGAAATACTTCTTCCTCCTAGCGTTTTTCCCGCTCGGTTGTAGGGTCCGCTTTTCTGCAAAGTCGTCTCCACTTGGGTCGGTCAAGGGCGTCGGTCAGATCGGCTTCGATCTTCTTCACGTCGTACTCTTGTCAGAAATACATGCACCTGAATTGTATTGACAAAAGCATTTAGAGCTGTAGTATTGTTCGCTCTGATTTTCTTTCCTGTCCAGGTTCCCAAAAGATAAAATTAGAAGTTTAGTGAAATGAGTAGTCCGCAACCCTCATTCTTAAATCAGACTTTGACTAGACAACTTGTTTAAATCATAGTACTGATCCCATCAGTTTTTACATTTGTTGGGATTCATTTCTCTAAGGCTCATATCTCATAATTAGAATCACATATTTGTGTTTTATTTTTTACTTGACATTGCTATACAACTACAGGCCATTTACCATAAAATGAACCCAACACTTTTTACAGCAGAACTTTACAAAAACAAATTTCCATATTCTCCAGAATTCTGTTGTTCATGTTAATCATGAACAACAGAATTCTGTTGTTCATGTTAATCATGAACATCACACACAGTACCAGGTCTTTCCAGTGGTGCCAAATCCTGGACGTTATGCTGGAGCCCCAACCTGTGCATCCAGTTTAGGCGCTGGCTCTGATGGTGGCCAGTCGGTACCTATCGGCTGCCTCCAGAGTCCCACAGGCTAACCAAGCCCGGTAGGCTGGTTACCACCACGACAGGCACCAACCACTTTGCGGCCACAGCTCCGTGCAGCAGCTTCGGCAATGGAGCTGCTGAACGTGGTCCATTCGGACTCAATGTCCCCAGTCTCCCTCGGAATGCTGTTGAAGCTCTGCCGGAGGTGTGCGTTGAAGATGTCGCGGACTGGGGCCTCTGCTAGACGTTCCCAGCACACCCTCACTGTACATTTGGGTCCTGATCCAACTCACCACCAGGTGGTGATCAGTTGACAGCTCAGCCGCTCTCTTTGCCCGAGTGTCCAAAACATATGGCCTCAGGTCTGGTGATACGATTACAAAATCGATCATCGACCTGCGGCCTAGAGTGTCCTGGTGCCACGTGCACTTATGTTTGAACGTGGTGTTCGTTATGGCCAAACTGTGGTTTGCACAGAAGTCCAATAACAAAACACCGCTCGGGTTCAGATCCGGGAGGCCGTTCCTCCCAATAACGCCCTTCCAGTTCTCACTGTCATTGCCCACATGAGCATTGAAGTCTCCCAGTAGGACAACAGAGTCCCTAGGAGGAGCACCCTCCAGTGCCCCACTCAGGGACTCCAAGAAGGCTGGGTACTCTGAACTGCCGCTCGGAGCATAAGCACAGATGACAGCCAGGACCCTTTTACTGACCCAAAGGCGAAGGGAACAAACCGTCTCGTCCACTGGGAAAAACCCCAACATACCAGTAGCAAGCCGAGGGGGTACCAAGATACCCACCCCAGCCCGCCGCCTCTCACCAGGGGCAACTCCAGACTGAGACAGAGTCCAGCCCCTCTCTAGGAGACTGGTTCCAGAGCCCAGGGCAAGCGTTGAGGTGAGCCCAACTATATCTAGCTGGTACCTCTCCACCTCACGCACTAGCTCAGGCTCCTTCCCCACTAGAGAGGTGACATTCCATGTCCCAGTTGCCAGTCTTGGTAGCCGGGGATTGGTCCGCCAGGGCCTCCGCTCCTGTCTGCTGCCCGACTCACATTGCACCCAACCCCCACGGTGCCTCCTGCGGGTGGTGGGCCTGCAGGAAGATGGGCTCATGTCCCTTTTTCGGGCTGTGGCCAACTAAGGCCCAGCCACCAGATGCTCACCCTCGGGCACCCACCCCGGGCCTGGCTCCAGGGCGGGGCCCCAGTAAACCTAACCCGGGCAGGGTAAACTGTTCCCGATGGTCTTTTCATAGGGGTCTTCTGAATTGCTCTTTGTCAGGACCAATTTGCCATGGGAGACCCTACCAGGGGGCAAATGCCCCCACACAACATAGCCCCTGGGATCCCTGGGACACACAAACCCCTCAACCAACATAAGGTAGCGATCAGCGGAGGGGCAAAAAAATCCCAAACAAGCAAATTGAACCCGACATCTATGATTTGATTTCTTTGCATGTGTGGATTGGATGGGTTGTTACTGAGATGAGGTGATGATTTCATGTCAATAGCGCCTTTAGAAATATATTTACTAAGAAAACTGGTGACGTATTCAATACTTGCACTTAGTTTTACCTGCTGTATGAAAAGATATGCTGTGTTTGGTTGTGATTGTCTCCACTACCTTACAAAGGTATCGACCTAATTAAAAGGAATGACAGTAACATCTCACATCCTCTGGAAAAAGAATGAGCAAACACGCATCCTTTTGCAAAGCTTTTATTTAGGTCTCTGCTGGACAGGTGGGATTTAGATTCTATGTAAATTTACAGGCTTGTGTCTGTTAATGTATATAAATATATAAATTTCCTCTTCTATGTGCAAACCAATAAGCACGCCAAAGCATGAAGAATAATTAGTCTCCAGGTCAGGCCTGAAAAGACAAGGAAACATTAACCATAATGTGTTATTCACACTATTTATATCCAATGAAAAGTAAAGCTGATATATAATGTTGGATCTGGAGACTTTGCTATGTCCAACTGTTTGTATTCACTAACCAGACACTTTATTAGATAAGCTTCCTCAACTGCACATGAAATCAAATATTTAATCAGCCAGTGACATGGCAGCAACTCAGTGACATGTAGGCATGTCAAAAAACCCTCAAGTTCAAACTGATCGTAATTTAAGTGATTTTGATAGTGGCTTTTAGTGCCATATAGGCTGGTCTGATTATTTCACAAAATGCTGATCTACTGGAATTTTCCCACATGATCACCTCGGGGGTTTACAGAGAAATAGCTGCAGTTCACTCTTTTGTTGATGGTTAGGCTGGTTAGACTTCTCTGACTTTCAAAGTGATAAGAAGAGAACAGTGCCTCAGAAAAACACTGAAAATGTAATGCTTCTTACCTGACTGATTCATTCCACCTGTTGGTGCTGAAGTAACAGAGTCTAGAGGAAAACAAATGCGCCTGGTTAGCATTAGAGCTGTTAACACTAACACAGTTGACTCCCTTTCTTTCAGGCCTCAGTTTGTGCCATGATCCCAAAAAGAAATGACTAATTCTCAGGTATGAATAAAAAAATAAACAAGTTTTCCTTTACAATAAACAGGATGGAAATTAAAATGAATACATCCTACCCTAATACTTAATACTTAAAATATTATATACAGGGTGGGCCATTTGTATGGATACACGGTAATAACATGGGAATGGTTGGTGATATTAAAGTCCTGTTTGTGGCACATTAGTATATGTGAGGGGGCAAACTTGTGACATTACCAATAAGTCTGATGTGTCACATGGCCCTCGTCCTATTGAAAAAACAAAAGTTGTTTCCAAGATGGCCGACTTCTAAATGGCCACCATGGTCACCACCCATCTTGAGGAGTTTGCCCCCTCACATATACTAATGTGCCACAAACAGGACTTGAATATCACCAACCATTCCCATGTTATTACGGTGTATCCATATAAATGGCCCACCCTGTAGTTTATATAGCCATTTAAAGTAAATGTATTTTAATGTAAAAATTAAATGAAAATAATAAACAGTGCAACATTTTTTCTAATGAACATCAGGGAATGCCTCCCTTGTGGCAACCCCCCCCCCCCCTTCCCAAAAAACAAACAAACAAAAAAAAAAAACTGTCACAATTATATAAATGAGAATAGTTACTGTGATGTTCACAAAGTCCTGTTTGAGATCAAGAAAAATGACGAGTGGGTCTGACTGTGAAACACTGCTTCTTCATTTGCTAATGAGGTGCCAGTCACAAGTAATTAGTCAGTGAGGAGCATAGAAAAATAATATGACAGATTTTCAAAATACACATGATTCATTTCATTCAACATGACCCTAAACTAGCGGCGAGCAAATGAAGCTTACTGAAGCTTGTATTTAAAAAAGGTTCATCACTCAAAGCTTCCCAATAGCTTTTGGTGCCACCTGGTGGGCAAAACTATGAAGAGCAGCTTGAATCTACAAATTAAAATGAACTGCTTCATTATGATTGCCCACTCTACAGAGCTAACAGCTAATAGCAATCTAATATTGGGCTGCCATTGTGGTGCTTTGAATGTGTATTTTGGGGGGTGCTGCCTGTATGTGCCTCAGGTCCTTGTTTCAAACTGTAACAGGGGATTTGAGGTTTTAATAAGATGGACAAGTGTCATAATGCTGGATGAGCTCATTAACCATTACAACTAAGTAAGATGCAATACAATAACTACAACTTGAAAAAATACTTTAAAACTAATGATAATACATTCAATTAACTTCAGAAGTGTCGGGATTCATCTTTCATGTAACACGTGATGCTCAGTGTCTGAGGTCACATCTGAAATCCAGCAAAGAAGCCGGCGCTCATCAAACAGCATGTTGATGTTGGTTCTATCACCACATTTTGGAGGCGACTGGAAGAGGGAAATAAGGTCTGTTAAGTCCACGCTCCAGGTCATCCTAAAGGATCAAATCAAATAGTGCCTGAAGAAGTCTTCTTCACAGCACTCACTAAAATGGAAGGGATCCTTAATGCTAAACCTCTTGGCTAAATATCATCTGATATTGCTGATCCTGACCCAATTGTACCCATTTTCATGGTCATGGGGCACCAGGATGCCTCGTTCCCACAGGTGGCATATGGACCAGGTTAACTTTATCGCCAGTTAAAGATGGAAACAAAGCCAGATCATTGCTGAACACTTCTGGACCCATTTCATTTCGAGATGCCTCCATGGCGTTCAGCTCAGACAGAAGTGGTGTGATGCCACCTGACCTTGCTGTAGATGAAGTCGTCATGATAGTGGACTCTCAGCTGCCCAGGGCCATGTGGCTAGTTGGGGAAAATCTCAAAATTGTTTCTTTGGGTGGATGGTATAGTGTGGTCAGTGGAAGGGCAAGTAAAAGATCACACTTACACACGACCAAGCTAGTTACCCTGCCTCAGATGCAAGATGGGAAAACCTTATAGACATTTTTTGCTATGATGTGCATTTGCAGTGTAAATACAGGGGTGGCTGTATATATGTCCCTGTTGGTATGGACTACATTACCCAGAACCCCTTGCCTAGCATCACAGGATTGATTAGCCCTTGTTCTAGCTGGTCTGACTCGCTCCTGGGCTGACGATGCAGGAAAGAGCTGTTGGGAACAAAGGCAATAACCCGTCCTTTGTTTGTTATGACTGGTGTCTGTCGCATAAATGTGAGATTATGTGGGTCATGTTTAGGATGCTTCTATTTTGACCTTTTCAAAATATTTGTTCTAGCTACCGTTGGGGCACGTGCTAGTTAGTGAGAACCATGGTGACCCGATTAAATCAGTTTCCGGTCCTGCTTCATCTTTATTTGTCACATCTACGTTCCAATGTGACTTGGAACAGTAGGTGTGTTACCCACTGGCTAACTGCCTCATTATACATATTTCCATCCCTTGTGTTGGAGTTCCATCTAGTGATACGTTTGGGAAATACTAAATGTGAGTGCTCCTGAAGAGCAGACTTTCCCCATATAAAACTGATCATTTAATTATATCTGGTGCAGGTTGGAGTCTTCCACGAACAGCATCAACATGCTGGTGCAGACGTTTTGTTTTGAAAATTACTTCACTACATTCTCGGCTAAAAAATATTTAAAAAGTGCAGGTGGTGACACACAAACAGGTTATTTTAAAACTTAGCTTACAGTTTAGAGTACCACCACCACTGCCGCTTGTGATTTGAAATGCTAGAGACTGCAGTGGCAACATTGGCCCCATCAGTTTGATGTGTGAGGTTTACATGTATTAATTAATTAGTTATTACATTAGGTTGTGTAATATAATAAGTTACATTTAATGTTCCTTGCTAGAAAGGTTTGGTGTCAGCTGGCAGGCTTGGTGCAATGAAGAAGGTGCCTAAAAAGTACAGTAGGCCGTCCAAACAGCCAAGCAAAGACTCACAGCCTCGGCCAGCTGCTTGAAGACGTACACCAGAGAGATAGAAGGCAGGAGAATAAACCAGCTGTTCTCCACAGAACCAGCCACGGTTTACTCTCAGTGGCAGGGGAACAATATGAGCACAGAACCACCGAGGCTGGAGATGGAGCGATACTGGAAGAGCATATGGGAGAAGGATGCAACTCAGTTTCTAGTGGATCTAAGAGCAGACCACAGCAACCTCCCTGAACAGGATCCAATAACCTTCACAGTGGCAGACATCCAAGAAAGCATCTCCAGTATGGAGAGTTGGACAGCACCAGGCCCAGACATGGTTAACGCCTACTGGCTGAAGAAGCTGACCGCACTATGACATCACAATGATGCCAAAACAGGCTGAGAGCAGCATTTTCTAATAAAAATATCCTAAAACAAAGTTTCATATCTCAGCATGGTGTGCAATGTTTCCTTTAAAAAATGAGGAACCTGGACAAGTGGAGGACAAAAACAAAAAGACCTGGCAGGCCGAAAAAGTCTAACTACAGTTGATAGACAATATCTGAAAGTTATATCCTTAAGAAATAAGGATAGGACCAGCGAGATACTCTATTGCCCATGTTTACTGCAGCAATTCAGTTCAATTCAATTTTATTTATAAAACCACCAAACCACCAATCACAACATTATTCCCCTCAATATACCTTACAATAAACCTTATATTGTGAGGTAAAGACCCTACAATAATATGTTAAAACTTCAACAATCAAATGACCCCTTTGAGCAATCACTTTGTGACACAAGCTACACATCTCACCTGTCAAACTCACCTGACATTCTGGCCAGCTCAATGCTGTAGTCAGAGAACTCATGCCGTTTGCTCACCGAGCAAACGTGAGTCCCAAAGTCCTCCAGTCTGGCCTGCAGGACGGTGAGCGTGATGTTGCCTGGGCTGTAGCTGATGGTGTAGCCAGCCGTGCAGTTCTGAAAGGCTTTGTGTTTGATATAGTGACACAGCAGCTCATTGAGAGGACTCCTCCACTGTATGGATAGCTGGAAGATATGCATCTGGTCCTCATAGTGGTATGAGCAAGGCAAAGTGGCACGCTGGCCCAGCAGGCAGAGCAGTTTCCCAGTGCTACCTTGAGACACAAGAACTCAGGGTTAATGTTTTTGAAGATGCTCAAATCAGCATTTTTTAATTTTATACACATACTGTGGTGGTTCATTTACAAACACAAGTCTAACTTACGTGTTTTTAATTAGAAATAATCAAATTGTTACATGCTTACATTTAGACAAAATGTCAGAAATCTGCACTGTCACGAATGTGTTTTTTACCAAAAATTGAAAACCAAATTTTTCATGATTTGTTGGGTTAACCCTTTGGGCTCCAGGATATAATTGGCCATTTTTGTTGAAATTTGGTGTTTTGGTTTTTTTTTTTTTTTATCAATGACTGGTTTCTTCCTGTTAAAAGGGAGTTTTTCCTTCCCACTGTTGCCAAAGTGCTTGCTCATAGGGGGTCATATGATTGTTGGGTTTTTCTCTGTATCTATTATTGTGCGATCTACTGTAAATATAAAGCGCCTTGCGGCGACTGTTGTTGTGATTTGGCGCTGTATAAATAAAATTGAATTGAACACACTCTATTAAGATAAGATAAGATAAGATAAGATAAGATAAGATAAGATAAGATAAGACTTTATTGATCCCACAACGGGGAAATTTTTGCGTCACACAATTGCATTAACACAATTTATCTGTAATCACACAAAAAACAAAAACTCTAGTACATAGGTGTCAAACTCTGGCCCGCGGGCCAAATTTGGCCCGCAGCCTAATTACATTTGGCCCGCGAAGCCAAACCAAATTACTATTAGAGCTGGCCTACTGTTAACCCTAGGATTCCCAAAGTCCAGCTGCTTTGGATTAAGGACTTTCTGACAAACACAAAGGGTAAGGGTGGACCCCCACATCTCCTCGACCATCAGCACTAGCTCTCCTGTGTGCTGAGCCCCCTGCTCTTCACGCTATACACACATGACTGTGCCCCCGCTCACCAAAGTAACACCATAGTCAAATCTACAGACGACTCCCCTTTGGTGTGGGTCATCTCTGGGGAGCATGAGTCCGCCTAAAGGGATGAACTGGAGTGGCTGACAATGTGGTGCAGGGACAACAACCTAATCCTGAACACATTTAAGGCCAAGACGATTAAGACCACATTAAACCACTTTACATCAATGGGGATGGGGTGGAGATGGTGTCGGAGCTCCTCTTCCTGAGAGTTCACATCATGGAGGACCTGTACTGGGGTGTGAACACGACGGAGATGGCAAAGAACTGAACACCCTCGCTGCCTCATGAAAAGCAGGAAATATTATAAAAGACATCGCTCATAATCTGTAACTGTCGCCATCAGGCAAAGATAGAGACGCATCAAAACAAAGACAAATAGACTGAATAGCAGTTTCTACTGTGTAACTGTCAGGGCGCTAAATGACATGTAATCACCTTCAATTTAACCTGACAAGTGCAGTGCAATGGATCACATCCTATGCAATAGTGTTACATGTGCAATAAGGTTTTATAATACTACCTTTGTTTTTATAGTATCCTTTTGTAATCATATTCTACCTCTACTTTGTGACACCACAGGGACTACATTTTGTTGTACTTGTTACAATGACAATAAAGATTTTCGGATCCTGATCACTTCCTGTTACAATGCACAGTGGTGTTTTTGTGCAGCTTATCTGTGTTTAACTAAAACTTACTCAGTGAAATAAGATGTTCTGTATAATCTTCACGTGTTTTATCCAAAGTACACTCTCTGTTGGCTCTGCAGGCAGAGCCAGGAAAACAGGATGGCTGGGTGACAACGAGGAGGACGTGTACTCTAAATAGAAGGCCGCAGTTCACTACCAACCCATCCATCTCCCAATTAATTTTTCCCACTTGCTAAGGAACAAACTCCAGTAACTGGTGATTCTGTTTTGAGACATGTGAAGCTAGAACACCAACAAACTGGAAAAAAACTGGTGTTGTTGGGAGACCGTCCATCCCACTTTGAATGGCGCAGCTCTCATTTCTAGAAATCTGGCCAAATTTATTTAACCCACCAAAACGTCACTATTCAGAGTTGAAACCAGAAAGCTGACCTACCTTTAAAAGCAGGCTCAGACCATCCCCAGCTCTTATTATGCTGCCTTGATGACATCAAACAGTGGATGTCCTTAAATTTTCTAAAGCTAAATGAAAATAAAACTGAAGCTGTCATTTTCAGCAACTTTGTCAATAATCCCATCGACAGCACTCTGGGCCTCCTTTCCTGCTACTGTCAAACACATGTAAAAAACCTCGGTCTCTGCCTTGATGGTTCTTTTAAATTGAATAAGCAGGTGAGTGCAGTAGTCCAATCCTGCTTCTTTCAGTTAAGACAGCTAGCTAAGGTAAAGCCAAACCTCCTAACATCTTTGAACGTGTTATTCACCTTTTCCTTACTTGCAGGTTGGACTACTGCAATTCATTGTGTTTTGGTCTCGATCAGGCCTCCATTCATCATCTTCACATGGTCCAAAATGCAGCTGCTCACCTGCTAACTGGTACCAAACGGAGAAAGCATATAACCCCAGTTTTAGCTTCTCTACACTGGCTTCCTGTCTCCTACAGGATCCAATTTAAATTTGTTTCTAAGTCACTTAACGCTCGAGCCCCTTCATACCTGTCTGAGCTCCTCTCTGTTTATGCTCCAATAAAAACTATGAGGTTTAGCTCAAAATGAATGCTGTCCATCCCACGGACTAATCTTAAATCTCGTGCCGATAGAGCTTTGTCTGTCCCAGACTTTGGAATAGTCTTGCCCTAAATATTAGATCTGCACAAACATTTGCAATTTAAATCACTACTAAAGAGACATTTTTATGCCCTGGCTTTTAACACACTATGACCCAAGCATTTTGGTCTTATTTGATAGTCTTAGTTATTGTTTTAATTCTTTTATTGTCTATCATTGTTTTATGTTGTTATTATTGTTGCACATTGTTTCTTTTTAATGGCATTTTTATATTGTTAAGCACTTTGTGCAGAATCGTCTGTCTGGAAATGTGCTATATAAATAAATTTGATCATTTCTTAATAACATTTGCAATAATGTAAATTATTGTAACATTACAATAACATAATGTTCCCTTACAGGGAGGAGGTCAGCGCCCTGACACACTGGTGCCAAGACAACCATCTCACCCTCAACGTCACAAAGACAAAGGAGTTGATGGTGGACTTATGGACTTCCAGAGTTGAAGAGAAGCACACTCCATTACCATCAACGGCGCTGCTGTGGAGAGAGTGAGCAGCTTCTGTTTCCTAGGTTTACATCTGGTGGGTGATCTCACATGGTCTGTTCACATGAACAGAACAGTGAAGAAGGCGCAGCAGCGCCTCTTCTTTCTCAGGAGACTGAAGAAATTCGGCATGAGCCCCCGCGTCCTCAGGACCTTCTACTACTGTGCCATTGAGAGCATCACTACCTGGTATGGCAACAGCACCGCCTACAACCGCAAAGCTCTCCAGAGGGGTGCGGTGTGACGAAAGGATAATTGGAGGTGAGCTTCCCTCCATCCAGGACATCTACAAGAAGCGGTGCCTGAGGAAAGCGGGGAGGACCATCGAAGATTCCAGTCACCCCAGCCATACGTGTTCAAACCACTTCCATCAGACAGGAGGGGCTGCAGTACCCGGTCCCAAACCAGCAGACTGAGGGACAGCTTTTTCCATCAGGCCACCAGACTGCTGAACACTTCATAGAAACCTCACTTTCACTTCCTGGAACTTTGACACTTATGCACTCCATATTGCACATATATACCATTTCTTTTGCACAATATTCATACTGCTGACCTCTGCATGTTTTATATATATGTATATCCATATTTGGAATACATATTCATTAATGTGGATACATTCTTATATTTGTACATATATTTATTCTTATAATTCTGATATTCCTGTTCTTATATTTGGCTTGTATCTTATGCTTCTTGTATCACTGTTGCTTGTGAAGCTCGCACACAACAATTTCACTCACATGTGCTGTACCAGTGTGCCAGTAATGTGATGTGACAATAAAAGGGATTTGATTTGGTTTAATGGATTGCACAGCAGTGGTGAATAGATCTGAACACAGTAGATGTCATTCTGAAAGTGCTGTTACTAAGTCTGTTATCTTCTTCAATGCCATGTGCCAGCACAGTGCAGAGCAGCTACTTGGATGCTACTCTGACAGAGGCTGATTACCTTGTAATTAATAATATTAATATGAATATTTACATCTTCACTGTGTATGACTGGATACTGTAGCTCCTCTGAAAAAGAGAGCCTCAAATTAGAACTCTCAATGCTCATCTTACAGCAGATAACTTATAAGTTGGAGAGGAAAGGGCGTCTCACTAAATTAGAAAATCGTCATTTAGCCTGGAAAAATAGTTTGCTGCTTTATTAAAAAGCCCTCTGTAAAACTAGAACGTCTTACTATTCAAAACTGATTGAGGAAAATAAGTTCAACACTGTAGGCAGACTGACCAAAAGACATAGCTTTGTTGAGCCAACCATGGTAAAAGACACATTGATGGTAAATGGACTGGTTAAGGTTTAACCTTAACCAGTCCATTTACCATCAATGTGTCTTTTAGACCCGATTTCTACAAGTCTGCTCCTAACATCTATGACCCCTATAATGCCCTTTGTATCATATACATGAGTTTCTGAGACCTCAGTCTCATCAACATGATCAATACTTACCATAATATCAAAATGTTATGGACAAAACTCTTTTTTGTCTAAAATTAACATTGTTGTTAACAGAAAGTTGCATTTTGTATCAAATGTGATACAAAAAAAATATAAAAAATATATAATTAAAATAATACACAACATGACATAGCAAAAAAAATGTGTGGATTTTGTTATAACGGTTATTAAACATCACAGCTCCAAAAAGTCTGAATTGTTTGATTGGGCTGGGTCTTACAGGGTTAATGCACTAATCCTAAATATGATCAGCCTATCTCTATTAATTAGTCTTAGCTAATTATAGGCCAATCTCAAACCTTCCTTTTATCTGATCATGTTTTTCAAGTTAAGTGATATTTGTTTGTGGCTGTGTGGTTAAACCTACCTCCTCCACCCACGTGTGACAGAATCAGTCCAAGGTACAGTGCAGCTGTCCTGCTCTGTTCGAGAGGTGTTCTCCACATTTGTTAACAGATTGACTCCACAAGTTCAAATACTTACAAGATTCTAACACAGAGAACCCTGAGCCCGAAGATGAAAAGTGTTATCATTTTTGTTTTTGCTGTGGTGTCAGTTTACAAGCTCTGGCTGTAGGAGTGCAGAATCTGAAGACTAGGTAGACGCAACGTAATCTGATTCTTCTGGATCACAGAAAAAAAAATCTTGTTGGTGTTTGTGAAAAAGGAAAAATGAACAGACTTTATACCGCATGTTTCAGTAGAATTCAAGAACAGTGTGTATGGACTACAAGATGGCAGAAAAACGTCCAAACTTCTAGTGGGAAGACCTTAAAGAAAAAAAACCCACTACATGAGCAATCCGGTTGTTCAGTGATGACGTGACGAATCCTACTTCCGGGTCTAAAGTAGTCTGCGTTTAATATGGCTTTTGTGTTGTTAACATGTTTAATGTTTTGTATTTTCTTCTATTTAATCTCAAAAAGCTCCTAAAACAGTCAGTGATCACTGTTGACCTCCCTCGGCTTTTATTACCGCTAATCATTTATTTAAGCTCAGTTTTTAAAACCTTAGGATGTAACTACAGCCCAGCCCATGCAGCTGTATATGAATGACTAACCTCGTATTGTGGATGGATTATCTCAGTTGTTCTCCTGGCTGAAGTTTGGTCCTTTTACAGCATCCTGCCATGCGATTAATTTGTTCCTGACCACCGAGAACACTCACGTTAACTTTTATCCAGTGGAAAAAAAGTTAGCTTGTTTATATTATGCTAACATAGCTGTGTCGCTAGCGGTCACGTAGCACATCATTATATACCAGCTAGCCCAACTTCAGTAACCCTACAAACGTCACTGCTGTTTAGTTTTCTGTCTTCATTTATGTTGGAAGTGATAACAGAGCTGTACGTTTTAATTTGTTTCCAAAACCCCGCAGTCAGGACATGCTATATTGTATTTAGATAGAAGCTAGCGAGCTAACTCCCTGCTAACTTCTAACTCCGTTAAATGTCATAAATTCCGTTTTCATGGATGCCTGGATGTTAAACTCAATTGTTACACCTGGTAGAGCAGAACGCTGATCATTTTATTAAAGATGAAAGACTTTAGACAGTTTTTCAACTCTCAGTAATGCCACAGTGATCGTTTGATATATGGACCTGCAGCGGAGTTTAGGCCCAGACACGGCTAGTGACGTCAGACTGAACAACCGGATAGAAACAGTCACCAAATCATACCACAGAAAATACATGAAAACTGCTACTAAACATTGTCCCAACAACTCTGCCACAGTAGAGGAATCATGTTTTGTCTTATGTCAATCCTTTACCCTTACTGTAGGTTTGCCAAGCTAAGAGAAAGGTCACCACTATTGGGCGAGGGCTCAAGTTCCTCAGAGTATGTTTTTCCCTGTCCTTGTGATCCTATGGCATTTCTGTACCATTGGTGTTTTCCTCATACGAGTTGTAAGAAGATCTTCAAATGGACCAGCCTATTTGTTCAGTGGTTATACTGACTTCATTGTTTGTAATGTGATCACTGTTGAGATGCCCAGGATCAGATGATATTTGATTTTCCTTTACAGGGTCAGGATTTGCAGGAATATAAAAAAATGGACTTCATTGAAATGTGAAATATGTCATCTTCAACTGTACCAGTGTAGACGAACATAGCATAGCCAGCAGATGGGCCTGAATACCTGGGAAAACAGGCTGGCTGGCTGACGGTGAAGAGGAAGTGTAGTCCTAAACAGAAGGCCCCAGTAAACTGTTCATGTCTCTAATCGTTTTCCCCCCACTCACCTGCCGAGGAACAAACGCTGGTATTTTCAATTCTGTTTTGAGGCATGTGAAGCTGGAAACACCAGCAACCATAGTGAAATGTCTTCCAGTCGCCAGACACTGAAGGAACCCTGAAACTACTGACTAAAGATACGTGTAAATGATGTCAAATTATCATTTTTGTCAGCATCACACTTGACACCTGGTTACGTCAATTGGAGTTCATTACAATTAATATTTAATCGGTGTGTAACTTTGTGAAAACAATGTCATAGTTTTCTCTTGTCCCCTTCCCAATCGGACCAGGAGGGACATGTTTAGCCACGTGCTCTCCTTAAATTACTGGCTGTCTGAGTGGTGTCCAAAAAATTATGTAGGCTTTATAGATAAAGACTGCATCTGCTCCCAGACCACCAAAAAAAAACCCCACTAACAAACCAAAAATGAAAAACAAATGATTTAAACATAAAAATTCACAAAGAAAAACACCATAATATCCTCAACTGCAGCAAAGAGTACAAAGCTTAAGTGTAAAACTTTTCTCTCTTCTTATCAGTAAATGATTTAATGATTGATCAAAAAATTGATTTACTCTGTGTTACAGAAACCCAGTTTTACAGGTTTACTGACCCAATCAGCACTTGCAAAACGATGGCTCTCTACTGAGACAATTCAAACTGATCAACACAACCACATCGACTGACGGATGACAAATTCTGAAGGATTGAAGGACCCCCTATGAGCAAACACTTTGGCGACAGTAGGAAGGAAAAACTTCCTTTTAACAGGAAGAAACCTCCAGCAGAACCAGGCTCAGGGAGGGGCGGGGCCATCTGCTGTGATTGGTTGGGGTGAGAGAAGGAAGACAGGATAAAGACATGCTGTGGAAGAGAGACAGAGATTAATAACAGATATGATTCAATGCAGAGAGGTCTGTTAACACATAGTGAGTGAGAAAGGTGACTGGAGAAGAAATACTCAATGTGTCAAGTCTACACCTATTGCAGCATAACTAAGGGAGGATTCAGGGTCACCGGATCCAGCCCTAACTATATGCTTTAGCAAGAAGGGAAGTTTGAAGCCTAATATAAAAGCAGAGTTAGTGTCTTTGACACACCACGGACCCACACAGCGTTCAATTATAGTTACACAGTTCATTTTTACAGCGTGTCAAAACACTAGATGCTTTTCTTCATGGCAGCTCAGCCACACAGCTTCCTGTTCGGTGCTTCGACTGCTCTCGACAGCTTTCCAGCTGTCTCTGCAAACACCCACACCTCCTCTGCAGTCACAGGTAATTCCTATTAACCAAAAGCTCAGGTGTCACATTGCTTGATAGAGTGCTTCATACCTTCCCCGTGTGCTCATACACCCTGTAGAATAGAATTTGGTGTGGATGAAGTGTTTGATAAAGATGGAAAAACAAAAGCAAAACAGTGGAGCTGAAAAGCTAAAAGAGAAAAAGAAAACAGATGAAATCGAAACAGATGGAGCAAACCTTGTCAAATTAACCAACATATGTCCGGGTAGCTGCTGCCGAATCACCATTCTCTTCTGTACTCTCTTCTGCTCATCGAGTTGTGGGGGCACTGGAGCCTATCCCATCTACCACAGGGCGAGAGGTGAGGTACACCCTGGATAGTTCACCAATATGATGCAAGAGTCATTCACACCGATGGGCAATTTAGAATCACCAAATAACCAATTTAGAAACATAACCCCCATTAATGACATGTTTTTATACTGTAGCGGGATGTAGAAGCACCCTGAGGAAACCCATGCAAACATGGACATGCAAAGAGAACTGAAAATAGATAGTGGAGTCAAACTCAGGACCTTATTGCTGTGAGGCAACAGTGAAAACCACTGCAGCAATAACATCAGTATCAGCAATGATTGGTACCAAACCCTGGCAGTTCCAGGAGATTGCTGTTATATAGGTGAGGAGGGTGTACTTAATGCGGCAAGAAACTAGACAGAGGGACAAGGAAGAGATTCAAGTGAAATCAATGTTTCCTTTGACCATGGGCCATTCCTCATGGCTTTTAATTGTAACAGTTTTACCATAATGGTTGTACCATTGAAAACATCCTGACACAAAGTTTGACATCTTGGTTTGTCCAATGAGAAGTGACAACTTAATAGGATTGTTAAGACTGCCAGGAGGATTGTTGGTGCCCCTCTCTCGTCTCTGGAGGAGATCTACAAACAGTGCTGCATACGCAGAGCTATCTCCATCATCAGAGACCCCCACCACCCCTGGCAAGAGGTACAGGAGCATCAGCTGCAGAACCACCAGGATGCTGGAAGCGTTCTTTGCACAAGCTGTGAGACTGATAAACACGGTGCCTTGGTTGTACCTCAGGAGGTAGAGCAGGTCATCAACTGATCAAAATATTAGTTGTTAAATCCCTGGCTGCTCCAGCTAACCCCAAGTTTTTCTCCAGTCCATCCATTGTAGCGTGTATGCTATAGAAAGCACTTAAGGAGAAGAGAAATAAAAGGCTGCTTGAATGAATGGGAGGATGAGGTATGTTATATAAAGCACTTTGAGTTATTAAACTATAGATTATGTTAATTTTACACATTAACTTCATATAATTTAAGACCAAAGAGTCTTGCTGACAGATTTCTTTCATTTACTACTGTATTTTTTTTTACCATGTAGGAAAAACTGGCCGAGGGCCGTTTTCCTATTCTCCTGATTGCTCCTATTTGCAATCAGGAGACGCCCCCTGCTGGTCATTAGAATGAATGCAGTCTTTTAGACTGCAGGATAAACTTATGTAGGTGCATAAACAGTCTAATCTAAGAACAACAGCCACAACAATGTTGTCAGAGATGAAGTTCTGAGTTAGAGACATTTAGAGAGCATGAAAAAAAATTTACACTACATTTAAAATATATATATTAACAACATCGTGAGCAACAAGGAATCACACTGAAGTACTGTAATCAGTTTATTGGCAAAATGAAATATGAATCCATTTGTGAGTACATACTTATGACACCAACAAGCTATAATTGAAGAAGGCCATGTACTTCTAAACAGATGTATCCTTTTGTGTCTTAGAAACCATTACAAGGTTAATGGGATGGTATTTATGCGACTGTAAACAAAACAAAACAAAAAACAGGCCACTGAGAAAACCACATACTGGCTTGAAATTAAAATTGTACACAAATGAATGCCAAGGATCCGTGCATCATGTCACACAGTTCACAAGTGGTTACAATTAATGTGCTACTCTTCTCAAACGTCTGGATTAAACAAGGTTCCATACTTCAACCTAAAAAGGCTCTATTTGCTTGTTTAAAAATGCCAATAGTAAACTGCAACACTTTTAGAAGACAAGTATCTTTTTAGTACCTTATTATTTCCTTTATTATTTTCAGACTTAAAAGCAATTAGGAGAATGGGAAAGAACATCGTTTAAAAATTGAAGGAGAGACCTGCTGCCATAGAAAATACTGGAAGGAATACTTTGGGGACTCAAATTCTTACAAATAAACACTTAAATTCCAGACAAACTACTATAACTTTACACAATAACTCAAAACACTGGCATATAAAAATAAAACAAAACATCCACCGAGTGGACTTTCCAGAGTCGTCAAAACTTTGCTTTTCTCGACATTTTTACAGTGCTGCAGGCATCTTATCATTAGAAGTAGATACAAACACAGGAATTCCTTTTTCTCTTTTTCTTTTTCAAATGGCCATCATGTGAGATACATGCATATATATTTTTGTGAATGATTTGCTAACAATAGTTTGTGTTTCATTCGAAATTCAGTCTTTTACAGTATATTGTCAAAAGCATTGGAATGATTAACCATAAAGGGTAAAATCTCTGAAATGATTCCATTGGTTGAATTTCTCACAGCTGTTTACCTAAAACGAACATGATGGCCAAACTGGAAAGTTTTAAAATTTTGAAATTTCAATGGCTAATTTTGCTCATTAATGCCTCCAAAGGAAAGGTGAATCCATTTTCACTTCACTATTACAGATGCACAGATGGTTTACTTTCAGATTTTCAAGGGAAACTAAAAGCATGCAGCAGCAAGTTGGCACTGTGGAAACCAGCAACACTGGCAGGGAAAGAAATCCTCCAGTACGACACCTTTCTTTATTAATCTCCTCTAACCCAGTGTCCTCTCAGCATTTTTCAGCTTTGCGCTTTGATCCAAAGTTCAAAACTATAAGTTTTTAAAATAAAACCAGACTGACAAAAAGCCTTAGAGGATAAAATCGAATAAAATCTAAGGAAAAAAATAGACATATTTCATTATTACCCTTGGATACAATTTCGCCAAATACTTTGCTCCCTATTTGTGTGTTTCTTGAGTTCAGTAATGTAACTTCCTCCGCTGAGCTTCAGTATTTTGGCACTTTGGTATAATCCTCCATGTGGACGTTCCCGCACAGGCAGATGGACAGGATCATCCCCAGCAGCTGTTGACCAGAGAAAGACACTTTGAAATTTCTCATTTTTAAGTTATTTATTCATAAACAACTCAGATTGTTCATCTTGAACAAACTCAATCTACAGTTTCAATACATTGGAATTACCAAGATTTCTCCAGTCTGATATGAGCTTATTCTTAGTAGCAAACATTAAAAAACACAGTAAACTAATAACACAAAGAGTCTTTATTCCACTCACTTTGCATCGAAGAACATAATTGTTGGTGAACTTTGCTTTTTTTTTCTTCTTCAAAACAAATATTTGTGACAAAAAATTGTCAGAAATTTGTGAAAAAGTTCTGCATAGCGTAACGCCACAGAAGTGTATGAAAGTGTGTGAGAGCAAAGAAAACATCAGAGCTTTGTGTCACAACACTGTAAATAGAGGAACTGCTCAGCCTTCACTGAGTGATTACTCGGTGTGTTCAACAATGACATGAAGGTGCAGCTGCTTGTTTTATTAAAATTGTATTTGACTTTAATTAACAACATTTTATGATTAACAAAGAATCCAGACACATCCAAAGGTTTCACAAAAAAAGCCACTTTAGTGATGTTGAACTGTAACAGGTATTATTTTGCATATTGTTTGTTTCTGTAAACTACTTTCATGGAAACCCAGCTAGTTATAGGTGAATGAGAGTTAATGACGTTGTACCTCAAGAAGAGTCACTCCAAGGCAAATGCCTAACACAACCCCAATGTTGGTGAGGAGCCACCTCTCCACGCTGGCGGCACATCCCTGATTAAGACAAGAACCTTATTGACTGGAAATGCATCTAAGAGACAGCAAGTATGTGAGATGAACGGAAAACACCATTTACCACATCGTATACAGGCCAGTCAGGTGTCTTAGCCTCACAGAATCCACTGTCAGAGAAGTTTCCAGAAATAAGTGAGATGTTCTGGCAGGAGCAGGGAAACAGCAGCTGCGAGCTGTTGACGATGACCATGTTACCACTCCAATCTGTACGATCAATCCAGCCACAACACTCCATCTACAGATGGGGAGAGTTAAGCACAGGT
The DNA here is from genome assembly GCF_964374335.1 of Astatotilapia calliptera. Classification (NCBI taxonomy): domain Eukaryota; kingdom Metazoa; phylum Chordata; class Actinopteri; order Cichliformes; family Cichlidae; genus Astatotilapia; species Astatotilapia calliptera. Next base: position 1,826,590 of record NC_137422.1, on the reverse strand, counting down.
TTCATTTGTAACAGCCAATGTTTTACTCTCAAGGACGTTTGACTGGCACGGCTGATGAAGAGGTTGACACATATCATTTTATACTCATTCTGGAACAGCTACTTTTGGCCTGATTTCATGTTTTTCAATTTAACACCAATGTAAACATTTCTGAAGAAAATATCAAAGTATTTTATTTACAAATGTTATTAATCTACTTTCATATTTTGAAATGAAATGAAATTCCTGTTAATGTCAACATGTTGCCGGGGAGGTTCTGACATCACACAAACCTTAGTTCTAGTTACTGTTTCACTTTAAAACACTGGTGTGAACCAGGATTAGACAAGTTAAATGCTCAGTTTGCTCTCATGTAGTGTGAGAATTTTCTGTGATTACAGATGTCTGGAAGCCTTTAAGATCCACACAATGCAGTCAAATGGAGTATTTACAACATGCAGCTATCTTATATTAAACATTATATCGTAAGTGTGTTGAGATAAGGTGACTACACACTAACAGTGCAAAAATTTAAACTCAGGAAATCTGCTGATTAAAATAACTGAGGTTTAGATTACTGAAAATTAAAGGTTGATATTAAGTCATTTTTGCTTATCAAGACTGCAAAGCTATTTTGTCACAAGTGACCGAATCTGTTCATATAAAAATGAAATCTGATTATTTCAGAAGAAACTGGCTGAAAAGAGAAATCTAGAGAGCTATTTTAAGCTACATTACCTTCTTTTGGAAACACATTGATGGAGAAGTGGTAAAAGGCAAAAGTACTGGTCCTTTTATAACCCTTTACTACGTTACCTGAGCACCCTTCCAATGCCCTGCTCTACCTCCTGAGCTCAGTGGAAATTAAGATTGTTATTGCTCAGAGTACAAAATAAATTTTATAATATATTTCAGACAGATTCTTATTAGGATAAAAGATCTGATGTCTCAACAGGACCTGGAAAAACTAGTCCATGCATTCATCTTTAGTAGGCTTGATTACTGTAACAGCATCTTTACAGGTCTACCTAAAAAATCAGTCAGACAACTACAGCTCATTCAGAACTCTGCTGCTCGAGTCCTCACTAAGACCAAAAAAGTGGACCACATCAGTCCAGCTCTGAGGTCCTTACACTGGCTGCCTGTCCGTCAGAGGATAGACTTTAAAGTTCTGATGCTGGTCTATAAAGCTCTGAATGGTTTAGGACCAAAATACATCAATGACCTCCTGACCCAGTATGAACCTTCCAGATCCCTCAGGTCATCTGGATCCGGTCTTTTATCAGTTCCCAGAGTCAGAACCAGACACGGAGAAACTGCATTCAGCTTTTATGCTCCTTATATCTGGAACAAACTCCCAGAAAGCCTCAGATCAGCTGAAACACTCAGTTTATTTAAATCCAGGTTGAAGACTCACCTGTTCTCAGCTGCATTTGAATAAAGCACCAAATCCACACTTTAAGCTTAAATTTCAAAACTTACATTTAACTACTGATCTTATCTATTTCTGATTTTATCTGTTTTGATTGTTTGTTTGTTAATTAGTAATTTTGTTTGTTTGCTTGTTTTAATCAATTTTAAATCATGCTTTTTATTTGTTCTTGTTTCTAATGTCTCTGTAAAGCACTTTGAATCACCTTGTTGTTGAATTGTGCTATACAAATAAATTTGCCTTGCCTAGTCTCTTTAGAAAACGTAAATTCAAGTTAATTTGTCTTCTTTGTCTCATTTAGGTTTTCAATGCATTTTCCAGCATCAGCTGACAAGAACAAGTCTAACTGTATAGTTACAAAGTGTAAAGCATCAAATTCCCCCTGTTAAAAATGGACTTTCCTGTGCTTCTAGTTTCTAGCTAGGACATTTCTGCCATTTTGTACCACTGAAGATATTTTTATTGATGGGTTTGTATTTCAGGTCCATGCTTCCAACTCACGTTAGTCTGGATGAAGTCCCAGGCCTGCTCTGTGATTGAACTGTTTCCAGAGTATTTGTCCAGTACCTTAGTGATGACCTTGGAGATCTGCTCGTTGACCTGAAAGACAGCAGGCTGCCAGAGTTGGTGAAACATGTATTACCATAAACATATAGGCAGCGTAATATGCCCACACTGTATCCATGTTTGAGCCAATGTGTCTCTTTTGTGTCTTCTTTTTGTGAATATATTGTTGGATGGATACCATTCAAATGAACTAAATTAAAACGCCCTCACTACATGCTATGCCAGACGCTAAGTAAAATAAAAAATTTCTCGATGTGGCATGTTTTAAATCTTATTAATTAGAAGGACTATGTGAGTTTTTGTCAATCATAACAACAATATTTACAGCCCATCGTTGTATTTTTACTCAGTTGTATATAGTATTTGTATTCGTATTCTATTTTTATCTTATTGTATATTTATTTTATTTTATTCTACTGTATATAGTATTTTATTCTATTCTGTACAGTTGTGTACTGTATTTATTCTTATTGTATTCTAATTTTTGCCTCATAACTTTTGCACTGTCCACTTCCTGCTGTGACAAAACAAATTTCCCACGTGTGGGACTAATAAAGGTTATCTTATCTTATCTTCATTTATAATATGATGACTAACATATTGTGTAGGTCTTTCTTAGAAATATTGCAGTTCATTTGCAAGAAAGTACAAAAAAGGTTCTTCTGAGAATAATTGGAAAACATAGCTATACTTATTTTACACAAGTTCAAAAAGTTTATGAATGCAAAAAGACAAAAGAAAAAAGAGAAGGACTGTAGGAGCAGTCAGCTTCTTCAGGTCAGCAGATGTTTTATCTCAAAATAAGCCTCTTTTTTTTGTTCAGGCTGAACAGCAGACATTTGCATCCAAACTTTTCACCAGAATTTATATTAGTTTACACTCTTTGCTAACAGAATACAGTTTTGCTCCTGCACCCTACGAGCGTCTGCCAGCACAAATGAACCTGCTGCTAGTTGATCAGAGACATCGAAAAAGGCCAACTGAAGACCGGACAGTCCTGATCCTCAAGGACCCCCAGAAAGGGCCGGTCCCATCCAACTACCAGTCTCAATAACCTGCTTCAGCACCACATGGAAGCTCCTGTCAGGCATCATAGTGGCTAAGATGAACAGGCACATGGCTCAATACATGAGCGGGGCATAGAAAGGAAATGGCAAGAATACCAGAGGCGCGAAACACCAGCAACTGGTAGACCGAGCAGTTACCCAAGACTGCAAAACCAGACTGACCAACCTGTGCACTGCCTGGATTGTGACAAGAAGGCCTATGACTCGATGCCCCACACCTGGATCCTGGAATGACCTATACAAGAGCAGAAGAACCCTAAGAGAATTCATCAGGAACTCAATGGGGATGTGGCGGACAACACTGGAGGCCAACCTCAAGCCCATAGCACAAGTCACCATCAAGTGCGGGATCTACCAAGGAGATGCTCTGTCCCCACTGCTGTTCTGCATAGGCCTCAACCCCCTCAGTGAGATCACTGACAAGACTGACTACGGATACTGACTTCGGAGCAGTTGTCAGCCACCGGCTTCCTGGATGACAAAAAGCTGTATGCCAAGAGAGAGACATGGATTCGCTGATCCACACCACCAGGATATACCGCAACGACATTGCAATGTCATTCGGACTGGAGAAGTGTACTTGGATGATAACAAAGAGAGGGAAGGTAGTCAGAATTGAGGGGATCGAACTACCAGAAGGCAACATAAAGCGCCTTGAGGTGACTGTTGTTGTGATTTGGCGCTACATAAATAAAATTGAATGGAACTGAACATTGCAGACATTGAGGACAGCTACATGTTCCCACAGGCAAATGGGAACCATGAAGCTCCCCCTAGGAAAGCTGCAGTCACCAAGTACCTGCAGAGGACCAGGCAAAAGAACAAGATCCAGGCTATCTACACCTACACCCTGTGGGGTTAGGTTAATTGGTGATTCTTAATTGCCCATAGGTGTGAATGTGAGTGGTTGCCTGTCTCTCTGTGTCAGATTGGTGATCTGTCCAGTTTGAACCCTGTCTGTCACTATATGGCAGCTGGGATAGGCTTCAGTCACCCGATGACTACAAACTCCCAAGATGTGAAGTTAGTTCAAGTCTGATACATAAAGATTATGAGGAAGAATAAATCACCAACCAAAACAACGTCTGTAGAGACTGAACTGCAGAGGTAGCAAAAGTACAAAAATTCTGCACTTAAGTAGAAGTACAGATACCTAAAAAGTACTCCAGTAAATGTTGAAGTACTGAATGAAATGCACTCAAAGTAAAAAAGTAACTCTTTCAAGGATGTTTTTTTTAAACAGCTTATTTGTGTAAAGTTAACTGAACCTGTTATGTTAATGTAATAACAAAATAGCAAGTGGGAATACAAACTTTATTTTAGTCAGAGTTTTTTATTCTAATTGTCCTCAGCTTGAACCAATTAAATAGAAATGAGCAGAGAAAAAGAAGGAAATCTATTAAAATCTAAAATCTATTTTCTGCTGCCTACATTGTAGAGGGTGACTTTGCTTCTAAACAGGAAAATGAGTACAGGGTTAAAGTGGGATACAGCAGGTGGGGGAACCCTAAAACTGATTGTAATGGCTCAGTGTGGGGAAAACAACTCATAACTGACGATCATTTCTAATGTGAGCTCCAGTAAACTCTTGGCTCTGACGGAGGCGGTCGCATCTTTCCCCGTGTCCCTCACCTTATCTTTCCTGCTTGGCTTCTCATGTCCTTCTCTAGTCTCAACTAACTTTAAGAGAGAACCTCAGAGAGCTTCTCCATCTTGTTCTCTAAAACCTAAAGAATTATGGATTTGATTAACTGGTCCCTCAACCCAATTGACACCCTTTTGTCGACGAGAAGCCAGGATTCGAGAGAGCCTGATTGTCCTGGAGGGACATTTCCTGCCGGATAAACGATGGATGGGTGGCAGCATTGGCACAGCGTTTTCCTGGCGGGACTGTCGATTGAGGACATAGAAGATTTATACCTATTTGGAACCATGATAACAGGGTTCTTGCTGATCAGAGCTGGCTCGGCGCTGGCTTATCAAAGATTAAAGAAAGCGATTACAGCTGGTCAAAACCCCACAAGGCTGGCCACTATGATCGAAGCGACGGGAAATACCGCTTATGACCTGCAGTCATGCCAGCATTGTGCAAAAAACAAAAACAAAAAATCCCCCAAAAAATCAAAACTCTCAGCCACTTTCAACTCTAACTATAGTGCATGGTTTTGCCTCCTGTTATGTGACATCCTCTGGGATTTACACGTACAGCACTGCCTTTCATGTGTTGCTGTTTAGGATCAAATCGGTTTGATGTTTGAAGCCTTAAATCTGTCAAATCAAAATTAACGAGCCTGTTCTGAAAATGTAAAGAGTAGGAAATACAGATATTGGTTCAAAAATGTAGGGAGTCAATATAAAGAGAACTACTCAGTTAAAGCAGAGATACGTGAAAATTCAAAGTACAGTAACAAAGTATTTGTATGCCATTATTTAACACTTCACATCAGCTAAGCATTTATTGTTGGACCAATGACTGAAATAACTCATAGCAGGAAGGAGGTTTGGCCTGGACTTGAGCAGCAGACAGTGGCTGAGAAGACCTTCCAGCAGAAGTTCAGATACAGTAAAAGCTGACGTCCTTTTTCTTGTAGTGTTCTGCTTTCATTTGTCTGTGTGAACACAATCTCCTGGCTCTCTGAGCAAAAGTATAAAACGCTTTGACACCCAGTACCCAGCTCGTATTTGGCAAAAGGACTGACTTTGCAGTTGATATAAACTAAAGAAAACCTCAACCCTCATCTCTCAAAATAAACCAAGAAAAAACAAATAGTAAACACTTTAAAAACTATTCTTAACCATGAAGCTTTCACTGTGTTTTACTTCTGGCTGAAATACCTCAAACTAAATAACTAAGTCTGAACACTGCTACTGTAGATTTTTTTCTTTGCATGGTGGGTACATTTATCACAGCATGTGGATGAACTCAAGCTTGCAATATTTGAAATGCCATCACTCACCACATCCTTCTGAAAGTAGATGAGGGCACCAGCTGCAAACTGAGTGATGAGGATGAGCAGGATGACGCTGAAGTACTGAGGAGGATCACAGAGAACAGTGAATACAAAAATTTAGGGGCATGTGAACAGCTGTATAAATAAAACTGAATTGAATTAAATTGAAATTGAACAGTCAGACCCACCTCTATATGTTAGTTAGTGGTACATACACAAGCATATCCCTCTATTATGTTTTACTGTTGTCAAGAGGGAGAGCAGCAAATAAACTCCATATCCAAATGCAGTTTTCCCCAGGCTGCCAGCCGTGCCAGCGCCATCTTACCCTCCGACCATACATACATTACACAAACATCACATGGGGAAGACAGGTCAGAGAGGTATAGCAAAGGAAACGCACGAGGAAAGACGAGGAGAAGAAAGAACTCCCCCCAGACTGAGCTCCAACAGGGAGATCAGTTTGAGAACAGAAAAAGAGAGAAAGTGTCCCTTCACCCGGTTAAGCAAAAGTCAACAATCTTCGATCAACGCGGACGGCCTTAAAGGAGGAACAAAGAGTCCTGACAACAATCCTGTTATCATGGAGATTTTTGTTGTTCCAGTCAGCTTAGACCTTGGCAGGTCTTCAGCTGGCGCCAGTGGGATAGCCGCATGAGTGAAGATGAATGAGTTCAAGTTCAAGTTCAAGGTTCAAGGTTCTTTATTTGTCACATGCATAGTTATACAAGTATAACACACAGTGAAATGTAGCCTGACACGCTCCTCGACATGTGCAAAAATTGGGGGGGGGGGGGTGTAGAGGAAGAACATTATATATATATATACATATATAGTATATACACTGGGTGAATGTGCAGTAGTAGCAGCAAGCAGGTGAATTCTGTACATTAATATGAATAGACATCTGACTATTTTACAGAATATTATACAATGATTGGGTTTAGTGCAAACAACTGCATCCAATTTTTACAATTGGTCTAATGTCCGTCACTGGTCACCAATTCTCTCAATTCTTTTTGTTCTTCTCCAAGATCTTATCTATATTGCGTTCAAAACACAGTCTGAGCACTCACAGTCCTGCCAACCGTCTGTCATGTCGGCCAGCCTTGTGGGATTTTAAACAGCTGTAGCCGCTTCTTGTTCTTCGATAAGCCGGGTCCGAGCCAGCTCCAATCAGCCAGAACTCTGTTATCATGGTTCCGAATTGGTAGATGTCGTTCAATGTCCTCCATCGAGAGCGTCACCAGACACACGACGCAACCGACCATCCAGTATCCGGCAGCAAACGTCTCCGCAGGACACTCGGGCTCTCCCAAGCCCAGGAAGGTGTCAATTCCGTTACGGGACCAGTTGATCAAATCCATAATTCTTTAGGTTTTAGAGAACAAGACTGAGAAACTCTCTGAGGGTCAGAGAATAAGCAAGACTATACAAAAGATGAGAAGCCAAGCAGGAAAGATAAGGGAGAGGGAGAAGGAGAAAAGTGCGACCGCCTCCGTCAAGAGCCAACAGAGAAAAGAGAGCTCAGAGAGAGCTTTTGTGCTCAGAGCTGTTTGTTTGTTGGTCTGAGGCAGCCATTCTTTAAGTTAAGAGCGCTGTGGCTCACTTTAAAAAAAACAGAATATGAAGATAAAAAGTCTTTTCCTCCTTCCTGTTTTTTTTTTTTTTAATATATTGTTAAATTTCAGATCCATCCATCTATGCAACCATGTTTTAAATGTTTGATTTTTAATGGCAACAAAAACTAAAATTAAGCATTTGTGATAATTGGCAACGTGTGTTTCACATCATTGGGAAGGAATTCTGGCCCACTCTTTGCAGAATTATTTTAATTCAGCCCTGCTGGGGTTTTCAAACATGAACAGCTTGCTGAAAGTCCTGCCAGTGCATCTCAAGCTGATTCAAGTCCAGATTCTAACTTCAGAGGTGAACCTGCTGGTGTGCTTTGACTCATTATCCTAACCCAAGAGCACTTGAACATCCTGTCATTCTCCTTCAGAATTTTCTGGTAGAGACCAAAACTCATGGTTCCATCGATTATGACAAGTCACCCAGCTCCTGAAGCTGCAAAGCAGAACACCACACTACCACCACCACGTTTGACTCTGGCATAATATTCTTTTTGTGCAACACTGTGTTAGTAACCAGATACCAGATGTAACACCAGTTGTAACAGGACACAAACCTTCAGTCCAGAGAATATTTTCCCCCAAAATGTTGGGATCGAGATGTTTTTTTGACAAATACACTTTTGTGTTCTTTTTGCTCAGCAGCGCTTTTCGCCTTGGAACTCTCACGTGAAAGCATTTTTTGCCCAGTCTCTTTCTTACTGTTGAATCACAAATGATGAATAACTGACCAAATGAGGCCCTATTTATTTCCCCTAATAAATGAAATGACAATTTTGAATTTATTCAGGTTATATTTGTCTTATATATAAGATATATTTAGTTTTATAATCTGAAACATTTAAATATCACAAATAGATGGAAAAAAAAAAGAAATCAGGAAGGGGGAAAAACTTTTGACAGTATTGTAAATAAATGATGTACAAAGTCTGCTTATTGACAAAGTCTCCTATCATCAAGAAGAATTGGCTGTGTGAAGCCTCAATCACTACTTTCACAACACTTAGAAGAAACATTGTAGAGATGCTAGAAAAAAAGCCACAAAAATTTACAGTGGACTGCTGAACACTGGATAACAACGGTACTGATAAAAGGGCACAAGTGCTCACTGGAAAACACGGTGGCATGTTTCAAGTATGCAAGACACTAACCCAGGTTTAGCCTTACTCTGGCCTGGGTGTAGCTGCTGAATGATGATATTGGATAGAATGGAAGTTGGTAGATAGTTTGGTAAGCGCACGTGCAGATACCAAAGTCCAGATCTCACTGTTTTGATGTCCTTTCTGTTTGTTTCTCTTCAGCTATCTTCTACCATGTCTCCCTCAGTAATGTATTTGCAGCTATTACTCCACAAGGGTGTGATGCACAATCTCCTCTCAATAGCTAATGCCAAGTTGTGTCTTCTATTTGAACTCTGGGAAACACTGATGTGAACTTCTCTCCAGGTGATGGAACCTCCCTTCCAGGTGAATTGTCAACATATCGTTTGATGTGTTTCTCTGTGTGAAAGTAACACAGCTAATGGTCTTCAGTAGTGGTGCAACGGATCACGGTTGATTCATAATCCGAACCGATCCCACTCCACGGTTCGGTACGCACGTGATCCGAAGATTCAAAAACGAAGGAAAAAAAGTATGTGTATGGTGCGCGTGGTGGGTCTGTCAAGCGGTTGCGCCAGCGGTCCAAGTGGAGGAGCAGAGGAGGTTGCGGCATTTAAGCAGCCCTTTGCTGCCCAGTCCGACCGGGCTAAAGCTGTTACAGAAGCTACTGGGGTGTTAGCTGCAGACGGGAGGCCGTATTCTGTTGTGCAAAACAAGGGGTTTAAACGGTGATGAATGTGCTTGAGCCATGCTATGATATCTCGTTGTGCGTCCACTTCCGTGACAAGATCGTTCCAAGCATGTATGAGCAGGAGAAGTTTAAAGTTATGGCTGAACTGTCCCAGGCATCTTCTGTTGCCCTAACTACAAATGGGTGGACCTCCAGGGCAACGGAAAGCTACGTGACCGTGACCGCTCATTATATCACAGCGGAGTGGTAGATACAAAGCCCTGTACTGTATTGCATGGATTGAGTCTTGAGTTGAATGTTTTTAATAGGCAAAAAATACTTAAATAAGTTAATAAGTTATGTTAAATTTGCTGATCTGAAAATTGATCCGATCCATGACTTAAAACCGTGATCCAATCCGAACCGTGAGATTTTTGATCCGTTGCACCACTAGTCTTCAGTAAGGATGCAAAAGTTAACTATTGACAGGAAAACCTTTACATCATTTATATTTTTTCATTATCATGTCTAAATGGGGACGGTACACACACATACTCACCAGGCTCAGCAGAGAGCGGACCTCATAAATGGCCCCCAAGCAACCGAAGAAGCTTATGAGAATGGGGAAAGCTCCAACTCCTATCAAAATGTAGCATGCCAACTTCACATCTGTGGAGTTTTCTGAGGATCAGCAACAGAGATCTCAGGTTACAAACTGCAAGCTGTCAGAGCGTGTGACTATGGCTACCATACTGTTAGGATATACATTATGCTTTTTGTTTAAGTAGCAAAGCACATTGGTCACACATGCATGTTTGAGTTGTAACTTGTTTCTAAGGCGATTTCATCACAGTGGTAAGTTTACATTATTCAACTATAACCGAGCAACGTGATCAAATGTCAGACTGAATTTAAGAATGTTACAGCTGACCTACCAGATCCCGACATCCATGGATTGGAATTACACAGTAATTGTGTAAATGTTTTTTTCCTGTATGCCATGAAATGCTAGATATTTACTAAAGTGATTTTTATGTCGTGTAAGATTCAGAAAATCATCTAAGAGACTTTCGATCTTTCTAAGCCCCATTAATTAAACAAAACAAAAAGAGTGAGACAAGAGTTAGTACTTTCCCAGTCCTCCTAAATCTAGCTGTAGGGAGTTATACAAAATATACCTAACACAACAGTTAGACATTAAAGTAAAACAGACTGTGTGGACTTGTTATCAGTGTTGCAATTGATCAACTTTCCCATTAACTGAAGCATTTTGACATTTCAACATTGTATAGTACAGAACTGAGAGAAGAACAAACAACAAACTACATGAAGGTGATTTGAAGTAGATGACTGCACGTCTTCATTATGAACACATTTCTAAAGTTTGACTATAATATCGGAAACACTGCAAACCCATCAGGTAACTTTAAAAAAAAAATTGATTCCCAGTCTGCTTTTGTATTGCGGTTCCCATGTGAGCTCTAAAACAAAATCTAAATACTTATTTGAGTATGACCTCAATAATAACGGAGCCCACAGGGCAGATTTAATAATGCTCTGCACAAGTAACGACGTTACCTTTTTCAGTAACGAGTAATCTAAATAATTACTATTCCTATAGTTACAACGCCGTTACCGTTACTAACAAGAAAATGCGGTGCGGTCGTGTTACTATTTTTCAACAAACAGGCGGCTGAAGCTGTCTTCAGCTTACTGCATCTTATATCAGTTGCACGGAAGTAGCTGTAAGTAATCTGGGCGATAACTTTTTGGCACAACACGAGATAAGGCGGCAAAACAATCGCATGAATGCTGCTGTTTGGCTGAGGTAAAACCAGAGTCATGATAAACGATATATACGCGTTTTTTTCTCAATAGTTTCGTCATGTTTAACGTCTAAGGACAGCGCAGCGAGCACTCTCTGCATATGACCAAAAAAATAAAAAAACAAACAAAAATCAGCCCTTTCATGTTGGTGGAAAAATGTCAACCAATCAAAAAATGATATGGCACCATGACATTTGGTTGTTTAGGAAGAGGGGGAAGTTTTAGGAGTGACGGAGAGAGAGAGAGAGTTTTGAGATGTGAGAGATTTGTGACGTTTAGCGTGTTTGGAGTGTGTACTTAATGTGTTGTCTTGTATAGTTAGTGTGTAGTGTTGTGGATGATATATATCAAGCTCAGGTCCTCTACCAGAGGCCTGGGAGCTTGAGGGTCCTGCAGTATCTTAGCTGTTCCCAGGACTGCGCTCTTCTGGACAGAGATCTCCGATGTTGTTCCCGGGATCTGCTGGAGCCACTCGCCTAGCTTGGGAGTCACCGCACCTAGTGCTCCGATTACCACGGGGACCACCGTTACCTTCACCCTCCACATCCTCTCGAGCTCTTCTCTGAGCCCTTGGTATTTGTCCAGCTTCTCGTGTTCCTTCTTCCTGATATTGCTGTCATTCGGAACCGCTACATCGATCACTACGGCCGTCTTCTTCTGTTTGTCTACCACCACTATGTCCGGTTGGTTAGCCACCACCATTTTGTCCGTCTGTATCTGGAAGTCCCACAGGATCTTAGCTCGGTCATTCTCCACCACCCTGGGGGGCATCTCCCATTTTGACCTCGGGACTTCCAGGTTATACTCGGCACAGATGTTCCTGTACACTATGCCGGCCACTTGGTTATGGCGTTCCATGTATGCCTTGCCTGCTAGCATCTTGCACCCTGCTGTTATGTGCTGGATTGTCTCTGGGGCATCTTTACACAGCCTGCACCTGGGGTCTTGTCTGGTGTGATAGACCCCAGCCTCTATGGATCTTGTGCTCAGAGCTTGTTCTTGTGCTGCCATGATTAGTGCCTCTGTGCTGTCTTTCAGTCCAGCTTTGTCCAGCCACTGGTAGGATTTCTGGATATCAGCCACCTCCTCTATCTGCCGGTGGTACATACCGTGCAGGGGCCTGTCCTTCCATGATGGTTCCTCGTCTCCCTCCTCTTTCTTGGGTTTCTGCTGCCTGAGGTATTCACTGAGCACTCGGTCAGTTGGGGCCATCTTCCCAATGTATTCTTGGATGTTCGTTGTCTCATCCTGGACTGTGGTGCTGACACTCACCAGTCCCCGGCCCCCTTCCTTCCGATTAGCGTACAGCCTCAGGGTGCTGGACTTGGGGTGAAACCCTCCATGCATGGTAAGGAGCTTTCTTGTCTTTATGTCAGTGGCTTCTATCTCCTCCTTTGGCCAGCCTATTACCCCAACAGGGTACCTGATCACGGGCAGGGCGTACGTGTTGATGGCCCGGATCTTGTTCTTACCATTCAGCTGACTCCTCAGGACTTGCCTGACCCTCTGCAGGTACTTGGTGGTTGCAGCTTTTCTAGTGGCCTCTTCATGGTTCCCATTTGCCTGCGGGATCCCCAAGTACTTGTAACTTTCCTCTATGTCTGCAATGTTGCTTTCTGGTAGTTCAATCCCCTCAGTTCTGACTACCTTCCCTCTTTGTTTTATATATATATATATATATATATATATATATATATATATATATATATATATATACGTGGGAAAGCTTTACAAACATTCAGAGATGAACTTACACACTTGCTTTACTTCTCTCTGGGATAACTTCCTCGGAGATGAAATGCTGGTTTGGTAGCGAGACTACAAATACACACAGCCGCTCTATCACGTGACCACACTGCTCCGATGTGCTACGGTTGTGAGCCGAGTTACGTGGTGTTGCAAGTTTTGTGAGGTGCTTTTTTGATATTTAATGGATCGGATTACATTTTTTATTTTTCTCCGATATCTGATCCAGTAATTTACGTCAGTATCGGACCGATACCGATACGTAATATCGGATCGATCCATCTCTAATCTGTACATAAGTGAGACATTTCATACGGTTTGCGTTGTATGACCACATTCCTGAGCTCAACTCTCTGGACTTGTGCTATCAGGCCATCTGTCTATCCTTTCAGCTTTGTCCAGCCAGTGATGTATTGTGGGTTGCGAGTGTGGAGTCATGAGTAAGGGAGTGAGCGCACTAGGCTGATGTGATGCATACTGATGCTGGACAGAGCTGAAAGAGCCCTGTGTCTGATGAGGGCACCTGCTGAGCAGCCATGGCTGACAAACATCCTCAGTGATGTGCGCTGTTCTATTCTTTCTCTATTACACTTGGTCACTGTCTCTATATGTTTTCACTGAACCCTCTTCAGTCATGTCTGTACCTTTTCCCCCCTCATGGACACAACTCATCTTTCTCTTTCTCTTTATCTCTTTTTACCATCTTGACATATTATTACTGCAGGTTAACCTTGTAAGTTTTAAAGATCTTTCTGATGTTAGATTTACAATCTGCTATGTCATAACCAACAATGGCTCTTCAGTTACTGAACAACTACAAACAGATGCGTTTCCAAACTGAAACTTTTGGTATATGACTTTGGTTTAAGATTCAGTTTAGTCATGAAAATGTTTCTGTTTTAGTCAGACTTCAAACATCTGACATTTAACCTCCTAGGACCTGGCGTCCACATATGTGGACATCACATTTTGGGTTATTTAGACCAAAATACTAAATCTTGCTCTACAAGGGCCTGATATCCACTTACGAGGACACTATACTGCTACTCTTCTATCGAAATTTTAAATGAATATCCTCATATGTGGCAAAAATTAGGTAAAAAAGAAAAATCTGGTAATTCTTTGTTTTTATATTCATCAGGTCCCAATCAGCCCAAATATCAAAGAGAAATTAATAATGCATGTCATGGAAGAGTTCGGGTCTTAGGAGGTTAATCCAGTTTTCCTCTTTGACACTTTAGTATTCATCCATGGGCTTTAATTTTGTATCCCTCAAGAATTTTGATGTCCCATCAAGTGTTCTTTTGATCTAAAGCAAGGTTATTGAGATTCCTTAGAGACCATGTCCCTCTGGTCTGTACTGCACTGACACAGTCCAGATCAAAGTTTTAAGTTTTGATACCAGTATTAAATCTTTATTTCTATTTGGAAAATATTAACTATTATTGTTAATAATAACTGTTATGTGTAAGGTAGTATCATGCCCAACTTGAACACCTGCAGAAGCAAATATCTGTGAGGAATGCAAAAAAACCCTTCCTAATAAGTATTAAAATAATCATAACCGTTGTTTGTTTTTTGTGATTTTTCCTGACTGACTGAATTCATTAGAGGGTCCTTTGTCCCTCTTGGGGGGAAACTCCCACTAGGTTTATATCTGGGACTCTCCACCATTTGACCTTAGAACTGAAGAAGCTTCTCGGATGAGAGGTGAAACGTCTTCAAGCAAGTTAAAGAAGTCCAGACGCTTTTCTTTCCAAGCTCCTTAGTTGAAAAAAGCACTTCACAAAAACTTCATGAGAAACTTTAAAACCAATGTCACTGACTGTTATATCTTAATTATCTCATTTAATCATGGCTCAAGGTGCTTTATATCTTAAGGTAAAGACCCTACAGTAATTGAAAGAAAACAGAGAAAACTCCAACAATCACATGAACCCCTATGAGCAAGCATTTTGGCAACAGTGGGAAGGAAAAACTTCCTTTTAACAGGAAGAAACATCCAGCAGAACCAGACTCAGGAATGGATGGCCATCTGCTGCGACCAGTTGGGGCTAGGAAAAGGAAGATGGGACAAAGACACACTGTGGAACAGAGCCAGCGATTAATAATAACTAATAATTAAATGCAGAAAGGTGTGTAAACACGTAGTAAGGGGAATCCCCAAGCAGCCTAGATGCACTGCAGTGTAACTAAGGGAGAATTCAGGATCACTTAATCCTGCCCTAGCTATAGAGTACAAAAACTTCAGTTTTATCTGAATTTAGAAGCAGGTCATCCAGGGCTTTACATCTTTAAGACATTCAGTTTAACTCATTGGTGTGTGTTATCTGGCTTCATGGACAGATAGAGCTGGGTGTCATCTGCATAGCAGTGTAAATGTATGCTATGTCTTCTAATGATGCTGCCTAAGGGAAGCATGTATAATGTAAACAGAATTGGTCCTAGCACTGAACCCTGTGGAACTCCATAATTAACCTCAGTGTGTGAAGAGGACTCTCCATTTACATGCACAAACTGGAGTCTATTAGATAGATATGATACAAACCACTGCAGTGCAGTACCTGTAATACCTACAGCATGTTCTAATCGCTCTAATAGGATATTATGGTCGACAGTATCGAACGCTGCACTGAGGTCTAGCAGGACAAGCACAGAGATGAGTCCACTGTCAGAGGCCATAAGAAGATCATTTGTAACCTTCACTAAAGCTGTTTCTGTGCTGTGCTGAGCTCTGAAACCTGACTGAAACTCTTCAATAAGCCTCTGCAGATGATCTGTTAGCTGTTTGACAACTACTCTTTCAAGGATGTTTGATATGAAAGGAAGGTTGGAGATTGGCCTATAATTAGCTAAGACTGCTGGGTCTAGCCCTTGTGTCATACTGGGACCTTTTTGTGCCACTTTTTTCATTCGTATGAACGCCATTTCCACTGTGTTGGGTGTAATATAGCGAAACTTGCCACCCGGTTTCGTTTTTGTAAAAGATTCAAAATTTCAGTCTGATTTTCTTAAATCAGCCTAACACGGCTGAGCAGCAAAAATACTCACACTGATCACCCTAGGGACCGTTTTGGGCCCATTGACTTCCATTATAAACGCTATTTTTCACGCCAGAAAAATTACGGTCAAAGGGATCGTCAGGTCTCCAGCTTAGGTTTCGTTTTGGACTACAGGCCTTAGAGTTGTAATTTTTTTATTTGTCCACCGGGTGGCGCCCTTGCTTCACATTTGACCTCTGCTGGAAAACAGCGGGCTGCTTGGACAGACCTGCCGGAAATGACGCCTCTTTTCCGGCGTGCAGCAGCGGCTTCGCCCGCTGATCGGGCGGACCATTTTTTGGTCCCTAGGACCATGAGAGGGTGCATTTTTTTTTTTTGGTCAACAGGAAATGACGTATTTGTTGTCACGTGGTACCGGAAGTGTGCGCTGGAAAAAGGAGTCTGACGCAACATGCCCCGATCATCGTCGCGAGTTAACCCTGGAGAATGCACTCATTTCGGCCTCGACGAGCAGCATTTGCCGCCTGGAGACCATTTTCTGGTTCTGGAAAAAAAAATAAAAGGCGATCGAAATGACTCTTGGTGCCAATCTTTAGTCCATCTAAAGGCCTAATTATAATAACAATCAAATATTACTTCAAATGTTTTTTTGGGAAAATATTTAGTTTTTTAGTTTTTTTTTTAGTTTTTTTGTAATTTAAAGGGTTAAAACAACGAAAATATAATTAAAACTTTATATGAATATTTCAGGGAGAAGTAGTTTTAAAAGACTGACCAATTTAAAGTGAAAAAAAAAATTAATATTTAATATTTTTATTGCACTTTTTGGGCGTGGTCGATAGTGTGCATTTTATGAAATGCGCTCCTGGAAAAAAAATAAAAGGCGATCGAAATGACTCTTGGTGCCAATCTTTAGTCCATCTAAAGGCCTAATTATAATAACAATCAAATATTACTTCAAATGTTTTTTTTTGAAAATATTTAGTTTTTTTGTTTTTTGGGGCTAAAAAACAGGGCGCTCATGTAATAAAACTGGGATTTAAAGGGTTAAAACAACGAAAATATAATAAAAACTTTATGTGAATATTTCAGGCAGAAGTAGTTTTAAAAGACTGACTCATTTAAAGTGGTAAAAAATATGAATATATAACATTTTTATAGCACTTTTTGGGGCGGGACCCTTTTGGGTCCCCAGGGTGTTCAACGTAAGTTTTTTAAAGGATGACACAATGCTTTTTGAGTAAAGGTTTAACTACAGCCAGCTTGAAGGCAAAGAGCAAAACAAACAAAAAATTAAGAAAAGTAGCTGGATATATTGGTTTAACTCAACATACTTACAACATATTTTTTAAGATCAATTACTGATAATCCTGTTGCTAATGGAATAACCACATAAAAAAAGTACACATAGCCCATACTACTACTTTGAGGAAGTTTAGGAAACAGACAGTTTGTAGCACATACTTCATGTCGATTAAATTATTATAGATTATATTTGACCATCCCCCCAAAAATCACAATCTAAAACCAAAATCTATAACTCATCAGTGTCATAGGCTGTAACATAGTTTCTCTGCACCGGTTTAATGTCTATGATGTATAGTCACAGAAGTATCAATACATTGGATGTAAAAAACATAGATTCATTACTAAAATAATTACTGTAAAAGGGATTTCATGGTAAGCTGTCTCTAAAAATAGATTCTGGTTTTGTTTTACAGATTTTAACCTTATTTTAAATAGGATTTGATGATTGTTAAAAAAAACAAAAATCAATTATCCAGAATTCGCTAGAAAGTGTTAAAAAAATGAAATCCTTTGACAAAATAAGAATGGTATGCTTATGTCTGATCATATATTGATACAGTTTTGAGTTTCATAGTTTGTGTTTTAACAATTCAAATAAGTAAACCATAAAATCTGAGGTTCCCAATGTTTGCATTTCTTCTTTTTTCTTCCTGTCACACAAACAAACAGTGATACTTGGAGCTAGAACATGGCCACATTTAGGCTCTTAATCATAGCTTCTTGTTTTTTTGGCCTAAATGCAATCCACAAGGGGTTTAGTGGGAAGTATCCACTGGAGAAAATACAATATAGCATTTCTGTTTTAGTAGGACTCACACCAAACGCTGGTCAAGACAGCAGGTTGTATTTTTATACTCCTATTCAATAAGAGCAGGAAAGTGACTTAAGTAAAGTTAAAACCAGAGGAGGAAAAAGTACAGACTTTCTTACTTAGAACTATAGATACCTGTGTCTAAAAAAATACTCCAATAAAAGTAAAAGTACTGAAGCATCTTTTTTACTCAAGTAAAAGTGAAAAAGTAAAGGCTCTGAAATGTACTCTAAGTAGGAAAGTAAAAAGTAGCTCCTTGAAGGACATTTCTAATTCTGTACAAAGGAAACTGATCCCTGTGCTATATTAATATAATAAAATAATATTAGTACATAATAATCCAAATATTTAAATATAAATTCTAATTCAATTGAATGCACTCAGTTTGAATCTGTTATGTAGGGATTCAGCAGGTGGGGAACCCTTAGATCTGTGTAGTGTCTCCGCATAAGGAAAAGAATCACAACTCAAAATGTCTTGGCCGATTCCCATTTTCTAAACTGACTCCACACTGTATATTGTGTTGTTACTAAACTGTTGGTACAAATGTGGATTCAGCAAATTAATCTAACCATGATGGCCCCAAACAGCTGGAGGATACATATGAGAACTGCATGAGAACTTAAATGCAAAACGTAAATGAATATTAGCATATTACAGTTGATTTAAACCAACACTGACCATGGACACCACAGCCACTGTGCACCAGTCCAGCACAGTGCTTTACAATAAATTAACCACAGTACGACAAGCTAACATCTTTATCTCATACAAACAACTATTTTCAGCAACACACGCGTCAAACTGCACACAACAGTTGGTATGTTTATTTATGTTTGTTAAGCTTGAATTTCAAATTACCTGACACTTAAAAAATGTAACTCCCTTCATGTTTTCTCCATGTAATGCTAGCTAGATTTGAAGTACCGCAACCACAACATACGGACACCTGCACTCCTTTCTACAGTGGCTGGGAAGTGCAAATCGCAACAAATTACAAAAACCCACAACAAATTACAAAAACCCACAACAAATTAAAAACCCACAACAAATTACAAAACCCCGCAACAAATTAAAAATCCTTGACGGAAAGGGATTGTCTGAAATACCGGAAGTGACGCAACGATTAGCCTAATAGGGCTTTTGGAGCGTGATGTCACGAGAGGGGGCGTGGCCATGGTTTTTGGTTGTGGTGCCATGTTTCTGGGCCAAACAAAGCGCTAGCGAAAGAGGAGCGAAAGTACACGGATAACACCAGCTATGGTTCGTACTTGCTGTGCGGTCGGTTGTAAAGTTAGATCGCACGACCGGCAAGGGAATAAGGTTGAAAACGGTTTATCTTTTCATTCTTTCCCCATCTGGAAGCAACATGAGGCAGCTCTTGTATCGGATGTTACCAAAAGAAGGCGTCTAGTCTGGATAGCAGCTGTGAGACGAGCTGATATTAATCAATGTATTATAGTAAAAAATGAGACACAGGACACAAACATGGAAGCAAGATATATAATTAGTATTATTTATAATAAATATGAAGAAATAATTGCAATTTCTTTAACCATTGAGAATAACTAAATCCTTCAGGACAATGTCACATCAGTGCACTGAACTCACTATGGCTACGTTCACACTGCAGGTCTTAATGCTCAATTCCGATTTTTATATTTAAATCTGATTTTTTGTGTCTGCTTGTTCACACTACAAATAAAATGTGACAGCAAAAGCGCTCCTTTGTGAACCCTCAAAGTGGCCTGCATGCGCAAAAGCAGACGTCACACACAACACGCTCTGTTCAGACCCAGACCAAACAGTAATGTTTGACTGATGGCCCTTAATATAAAGACTTGTTTCAGACTTTGCGTTCTCCAATTTTGCTTTAAGTTATTTTGTTATTTATATATGGCCTAATAATTATCCTTATTTTTAATTTATTGCGGGTTTTTGTAATTTGTTGTGGGTTTTTGTAATTTGTTGCGGTTTTTGTAATTTGTTGCGGGTTTTTGTAATTTGTTGCGGGTTTTTGTAATTTGTTGCGGTTTTTGTAATTTGTTGCGGGTTTTTGTAATTTGTTGCGGGTTTTTTTTAATTTGTTGTGGGTTTTTTTAATTTGTTGTGGGGTTTTTTAATTTGTTGTGGTTTTTGTAATTTGTTGTGGGTTTTTGTAATTTGTTGTGGTTTTTTAATTTGTTGCGATTTGCACTTCCCAGCCACCGTACCTTTCAGCCCACTTTGACTCCCAAGTATACATGCTCTAGATAAGCAGCCCCCAACCTTTTTTGGTCCACGGACCGGTTTAACGTCACCGGTTTAACGGATCGGCCTTTAAGGTGTCGCGGATACATACAACAAAATAAAATGATACCAACAAGACAAAAACTGTTGTATTTTTTAAATATATTAATAGACACGAATTCACTGTGTAATTGTGTAACTTTATTAGCAGCGTCCGCCTGAAATGCGCCAACAATATGAAGAGTTAGATCCTCCTATCTGCCCCTTAATGCTCTCTGGCTGCTATGGTAACGTGTAAATACTTCTTTCAAAATAAGACACACAACTACAACATGGGAAAAGACTCAGGGAAACCATGTCAACAATAAAAACCCTGAAAACCATCAATTTAAATAAACACTGAAGTACAGATACCTAAAAATTCATTCAAGTACAGTAACAAAGTATTTGTACCTCGTTACTTCCCACCACTGGTTCAAACACACAGAGAAGTACAGATGACCTCAAACCTGATCAAGCACTTACTCAGGGCAACGATGAAAGTCTGATTGTCCAGGAGAATCCAAAATCCAAAGCCAACGATGACGGCCCCAAACAGCTGGAGGATACATATGAGAACTGCATGAGAACTATCAGAATGAAAGGATGTCACAAGAAATTTGATAGTTACAAGCACCACTTCCTTTCCATGATTTTCATGTATTTAAAAAAACACTTTGATCAAAATGGGTTCTAAAAACTCACTAATGAGAAGCATGAAATTATGTGTTTTCAGAAGTATCTGTCAGAACAAATAGGAACACAGTGGAAGCTGCAAATGCAGAGGGTGAAATGCAGGTACAATGAAAACCCACTCTATTAAGAGTTTTAATGCAACAGCGCAAATTGTCCTGAGTTGATTAATTTCTTGACATTTTACCTTTATTTTGACTAAAAGTTGCTGTATTGAATATTCCTAAATATTAGCCAACAAGCCAACAACATGTTTGTCTATGTTTGTTTGGAATTACATTTACATTTACATCCCACTTTCTCAAATTTTTTATTGAAAATTATGCAGTTTAACATCACATTGCACTCTGAAAAGAAAGCATAGTACAAATAAGCCATTGGAGTTAAAAAAGGGAATCATGTAATCGACTTATAGCCCAAAACGTATTCTAAATCTTTGACTCATCAAAGTAGCCACCTTTGGCAGATATAACAGCTGAACACACCTGTGGCATTCTTTCCACAATAGAAATCCAATGCAACTCGTCCTGTCAAACCTGCAGCTCAAAGTCTTGTCTTCATAGTTGAAACTGAGACTTGCTTACGCATATCACACAACCTGTTAACTCTCAGAAACTTGTCCTCTGATTCAGTTGTGGCTTTAGATCTGCCGGACCTCTTCCTGTCAGAGTTTGTTTCTGAGTGGTGAATGAAACTGTACTCAATGACACCTTGACTTTTTGCTATGATGGTCTGTCTCCATTGATAATGGCCCTCTCACCATTTTTGCAGCAACGCACTACTTTCTGCAGTACAAGACTGTTCAGCTGATTTTTACAGTGCGTTCCAACACTGCTAATATGCACACAGAGGGGGTTGTAAGTAATCTAAAACAGTTGAAACAGCTGTAGGAATTAGTAGCACCAGCTCTCAAGGCTTGATGAACCTCCATTGCTGCAGAACAGCTTTAAATTGTTAACCCATTTTGAAAAGCCTTTTTGTATAATTCTAACATGTAGATTACTTTTCAGTTCTGGGTAACCTTACCTTTTTTTTTAAAAAAAAAGGTCTGGCAGTTCACCCACTTACCTTTGTATCATTTCGAGCTATTCGTTGGACATGAACGGCTTGAATTGCAATAAATAAATGGACAAATTGGGGTGTTCTAAAACTTTTGACCAGTAGTGTATGCCAAAAGTTCAGTGCGCGAAAACCACCCCCAAACTATTGCAAGCACAATTAAATTCCTTACATGTTAATTTTTATAACATGCATGCATAGAACTCACAGCCACTTGCACAAAAAAGCCATCATGCATATGAGAGTGTCTGCGTTGCACTCACTGCTACAGTTTTGCGCAGACAGGTTGCTTAATGTGCTCAAAGCTGAATCCTGCTTGCATAAACTAACTTAACTTTTCACTGTTTGGAGGGCAGAGCCCAAAGGAAGATTGGTCACTTTGGTGGACTGTTAATGTTAGTGCCTTAAACTGCCTTACACTGTCAGAGCAAAATAAGCGCTACTTTAAACCATATTTATATATCCATCCTTTTTCTTCTGCTTATCCAATTTAAGGGGTTGGAAAGTCTATTTCAGCTGTCACAGAGCAAAAGGCAGAGTACACCCTGGACAGGAATGCCTTAAATGCCTGGGCCCTTGGTATCCCAACATAACATTGCATTATCTTCTTACAAATCAATGTAACTGACATTGACACTGCACTGGCAGTCTTCATAAAGTTGAAGGAAGGATGAATGGCAAAATGTACCAAGACATTCTTGATAACAATCGGCTGCCATCCACCAGGATTATGAAGACCAAATGAGGGAGTATGCTTACAAATCATTGTAAGAAGATGATCTGTCCCTAACCACCTGTCAGTGGTTTAATCTTTTGTCATTTTAGTTATATTTACATGTTCAAAATAAACTCTATTCTATTCTATTCTATTCTATTCTATTCTATTCTATTCTATTCTATTTAGCACCATTTGACAAAATCTAAGATTTATAAAATTCTTCTAAAAAGTAGATCTTAGGCCAAAGCATGATATTCTACAATACAAGCTGGACAGTTTCCCCATGCTTACTTATGTGTTATCAAATGTACTTTGTTATTGTCAGGTTTTTATCTCACCATATTAAGCGCCTTGAGGCGACTCCTGTTGTGATTTGGTGCAATATTAAATCAAACTGACGTGAACTGAATGGAGTAATAAACTCAATCACAAACATACAGCTGCTCTAACACCATCCTAAAGGTGCATTTTTCTGCAACAGAACACTTTTATGAGTCACTAGTAAATTTAAAATACTTACAAAGAAGATGAGGTTGAAGAAGAACAAGAAGTACTTGCTCGCTGTCATGCAGCCTTTTCCCATGGTCATTTATCTGTGAACATGAGACAAATGAAGAGTCATAATAGAAATTTACATTAACAGCCCCAGAAGCAGAGATTATTACAGGATGCAGTTTAATTGTAACAGCTTTAGATCAGGGATAATCTTGATGTAAAGAAGTGGCGACAGATGCTGTAAGAATTAGAGACCACTGTGGATCATGATGATCAGATCAGGACCAGGGGCTCAAATCTAAAAGATTACAGCAGCAAAACCAGTACGACCTCAATCTGTGAGCATGGGGAGACTGCACTGGCAGTCAGATGTCTATTCATATTAATGTACAGAATTCACCTGCTTGCTGCTACTACTGCACATTCACCCAATGTGTATGTATGTATATATAAAAAAAAAAACACCCAGCACGACCCTGCGGGCGGTTTATCCTTCAAGCTCGATCTTTCGATCTTTCTAAGCCCCATTAATTAAACAAAACAAAAAGAGTGAGACAAGAGTTAGTACTTTCCCAGTCATCCTAAATCTAGCTGTAGGGAGTTATACAAAATATACCTAACACAACAGTTAGACATTAAAGTAAAACAGACTTGTTATCAGTGTTGCAATTGATCAACTTTCCCATTAACTGAAGCATTTTGACATTTCAACATTGTATAGTACAGAACTATGGAACGCCAGGACTGCCATAATGAATTAATTAAATACACCATTAAATAATTAATTAAATGTGGCAATAATTAATTAAAATTGGAATTAATTAATTAAATAAATAGTTATGACACATGTAATTAATTAATTATTGACACATTTAATTAATTATTTATGTATTTCACATTTTAATTAATTATTGACACATTTAATTAATTAATTATTGACACATTTAATTAATTATTTATGTATTTCACATTTTAATTAATTATTGACACATTTAATTAATTATTGACACATTTAATTAATTATTTAATGATATATTTATTTATTTCATTTTGGCAGTCCTGACGCCTGGCTCTCATCATGAAATAATTTTATCTGTCAGCCTCACCCATCAAACTCAGGGGGCGGGGTTAACGCTGATCGAGTCAAAACCATTGCTTTGGCCTGGTGGCCATTGTTTCTAGCACACAACAACCGGCATGTGGAAGCTAACAGAACTGAGCTTTGAAAAACCCTGTTTGTGTGTTACCAAATACCGTTTTAATATTTTTTTAGCCGAGAATGTAGTGGTTTAATCTTCATGTGTCTGGTCGGTTTGTCAAGATACAGCCTCTTTGCAAAAGTGTTTCGATGATTTCGGAGATGTCTGCCCAGTCTCACGGCAAAGCGTGGGATAGACCCGCTCGCCTCGCAAGCAATCCCACCGACAAAGCGCAGGCCCCGGTACATAGCTGTAGTAACCCCCGCTGACTTCTTTTACTGAGGTTATATTTATCGATGTTTTATTTCCTGATGTTCTTATGTGTCCTACGTGTTTCAGTCGCCAATTCTGAATTATAACTAACATTAAAAACATGTTTAAGGAGGAGAGAGAGCAAATAAATCTGTTTAACATCTGATCTTTGGGTTTTAGTTCAGTAATCAGCGTGACCTGTGCATAAACGCATAAAAGAGATAACGTTGGTGTTTCCGTCATGTAGTAACTGCTGGCTTTAACTGTACAAAGGTTGTTCGACACTATGAAACACATACAGACTTCATGATGTTCGGCTAATATTTTTATTGTGAATATTAATCATGCTGACCTCGCTCTGTACACCACGCAGCGAGGTCAGCATATCCACGATATCCTCAGCTCCATGAGTTAACACAAAGTTTCCCAGCTGACTATCTAACTGCCAACTATTCCAGAGACGTGAAAATATACAGCATAAAGAAAAGTGTAAGAGACTCAGCAGCAGATTAGAATAACAGTTATACATTTAATAAATCACCAAATGAATCCAAGAAACGAGCAAACCTGTTCCGACAATTTGAATTTGTATTCCCTCAGCTGCAGACTCGCTGCTGTTTAAATGTTTGAAAAGGAAGATTAGATATAAAAAACGTCAAACATAGACTCAGTCTGCCTTCACATTTGATATGAGGCCAGCACGTATAGTGGCCTCAGCAGGCTATTACTGAAATACACGTGCTATATCATAAACTATGATATAAATAGGGAGGTCCTATTAACATGTTTAGTTTTAAAGGACACCTTCCTGCCCTTAGTCTCATTCATGAGCAGTATTAGTTTTCTTCTAACATCCAGAAGTCTGCACGATGTGTTTCATAGTTTGTAACAAGCCTTTGACAGGTAAACATAACATGACCGAAAAAGCAAAAAAAAAAGAAAAAAAAAAGAGAGAGAGTGTTGACATAAGAAGAGAAAATTCTCTCAATTATGGAGACAGACAAATGGTTCATTTACGTTTGATGTGTGTTTATTCCTCCCTAAATATCGTCGCTGAAGTTTGCCATGCATGTCAGATTTTCCTGCGCATTTTTATACCTCTGCCAACAGAGAGAGAAAAAAAATCACATTCTAACAGACAGCTGGTGCTTAGAATACAGTTGAATAACTATTAAAAAACAGATGATATTTAGATGATAGTTCAGTCTAACACATGTGCCAGTGAACCATTAAACGTCTGTGAAACTATGCAGTTATGAAACGTAACTTTAACCTCAGCCAAACCGATTTGCTCAGTTGTAAATAAAACAGCGAAGTAAACGTGACCCGACAGACAGAACCTGAGTGAATGAAGTCCAGCGTTTAACCACTGAGAGCTAAAACTCAGCTGAGGTTTGAAAGCTGTGTGCCGGTGATTGGACATCAGCCGCTGATAAAGCTGTTCGCCTATAAAGTGCTCTGTAAGGAAACGAGCTCCAGCAGCTCTGCGCTCGGGGAAAACACTATATTTACTTATCTTGTGCAGAAAAATGCGCTGACATTGCGTTATATCGAGCACCGGCTGCCCAGTTAAACTGTGACTATCATCAGGTAACTAGGCGTGTTTCTTGAATTAGCAGCAGGTGTTAAACAGCTGACAGATGAGGAGGAGGATGCATGCAGGTAAACTGAGGGTCTGTTGAGCTGATCGCTGGTTTCGTGAGAAAAATGTCAGCTCGTTCTTTATGTTACAGAAGCACAGAGACACAAGACCAGGCGGAAAGAGACGATCGTTCGGTGAAAATGAGAATCTGCGAATGCAACATGTGGAACACGGAGAGTGGAATATGTAAACAAACCGGTTAACGTAACCCCCTCGGTGCACTCTGCATGCTAACTGTTAGCAGAGCTAGTGAAATCTCTGAAAACATCTGAGCACTTTTGCAAACATGTTCTATGTTGACAACCTGACCAGACATACGTCGCGACATTCGCGGCTAAAACACTGTTAAAAGTGTAGCTGGTGACAGAAAAACGGGGTATTTTAAAACTACACCACCACCATTGCTGCTTGTGATTTGATCTGCATTCTGGGATACCTGGCTGCCCCAAGTCTACACAAGCAATCGATTTTCTAGGATCGACCTGTTTTGACTTACTTTGCACGGCAACCAATCAAATGTTAGAGAAGCTGCATGGGCAGCGTTAACCCCGCCCCCTGAGTTTGATGGGTGAGGCTGACAGATAAAATTATTTCATGACGAGAGCCAGGCGTCAGGACTGCCAAAATGAAATAAATAAATATATCATTAAATAATTAATTAAATGTGTCAATAATTAATTAAATGTGTCAATAATTAATTAAAATGTGAAATACATAAATAATTAATTAAATGTGTCAATAATTAATTCATTACATGTGTCAATAATTAATTAAAATGTGAAATACATAAATAATTAATTAAATGTGTCAATAATTAATTAATTACATGTGTCATAACTATTTATTTAATTAATTAATTCCAATTTTAATTAATTATTGCCACATTTAATTAATTATTTAATGGTGTATTTAATTAATTCATTATGGCAGTCCTGGCGTTCCATACAGAACTGAGAGAAGAACAAACAACAAACTACATGAAGGTGATTTGAAGTAGATGACTGCACTTCATTATGAACACATTTCTAAAGTTTGACTATAATATCGGAAACACTGCAAACCCATCAGGTAACTTTAAAAAAAAAATTGATTCCCAGTCTGCTTTTGTATTGCGGTTCCCATGTGAGCTCTAAAACAAAATCTAAATACTTATTTGAGTATGACCTCAATAATAACGGAGCCCACAGGGCAGATTTAATAATGCTCTGCACAAGTAACGACGTTACCTTTTTCAGTAACGAGTAATCTAAATAATTACTATTCCTATCGTTACAACGCCGTTACCGTTACTAACAAGAAAATGCGGTGCGGTCGTGTTACTATTTTTCAACAAACAGGCGGCTGAAGCTGTCTTCAGCTTACTGCATCTTATATCAGTTGCACGGAAGTAGCTGTAAGTAATCTGGGCGATAACTTTTTGGCACAACACGAGATAAGGCGGCAAAACAATCGCATGAATGCTGCTGTTTGGCTGAGGTAAAACCAGAGTCATGATAAACGATATATACGCGTTTTTTTCTCAATAGTTTCGTCATGTTTAACGTCTAAGGACAGCACAGCGAGCACTCTCTGCATATGACCAAAAAAATAAAAAAACAAACAAAAATCAGCCCTTTCATGTTGGTGGAAAAATGTCAACCAATCAAAAAATTATATGGCACCATGACATTTGGTTGTTTAGGAAGAGGGGGAAGTTTTAGGAGTGACGGAGAGAGAGAGAGAGTTTTGAGATGTGAGAGATTTGTGACGTTTAGCGTGTTTGGAGTGTGTACTTAATGTGTTGTCTTGTGTAGTTAGTGTGTAGTGTTGTGGATGATATATATCAAGCTCGGGTCCTCTACCAGAGGCCTGGGAGCTTGAGGGTCCTGCGCAGTATCTTAGCTGTTCCCAGGACTGCGCTCTTCTGGACAGAGATCTCCGATGTTGTTCCCGGGATCTGCTGGAGCCACTCGCCTAGCTTGGGAGTCACCGCACCTAATGCTCCGATTACCACGGGGACCACCGTTACCTTCACCCTCCACATCCTCTCGAGCTCCTCTCTGAGCCCTTGGTATTTCTCCAGCTTCTCGTGTTCCTTCTTCCTGATATTGCTGTCATTCGGAACTGCTACATCGATCACTACGGCCGTCTTCTTCTGTTTGTCTACCACCACTATGTCCGGTTGGTTAGCCACCACCATTTTGTCCGTCTGTATCTGGAAGTCCCACAGGATCTTAGCTCGGTCATTCTCCACCACCCTTGGGGGCATCTCCCATTTTGACCTCGGGACTTCCAGGTTATACTCGGCACAGATGTTCCTGTACACTATGCCGGCCACTTGGTTATGGCGTTCCATGTATGCCTTGCCTGCTAGCATCTTGCACCCTGCTGTTATGTGCTGGATTGTCTCTGGGGCATCTTTACACAGCCTGCACCTGGGGTCTTGCCTGGTGTGATAGACCCCAGCCTCTATGGATCTTGTGCTCAGAGCTTGTTCTTGTGCTGCCATGATTAGTGCCTCTGTGCTGTCTTTCAGTCCAGCTTTGTCCAGCCACTGGTAGGATTTCTGGATATCAGCCACCTCCTCTATCTGCCGGTGGTACATACCGTGCAGGGGCCTGTCCTTCCATGATGGTTCCTCGTGTCCCTCCTCTTTCTTGGGTTTCTGCTGCCTGAGGTATTCACTGAGCACTCGGTCAGTTGGGGCCATCTTCCCAATGTATTCTTGGATGTTCGTTGTCTCATCCTGGACTGTGGTGCTGACACTCACCAGTCCCCGGCCCCCTTCCTTCCGCTTAGCGTACAGCCTCAGGGTGCTGGACTTGGGGTGAAACCCTCCATGCATGGTAAGGAGCTTTCTTGTCTTTATGTCAGTGGCTTCTATCTCCTCCTTTGGCCAGCCTATTACCCCAGCAGGGTACCTGATCACGGGTAGGGCGTACGTGTTGATGGCCCGGATCTTGTTCTTACCATTCAGCTGACTCCTCAGGACTTGCCTGACCCTCTGCAGGTACTTGGTGGTTGCAGCTTTTCTAGCGGCCTCTTCATGGTTCCCATTCGCCTGCGGGATCCCCAAGTACTTGTAACTGTCCTCTATGTCTGCAATGTTGCCTTCTGGTAGTTTAATCCCCTCAGTTCTGACTACCTTCCCTCTCTTTGTTACCATCCGACTACACTTCTCCAGTCCGAACGACATTCCAATGTCATTGCTGTATAGCCTGGTAGTGTGGATCAGTGAATCGATGTCTCGTTCACTCTTGGCATACAGCTTGATGTCATCCATGTACAGGAGGTGGCTGACAACTGCTCCGTTCCGTAGTCGGTATCCGTAGCCAGTCTTGTTAATGATCTCACTGAGGGGGTTCAGGCCTATGCAGAACAGCAGTGGGGACAGAGCATCTCCTTGGTAGATCCCGCACTTGATGGTGACTTGTGCTATGGGCTTGGAGTTGGCCTCTAGTGTTGTACGCCACATCCCCATTGAGTTCCTGATGAAGGCTCTTAGCGTCCCATTGATCTTGTACAATTCTAGGCATTCCAGTATCCAGCTGTGGGGCATTGAGTCATAGGCCTTCTTGTAATCAATCCAGGCAGTGCACAGGTTGGTCAGTCTGGTCTTGCAGTCTCGGCTGATTGTTCTGTCTACCAGTAGCTGGTGTTTTGCGCCTCTGGTATTCTTGCCAATTCCTTTCTGTGTCCCGCTCATGTATTGACCCATGTGCCTGTTCATCTTAGCCGATATGATGCCTGACAGGAGCTTCCATGTAGTACTGAGGCAGGTTATTGGTCGGTAGTTGGAGGGGACCGGTCCCTTCTTGGGGTCCTTGGGGATCAGGACCGTCCGGCCTTCAGTTAGCCATTCCGGGTGTCTCTCGTTAACTAGCAGCTGGTTCATTTGTGCTGCCAGACGCTCGTGGAGTGCAGTCAGCTTCTTCAGCCAGTAGGCGTGAACCATGTCGGGCCCTGGTGCTGTCCAACTCTTCATACTGGAGACCCTTTCTTGGATATCTGCCACTGTGATGGTTACTGGACCCTGTTCAGGGAGGTCGCTGTGGTCTGCCCTCAGATCCTCTAGCCACTGAGCATTGCCGTTATGGGTTGCATCCTTCTCCCATATGCTCTTCCAGTATTGCTCCGTCTCCAGCCTTGGTGGTGCTGTTCTCTTATTGTTCCCTTGCCACTGAGAGTACACCTTTGCTGGTTCTGTGGAGAACAGCTGGTTTATTCTCCTGCCTTCTATCTCTCTGGTGTACCTCCTCAAGCGGCTGGCCAAGGCTGTGAGTCTTTGCTTGGCAGTTTCCAAGGCCTCAGGTATGGACAGCTTGCTGTATTTCTTAGGCACCTTATTTGTCTTAGTATTTAGTATTTATTTATTTATTGTCATTGTCAAGAACAATGAAATTGCGTTTGGGGCTTCCATACAACTCCGTTAGTTGGCTAACCTCCCTCCGTGCTACTTTGATCTTGCCCTCTAGCCTCCTTCTCCATGGAGGGTACTGCCCCTTGTCGCTGTTCAACTTGTAGCCAAGCATCTCACTGATCACTGCTGCCGTATTGTAGATCAGCTTGTTAGTGTCGGTAATCGTGGTTGTAGGTATTGCCCGTAGTGCTGCATTAACATCATCTAGCAGACCTTCTGAGGGTACTTCACGTAATCTTGGTAACCGGCTACGGGGGATCCAGGTTTCAAGCTTGGCCATGATCCTATTTTTCAGGTCAGTTCCTCTCGCACTCAACGATCCTTCTCCTATCGCACTTGGGGCTATGTACCCAATCTCGGGTGGGGGTGATGATATCGCCCCCCTGACCTGGCGTCCTGACTCCTCCTTGCCGTAGCATTTGTGTTGTACCTCGTCAATCTCTAGAGCAGTCCCTTCTTTCGAATGTTGGAACACTGAGCTACTAGTTGTTTCGCCGTCATTGTGGATGTTGGGTATCGAAGAATCCATAGGTCCCTCATCCTATTCATGTAGCCCCTTCCGCCGGGGTTACTTGCGTAGTAGCATTCCAACATTTACAGCAGAAACATAAAATGTACAAAAAAACAAAAAGAATAATAACTACAATAATTAAACAGCAATTAAATAACTGTCAGTTACCCACTGAGTCAAAGGCCAGTGAATAAAAATGAGTTTTTAATCTGGATTTAGAAACCAGCACTGATGCAGATTGCCTAATGTGAAGAGGAAGATCATTCCAAAGCTTTGGGGCAACAGTAGAGTCTCCTCTAAGTTTCAGCCGTGATCTACTGACTGAGAGCAACAGCTCAGCTGACCGGAGTGAATGAGGGGGGACAATGAGGTGCCAGACCATTTAAGGATTTTATAACCAGTGAAAGGATTTTAAAATAGATTCTAAATTCAATTGGAAGCCAATGTAAGGAGGCCAGAACTGGAGTAATATGCTCAAATTATCTTTTTACCAGTTAAAAGCTGTGCCGCAGCATTCTGCAACAGTTGCAGGTGTGACAGAGTGGATGCACTCAGATGGAGAAAACAACAGCCATCGCATCCTGCCCGCGTCCCAAGACCAAAAAAGGTTCTTGGGGCTGGCTGGGTACTACTGTTGGTTTGTGCCTGGGTTTGCAGAGTTATCCAGTCCCTTGACTGAGCTCACCCAAAATGTGGAGCCAGATCTGGTCCAGTGGATGGAGCAGTGCCAGAGGCTGCGGGCCATTTTGTCCCAGCAGGTAAGGAGGCCATTGTGTACATCAGTTGAAAGCTGTCAGAGAGCGTAAGGCCACATATATCACGGAGGAGGAGTGTCTGACCACGTGGTGTCCAGACCACTCCCTTCGTTATCTGGTCGTTAAGTGATGACGTGACGAATCCTACTTCCGGGCCTAAAGTAGTCTGCGTTTAATATGGCTATGTGTTAACTATGTGTTGTTAACATGTTTAATGTTTTGTATTTTCTTCTATTTGATCTCAAAAAGCTCCTAAAACAGTCAGTGATCCCTGTTGACCTCCCTCGGCTTTTATTACCGCTAATCATTTATTTAAGCTCAGTTTTTAAAACCTTAGGATGTAACTACAGCCCAGCCCATGCAGCAGTATATGAATGACTAACCTCGTATTGTGGATGGATTATCTCAGTTGTTCTCCTGACTGAAGTTTGGTCCTTTTACAGCATCCTGCCATGCGATTACATTTGTTCCTGACCACCGAGAACACTCACGTTAACTTTTATCCAGTGGAAAAAAGTTAGCTTGTTTATATTATGCTAACATAGCTGTGTCGCTAGCGGTCACGTAGCACATCATTATATAGCAGCTAGCCAAACTTCAGTAACCCTACAAACGTCACTGCTGTTTAGTTTTCTGTCTCCATTTATGCTGGAAGTGATAACAGAGCTGTACGTTTGAATTTGTTTCCAAAACCCCGCAGTCAGGACATGCTATATTGTATTTAGATAGAAGCTAACGAGCTAACTCCCTGCTAACTTCTAACTCCGTTAAATGTCATAAATTCCGTTTTCATGGATGCCTGGATGTTAAACTCAATTGTTACACCTGGTAGAGCAGGTGCAAATCGTCATGGCCAATTTTCTCTCTATTTGCAGGTGTAACTTACTGGATTGCCGTACCAAACTGCAAATTACTTCTGTGTGGTGGCTCATATCTGTGGGGGAAAAAAACAAACCAACCTGAATGGACCATCAATCAGCCCTCACTCCACAGAGTAGTGGCATTTACTGTCCAATAAATCTATGGAAATCTGGGTGAGATATGGAAAACTTGCTCAATGCTTCCCCTGGCAGTGGAGCCCTGTGGGCGACCCACTTTCCTGTTACTGTAAATCGGTTACACCAGTGTTTGTTCCAGCTTGGAAAGGGTGGTACCTGCAGTGATGGCAGTGGGAAGAGACTATCCAGTGAGAAAAATTTTGGTGACTTCCTGTAGCAAAGTCAGATTGAAGTGACTGTCTAACCACACACACACACACACACACACACACACACACACACACACACACACACACACAATTAAGCCGATCTTCTATGGTCTGATTTCAAACTTTGGATCTTTTAAGGACAAATTGTTAGCGGGGTTGGGCGATCTAAAAGTGAAAGTCAAAAGCATAGACATTTTTTATGAGCCACTCAAGTAACTCTGGCATTCAATATATTTGGAAAGGCGCTACTGAGATGAAACTCTCACCGGTTGCTGGTAAGAACCCATCCAATCCACACATGCAAAGAAATCAAACAATAGATGTCCATAAATTATGTGTCATTATGAGAAATGGCACAAGGAACAATATTGAACACTGTTACTGAAATGTATTTATTACTTTGTACAGAAGCCTTTGTTGGTGACGACAGCTTCAAGACTCCCGTACGGAGAAACTAGTTGCATGCATTGCTCAGGTGTGATTGTGGCCCATTCTTCCACACAAACAACCTTCACATCCTGAAGGCACCTTCTGTGAACTGTGAGTTTTTCAATTGGATTCATGCCAGGTGATTGGCTGGGCCATTCTAGCAGCTTTATTTTCTTTCTCTGAAACCAGTTGACAGTTTCTTTGGCTGTGTGCTTTGGATCATTGCATTGCTGAAAGATCCACCCTTATTTCATCTTCATCATCCTGGTAGATGGCAGTCAATTTTTATCAAGAATGTCTGGGTACAGTTTTCCATTCATCCTTCCTTCGATTTTTAGAGGACTGCCAGTGCCATATGCCAATAAACAGCCCTACAGCATAGTTCCACCTTCAAACGTCACTGCTGGTATCGTGTTTTGGGGGTGATACGCAGTGGCTTTTGACGTCCAAACAGGATCTGTATTGTGGCATCCAAACAGTTCAATTTTGGTCCGATCTGATCAGACTCTCCCCAGTATTTCACAGACAGTCTAAATGTTGTTCAGCAAACTTTAAATGCACTTGAACATGCTATTTCTTCAGCAATGGAGTCTTAATTATACAAAGAGCTGACAAAAAAGCTGAAACACAGTCAGCCTTTGGTTTTATTCTGAAACGTAATAAATGAATAAAACTAAGACACGACAAGCAGACTTAACTCTCCTCCTGCCTCTCCTTTTCTACCCCCTCCTCCTTTTTCCCAGCCTCTGCTAGTACCAGGCACAACCCTACATAGCTCAGCAGCTCTCAGTGACGCAACACACTGTGAGATTAGGGCACAAGGGTATACTATGAAAGAAGCTCAACACAGCGAGGCTTTCTTTGCATTAATTGACTTGGCAAGCCCAGTCGAGACAGTAAGTATCACAGTGGTGGTTATCAGCTATATCTGTTAAACTAGGCTTTTTGGTCCAGGCTCTGTGCACACTCACATATAAATGAGCATTTCACATGTCATATGCCTCTTCTTCCACACAAAATTATCCCTAGTGAGTCACGCAGGAGGAGGAAGCAGGATAAACACGCTGGCGTAAAGTTGCTCCTGAGAAAACACCCGGCTTCCCCTGCTCTTGGTTATCATGGCCAACGTTCTGAGGAGCAAACTGAGTGTGCTCCAGGGAAACATTGATTCTAAAAGGATTTTAGAGATTGTGGCATTTTAGCCTTTATAGAGACATTGCTTAGTGGGGCCAAAAAGGATTTCAGACCTTTTTCTGGAGGGATTCAGATTACCCTTTTGTCTAGATCGAAAGGCCGAGGTGACCCAGAAAACTCAAGGAGGCGACGTATGTCTTTATTTTACTGAATGAAACTGTAACTCTGTGACTGTCATGGAACTAATCTGCACAGCAGATGTTGAACTTTTATCAGTATCAGTTTGTCCATTTTACCTGTTCCCACAGCTTTTTATAACAGCAGTGATGTAGTGAATAAACGGCAATCACTTTCACCAGAGGCACCTAACTTCATTCTAGATGATTTTAATCACGTCTCGCTTAAAGACTATTTAACTTCTATCAGTATTCAGTTTTATTTTATTTTATGTATACAGCATCAAATCACAACAACATTTTCTTCAAGCCACTTTACATTGTAAGGTAGACCCTATTATAATACAGACAGAGAAAAGCCCAACAATCATATGACCCCCTATGAGCAAGCACTTTGGTGACAGTGGGAAGGAAAAACTCCCTTTTAACAGGAAGAAAACTCCAGCAGAACCAGGCTCAGGGAGGGGCGGGGCCATTTGCAGCGACCAGTTGGGGTGAGAGAAGGAAGACAGGATAAAGACATGCTGTGGAAGAGAGACAGAGGTTAATAACAAGTATGATTCAGTCCAGAGAGGTCTGTTAACACATAGTGAGTGAGAAAGGGGACTGGAAAGGAAAAACTCAATGCATCATGGGAATCCCCGGCAGCCTACGTCTATTGCAGCATAACTAAGGGAGGATTCAGGGTCACCTGGTCCAGCCCTAACTATATGCTTTAGCAAAAAGGAAAGTTTGAAGTCTAATCTTAAATTAGAGATAGTGTCTGTCTCCTGAATCCAAACTGGAAGCTGGTTCCACAGAAGAGGGGCCTGAAAACTGAAGGCTCTGCCTCCCATTCTACTTTTAAATACTCTAGGAACAACAAGTAGGCCTGCAGAGCGAGAGCGGAGCGCTCTAATAGGGTGATATGGTACTACAAGGCCATTGTTGGACAAATGTATGTATGGATGTCTCCTGTCCTACCAGACAGTCCTACTAGACAAAACGTTGCCTCACTGTACAAGTTAGTCCCACTACCCGCTACCTCCACTTGGTACTGCAGACCACAACCGTGCCCACTTATAAAGCAGTCTTAAAAAGACAGAAAGCACAGATGAAGGAGATAAAGAACTGGACAGAACAATTTGTGCTCTGCTTGCAAGAGTATTATGACTGCACACACTGGGATAAGGGATTTGCTGGAATGATTTTGACACACTTACTCATGTCATATGTTCTTATACTGCACTTTGTAGAGACATGATTATTCCTTCCAGGCAACTTAAAACTTATCCTAACAATAATAATACTAACAATAATAAATCTGTAAAGTCAAGCATACAGAAAAGAGTCAGTAAGAACAGCAAGGACTTCCTCCCGATGTCTAATGTCAGTGTGCTGCTGCCTACCCTGTGGAGGTCTGTGCTTCCCTCCATGGATATGCCTCCCCAGACCATCACTGACCCACCACCATGTTGAACGACATTAAAAGCAGCATAAATACTCCACATCTTACCCAGAAGCTTTCATGTTTGTCATATGTGCTCATAGTAAACAGGCTCTAATCTGTAAAAAGCATAGGATGCCAGTGGTGGACCTGCCACTTCTGGTATTCTATGGCAAATGCCACAAACATCAAGACAAGAAGGCTCCTTACCATACATGGAGGGTTTATCTCCAAATCCAGAACACTAAGCGGAAGGAGGCCGAGGATTACGGTAGTGAGTGTCAGAACCACTATCCAACAACATGAGCACATCAGACAGATGGCCACAACTGATTATGTGATTAATGAATATCTCAAGCAGCAGAAACACGAGAAAGAAGAAAGCAAGAAGACGAACCATCATGGAAAGTTGGACTAAAAGACACCCCAGAGGCACTAATCATGGCAGCACAAGAACAAGCTCTAAGCACCAGACTGATAGAGGCTGGGGTCTACCCAAGGGCGTAGATCTGGTTTTGGCGTTGGTGGGGACGGATGATTCAACCACCGAACCCTGCCGTGTTTCCTTTCTTTTTCCTTTTTGTCTTTGCTTCTTGATAAAAAAAAGGAGAAATATACTTGCCTACATATGCTATTCTACATGCTTTTAAACCATTTAAAATCACAATTCAAAGTTTTATATTTGAATTATATAATGTTAAATTACTATTAAACAAATGACTGAGTATTTTAGGCTTTAGTTTACTTCAGCCATATTCCATATAAATCAGGTATCATTCAAAAATAGCTTCAAATACAGTCATGACAATAAAAGAATATGACCTTAAGGACTTAACAACATTACTTCAGTTACACCAACATCTCTGATGCATTAGCACTAAGCGAACACTGAATGACCTGGTGGGTTTTGTCCATAAAACTACTCATCTAAGATGACCACAAAGTAAAAGATCTCTCAGCAACATTATGCAACAATTTAGGCACTACTGCCCCGATCAGATCAGTGAGCTGGGATTTTTCATTCTAAACATGAACTACTGTTACAGCAACAGACATGGACTACTGGTTCCCCACACAACAACTCAATGTCCACTATGTGAAGGAGCCAAACACATGCCTGCTCCTCTCGTTAACTGAGGTAAACTGCTGGCATATTTGTTTTACATCTATACTGTCCAGTCTCTGCTGGTGGACACGGCAACACTTTTTTCATGGTTACATACAATTTTAGACTGATGTGGGCCAAAGCCTAGCACATACTTGCCAACCTTGAGACCTCAGAATTAGAGAGACATTCAAAAGGGCTGTTGGGGGGGTATACATATACATACCAAAAGTTTTTACAGTGTTTACTTATCGGATAAAATAAATTAAATGTCACCGTTATTATTGTCCGGCCGGAAACAGGCCAGGGGTGTCCAAATACAGAAGCTGCGTCCACCTGAGGACCCGGCCTTCGCGGTCTAAGTGGGCCGGGTCGTCTGAAAGCCGGGTGGACCGGAAATGAGCGACTGTGAAATTGGACGGTCTAGCCTTCAGAATTACGTCACCTCTGCCGCCTGCTCCTTGCTGTCTAAACTATAACCGGATGCTGGCGTAGATTCTCGACCATCTCACACTTCTGTTCAATCAGTTTTCTGTTTAATCAGTTTTCTGTTTGACGTTTATTCAGCTGTGTGAAAACCCCGGAGGAACTCTTCCGAGGGATTAATAAAGTTTTATTTAATCTAATCTAAGATAATAACTTTAATCTCAGCCAAACCGATTTACTCACAAACAAATAAACCACTGAAAAAGGCCAAACAACAACATGTTTAGGTATTTGAAGTTTACACAGCTACATTCTCGCCTGAAAATATGTTAAAAGTTTATTTTGCGACCCTGAGAAATTTATAAGAGTAATATTAAAACTAAGTAGCTGCAGCAGTAGCCATTGTTGGAAACTAGAATTAGCTGGGCCAACCTGAGATATGGTTTTTCAATGTTGTTGTCCGGGTGGAAAATCGGGAGAATGGTGGCTCTGGGAGATTTTCGGGAGGGGCACTGAAATTTGGGATTCTCCCGGAAAAATCAGGAGGGTTGACATGTATGGCCTAGCATAGCCTGTAACGTTATTATGACGGACACATTTTATGAGTGAACTTGACTTTAAGTGATTTACAGGTTTGTTTGAAAAATATTTTTTTTATATCCAGGTTCTTCCTTTTTGCTGCCATCCTCCTCTCCTCATTGCAGCGCAGGCTTGCCGCTGCTAAAACTGAACAGAGCTCCCTGAAAGGCTCAGCCAATCACATTGGCCATATTTGTCACATGAGGTAGGACTCCGGTAGAGAACGTAATTTAACTCTTTCTGCACCGCTGGGTGAATGAGACGTTGACAGATCTTTTTTTTTCTTTCTATCGGGTTTGTTTGTCTTTACTCGAAGAGATCAAATTATTGGTGGGGAAAATTCAATAATCGCTGGATATTGGTGGGGACATGTCCCTTCCGTCCATGCCAAATCTACGCCCTTGGGTCTAATCAGGCAAGACCCAACCCAGATAGGAAGAGAGTCCAGGGCCAATGTGCCGTCAGGTCAGCAGATCTGCATAAATTTCTGGCAATCTGGAGAACGCATTGTTAAACAGCAGACCCTCCAGATAACATGTCTTTTCTTTCTTTTCTTTTTGTTTTCATTCTTACCAGCTGTTCTCACAAAGAAAGTATTGGACAGGATACTTTTCTAAAAGTAGTACTGTAACTATCGTATCAAACACCATTTTAGTGAAATTATACTGGAATGAGATAATTACAGTTACGGGTTATATTCAGAAACGTGAGAAGATTGTTGCGAGTGGAGTTGGGTTATAGCACATTAGCTTATGTGCTCATGCAGGTGGATGGCAATGGAGGAGAAGGAAAAAGGAGGATGAGGCTCCATATCAGGGCTCATCATCGTCTTCTTTCTCTCTCTCTTTCTTTTTATTTGAAAAGCATGATTGGTCTGCCTATAGTTAGAGCACTGAGTCTTTGTTACCTTGTCATGCATTTTCCTTTTGTTTCTGGCCATTTGACAATACAGAAATGTTTTTATGCTTGAGTAAATTAAAGCCCCATTTTAAAAAATCTGGGTAAAAATGTTTTTTATTACAATCTTCCTTTGATTGGAGGCCAAAACCTGTTGGGATGGGTACCAGATATTTTTTGCATGCAGGAAAAACTCAAAGCAGCAAAAAACTTTTTAAAGCATACTATAAAAGCAGTTAAAATACAGTCAGACAATTTTATTATGACTCTTACATGTCTGACAGACTAAGGAATGGAATGATACGATATGATATGATATGATAGATTTCCTCCCTGACCTTCATGTATTTGATTGTTACCACTGCACTGCATAGGCTGGGTTCCAAAAAACTAAAAAGTTGAATCAGACTAAAGTTTTTCTACCAAGCAACATAAGCACTTGGCAGCAGAAGAGCTTTAAGTTGGTCCTGATATTTGCATGTGCATATTTCAGGTGGACGCTGTGGCTTAATGTCAAACTTAGTATTACTGAGAAACTGAGGAACTGACAAGGAGACCTCTGGGCTGTAGAGTGGGGGTTAAACAGAGATCGAAGAGGAAGAGGTTTAAACCCTGTGTGCTGGCAGTCATTGTGGGGAATGTAAGGTCCCTAGCTCACCCAGACCCAGAGAAAGTTCAGAGAGTCCAGCATAATGTGCTTCACTGAAATGTGGCTGAACGATCAGATACCGGACTCTGCTGTTTTGATCCCTGGCTTCTTCACGGTTCGGATGGACAGAGATACCGACGCCAGCGGCAGAAAAAAGGAGGTGGGGTGGGTGTGTTTGTGAACTGCAGGTGGTGTAACCCGAGACATATCTCTGTTAGAGTGTTTCTGCTACTGCGATGTCAAGCTACTTGCCATCAGACTTTGCTTGTATTATCTGCCCAGGGAGTTTACTTCTCCTTCCCTGCTGAAGGAGAAGTTGGAGGACATGCAGGTGGAGGCTCCACTGGTCTAGTGGATCCGCGACTACCTGACAGGCAGACCACAGTTTGTGAGACTGCAGAGCTCTGTGTCAGAGAGTCTGAACAGCAACATAGGCGCACCCCATGGAACTGTTCTGTCTCCTTTCCTCTTCACCATCTATACAGCCGACTTCAAGTACATCACAGAAACTTGTCTCCTCCAGAAATTCTCTGATGACACAGCCATAATTGGAAGTGTGGAGATGCGATGGGAAAAGGAGTACAGAGGACTGATTGATCGTTTCGTGAGATGGTGTGAGGTGAATCACCTGCAGCTGAATGTGGCCAAAACAAAGTAGCTGGTGGTGGACTTTGGCAGAAACAGATCCCGACCCGACCCTTTGTGCAACAGTCACATCCTACAAGTATCTGGGAGTTCAACTGGATCACAAGTGGTCTGCCAATACGGACGCTGCCTACAAAAAGGGTTCGAGCCGGCTTTACTTTCTACGAAGGCTCAGATCTTTCAATGTATTCAGCAGGCTGCTCGATATGTGTTATCAGTCTGTTGTTGCGAGCACCATCTTCTTTGCTGTGGCGTGCTGGGGTGCACGCATCAAAGCAAAGGACACAAACAGACTGAACAAACTCATCAGGAAGGCAGAATCTGTTGTTGGCATGAAGCTCACCTCGCTGGAGGTGGTGATCGGTGACAGAAAGCTGGCAAGACTGCTGGCAATCATGGACAATGACTCCCACCCCCTTCATAACATGCACAACAATCTGAAGAGCAGTTTCAGCAACAGGTTCCTTCAACCTGGCTGTCTGAGGGAACGTTACAGGAGGTCGAAATCATAAACGGGACCTTCAGGATTTGAAGACTGTGAACTATAAGTGGCCAAAATTACACCTGGGCAATGCATGCAACTGGTTTCTCCATACAGGAGTCTGTCATCGCCAACAAAGGCTTTTGTACAAAGTATTAAATACAGTTCAATAAATATACATTCTCCCTGTGTCTTTACTCATTATTATACATAGTGTAATGTATGGACATCTATTGTTTGACTTCTTTGCAGGTGTGCATTGGATGGCTTTTTAGCAGGTATAGGTTATAGGTTTGATTACAATTACTACCATAATGCCGTTAAATTGGGATGCAACGTCATCTAAACAGCTTTGACAGGCAGAGACGGAGAAACTTGCATATCTCTGTTGTGCAAACGCTAAGAGGAAGTCCAGCGTTTACTTTCCCGCAAAACAAAAACTGACTAAAGAAATCACTCTGAGGTCAAACATTGATTAAGGTCAGTGCCGTAGACGTCACCCAGTGGAAATTTGTATTTGTTTTAATGATAATAATAATGATGGATTGGATTTATATAGCGCTTTTCAAGGCACCCAAAGCGCTTTACAATGCCACTATTCATTCACTCTCACATTCACACACTGGTGGAGGCAGCTACAGTTGTAGCCACAGCTGCCCTGGGGCAGACTGACAGAAGCGAGGCTGCCATATCGCACCATCGGCCCCTCTGGCCAACACCAGTAGGCAAGTAGGGTAAAGTGTCTTGCCCAGGGACACAACGACCAGGACAGAGAGCCCAGGGATCGAACCGGCGATCTTCCGGTTACAGATACGCTTCCCCCTTTTATAGGGCGACCGTTGTTTATAGAGAGAGACTGGAAACCTCCATCATCTCATCTTTGCAGCTCTCCTTTTAGTATATAAGGCTATATCTTTCTTAACAAACAGCCCACGTGTCAGCTGTCAGGAGAACTGAAAAAAATGTAAGAGCAGAACTTAAGATCGTGAAGTGTGCGAGGAAAGGATCCGCTTTATTTGAGATCTGAGTGACAATCATCACATTTCAGTTTGTGATGATTCTGTTCTCTTTGTGATTACAGAAGTTACTGCCAGATTAGACCTCAGCACCACCCAGTGAGAACAGACAAATCATCCCATATGCTCCCTGTTTGTAGTAACTCCAAAATTAACTGATGAAAAAGGCACAAAGGCCATATTACATGCATACTACTACACCAACAAGCAATATCTCTACTCAAAGGAGACATCTCACAGATGCCAAACGTGCAAGTTTTGTCACCCTCAGATCAAAATTCACTGAACCAGCAGCAAAACATGACCAAAACGATGCTTCAAGTTTGAAAAACATTAGTATGAATTCTTTCATACCCGTGCTGTCTTGCTTCCAAAACTTAAATCCACCGCAATTAAAAGGCATTAACTGAATAACTCGATCTCCCACAATGCCTCAGAGCAGTTCCTTGCCAAAAAAACAAAACAAAACAATTTTATGCCCGGTTACAGAGATTTGTGTGTGGGTAATAAAAAAAAATTCAAAAACAAGCATTGTTTGGAGGCATGTCAATAAAGTTAAATAACTTCTGCTATTCAGTATTTAAGAAACAACTCTCACAGATTGTGCCAAATGTGTTGAGTAAAACCTCTGTAACTTCGCTCTGTTTCACTTCAGCAGCATCAGTCTGTGCAGACATAATGTCAGTATATATGTCTACTGCAGCATGTTTTCAAAAAGGCTATATTCTATAAGATACAGAAAGAATTAGGCGAGGAAAAAATTTCTATGGCTTTATTTTGATATACAGAGTTTTTAAATTGCATGTTGGTCGTGTCATTTTCAATCAGGAGCCTCAGAAAGGCTCTTGGGTTTTAGAGGTTAAACTCATGTTCACATGTTGTTAGCTGTGGAGTAGAATTTTAATGAGGGAGCTAAAAATGGGTAATCCCATAATTAGCTCTAAGGCAATTCCAAAAAGGAAAAACAAGTTGTGGACTCACTATGGGTTAATGTTTGAAATACAGCCCTTCTGTTATCATGCAACACTGATTCGGGAGACAGACACTATCTCTACTTTCAAGATTAGGCTTCAAACTTTCCTTTTTGCTAAAGCATATAGTTAGGGCTGGACCAGGTGACCCTGAATCCTCCCTTAGTTATGCTGTAATAGACGTAGGCTGCCGGGGGATTCCCATGATGCATTGAGTTTTTCCTTTCCAGTCACCTTTCTCACTCACTATGTATTAACAGACCTCTCTGCATTGAATCATATCTGTTATTAACCTCTGTCTCTCTTCCACAGCATGTCTTTATCCTGTCTTCCTTCTCTCACACCAACCGGTCGCAGCAGATGGCCCCGCCCCTCCCTGAGCCTGGTTCTGCTGGAGGTTTCTTCCTGTTAAAAGGGAGTTTTTCCTTCCCACTGTTGCCAAAGTGCTGCTCATAGGGGGTCATATGATTGTTGGGTTTTTCTCTGTATCTATGAAGCGCCTTGAGGCGACTTATGTTGTGATTTGGCGCTATATAAATAAAATTGAATTGAATTGAATTGAATTGAACACCGAAGAGGTGTAGTACTGAGTTAAACTGTGAGCCCCCCAAGTCTTCTCATCAAATCTTTCTAGAATGGAGCCAAACTGTTGCAGAGCTCGAAGAGATGAAAACATTCTTATCTAACAGTCATTTAGACTTTTAACCTCCAGCTGTATCCAGCGCAGTCCAATTTATCCAACAAGACAGGCTTTTCTGTTCGTGGTATATGGAAAGTCACCAAAGTGAATCGTGGAGCTGGCCCTGGAGCTGAACCGATCTATTGTCTCACATTGTGAGAAAGAGATGAAGGTCCTCTGATGAGCAGGCAGCTAAAATATTGGCTGGGCATTGACGCCACCGTGGAAAAAACAAACTGACCCACATTTTCATCTATAACAGAAACATGTCCTCAAACAGACGGCCCACTCTGCTTTCAGTGAGAGTTAGAGTACACTGTGAACATTAATTTATTATTTATTAATTTGTCGGTGTTTGCTGAAGTGTGTAGCATGATTGCAAAACATCCTAAACATCGTAATATAGTAAAGATGGAGAACTTGGAGAATTAAAGTGAAAGTGCACTGAAGCTTCTGGCTACACGTTTCAGTGGTCAGTGTTTATCTGTTTTGTTTGTCCTTTAGTTTAACTCCTGCTGAGAAGATCACAACATACAAGCACCTTCTTTGTAGTGAAGTGAAACAGTGTGAAAATCACACTGAACTCTGCAAACACTGTCTATACTTGTGCTGCTTTTCTGATCTCTGATTTCTTCATGCTTGTTCCCTTTTGCAGTGAACATGCTATTGTTTCCTTTCCTGCCCAAGCCCATTTTCAACTAATCCAGCTATATCATACTTGCATATAGCATCACCATCATCCACCATTAGACTGGACAGGACTGGACACAAGAATGTCTAAATACCCCAAATCAAGTACAGCATAATGTGAAAAGATGCAGTATTGGTGGCTTGTTCACTGTAAACTTAATTATCCACAAATGGATATGATGATGTCACACATTTCTTTTGTTTAGTTAAAAAAAAATTAATTATTTTTACCAATTTGCTTAAATACACTTCTCAGTAATTAC
The DNA here is from genome assembly GCF_964374335.1 of Astatotilapia calliptera. NCBI lineage: Eukaryota > Metazoa > Chordata > Actinopteri > Cichliformes > Cichlidae > Astatotilapia > Astatotilapia calliptera. Next base: position 1,781,735 of record NC_137422.1, on the reverse strand, counting down.
CTTGCAAAACTACTTCTATTTACCTACAATATTAATGGATCAAGCATAAAAGCTGGTGTAAAAACGTATTTATTCTTTAATTTAAAGTAGATTTATTATAAATGCAGTATCCTGTTAAGTACACTGTATGCATACTATAAAGGCAAGTTTCTTCCTCAGTTTAAACCATTAAATAGTAAGCCGTGCATTAGCGAATATTGGGAATAAATGCCTGGCCATGAAAAGATCCCAGATATTGACTGTACCTGATAAATAAAACTGCACTTCAACAGAGTCCAATGAGTTCATCAAGCCTGCCTTCTGTTTCTCTTTGGACCACATTTGCTCAGGCTTTAAACAGATCACTGCATTTCTGAATGACAAACTTTGCAGCAAGAAAACTTCTGACGTTTATTTTTTGTATTTTATTTTACTTCATTTTTGTGGGGTTTACTACAAGAGACTCTAAGAGATGAGTTTCTAAGCAGTGTAAAAGGAGACTAAACTTTAGCTGTAGAGCAAAGAATGGTCCGACACACAAATCCTCTCCAGAGGCGCCATATCACCAACCCCTCCACCTCACAGCATCCACAAAGCAGCTGATATGTGGCCGATTTTGCGAACTTCCACTCGTGATCAGCTGAACTCAATCACCATAGCTGCTACAGACGCGCACAGGTAAGGAGAACAGGGCTTTAGAGAAGCTGTTTCTCTAAACGCACACAGTCGGAGCAGCGGTTACTCACGTGTTTCGGTGTAAATTGTGAAGAAGAAAAGGTTGAGCGCGACTTCTGTTAGGATCCTGTGCCCTCTGAAAGACCCGCTGCTGGGACTGAAGCAGCGTGCCTCGGCAGCAACAACTGTCAGATACTGTCCCCATCATCCCCCAGGAGGAGGAGCTACGCCGCGCTGTAGCTTGTCGTGTCGGAGCGCAGGACTCCTCTGTCACAGTAAATGCTTCCATTCTTCTGTAGAAACGGCTTGTTGAACCCAAAACGTCATACTGTTACACTTATAATCCCATTTTAACACATTGCTGCCCGGTGAATTCTGCTCGAAACGTAACCGTGTGGAACAGACCTCAGCACGGTGACTATCTTATTTACTCACCAGCAGTGTTGGTCAAGTTACTTGAAAAAAGTAATCAGTAACTAATTACTGATTACTTCCCCCAAAAAGTAATCCCGTTACTTTAATGATTACTTATTTTCAAAAGTAATTAATTACTTAGTTACTTAGTTACTTTTTAAAAACACGATTTACAACCTGAGTAGGTGATAAAGCGATAGATCTCTCAGCCCAATTCTACTTTTTCTACATAATCCATCATACAAAATGTAATCAGATGGAAAAGACTCTTTTTAAAACTTGTTTTATTAGTTTTAATCTTTTAACTTTATGCATCAAGCAAAAATTTAATTATATGCAACATTCTCTGACTGGAAGAAATTAGTTTAACATTTAAACCTATTTTCTGCACATTCCAGCTCATAAAATAAAATATTTTTTGTGTTTACACTCAGTCTTTCAAATAGATGCAAGTAAAACACAGCAGAAAATAAATAAAGTCAAAGACTCAGCGGTCCTGTTGCTCTATTTTCACCTGTATAGCAGGCGGAGGTTTACCCTGGTGCAGGTGTGCCGCGGTCAGTGGAAGAATCCGCGAGTTTCTCTGTGAGTTTCCCATTACGTCGTAGCTACTCGGTGCTTGCTCGGAAGTTTAGGGGTTTTTTCGCTGTAAAAAGAAGTTTTCTTCCCACACACAGCGGACACTAATGTTTTTGTCACTTTTTATGGAATCAAACTCAAAGTAAGGTCAGTACTTCCACGCTTTAAACGCTGCACGCTCATACTCTCTCTGCACTCGATATATGATCCATTGTTGATCTGCACACAGCTGCTGTCACTAACGTCGCACTCGCTTACGTCACTGTCGTGAGACATTCTCGCAAAAAAATCACGGTTTTAGTAACGCAGTAACGCAGCGTTCCTACGGGAAAGTAACGGTAATCTAATTACCGTTTTTGCAATAGTAATCCCTTACCTTACTCGTTACTTGAAAAAAGTAATCAGATTACAGTAACGCGTTACTGCCCATCTCTGGTCACCAGTGCAAATAACAGCCCCCTGCCCTTTCTAAAATGGCAAATGGTGGGCAAAATGTTAATAAAACTAATAATAAAAATACATTTTGTTTATACACCTGTATTGTGTACCTTCAGCATCCTACTGAAGTACCAGACTGGACGGGGACTGTTCCCGTCCTTTCACAAAGTGTTTTACTTCATCTGAAATAGAGCTTGTTAAACTTAGCAAATATGTTGGTCCAACTCAGCATATTATGCTGTAAGAATTGTGTACAAATATTAACACATGACATCTAATGTCTCTACAGAACATGCTCATCTCTGTTAGCGTTTGGAGTGCTCAGTCACTTTCATGTCACTGACATTACAAAGTGTGTTATGAGAGTGTTCATAAACAAGTAATATCTGAAAAAAAGTCTGAACTATTTTGAAGAGGAATGTAATTTTAAACCAATCTAAAGATTTCTTTTGTTGTTGGAAAAACGGTTCATTGTACCACTTTCAGGGTTTTTTTCTCACATTAAAATCTGGCAATTTTTGAACATGAATGTCTCAAAATGGCTCCTGTACGGAGAAACTAGTCACGTGCATTGCTCAGGCATGATTTTGGCCATTCTTCCACACAAACAAGCTTCAAACGCTGAAGGCACCGTCTGTGAACTGTGAGCTTTAGTTCTCTCCATAGATTTCCAATTTGATTCATGTCAGGTGATTGGCTGGGTCATTCTGGCAGCTATATTTCTTTCCTTGAAACCAGTTGAGAGTTTCTGTGGCTGTGTTTTGTCATCATTGTCTTCATCATCCTGCTACATTTGGTACAGATTTTTCTCAGGAATGTTTCAGTACATTTTTCTAGTAATCCTTCCTTAAATTAAATGAAGCCTGCCAGTGCCATATGCTAAGAAAACAGCCCCACACCATGATGTGCCCGCTTACTCTTTGCAGGGTAATTTTGGGGGTGATATACAATGCGCGTTGACCTCCAAACATAGTGTTTATTATGGAGTCCAAAGAGTTCAATTGGTGAATACCTCATTGTTCCTCATGTATCCAAGTTTTGACTAACGGAGGACCTTCCCAGGGAGCCTGAGGAATGTGATCCCCCTGTCATTGAAGCACACCCTCCAGTCCCCCATCTTAAAAATGGAGACCACCATCCTAGTCTGCAAATCCAGAAGCACCACCCCAGATCTGCACATGATGTTGCAGAGGCTTTATCTAGAGCAGGGGTGTCCAATTCCATGCCAGTGTCCTGCAGCTTTTAGATGTGTCCTCATCACAGCTGATTCAAATGGCTAAATGACCTCCTCAACGTGTCCTGAAGTTCTCCAGAGGCCTGTGAATGAACTAACTATTTGATTCAGGTGTGTTGACCCAGGGTGAGATCTAAAGCCTGCAGGACACTGGCCCTTGAGGCCTGGAGTTGGACACCCCTGATGTAGAGCCTTTAGGAACTCAGAGCCAACCTGGTCCACCCCAGGGGTTTGGCCACCAAGGAGTTATTTACAGATAAAGCCACTTAAAATAGCCGCCTCGTCCCTGACAGGACCATGTTGGATGCCCGGACGATTCCTGACTGATTATCAGCTGATGATCAGCGGTAATAATATCCTCGCTCATGATGTAGATGACGCAACTGTGAGTAGTAAAGCTGCTAAGTATCTATGAAAATCGGTGGTAATGTTTTGGATATCCACCAGGGGGAGCAGTGTGGCAGCACATTCATTTACAGGCTTCCTACACAGTAATAACTTGCACCAAATAAAATAGATAGAAGACATAAAGTGACGCTTGCAATCTATAACTTAAAGCATAAAATGATTATTTAACTGCACCGCTAATGTTCTTATATGAAATGTAAACGTGAACGTGAATTAATTAATGGCTGGATCATGCAATACCAAAGGTTTTTGGTTGTTTGTTTGTGTTTAGCCTGTCCTGTTCGGCATTGTAGCAATCAGAATTTATGCAGCACCAAATCACAAAAACTATTGCCTCAAGGTGCTTTGTATTGTAAGGTAGACCCTATAATACGGTGGCCCTGAGAGGCCAAATGGACTGCAACTTAAGAAAACACCAGCAATAAGAAAAATGCTGCAGAGGCACACAAAACACAACGGAAATAGGAAAAACAAAAACTGAAACGGGAAAAAACTGATTTCCAACAGCACAAGGGAAGTGTTTCTGGGAAGACAATAACCCGGCGGACCAGTTGCAGGAACCAAAATATGCTAAGAATTGCACTGGGAGACACAAGAAGTGGAGGATCTATCGCTTTTGTGAGGAAAGAAAATATGAGAGGTAAGTGTGTTAGCCTAACTATTAGCCTAAAAATCCGTCATCAGTATTATATGAATCATGAGATCAAACACACTTACCTAGCATGTTTTTGTTCCTGCAAACTGGTCCGTCGAGAGGCATGAGGAGACCTGGGCCCCAGACACCCTGAGGCCCGCCAGAGAATGAGATGTCTAAGAGAGGTGGAGTCGAAGACCCGACCTGACACATGGACATAGACAAACAGGCACACACAGAAACAATTATGCATTTCCACCCTCATGCACACATATACATATACTCACACACTCGCCCAACATGGAGACACACGTACACCTGCAGCAGCAGGGAAGCCCACCAGTCCAGACCCCGACCAGGTGGTCAGCTCCTCCTCCAGGCCCTCTGCGAACAGAGAAAAGGTTGTGAGATGACTCCATGCCTCCCTCCGCCTGCACATATGTGGAAAATGGAAATATAATCTATCCACTTTTATCTTCTTCAATGCCAGGTGCCAACACAGTGCAGACCAGCTACCTGGACGCTACTTTCAAAGAGTTTGGAATGAAAATTATAACGGAAATTAGTTTCAACTGTGACAAACAGACTTTTAAAAAGTAAAAAATATCCATTAAGTTAATCATGAATAGTGATTTTTTGCATATAGCCACTCAGTGCACACACGCTGATCAGGGGGCTCGAGGGTTATGGTGAGATCAGAGCCAGTTTGAAGAGAACAATGCTTCTCCACAGACCACAGCATATACAATAGTGTAGAACATGAGCTGCGTCCATCTGCCTGTAAATGGTGTCATTCTGTAGCTGAGACACACAATCATGACAGTTGCTTGCTCGCTTCAACGTCAAGCTGTACGAGTCACTTGTGGATCTGTAGGCGTCGCTTGGTTCATGGCAAAGCGTGACATTAAAAACTGGTGACAATCTCTGAGCGCTAAAGCTGAGGACTGACCTCAGAATCGCAGCTGGGACCTCTTCACTCATCGGGTTTCAAAGAGGCTTCATTGATTCTTTCATACATAAGATGTTAAGAGACAAAACTTGAATTTGGATTCTTGAATCTACAAAATGTACTAGGTATCTTGTTTTAACACTCTGAGGCTAAAGATATACAATGATACGTGAAACTTCTGGAAGATTTCCGTTGGACATTCATAGAACATCTTTAAGTCATACACAATGTGACTGCAAAACAAATCATTTTAGCAGCTTGTTTAACTCTATCCATTTACTTTGGTCAGACAGGTATATGATTTCAGTGACAAACTCCTTATTTCATACCAAGTCCTTTACGCAATGCAACAAAATCTTAGGTAGTGACAGTAAACAAGTGAGTTTTCAGTAAGGTTCATGATTTGGGTTTATGAGGTTATTTATTTTCCGGTTATTCAGTGTTTCATCCTTGTATTTATTGTTGATCTTAGTTTCCTATCTAGCCTTTAGCTTTCTGTTATCATTCCTCCCTGTGTTCCCCGTCCGCTTGCGTCCTGCGTTAGTTCTTTGTACCTCCCTGTGATTTCAGTTTCCCCAGTCATGTCTCAGTGTCTCTCGCCCTCTCGCTCTCCGTGTCCCTCTTTGTCTGCGTCATCCTTTGACAAAGGTCTGTCATGTGCTCCCATATCTGTTTATCCCCTGTCCTAATGTCAAGCTTACGTGTCTTTGTACCCTCTTTATTTTGAGGGTACCTCATCTCATGTGTGTTATGTTCAGTTTTGTTCCAGCTGTGTTTCCACCTGTTGCCCATCCTCTCATTATCATGTGTATTTAAGTCCTCGGTCTTCCTCTGTTCCAGGTAATGTCATTTAATCCTGCATTTGGGGTCCTAACCTTGCCTGCCACACAGCAAACCCATAATCCTTACACATATACAGTGGGGCAAAAAAGTATTTAGTCAGCCACCGATTGTGCAAGTTCCCCCACCTAAAATGATGACAGAGGTCAGTAATTTGCACCAGAGGTACACTTCAACTGTGAGAGACAGAATGTGAAAAAAAAATCCATGAATCCACATGGTAGGATTTGTAAAGAATTTATTGGTAAATCAGGGTGGAAAATAAGTATTTGGTCAATAACAAAAATACAACTCAATACTTTGTAACATAACCTTTGTTGGCAATAACAGAGGTCAAACGTTTACTATACACTCAGAAAAATTATGGTTCTTAAATGGTTCTTCAGATGTCTTCATGGTTCTTTAAAGAACCATCATGCGTCAAAGAACCTTTTTATTTTGTGGATGGTTCTTCAGCTATTACAAATGGTTCTTTAAAGAACAAAAGGTTCTTTATCCTTAGCAATCTAAGTTTGATGGTGTAAATGGCATAAATATTTATTCACTATAATGAGGCTGTGAATTATACTGTGTGTTTTCTTTGTGTGCATGTGTGTGCGAAGGGGGAGGGCGGGATACCTGGCAATTACCCTTTAAGAGAAGATGGTAGGAAGCTGAATATTCAAATAAAAGTTAGAAATATTTGCAAACAGTAGACACAATACACACATTCAAATACTGTACTTTAGTTTTAAATTTTAATAAAGCATTACTATTTTCTACTCCAAGGCATTGCTTTTGAGATTATTATATATTTTTGAAAATATAGCATAATGATAATACTAGTTATTGTAAACTTTACAAACCACCCAGCAGTATGTAAAGTCAAATTATAAAATACAAGTAAATAACAATTGCAGGACAGAATGTCAGTGTAATGAACACACACTTCGTTTTGACAAAGCACACTGCTTAGGTAAATGATCTGAGTAGTTGTTCATCACTGAGCAATTTGTTAATATGTGTTTCGAGCCAAATAAATGACAGGGAGAGAGAGTGACGTCAGAACACGTCATACTATAACCTCCCGGGAGCGGACGGAGGGGTCCGTCGTTGGGATGCGCATGCGCAGACAGAGTGTGCGAGCGGCGGGCCTTGACCTTTCGGGAAAAAAAACCTCACGGACGGTGACAGCGAAACGGATAACAGTCTTCAGTACCTGCTGGACTTTGAAGCTGTGGATTCTGGGACTGTTAGAAAAGGTAAAACATTTTCATTAAAACCTTATTACTGTTTTGTTTTTGTTACTCGTCATTGTAGCTTGCTGTTAATGTTATGCTAACAGTAGCGATTAGCTAGATACGTTAGCCGTTGATGTCAGCGCAATTTAGTATCCAACTGTTTTCCTAACAAAACCACTGTTATAATTAAGTGAAGCTGCTCCCAGCTAATTTGAACCTTTGGCTTCTAAAATATGTGGTTCAATTGCGTGCTGCGTACATAACCTAATGTCAGCTAGACCGAAATTAAAATGTAATATATTGTTAAAGTCACTAAAATGGCGCCTGAAGCCTGTTGTGGCGTGAGCTCTGTGTCTGCTCTAGAAACTCTGAAATTCTGTAGATCTCAGCCGTACATTAAATACTCACATGAACCTCTACTTTGAATTCTGTATGAGCTGTATAAAATACAGCTATGCATAAGAGTTTTGAATGAATAATTAGATTAGATAACTCTTTATTGTCTAATCAAATTATATAGAAATGAATAGAAATGTGACATGAGAAGGTGTGTCTTTGACTGTTCCTGCATAACTTAGTTTCGGACTAGTTGACAAGTTATGCTCCGGTCATTTGATGTTTCCAAGATAGATGTTCTTTTGTAATATAGTTAATTGTTTTTTATATTTCATTTATCTACCATCATACATACAAGCTAAGAAGAGGTCGTTATACTAACAAGAGGTATCAACGCTGGGCCAAAGTTCAGCACATGGTTAAAGTTTGTAATCCAGCCAGGGTGTAAATATCACTCAGCTGAAGCAGGTAGCATCAACACATAAATCTACTCTACCCGGCTTAAATCACAAGAGCACCTCTGACCAAAAAGCTGTAGATTTTTCTTGTTTGCACAAATTAATCCAGATTCACATTAATTGTGTTCACAGCTCCAACAAAATCAGGAAGAGGAGGGGGAGAAACACAATTAGGTTGAATTACAATTGGATGGAAGGCGAGGACAAGGAGAAGGAAGCTTAGGATGAGGAGGAAGAGAAGCAGCAGGAGCATCTTTAGGGCTCCCTATGATGAGGTTTGTTTCATTAATATGGTCCTCTCACAAAGAAAGATGACTTGTTTTAGTTCACCTACTTCCTGTATTAAATAGTGATGTGCAAAATGTTGTGAAAAACCATGGAGTGCATCTGCAGGTAAATGAACATCAAATCTCTAAGACAGACTGAAATCTGTATATTTATCACCCTTATGATAAAACCCACGTCAGCCATTGGTTTATGGACTTTGTATTTTGAAGCCTCAACATTTACATTATTGCTGTTGCTATGTTGGGACCATATTAGGATGAGGGATCAGAATCTGGAGTCATGCACACTATTGTTTCATTTAGTGTGTATCCATAAGATTCGTACAGCAGATCCAAGTTGTGCCTTGAAAACAGGAAAGTCGTCTGCATAGAGGAGAACTGTAATAGCAGGCTTGTAAAAAGTGAGGCTTTGTGCTCTCGTTTTACTTCTGTCACCCTGTTTTGATGCAGATTTCACTTGAAATCAGGCAAGAACTGGACTTATTTTTTATAATGTGTTCTTGTGAATTAATTGTGTATCGCATATGTTTGATTTGACTTTCTGCAAGACAACAGTCGTCCACTGGCCAAAAAAGTTTTTCAAATACCTCCACGTGATCTAGCCTGGATTTAGAAAAGAATAGCACAAAAAATCTGCACCTCCTGCTTCAGATGAAATTTGTGTTTCTGTGTTCAGAGGCAGCAGCGAGAGGGGAGACCTCGGCTCATCCAGCTGGAGAGCCTGACCAGGAGGAGTCGAACATTAACTCAGCTCTTCCAGGGCACCCTGCAGACTCGGCTGTTGGCAACAACGAGGGATGACGTGAACGCCAAACAGGAGTCCATCACAGGTCAACTGCAGGTATGCGAGTCAGACCTTCTGAGGAGGGTTTCACTTCTCTCTCTTCTTTATAATTGACTCTTTTCTCTCTCTTTCAGCTCCTTGTCTCAGAGTGGGAGGGGTTTGAAGCACAAAGGGAGGAACTTGTCGTTTGGTTGGCTGATATGGATGTCCGCCTGAGTGAGGTTGACCAGCTGACAGGAAACACCAGTGAAAAACTGAAACAACTGCAGGTGTGGGCTTGTTTTGATATGACATATTTGATATGATACATACGTCAGAGACATTATCCTAAACTGGACTAACAAAGGACCATGAGTACAACATGAAACGTACATTACATAGCGTAAGGCTGAAGTTCATTGATCATTTTAATCATAAACTTGTTGAAATATTTTTACTGAACATGCAAACATCTGCTGATGAAAATGTGTTGATTTATTGGTCTGTTATGAAGCTATTGCTATTTCTAATGTGTTTTATCACTTTCTGATGTTTTATTAATTAAACAATACATGTATTAATTGTTGTGTTATCTGTAGCTATAGTATTTATATATATTTATTTATAGTATAGCAAATATATTTAATTATTACTGTTTAAAACACTAATATGTGACATGTATTAGTAGTGATGTTGTGCTGAGGGTTAAAATGCCTTTTTGTCTTTTGGTAACTACAAAATGACAATAAACCATTAATATATGTCTATGCTGTGCTAGTATTTATTTTGCCCTACTCAAATTCAATTTATGATGCATTTTATTTTGAAAGATTTAAAATGGTTTTTTAAAGAACCATTTTTAAAAAGGTTCTTTGAAAAACCATTAAAGGTGCCCCAAAGAACCATTTCTTGATGGTTCTTTGGGGCACCTTTAAAGGTTCTTCAATGAACCACTGAAAGAAATGGTTCTTCAAAGAACCATTGTTTGAAAGGTTCTTTGTGGCACCAAAAAAGGTTCTTCTATGGCATCAGTCTAAAGAACCACTTTTGGTTCCAGTTGGCACCTTTATTTTTCTGAGTGTAGGTCTTTACCAGGTTTGCACACACAGTAGCTGGTATTTTGGCCCATTCCTCCATGCAGATCTTCTCGAGAGCAGTGATGTTTTGGGGCTGTCGCCGAGCAACACGGACTTTCAACTCCCGCCACAGATTTTCTATGGGGTTGAGGTCTGGAGACTGGCTAGGCCACTCCAGGACTTTCAAATGCTTCTTATGGAGCCACTCCTTTGTTGCCCGGGCGGTGTGTTTTGGATCATTGTCATGTTGGAAGACCCAGCCTCGTTTCATCTTCAAAGTTCTCACTGATGGAAGGAGGTTTTGGCTCAAAATCTCACGATACATGGCCCCATTCATTCTGTCCTTAACACGGATCAGTCGTCCTGTCCCCTTGGCAGAAAAACAGCCCCATAGCATGATGTTTCCACCCCCATGCTTCACAGTAGGTATGGTGTTCTTGGGATGCAACTCAGTATTCTTCTTCCTCCAAACACGACGAGTTGAGTTTATACCAAAAAGTTCTACTTTGGTTTCATCTGACCACATGACATTCTCCCAATCCTCTGCTGTATCATCCATGTGCTCTCTGGCAAACTTCAGACGGGCCTGGACATGCACTGGCTTCAGCAGCGGAACACGTCTGGCACTGCGGGATTTGATTCCCTGCCGTTGTAGTGTGTTACTGATGGTGACCTTTGTTACTTTGGTCCCAGCTCTCTGCAGGTCATTCACCAGGTCCCCCCGTGTGGTTCTGGGATCTTTGCTCACCGTTCTCATGATCATTTTGACCCCACGGGATGAGATCTTGCGTGGAGCCCCAGATCGAGGGAGATTATCAGTGGTCTTGTATGTCTTCCATTTTCTGATGATTGCTCCCACAGTTGATTTTTTCACACCAAGCTGCTTGCCTATTGTAGATTCACTCTTCCCAGTCTGGTGCAGGTCTACAATACTTTTCCTGGTGTCCTTCGAAAGCTCTTTGGTCTTGGCCATGGCGGAGTTTGGAGTCTGACTGTTTGAGGCTGTGGACAGGTGTCTTTTATACAGATGATGAGTTCAAACAGGTGCCATTCATACAGGTAACGAGTGGGGGACAGAAAAGCTTCTTACAGAAGACGTTACAGGTCTGTGAGAGCCAGAGATTTTCCTTGTTTGAGGTGACCAAATACTTATTTTCCACCCTGATTTACCAATAAATTCTTTACAAATCCTACCATGTGGATTCATGGATTTTTTTTTTTCACATTCTGTCTCTCACAGTTGAAGTGTACCTCTGGTGCAAATTACTGACCTCTGTCATCATTTTAGGTGGGGGAACTTGCACAATCGGTGGCTGACTAAATACAAAAAGAATATATATACAGTGGGGCAAAAAAGTATCTTTATTTTGAACATGTTAGCATAACAACAACAGAGAAGAAGAGACAAAGCAAAACACCAATTTAATGTTCTTTCTTTAAGATCAACTTAACTGTTCAAAAAAGGAGTCGGAGGAAGCATATGCTTATTTTACCCCATTTTCACTATTTAGTAACTAATAGTCAACATTTTTTCTTCCTGTTGTGCCCTATCCATCATACATTCTTCCTTACAATTCGTTACATTTGCTTTTATAACTCCAGTAACACATCAAAAGATATACAAATTTACAGATATATAAATTTGAATAAATAATTATGCATATATAAAAACAATCTGTTCCACAGCTTCACTCCACACACACGCAAAAACTTCAAAGTAAACTTTATTGTCATCTCTGCTATATACAGTACAGTATATAGAGAAAGAAACTAACAAGAAAACGTGTGTTTTACAAATACAGGATTGTTTTAAATTGCATCCTCGTTCCCTTTTGGAAAACCATTTTAGAATATTGTCTCTAGGCAGTGAGAAAAAAAAAAAACAGATCTGTGAATTTTAATTAAGTAGATAAAATGTTTACCACATGAATTTTGCACAACATGGCAAACACATTGCCTGCAGCCCGGCGAAAAGGATGATGGAGCGTAGGGACCACGTTAACAAACAAACAAACAAACATTATAATAATTGTCAATATTGTTTTTCCTTCAGTTCTATGGAAGCTGTTTTATTTTGGGTTATTATTGCTGCCACATGTATGTGTTCTTTGTATATTATTTCTGCAGATGTTCATATATATTCTACTTATATAGTCTACAATAATGCATCATCTTTTATCTGCTTTTTGATCTGCTGTTGAGATGGTCAGCAGTGTGAAGTTCCTGGGTGTGCACATATCAGAGGAACCTGAACATTACCACCATCATGAAGAAAGCCAAACAACATCTTCACTTTCTTAGGAAGCTGAATGAGACTTCCTTCTCCCATCACTTTACCAGGGAACCACTGAGAGTGTCCTCTGCTGCTACATCACTCTCTGGTACGGGAACTGCACTTTCACTGAAAAGAGTCTCTGCAGCGGATAGCGAGGACAACAGAGAGCATCATCGGAGGCCACTCATCTCCCAACTCTAAGACAAACACATCATCCGACGTGCAAACAGCATAGTGAAGGATGCGTTCCACCCCTCACATGCACTGTTCTCCCTCCTTCCATCTGGCAGATGGTTTCGCAGCATCAAAACCGTGACGGCCAGACACTACAAGAGCTTTTTCTCCCAAGCAGTCAGAACCCTCATCTCACAAGGACTGATAAACACAAACACTTTTACAACATCCAAAAGACTCAAACAACAAAAACTTCCACAAATCCACAACAAACTGAACCTTTTAACAGTATGTTTATTTGCACACCTCAGTCACATCATGCCTTAACACATCTGTATTATACGATATTTGCACATTTTGCACCTTGCACATGTCTTCCTCCCGTCTTGTCTACAATGTCCTGACCATAACTTGAACCTGGCATTCAATACCTACAGCACAGTCATCTCACGTTACTGTAATTGTACATGACCACTTTGTATTATATCTGTCCTGTCTTTGTTTATTGTACATAGATATAGTTAGTAATAGTACCTTTTTATCACGTAATTTTACCCAAATTTAGCGAGTTATTATTTATTTGTAATTTCTAGTTTTATATCTCATGGAGATGTTTTTTATGTTCTTATAAATGCACCATAGGGGGCTTGGGGTGAAACAGCATTTGGGTATGCTGTATACTGTGCATATTGTTGTATTGACAATAAAGACCTTGAATCTTGAATCTTTATGAGGATGCTGTGTGTTTCACCTGCCCTGCTAGACCCACTTAGTAAAAATCATCCCGTTTAAGGCTCTGATATCTTTTCATAATGTGACTTAAGACAGTTTTATGGTATGATTTTCCTCACCCAAGAAAGGGAATTTAATAAATCAGCCTACTCTTCAGTTTATTAGAAACATGCAACTTGTGAGTTTTCTTTTTATCCAAAATAATGTAGTGGTGCAGATATATTAAAATAATATCCGTTATTCATATACAATATAGCAATAAATACACTGTACACATGTTTCAGCAGCTAGTGTGAGCTGCTAACTGACAGGCCGAATTGGAAACCACCAATGTTGGAAATTACCATTTAACAATACAAAACTATAGGCTACAGTCACACACACCAACACAAACCACTATCCTAATGAGGAGACACGTGTTATCTTTCTATAGCCACTGTTATGTTCCCACCCCCACATGGTGCGGGCTAAGGCAGTTAGGAGACAGCAGAACATGACAACCAAAATTAATGAAAGAGAGCAGGTTTAAAAATCAGGCAGTGTTTATTTATCATTTTTCATGCCTTAACAACAATACACTTACAAGAAAAAGGTGCGGGAGGAGGACCAGGGGCTTGAGTCAAATCAAAGAAATGAACGAAACAAAAGAGGCCCGGGGCTTCCCTAAAAGCTAAATCAACCAATACCCAAAATTAAAGGCTTGTCTAAGCTGCTCTACAAAAAGGTCAGTCAAAACCATACAAAAGTGGCATCAACCACATAACCTAGTGTTTCTAACAATTGTTGCTCTGTTGCATGTGTACCAGGTACCCCAAACTTACCTGTCCAGCCTCCAACCACAAACACCATTTGCACACAGAACCTACCAAACAGAGGTCAGAGAGACTCAGAAGCAGCCCCAGGGAGCTGCCCTTTTGCAACCATTCCTGGTTAATGATTGGCCTACTGTTCCCAGATCAGCCAATAGACACGTGGCCAATAGGTCGAGGCTTTACACCTGAAAGACAAGAGCAACAGAAAAACAGCAGTGCCACTCATTGTGGCATGTAACACCACAAAGCCAACCACACAAAACAAAGATGAAAACCAGCACAAAGAAACTTTGTGTGATCTCAACAGTGACAAGAGTGAAATATGAAAGAACTAAAACTCACAGTTTACAGAAGGTACCTTCAGGAGTTGAAGACTGCATTTGAAGGCTCAGGTTTGAGCAACGCATGCAACTAGTTTTTCCGTACAGGAGTCTTGAAGCTGTCGTCACCAACAAAGGCTTCTGCATAAAGTAATAAATACATTTTACGGTGTTCAATATTGTTCCTTGTGTCATTTCTCATAATGACACATAATTTATGGACACCTATGGTTTCAGTTCTTTGCATGTGTGGATTGGATGGGTTGCTACTGACATCTGGTGAGAGTTTCATGTTAGTAGCACCTTTAGAAATATATTTAGTTACAAAATTGGTGATGTGTTTAATACTTATTTTACCTGCTGTGTGGTTCATATTTGACATTTAGCACATTTATGAATAACAACCTCGTTCATTTTTGTGATAGATTGTATTAAAAAAAAAAGAAAAACTGGGTCATGACCAAGATATGGGTGGAAATAAGCATGGTTATACTGAAGAAGAAGAAGAAGAAAAAACATTACATGAATGCTACATTATTGTGTACTGGTATTATAGTTGTTCACCTAAGGGATTTCTCAGGATCAAATTTAAGCACTTTTTAAGCACTTTCAAGGTCCATTATCAAGCTTTTCCAGCACATTACCAAAAAAACAGTTTGCATGTTCCACTTTGCATCACCTCAGTAAGACCATGTAAAAATTAAAACAAATCGTCTTAGGTTGACTTAAATGTTCTTTGTTCCTCTTTTGTTAAAACAGAGAAAAATGCACCACACAAAAATACTGAAAAAGGAAATGGTTGTCTTATATGCATATAGTGCACAAACTCAAAAAACTCATTTCTCTCAAAAATGCAGATGTGCAAATGTGAACAAATCAACTTGTTAGAGATGCTCATCTCCACTTGGAAAAAACAACCACACAAAAGAAGAAATCTGCACAAATGAACAAGTCTGCTCATCAGATATTGATGCTTCTTTCCTACGGGACACAACAACAGGAGACAGATGTTTGGTACTTTAACTAGTTAAGCACCCACACCACCAAAAATGGGGGAAAAGAGAGGAGATCACATTTAATCGGTTATAACACGAGGTCAGAAATATAAGTGCAGACATGAGTGTCCACAGAAAATCTGAATCTCAGCTGTAAACCATTTCTACAAACACCAAACAGTTAAAAGAGCAGTTACATCACCATGAATCTGTGGACAGGTAACATCCATATTTTGATTTATGATTTTCTGGACTTAAATGCAGTGTTGGGACTAACGCGTTATTAAGTAACGCGTTACAGTAACTACGTTATTATTGTGGTAACGAGCACGGTAACTAGTTATTATGCCAAAACCGGGAACGCATTACTCGTTACTGGGATTTAAATAGGCTCGTTATTCGTTACTTCGTGTGGCGGCATCGCGGAGCTTCAACAGATTCAATAACATTAGCAAGTGGTGGAAGCCAGCAGGTGGATGAAGGAAAAGGGAGGCAAGAGGAGAGACCCGAAGCGGCCGCTGGTCCGAGAGTGTCAGGTGAACTGAACTTCAGGTAAGAAGTTATGACCTGCAGTCCATCTGGGTCAGATATGAACCAAGTTTAGGTGGAGTTTATTTTCGTTGTGCTGACTGCGTGCTAGCTAGCATGACGGAGTTTCTATACAGCTGGGTGGTGCTCTGTTACTGATGTTGAACTTTATTTTGTTCATAAGGTTAATTATTAGAGTTGCCAACCGTCCCGTATTCAGAGAAATTATTACGCGTTTGGTGTTGAGCTGAAAAAGAACACAGTTTGTCCCGAACTTCAGCTAGAATGGAAAAAGACACGAAGCTGGAGTTACTCTGTGTCTTTGCTGCACAGCTGCCTCTTCTTCTCTCATTCTCCCCCCTCCCTCTCCTGTTTCTACTTCAATCATGAAACTGATCAATGATCAGCTGATTGGCTCTCTTGTTTGTTTATCGCTCACTTTGCGCCAGAAAGAGGAAACCAGCTGATGTCGTGGTAAACAACAGCAGCACGTTTAAGCTTGATCAGCTGTTGTTAGAATTTATTTAATATTAATTTCTAGTATCAGCTGATGTTTGCTGGAGCCACAGCTGTAAAGCTGCTGGTCATGATATGGTTTGGTTATCTGGTGAGAGGGAAACATGAAGATGAAACCAGGAGATGTCCTTACTGGATCATCAGAGCTGTGATGGAGAAACAGGTTTACCTTTTAGGTGACATGGATGAGTTGAAGTTATGAACTGTTTCTGAGACACAAATAACACCAGGATCCTTTTTTAGGTAGCTGACAGCTGGTAACTGTGCAGGGGCAGGTCTAGCAAAGTGTTGCCAGGGGTCCATGTAGGGCATTAAAAGGGAGAGGGGGGCACAAAGAAATACTTTCTTATTCTCATTTAAAATGTCTCACTTTTAAAAAAATAATTATCTGAGTCTTGCAACAAACGATTGATAGATTGATGCATATATACCATCAGAACAGTGAACATCACTGTCACAACAGTGTTTATTTTCATTCAAAGGCTTTATGATTTTTCCTATAATGGTGGGCCGGTCTCTAGTCAAAATGCCCAGGCCAATTTTCTGTCCCAGTCCAGCCCTGTATGCAGCTCATCTGCAGTCTGGTGTTACCTACATCTTCCTATTCAGAAGGCAGAATTTCCGAGTTCTGAGTACAATCGAAAGCACCACAACTGCAGTTTTTGTGTTGGATGTAAAAAGCGAGGATAGAATGGCTAGGATAAAATCAGGCGTGGGATTTCTCTCGTGGAAATGTGCACGTTATCTTTTCCTTTCTATTGGTTGGTGGCCCAGTGCACTTGTGGCAAGTAAGCAAGCTAGAAGACTGGCAGTCTTGCTGGGTATCCAGTTAGCAACACATTAACAAGAGAATTCTGAGTTAAACCAAAGTTACTTTCCCTAGTAACTAGTTACTCTGAAAGTAACGAGTAACTTGAAGTAACTGAGTTACTTTTGATAGAAGTAACTAGTAATGTAACCAAGTTACTAATTTAAAGTAACTTACCCAACACTGGTTAAATGTGACCCAAAGTATATTTTATAGCATATAAGCTATAAAATACTTTTAAAAATTAGGTGAGGGAAATAATCATTTTTTTCTATGTTTGAGTCCCAGTAACTTTGACATAGTAACATCTGCAGTAATATTTACCCCTCTGATGACAGCTCACAAGCGTTAGCTTTATTTTGATACCAAGACTGTTTACACAGAGTTTGTAATTGCAGAGAAATACTCCATTTATTTTGGCCTCTTCATTTTCGAGCAGGAAGCTCAGAAAAGCCCTGGGGGCCTAACAGGTCAAAGTTCATTCCCAATAAAACTAACTGTGAGATGTTTGACTACATTGCTCTCTGGATTATTGTTACAGTCCTAAATGATCAGCTTTAAAGTGTTTGTGCTAATAACACCATGTACAGTAAGACAGGCATGGAGAACAGCACTGACGGGAGGCTTTGAACAGATGACACACTCAGTTCAATTCAACATATAAGACTTTAAAAACGCACAAACATCGACCTAAAATCTATTTATTCAGTCCATCACCTGTCATAGAATTATGTCAAATAATAATGTATTGTTCATCTCCCTTAAATAAACAGGCAGCCTTAAAGTATGAAACATTCATTCATTAAAACACTAAAATGTGTCTGTCGTCTCCGTGGCTGATAGAGCCCCACAGGCATCAATGTGAGCTTAAAGCCATTTATAATTTTTAAATGGTTTAATGTGTCGGTGCTCACGATAAACACATTTTGAATGAAAGCCAGGGAACTTCAGCAGCACAAGAAATGGCTTCTTTGTGCCCACATGCATCAGTCCCTCTTTTTACCAGTTTTTCTTTAAGGCTTAAGTTGGCTAGTTAAGTGTCGGACTAACGATTAAAGCTTTCACTTGAGTGAAGTCACTAATATTACTGCTACTGCTAAGTAATGTTAGCCAAGTTTAAAGCACACTGCATAAATCACCATGCCATAACTAACTGCTGTGCTAGCACTGCCGTACTCTATCACACTCAGTGCATTTCAATCATTTCTCCAGCAAGTTTGATAGCTAGCAAAATAATAATCATAGTTTTAAACATTAGCCTGTGTTATGTACACATACTCGAAATTATTTACTAGGACTCACCTGTCATGTGACTCAAATCCCGCCAGTGTCGTTTTCCATCAAACACTCATTAAAACAGCAACGTCAAGTTAGCGCACTCATCCCCGACTGTCCGGAGGGAGGGGCGGGGTCACACATTGAAACAGACTGACATGTGTGCGAGGCAGCCCAGGCGGAGAAATTTAGCTTTTACACTTTGCAACTCATTTTATTTCTCTGATAAGAAAACTATTCGGTCAGATAGTTGTTTGTGGTGAATGAAATACGCGTTTCAAGCACGTTTAAGCACCACATCTGAAATTCAAGCACTTTTCAATCCTTGAAAAGACAATATTAAAATTCAAGCATTTTCAAGGATTTCAAGCACCTGTACGAACCCTGTGTACTCTGGTTTCTTACGTTCTTCTTTCGTTCTTGCTTATTTTCCTGTAGTTTTTCCTTCTTCTTTCTTTCTGTGTCAAGCATGTATGTCTTAGGAACTAGCTAACACTGACACCTGGACTGTCTTACATTGATAGTCTCTCCTTCTGTGTGCATTGTGTTCGGTTTTGCTTCCCGTGTCTCTTTAGTGCACGATTAGTTTCAGCTGTGTTCCCACCTGTCATGGATATCAACAATTATCAAACACTCAGGTGAAGAAACGACACTTAGTCAAAGTCAAAAGTCAAAGTCAGCTTTATTGTCAATTCTGCCACATGTACAGGACATACAGAGAATAGAAACTACGTTACTCTCAATCCCTAGATAAAATAGCAAATGAACATTTAAATATAAGAGTGATTAAAAATGCAAGTAAAATAATTAAAAAGTAAAATTTAAATAAATAAATACAATACAATTTTTACATATAACAAGAAAGCTAACTAACTTAGACACTTGGAGAGATTTTTAACGTGCACGGGTGAGAGCTCAACAGAGCGACTCACACTCAGTTGCAGGCGTTTCCTTTATTTAAAGCATAGGAGGCAGTTCCTGTTTTTCCTGTTCGTGTGTATGTGTGTGTGCAGCAAGTCAGTTTCTAAGAATAATAAAGATGTGTATTTTTGTGCTGATCTTGTGGCCTCATCACATGGCACACGCGGCTTGCAGTTTCACGTTTATCAAGCTGAGCTGCACAGTGAAAATATGAACATTATCAGTATTGAAGCAAAGCATAAAAACATTTAAACATTATTCTTTGACACCACCTCTGTCCTGTTCCCTTATTATCCTCTGTGTTTATATTCTCTCAGTCTTCCTTTGACCTCTTTTGCAATATCCGTCTAGGCCAGGGGTGGGCAACTCCAGGCCTCGAGTGCCGATGTTCTGCAGGTTTTAGATCTCACCCTGGGTCAACACACCTGAATCAAATGATTAGTTCATTACCAGGCCTCTGGAGAACTGAAGTCATGTTGAGGAGGTTATTTAACAATTTGAATCAGCTGTGTTGGCTCAAGGACACATCTAAAACCTGCAGGACACCGGCACTCAAGGCCTGGAGTTCCCTACCCTTCGTCTAGGCTGTGGAACCTCATGTGATCCTTTGTTTGAGCTGAAGGGAAGGAGTCTGAAGTTGAAATCATAATAAATCACATTTTTCTTTTGGTATTATTGAAAAGGGTCCCACAGATGTGAACATCATATAATGGTTAACAGAGACAGGCAGTAACGCTTACCTGATTACTTTTTTCAAGTAACAAGTAAAGTAATAATTAGGGATGGGTACCGGTATCCGGTGCCATGATGGCACCGGTTCTGACATAAACGGTAGTAACCAGACCGAAAAGCAGCGCATATTTCGGTGCTTTTTTCCCTGAGCTGTGATACACTTTGGATTCTAGCCAATCATTTTATGTTTCCGAGGATAGTAGGCGGGTCCAGGTACGTACGTTCTTTTAGAGCAGAGCTACAGATTAAATGTCCAAGGCAAAGCGGTCAAAAGTCTGGCTGTACTTCACAGCAAAAGATGCAAACTCAGCAGCAACAAGTGCTTTAAGCTGATACTGTGATACTGTCAAAGGAGGTAACACCTAAAATCCGATGAAACACCTGGCGATGCATAGCGGGTTTTTTTAAAAGCCGAGAAATGCGCCGTATTTGATAGCTTGCTGCGAGACCTCACACCGAGCACATCTACTGCGGGTGGGTTGCCAGTTATCGGACCCGGAGTTAGCAACATCCCCCAAAAACCCAAAGAGGAGAGTCCTGGCCCTGCCAGTGTAGCAGAAATGATGAGGATGATGATGCAGCAGCAGCCGTTCTTCTCTGCGTGAGTAGCTTAATGTTGTTCGTGTGTAATTTACGTTGAGTAGGCTAACCACGTTATTACATTAATGCATGTAAGGTGAACTAGCAAACATCATCATAGCTACATGCGGCTGTCTTCTTGTTTGATGGCAGATACTCCCTTCACCCTGGCCAAAAAGGCTAAAATGACCAAAGAAAAAGTGGAAAACAGTTAAACATGAGAGGTTTTTGGACCAATTTTGTGTTCTCCATTCTTTAAGCACCGGTTCGAGCACCGTTTAAGCACCGGCACCGTTTCAAAAGTACTGGTTTGGCACCGGTATCGGATAAAACCTAAACGATACCCATCCCTAGTAATAATAAACTTTATTTATAAAGCACACTTAAAAACCAAGGGTATGCCAAGGTGCTTAACAAGTAAGATAGAGAATAGGAAGAGGATAATAGAAATAGGACCAAAGCAAGTACTAAGTATGCAAGTAGGTAGCTGTCACTGATACATAGGAAAGCAACAGGTACAAAGCAAACAAGAAATTAAATGAGCATAAAAGTGCATGACATAAAATCATAAAAGAAATATTAACTAGAGGGAAAGGCAAGATTGAATAAGTGGGTTTTTAGTCGTGATTTGAACAGTGCAATGGAATCAGATGCGCGGAGGTCGAGAGGAAGGTTATTCCACAGTACCGGGGCAGCCAGAGCAAACGCACGGTCACCCCGGGACTTTAGCCGAGATCTGGGTTGGGTCAGAAGTAGTTGAGTGGCAGATCTGAGTGTTCTAGCAGGAGTATGTGGTTTGAGAAGTTCACTAAGATAACTTGGCGCTAATTTATTAATAGTTTTGAATGTAAGGAGTAATATTTTAAATTGAATACGGTACTTTATGGGCAGCCAATGCAGGCTAGCTAGGACAGGGGTAATATGGCAAAATTTCCTGGTACCAGTCAAGAGGCGGGCTGCTGGATTTTGGACTGTTTGCAGTCTAAGAAGAAGAGAAGAGGGAAGACCGTAGTACAAGGAGTTACAATAATCCAACCTGGAGGTCACAAAAGCGTGAATAAGCCTCTCCAGGTCCTCATGCGGAACATAATGCCTAGCCTTAGAGATAAGGCGCAGTTGGTGGAAGCTAGATCTCACTACAGCAGACACTTGCTTATCGAGTTTGAGCGAGCTATCCAGCAGTACACCCAAGTTACTGACATAGTCACAAGAAAAACTAGCAAAGGAACCCAGGGCAGCACAGAGTTGGGCACGAGGGATTTTACTGTTGAACACCACAGTCTCAGTCTTCTTATCATTCAAAACAAGGGAATTACTCAGGAACCATTCTTTGACCTCCCGCATGCATTCTTGAAAGTAGTGCAGGGACACAGCAAGGTCGTCAGCAAGTTCAAAATAGATCTGTATGTCATCGGCATAACAGTGGAAGGCGATATTGTATTTTTCAAAGATTGAGCCTAGAGGGAGCAAATACAATGAGAAGAGAATAGGGCCTAAAACTGACCGTCTTCTCAGGGGACCCACTTAAGGTCTTAGAGTGGAGCACTAGTTTCAAAGCTTTGATAGAACGGCGATGCACAAATCCAGCTGACAGGTTGTTCTACCTACGCAAATACATCAGTGGAGAAGCACGGTCTGTATTGGAGGGAAGCTTTTACAGAAAAGATGACGAAGCATATGACTAAGCTTGGGAAGCTTTGAATGCTCAGTATGCCCACCCCTTTATAATCCAGCATGCATTTAGGGAAAAACTGAACAACTGGCCAAAGATTCGTTCAAGAGAGTCGCTTAAACTGAGACAATTCAGTGATTTTCTGACAGACTGCAGCAATGCTATGCCATACATCAAAGAACTGCAGGTGTTAAATGACTGTGAAGAGAATCAAAAATTGCTCCAAAAACTTCCTGACTGGGTGACTTCTCGTTGGAATCGTCATGTCACATTGCAGTTACGGCAAACAGAAGAATATCCAAGCTTCAAGCAATTCGCTGATTTTGTTGCACAAGAAGCGGAAGTTGCATGCAATCCTGTAACATCATTTCATGCCTTGAAACACACTGAAGAAAGGTCAGCTAGGGACATAAAGCGTCCAAAGGCTAATGCATACATCACAAATGTGAAAGCATCAGACAGAACAACCACAGGATACAGCGGAGTGGAGAACAATTCAAATGAGCCTGATATAGAAAGAAAAGCAAATGCTTTGCCATCAAACTCAGTCACATGTATCTGCTGTGGAGAAAGCCATTCTATTCACAAATGCCAGACCTTTGCTAAAATGTCCGTGGAGAACAAAAGAAAGGTCATACTTGACAATAACCTGTGCTTTGGCTGTCTGAGAAGAGGACACAATTCAAAAGGCTGTAAGCCCAAGGCGACTTGTGGGGTTTGTAAAAAACATCATCCAACAGCTCTTCACGAAGACCGTCCAACGACTGCAGTGAACACATCATCACGTAGAATGCAGGCAGAAGAAAACATATCTGCACTTTCTTGTTGCATGGACAGAGGAGATGGTGGGAGCACATCCATGATCGTGCCTGTGTGGGTTTCTTCAACCACCACTCCAGAGAGAGAGACCTTAGTGTATGCTCTATTAGATGCACAGAGTAGCAACACTTTTGTAGATCAAGGGGTATGTGAGGAGATGGGGATGAGTTTAGAGCCAGTGAAGTTAAAGCTAACCACTATGATGGGAAGAGATTACATTGTTCAGAGCGAAAGAGTTAGTGGGCTCAGAGTTAGAGGGTTTTCCTCCAAAAGCTTTATCAACTTGCCTATACTAGAGACTTCATCCCACTTGAACGTTCACACATTCCCACCTCTGAAACTGCCAAAAGATGGGAACATCTAATCAGAATAGCACAGGAAATGCCTGAGTTAATGGATCGCAAGGTCGGGCTGTTAATAGGCTACAACTGTCCTAGAGCACTGGCACCACGGCAAGTAATCGCGGGAAGTGACGAAGAGCCATATGCAATCAAGACAGACCTGGGCTGGAGCATTGTTGGCAGTTCACAAAAAATGGCAACATCAGCAGAAGTGACAGGCCTGTGCCATCGCTTATCTGTTAAGGAACTTCCACCCTTGACACTAGCCACCATCATCAGAGTGCTTGAGTCAGACTTCAAAGACACAGCTCCTGGAGAAAAGAGCATATCACAAGATGACATACAGTTCATGCAACTGCTAAATGAGAAAATACACCAGAATGCTGATGGGCACCTAGAGATGCCACTTCCCTTTAAGGCACGCCCTCAGCTGCCAGAAAATAAACTTCTGGCTCTGGTGTGACTTAAGCACCTGAAAGGGAAGTTTGAGAAAAATCCCAAATTTAAGGACGATTATGTAAGGTTCATGGACAATGTCTTCAAGGAAGGTGATGCTGAAAGAGCTGAAGATGATCCCAGAGAAGGAAATGTGTGGTATATTCCACATCAAGGCGTCTATCACCTGAGAAAACCGGAAAAAATCAGGGTTGTGTTTGACTGCTCTGCAAAGTACAGTGGCACAGCTCTGAATGATCACCTCTTGACTGGACCTGATCTCATTAACAGTTTGACTGGAGTACTCTGCCGATTTCGCCAACACCCAATTGCAATCATCTGTGATGTAGAGAAGATGTTTAACAGATTTCATGTAAACAGAGAGGACAGAAATTACTGTGGTGGGAAAATGGTGAAACAAACACAGAGCCAAAAGAATATCGCATGAAAGTCCATCTTTTCGGGGCCGCATCCTCACCAGGCTGCGCAAATTATGCAATGAAGTATCTTGCGGGCCAAAATGAAAGGGAACATCCCACAGCAGCCAACAGAGAAGTCCTGGAGTTAATTCCAGATAGTGAACGAGCTAGTGGAGCCCAGGAAGTGGACATCAGTCATCATGAACTCCCATTTTAGACTGTGTTGGGAGTAAGGTGGAGTGTAAGCAGTGACACCTTCTCCTTTAAAGTTGCCCTGGAGGAGAAACCAGAGGCCTCAGGTTCAAATTGGCTCATTGGACCTCATTTCCTGTGGGAAAGAGAGTTTGTCACACCAGACTCAACTCCAGACCTTCTGGTAGGTGATCCAGAGGTCAAAACGACACAAATACTACAAACAAAGGTAGTAGAGGACAGGAACTTCTTGGAGAGACTCTAAAGGTTCTCAAAATGGCATACAGCAGTAAATGTAGTTGCCAGGATCCAGCAACTAGCCAAAAGAGCCAATGCAACAAAGGGTATAAATGTGGAAGACAGGAGAAAAGCAAGTCACGTGCTTATAAAATTAGCACAAGAAGATGCTTTCAAGGAGGAAATCCAAGCACTGAACCATGGTAAATTACCACAGAGCCATCCTTTGTTCCAACTTGACCCAATATTGCAAGACGGTGTTCTCAGGGTAGGAGGGCGGTTAATGAAGGCTTCCTTACTGCTTGACACGAGGCATCCAATAATCCTACCCAAACATGGCATAATTACACACCTGATTTTAGATCAGTTCCATGAGAAAACCCAGCATCAAGGCAGAGGACAGACACTTAATGAGCTGAGAGCAAATGGTTTCTGGGTTATATGATGGATTATGCAGAAAAAATAAAATTGGTCTGAAAGGTCTATTACTTTATAATGTATTCAGGTTGTGTGTCATGTTTTTAAAAAGTAATAAAGTAACTAATTAGATTTGAAAATAAATAATCATTAAAGTCACGGAATAACTTACTTGGAGAAACAATCAGTAATTAATTACTGTTTTCAAGTAACTTGACCAACACTGTGAATGGCAAAATCTTAACTTTGTTTTGATATCTTCACTTTTTGCATTAAATCATACTGGGATGTTTGTTGTAACAAGCGTGGAACTTCAATATCAGAACTCGAACAAGAGATACAAAGAAACTTCATATAGCTTACAGATATTTTCACTGTGCTACTGTGCCAGAGGGGCCGATGGCACGATATGGCAGCCTCGCTTCTGTCAGTCTGCCCCAGGGCAGCTGTGGCTACAACTGTAGCTGCCTCCACCAGTGTGTGAGAGTGAATGAATAGTGGCATTGTAAAGCGCTTTGGGTGCCTTGAAAAGCGCTATATAAATCCAATCCATTATTATTATTATTGTGCACAACTCACCTAAGACCCCATCAATTGGGTTAAGGGCATTACTTTGACTGGACCCTTCCACCACTTGATTATTTAGCTTTCAGACAGATAGCTTCACATTTAACTGCAGAATACTTTGGTATATCGGAAGTTTAATCAAATTATCAACCCGGCACCACTGCTTGGCAGCTGATGGGGGGGGGGGGGGGGGGGGGTATCAATATGCTGTTAAGCTTTCTCAAAACATGGTACTGTGCATTATGGTCAGATATTTACATATTGATTTATTCTGTCTTTTTTTTAACTGTCATGAACTTCAACTTTTTTTTTCAACATTTAACATGCTGAGGCCCTTAGAGCCTGAGACTTTTGTCTTCAGATTTTTTTTAAATTATTTCACTATTTCATGGTTTGACTCCCAGGAATACTGACTGTCTCAGGCATTTTCCACTTACTAATGTTTCTCGCTGAAGAATGACACTTTAAACTGTTTGGAATAATAAGTTCATCCAGCACATCTGATTAGCAGAATCTGGCTGCTACCTGCCCTCTTAATAGAAGCAGTAAAGGCAGACTTAGTTTTCACACACTGCTTCTACATTCTGGCTTAGTTTTTGTTGAATAATGGCACTGTGTAATGTGCTGCTATTTATCTGAGGTTGATATGTAAAACCTTAGAACTAAAAGGTACATACTGTTTTTTAGCTATTCCAGTTGAAGTGCTTACAGCAGATTCAGAGCGTTTTTAATATTAGGAAATAACATGCTATATAGAACTTTCATCACAATGGTGTGATTAGTTTGCATCGTGTGTTTAAACTATGTTTTCTAATATTAGTTTGCAATTTCTTCGGAAAATGCACAACTGAACTTTTCAAGGCACATGTCCTAGCACCAATAGGGGGAAATTGTACACTTTAACAGCAGAACTCAAAACGCTCAAGGAACAAGAGTCACAAAGAAACTTTATATAGTTTTCAAGTATTCAAAACTGTTAAATAAGTACAAGATGTGTTCACATGATTTACATATTGGACAATATATGCACTGCCCATTTTTATTTGTCTTTACATGATTCCCACTACCCACGCAACACGCTAAAAATTTCCGCAAATTATTCACATTTGTTTAGATGTTTTTCTTTTTACTTTTTGAGTGAGCTGGTTATTGTGACAGCTTTCTATTGGACAAGGACCACACAGATGGTAACACCTGGAAGAGTTTACAGTGTGGGATGGACAAGTCCAAAGGAGGGGATATTGGGGCCACACTGAGCATGGTCAAAATGGTGATTAGCTGCTGGTGATGTCAACAGTACATATTAAACACAGGAAATAAGATTAACATTGAGTCTCAGTCTTGATCCCTTGGGCTGTTCATTTACATCCACACAATAAGAAAATAATATACAGAAGGACTGACGGTGGGCTTTTGATGAAGTGTTTCTCTGGGAAAAACAGATGGCTTAGCATTTACACTCTTTCATGATTAGCTATGTGAGAAATTTTGTCAAAATGCTCTTTAAGGCACCTAATGCTGTTGGAAAGTATATGCGCTCCTGTAAAGGAAACTAAAAAAACAACAAGTGACTAAACATATAAGTGATACACTGTATTTCTAAATTCTAGGTTAATGCTGCCATTCGTACATGGAAGAGAAAATCAAACAGGTAGGAAGGAAATAAAAGTAGCACCACAGAATGTATATTGGGAAAAAAACAGAAAAAAAGAAAGCCTCAGTACAAGATTCAAAAGTTCAAGAACATTTGAAACAGTGAAAGGTTCCTCTGCAAAGTCTAGTGTCAACAGACATCACTTCTGATTTTACAAACTCTCACAGTGAAGAGTGAGCGTGGAGAAAAACATCATTCAACGATGACACGGAAGCCAGTCATTCTGTACATTACTTTTAACATTTCGGATTTCAAAAGCATATACTGGTAGCCTTTAAAAGTGGATCTGAATGACCTTGAACTACCACATGTGCCATGTTACCATTACAGAGTAGCTCCAGAAATGAAAAACTTTGAAGAATACAATTTTATGTATGCTGGATTATAAAATTGTTTTTGATGTTGTTGTTTTTTAAATTATGCTGCTTAAAGTGTGTATTTACATCACTGAACAAGCTACAGGGATTTACCACAAAGAAATGTGCTCAATGTCTGAACAATGAAAAACACACGTTCCTTGCTGCTAAAGCTGGATTACTTGTTTACTCTGTCAGTTGTTTCCAACACATAACAGAGCCTGACCAATATATAAGCCTACCACAGATCTATCTGTAGACCCACACATATTGTTTGAGAAACCTCAATATTAATACCTTTTAATTAAAAAAAAAAAAAAAAGATCCTCTTGCTGTCCATATCATTTGCAGCAAAGTAGCATCACGGCGGGGGAAAAAATGGTGGGGTGCCTCCACTGCAAGTTCCTAACTACTTTGTGAATTACTGTAGACAAAATATAAAAGTTTATTTAAAGCCTCAGCATTTGCATTATGGCTTGCTTTACTTTTTTTTTTTTGGTTTGTTTGAAGTGACCATATGACAATGAGTGGCTGGGGTGCTATGTTAACAGCTAATGCTAGCTTTGTTTGGTAGAAAGGTGAATTGCACCTGTTCCTGCAAATTAGTACTGAGTAACACAAAAACACAGGAATCTGACACCCTAAACCTGGAGAACAGACTTCTCAGAAAAATAACCACTCAAAAAAACATTTTGTACTAAAACAGACAACAAAAAACACAGACAAGAGATCCAGTTCTGTGACTTCAATCACCTGAGGTGACATCCTGCAGACAGCGTGTGGCACTATCAGTTATACAAAAAGTGATGCATAATCTTAAGTCGATAAAGACTTGAGCAAAATCTAGAGTCACACAGTTGTTACGAAGGGAGTAATAACCTCCCAAAGTAGCTACCAAAACTCTGCTGTAAAATGTGTAATTGTTCAACTGTGTAACACTTTTTATCATGGGAGTCCACAGAGATTGACTAACTTTTGGAGCTGTAATCATATTACCACAAGAGGAACGTTTGACGTTTCATTCATTTTTCACTTTAAACTAATGCATGTCCCTCTTCCAATACAACTCACTTGCTATTTTTATTTAAGCATGCAATACCGAATTTTTGGGTAGCAAAGATTTAGTATAAGGATCGATCAGGCTCTACCTACCTGATATACCATATATAAAAACTGTTCCTGTGGGTAAGCCCATGATAGCCCAAATTTAACATCATAATTCAATTCTACACATACATACACATGATGAACTTAAATTATACTCTGAAAAAAGACATTCTTTCCCAGGAAAACTACTGGAATAATGAGAACATGGCACCTGCATCCTAAAGGACTGTCTGGATGATGTTACAATGCCTCTGGACCAACCACTCTACACTGTTCATTCAGTGCAGTTTGCCTACTGAAACTTACCAACTAGAGACAAAAACCAAAAGTTCAGTAAAATACCTGCCTATGAGACAGAGAGGAATAATCACCATACTGTACACTTTCTACAATATCCACGTCCATTATGAATAAACAAGTGCATTTACTTAAAGGAATAGTTTAGCTTAAAACAAATTCTGTTTTCACTTAGGAGCCAGCTAGATCATTCCCAAAAATGAGAAAGATTCCTATCACGGGATGGACTTGTAAAATTTCCATTAATCAATATTTTGGGTGGTTGGTCTTTATATGAAATAAAGTGACAGAGTGAACAACAAATTTGTTTCAAGTTAACAGCACCCTCTAATAATGTTCAATTTCTCTCTCTCTCTCTCTTTTTAAATTACTGTACTTCTTTTACATCAACACAACAGTTGATTAGCAGGTCGTCTATATTTACAGGGAAAAGTCCACCGCTTATGCATTGAGCCTCAGAGACTGATCCTCTCTCCTCCTGGAGGAGATATCAATGTCTATGGAGTCTTTACCCACAATGAGTCGGAGCCGCTTTGCTGGAGGAAGTGGAATGAAATCGTCTTCAAACTCATTATCAAAGTAGTCATCGTCATCCTCCACTTCCTTGTCCTCATCATCAGACGAAGGGTCTGCCAGGACCTTTTGGGTCAGATGTCCACCATTCCTGGTCTCTAGACCTTGACTCATGTCTCCATTAAAGGAAATCTGGTCCACCTTTGTCTGTGATAGTCTTCGTGCATCATCCTCCCGCTTCAACTGGATGTTCAGCTTGGTGGAATTGCTGTGGACCACAGGGGCAAAACCGTTATTCAGTTTGGCGATGTAGGAGCTGCCTTTATCCTTGTCATGATCCTTGCTGAACTTTATGCTAATTTTGCTCGAAGAAGGTGAATTGACCGTAGATGCCGAAAGATGGGAGGAGCCAACAGGATCGTTGGGGTCAGTGGTCTTGCTACTGCTGCTATCCCTCCGCCGGCGGAGCGTCAGTTTGGGGATGCCTGTGTTATTCTCTAGGATCAACTGAGCATCGTATCTTGTGATCCGACGCTTCTTCTTCCCCTTGTCCTGAGACCGGCAACTACCCTTTCCCTTGTCCCGGTGGAAAGATTTGCTGCCATGGGTGACGCAATTGTAGTCTCTATGTTGGTCAGCAAAGCTCAAAAGCATATTTCCACAATCTGAGAACTCTGCAGCATGGCTGCCAACCACTTGCATGAAGGACTCCCCATATGTGTCTTCGCATTTAATTGTCCGCTCGGCCCTGATCCGTGCTGGCCGTTTCTGCCTGGTGCTTGAGCGTCTTCTGGCATAGCCAGCATCTAATGATGGATGTTCTAGCTCAACTCCGTGGTGGAGGTACTCCTCCATGTCAGCTGGCTCTGTTTTGATGACCACCCCACCAGGGACTGGACTCAAACCATCCATGGCGCTGGGCTCTAACTTAACACCAGATGCTGTTTCCCGAGCCTTTACAAGGGTCCTTGTGGACCTGCGAGTTCTGTACATCGAACACTGGCTGCCTTCGCTGCTCTGCACAGCTGGGAGGTGGCCATTTTCCTTGGCAGTATGACGTGTCAGATAGCCTTGCTGGCCCAGTGTCTGCTGCACTAGCTCCTGCCCATCCTTCTCCTTCTTTACAGTGACGCCTTTACACAGCGACATCTTTGAGTCCGTGAGACCCAACTGGCAGGTCTCTCGTTTGGCCAGTGCCTTGGGCTCTGCACCCCTTTTCCGACTTCGCAACTGGACTTTACTTAGCGAAGGCTTAGATTGGGATCTTAGTCTCTTTGGTACCCTGTTATTGTTTGCGCGACCTTGTTTTGAACATGAGGTAGTAAGGGCTCTTGACAAAGTCTGTCTGGTTTGAGTCCTGTTTTTATACTTCAGGCCAGATGATGATGACGATGATGATGTTCTTTTTCTGGCAGCTGGAGGAAAAACAGAAAAGGCTGCACATTATAATGTTTTTAGATAAGTAACTGCATATAGAAAAAAATAAATAAAATGTAACATTTTGGACTTCTAGTGGAGTCCTGCAGCACAAATGGGGATGATTCATGGTACAATTAAGAGATATAAGACAGTATTGCCCAAGGAGTTTCACATCTGCAACAGACGAAATACATGTTTAACTGTTAGAGGACTCTTACATTGATGTGTTTTTGGCATTTCCTGAGAGTCTACATCGGTGTGCGAGCCTACAGAGTGACTGTCTGAGGTCCTATTTCCCTCCCCTAGCTTCTTCAGCCTGTTGAGGCGCTTGTCTGTCTCACGCAATCCATACTTGCTGTTGATCACCGGTACTTCCACTGGCAGTCCAGCTTTGGATTTGAAAGCACCAGTACCTCGTCTACATGACAGAAGGGGGGGAAAAAAGAAAGTATGGTTTAATTGTTCTTATCGTACTCAACTGAGATTCTGAGTTTGTTTTACTCAAATTCTTTTGTTTTTCCAACCCACACTCAAACACTGTGTTTAGTTTTCTCATGACGTATACTCCTACCTTTCACACGTATAGCATTCACAAAATTCATTGTTTTCCCCAAAAAAACCATCTCCATAGTAGCACGAGATTTCTTCTCCTGGCTCAATGTCCCTTAAAACTTTCACACAAGCTGTGTCCCGACCTGTTGACACAAACTTAGAAGACAAACGGAAAAAGTCTTAATAACCTGAGTTTCCACATTTAAAAGTGACTGATCCCAAAAGACGCTGAAGAAAGCCTACCTTGCAGTTTGGCCGACAATCTGTGAGGGGAGGGCACAGCAATTAATATACTCGTGAAAAACAGTGATGTCAAAATTTTTAACAAGAGGGTGTGATAAGATTTCCACAAGTAAAACGAAGATTACTACCATGATTGATGAATGCAGCTGGTCCAAGCCACAGCTGCGCACAGTTCTTGCGGGTCGAATACATGACACTGAAGTCATTCTCTCCATGCCGCAGCAGTAAGTTCTCCTCGCTCTCTGAGAGCTCAGCAATGCACCCAACCAAGTACTCAATCTTATCGTTTCTTTTCCTGCGATATTAAATTAGGCAGAAAGGGTTATCACCCAGGTTGAAAACAAGTTTGTAAGTTAACATCACATCCTACCACAACTCTGGTTATCTGTTTCTTCCAACTTCTAATAAACTGCTTATGTTTCTTCTTTTTGCAGTTTTATTTTTTTATGTTTTAATATATTTTACTCACATCCTGTGAAGGACTTTTAATAGTGTTACAATTATTATTATTAGATCAAAAGTTTGAAATCACTGTAACTAGAATTATCTTTGAACTAGACAATGGCCAAGTTTAAACAAAACCAAAGTTCACAGTTATTAATAACATATATCAGTTGGTTCTCACCATTCCTTTGTTGCCACAATTTTAGCTCCATTTTGCTCAGATGAGTAACGGTTACAAGGGAGAATCTCAAACCCACTGTCTGTAGCAAACATGCGCAGATAAACAAACACCTATGGAAAACACATAATGAGCTTTGTGATTGGATGGCTGGCTTGCACAATAGTGGGAAAATAATAATAGTGTATTTACATGCTGCTTGAAGAGCTTTTCTTGAGCCTTCGTCTTGTGGAGAAATATATTTCGAGCCCAGTCTCCTGATGTCAAAGCTTTGAAAGCTTTTTCCAAGTTGTCGTGTTTCTTGAAGCGCTCAATTATCTCTTTCAGCTCTTCTTGCCTTCCCTTAATAGGTCGAAATCTATCAGGAGACATTTGAGATACAAAAGTAACTACAAGCTTATCATCTGGGATAATCTCAGGAGAAGCTGCAAGAAAATTAGCAGATGCATATTTGCTAACCTGGTGTTCATTTTGTGTGTCTGAAAGCCCAGATATGGATCCAGTATGAGGCTCGTGGTTAGATCGTCATTCTCACACAACTCCTTGGCAGTCATTCCAGAGGAGGGTACATAGCGCCTTTCTGCCTCCAGACTGGCTGCATTAAATCCTACAAAAAGCACAAGCATGCTAAAGTTAAAGTATGCTGCAGTTGAAGAATCATTGCATTAGTAAAAGCAAGCATATTGAACTCACTGCGGCTACATCTTCGGTTTCTGGTGTGGCTCTTGCTGTGGCGCAGAGATGCACGTTGTGGATGCTGAGAGCGAGTCTGGCTCGGGCTCACAGTCTGCTCGCCAGTCAACTTGTTTCCATGTCGTCTGCCATTTAATACCATGTTCTTGGATTCGCCCAGCCACTTCATGCCCACAAGACCCCTGGTCCAGTTGCATTTAGTCTCTGAGATGAAGCAACACTCTTGAGTGGGGAAGACTGGGGACAAGACTTTGAAACCTGGTGAAAGAAGAAACGGACGAGAAATTTTTAAACTGCAAAAATTCAATTGATTAACAGAAAATATCTTATAAACTGGAATGATAGAGTTAATCTATCAGGTATAATCAGGTATAAAATATTTTGTTCCTAACTTCAAGGCAAGCTGAATATTTTTTTGACTAAATGACAAACTAATATTGAATTTGCTGGCTACAAACGTTTCATGTTGCATTAAGAACACTATTTGCTCTGTTTAGCATCGCTACATCAAGGCATCTTCATTTTAGATACCTCATCACCTGGGTTTGTAATGTAATGAGAACACAGCGGAACACAGTTACTGTAGGGTTTGTACCAAGGCAACCAATGCTGTGAAATGACGCTATATAAAGAAGACTGATTTGAAAAGTTACTCAGATACCATTTGGCAATCACAGAGGTAGAACAGTGAAGGTAAACATTTCTTGCATTTCTTTCTTTTCTGATTTCACTGATATCTGACCAAACATACATACAAATATTATTCTCTTAATCAATCTCAAACTAATTTCAAGCAAAAAGGACACATTTGCTGCTTTTAGCTTTTCAATGATGACAATTGGTTATTATTTTTGTTTGCCCAGTAAACTGCCATTTAAAACACTACTGGCATAATGTGATCAGCATCAGTGAATGAACCCAGCGCTGTGAGACACTTCAGGTTTGGGCAATGTCAGTACAGAAAGATAATCCTCGAGCGCCGCTTAGCGTTAATTCCACATACTGCATTGGCTTACTGTCAGGTGCACCAGAAATTACTTCTCTCCTGTCATCCATCCACACAGTGCTGCCCTGTTAATGTATGCATCATATGACAGACACGTTTTCGGCTTCATTACCATGCCATGGTGTTTATAAGTCTGTCATACGAGCAGTTTCCAGGGCGCTATAGTGTGGCATCATCGCAGTTGTGATCGAAGCAAATGTGCTTCGTCTTTATGGTTCAAAAGCTAACGTTAGCTACTGGAGAACACAACATCCTCGGGGAATGGGAGAGGCAGTAGAAACCCGGAAGGCCACACCGTAATCTGAGGCCGAAATTGTACCAGAGTTGTGAATATAGCAGGGTATTGTTTGCTGACAACTCCCCTCTCTCCAACCGTTCGCTTCGTTAGCCTGAGGCTAATTACCACGAACGAGGCCAGAGTGGTTAGCTTGCCGGCTACATGCCTAGGTATTTTCCAAAGACTAAGCACGTCTCACAAATACTACCCATCAAATGCAATTAAAAACAAAGACTGATGTCGAGTACTGTTAGACTGATGCACATATTTAAGGACCATCTCATGCCACAATATACCAATTCGACATCACAAACTGCTCTGACGTTTCCCTATCAAGCTGCTAAATTTCAGCAAAAAAAAAAGACCAAATACGGCTCGTTTGCCGGGCCTGCTGATTTAAACCCTCAGCGTATCCTCAAGCATTAACGCACTCCCCGATTCATGTTAGCCGACATGAAACTTCACCTACTAACTTAACTTGATCGTCAGTGAGCAACGACTAATTGCAGTTATTCAGTCTCTCCTCATCAAATTTATGTCGTCTCAAAAATCATGAAATATTCGGTGATTACACGGCATTTAGCTCCCAGCATGTCCCAACAAATAGTTTACGGTATGCAGTCTACCTACAAACAACTGGAATACACCAGCTAACGCACGCTATCAAACTGCATTAGCACAGGTTGTTTGATATGGAAGCCATTAGCTAGGTCGATGGGCTAAATATTCAGTTTCTCAGCGAATTAAAAGTTACTTAATGTACCTGAATCCATGTAGATACAATATACTGTCGTTATCAAAGAAAGCAAATAACGAGTTACCGGGTGTAAGTAATGTTATACATCATAATGAGTTCAAAAGGAAGCTGAGAGCGTTACACGGCTTGGTATCGTTAAATAACCCCAGTCGACAACAAAAAAACCCCACCAAACACACAAAATACTTACAATCTTAAAACGCTAAACCGTCGCGTAACAAAACAGCTCTTCTTTAAACTAATCCAAATGTAGCACGATACCCTAAAAGAAAATAACACAGGAAACACATTTTTTAAAAGAAATTAACATTAAAATTCAAGATGGCGGCCACGGACAACAGAGGGACAGAGAAAAACGCAGCACAGCCATCCTAAAGAAAATAGGTCCAACAAATACGACGCAATCTCTACCGTCTGTGCTTAAAGGATAAACATAATTAAAAAACGCAATGTAAAACTTGAAAAATGGTCACGATTGGGGATTTTTCTAAACCTTTTTTTTATTAAACAACGCCGAAAATTGGTATCTTAGTTTGTAGCAGTAATTGTCGGAGGTACACAAAAGTAGTGCTGCATAAACAAACCTCGTTACACTTCCTAAAGAATCCACCGGTGTGGGAAGAGCTGGTTCTGCTGCATATTTTATGGAGAACCGTATCTGAACGACATCGGGGTATGGAAACTTCTCTTCCCAAACACAAAAGTCCTTCTTGTTCTGCACTTTTGTTTTTATCCAACATCACTTTGTAATGAGAGTAGTCCTCATTCATATAGGCTTATCCTTATGTATTTATACGCAGAATAGCCCTAACCAATTTTTGTTATAAAATATATTCTGACGTTCCAATATTTGTTACCTTCATTAATTACACCTTACTAATTATAAATGGGTTTCAAAAGTACCCTCCCAATTGGGGTTTATGCATAAACCCCAATACTCCATAAAGCAGAATTAGTATGGGGACTGCACCCTCAGCTCTGTTTCAAGAGGACTGTATGGAGGACCAGAAGCGCCAGATGTATCAAAATAAAGAATTTTTGTGCTTTTGTAATGAATTGTAAAATAAAATATGCATTTTAAAATTTAATCACCATTTATTTTGATTATTTAAACATGACTAAAGTAATTTATTATTTGATAATTTAATTTAAAAGAAAACATTACTTGAGCCAATATTTCAAAATTGATTAATCCATTAATAAACACTTCAAATCAAAAATGGATTTCACATTAAAAAATTAACCTTTCAATAAAAAAATTGTTTTCTGAATTTTAAATCAAATAATAGATTTTCAAAATCTTTTTTAAAATACAATTAAAAAAAGAGAAATAAGTAAAAGGATTTAAAAATCAAAGATTTATTTCATGGTATTAAGTATGGGATTACTTCCATATTAGCTAACAGATTAACAATCAAATTATCTTTCACATTCCCTTTCCCCCCTTTCTATTTTATTATCAGTATTGACATGAAATACAGTTAAGTATATTATATAAAAATATCAATTCGAGACTTATGAAGTTGAGAACATTTACAATGTAAAGCAATAAATAAAAGAAATAGAAAAAGAAATAATGAAACATACAGGAAATACCTGACATGTACCCCACATGTGAGATATTTTAAACACAATCTTTAAAGGCGTTAAAGTTACTTTTTATGGCTTTTCAAATCTGTTAAACCTTTCAAAGTCCCAAGGTGAGCTTTCAGTTCAGCCTTGAATTAAGGGGAATTGAGTTTTGTATCAGAGTTTTCCAAATAGAATCAAAAAATAGAATCTATTTTGTAGGTTCATTTTAATACTAAAATATAGTTGAAATAATTGTTCAGTTTCAGTCCAAAAAACAGAACATTAATACAATCGTAAAAAAAAATGCAAAATTGATTCTCTGACTGTTTTACAGAAGGTAAAAGATTCATCCAAATCATTTCTATATTTTTTTAATAAAATGGTTTGTTGTATATATTTGATGAATTATTTTAAAGTAAATGTCTTTGACCTTGTTGGTGACTAAAGACTTAAGTCACCAACAATTAGTATTCATAACGTTACCATTCCAATAAAACTGACAATGAGCAGTTACAGGACAATGAATCATATACCTAAGAAATTTTTTATTTATGAGAACATCTTTATATCTGGTCCATTTCTGTCTTGTAGCAGCCTTAAAAAAATAATTGCAATTGCATCAAAAACTGTACTGTGTTCTCTCACAGACCCTGGGACATCAAAAGTCCTCAACTCCTGATGTTTTTCATTCATTCGTTTGGATGCATAATTAATATTATTTTAGATCCATTTCTTATAAAACATTGATTTATTTTTGTATTTAATATTTTTGTTATTTCAAATCAGAGATTTATGTTGGGGAAATTTATGCTTGTAGACAAGAATAGAATAGAATAGAATAATGCCTTTATTGTCATTGTCACATGTCACATGTATAACGAAATTAAAACTGGAATAAAACATAAATAGTAAGACAGCACCAATAAATGACAAAAATGAGAAATTAACACAATCAAGAGGAATATAGACAAACCATAGGAATATATATAAAACAATAGAAAGGCACGCTTTGGAGAAAAAAGTGCTTGGAAGTAGTTGGACTGATTGCAGTCAGTTGGTAAGGAAGTCTTTGATCCAGCAGCAGGTGGAACGGGGGATCTGAAGGTGAAAACGCAAAAATGTGCAGAGTAGAAGCCAACATGATCATGCCTGTCTGTGAAAAATAGATAAGTGAATGGGAATTTTGTTGACATCAAAATCACATTTAAGAAGGAATTCTTAAGGTTTGGTGTTAAATATCATAATCTATGTTTGTCTCTAATGAAAAATTTTGATCCAGTTCATCTTGAATATCACATCTGATGTATTGAAATTTAACATATTTAAACCCCCTTGATTATAACGGTAAGTTCATTCATTCTTCTTTTTAATTTTCAGACTGACCCGATGAAGCTGTGCAAAAGCTAGCAAGCCTGCCTACCGTTCTGGTTTTATGCATGTTGTCATATAGGAATATATTGTTTATTAATAATCAGCACACAGTGGTCCCGAACATCCGTCACTGCCTCGCTTTTTCGTTAGCAAATTTAACATATTTAAATTTAAAAACTGACATTCAAAAGGTCACGTGATTAACCGTGGACATGGCTTCCATGTAAAACATGGCTTCCTTGTAAATGTTATGGTTCCTGTAAGCCTATGTAATACATCGGAAGAGCCGTTTTGTCGGCCATCCAAACGTTCAGCAGTAGAACACCCTCAGCAGCTGCAGTCTCCACTTCACAATCGCCGATGGCTTGATAGCAGTGTTAGCTAAACTAGCATAACTAAATTACTTAGCTAGTCCTCACTTTTTCTTTTTAAATTTGGTAGGCAGCAGACAGACATCGAACAAAATACAACTTAATTTATTTATTTGGTAGGCAACAGTCATTCTTGATGCAAATATTTCCTTAGGAATCCAGCAATGCACCTGGACCAACAACACCTGCCGTCTCCACTGGGATAACATACCGCTTGGTAGGCTTTCTTACACATGTACAGTGGGGCAAAAAAGTATTTAGTCAGCCACCGATTGTGCAAGTTCCCCCACTTAAAATGATGACAGAGGTCAGTAATTTGCACCAGAGGTACACTTCAACTGTGAGAGACAGAATGTGAAAAACATAATCCTTGAATCCACATGGTAGGATTTGTAAAGAATTTATTCGTAAATCAGGGTGGAAAATAAGTATTTGGTCACCTCAAACAAGGAAAATCTCTGGCTCTCACAGACCTGTAACGTCTTCTGTAAGAAGCTTTTCTGTCCCCCACTCGTTACCTGTATGAATGGCACCTGTTTGAACTCATCATCTGTATAAAAGACACCTGTCCACAGCCTCAAACAGTCAGACTCCAAACTCCGCCATGGCCAAGACCAAAGAGCTTTGGAAGGACACCAGGAAAAGTATTGTAGACCTGCACCAGACTGGGAAGAGTGAATCTACAATAGGCAAGCAGCTTGGTGTGAAAAAACCAACGGTGGGAGCAATCATCAGAAAATGGAAGACATACAAGACCACTGATAATCTCCCTCGATCTGGGGCTCCACGCAAGATCTCATCCCGTGGGGTCAAAATGATCATGAGAACGGTGAGCAAAGATCCCAGAACCACACGGGGGGACCTGGTGAATGACCTGCAGAGAGCTGGGACCAAAGTAACAAAGGTCACCATCAGTAACACACTACAACGGCAGGGAATCAAATCCCGCAGTGCCAGACGTGTTCGCTGCTGAAGCCAGTGCATGTCCAGGCCCGTCTGAAGTTTGCCAGAGAGCACATGGATGATACAGCAGAGGATTGGGAGAATGTCATGTGGTCAGATGAAACCAAAGTAGAACTTTTTGGTATAAACTCAACTCGTCGTGTTTGGAGGAAGAAGAATACTGAGTTGCATCCCAAGAACACCATACCTACTGTGAAGCATGGGGGTGGAAACATCATGCTATGGGGCTGTTTTTCTGCCAAGGGGACAGGACGACTGATCCGTGTTAAGGACAGAATGAATGGAGCCATGTATCGTGAGATTTTGAGCCAAAACCTCCTTCCATCAGTGAGAACTTTGAAGATGAAACGAGGCTGGGTCTTCCAACATGACAATGATCCAAAACACACCGCCCGGGCAACAAAGGAGTGGCTCCGTAAGAAGCATTTGAAAGTCCTGGAGTGGCCTAGCCAGTCTCCAGACCTCAACCCCATAGAAAATCTGTGGCGGGAGTTGAAAGTCCGTGTTGCTCGGCGACAGCCCCAAAACATCACTGCTCTCGAGAAGATCTGCATGGAGGAATGGGCCAAAATACCAGCTACTGTGTGTGCAAACCTGGTAAAGACCTATAGTAAACGTTTGACCTCTGTTATTGCCAACAAAGGTTATGTTACAAAGTATTGAGTTGTATTTTTGTTATTGACCAAATACTTATTTTCCACCCTGATTTACGAATAAATTCTTTACAAATCCTACCATGTGGATTCATGGATTTTTTTTTCACATTCTGTCTCTCACAGTTGAAGTGTACCTCTGGTGCAAATTACTGACCTCTGTCATCATTTTAGGTGGGGAACTTGCACAATCAGTGGCTGACTAAATACTTTTTTGCCCCACTGTACTTTAACTGACTGTTTTTTGTAAATTGTAACTGACAAATAAAGGCTTCATACATCAGAAAGGTTTCGTACATCAACCCACTGATGTTTGTACAACCCACATCAGTGGGTTGTGTGTATATGTGTGTGTAAAGATACAATATATGAATTCAGCTAACGGCAATAATTTTATGAGTAAAGCTGCTGAGATGATTTCATTGCACTTTTAGTAAGTGTTGAACTTTCTTTGCAATTTCTGTTTTTAGAATCAACAGCCCACATTCTGATTTACTTTTGCAAGTTGCTGATTTCACACAGATCCACTGCTGAAACGTGCCTTTGAGTTTTTCATCATTTAACAAGAACAGTCTCAGGCAATAATTAGGCTTAATGTATGCGACAGTACATAAATGCAAGCGACAGCACAAAATGACTTTCATCTATCTAAATCCAGATTTTAGTCCCTTTTATTGTTGACCATAATGAAAAATATATACTCTTTAGTATATATTCACTCCTAGATGTATAATAATATATACAAAAGGAATTCTGAAACACATTTAGTGTTACATTTTAGATCACCACAATAGGATATCCACAATTTAGGATTCAGGCGTTTGTTTTAGTTCGATATCACAATCATTCTATGAGTATTTTAGAGAACCAGCAGTTAGCAGCAGTTACTTCAGCTGCTTCAATTCATTGACATTTACAAGCATTCCTTTATACACAGCATTTAAGTCAGGTTGAGGTCTGGAGATTTGCTGCTGTGCTTGGGGTCATTATCCTTTTGCATGGCCTAATTTATAAGAAGCTTTAGCTGACACACAGATGTCCTCACATTTGACTCTAGAAAACTTTTAGAAACGGATTGTTTGGCAGTGACAGGTTTCTGGGTGATGGAGCTGACAAAAAGGTGTTATGTAATTGATGCTTCCTTCCTTGTGAAAGTGGGTTCCACTGGACCTGCGTCTGTGAACCATCTATTGAGGGGGATTTTTTTCCTTTGCCTGTGTGTAAGGATCAACCACCAAAGTCTCAGATCTGTTGCATTAAATTTTATGTTCTTTGTAAGAATATTAAGAAAATAGTCAGAATGCTGAATTCTCTGCTATCTAATATGCTGCTCAGTGTCCTTTGCTGCCTGCTTTTAAATCAGATGTCACTCTGAACATAAACACAAGCTACATGCAATGCCTCTGATGTGTATCAAACAGATACACATCAGAGGCATTGCATGTACCCGTGCTGATGCTAGCATGACTAAAGTTAGCCAAGCAGCAGTAAATATGTGAAGCAAGGCACAAGGATATACTCATCAAATGAACAGGATCATAAGAATATAAGACCACGAGCACTACTAATGTAACAAAAATATGTTGACATAAAATGGCATGTTATTTGAAATCTACATGAAACAATGACACAACTACTTTTTCCAATTTATTTATTTATTTTTACCAATTGTCCAAATTAGTCTGTGATTGGCCTTAGTGTCCCAGAAATCATATTTATATACAACTAAATATGACTCAGCAAACATGTTTTAAATGGATGATTCCTCATCCATTTATATATTTGCTGAGCCCTAAATTTGACGTCAGTGAGCTTATCAGTGGTTGGTGTTAAAAAAAAAAATCCCCCAAATCCCCTATGAGCAAGCACTTGGCGACAGTGGAGAGGAAAAACTCCCTCTTAATGGGGGAGAAACCTCTGACAGAACTGGGCTCAGGAAGGGGTGGCCTTCTGTCTCAACTGAGTGGGGTTCAAATGTTCACTGACAATTTGGTTGTATATAAATATGATTTTTAGAACGTGATGTTGAGACCAATTAGGTGAACTTGGGGACGCAGACAGTTCCGTTTCTTCTTCTTCTTCTTCTTACTTGGTGGACTCTCTGGCAGGCTCTTAACTTCAGTCTCGAGTTCAGCCACCTTCACAGTGAACATTTTCTGCTTGTCTCGTAGACTTTGCAAAGATTCCTGCACAGACAATGCAGGCGAGTCCTCTTTTTCTTCTTTTTCTTGTTGTCTGGTGTCTTTTTCTTTCAGAGGCTCCTGCAGAGACATTGCAGTGGATGGCAGTGAGTCCTCTTTTTCCATCTTCTCTCCTCCAGCGTGTTTTTCTTTCAGAGGCTCAGATGTTTGCATTTCATTTGCATCGGTGGAATTTTGTTCTTCCGGCTCCTGTGCGATTTTAAGTGAGGAAGCTTTGGCCTCTTTCAGCTCTTGTCCAAGAGACTCTACCTTCAAATCATGAAGGGCCTTGTTGGGGCAGAGCTGGGATTTCAGGTCACTGATTTCCAGGTTGAGTGTCTCCTGCTCCTGCCTATGTTTAATGGCCTGCTCTTCAAGCTGATTTTGAGCTGCTAGGAGCTGTTTCTGGAGCATCTCAATCTGCTCTTGCTGAATCCTACATTGGACCTCAAATTCAGCCTCCTTAGAGGACAACATTCCTACAGAGTCAATGTGTGAAGCCTCTGTGGTTGGAGTGGCAGACTCCACACACTGCTCTGTGGTAGGGTGGCTGATTTGGTCCTGCAGGGTAACCATCACCTCATCCAGTATGACAATAGCTTCATTGTCATTTGTGAGAGTGTCTGTCTCACTGATGTCATTGGGCTTATTGCTAGAAGCCTCCTCCAGCTGCTCTATGAGGTCTTTAATCATTTCCTCATGATTTCTGTTGTTGTCCTTCATTTGTGCATGAAGGTTGTTCACCTGAAACTGGTGATAAGAGGCCCTCTTGTTTGCAGCTACCATTTTCCAG
This sequence comes from Astatotilapia calliptera, assembly GCF_964374335.1. Taxonomy (NCBI): domain Eukaryota; kingdom Metazoa; phylum Chordata; class Actinopteri; order Cichliformes; family Cichlidae; genus Astatotilapia; species Astatotilapia calliptera. The sequence goes on along the minus strand of NC_137422.1, from coordinate 1,738,280 downwards.
TAAAGGTAGTTCTGATGGTATTGGGAGGCTTCCAGTTGCTGTCTGAGAGCAGCAATCTCGTGCCAGGGATTAAACTGGACACTGTCCTGATGGGGTCTAAATGTGGGATTGGGTTGATATTGCCAAGTCCCTCGATTAGGCCCAGGGTTTGGTCTGCTGGGGTTATTCACATTTCCCTCTCTCTCCATATTCATGTCCTCCTTTGCATTTGAAATGGTGAGGGATTCAGCTTTTTCCCTTTCAGAAGTGGCTTCGGTGTTTTCTTGCATTTCTTCATTTTTCGGGTTTGCTCCATCACCCATGCTGTTTTGAGCTTCAAGAAAAGTCCAGGCATATGCCCGAGTAATTGGTCTTCTTGGTTCTTCGGCCACTCTTTTCTGTTTTTGCTTTTTTTGTTTTCTTTGGTTTCACAACCATTTCCTTTTGTGGTTGTGCCACAGGAGACTTTTCAGGATTTGGTTGTGCGGCTTTTTCAAGCTCAGGTTTTGGCGTTTGCACGATTGTTATTTTTGGTGTGATGACCATTTCTATTTTTGCTTCTGCCATTGTAGATGCGTCAGCGTTTGCGTTTCTCTGTGTCTGCCTTGTCTTTGTTTTAACAACCAGGTTGTTTTGTGTTTTTGCCATCCGAGATCCACTAAAGTTGGTTGAATGTCTCCCCTATTTAAGGGTTTTTCCAGTAGAATGTGCACTCTGACATCACAGGCTGTTCCTTTGAAGTGCCATGATTCGAACAATTCAAATTAAAATGCCCACAAACCTACTGTAAAGGAAAAGCTTTTATTTTGTAGCACATACTGAATCAACACTATCTGGTTGTTCAGTCTGACGTCACTAGTCGTGTCTGGGTGTTACGGTCGCTGACCTCTAGTGGCTCTCCCTCTGTCGAAGAGTTGTTTTTCTCCTTTTCTTGTGTTGCAAGTCTGCCTCATGAGCCACAGCTGAGGTGTGTTCCAGCTCGTCAGCCACGGCATATAGTCTGCCATCCTAAACTGCCACATCCCCTGCCATTTTCCCCATGTTTGCCAGAGCTGTGAGCTGTAGAGTTTTGGGCAGCGGGCCTTTGTGTGTGTGTGTGTGTGTGTGTGTGTGTGTGTGTGTGTGTGTGTGTGTGTGTGTGTGTGTGTGTGTGTGTGAGTGAGTGAGTGAGAGAGTGTGAACTTACCCTCTGTGAACTTTGGTTTTTCTTTCTTTTATTGTGAGCGAAGGTGTGCCCTAAACTCCGCTGCAGGTCCATATATCAAACGATCACTGTGGCATTACTGAGAGTTGAAAAACTGTCTAAAGTCTTTCATCTTTAATAAAATGATCAGCGTTCTGCTCTACCAGGTGTAACAATTGAGTTTAACATCCAGGCATCCATGAAAACGGAATTTATGACATTTAACGGAGTTAGAAGTTAGCAGGGAGTTAGCTCGCTAGCTTCTATCTAAATACAATATAGCATGTCCTGACTGCGGGGTTTTGGAAACAAATTAAAACGTACAGCTCTGTTATCACTTCCAGCATAAATGAAGACAGAAAACTAAACAGCAGTGACGTTTGTAGGGTTACTGAAGTTGGGCTAGCTGGTATATAATGATGTGCTACGTGACCGCTAGCGACACAGCTATGTTAGCATAATATAAACACGCTAACTTTTTTTCCACTGGATAAAAGTTAACGTGAGTGTTCTGGGTGGTCAGGAACAAATGTAATCGCATGGCAGGATGCTGTAAAAGGACCAAACTTCAGCCAGGAGAACAACTGAGATAATCCATCCACAATACGAGGTTAGTCATTCATATACTGCTGCATGGGCTGGGCTGTAGTTACATTCTAAGGTTTTAAAAACTGAGCTTAAATAAATGATTAGCGGTAATAAAAGCCGAGGGAGGTCAACAGTGATCACTGACTGTTTTAGGAGATTTTTGAGATCAAATAGAAGAAAATACATAACATTAAACATGTTAACAACACAAAAGCCATATTAAACGCAGACTACTTTAGGCCCGGAAGATTCGTCACGTCATCGCTTAACGACCGGACAGGCCGCAGAGGGAGACTTTAATAGAGGTTTACTAACTCTTACTATCATGTCCATTGTGGAAAAATCTGTCTATATTTAGCATAATATATTTGAACAATCCAAGTATGCAAACTAAAATTGACAGGAGAGCTTATGAGACCACAAACACTGTTGAGGTCCAGTTCAGAGACACAGGTTTTGCACAGGTGAAGCCTAGAGGGGAGCTGGCAGCTACAGATTTGCTGATCTGCTTTTTTCCACACAATATCCACATTTTAAGTAAACAAATGCATGTATGAGAATCAGGCATAGGCTGTGTTCCGAAAAGTGTTTATTAAAATCTGTATTAAATGTGTACGTATTACATTTTTAAAAATTAGAATACAAATTTAATGCCACAAACCTGAGTTGTCATATACATCTGTGAGTTTATGTGCACAACAGTATGCACATGTGGTCTGTGCATGTACACACATGAAGAATTTGACATTGCAGCATCTATGAAAGTGTTCATTGTGTAAAACTCACAACCCAAACCTCTACTAGAAAACTGTCTAAAAGACTAGTTTCAATATTTAAACTGTCATTTGTAGTTTTTCTAAGCAAAATCCCCAACTGTTAAGATCTAATTGATATTTGTGTTGATGCTGTCTCCACTGAGTGAGCAGCAGCGCCCTCTGATGTTTGTGTGTAGAAGATTACAGCACCTGGTATTGCATAAACAGATTATTTGGATTTTGTTCAAGATTGATGATTATTTCACATTTTAATATTTTTAATGATAACATTATAAGTTTTGAATATCCCTTATTGCAGAATGAAGATCTCTTATGAAAGTTTGTTTGGTTTTATTCCAAGAAAATGACCAGCTTCAAATGTCGTCAGTGTAGGACACATACAGGATATCATGTTGAAATATAGAGAACTTACAATAGAAGCCACTAGAAACAAATTATTCCAGCCTAACTGATGAAATTTATGGCATTTTTATATGCTGACTGATATGCTGCTCAGTGCTTTGCTCCCTGCTTTTATCAGATGTTTTTTTTCCCCTCAAACTTTATTGAAATTACAAAGTGAACAGCCAGTCATTCCAGTTCAGCCTGACCAGTAAACATACACGGCAAATAAAAGTAACAATATACAGTACAATGAAATAAGATGGACAAATAAATAAAGGGGGGGGGAAAAGGGGGGGGGGGGGGGAATGTGACAGACTTCATAACAACTTTGTACTTGAAAGTTGTGACAGCTCATTTGTTAAACATTTCTGAATGAATTTCAATCAATGATAAACCTTTTTTATTGGAAGTTAATTTAAGAGAGTTTAAATAATATTCAATTTCAATCAAAAATAAATTAAATGATGGGGTTGTGTTTTGAAATTTACATTTATGTATGTGGAATTTCCCTAATAAGATATAAAGATTGACAATGGCACATATTTTTTTTTCTTTAGTTTCAAAATAAGTGATAATGTTCTTCCCTTCAATTTTGATTTCGTATGTTGTCTTGCACAGTATATAATTTTCAAGCTCTCTCCAAAATGTAGCACTATATGAACAGCCATAAAACAAATGAGTAACACTTTCAAGTTCAGTTTTACAAAAGGTACATTTTCTATCAATGTCACAGAATCTTGAAATGTACATGTTGGATGGATATATGTTATGTAATATTTTCAAATGTAATTCTCTAACTTTGTTTGTAATACAAAATCTAAAAGGAACAAACCACGCTTTATCCCAGGTGATATTATCAAAAGTAGCATTCCAAAAAAACTTCCCCCTTGGAGTTATTTTCTTCGCATTATACAAACATTCTCTAATATGTTTATTGGTGCATTTCTTGCTTAAGAAATCAATACCATTTATATAAAGAGTGTTAACGGATGCATGTGGTGTGTTCTGTTTTATGTAGCTTTTCATCAACTCAGTCAGTCCGCTGGGAACGGACTTTATTACAGAGCTAAAATCTTTAAATTTGATAGGGAATGTTTTTTCTGTAATAAAGTCATTGTAACTAAGTAGCTGGCCTTCAGAGTCAAATAAGTCTTTTAAATAGATTATATTTTTATCAATCCAATTCTGCAAATAGTGATTTGTTCCTCTTAGTAATACATTCGTTATTCCAGATAATAGATCTATGTGGAGAAAAGTTATGTGAATAACATAATTTCCAAGCCAACAATGCCTGTTGATAAAATGCAGACATTTTAACTGGTAACTTTGATATACTGTAACTACAAGACAATAGGAAGTGTAAACCTCCAACATTTCTAAAAATGTTATGTGGAATGAAATGCCATAATGATCCAGGAGATTTTAAGCATTCTTTTAGCCATTTCACCTTAAATGTATAGTTCAGGTCCATGAAGTCCAGAAGGCCAAAACCACCTTTGTCTTTAGGTCCACAAAGCAATGATTTTTTTAGATGATGGTGCTTATTCTTCCATACAAAGTTAACAAATAAGTTATTAACATTTTTACATGTGGAATCATACACATTAAGGGAAAGGGCTGGATACACAAATCTGGAAACACCTTCAGCTTTAGTCAAAAGGATTCTACCAAAAATTGATAGGTCTCTCTGGAGCCATCAGTTCAGTATAGTTTTAGTTTTTCCATCCTGGGAGAAAAGTTGAGTTGTTGACGCTCTGTATCATTCTTACAGACATGAATACCAAGGTATCTAACACAGTTTTTGACAGGAATATTGTATAAGGATTTGACATTTGATTGGTACAAACATAAAATTTCACATTTAGATTTATTTAGTTTTAATCCAGAGGCAATTGAGAAATCATTTATTAATGAAACAGCATTTTCAATCTGATCTTTGTTTTTTTAAGGATAAAACGGTGTCATCTGCTAGTTGAGTCACTCTGATTTCTTTACCAAAAATAGATAAACCTTTAATGACTGGGCTATTTAAAATGTGTAATGAAAGTAGTTCAGCCACAATCAAAAATAAAAAGGGTGAAATTGGGCAACCCTGGTGAACAGATCTCATGACTGGAAATCTTTTAGTAGTATTTGGATATAGTATAACACAACTGTCAATATTTGTATAAAACATTTCGATAGTTGACACAAAGTTTGGACCAAAACCAAAGGTTTTGAGTGCTTTAAATACGAAATAATGTTCTACTGTATCGAAAGCTTTATAAAAATCAAGAAACACAATAAGGGAATCATCATCTATATTGTCAGAGTAGTCTAATAGGTCAAAAATAAGCCTTATGTTTCAACTGATATGGCGGTTGGTCATAAATCCGGTTTGCGTTTCAGCTATGATCTCATCCAGATTTTTCTTTAATCTTTTGGCATAGACCAATGAGATAATCTTATAATCTATGTTCAAAAGCGTGATAGGTCTCCAATTTTCTATAACAAGAAGATCTTTATCAGGTTTAGGAATTAAAGTTATAATACCCTGTTTCATGCTTGTGGACATTTCTTTTCCATAAAGGCATTCCTTAAACAATTCTAATAAAGGATCAACAATGATATCCCAGAACTGTAAATAAAATTCCACTGACAAACCATCATTACCTGGAGATTTGCCCTTTTTCATTGATCGAATTGCCTCTGAAATTTCTGATTTTGTTATGGGACGTTCACAATTAGTTTTAAAGTTTTCTGAGATAGTTGGTGCAAAGTTTTTAACTGACTCGATAAATCTATCACAATCATTGATATTACAATTTGATTTGTATATATCTTTGTAGAATGAACCAACATGTTTTGAGATATCTAAATAATTAGTGGTTATGTTATTATCAATCTTAAGAGCAGATATATTGTTTCTTCTTTGGTTTCGTTTCTCAAGAGCAAAAAAGTAACTAGAATTTCTTTCACCTAGTTCTAGCCATTTTGCTTTGGACCTTATAAAAGCCCCTTTAGCCATATTAATATATCCATTATCTATTTCTTCCTTTAGTCTTTTCAATTTAATTTCTTCATCATCTGATAGAGCATCTTTCTTCATTAATATGTTTAATTCATTCATAATACTGATTTCTTTAGTGTCATTTCTTTTTTTAATTTCTTTGCTTCGCCTTATTGCCGCTTTCCTTACCTTGAATTTGAAAAATTCCCATTTTAGTGTGTGATTCATATTGGTAAACCCCCGAATATCTGTTCTGCCGTTTTTTCCACTATACTACAAAATGTATCATCATTCAATAAATTATTATTTAGCTTCCAAAAACCACGTAGTTTACTTTGACTTTGTTTATTGCCAACTAAGAGAATTGTGATGATTTTGTGATCAGTTAATGGAGCAAAATCATGAGAAGATTCTGAAACAAAATGTAAACACGAAGAAGATATTAACCACAAATCAATTCTGGATTGTAGAGATCTATTTGCATTGCTCCAGGTAAACTCTTTTGTATCAGAGTTGAAGAATCTCCATACATCTATAACTGCAAGTTGTTCACAGAAAAATGCAGTGCTTTTAAATTTTGAGTGTTGAGATGTTCTTATTGGTACTCTATCTATAAGATCGTCTGGAGCATCATTATAATCTCCTCCAAGAATCATGTGGGCTCCCTTATATTTTGATTTTAAAAAAATCAAGTTTCTCAGATAATTGTATGCACATAGATTTGGCCTGAGTTGTGTTATTATGACTGTATAAATTACAGACTATAAAGAAGGTGTTGTCCAATTTGAAAACCAGAATAATCCATCTGCCTTCATCTGAAGACAATGATTCAATAATATTACCTTTAAAGTTGTTAAGGAGAATGGCTACGCCTGCCGAATGTTGAGAGGCGTGGCAAAAATAACACTGATCACCCCACTGTGCTTTCCAGAATTTTACATCATTATCACTCGAATGAGTTTCTTGTAGAAAAATCAAATCAGCATTTTTCCGTCTACAGAAAATGAAAATTGACTTTCTTTTGGTACTGTCGCGAATACCTCTAACATTAAGGGATAGTATTTTTAAGGAACTGAAATGTAAGTCTGTCATAAGAGAAGAAGGGAATGAATAAAGTGAACTGGATGTCTGTAAAATTAACTAGAAATTTATAAGGTGCTAAGGTATAAACACCTAAAAGATACTCTCAAACAAGAAAACTAAATGTTGAGTACCTAAGTAAAAGTCTTCAGACTCTATTTGTTTTTCTTTTCCCCATTGAAGTGACCCAAATACTTAAGCAAATTAACATTTATACACCAATAAAAGTAGGATGTTTAACTACTCACGCTGTAAAACATAAGCAAGTCCAAACATAACCATAATAATGTTTGCCAAGTATTGGTACACCTAACTTGGAGGTATGAAAGTTTTATAGAAAATTTAAAGAGGATATTATTGGTTGTAAACATATTACCTAATGAACCTGAGGTATTTCAAGCAAAACAAAACAAACAAAAAAATACAATATACAAGTGCCTCCATCCATCCATCCATTCACTTCCGCTTCTCCTTTTCAGGGTCGCGGGGGGCGCTGGAGCCTATCCCGGCTGTCATAGGGCGAGAGGCGGGGTACACCCTGGACAGTCTGTCGCAGGGCCAACACACAGGGACAGACAACCATTCGCACTCACATTCACTCGCACATTCACACCTAGTGGCAATTTTGGATTATCCAATTAACCTATCCCCACAAGCTGCATGTCTTTGGACGGTGGGAGGAAGCCGGAGTACCCGGAGAGAACGCAAACACGGGGAGAACATGCAAACTCCACACAGAAAGACCCCGGCCTGATGGTGGAATTGAACTCAGGATCTTCTTGCTGTGCGGCAACAGTGCTAACCACCGTGCCACCGTGCTGCCTGGAGCATATACAAGTGCCTCAAATTATTAAATATTGAACAGTAACATTGGGAGCCTGAGGTAGTTGAAATACCTGTTAATGTTAGGTAACTTACAGAGTGAACTTAAAGTATTTCAGTCATCTTGCTGATCTTTTATCAGATGTCAGTCAATGGTCAACAGCGGACATACGTCACAAGAAGGTCAGAGGTCGAAGTTTATTGCTGACGTAGGAGCTTCGTGGTAGTTGGAAGATTCGCGGGAAATGTCTGAAAACAAGTCGGCTCTGACGTGAACGCGTACAACTTCAACCGGAGTTTGTAGTTTAACCTTTCAGACTTACCAGATAAAATATCAGTGTCTTCATATAACGTACGAAACGGAGAGAGTTTTAACGTTGGCTTGCTTAACTGAGGAACTCCACGCACACAGCATTGTCAACGACGCTAATCGGTTAGCTCAGCGGTTAGCTCAGCGGTAACAGTCCTCCACAGCCTTTTAGCAACGATAACGGCTAAACCTGTTCTCCTAGGACGGCGGAAACAGCGGCGCACATACAACGGGCCCAGATAAATGCACATTAAACGGTGAGAACAATGGCAGAGAGGCCAGAAGACCTGAACCTTCCCAACGCGGTAATCACCCGCATCATCAAGGAAGCGGTGAGTGTGAACATCGAAACACGGTAGCAGTCACAATGTCGCGCGCGGTTGGTCTTTTTGTGTGTTTTATACACGCCGGGGATGGTTAAATACGCTAAACAAATACACGACGCAATTCTGGGAGGTCGCCGGTGACCCAGGTTAACTGTTTTTTTACGTTAACCGATTAGATTTGTTTACGTATTCCACTCTCCGTTTTTCAGATGTTCCGTTCGCTGTCTTTCTGTAACATAAATAACGTGGTGACATTTCCCTCACGACACCATCGATCAGCTCGCCGGTGTTCCAGATTATCTGGCGTCGCGAATTAACTGGTGACGGTCGAACAGACGTGTGGCAGACTTGCTTTTCAGGAGCCGCTACCGACAAACCAGCATTTGAGTACACACAAACTGCACGCTTTAGTTGTGAAGCGAAAACGCTGAAATCTGAGTAATAAAACGCACGAGGGAAACTATAACGAAGACGAGATTCTCCAGATCGTTTACTCTTGCTGTCTTGTGAACAGCATCGGCGTGGTGACGTTTATTTGTTTGCTGTTTTCGCGGTCGCCTCGTGCACGAGAATATCACCAGGTAAACTCGCAACATTTTTAAATATCTTGTTGTTCACGAGCAACAGGACGGACTGTGTTTGAGGTAACCTCACAAATGTCACAGATGAACTATTTAGTGTTTATTTGCTGGGTTGTCGGTAGCGGCTCCTGAAAACAAAGTCTACCTCACCAGTTAATTCGCGACGCCAGATAATCTGGAACACCGGAAATCCTGTTCACCTGCTTAACAACACCTGCTGATTCAGAAAACACAACTACATTAACTGGTGAAATTTAATGCGGGCAGCTGCTGATCAATATACTATAACGCCCCACAGTATTCTGCACAAAATAAGCGAATGTAGCTTGTTTCCTCAGTGCAGCGCTGCTGCAGTTTGTGTGCCCCTTCAGAGTGACTCATGTGAGTTAAAAAAGCCAGATGAACACAGCACTGGGGTGAACCAAAGCTCCACACAATCCTGCAGGACATCCAATGTTTGATGTCGTCAAGGCAGCGTAATAAGAGCTGGGGATGGTCTGACCTAGGGGTGGGCGATATAAACAATATCGGCGACCGTGGCTCAAGGGGTTGGGAAGCGTATCTGTAACCGGAAGGTCGCTGGTTCGATCCCCTGGTTGTTGTGTCCTTGGGCAAGACACTTTACCCTGCTGCCTACTGGTGTTGGCCAGAGGGGCCGATGGCGCGATATGGCAGCCTCGCTTCTGTCAGTCTGCCCCAGGGCAGCTGTGGCTACAACCGTAGCTTGCCTCCACCAGTGTATGAATGTGAGAGTGAATGAATAGTGGCATTGTAAAGCGCTTTGGGTGCCTTGAAAAGCGCTATATAAAAAATCCAATCCATTAATATATACGATAGAAACTATATAAATTTGGCCAACGATAGAGCGGTATCCGGTTGTTCATTCAGTCTGACGTCACTAGCCGTGTCTGGGTCTAAACTCCGCTGCAGGTCCATATATCAAACGATCACTATGGCATTACTGAGAGTTAAAAACTGTCTAAAGTCTTTCATCTTTAATAAAATGATCAGCGTTACCAGGTGTAACAATTGAGTTTAACATCCAGGCATCCATGAAAACGGAATTTATGACATTTGACGGAGTTAGAAGTTAGCAGGGAGTTAGCTCGCTAGCTTCTATCTAAATACAATATAGCATGTCCTGACTGCGGGGTTTTGGAAACAAATTCAAACGTACAGCTCTGTTATCACTTCCAGCATAAATGAAGACGGAAAACTAAACAGCAGTGACATTTGTAGGGTTACTGAAGTTGGGCTAGCTGGTATATAATGATGTGCTACGTGACCGCTAGCGACACAGCTATGTTAGCATAATATAAACAAGCTAACTTTTTTTCCACTCGATAAAAGTTAACGTGAGTGTTCTCGGTGGTCAGGAACAAATGTAATCGCATGGCAGGATGCTGTAAAAGGACCAAACTTCAGCCAGGAGAACAACTGAGATAATCCATCCACAATACGACGGGCGACCGTGGCTCAGGGGGTTGGGAAGCATATCTGTAACCGGAAGGTCGCCGGTTCGATCCCTGGGCTCTCTGTCCTAGTCGTTGTGTCCTTGGGCAAGACACTTTACCCTGCTGCCTACTGGTGCTGGCTAGAGGGGCCGATGGAGCGAAATGGCAGCCTCGCTTCTGTCAGTCTTCCCCAGGGCAGCTGTGGCTACAACCGTAGCTTGCCTCCACCAGTGTGTGAATGAATAGTGGCATTGTAAAGCGCTTTGGGTGCCTTGAAAAGCGCTATATAAATCCAATCCATTATTATTAATACGAGGTTAGTCATTCATATACTGCTGCATGGGCTGGGCTGTACATCGTAAGGTTTTAAAAACTGAGCTTAAATAAATGATTAGTGGTAATAAAAGCCGAGGGAGGTCAACAGGGATCACTGACTGTTTTAGGAGCTTTTTGAGATCAAATAGAAGAAAATACAAAACATTAAACATGTTCACAACACAAAAGCCATATTAAACGCAGACTACTTTAGGCCCGGAAGTAGGATTCGTCGTGTCATCACTGAACAACCGGATAGTCAAAATCTCTATCGCAATAGGGCATGTTGATGATGTCATCAAGCTGTAGGGCTGAACGATTATGGAAAATAATCTAATTGCGATTTTTTTGCCCCAATATTGCGATTGCGATGCGATATGCGATTATTTTTTAAGGTCTTTGTCTTCTGTATTATTAAACAAAGACAAGCAATACATCATATAGTATGGCCAATACTATATTACATTAATTTTAAACTGTTCTTTCCTGTTATGATGACATGAGGTGATGCATGAATTGATGACTGACATTTTTATTTAACTTCTTCAATCACAACAGTATATTTGAACATACACAATAGTTTATTTTTAGCTTACAAACATCTGAGCATAAAGTGCTGACAAGGAACCCTGGTGTAAACATTAAAATGAAAGTCAGTACAATGTGCAGATTGCAGAAATATACATAAACAAAATCAGTGGCTTTACCACACTCAGTTTTTCGACATCTGTGAACTACTAGACAGTCATTCAATTAAAAAATAATATGAAATAAATAAAACTAATAAATAAAAAATACACACATCTTACTGATCTCTGCAGTCAGTAACATTACACATAAAGTGCAAACATAATAGCAATTGTATAAACACACACACACAAACACGCCTTTAAAGTTTAAAGGCGTGAAATTGGACGGTCTAGTTCTGATTAGCGTCACCGCTGTCTCGGTGGAGTTTAATAAACTCGGCCGTCTGCTTCTTGCTATCTAAAATATAACCAGACACTGGTGTAAATTCTCGACTGTCTCATACTTCTGTTTAATAAGTTTTCTGTTTGACGTTTAGTCAGCTGTGTGAAAACCAAGGAGGAACCCACCCGGGGGATTAATAAAGTTTTATTTTATCTAATCTAATAACTTTAATCTCAGCCAAACCGATTTACTCACGAACAAACAAAACACTGAAAAAAGCCCAACAATAACATTTTTAGGTTGTCTAAGTGACTTATATATTACGTTTAACCCGAGCAGCGAAACTCCGCGGTGATCTGAAAATGATGTGCCGGGAGTTGTGCCGTTCTCGGCCGCATCAGTAACCCTCGAGCTCCCGGCTAGCTGTCGAGCTGGTGGGTAGCAGACGCCTCTGAAAACGTCGAAGCACTTTTGCAAATATGGGATATCTTGATAAACCGAGCAGATATTTGATGTTTACACAGCTACTTTCTCGCCTGAAAATATGTTAAAAGTTTATTTTGTGACCCAGAAAGATTAGTATGAGTAATTTTAAAACTTAGTAGCGGCCGCCATTGTTGGAAACTGGAGTTTGGCTGGGCCGCGCTATGAATTCTGGGATATGGTAGTAATTTGGACAGCCTTCGGCGCGTCGCTGTGACGTAATCGGTCTACAAATGCGGCCTCAGGAGGATGCAGCCCATGAATTTGGACATGTCCAGAGTATAATCGCAGCCTTTGCGGTTAGAAAATTGCACTTGATCATGTCGCGATATTATCGCAAATGCAATATATCGTTCAGCCCTATCAAGCTGCGCCTGTTTTGGTCAAAAGCATCGCAGCGGCTACAACCATTATCATCTGCAAAGAGATGAAGCACTTTTGAAATATGGGGAAAGCCAAAAACTGCGCTTCCTCCACTTCCGTAACATTTAACATTGATTCATTAATGTTGAATTGTCTCGCAGCTGCTCTGTTCCCATGTTGTTGCAGTATATTAATAACTAACCTCGTATTGTGGATGGATTATCTCAGCTGTTCTCCTGACTGAAGTTTGGCCCGTGTATAGCATCCTGCTATGCGATTGCATTTGTCCCTGACCACCAGAATCCCTCACGTTAACTTTTAATGAGTGGAAAAAAAGTTGGCGTTCATCCTCCAGCTTCACTGTGCTAATGTTATGCTAACATAGCTGTGTCACTAGCAATCCCATAGCACAACATTATATACCAGGTAGTCCAACTTCAGTAACCCTACAAACGTCACTGCTGTTTAGTTTTCTGTCTTCATTTATGTCAGAAGTGGTAGCAGAGCTGTACGTTTGAATTAGTTTAATTAGTCAGCAATGCTGATGATTTTATTAAAGATGAAAGAATTTAGACCGTTTTTAACTCTGTGTTCGTTTGACTTTGGGACCTGAAGGGACGGAGGTTTGGACCCAGATTACTTCGCGAAGCTCCTCACTACGGCAGCCGTAATGCTCTGACAATCCATCAAGCAGTGCGGCTTACCAAAGTTGTACTAAAACATTTTTTAACAGATTTCTGCAGCCAAAATCGGTTCGAGGTCAGTAAGCACAACCAGAATTCATACATAAGGCACACTCTAGATTTTTGAGAAAATTAAAGTTTTAGTGTGCCTTATAGTGTGGAAAATAATAAGTTATACAGAAGAAAAGAATATATCGCGATATATATCGTTACCGCAAATGCTTCAAATTATATCGCGATATGAATTTTAGGCCATATCGCCCAGCCCTAGTTTGACCCTGCTTTTTTTTCCAGAGTTCTAAACAGAGGCATTTTCAGAGTTCTTGTTAAAATCAAGGTGGGCCTGCAACTGTAAGTAGACCACTTTCTCCAAAACTTTAGACAGGAAAGGAAGCTTTGAGATTGGACAGTTGGGTCCAGGTTATGTTTTTTAAGAAGAGGCTGAACTATAGCTTGTTTAAAGCATGATAGGACACAGCCCGTAGCAAGGGACGTATTAATTAATCTCAGGATAAAAGGCCCAACAGTATTAAACGTGTTTTTAAGCAAGCTTGGGGGGAGACAATCAGAGGGGCAGTGTGATGATCTTAGGTTACTAACTACCTCAGTCAAGTCATTAAGGGAGACTGGCTCAAACTGCTCTAAGACAGCTGGGCACATAGGAGAAAGACTAGGATCTGAGGTAGCCGTTGACGAGACAAGGGCCCTAATAGATAGACTCTTGTCGTAAAAAATGCTAAAAAAAATCATCACAAATACTTGGTGAAGAAATGACTCCAACATTATCACGTGAACTAAGAAAAAAGATTAAGGACATTAAAAAGTACCTGAGGCGTGTGACTGTTTACTGACACGAAGTTTGAGACAAACTGTGTCTTTGCAGTTTTTGATGGCACCAGATGTCATGGCACGCCGTCTCTCGGTTCTGCAACGTTTATGTTTTATGTTCTTAGTGGTGTCCCTGCTAGTTTTAAAAACCCACTCCCTGTTGGTATATGAGCGACAGACGCTGCTTAACCCTTTAAGACCTACCATAGAACCAAGTCCGCCAGAGCTTACTTTATATTTTTTCATGTTGTAGTGCCATTTTTGGGAGCATTTCAAGTTGCTATACATCAATACAACTGTTATAGCCCATATTTTAATAATATGTATGCATTATGTCCATAGTAACTACATAAATTGCAAAAAAGTTGCAATAAACTACAAAAAAATTGAAAATCGTTTTTGTTTTTTTACATATATTTCTACTTGGAGAAATTTAAGAGGTTTATTCCTCAAAACTTTAAATACAAAAAAGTTGCAAAAAACAGTTTACAACAACAGCAAATTTAGCTCTGGGAAGCGTGTTTGGGTCAGAAATTGGATGCGGTGGGTCCTTACCATCGGTGACCGTGGCTGTTTAGGACTTTATTTTGGCCTCAAACAGCGCTGCCTTCTTCCTATTTACCCGACGTCATCGGAGCACGCTCACCTGAGGCTGCTTTATTGGTCGCCATGCTGACGGGATACGAGGGGAGGTGGAGCAAATATGAACAACCTACAAATACTGCCTGCTGCCACGGATGGACAGAGAGTTAAATTAGCTCTCTTAAACTTCACACAATTTGTGTCTGGGCCAACATGCAAGGGCCACACTCTAGACCTTGTCTTGGGCTACGGGCTGAATGTATCAATGACTGAAAATTGTGTTTTACCTATTCTAGACCACTCCGCAATTTTATTTGATATTTTAATCCCTAAATCTCCAGCTTCTGAGAGGGGAAGATTGCCCCTCAGATCATCTCGTAATATTAGCCCCAAAACATTGCTTGGAGTTAAATTACATCTACCTGATGTGTTGGACCCTATTTTTACCCAGGAGTTATGTGTGGACACCTTGACTGCCAATCTTAATAATGCACTTCTTGAACTACTGGACTGTGTTGAAATGTTCAAAAAGGAACCCTAAGCCTTGGTTAAATGAGGAGCTCTTGAACTTGAGAAGAAATTGCAGAAAAGCCGAGCGTCACTGGAGATCTTCCAGACTAGAAGTATTTCTCCAGGCTTGGAAGGACTCATTGTCTTCTCTTCAATCAGCGATGTTGACAGCGAAAGCAAATTATTTCTCAAATCTCATCATGAGCCATAAACCTAACTCAAAACTCATTTTCAACAGTGTGCAAATTAAAGAGAGTAAGTCAACTCTCTGCTGTTCTAATTTGATAGCTTATGACTTTCTTACATTTTTCAGAGACAGGGCTGAAACACTTAGAAATCGTATTACTCATTCATTAGACTACTCAGCTGCTTTGCCTGTTGGTGCTGATAAACTGTTCTCTGACTTCAAGGTTATTTCTCTGTCTGGATTAACTAAGGTTGTAAAAGCAGTTCGATGTACAACCTGTTCTTTGGATCCTCTACCAGCCTGGGTTATAAAGGAACTGTGGTCAGCATTAGGACCCTACATTCTGTTTCTTTTAAATACTTCATTGACGACTGGAGTCTTTCCTGAATGTTTTAAATCGGCTGTGGTAGTGCCGATCTTGAAAAAGCCTGGACTGGATGTTGACATGGTCGCAAACTATAGACCCATCTCACATCTGTCTTTTTTGTCTAAAATCTTTGAAAAAGTGGTTTTTAAGCAGCTCACTGAGCATCTGTCAACTAACAATCTGTTTGAACCATGTCAGTCTGCCTTTAGACCAAATCACTCCACAGAAACAGCTTTAGTCAAAGTGGTAAATGATCTGCTGGTTAATGCAGACAATGATCGCACTTCAGTTTTATTACTGCTGGATCTAAGTGCTGCGTTTGACACTGTGGATCACTGGATTTTATTGGATAGGCTTGAACATTTTATTGGAATTACAGGAAATGTTTTATCATGGCTGAGATCTTACCTGTCTGGGAGGTCTCAGACTGTTGCTTGAAAAATGATCTCTCAGAGACTTGTGCAGTGAGGCATGGGGTCCGTACTTGGACCATTGCTGTTTTCTATGTACCTGCTGCCTCTTGGTGTTCTTTTACGTTCTTTTAATGTAACCTTTCATTGTTACGCTGATGACCTGCAGCTTTATGTCCCTCTAACCATTGGAAATTGTGCTGAAGTCTCTAAACTAGAATGTTGTTTATCTGCAATTAAGGGCTGGTTATCGGATAATTTCTTGCTCCTAAATACTGATAAGACAGAGTTGATGGTCATTGGGCCACACAAATTTCAGCACTTGTCCCAAAATTTCATCTTGAAAATTGATGACAGTGCCATAAATTGCAGGAACAAGGTAAAAACTTGGGTGTGTGGTTCGATATGGTGCTCTCCTTTGAATCTCATGTAAAAGAGATAACAAAGACCGCCTTTTATCATTTGAGGAACATAGCCAGAATCAGACAAGTTTTGTCAAGCGACACTGCAGAGGTTCTTGTCCATGCATTTGTGTCTTCCCAACTCAGATATTTCCGTGACGCACACATACAGTCCGTGGGAAAGCGCCAAGTCTAGTGTGTGACCTTTTTCATGCATGGGACCAGTAACCCACTGGGTCAATTTAAAAGCGTCAATAATATTTAAAAAGTCCTTGACCAGAAGTTTAGAGTCACAGCAGACATGGATGTTAAAATCACCAAGGATTAAAAAACTGTCGAATTCAAGAACAATTCCAGCCATAAAATCTGAAAACTCTTTGATAAAATCCTTATTAAACTTGGGAGGACGATATATGAGGGCACACAAAGGCGCAGCAGAGCTCAGGTGTAACTCAAAGAGCTGGAGATCAAAACTAGAAAATGAATCGTGCTGTAATGTGTGATGGCAATGAAATCGAGCATTGAACAAGCCAACCCCCTACCAGAGGACCGAGGGAGGCTGAAAAATGAGCAATCAGGAGGAACCAGTTCCGAAAAAGCTACAGACTCACCGGGTTGAAGCCATGTTTCTGTCAGAAACAGAAAGTCCAGCTGTTGGGACTTTAGGAAGTCATTTAATACAAATGTCTTGTTTGCTAAAGATCTTACATTTAGTAGAGCCATTTGAAGGGTGTAGATTCTAACATCAGATGCTCCGGCTCGGTTAAGCATGCAAAGATTTCTGTGGTCTACACCAGCGGTCCCCAACCTTTTTTGTGCCACGGACCGGTTTATGCCCGACATTATTTTCACGGACCGGCCTTTAAGGTGTCGCGGATAAATACAACAAAATAAAACCAGTACCGGTACTGGGAAAAAAAGATTTATTCATAACACACGTGAAAAGACCCAGGAAAACAGAGTTATTGATAAAAACGATAACAAAATAACGCTGAAAACCGACAAAAACCCTGAAAACCAGACATTTCACACCTGAGCCTCAAATCTCACGGCCCGGTACCAAACGACTCACGGACCGGTACCGGGCCGACGCCCGGGGGTTGGGGACCGCTGGTCTACACCACATCCACGGGTCCGAGGCCGCTTGGGGAAATAAAATGCTGACCGCACTAAGCTGGTCAGCATAATGATGCAATGTGTGCTAGGGCTGTTCGATATATATCGGATGACGATATAAAAACGTCTATTTCATTTTACGCTATCGTTTGATTCGTGGTGTTGCAAAATAAACTGTTTACAGCAATATTTTTTCATGGTTCTGATGGACACTGTAGTGGCTATATTCATTTCTTAAAGTTCTCTCTTTCTCTTATATTTAATATAACCACACTACTGACAGACAAGCGCTTGTTTTTATGCGTTGTGGTTAGCAACAACGACGGTAACAGCATCGGGTGTCCGCTTGTTTATGTTCCACATAAACCTTTCACAATAAAGCTCAAGATCCTGTTGAGACTTTTCAAAATAAACTGAATCACGTGAAAGAGCAGATTGTTTACGGATGAGAAGTAAAAAAGAGCCGCCAGGTGCTAAAAAATAAACCTTAGACTCAAACGTTAGAACAGGCTTTTCCCCGCAGCACGCCGTGTAATAAATACTCACAAAGAAAACGGCGGCAGTTACAACTTATGTCTAAAAATGTATCGTTTCATTCATCGGTTAAAACACTTGACTCCAGCTACATGACGCACAGCTGGAAACACTTCACGCAAGTCGAGCTGCCCGAGATTCACAGAATTTACAGAAAATGTTACATTTTTGTGATTTATATCGTTATCGGACGATAGATGTCTTATATCGGGATATGAGGTTTTGGTCATATCACACAGCCCTAATTTATGCCCACAAATGGCATCGGGACCACCAGCTTTAACCCTCTGAAATTAGAGATGATTGACACTATGGAGCCTTGCTCTCAAAAACAGACATAGATGTAGTGCTGCCTGTGAAGCTGGATTTAAGACACAAGTGCTTAAAGTTTTTAGAACACATCAGCTTGTCATTACAGAACTTGACATTACTGGGTTGGTTGTTTGCAGCTAACAGACTTAAATTAGTTTATGTTAGCGATGTTGTTGTTTAGCTAGCTGCACTCACATGGGAAAATCCAGCTGTTAGGATTTGTAAAACGCATTATAAATGAGAACAGCGGAGAGCCCAGTCACCAGACAGACAATTTGGAGTCCAACACTTTAGGTTTTCCTCACTACGCTGTGTGTAAATCAGTCTCCAGCTTGTTGGTCCAGGGAACGACCTGTCACCCGATTCAGACAGGCTCTCCATGACACGGGCCCCATTTAAAGTGCTTTACACACCCAAACATTACAACTAACAGCTGGATTTTTGTGTTTCAGTGCAGTTGGAATATAAACATAAAGCCACTTACTGCTTTCAAATTCAAATTCAAATTTTATTTGTCACACACACACAACCATACACAGTATGACATGGGGGTGAAATGCTTGTAGCTGTACAATGCCCGACCATTAAATGACAGAAGAAAAGTTTTACAATATTTACAATTTACTACAAAAATTTACAAATTAACTTAGGAATTTACAGTAAAGAATGTGCAAATAGCAGAAGAGATTATAAAGATAAGGATTATAAATTATAGGAATTATAGGATTATAGGAAATGTGTGGTGGTGCGTGTGGTGACGTGTGTGAGAGTCCAGTCTTATAGTGACGTGTGTGGGAGAGTCCAGTCCTACACCTGGTTCAGGCCCCGAATAGCCTGGGGGAAGAAGCTCCTCTTCATTCTCTCTGTTTTGGCCTTAAGGGAGCGGAAGCGCTTCCCAGACCTCAACAGTGAGAAGAGTCCATTGTTGGGATGGGAGAGGTCCATCATAATCTTCCTAGCTTTGGACTTGCACCGCTTGGTGTAGATGGACAGCAGGTCAGGGAGCTCTGATTGAATGATGCGTTCTGCCGAGCGCACCACCCTTTGCAGATCTCGTCTGTCCTGCTTGGTGCTGTTCCCAAACCAGGTGCAGATGTTTGACGTCAGGACGCTCTCGATGGTGCAGGAGTAGAAGTTCTTGAGCACCTTCAGTGGCAGATGGAAGTCTCTAAGTCTTCCGAGGAAGAAGAGACGCTGACGGGCTTTCTTAACCAGGGTGTTGATGTGACAGGACCATGACAGGTCCTGAGTGATGTGGACACCCAGGTATCGGAAACTGTCCACTCTCTCCACTGGCGTGCCACTGATGATGAGGGGTTTGTAATTCCTCGCCTGCTTTGTAGTGAAGTCCACGATCAGCTCCTTAGTCTTGCTGATGTTTAGGAGGAGGTTATTCTCCTGGCACCAGGTCTTCAGGTTCCTAATCTCCTCCAGGTAGGCCGTCTCGATGTTGTCGGAGATCAGGCCCACAACAGCAGTGTCGTCAGCAAACTTGACAATGGAGGTGGTGTCTGATGTGGCTACACAGTCATAAGTGTACAGTGAGTACAGCAGGGGGCTTAAAACACAGCCCTGAGGCACTCCAGTGCTGAGTGAGATGGAGGGGGAGACTTGTTTTCCTACCCTCACTGATTGGGGTCTGTCTGTGAGGAAGTTGAGGATCCACTGACACAGTGATGAGCTGAGTCCTAGATCCGTCAACTTGGTGAAAAGCTTAGAGGGAATTATTGTGTTGAATGCTGAACTGTAGTCCACGAACAGCATCCTAACATAATTCCCTCTGCCAGTGTCCAGGTGACTCAGGGATGTGTGGAGCAGGTGAGATATGGCATCGTCTGTGGAACGATTAGTCCGGTAAGCAAACTGAAGTGAGTCGATGGTGGGAGGAAGTGAAGAAGTGATGTGATCTCTCATCAGTCTTTCAAAACACTTCATCACAATTGAAGTCAGTGCTACTGGACGGTAGAGATGGCACGATACCACTTTTTTATGTCCGATACCGATACCGATATCATAAATTTGGATATCTGCCGATACCGATATGAATCCGATATAGTGTTTTTTAATCAATAAAACTGTTTTTTTAAAATATCTTGCTGCATTTTGCAAGTCTGCAAGTTCATACTCAAGTTTAAAACAACAACTACACTAAAGCTATTCTGTTATACCTGTATGCAAAAAAAATATTTCATAGTTCAGCAATACTGATCAATCTAATAAACTTAGACCTACACCATCCTCCCTATTCTGGTATTTTAAAGAGTACTTAGCATAAATATTAAGCAACCTAACTAATAGGGTTCCAACTCCCAGCAACAACAAAAATAAATAAATAAAAAATAGGGAACCACCCCTCACGCTCCACCTCATGATGCTTAATCAACGTAATCAACCTTAATTTGATGCAGTGTGAAAAAAAATGCACAGAAATCAATTATTTTTCAAGAAATATTAAATAGATTCAACATCTTTCTTCAACAAAATTGCAGACTGCACAGATGGTACCTTCCCAAAGTAAAAAGTACTATAGCTTACTAGGGTATATATATTAGACTTAATAGTCACTATATACAGTAATTGACTTCTATTCATTTTACATCAAATTAAAACTTTGGGTTTCAGATAATTATTTATTAAAAGCTAGACATTTTAAATGAGAATAAGAAAGAAAAGTATGTCTTTGTGCCCCCTTTTCCCTGTTAATGCCCTATCGGCCCCCCTGGCTAAACTTTGCTAGATCCGCCCCTGCACAGTTACCAGCCGTCAGCTACGTAGAAAAAGATCCTCGAGTAGAAAGTAATAATAAATAAATTCTAACAACAGCTTATCAAGCTTAAACGTGCTGCTGTTGTTCAGCCGCTGGTTTCCTCTTTCTGGTGCAAACTGGGCCAAAAACAAACCAGAGAGACGGACTCGCGACAGAAAAGCCGATCAGCTGATCATTTAAGCAGTTTCACGATTGAAGTAGCAGCAGGAGAGCGAGAGGCAGTCGCTTGTTAAGCTTAACGTGGGAATGCTTTACAAACATTCAGAGATGGACTTACACACTTGCTTTACTTCGCTCGGGGATAACTTTGTCGGAGATGAAATGCCAGGTTGCTAGCGAAGCTCCACATGCTATCCAGACCACCGACAGGTCCGGCATGCCACAGCTGCTCTATCACGTGATGCATACTGCTCCGACGTGCTAACGTTCTGAGGTGAGTTACGGCGTGTTGCAAGTTTTGTGAGGTGCTTTCGTGATATTTAATGGATCGGATTACATTTTTTATTTTTCTCCGATATCCGATCCAGTAATTTAGGTCAGTATCGGACCGATACCGATACGTAATATCGGATCGGTCCATCTCTACTGGATGGTAGTCATTGTGGCAAGCGGGCTGTTGTTTCTTTGGAACAGGGACAATAATGGACTGTTTGAAGCACGTGGGAACCACAGCTTGGGCCAGGGAGAGGTTGAAGATCTCCGTGAACACCGGTGCTAGTTGATCAGCGCAGGCTCTAAGGACCCGGCCAGGGATTGCATCTGGTCCTGCTGCCTTCCTGGTGTTCACCCTCCTGAAGGTGTTCCTCACGGCATGCTCTGTGATGACGAATGCATTTTCTTCACTGGTGCACTCCGAGCGCGCGCAGCCGTTTGTTGTTTTAATTGCTGCGGCGTCGAAGCGAGCATAAAACGTGTTCAGCTCATCAGCCAGTGAAGCATCTGCATTCATCATTGAAGAAGCTGGTCGTTTATAGTCCGTTATAGTCCGCAGTCCTTTCCACAGGCTCCTAGAGTCGCACTGTTGTAGCTGTGACTCTAGTTTTTCCCCGTAGCTCCGCTTTGCCTTTCGGACCGCGCTGCGCACGTTGTAGGACGCAGCCTTGTATAGGTCCATATTACCGGAGACAAGCCCTTCATTGTAGGCAGCGGTGCGTGATCTCAGAGCGTCGCGGATGTTTTTATCCACCCACGGCTTCTGGTTGGGAAACGTTCGGATGATAGTTCTTTCTGCTGTGTCGTTCACTAGTTTCCCGATAAATCCCACAACCGCTTCTGTAAACATGTTGATGTCATCAGAGCTGCGCCGAAACATGTCCCAGTCTGCGTCATCCAGTGCGTCATCCAGTGCGTCCTGCAGCGCGGCTTAAGACAGTTGCTTGTTGGTAGTCTCTGCTTTACGGTCAAGATGAAAAGGAATACCAAACCCTGTCAGTTCCAGGTCCTTGCCCCAGTACACAAGTGTTCCTCATTTCATGTTTAAGTGAGTCAAGCTTATAGCTTGTTAAGCTTATAGCAGTCTCTAAGGTTTGTGTACCTGAGTTGCCTTCCAATTTCACCCATTCTCCCTCTTTTCCTACATGAAGATTTTCCGTACAGTCTGAGCTCTGGAGGAATATTCACCGGCTTGACTCAGCTGATAGACCATAGTGACAGGAGGAACCCTCATCTAAGAATGAGTTTACATGTTGGTCGTGGCCTGATATACAGTTCTGCTCAAAAGCAAGAGGAGATAAGACCACAAATAACCTCATTATCAGTAAACCGGCTGACCCGACCGATCATTTTTGGCAAATACTGGAAAGCACATCTGGTACCGGAATATTATAGAGGGATATAAATGTATATAGATTCCATCTCCACAATGAGTCCTAATGGCCACGTTTGCTATCATTACACCTTACTGTAACAAGCATAGCATATGTAAGCATATATGTCTCTGTGTATATTATCTCCTAACCTAATGGGCCAGTCTCAACAAAACTTTGTACACATACGCAGGTTATTGACATCTATATATGCTTTCTTTTTTTGAAAGCATTTATGATAAATTCCAGTTGTTTTGATTTTCATATTCCTCATCACCTGTGAATGTAAGCTACATTACGTTCTGTTTTTGTTTGTTTGTTTTTATGTTCAATGGCGATCGCCCTTATGTAACTTCAGTCACCACTCGAAAAAGTAAAGCAGTCAGAAATGTGTTGCATTATCAATGCAGAGAAGCATGGATAAGAATTGCACAGGTCGAGACAGAACTGCAGTGGAACCCCGATTTACAAAATTAATTCGTTCCTTTCGTAAGTCGAAGCACCCATCGTGCCTTTTTGACTGATGCTGAACAATAGGCTAATTGCTAACTAGAACAACAATACGTCGTTCAAGTGCAACAGCGAAGCGCAAGTATGGAAGCCAAGGGATTGTCACATGATTCGGAAGGCATTGTAAGCTCAGCCAATCAAAGCCAGCGGATTTCCCGAGTAACGAAATCAGAGTCAAGTTACGAAGGCACTGAACATTGCCGTTCAGTGCCTTCGTACCTGTAACTTGAATTTTTTGTGAAACGGGGTATTCGTAAGTCGGGGTTCCACTGTACTTATAGAACTAGACTATCAATAATTATGATTGTGTTGTTGGAGAAAAGATAAATGATTATTGCAGGCTTAGCAGGTTATGCTGTGACTAAAAGGTTGTGAATTATTATGCTCTGCCTGACTCAGCTGGTTATGTTTATGGCGTTTCAAACAGGTGTTGCCAACAGGGAAGATGCCAAGTGCCCTCAGGTGGGCAAATTTTGTAACATCGACTCTTATAACCAGGTTAAATGATGTTACTCTTGTCCCTTGTTTCTTTATTGGCTGGTATTGATACTGATTGACCGATGTATCAGTCAGGCTCAATGTTGGACCTGATATTGAGTTTTGGTGAACAACCACCAAATATAAGTTCAACACTTGGAATCGTCTCCAGGTGCAGCTTCATTTGCTTGTTACTTCATGAAAAAATAATTTAATGCAATACTGGCCAACCCCTTATGGGCCTTTGTTGGCTGACTGTGTTTTCTGATAATGTGTATGTAGTGTACCCTTGAGATAACACTTCTGTAATGTTTATTTTCAACAGCTCCCAGATGGGGTGAATGTGTCGAAAGAAGCAAGAAGAGCCATATCCCAAGCAGCCAGTGTGTTTGTGTTATATGCCACCTCCTGGTAAGAACTAATAAATCCCATTTACATAATGTGACCACTATTTATTTATTTTAGCAACTATAATAGGGGCGGGCGATATTTCTAATATACTTGCTGTATCTCGAGTTTTTCCACGTATGATGGTTAAAATGGCTTAAACATAATCATCGAGTATAGGTTGCCATGGAAATATTAAGCTGTCTGCATTTAAGTCAGTTTTTATTTTCTCTCACATGCTGTGAATTCATCAATAACCCCCCTGCCCAACACTGAGCATGCGTGTTTATATATATTTATATAGAGAAAAATATGTCAAAGTACAGTAATTTGCAAAACATGCCGTAAAATTATTGGCGCAAAAGGTAGCAGTACCACGAAATTATTCCACCAGCTGAAAAGTCATCCACTGCAAAATTAAGACTGTTTTAAACTCGGCATGTGAACATCTCCCCACACACCAAAGACAACTTTAAACCCGCTGTCATATGAGCTACAACGCCTATCGGCAAGAAGCTGAGACTCTGAGGTTTCTGTGGACCACACATGCTGATATTTTCTTTAAAAGAACAAACAAACAAACAAAAAAACCTGACTTCACTGAGGCTTACACTGCAGCTCACCCCCTTTGCCCCCATGTTTTGCGGTATAGCCACACACACAAAAAAAATTGCGATGTTGCATTTTCCTCATATCGCCCAGCCCTAAATTATAATGACTCCGACATACATGCACATATATTTATTAGGGGTGCAACGATACACAAAATTCACGGTTCTGTTCGATACTTTGGTGTCATGGTTCGATATTTTTTCGATACAAAAAAATGTTCATGCCTTTTTAATTTGTCATTTATTAAAATTCTAAATATATATTTTAACTCAAAAGTACAGTTTTTAAATTTAATGTTGCTGAAACAACAAAGTAATAAAAAAAATCTATCTGATGGAGGAATCACTCATCTTTGGAAAAGAGTTTATTACAGAGAAATGTCTCTTTCCAAAATAAAAGCTATACTATACGCTTCTTCTGGGCTATATTCTCAGCAGCATATTAAACATATCAGGTCCCCATAAGGAGAATCCTGTGCTAACGGCTGTCTAAATGACTCGGGTAAAGTTTGTAGCATGCGTGCTTGTTGTTTTTGTCTGCTTCCACTTGTCTTTGCACTAGGATGCTGTCGGAGTAAATGTGCAGTCATATTCGTTGTGTTCCCACTAGTGCTTTCAGGTTAATCTCGTTGAAATGACATTAACGCGCCATAACGCGGCAAATCATGCGTGGGGCTGGACGGTGAGACCAATTGAGCATTGCGTGGCACATCCAACATACTGTTTTACTTTAGTCCATGACGCGCTTATCTTCAGGGTCATACTTCACATGAAAACCAAAATAGTTCCAAACGCCAGATCTGAATGAGGGTGGGGGAGGTTCAATTTGCCATGTTGCAACGAGCTTAGCTTCTGTCTCGCTAGCTTGCGCTGCGCTCAGTGGATCTGCGCTCGACAGTGGAGCCTAGGAGGAGTAGTCGAACGCAGATCCACTGAGCGCTCAACACAGACAGCATCGTCAGAAGAAAAGTTGATAAAATAAATTAAAAATTTTGTATTGTTTGATACACATGTGTACCGAACCGAAAGCACTGTATCGAACGGTTCAATATCGATACGAGTATCGTTGCACCCCTAATATATATATATATATTTTTTGTACTTTATTTATTCGAAATTCTGTTTTTAAATTATTTTTTTTATACATAGAATAAAAGTTTATCAAGAGTGCATGTAATTTTGTTGTGCTTTTGGCACGACAATAAAATCAATTTTTATTCTAATTTCCAGCACAGCAGCAAGCTAAGAATGCTATGATGTGAATGTTAATTCACAAACACTGAATCAAACAACTGCTTCAGTTTAAATGTTTTATTGTTTCCCCCCTGCTTTTTTTTTTTTTTTTTCTTCTTCTCCTCAGCGCAAATAATTTTGCTATGAAGGCCAAGCGAAAAACTCTGAATGCAGGAGACGTCTTGGCTGCAATGGAGGAGATGGAGTTCGAAAGGTTCCTGGAGCCCCTCAGAGAAGCTTTGGAAGGTGAAACTTTGAAAATACTCTCAGCTTTTAAAGATATTTTAATAAGTCCACAATAAGTTCAGTGACATCAGGACTTTTATTCATTTCCTTGTGAAGTTGTGAAAACAACACTAATGTTTGTATTAGGGATGTTTTTGTGACTAGTTTCTAAATGAGTGGGACAAAAAGTAAACTCGCCAGACTAAAACTGAGAGACGCTCAGATATCAAGTGAAATTTGAGAATGTTTAATGGAAAATGTCAAAAACTAATAACAGACAACTCTAAAGCTAATATACACTCTGATAGTAAGTTAACTTTAATATTTATTTATTGCCCCAAACTTTCTAAACAGAGGCATTTTAAACCATTTATCACATTCTTCAATAGTATATCATGCTTTTTAACAATGCAGCACCTCTCATTGTGCATTATCAACCTTACACATACCCAGACAGACAACGAAGAAGGAAACACTTAAAACACACTGATTTTAAATTGCGACTAAGTAGTGTGGTGCATGCACTATAACTAATAGATGTAATCTCTCCAGCGTGCCCCGGGTCTACGCTGGGGCCGCCTCCTGGTAAGACATGCCCATCTGGAGCTTAGTGGGCTCCTTTCAATGTGGAGAAGTAGCAACTCTACCTTGAACCCCTAACCAATGAGTGAAATCCTCACCCTATTGCCCATCCACCTTTTGGAGAAAGCTAATTTCCTCATTAAACATTAAAATCACATGTTGACCCTTTAAAAAAAAAAAAAAAAAAAATTTATTTATTTATTTTTTTTAGTCAGTATCATCAATTATGTCAACAAATCATCGCAGCCCTAAAGTAAAATATTATTAACTGCAAGTAACAGCAGGTGTTTTTCATTTGCCAACAGTGTATAAACAAGGACAGAAGGGAAAGAAGGTGTCTGAGCAGAAACGGAAAGATAAAGAGAAGAAGGTCGACACAGAGAATAATAAGAGCAGAGATGAGGAAGGAGAGGACGACGATGAGCGCATGGAAGAGGAGCCTGAGGTCGAGAATGAAGCCGAGGAGGAGGAAGAGGTGGAGAACTGATAACATTCTCCCCACAGAGAACTCCGTCACATACTCTGAGATAATTCCTGGCCAAATGGGATATGTGTGCGTGCAGCTCAGCGTCACCATGTATCAAATGATAATGAAATGTGAACTGAAAACGGGTGACTTCTAGCCTGAAAACATGCAACACAAAGCACAAAGAAGTCACCTGTCTAGATATGTCATGTGACCTCCAATTTTGGATAAAAGAATAACAGACAAAAAAAATGCACATTTGATTCTGCTCCCTGATGTGACAGTTTTTCTACATGACAATGAAGGGAATATGTCTGGTTTTCAGACAAAATAAAACGTTTAAAAGATGTCATCTTGTTCAAACGTCTCCCCAAAAAATGTATATTAAATTGCAATGAATAGAATTGAAAACTGTTACCTTTTATCTGTTAAGAATTGAAAAGATGAAATGAAATCACTGATTTCTTTGCATAGTCTCCTAAGCCAAAGTTCTGAAAGTAGAGTTGGAACACGTGTTATCATATAGGAACTTTAAGGCAGATTCTGGCAACATTTGGATTTAAATCTGCGAGATTGAAGTTGTCACTAATATTGGGTACAAAAATGCATGTTTACAGCTTATCCCACAACTACAGCTGAGGTGCATTGAGACAGTGAGCTGCTGTTGGGTTTTATACCTAGAGAAACTAGTTGTTTTGTTGTTTTTGAACCATTTATACTTTTGTAGACTTGTATACAAGTTGCTAAGATTTTTAATAAATTTGTATAAAAAGCATACTTGCAAGCTTTGTCTTGATAAAACCGGTACCTTGGGCTGCTTCTAAAAAAAGCAAAGGTGGGGCTGTCTCTAACCAGGTAATGCATGTCCAAATGGTAAATAGTCTGGCTTTTGTATAGTGCTTTCCTGCTCTATGTGAGCACTGAAAGCACTTTATACAACTTGCCTTATTCTCCCACTCATACATGCATTTGTCCTCCTTTTTTCCAAGTAAGTGTTTTCTAGCGTTCACGCAAATTCGTACTCTGACGGATGCATCGGAGAGCAACTTGATACCTTGCACAAAGATGTTCAGTATGCAGACTGTGTGCGGTCAACCTTCCACCAACCCTCTGATTAGTAGATGACCTGCACTACCTTCTGAGCCTAAAGGATGTCAGCCACTAGCCACTTTTTAGCCCACAACATGGGCTAAAAATTGGACAATAGAAAAAAATAAAAACGTTATCTGGTCTAATGTTTCAATTTCTACTGTGACATGGGCACACCATGCGGCCAATCGCATACAAAGACCGACTGGGATCATACCATTTTGTGAAAGACAGAAACAGTGCAGATGTTCAGAATACGGCAAGTGTAGATGTACAGGCCAGGTAGAGAAACGAGGGAGTGGATTTAAATGCAAGGTTGTCAGGAAACATTGAAGAAAAGAGTGAAAATGTAAAATCGGCAGCATCTGGCTGCATTTCAGTCATGCTGAAGACTGCAAAGCTGAGTGCAGAACTGATTCAATTAGGAGCTGGTTAAAGTGATACCTGTTTTTGTTTTCAGCTATTTTCCATTGTGGGGTTGACAAAAGGCTTTAACTTGTTCTGATGCATGTTCTCTCTAGCAGTAGTAAATGTCTTTTATGAAAACACTGAATAAAAAATGGCGCCCTTGTGGTACCCCGCAGGGTAGGGAGGCAATGTTAGAGAACCTGTCGGTTCTAACAGAGATGGTCCGATTAGACAAGTAGGAAGAAAACCAGTCTATGGCATTGCCAAATACACCAGCCAAAACCTTAAGCCTATTAAGTAGGATTTTGTGGTCAATAGTTTCCTCCATTAAAAAAAATCATTATAGGCCATTATAGGAGTGGTTTCAGTGGAGTGCTGCCTCTGAAATCCAGAGTGAAAAGGGTCAAAAATCGCTAATCTTTATAGTAAAGATCTGAACTGATTTTCTAAAAAAATTTTCTAATAATTTGCTTATAAATGACAATTTTGAAATAGGCCGATAATCAGAGCTGGCATCAAAATTCAGTTTCTTCAATGTGGAGTTGCCTCAGCATGTTAAAAATAGGATGGAACATGACCTTGCCTCTGTGAACTCTTGAAGATAGATAGCAATGTGGGGTCGATGCTGGTGAGAGTCCCAGACAGGACAGGGAGGTAATATATCTAAGGAGCACGATGAAGATTTAATTTTACCTGTTACTTTAGTTAAGTCATTCGGTGTAACTGGAGTAAAAGAAGTGTGTCCTTATCTCCCAGAGAAGGCCAAGTTGTTGTCAACAAAGAAACCTACACACAGAAATCCACTGAAAATGGAAACATCAGCCAAAATATCAGCAGGGATTTAATAATATAACTTTATGAACTCTGTGAAAATGATTTCCACATCATTTATTGTATACATTACAGCATTCAGGGCCTTTATAGACACAGACCCTACAGAGAAAATAATAATAAACTGAATTAATTTCAGCCTTGGTTTTTATTAAATATATTTTATTAATAACTACATTTCATATATAATATCTGTATCTTTACCATACTTTTGACTAGGTATGGCACTGTGTTAGAGAGGCTGGGTTTAGGAGAATATGGTCCTTAATGATCATCTTGACCTTGATGTCCAGTTGAGAATGAACATGCACTTCTCAGCAGGTGAGAAGTTTGGCTGTTCGGGAGGGGCTCAGAGTAGAGCCGCTGATCCTCCACATCGAAAGGCGCCAGTTGAGGTGGTTTGGGCATCTGACAAGGATGCCCCCTGGGCGCCTCCTGAGCGAGGTTTTCCGGGCATGTCCCACCGGGGCAGACCCAGGACACGCTGGAGAGATTATATCTCTCGGCTGGCCTGGGAAAGCCTTGGTGTTCCCCCCGATAAACTGGAAGAGGTGGTTGGGGAGAGGGAGGTCTGGGCTTTTCTGCTTGGGCTGCCGCCCCCGCAACCCGGGGAAGAAAATGGATGGATGGATGGATGCTCAAACACATGGCCCAGTTATATATTTGACCATCAAAATAAAAGCTGAAATATTTAAAAAGTTTTTCTCTGGGTTTACGTATAGAAAATCCACTATACTGTGATTTTCTCAATCTGCAGCTGAGCTGCTAACCACACTTTAGCACCACAATGGAGTTCATTTAGAAAGACTACTCTTCTACAAAGAAATGAACAGTACCCAATTTTTATTGTAGTTTTACCTTAATTGTAGTAAAATTTCATCCCCAAGCAAACAGCGATTTAGTAGTTGGTACCTGGTTAGTACTTGACTCATTGGCAAGTACTGTGGTAGTCAAGCAGTCTCTGTTATTTTCTCCAGTGGCATCATTAATCTTAGTTTTTGACATTTTTTTTCCCCAAAACACTGATATGAACGTTTTGGCTCTGATGAATTAATGTTTGTGCCTTTTTCAGACAGCGATTAGTCTTTAACATTTTAAACTTGAATCACATTACACAACATCAAGGATTTATAATTAATGATTCTGTTTATCATTAATCATCATTTCAATATTTCTGATCAGTTTTGTCCTCTATCAAATGAAAACAAATGTGTTTTTCTTTTAAAAACAGACTATTTAACATAACTCCAAACCTTTGAGCAGGCGTGAGTAATATATAGGTTTTAAATTGTTTGCCACATTTCCTTTCAGCTCATAACAGAACAAAAAACTGCAACAGACTAAATCTGATTTCCATTGATCAGCATGATCCTCCTGTTCTATTTTGGAAATTCAGAAAAAATAGCCTCAAACAAACCTATGAGCAATGCTCTCATCGTATCATTTTCACAAGGAAAATACACTTTGAAATGATCGTTCTCCTCTCAGGAGGACTGAACTCAGGTTAAATTGGATTGTTTACTGTAGAGGTGATTAATCAGTTTAATCTTTAAAACGTCATGATCTCTGCAGAGGTAAACATTAAAATATCTGGAGAACATCAAATACTAAGACTGGACTCGGGGTGCTTATACAGCAGTAAGGAGAACTCATATAATTTACAGCTGATGGGACTCATGAGTGTGATCGCTTGGATGACTTCTAATTCTCAGCAAAGGACACAGATGTTAGTATCTCTAAGCAGGTCCTCATGCAGACATGGTAATTTCTACAGAAAAAGCTTTGTGATCAAGAATTATGATATTTATTCATTATCCATATTAGAGGAGTGTTTTTAAACGATAATATGGCTGCACCATACCTAGTTAATCCTTTTTACACAAGCTAACAGACTCATGTATTGTTCTCATAATGTATGTGTTATTTCTTTGAAAAATAAATCACAGAGCTAACACAGAGATACAGACAACCATTCACATCAACAGCCAAGTAGAGTAACCTCAAGGCGCTTTATATTGTGGACCCTAAAATAATACTGTGGTATGACTGAGACACAGCGGGACCACAGATTCGGTGTTAAAGCCATTTTATTTATTCTGGCTGCAGCTCTCGGCTGTCGGCCGCACATCACACCACAAAAACCAACACACAACAACCCACACAAAATAGTGTTCCCGTCTTTGTTTTGCTCTTTTTTTTTTGTTTTTCACAACCCTCATATGGTCATGAGCTTCTCAAAATCAAGAGAAGCAAATCCACTAACCTTTAATCACGGAAGAGCTACGAACCACACTGTGAAGCATGGAGAAGGTGTGATGGTGTGGGGGTGCTTTGCTGGTGACACTTTTGGAGACTTATTCAAAATTGTAGGCACACTGAACCAGCAAGGCTACCACAGCATCCTTCAGTGTCAAGCCATTCCATCCAGTTTGCATTAGGTTTGGCCATCATTTATTTCTGATAAGTCTGGAGACTGTGCTGCCACTCCATGTTTTCAAGCTCACCATCTTTTTCCTTTTTCCTGAGGTAGTTCTGGCATAGCTTGGACTTGTGTTTTGGGTCTTCTTGCTGTAGGCGCACACCAGAGGGTCCTGCACGGTGCTGCAGAATGCTGTCGTAGCTGTTTTGGTTCAGGGTGCCTCTCACTCTGTATAAGTCACCGACCCTGGATCTAGCAAAACAGCCCCGGACCATCACACATCCTCCTCCACATTTGACGGTTGATGGCACACACTGTGGAACCATCCTTTCACCTACTTGATGGCGTACAAAGATCCTACGTGATGAACTGAAGATTTCAAATTTTGATTGATGAGCCCATAATACCTTCTTCCAGTCTTCAGTAGTCCAATGGTGGTGTTTCATGCCAAGGCAAGCCTCTGTCTTATTCTGAAGTCTTAGCGATGGCTTTCTTGCTGCAACTTGTCCTGTCAAACCTGCAGCTTTAAGTCTTCTCTTTACAGTTGAAACTGAGACTTTCTTACTACGACCACTATTAAGCTGTGCTTGAAGCTGTTGTCCTTGTGAGCCGCCGATCACACAAGCTGTTAACTCTCAGAAACTTGTCCTCTGATTCAGTTGTGGCTTTGTTTCTGAGTGCCTTTTGATGGTGAAGGAAACTGTACTCACTGACACCTTGACTTTCTTTGAAATTTCTCTGTAGGAAAGATCTACATTTTTAGGTGTTATGATTGTCTGTTATCAAGAAATTCCATTGTTAATTGCCTTTTTCTCGCCATTTTTGTAGCAACACACTACTTTCTGCAGTACAATACTGTTCAATTGATGCTGACGAGGGTATGGTACCACAGTGTATTCCAACACTGCTTTTATACGGACAGAGGGGGTTGTAATTAATCCAGAAAAGTTGGAACACCTGTAGGAATTACTCACACCAGCTTTCAAAGCTTCATGAACCGCCATTGCTGCAGAAGAGCTTTAAATTGTTAACCCATGTTTTCTTCCCTGAAAAAGGCCTGTTTGTATAATTCTGAAATATACATTATGTTTCAGTTTTGGTTAACCTTACCTTTTTTTAACCTCTAGCAGTTCACCTACCTTGAATGTACTTGAATGACTTGAATTGCAATAAATAACTGGACAAATAGGGGTGTTCTTTCGATTGGTAGTGTCTATGTCGTTGTGTCCCTGGGCAAGACACTTTACCCTACTTGCCTACTGGTGTTGGCCAGAGGGGCCGATGGTGCGATATGGGAGCCTCGCTTCTGTCAGTCTGCCCCAGGGCAGCTGTGGCTACAACTGTAGCTGCCTCCACCAGTGAATGTGAGAGTGAATGAATAGTGGCATTGTAAAGCGCTTTGGGTGCCTTGAAAAGCGCTATATAAATCCAATCCATTATTATTATTATTATTATCATTATGTATATGTCTGTGCGTGTAACAAACCTTCATGGTGACATCTGCACACTGTAATGAAACACTACATTTTTTTGTAAGACAGGCAGAAAGGCTGGTGCAATAGTACATTCTCACAGTTTTCACAAAATCTGATTAAGTTGTATACGCAAGGTTTTTTTTTCTGTGCTTAGAAACTGCAATCTGTCCTCAGTGAGAGTGTCACACTGTTCTAAAATACTCCACAGTGTCTAGTTAGAGTCAGTAATTAAACAAGACATCTGCTAGAACGAGGAGCCAACTGAAAATGAAGCAAATTACTTTATTACTGCTGTTCAAAAAAATTGGATACGAGTGTAAAAGTTAATCCACTGCTCGGGTCAATTAAAACCAAGAGAAACGCCTAAGTTAAATTTTTTCCTTTCCCTGTGATTGGATCGGTAGCTGCCCAGTTTGCATGCCAAAGTGTCCTTGGGAAAGATATAGGACCCCAAGTTGGACAGAAAACTCCTTTAAAAAGTGCTCCTTTCAATGAGGCATGTTGTGAAGTGCTTTGAGTACCTAAGTGAAAAAGTGATATATAAGAACTAACTCATGATAAAAAGAAATAAAGTGGACTAACTTAGTTGTAACATTTTATATTCTTTCTAGTTTAGTAGAAAGAGCTTGAAGTCACTTTAAGTAGTCATGTATGATTTGATCAGTTTTTTACATCATTGTGGATGAACTTAGGGCCACTCTTCTTTACAGCTTTACTTAAGTTTATTTATGCTCAGCTCTCCTAGGGTCTGATGAGTGCAGTTCAGTTAGGCTTAGGTCTGCTCTTTGACTGGGCCTCCCTTTGAGAAGCAGTCTCAAAGGGAGTTCTGTAGCTCACATGTTGGAGCAGGTCATCAGGTAATCAGAAGGGTAGAGTTCAATCCTTGGCTCCTCCCATCTGCATGCCAAATATCCTTGGGGAAAATACTAATGTCAAGTTGATCTCTGATGCATCCAAAATGTGAATGTGTGTGAATGTTAGATGGAAAGCATTGAAAAAACTGCTTGTATGAATGGATGTGAATAGGTGAATGGGGCATGTTGTATAGAGAAGAAGAGTGCCATCTGGTGATGATCAATTAATCAAGTATGTTTAAAAACCAGCACCTGGCTGCTGCATACCCTCTTGATTCCTAAGGTAACAGTATGGGTGTACTTAGTTTAATATGTCATGTGTTACTGTTCATCTAGCTGGCAAACCTTTAGGACACGCTAAAGATCTGATTATTTTTATGATGTCCTGATTTGTATAATAACCTGCAATTTAAAGATGGTATGTTTTTTTCACACAACCGAGAACAGAAAAGAAGACTTACTCACTGTGATGCATCAAAATCATGATTGGAGTGCATCCTTATAAACACATGTCAAATACCAACAGTCTGGTGTGGGTCTGGATTCGGTATAATCTTACACATAGGATGTCAGACCCTCAGGCTACCCTCTTGCTCTTGCCACAGTTTTTTCTGTTTCTCTGTTTGGTCAGAGGCATTCATACCAGAGGCCTGTTCAAAGTCATTTGTAGAGCTCTAGCAGTCCTCATCCTGTTTCTTCTTGCACAATGGAGCAGATACCTTTATTGATGATGGCTTAACAACCATCTACAGACCTGTCTGGTTCTCCAGGAGTATGCCTGTCTCCTGGAATCTCCTCCGTGCTCCTGAGACTGTGCTGGCACCTTACAGTAATGCAAAACTCCAGTTAGCTTCAAGGCCTGTGATACACAGATTTTTTAAACCACTTACAGGTCTGCATTTCTCATTTTTGCCATGGAACAGGATGTCCTGCTGCGAACACAGCAGCAAACACCTGGTTACTGTTCAAGCATTTAGATTCTGACGGGCAACCAATCAGAAGAATGTTGCCTTAAAGGGGAGGAGTTAAAACAACGTTCTTTTCTTTCCAAGAATAAAAATAATGAGCAATTAACTTTATAGTTGATCAGCAATCAAGAAGTTACAGCAATTCACAGACATAGATTGATTATAACTATATATTTGTTATTATATTATATAGTAGTAATAAAACAAATGAATCAGAATTTTGAACATATGTCAAATTAAGAACCATTTCAGAAATTGTTGATCAGCAGAAAGCTGGTATATGTTTGGTGAGCGTATTCACATCTCTCTGTTACTGTCCCTTTAAGCAGTCAGTGTAGACTGTGACTGGCCAGCTGAGTGAGTGAGTTTCAGCCTGTACTGCTGTAGTGTCGAGCCAGAGCAGCAGACAGCACAGGTGCTCAAGTAGAGCTCTCACCCTGATACACACACAAACACAGATTATTCACACACAATCGTGCACATTCTCTGAGTAGAGACAGCATGAGTACAGTGTCTGAGTCTCTAGATGGGAGCAGCAGGTCTCTGTCTGCAGCCAGGAGACACAAGAGTATCAGGAAAACCTCCAGGAGGATTTATTCTGCCTACCAGGACCACCAGGAGGGGTGAGTCTACTCTCTGTTCTTTCTTCACTTTTACTACTATCAGCACTTGTGGAACTCCTCGCTGCTCGGATCTCTCTGTCTATCTGTTTATAGCTGCTCTTTCACTGCAAAGATTTTTACATTCCTCTACAAATACATTTGTTTTGCTTGGCTCATTAATTAATATTACTAAAGAGTCTGACTCCTGGAAAGCAAACACAAAGAGGTACAGAGAGCATACAGATGAGTTTTTGTTTGATGTTTGAAATGTACTGCATGAATGATATATGGAAAAAATACCATCATTTGACGTCCCTTATTGATTGTGATGCATATTTGCATAATAGCTTTGTGACAGTGAATATTGTTTGTGTATAGAAATGCTTGCATCGAGCTGTTCTTCTGTAATGGGGATATATTCAGTCATGACTTTTGCATTCCATATTTCAGCTAAAATAATTTATGTTACTCATTTATTACCATAAGTGTTTACACACAGAACAATTAGATTCACTCCTTTTGGAGATACAGCAAACAGCTGTCTTCTTCAATGCTTTCTTATTAAAAGTGAACTACAAATTTACTACAACAATTAACAACATAGCAAATGCATTTGTATTAATGGGCTATCTAATGGTAGAAAACCACTGGAGATACACTATTTGTAAGCTGTAAGTACTGCATCTGACAATCATATTGGTCATAGTTTTTGTCAGATAGTTTTCTGCATATGAAATCTCTCCTTTGTGGAAAATCAATGTACTGCTTCTGAATTCACCATCGACAAGGGTGTTTTTTGTTTAGGAAAAAAATTCAATAAAATAAAAATTAATAAATAGAAATAACAGCAACTGAATAATTTACTTGCGACCTACTTCACAGTTTCAGTTTAATTCAATAATCACATTAAAATAAGTTTAGATATCTCAACATACAGAAAACATAAACATAAGTACAAGAATACCAGCGACAACCAAGACTTAGAGCTGCTAAATCTCATTCCCGGTGCTTCTAACTTGGCCTCATATGGCTCAAAGTAACCAAACATATGAAATGCCATGAGGCTGCTGCCTCATCAAGCTTTAATAAATGGCAGAAACAAAAAGAGATGGGAGCAATGGCTAAAAAAAAATTAATTCCAAGAACCTTTTTCAAAATATGAAATCAGCAATTTCTTGAATATCAGCAGTCCATCATAGAGGCAAGATTGTAACCCAATCAACTGAACTTAGAAATACCTACATGTGCAAAAGAATGATTCATAATTGAAAAACAGGATTGTGATCTGTCCATCGCTCAGTTCTCATGCACATCCATTAGTGGGTTGGTGTGTCTTTATGCATGTCATTATGTGTATTTGTCTCTGTCCGTGGCATGGCTTCTGACCTGGTCCCCTGGGGGTTGTGTCTGGGGTGGCTCGGGCCTCTTCTGTGTGGGCTGGAGAGGGGGGTGTTTACCTGGTGGTTCTTGGTTTTCTTGGGCCCAAAATTACCATTTGTGATTGTTCGGGGTTCATTAGTTCTTATTGAATTGGCAGCTTGCATATCTTGCATATTTTGAAAACCACCATCCGTGCTGAAAAGTACAGTTGTGGCTGGAAAATCTGAGTGTGACACAAGTATTGGGTTTTCTAAAATTTGCTGCTTCACATCTGCAATTCACCCTGACATGCTGCCAATCAACTTCCTGTCTGATAGCAACCCATTCTTGAAAAGTTAATGCGTGGAGTTTGTCAGAATTAGTGGGATTTTCTCTGTCTGCTTGCTTCTTGAGGATTGACCACAAGTTCTCAGTGGTCTGGGGAGTTTCCTAAACGACTTAGCTATAACTTGTTCAGCAGCTAGAATTAGTTTTGAAACAAGAATAGGACAACATTCCTCTCCCAAAAGTCCAGCACGTGGTCTCATAAGTTCCCAGGTGTTTAGGGAATGTCGTTAAAAAAATGCAAATACTACACAACTATAGATGTATCCCTGTCACAACTTTCCTTTATATGTTACATTTGCTCCATTTAAAAATGTTCTCACTTTATGACATTTTCAAATTATTTGCTTTTATTCACATTTTACACAGCCTCCCAACAATTTTTGTAACGGGGGTTGTATAAAGTGAGCCTGACTGGAAATATAGATTAATATGACACATCAAATGAAAAATATTATCTCAAAGTAGAGACATTGCAGCCATGTTTTTTTTCCACACTGAAACCTCTTAGATCCATCCTTTGTAACAGAGTAACACAGAACCATATTTCCCTTTGCCCATGTGTCCTATTCTGTAGCTCCTCAGATGAAGAAGACAAAGTAGATGAGAGGGTGGACAGCAATGATCCAGAGGAGATGTTCCAAAACATTCAGTACCAGAAGGAGATCATCGCCAATATTCGGACTAGGCCCTGGCCAATGAGGCGCAAACTCAAAGTCCTAAAGTAACCATCTTTTTGATTGGGATCTCTGTGTAGACTGCTACTCTGTTGCTTTTCTTATTCTCTGTGTACTGTGTATATGGTATATATACCATATATATATAGGTTCCTAGATATATGCTCATACTGCAGACATATGAATAATTAAATATTCTTTTATCTGTCACTAACATACATACATATGTATGGTTTGAAGAGGACTGCATTACATTTAAAAGTGTTTCTGATATTACATACAAGAGTGGCATGCTTTTACAGAATGGCGAACAGAGATGGCCACCTTGCATTATCATACGCACACAAACAACACCACTTATTTCAGAAAAATTCAGCCAAAATTCAGAAGCAGTGTGCGAAAAACTAAGTGCACCCTTACAGCTTCCATAGGATAACTAGCACTGTTTAGTAAGTAAGATAAATTGGATCAGATTAAAACACAACATTTATGCTGCCTATCTGCACATTACACGGACATCTTCACATTTCTGGCCTCCTTCCTGGCTGAAGAATTGTAAAATATTATTTCTTCTGTAGTTAAATTGATATTTGCTAAATTGCAAAAATTATTTATTATTAGCACACAACGACCAGCTGTGGAGGAATTTTTCAAACCATTTCTTAACAAAAAGAAGCAATAAAACATCATTAAAACACCTCGCCACAAATAAAACTGTATTATTGGAAAACTGAGCATAAAATATAAAAACCTAAAATGCACCTTTCTATATGGAGATTTCTGTTATAAGCTGGGAGGAGGATAGACCCACACAGCCTTTTTTACTTAAAATAATAAAAATAAATGTCACTGTTACTGATGTGCTGAGGTTTTGCAGGCGGTCCTAAGGCTCACACTCACAGTCTCTTAGTGTTTACTGGTTCCAGACACAGGGAGAGCTCTGCACAGAAACAATGATTATTCCAGGGTAAGATGAATAGGCAGACAGAACGAATTGAGGCCAAGCACGTCACCTGGCTGATCCAACAATCTAGAGGTAGAGCAGGTCATCTACTGATCAGAAGCTTGGTGGTTGGATCCCTGGCTGATCCAGTCTCCATTCCAAATATCCTTGGGCTAACTCCAAGCTCTCTCTGATGCACTGGAGTATGAATGTGTGTAATTGGTAGATAAAAAGCCCTTAATCCTAGAAGAAAACGCTTGTATGAATAGGTGAATGAGGCATATATAAAACGGCTTGAGTGCTCTGGGAGAGTGGAAAAGTGCTATATAAGAATCATTTCATTTAACTCTGGGTACTCTAGCTTTGCAGTATAATTGTTATTTGTAATTTTAAATTGGCCATTAACTTTTGGTAGATGAAGTGCTTGAAGTGTATAAAATCAGTCAATATCAATGGATGTATAATTCAAATCTGATTTCATCTTGATGCATTCTCAATCATCCAGGTAAGTAAATCTCCAAAGGTTGGTTCTGTTCATCTGGACGTAGCATTTTGTGGGAGAAACGTTTCATCACTCATCCAAGTGCCTTCTTCAGTCTCAGCTGACTGCAGGTTTCCCCGATCTTAGAAACAGTACATTTGCACGAAACGTTTCTCCCACTGAAAACACTACGTCCAGATGAACAGAACCAACTTTTGGAGATCAAATCTGATTTGTTGTATAGCACTTTTTATTTGATTAGTAGGACTAGGAAAGCACTACACTTTATTGTCAAAAATATTCACTCATCTATCTTCACATGCATATGAACTTGAGTGACATCCTATTCTTAAGCCATAGGGTTTAATATGGTGTTGCCTTTATAGCTATAACAACTTGAACTCTTCTGGGAAGGCTTTCCACAAGGTTCAGGAGTGTGTTTGTGTGAATTCGGACCATTCTTTCAGAAGCATATTAGTGAGGTGAGACACAAGTGTTGGACCACAAGGCTTGGTTCACAGCAGGGTCCAGTCTCTGGACCTTACTTTGTGCACTGGTGTGCAGTCAATTTGGAACTGGAGGGGCCATCCTCAAGCTTTTCCCACAAAGTTGAGAGCATGAAATTGTCCAAAATGTCTTGGTATCCTAAAGCATTAAGAGTTACTTTCTGAAAAACAAGCTCACATCGTAATCCCTGCTCAACCAAACTTTACTCTTGGCATAATGCAGTCAAACAAGTACTGTTCTCCTTGCAAATGCCAAGTCCAAACTGATGGAGATGGAGAAGCATGATTCTTTACTCCAGAGAACACATCTCCACTGTTCTGGAGTCCAATGCATCCAATGCTTTGCACTTCACTTGGTGATGTAAGGCTTGGATGTAGTGGGCATGGAAACCCATTCCATGAGGCTGTCTGCAAACTATTCTTGAGCTAATCTGAAGGCCATGAAGTTTGGATGTCTGTAGCATTAGACTCTGCAGAAACCTGGCAACCTCTGTGCACTATGCATCTCAGCATCTCTTGACCACACTCTGTAATTTATATACCCCACCACTTTGTGGCTGAGTTGCTATCGTTCCCAATCATTCCCACTTTGTTTTAATACCCAGCAAGGACATTTCACAAGTGGACTTGTTGCACAGGTGGCATCCTATCATAGTACCACATTGGAATTCAGTGAGCTCATGAGAATGAATCATTCTTTCACAGAAGCATTAGTAGCAGCCTAGGTGCTTGATTTTAAACAGCTGTAGCCATGGAAGATGCCGAGATCAGATGAGATCGGGCGCGCTCAGGATGGTATGGCCGTAAGATAGTTCAATGCATCCATAGCAAACATTTTCACTGCTATGCAGATGACACCCAACTCTATCTGTCCATGAAGCCAGATAACACACACCAATTAGTTAAACTGCAGGAATGTCTTAAAGACATAAAGACCCGGATGGCCGCTAACTTTCTGCTTCTTAATTCAGATAAAACTGAGGTCAGTGTATTCGGCCCTGAAAATCTGGTATATGGACCAGGTGACCATAAATCCTCCCTTAGTCATGATGCAATAGGCGTAGGCTGCCGGGGATTCCCATGATGCATTGAGTATTTCCTTTTCAGTCACCTTTCTCACTCACTACCCACATAGCAAGCAGGTCTGGCCCGGATCTGGTATCAAGTCGGCACTGCTGGTTTACTTCTGGCATGATAAGACGTATGTCATCCAGATATGGGCCAGGTCTAGTAATGACGCCACTGTTTATGTGATGGCATGCCACATCTGGCCCGATTGTGGTTTGATTTATGTGGCCCAGGCTCATAGAAAACAGGTCTTCCCTGGATCTGGCATCAAACTGGCACTTCTGACTGATTAGTGTCATGGCAGGGTGTATGCCAAGTAAATGTGGGCCAGGTCTGGTAATGATGGCACTATTTATGTTCCTATTTTTCTGTTTCAGTCAGAAGACCCAAATGCCATGTTGCAATATGATATTGCTATGGTAGCCAACGTTTCAAATGCAGATTTGACAGGTTTGTGAGTGTACACTTTATCCAAAACCTAGTGAGGTTTTACTCATCTTTGCCAGTGGCTGGCTGTAACTCAGGAGGTAGAGCAGGTTGCCGACTGATCGGTTAGTGGTTCGATCCCCGGCTTCTCCAATCTGCGAGTCTGTGTATGAAAATAGTTAGGAAGCACTCAGTCTAGAGAAAGTGTGCGATTGGGTGAATGTGGCATGTTGAGTAATCCAGGAGAGTAGAAAAGTGCTATATAAGAATCAATGCATTCACTGTCTGAAGAGAGTTTCGTCATGTTACTTTTGCACTATTATGTTCCGGCACATGTTGTTATTACATGGCTTGATTACGTTACACGTTCATCCTGTTTTCCTTCTCTCTCCCCAACCGGTCGCAGCAGATGGCCCCGCCCCTCCCTGAGCTTGGTTCTGCCGGAGGTTTCTTCCTGTTAAAAGGGAGTTTTTCCTTCCCACTGTTGCCAAAGTGCTTGCTCATAGGGGGTCATATGATTGTTGGGTTTTTCTCTGTATGTATTTTTGTAGGGTCTACCTCACAGTATAAAGCATCTTGAGGCACTGTTGTGATTTGGTGCTGTATAAATAAAAGTGAATTGAAATGGAAGATGGATTGGAACACTCCAAAAGTTGATCCTGTTCATCTGGACGTAGCGTTTTGTGGGAGAAATGTTTCATCACTCATCCAGGTGACGTCTTCAGTCTCACCTGACTGCAGGTTTCCAATCTTATAAACAGAACATTTGCATAATGACTGAAACCAGCCCACTGAAGGAACATTGGCCTGGGAGGTCAGTTCCTCAGTCATAATTATGCAAATTCTCATGACCATTGATCAACAACAATGGATTGGAACACTTAAAGTCACTTTGATGTGTCAGTGAATACTTTTGGCAATATAGTGCATATTAAAGCAAGCAAATTATACAAAAGCATTCTAAAGTCAAATATAAGGGCATCTGTTGCAAAGCTAGGCCAAAATTGTGTAATGGTGCAATTGGGACAATGATCCCAAGCACACTAGCAAATCTACTACAGAACTGTCAAAGTTTCAGAGGACTCAGATGCAGCTGAGAAAGGTTCTACAGGGCTTAATGAACAATTTCAAGAATGACTCCAGCAAAAATGTTTACTACAATTCTTTCACGTGTCAGGATATCACTTTTTCCACAGGGCCAGCTTTGCAATGTCAAAGCCTCTAGAACAGTTTGCAACTGAGAGTGTGTGAGAGACTTGGCCAGACAGGTAAGTACTCAAACAACACAGCAGCTAGGTTTTGACACAGATTAGGGCAACAATGTGGTGACAAAGGGAGAGGAAAGTACTGCCAGTGACAGGAAACAGATAAGCCTGTTTTAAGCTGGCTGAAACAAGTTAAGCATCTACACACGCACACAGGGTGATATGCCATGCAATTACATGGCACGTTACACTGTAATTTTAGAATGTGGTAAATACCAGATTATTTTTAATTATTTCCTTGTACATAAAACCTTGGAACTAAAGGAAGGTGGGAGGGTTTTCACATCACTGTACACAAAGAGCATATATGAGGGACACATTTAATTTTACCTTCACCAATTATATCTTTTTGCATAAGGAAATGTAATTTTTTTGATAGTATCAACAAATAGTACCGACTGAGACTACTAACAGAGAACAAGCTGAGCCACAGAAAGACAGAGGGAGTAGATAGAGAGCTCCTGAGATGTGCTGAGTGTGTGCCATGAATAACAGGTTTTATATGGGCAGTTTGCTATTACCGCAGAGGTTTTATTACCATCATCAGGGATGGGATGCTAGCGTGCAGTTTTAAACCCCCTTTAATCTCAGGGTGAGTGTAATTATTTCCACTGCAAGAACAATTTATTTCACACCACAAATTTGTGCTTTTTACCCACATTTCCAGACACGAGTTGTTCTTCAGCCCTGTAAATGAACATGCATTTATTGTAAAGCCGGAGTTTCTTTTTTGAGCCTTGAAAGTCTGTAAATTATTATACAATTCACACACTCAGTACTCAGTGGCTTCCTAGTTGTTCCTTGTGCCATAACAAAAACAGGTTTGATTACTTGAATCAGAGAAATAATATTTATATATTGAAAATCTTTGTGATGTAAAAATGTTGGGGCTACTTCAAGAACATTTAATTAAGATTTCATTTAATTTAGAGTTATGCTCACTTGGTTATTGATTACTTGATTGCACTTGATTATGTGTACTGCGTA
The DNA here is from genome assembly GCF_964374335.1 of Astatotilapia calliptera. Classification (NCBI taxonomy): domain Eukaryota; kingdom Metazoa; phylum Chordata; class Actinopteri; order Cichliformes; family Cichlidae; genus Astatotilapia; species Astatotilapia calliptera. Next base: position 1,694,039 of record NC_137422.1, on the reverse strand, counting down.
AGTATTCACAAAATTTTCATTTGTAAAAATGCAAGTAACTGAATGGAAAGATCTTTTTCTGTTTAAATAAATAAATGTACTTGGTGGACTTTATCTGTGTGATTCCCAGGCAGGCCAGAGAGATTGTTCTGAGATATGAGGGCCGACTAACCAGAACCAGAGGTTACCAGACCGCAGGAGCTGATGTACGTCCACCAGCCTTTCATCCACTGACTTTTTTTTTTGCCCTAACAATCTAATCCTGCTGGACTGGAGATTGGAGAAACAGATTGCTTAATGTATTTATAGTGCATTATAGATCTTGTCCACAACAGGATAAAGTGCTATTTCAGGGCAGTTTTATTTCTCTGCACTGCAGTGGCCTGATGATTACAGCCAAAACAGTAAATTGTGTTGGATTTCTTATATAAAGGCTGCTGAGTTTTGATCTTTCAAGGCTCTTCTCCTCTGTGGGCTGAACACACATGTGTATAACTCTTTATTCGTATTTGCAAAAAGATTAAGTCAGACAGTGAGAAAGATAGTTGTGCTGCAATAATCCATGGAGCAGCACAAGTGAATTTATAGCCCATGTTACGGCGCAGTTAATTCAATGTTTGGGCTGCTTCCCACCCATTAGAATAAATTGACTTTCAGTGAGCAGTCTGACGATCAGGTATCAGTTCTACAGTTTGGCTCACGGTTAATTGAAAATCAGAATCAATGGCCCAGCTGACCTTCTCTTGATTGACAATTAACAGCTTAGTTGTGTTTCTTATCTTTCAGCACTCTAAAAATGATACAGCCACACTGTTTCAGATCTCAGGTGTCTGCTACTTTATTATATGCTGAAAATTGAAAATTAGACAGTTCATCAACACACAATAAATAAAAAATGTAACTGCTGTTATAATTTTAGACTTTACTGAGAGCTTTTCATCACAGAAACAATGGTAGAAGTAGTTTTTTGTTAAACCTCTGTCAGTGTTTCTCAGCTTGATTCTCTCCTGCAGCTGCTGAAGAAACTTTCCCGTTTGCTTTACAACATTGTGGTGCTGTTCATTCCTTGGGAAGTCAGGATCAAGAAAATTGAAAGTGAGTTATCTGTTTTCTTTGTTCATGAAAACGTGTTTCCTACATCTGCTGGCTAAAAAGAAAAGAACAAAGGAGCAGGGTGTGTGTGTGTGGGGGGGGGGGGGGGGATAAGAAATCACTCATGATGTTCAACAGGACAGAAAATGGGAAATTTGCTAGAAATAACTTTGAAAATAGCATCTTTTCATCAAGGAAAGTCATTGCTTTCCACATCGGCTTTGCTGTGATATATTCAAACATTAGATGGCCTTATTAAACTGGATTTAGCAACAAAGAAATATTTGTGATTTTAGCTCAGAATCAACACATTACCATAAGCATATGGACTTTGAAGAGACGTTGTTGTGAACTGGGGCCATTCAAGAGAAAATAACACACTGATTTAAATGCATATCAAGAACAACAGCACAACAGATCCAAGGATACTGCTGGTTACGTGTTTAAGCTATTCAAATTTGTGGTACAGCAGAACACAGTCCAACAGACTGTTATATCCAAAGTGTTATATGCTTGGATGGTTGTCCGGAGAGGAGTCGTGTTATGGCGTATTAGGCCACCACAGTAAGCTGGCCCAGTACAACTGCCTAATTTGACATATTTTTCTCAAAAACAAATTTTTATTTCTTTGTCATTAATGTACCAAATAGTGTTTGCTTCCAGGCACCATGAATGTGAAAAGTTTATTCGGTGAGCTGTGTTTATTATTAAGTTAGATTAAGCTTTGAAAGAAACCACCAAGCTTTTTGATCAAACAGCACCATTAAAATGCATTACTGTCAGTGGTGTACACCTACAGCAGTGTTTGTGTGTGAACTATGTGCAACGTATTAATCAGTCTTATTTTGATGTTTCCTCTGACTTGCTGAGGTCACTTTGGGTCAGGCGTGGCCTCCTACTTTATCTTCCTCCGCTGGTTGTTTGGGATCAACATTGTTCTCACCATCATGACTGGAGCCTTCATTGTCCTACCAGAGGTCAGAAAATCTCTCATACCATATATGGATGGATGGACTAGAAAGTTCTAGTTTCTTTAGAATGGTAATCCAGCTGCAAAACTACACAGGCACTTGACAACCTTGCTTTTATACAGGAATATAATCCTAATACAACCACTTAGCAGCAGCTAAGTTAAGTCCCCTGCTGGACAGAGAGATATCATAGATGAATTGCACTCATTGGCGCCAACTAATTCAGACTCATTGCAAGATTTATGACTCTTAGAGATATCTATGATAGCAATTTTCTATTCATAAATGCGTGTTAACTTCTATTTCTCATACGGTGCTGTGAAAATGTTGAGTTTAACTGGCAATGAGTCTTTCACATCCTGCTGGAATTTGCTCCACTCTTCTTTACAGATATCAGTTACATTTAAGTCCAGAGTTTGACGAGTCTGCACCAAAACCACCAAAAAAGATCCATTTTTGATAAAGCATATAGTTCGTGCTGGATCGACTGTCATCTGTCAGATGATCTGGGGTCTTTGACCCTGCACTTGTTATTATACCCTCTGCATATCCCTCTTTATTCTTGTTTGGATTTTCATATTCTAGCCTTAATTTCTGGTTTTTTTTTTGTTGTTTTGTTGTTTTGTTTTGTTTTTCGGGGGGTCCATGATATTTTCAGGTTGTATTTTGTTTTCATAGTTGGATGTTTTCTGCCCATCTGTGTTCTCCATATCAAGTTTGCATTCTTGTGTCCTGTGTTTAGTTACGTCCTGTTTTCATTTGTTACCATGGTAATGTTGTGTGCATTGTCTTTAGTTTTGCTTGCCCTTCTCTCGTTAGCTAGATTTGATCTTTTATCCACCTGTGTCTTGTCTTCCCCAGCTTCCTCCCCTCTCCCTAATTACCTTGAGTGTATTTAAGCGCTTAGTTTTCCTCAGGTATTTGTTGTACTGTACTGTTTGACAATATTTTCTTGCAGGACTCTTTCAGCACATATCCTGTCCTTTTCTTTTCTTTTAAATTTAAATGTTAAATATCTTAAATAATAAAACCTACACAAATGGTCAATGATGAGTTTTGTATTTAATTTTTACCCCAGTAAATATATTGTTGATTTGTCCTTTAGTACAGATTATAGAATATTTGCAAGGCAAGGCACGGACAGTAATAGTGGGATGGGGGTGCACCTGGATATATATCTAACACTGACATGCAGACACAAGCAATTTTCTCAGACATAACTTACAATGTCATTCCCACTGCATATCTTGATCCTCCATTTTTCTGCTTTCTCACTTCATGGTTTGTTGGAATTACCACTCTGCTGTTCCTATTTGCACGTCTCACCTTTATCTCACCTTGCTTAGTGAATAATATTGTTTGCTATCAAACATTATAGGTTCTCATTTTCATGTTTCTGTATTGTACTGGGAATTGAGTGGGTGGCCGTAGCTCAGGTAGCAGAGCAGGCCACTTACTAATCAGAAGCTTGGTAGTTTGAGCTCTTCTTGTCAAATGTCCTTGGGCAAGACACTAAACCCATGTTGCTCTCTAATGCATCCATTGGAGCATGAATGCATGTTAATGTTAAATAGAAATCACTAGCATAGAAAGAGTACAGAAAAAACAGTGTTTGTGTGAATGAGGCAAGTTTGACATAGAGTATTAAAGAACCAGTCCATTTACCAATTATTCAACAGAGTTTGAATGTAGGGTCAGTCCACCGGAGTTATCACTGTCTTTCTTTAATAACACACTCTCAAAAACATTTACAGTGCTCCTCAGTCAATGTTCAATGTTCAGTTGTTCAATGTACTGCACACAGTGGAACACAGGCTTGTTTGAGCCTGTGCTGCTGAAGCTGTAGGTTTGCTCACTTATAAAGAAATTAACATCCTCCAAAAAACAAACATTTAATTTTAATCAAAAAAACCCCAGTAGAAAACATATTGGCTAAAAGTTAGAAATTGACTTGCATGGCCAACTGAAAGAAGTATTTGATCCCCAGGGAAAACATGGTGGAGAAACCCTTGTTGGTAACAATGTTTCTACCTCCGTATTTGACTGTGGGGACAGTGCAAGATTTCAATCTAATATGGCGCACTGTGCTTCAAATTGTGTTCTTTGTTTCTACGGTACTACCTTTAAATCATTAACATGCTCCTCCTGGTTGTTGTTTTATAATAATCACACCAACAGTTGGTTGATTTTTGAAAATAATAATACTCACAAAGCTTCTGGGTGACGATCTTTAAGCTCATTCCAAAAGGCAGATCTACAACCCCTCACATCCCATATGGAAAAGAAATAGTAAAAACTTACATGATTTACTCATGAAAGTGGCCACTTTCTCATTACTTTCATATATTGTTTTAGTAAGTATACAAAACATACAAGTTTCATTATATAATTTTTCAAGGGATCTTATATCTGTTTTTACTCTTGTATGCTTTTCATACAAGTTTCACACAAGACAGATACAAACTTTATAAGATTTATATACTGTATATCTTTTCCATTTGGGATGCTTTGACATTGCTAGGCCATTTGTATTGTTAACACCTGAACAACTGTCTAAGTAAACCTCATCACTCGGGCCACTCACACTCAGAGGCTACTCAGACCAAGTCCTTTGCAACTTGTTCTTCTATTGTATATATTTCTCATGTCTTTTTATCCCTGCTGTCTTACTATTTATGCTTCACACCTGCACAGTTGTTGTGGAGCACCAACAGTTAGGTTGTACATGTACAATGTCAATAAAGGGCTATTATATTGTATTAAATTATCTTGTTATGCAGGTAGATGGATGGAGGGATGAAAGGGTTATCAAAAATCCAACAGTAACACCAAGTATTTTTTTTAATTTTAAAAATCACAACAGAGTTTCTGTAACCTTGCACTGATCTTTACCTAACACTAACGCTGCCATGTGCCTAAACCTAGCAAAACCGTAACCAGGAGGCATGGACTAAAAAAATCAAGCATAATGTTACAAAGTCCAGCTGCAGATCAGTAGGCGATCTTAATATCAGCTCAGCTCAGCTGTCAGCGAAACTGATGTCCTTGTACGAATTGTCAAGTCTTGCTATTGCTCTCTGGCTCTGGATGAAGGAAGGGGAAGTCCCAGAAGAGTCATACCACCAAATAGATATGGTCACCTGTAGATAACATGACTGAAATGCATTTTATTTATTACAATTACAGTGCACTGAACTATGTTTGTGTGCACTAGCTGCTGGCTGGAGCACCATTTGGAACAACAAGAAGTAAAACTATTCCCAAGGAACACCTGGCTTCAGCCCAGGACCTGGACACCATCTGGTCTCTTGGGGCAAGCTTCTTTCTTTTTACTGTTCTATCAATAGCACATTACTTACAGATAGACTAGAACATTATTTAAACATTGTTTTACTCCCTTTCTGACCAATTAAGATAAAACCGATCGAAACCTCTTCCAGTCCAAAAGTTGCATTAGAGTTAGAATATAGGACTGAGCAAGTAAAGACATAATTCTTTCATCCCTATATAAACATTTCATCTAATGGATACTAATGATCATGCTCCAACTGATTTCCTTTACTGTTTTCCTTTTCACCATTTTTATCTCTTTGTGTGCATTGCCATGTGTGTTTGTGAAAATGTGTTGTCTTTGATTCGTCACAGGGCTACCTCCAGTACTCTGTGTTATTCTATGGTTACTATGGCAGGGTGAGGAAAATCGGCAGTGCAGGGTACCGATTACCCCTTGCCTACTTCCTGGTTGGAATGGCTGTCTTTGCCTACAGTTTCATCATTCTGTTGCGAAAGTAATCATTATGCTCTTTAAAACTTATACTGATGCTATAATTATCTGATGGGTTAGCAATGTGATGTCTTAGAATGATTTCAAGTTTGTTAAAAATTGAGGAAAAACTGGGAAAAAAGAGTTAAAAGTTAATCTAATCTTTACTTATCCCTACTGAATCTATAACATTTCACAATAACATGGTCAGAGTAATGTTTAGCATAATTTCCAATCTTTGCAACATTTAATAATCAGCAACTTAATATAAAATAAAAAGGTCAGGACCCAATGTTTCCCAGCATAACATCGCACAAGGCATCACATTGTTCTCTTCTCCCTGTTGCTGTTAATGCTTCACTGATGGTGAAGGACTGTTATTATTAAAATAAAAACAAGATGTGCAAAATATATCGTCTGATAACATGCCCTGAAAAATAATATTTCTGCAGAATGGCAAAGAATTCACGCCTGAGCCTGGCCAGTGCTTCTGATGAAAGCTTCACTTTCTGCTGGAGAGTGTTCTGTGCCTGGGATTACCTGATAGGAAACCCAGAGGCTGCAGAGAGCAAAGGAGCTGCCATTGTTAACAACATCAGGGTCAGAGAAGAATGTAACTTGAACTGTGCAATTAATTTCTTTTTTAAGAACAAGATATTTAAATTATGACCTAAGCACAAGTGACTATCAATATTTTTCTGCACAGGAAGCCATTGTCGAGGAGCAAGAAAAGAAGAAGGATACCAGTCTGTAAGTGCTTGTTTGTGAGCATTGTTTTGTATGTTTTCTGTTTGTCCAGCTTCCTCCAGCTCAGTCTATTGAAGCTATAGGTGAGTGACTGTTTATTTACTACCCCAAGAAGTTGCTTCTGTTCATCTGGACGTAGCGTTCAATGCAGAAGCGTTTCGTCACTCAGCCAAGTGACTTTTTCAGCCTCAGCTGACTGCAGGTTTCCCCAACCTTATAAACAGTACATTTAGTGCATAATGACTGAAACCAGCCCACAGAATGAACAATGGGCTATGAGGTCAGTTTCATGATCATTAATATGCAAATATTCATGACCATTGATCAAAAACCATTGATTTGGTGAATGGCTGCAATCACAGCATTGTAAGATGGGCAGGTACCTCAGGCTAGGCTCAAGGCATGCTGAAAGATGCCTTTTGCTGCTACACTAAGGAATGTTTACTGTTCCTCCACTACCTCAACTCATCATCATAAAACCTTATTATTATGTTACGTTGTGTGTGTTTTTTTGTCACACTGTCACTTTGTTGCTCTTGTTTGCACATTTGCACGTGCACTTTGTTGTCTGCTGTCTGTTAACAAAAAAAAAAGTCTTCCTTAGATAGTTAGTTTTTGTTATTTATGTTGTAATTTATGTTAGGTCAGTCTGTCTTGTCTCTGCTAGCCAGCTAACTAGGCCTCTTAGTTAGCTAGTTTAGTGTTTTCTGTTAATTTATGTTGTAAATTTATGTTGCATGTAGCACCTTGGTCCTGGAGGAACGTTGTTTCGCTTCACTGTGTACTATCTGTATATGGTTGAAGTGACAATAAAGCCAACTTGACTTGACTTGACTTGAAGAGATTTCTTAGATTATCTCAGAAGATAACGATGAGGTGGCTGGGGAAGGGGAGGTAAATTCTGCTAAGACTGCTGTGCTTGGATAAATGACAGGAGATGGATGGATACAGATCTTTAAGTAGCCACAATTCCTTGAAAAACAAGTGCATGTCCTGAAACTGAAAATGGCAGTGACATGTAAATCATTGGTGACACTGAGCTACAATACTTTACTTTAGGCAGAAGTCTAAGTTGATTAAACCCAAAGATTTTCTAATGTTTAAAATCTATACATGTCCAAATCCTTGACATTTTATATTCTAGGTTCAGTGTTGGTATAGGGAGGCTAAAATCCTACAGACAGACTCATGGCTGAAGGTGGTCCTTTTGAAAGTCTATGTAAATAATGAAAGAGTCAGCAATAGCAAAAAGAGGCTGCAGTGACACCTTATCCGAAGTGTATGTTGTTCAGAACATCCAACATACACTTCAGATGTCTACTAAGAATAGTGCATCACAATTACATCCACTTTTCTAACTGATCATTGCCAATGACACTGTGTTTTCCCTCAGTGCAGTTCTGATCAGTCTACGGATCTTGGCCAACATCCTGGTGCTCCTCTCTTTAGCAGGGAGCATATACATCATTTACTTTGTGGTGGATCGTTCTCAGAAACTGGAGCAGGAGAAGCCGGAGCTGACGCTATGGGAGAAGAATGAGGTACAGGAACAGACTGGACGTCACCATCCTTATCATCAGTTATTTTAATTGGATAATCCAATATACAATACAGTTCTAAGGAACCACTGAAAGTGGAGACTTGACATGGATCCAGTGGAAGGCAACTACTAAATGTATATATCCATCTGCCAGGTTTAGAGAGCTTTAGTCACCTTACAGCAACCAGCTCACTCTCACAACAAAATGTGTAAGCTATGCTGATCAACTGTGCAACACACGTACATGTGTACTCTGTGTGCATACACACATACAGAATTTCTTTTTCTCAACAGAAGCTGTAAAACTGCTACATGCCTACATCTTTTGACCTGTTTTTTATAACACACATTGTTGCCCAAAGGATTTACTCATTCATTCAAATTATTGAATTCAGGTGTTCCAATCACTTTCATGGTCACAGTTGTAGAGGCATGCAGACTGCTTATACAAACATTTGTGAAATAATCGTTCTTTCTCAGGAGCTCAGTGAGAGGGCATTGCAGTACCGTGCAACCATCAAATACTCCGCAGTCAACCGCTAGTGGCATTATGCCACACTGGAAGTGACTGAAAAAGGCACGGAAAATTGCAAAGCGGGGTCAGCGGATACTGTGGGATGTAGTGGCCATCAGAGCTCAGGAACATTGCATAGAGCTTCATAGGTTTTCATGGGCAAGCAGCTGTATCCAAGCATTACGTCACTAAAGTGACTGATGTAGTGGTGAAAAGTACACTGCCACTGCCACTTGGGTGCTTATAGCCGAACTTCTTGCCACACACGCATAACTGAAAACTGCACCTAATGAGCATGTTCAGTTATTATAAACATTCAATGAATGAATTAATCAATGAATCAATTAATTAGGACCCTCGGAAATCACTGAAATTGTTAGAAACAATGAGACATATTTGTTACATGCATTTCAGTTAAAATAACAAACTTTTCTCCAACTACCAACTACCCATCAGTTACTTATGTATCCATCTACATTCCAGGTGAGTGTAGTGGTTTCTCTCATCACCATGATTGCTCCATCTGCTTTTGAACTGGTGGCTCAGCTGGAGATGTACCACCCACGAACCTCACTGCGATTCCAGTTGGCCAGGTACCATTGTCTAACCACAGCCTATAATGACACAATAATGGCATACTATACTATTCAGAAAATGAACGGAACCCTTACACTTTTATGCCAAAAATTCTAAGTTAAAATTTTCCCTTAACTTTGGTTAGTTATGTGACAAGTGATACGAGTTGCAACTTACTCAGGCCCTGCATGTTTTTAAAGTCTTTAATTTAAAACCTAAGTAGTACAAAAACTGGTTTTATGGTTTTTTAAAGTTTGTGGTGATTTTATGGGTAACTGGTATTAATAATATAGTTTCTACTAACCAAAGTTAGTTTGGTTTGTGGGTTAGGTTGTTTTGTTCTCAACAAATTATACAATGTTTGTCAGTAACAATTTTTACTTTGACTATTTCATTCATCAAGATCTGATGAGAGCCCTCATTAGAGCAGTATTTATATAATAACTGAAAGGTCTTACAATGCTCATCAATTTACAGGGTCCTTGTCTTATACCTTGGGAATCTCTACAGTCTCATCATTGCTCTCCTTGATAAAGTCAACAGTATGAGCTCTGCTGTGAGTATGTTAACTAGCCCCAGTTAAGAATTAGTTATCTAGTTTCAAATTTGAACACTATTTAGAAAATAATATAAGATTAATAATTTAATTTGCTGGTCATTCATTTTGCCACAGTTACTAGAAAATAGCACAAACAAGTTACCAAATATTTAACCATGGAAGAATTGCTACAAAAATCATGTTTTGAAAATGCAGTATTTAGTTGACCTTCTGATGAAATTAAAAAAGTAAATGGTAAATGGCCTGTATTTATATAGTGCTTTACTAGTCCCTAAGGACCCCAAAGCGCTTTACACATTCAGTCATCCACCCATTCACACACACATTCACACACTGGTGATGGCAGCTACATTGTAGCCACAGCCACCCTGGGGCGCACTGACAGAGGCGAATATTGATGAATATTAATATGAGTTTAAATCTGTATTGTGACTCAGGCATTTTATTTATTTTTTGTTGCAATTTATTATTTAAAAATATAGTGTGGAATTGATTGTTAAGGGGAGAAATATCACTGATGTAAAAGTCCCTAACTCACAAAATCTCATCAAATACAATACATATGGCTTTAAACAGTTAAACTGAGATACATATCATTCAAGTGAAAATTCAGTATGTAGGTTATTTTAATGTTGACATGAGCAACACATTGGACAGAAAATAACTGGTAAACTTGTTATGCTAACAACACAATTCCAGTGGTATTACTTTGCTACATTTTAAAGCCAAAGTTGAGACTTTAAGAAGGTAAACACAGTTCATTCTATCTTCAGTGTCTTTAAAATGTGTCCAGGTATTCTGTTTACTTTTTATGCACATAAACTAACTAGTTTGGAATCATTTTCTACTATCTTTATACTAATGCTAATGCTAATTGTGTAGGCTAAATAAGCTAATATGCTACAATGCTCAGTCCTACATTTTAGACGTCTAAATTCAGGGGTTGCATCCTTCAAAGGCCACATTTGAAGGCTGATTATGTCACAGCAATGCGAAGAAGACTGTTTTCCCGGGATCTGAAGGATCCATGAGGCGGAACCTTGGTGGCCCACTCTATCCCAAGATTCATTGCGCATTGGTGGTTCTAGAATATTTTTTGAAAAGGATGGTCCAAGGAATGCAGTCAAGGAATAAACTCAAATGTAATTGTTTTTATCTCACTCAAATATCCTGTAGCAAAAATATTAACAAGAGTCTAAAATGTCAAAATTCTACAGTTTCAGATGTGTAACGAGTTAGTGATGCTTTTAAAGCTTTTACATTAAAATATAAGCAGTCAAAAAACCAACTTACATGTTTTAGAGTTTGTGTAGATGCTATGGAAAATTGATACTAAATAAATCCAGATTTCCCTTCAGTTGTGTATAACTTTTAAAATCTTCTGCACATACAATTCAGTTTTGATACCAAAGCTGGGTCTGTTTAGTGGTGTGAAGTTTAATATGCTTCAGTGTTTGGCGGGGCCATCTGCCGTGACTGGTTGGGGTGAGAGAGAGAAGACGGAACAAAAGACATGCTGTGGAATAGAGCGACTGAAGGCTTTTCAGGGAGTTTTTAGGACATCCTGACATAACAAATTACAGTAGTCCAGCCTAGAAGTGATAAATGCACGAACAGGTTTTTCAGCTTCACTTTGAGACAGGGCATCTCTACGGGCTGAAATCTGTGCCATCAGAAACTGAAGTTGAATAAGTTAAATTTGAATTTGAATTGCTCGGATTGAATCTGAATTGTAACTTGAATAAATGTTTTTAAAAACTGAATTTGAATTAGCCTAATTTGAAATTCAATTTATTGGTTTGAAAAGGATCATCACTAAATTGAAATTGAATTTTATATTTTGAAATTGAATTCATTTGCTTTGAAACTGTATTTTATCCTTTAAAAATTTAGTTCTTGAATAATTTCAGATTCACTTCTCACCATTCAGTTTCAGTTCTCCAATTCAGTTTTTTGGGACTTACATCCGGTTCCGGTTCGAGAGTAATGAGCGCAGATTAATAGAACTACGTTTTACTAGCGGACCGAAAGTGTTACTGACGGGAATCTACAGCATCTTGAGCAGTGATTTGGCGCTGTATAAATATATAAAACATATAAATATATAAAAAATACATAATTATATATATATATATATATATATAAATTGAGTTTAGTATCTTTAGCATTTTAAACATCTTTTCTTGACCTAAGTTCACACATAACTTAGGTTATTCTCATTTATTAACAGAAACCATTAATTGGTGGAAACTGTCATTAATCACAAGTAAATGTTATCTAACAAATCAATACACTACATCGCTGACAATTAAAATAGTTGTCTGTATTATAATTTGTGTATCTTTTCCTAGACTTACTAGGAACTATAGTTTGTGCATTGTTTTTCACAAATACGCTGTGATAAAGAGAAGAAGCTCCTTCTCGGTCATCATGGAGCTTCTAAGGATGCAGACCTTGAATTAAGAAATACCTTTGAAGTCACTCATATAATTAAAGCATAGCACACAGCTGTATGGATTGTGATCTGTCTTCAAGGTCCACGTGAGTAACAGTAACTGGAATGAGTCCAGCTCCTTTCTGGCCACAATATCTCATCCTGAGGGAAACAGCCTCTCCACCCTAGTGTCAGATATCTCCCTCTCTAAGAATCACAACAGCACCACAGCAACCATCGCCACAGTGCTGGCTGTAACCAGCAGGAGCAGCTCAGGGGACGTCTACAACCAGACAGCTGTGTTTGAAAAGAACACCCGACAACAGGATCAGTGCTGGGAGACCTATGTTGGACAGGTTTTGCTTTCTGATTGGATAACGGTGTATATTTGTGGAAATGATAAAAATATATATAAACATTATGACCACCTGCCTGTTGCCAAAACATCAAATGATAGTGATGCATTGTGTATTCTAACACCTTTCTATCAGAACCACTTTTTCAGAATTGCTTGAGCTACAGTAGCTCATCTGTTAGATCGGAACACGTAGGCAAGCTCTCCTCGCCATGTGCATCAATGAGCCACACGAGCCCATAACCCTGTCGCTGGTTCCCAACTGTGAAAGTGGGAACACCCCAAAAGCTTTGGAGCTCCTCTGAACCAGTCCTTCAGGTTGCTCAAATCCTTACGCTTGCCAAACTTTGAGGGCAAAATATTAACTTGCTCACTAATGTATTCCACCCAGTAGCAGGAGAGATAATCAGTATTATTCACTTAACCTGTCAGTGGTCATAATGTTATGCCTGGAATATATGATATATATATGTATGTGTGTGTGTGTGTGTATGTAAAATAAAATACTTGTATATAGTATTTGTAAATTTCCCTGATGAATATGTGTATATTGTGTCTTTAGGAGATGTTGAAGCTGTCCATCATTGACATGATCTTCACAGTGGCGAGCATCCTGCTCATTGACTTCATCAGAGGTCTAGTGGTTCGCTACCTCAGTGACTGCTGCTGCTGGGATTTAGAGAGCAAATTTGTAAGTTGGTTGCAAGCTTTTGCTTTTACAAAATTTAGCAAGTAAATGCTAAACATGAGAATTAAGGTATTTATTCTTATTCTATTGAATGGAATTCTGTATACATACACAATACACAGGTCATAATGTTTCAGACCTGAAAAAGGAAATAGACCCAGAGAATGATTTCTTCTCCAATACTGAAGACATCAGCTGTTGCTGCCACAGTGATGAACAGTTTAATCACACCATTAAATGATAATGATAAATGATCAATAACGTTAAAGAATATTTAAATCAGTTCACAAAAGCTTTCAAAATTATTGCTGTATCTGAAATATGGATTAATGCAGAAACAGGGATGGACTTTCAACTGGACTTTTCAACCCAGGAAAAGGGGGGGGGGGGGGGGGGGGACTGTGTACGTGGATAAAAAATAGATTACAAGGTGGTGGAAGCTATGATAACTGTGTTTGATAACTTATTAGTCAATGTATAACAATTGAAATTTGCAAGGAATATAAAAAAATGTTCTAATTTGCTGTATATATAAAGCACCAGGGTCTAGCGTTCAAATTATATCAAATCAGATATATTTATCTGTGGTGACTTTAACATTGTCCTGTTGAATTAAAAAAACTCATAAAAAACGAACGAATTAACACAACAGTTGGGCTATCCTAAAATCACTAGGCCAAACAGAATTACACTTTATTGTGCCACCCTAATTGATAATAGTTTCAATAATTTTTTTTTCCAGTTTTTGCAGTTTGACAGTAATCACAAGAGACCACAACCAGGGGAAAACCAGAAAACCAGAAACATCTGACAGTCAGTATGGATTCAGACTGAACCATTCAACTGCACGGGCATTAATTGGATCAGTCGAGCAGATTAGAATTCAATTCAATTCAATTTTATTTATATAGCGCCAAATCACAACAAAAGTCGCCTCAAGGCGCTTCATAGATACAGAGAAAAACCCAACAATCATATGACCCCCTATGAGCAGCACTTTGGCAACAGTGGGAAGGAAAAACTCCCTTTTAACAGGAAGAAACCTCCAGCAGAACCAGGCTCAGGGAGGGGCGGGGCCATCTGCTGTGATTGGTTGGGGTGATAATAATAATGGATTGGATTTATATAGCGCTTTTCAAGGCACCCAAAGCGCTTTACAATGCCACTATTCATTCACTCTCACAGCCACACACTGGTGGAGGCAGCTACAGTTGTAGCCACAGCTGCCCTGGGGCAGACTGACAGAAGCGAGGCTGCCATATCGCACCATCGGCCCCTCTGGCCAACACCAGTAGGCAAGTAGGGTAAAGTGTCTTGCCCAAGGACACAACGACCAGGACAGAGAGCCCGGGGATCGAACCGGCGACCTTCCGGTTACAGATGCAATTCCCAACCCCCTGAGCCACAGTTAACTCATTGGTGTGTGTTATCTGGCTTCATGGACAGATAGAGCTGGGTGTCATCTGCATAGCAGTGTAAATGTATGCTATGTCTTCTGATGATGCTGCCTAAGGGAAGCATGTATAATGTAAACAGAATTGGTCCTAGCACTGAACCCTGTGGAACTCCATAATTAACCTCAGTGTGTGAAGAGGACTCTCCATTTACATGCACAAACTGGAGTCTATTAGATAGATATGATACAAACCACTGCAGCGCAGTACCTGTAATACCTACAGCATGTTCTAATCGCTCTAATAGGATATTATGGTCGACAGTATCGAACGCTGCACTGAGGTCTAGCAGGACAAGCACAGAGATGAGTCCACTGTCAGAGGCCATAAGAAGATCATTTGTAACCTTCACTAAAGCTGTTTCTGTGCTGTGATGAGCTCTGAAACCTGACTGAAACTCTTCAAATAAGCCTCTGCAGATGATCTGTTAGCTGTTTGACAACTACTCTTTCAAGGATGTTTGATATAAAGGAAGGTTGGAGATTGGCCTATAACTAGCTAAGACTGCTGGGTCTAGAGATGCTTTTTGAGTAAAGGTTTAACTACAGCCAGCTTGAAGGCCTGTGGTACATAGCCGATCATTAGAGATAGGTTGATCATATTTAAGATCGAAGCATTAATTAATGGCAGGACTTCTTTGAGCAGTTTTGTAGGAATGGGGTCTAAAAGACACGTTGATGGTTTGGAGGAAGTAATTATTGAAGCTAACTCAGAAAGATCAATTGGAGAAAAAGAGTCTAACTTAACATCAATGGTACTAAGAGTAGCTGTAGATAATATTACATCTGTGGGATGATTACTGGTAATTTTTTCTCTAATGATTAAAATTTTATTTGTGAAGAAGTTCATGAAGTCATTACTAGTTAACGTTAAAGGGATGGTTGGCTCAACAGAGCTCTGACTGTTTGTCAGCCTGGCTACAGAGCTGAAGAGAAACCTGGGGTTGTTCTTATTTTCTTCAATCAGTGATGAATAGTAAGATGTTCTGGCTTTGCGGAGGGCTTTCTTATAAAGCAGCAAACTATTTCTCCAGGCTAAATGATGATCCTCTAAATTTGTGACACGCCATTTCCTCTCCAGCTTACGAGTCATCTGCTTTAGGCTACGTGCTTGAGAATTATACCACGGAGTCAGGTACTTCTGATTAGAGACCTTAGTTTTCACAGGAGCTACAGTATCCAGAGTCGTACGTAGTGAGGAGGTGAAATTATTAACAAGATAATCGACCTCTGTTGGAGCAGCGTTCAGTTAGTTGCTCTGCTCTGTGTTGGTACAGGGCATTGAAGATGATAACAGTGGGTGGATTATATTCTTAAACTTAGTTACAGCGCTTTCAGAAAGACGTCTACTTTGATAAAGTCTACTCTTCACTGCTGTGTAATCAATTATTGTAAATGTAAATGTTATCAGGAAATGATCAGACAGCAGAGGGTTTTCAGGAGACACTGTTAAATGTTCAGTTTCTATGCCATATGTTAAAACAAGATCTAGAGTGTGATTAAAGTGGTGGGTGGGTTCTTTTACATTTTGAGAGAAGCCAATTGAGTCTAATAACAGATTAAATGCCATGTTGAGGCTGTCATTTTTAGCATCTACATGGATGTTAAAATCACCCACAATAATTATTTTATCTGAGCTGAGCACTAAATCAGATACAAAGTCTGAGAAATCAGAACTCTGTGTAAGGCCCAGGTGTATAGATGATAACAAGTAAGACTGGTTTCTGAGTTTCACAGCTGGGGTGGATGAGGCTAAGCATCAGGCTTTCTTTGTGATTGTTTGTGTTTAAATTGCTTGTTGCTGGTTTTTAGTTTGTTTTTTGTCTTTTTGGGAGCTGACACAGTCTCTATGGAGATGGGTTTTTGGGAGGGTATAAATGCTACACAGTAGAAACGACATGCAGCCGGAGTATTCCTAAATCTTACAATATTTGATGCAAGTGATTATGAAATATTAATTAATAAACTGGAACGATATTTAATCAGAGGGGTTGTACTACATTGCGTGAAAAATTATTTGACCAGCAGGAAACAATTTGTGAGATGGGAGAGTAATACTCCTCATGTTTGGATGTTATCCAGAGT